>NC_141690.1:75616279-76816279 GCF_964263255.1 Lissotriton vulgaris
CATAATTGCATAATTATCAGTAATTCTACGTCAACTAGTACAGTAAAATTACAAAAACCACTCTGATTACTACTGCATAATTGAAATTCAACCAGGCCTAATAATTAGCCGAAATCCCACTTTCCAGCTAAGGAGAGTAAAGTCAGCAATTAACTACATCCTGCCACTCACAGAAAACTGATAAGGCATATAGGGAAACATCCTTTACGACGCAACTTTTACCAACGCAGGTTTTTCAACGCAAGTCATTACAACGAATTGCGCTGGGGGGCGCTGTAGGATAGGTAATAGTTTAATTTACTATCCAACACCTTCCCTACTATCCACGGGGACTGGAGTTGGAATAGCAAATTAAACTATTCACTATCCAGCACCCCACAACGCAAGTCGTTGTAACAACTTACATTAAAAAACCTGCGTTGTAAAGGCATGCGTGGTAAAAGCATGCGTTGTAACAACGTACATCCGGTGTATATGACTTCAATCTCTGTGTAACAGAGTTATTATAGATAAATATGCCCAGGATCTAGGTCGGCCTGCTGGAATCAGTGGACTTGGTCATTCTGTGTTGCTCTTGTAAAGTGGAATTACTGAATCATTTCGCTGATCCCCTGATGGAGTTAACTACTTTAGAGGGACTGCACCCTCTACCTGTCATCTTTAGAACCCACTGCATGCCCAACAGTGCCCTTGCATACTCTGCAGTAATGTAAGGCAGCCCTGAGGGGATAAAAAGAAAATAGTGCCAAATGGTCACTCTTCCCCAATGTAGAATTCTGCGGCATCAGGCAAAAGTGTAATGCAAATTTGTGAGATTCTGTGGAATTCCGCCCACCCCTATTTCTAGGCATTGTTTTCTGGGTATTCCTAAAACCTGACTGGCTCAGGTAGCCACATACAGATTATTGTCCTTCTCTATGTGATGAGATGCGAACAACTCCATCTGATGGCCTGACAAACCGAACAACATATGTATCAGTCCGATTGCATAGAACAACCAATACCAGGAGTTGGAACTAAGAATTAACCAATAGGGCTTCAAACGTCAACACTAATGACATGTAGATTGCTGTTCATTTCTATTTGCCTAAGCTGTACTCTAAATATGAGTCACAAATGGAAGTAATTTTGGAAAAATGTGTACGGTTTTTTTTTCTGGTTCTGTTCACAATCACACCCACTGCACATTTTTTTACATATGTCACGTTCACTACAACATCCACTGGAGCACCCATTGTACAATTGTTGAGCTGTATAATCTGGGACTTTTTCTTTAACTAATAGTACATTCTGTGTAATCATGTTGTAAGTGCATGTTGTTTGTTCATACTAAGGGAGGTCAGGATTATGACTTCTTCTGAGGGAACCACTGTTATTTTATACTATTGTGTGACTAAGGAACGATATGAAAGTATGGACTAGCTACTTCAATACCTTTGAATGTAAAGATAATACATTGTGTGATCTGTTCGGAGCTGCTATGCGAAGCATCTCTTTTAGAACAAGCATTGGCAAAGCATTGGCAAAGCCAACATATTAAGCATAGGCATGTTTTTGCAATTGGTAATCATTTTTTACTATACCTATTACAAGCATATGACATGAATAGAACAAGAAAATAGACCACCCCATAAATATGGCTACCATATTCTTTCAGAAGAAATATGAAACCTAAAAAATAAAATTCACTGATGTGGTTACCTTGCTATTGATGTTTTTTTAACAAGTCTTCCAGCTGCGTCATGCGTTTAAACCTTAATTTTTATGAAGGTGACGAAAATAAATCAACACCAGTGAAGTACTCAAATTGCATGCGGTTGCAATGTCACCTGATTGCTTTAAAACAGGAACTTTAAATCAGAGACAGGAAATCAACATATATCTTTACACAGAAAGTTTAATCAAAATCAATGCCCATTTTTTAAAGATAATATGCAAATGTTAATTTAAAAATGTACACTTTAAAATCGTCTTCTCACTTAAGAAAATGTAAGTTTTAGTCCCTTAGGGCCATATGTATCAACACATTTCCCCATAGACACAGAATGGGCAAAACCCTTTGATACATCTGGCCCTATAATTAAAGGGAGCCAATTAGTAAAGCGGGCTGACCAATTGCCCCAAGCTGTAAGCTGTGATGAGTGGGAGCAAAATGTGAATTACAACTCAAAAGACCAATGGAGGAACCCTGCTGAACAAAAGGCCCTCTAGGTATTTATATTACATATGATTTTGCATGGAATGCAATACCCTGAGTGACAGCTAAAATTATGTCAAAGGCCAGACCTAACAATTATTTGATCATGTTGGTTGCCCAAAGCAAGGTTGGATGGATATTTTGCAAAGGAGCTGCAACTTGGGGAGCAAGTATTGGCTTCTCAGGGGAAGAATAAATGGAGCAGTACTTATTGAAAAAGCCTACCAGTGAACTACAGCCTTTAGCAACAGTCACCTTGGGGGAAGATATGTGATATTTATTAATACAGAACATAGTGGCCAACACGCCACTAAACTATGCTATCAGGTGAACATTTACCAGAATTGTCCACTTTATTGGCAAAGAATTTAAGGTTTCTCTGAATTGCAAAACTCTAGATATGCTCCAGATCGACTTGGGAAAAGAGCTTGAAAGCTTGAACTTGGCAGAAAACATAAAACCTCATTTAGCCCAAGCATTAGCAAAGAAGCAACAAAAGACCTTCAAAAGCGATGCCAACAGAAGAGCAGCCTTCAGAGAAACATCCTTCATATCAACCAAAACAAGTATACTATTTGCTGAAATAATTTGTGCAATAGATATCTAAAGAAATACTGGAATGAACCAGAAGCAACTTCTCGTCTTAGTTCACTGACTGTGATAGCCACCTGATCAATAAACTCAGGGGGCCTCATTTATGAAAAGTGACGCATCGCTGCGTGAAAACAGCGATGCGTCACTTTTCACTGCGCACTCCTTGCGACACCAATGATGCGTCATATTTAATGTATGACGCATCATGTCGCAAGGACTTACAGATACGTCAGTATTTCTGACGCATCTGTAAGCGCAAAAGTGACGCATTGCTGGAGTGTGTCACAAAAGTGACGCATCTCCAGCAATGCGTCCTTTCACATGGGGAAAGCCCCATGTGAAAGGGCTTGCGTCAGTCTTACGCCTGCTGTGAGGCAGGCGCAAGATTTTGACGCAACCGCATCCTAAAAGTGACGCAGTGAAATCTCATAGATTTCACTGCGTCACTATTACGAGGCTTTTTGCGGGGGAACGCCCCCTCTGCATACATTATACCTGACGCAGGTATAATGTGGCGCAGGGGTTTAAAAAGTGACGCATCTACCTAGATGCGTCACTTTTTAAATATGGCGCAACAAGGCGCATGTTTTACGCCGCAGATGCGTCACAAAAAGTGACGCATCCGCAGCGCAAAACTGACGCAAGGCCTCATAAATGAGGCCCATGGCCTTAAGAACCCATGCAAGCTCTCCTTTGTCTCTTAGCTATGACTACCACCTGGAACTCTGTAGAGGCCAGTGCTAAATTTGAGCTGGGTGTTTCCGGTTCTCGGCACGTGCACTTAATTGTCAGCACCTGCACCTATGATAGTCTGCCACAAGGTAGCGATGTTTAGAGACAAGCACAACAGTTGTTTGTTAAATCAATAGATATTAAAAATGATTAATACCTGCCTCCCCATGCATTGTTATGGCTTTGGGGGGCCTAAAATAGTCTCAATTGTCACTCATGGAGGGGTGTGAAGCTTAATAGTTGTAGCGGTACTGTCTTAGGAAGTGCTGAAATAGGCAATGGATGGTGCAAGCTGGAGTGGACTCCTGAGGAGGGCACATCACGTTTTTAACACATTAGGCACTGGTAGGACCTATCAGCACAATATTACCTTTTATATTTGCGGTGCTTTCGTCATCACTCCCAGTTTTCGTCTTTTTCTCCTCTCATTTTAATTTTCATAGTATAAGCTGCTGTAGTCTATGTTGCGCTTAATGAACTTCATCCATCAGATATGTATTTTTTTATTACTTCGAGAATTAGTGCTTGTCAAAAAGCATAACTGTAAAAATTAGAGTACCGGCATTTCTATTTCCAGAAATAGAAACAATACTTGATACAAGGTTTGCTTATCCACCCCTGAGCCCATTAGATCGGCCAATATATGGGCCTATTGGGAACCCACCCATCATGCCCTATTAAACGTCCTGTGAACCAAATTTTAGTGTGGAACGTGGCTGATATCTCATATTTGAGATCACCCACAACTTTAAACTTACTGTCAGATACAATGCCCTATGAAAATATCTGTGGGATGGGGTGCAACCTGGAGGGAAGGCTAAATTGATGGTTGGGAGGTGCTAAAGGACAAGGCTATACTTTGCTTTTGGTTTGACAAAAAGGTTGGTCGTTTCCAACATCTTGTGATAAAATTGTCACAGTAACAAGAGAAAAGTGAGTTAAACCCAACTCCAAACTCGGACAAGGTGGCTACATTGTGGTAAACTTTTGTTCTTCCGTATCGTGAGTAAAATATTATCTATTGTTAACCCACTCACTTTCGCCCACAGCATGATTGTGGCACTATGAGTGGGTTATTTTTATTGACTGATTTTTTTCTGTCAAACTATTCAATCAACCAATCAATCAATCAATCAATCAGTCATTTCATTTGTAAAGCACACTACATACCTGCGAGGGTCTCAAGGCGCTGGGGGGGATGCTACTGATCGAACAGCCGGGTCTTGAGTATCCTCCTGAAGGTCAGCAGGTCTTGGGTCCGTCGTAGGCTCAGTGGGAGGGTGACAAATGTCTTGGCGACGAGGTGGGAGAAGGATCTCCCACCGGTGGATGTTCTTCGGATGTGCAGGACGGTGGCGAGTGAGAGGTCGGCGGAACATAGCTGGCGGTTGGGGATGTAGAAGGAGAGCCGCTTGTTGAGGTAGAGTGCCTTGTGTATGGGTGAGGAGCTTGAAGGATATCCTCTTGTTGACGGGGAGCCAGTGTAGGTTTTTCAGGTGGGGGGTGATGTTGCTGTGGCATGGTATGATGAGGATCAGTCGTGCCGAGGTGTTTTGGATGCGTTGTAGTCGTTTGATGACCTTGGTCGGGGCTCCCGCGTAGAGGGTGTTTCCGTAGTCGAGTCTGCTGCTGACGAAGGCCTGGGTGACTGTCCTTCTTATATCTGTTGGGATCCATCTGTAGATTTGCGAAGCATGCGGAGGGTGTTGAAGCAGGAGGAGGAGACAGCATTGACTTGCTTTGGTCATTGAGAGCGTTGAGTCAAGGATGATTCCCAGGTTGCGTGCGTGGTCGGTGGGTGTCGGGGCTGCCTCCAGTTTCGTCGCCCACCAGGAGTCGTCCCAGGATGAAGGGTTGGAGCCAAGGATGAGGACCTTCGTCTTGTTCGAGTTCAGCTTCAGATGGCTGGTCTTCATCCAGTCATCGACGGCCTTCATTCCTTCGTGGAGGTTGGTTTTTGACGGTGATGAGGTCCTTGGTGAGGGAGAGGATTAGTTGAGTGTCGTCGGTGTAGGAGATTATGATGAGGTTGTGCTGTCGGGCTACATGTGCAAGTGGGGCCATGTAAATGTTGAATAGCTGAGGGAGGATCCCTGGGGTACGCCGCAGATGATCTCGGAGGCTTTGGAACGGAATGGGGGAGGCGGACGCTTTAGGTTCTGCTGGAGAGGAAAGAGGCAGTCCAATACAGAGCCTTGTCTCGGATCCCTGAGGTGTGGAGGCGTGCGTGTAGTGTGCGGTGGCAGAAGGTGTCGAAGGCAGCAGAGAGGTCTAGGAGGATGAGTGCTGATGTCTCCCAATTGTCCGGCAGGGTCCTGATGTCGTTGGTGGCAGTGATGAGGGCAGTCTCAGTGCTGTGGCTGCTGCGGAACCCTGACTGGGAAGGGTCCAGAATTCTGTTTTCTTCGAGGTATCGGGTTAGCTGTTTGTTCACGTTTTTCTTGATGACCTTGGCTGGGAAGGGGAGCAGAGAGATGGGCTGGAAGTTCTTGAGGTCTCTTGAGTCTGTCTTATGTTTTTTGAGTAGGGCGTTGATCTCGGCGTGTTTCAAGATCTCTGGGAAGGTCGCTGTCTTGAGGGAGAGATTGATGACGTTGGGCAGGTGGGGTGCGATGGAGCTGCTTGCTCTGTTGAAGACGTGGTGCGGGAATGGGTGGACTGAAGTGGATTGTGTGCATGGTCTTGATGGTGTCATCGATGTTCACACTGGCCCAGGCTAGCAGCGGGTCGTGGTCGATGATGTGTGGAAGGTCTGTTGTGTTGCTGTCTGTTGGGGCTGTCTGGGCGTTGAAGCTGTCATGGATGTCCGCTATCTTGTGGTGGAAGAAGGTGGTGAGGGAGTCGCACAGGGCTTCCGACGGCGGGATGTCGTTGGTGTTTGAGCTGGGGTTGGATAGTTCCTTCACGATGTTGAAGAGCTCCTTGCTATTGTGTGCGTTGTTGTCGAGGCGGTCTTCGAAAGAGGTCCTCTTGGCCGCCCTGATGAGGTGGTGGTGGTTGTGGATGGCGTCCTTTTGTGCTGCGTGGCTGTCCGGAGTTTGTTCACTGTGCCATTTTTTTTATAGTTTCCGGAAGGCTTGCTTGGAGACTAGGAGTTCTGGGGTGAACCAGCTGGCCCACTTGCTGGTGTCTCTATGGGGGGGTTTCTTCAGTGGGGCGAGGGTGTTGGCACAGTCCTCGATCCAACGTCTGAGGCTGTGGTCAGCGTTGTCAGTGTTAGAGGGTTCGGTGGGTGGGGTGAGAGCGAGGTTTGGGTGTAGTTGGTCTTCGGTGATTTTACTCCAGCAGCGACGGGGGATCAGTTGGGTGTGGTGGTGTGTGGTGGGTTTCTGGGAGGCGAAGTGGGTGCAACGGTGGTCGGTCCAGAGGAGTTTGGTGGTGTGGCTGACGGAGACGTGCAGGCTTGAGGAGAAGACGGGTCAAGCGTGTGGCCGGCGGGGTGGGTGGGCGTTGTGACGAGTTGCTTCAGTCTGAGGTTGGCGAGGTTATCGATCAGGGTTGTGGATTTGTTGTCATTGTTGTTCTCAAGGTGAAAGTTCATGTCTCCGAAGAGGATGTAGTCGATGGAGGTCAGGGCGTGCGTGCTGATCAAGTCGGCGATGGAGTCCCTGACCTGGGGGCAGGGTCGGGGGGGGCGGTAGACCAGGGTGCCTCTAAGGGTGGAGTTATGGTCTGTGTTGATCTGGAAATGCATGTGTTCGGCGGTGCTGAGCGCATCGTTGGTGCTAGTTAAGACCCTGATGCTGTTCTTGTGGACGATGGCGATTCCTCCTCCGACTCCGTTGGTGAGGTCTCTGCGGGTGATCTTGTAGCCGTCTGGGATGGCTAGGGCAATGATGGTTGCGGGGGAGTCGTTAAACCAGGTCTCTGTTAGGAAGGCGTTTTCCGGGGATGTTGTGACAAGCAGGTCCAGAGCTTGACGGCATGCTTGCGTGCGGAGCGGGTGTTCAGTAGTATGCATTGGAGGGGGTTGGGGTCTTTCTTGGTGGGTGGTTCATCAGCTCTGAGGCTGGTGTAGCTGCAGTTCTGGCAGGTGAAGGGCCCGTGTGTGCGTTTCGGGGTGGCCTTGAAGCAGGTGCGGCTCCATCCAGATTTGAGAGCGTGCAGAGTGCTGGCGTCGTAGTGGCGGCAGTCATCTTGGCGAGTGCGGTGGCCAGGGGTTCTGGCACTGGGAGCGGTCCAGGCATGGATGGCCAAAGATGGGCTTGCCTTAGGCACGCCCGCTGTACGCGGCCGCGTAGCGGCTGGCATATAAGGGGAGGTGGGAGGGAGGAGCAGCTGGGAGGCGGGAAACGGGGGCAGCGAATGGGCAGTGGGCAGTCAGGGGGGCGGCGCCGCAAGGGACGCAGCAGTGAGGGCGGGGAGGGACAGCGAAGGTAACAGAAGGAAAAAGGGGCACAGAAACGAGGGAAAAACGAGTGGCACAGAGGGTAGAAGGGCACAAAAAACGAGTGGAACAGAAGGCAGAAGGGCACAAAAAACGAGGGAAAAGCAAGTGGCACAGAGGGCAGAAAGGCACAAAAAACTAGGGAAAAACAAGTGGAACAGAGGGCAGAAGGGCACAAAAAAGTGAGTGGAACAGAGGGCAGAAGGGCACAAAAAACAAGTGGAACAGAAGGCAAAAGAGGCACAAAGAATCGAGGGAAAAATGAGTGGCAGAGAAGGCAGACGGGCACAAAAAACGAGTGGAACAGTAGGCAAAAGAGCCACAAAAATGAGGGGAATACGAGTGGCACAGAAGGCAAAAGGGCACAGAAATACAAGAAAAACGAGTGGCACAGAGGCAAAATACAGAATACAGAAATACAGGGGCAGCTGAGAACAGAAATCAGAACGGGCAGAGAGGCACAGGGGCAGCAAGGGGAACAGAAGGGAAAACCGGGCAGGGACACGGGGCAGCGATGGGTACAGAGGGAATAAAAAGGGGCACGGACCACGTACAAGCAGCGAGGTAAGACAGACAACAGCAGTCACAGACACAACAATGAAAATACAACCAATACAGTAAAGCAATAAAGCGGAGGATGAACAAACCTTCCTACGGCCTACCACTGGCCACCAGGGATGAGGTGGTAGCCTGCAGGTGGTGGAGGGCCTCGAACATCCACAGCAGCGGCAGTGGCAGCTGGGGCAGGGAGACACAGGTGGTGCTGTGCGGAGGGGGAGCGACCTACCTGGTAGTGTCAAGGGTCGCTCTAACCGAATGACTGAGAGGTCTACTGGGAACATGTTATAATCTACAATGTTACGACAAGTTACAATTTCACTCCTTTGGACTCACTGATTGACTTCCCGTGGCAAGGGGTTACTTGGCTTTCAATTGATTGATCTGACCCGTCATCTTATTTATTTATTTATTTGAAAACTTTTATGTAGCACTGGCAAGACCCCGAGGTATCAGAGCGCTTTACATAGACAAGTATAGATATAAGAGGAAAAAAACTATGAGATTACACAATAATGTGAGAATTATTAACGCATACTCACGTCTTATGTGGAATGAAGAGGTAGAGGGGGAATGGTAAATGGGGTTGGGAATGCAGGTAGGAAAACACAACGGGCAGGCGAGGAAAACGATGTTGAATGTCCGGTAGGGTATGTGCCGGCAGAGGGGTGAACCAGAGCCAAACTCCTCTATTGCTGCATATGACAGCTCCACCGGGCATCAGCCAAAGTTGCTCGGGCACTGCAATATTATTTGCAAAGTCTTACATAGTGGTGGCTAGAATCTGAGGTATCAGAGCGCTTAACATGAGGATCAGAGAGTTACAGATTCCATAATTACATATTCATATACCTGGAATATCCAAGGGTCTACAACTATACTATGGACACTATGCAGTCTGAAGGGGAAACAACAATGAGAAACATGCCACAAAAAGGAAAAATATACAATAAATTTCCGGATTCCCATCACTCATCACACTGGTGACATGTTTCATCATCTGGGTCTCCTCCTTAAGTCACACTGGTGAACACTGAGGGCTACAACCCTATCATAGTGATGGGGAGCCTGAGGATGTTTTCATATGGAAGTCCTACCTCCTTATACTCCTAGATGAGAGTGTTACAGTGTATGGAATTAAATGCAGTGCATAGGTGAAAAATTGAAGTTAAAATTGTTTTGCGATTGACCCCAACTGTATTAATGTCTTTCGCAAATCAAAACAGTGCAGAAAGACAGATTTACAAAATATCTGTCTAATAATTATACTGAATGGTCAACATGTTTCAGCACATATAGACAATGTTTTGTCTTGTGCCTTCGTCAGGACCCACCTATAACTTGCTACTGCAATAGTGAAAAAAACAAAATTAGTGTACAAGAGGAATAATTCATTCCTCCAAGAAAAATGATTGGTAACGACACAACCTAGTCACCTTTGATGTAGAATAAGAGATCCTTGCTGTGCAAGCACCATGTATCCGGAGGTGTCTGTGAAAATAAATAACAACATGCATCTCAATGAAGTTATACAACAAACAGTCTAGAGACAGCAGAAATAATCAAATAGTGACATCTACATTGACAGCTATCACGATCCTGAAAAGGGATCCAAAACCTTTAATTCTGACCTTTTTTTTTTTAAAGTTTTTATTCAGTTCTTGACATTCCATTCATTAC
The DNA here is from genome assembly GCF_964263255.1 of Lissotriton vulgaris. Classification (NCBI taxonomy): domain Eukaryota; kingdom Metazoa; phylum Chordata; class Amphibia; order Caudata; family Salamandridae; genus Lissotriton; species Lissotriton vulgaris. The sequence goes on from NC_141690.1 coordinate 75,626,428, forward strand.
ATTCATTACAATATACAATATAACCAAGATAAATAATGATAAGCTGAAAAAACAAGCAATATAATAATACCATCCCTGAGGACATACAGAAACATAACATTTTTAACTCCGACAACATGCATCGAACTTTAATCAAAATAGGTTTCCCATATTGTGCAAATATAAATTAACGTTTCCTGACTCTCTTAATTTTCTGACACCACTCATCTACGGATGGAACTGTATCTGTCTTCCAATACTTAAGAATCAGTGATCTAGCCACTGCTACTATAATATACAAAAGTTTTGCCAGTGACTCTGCCAGATTAAGCTCTGGATCAAAACCAAATATAATCAGTTTTTCATAACTAGTGATCGTACAATGTAAGTAAAGAGAAAGCAAAGAAAAAATACCATCCCAAAATGCCTTAATTTTGGGACAGAAAGCTATTATATGGGACCAATTAGCTAGATCCGGTTGATTGCATCTAAAACAAGTAGACGACATATTAGTGAACATTTTAGCAATGGCTGCAGGAGTATAGTATAAAAGCCATTTACTGAAAAAAAGCATTCGTCTCCAGTTGGCACCTCTCAGTACCGTAAAATTATATTTATTTAAGGTTTTCCAGGTATTATCAGTAAGTTTAAGACTTTCACACTTCTGCCATTTTTTAATTGCTTTGGTGCTCACATCTTCCTCTCTACTTTGCACTAAGTTTCTTCTCCATTTTCCAGGTTTCTTAAAAAGTGGGGACCAAAAAAGATCATTTGTTAAGTGTGAAGGTTGACTTATATGTGTTAGATCAGTTTGAGCCAACACCTTATACAGTGAGTTATATGAGCCCATAAGAAGAAAGTTTCCACCAATTGAGGAAGCCATCTCATTGGGGGTAATCCAAGCTTCATTTTCCACGAAATTCGATAGTGTTATAAACCCCGATCTGGCCCAATTTTGTATGATTTCTGGCCCCATTTTTATGCCGAAGCCTAAAGCGGCTTAATGGAGTTATTAAGCTTAGGAGGGAGAGAGAGTACCTCTTCAGCATAGCATCACATTTTTTAAAAAAAACAGTTCAACACCTTATATCTGACTAATTTGGGTGATTTGAATATCGAAAGTGGAGAGGGAATTTCAGCCTCTTTACAAATTAAATCAGTGAAAACATTTATGAACAGTACTTCACTAGGTATTAAGTGCTTAAATCTTGAAGGATACTGTTCAAAATATGCGTAGTAGTAGTCTTTAAGGTTTGGGAGACCAAGACCTTCTTGTTCTTTATCTTCACATAAAGTATTAATAGCTATTTGAGGTATTTTTTTTGCCCATACAAAGGCTGAGAACAAGGACTCGACTTTTGAAAAAAAATGCCTGGTAGGGAGCAAGGGATAGTAGAGAACAAAAAGTTAAATAAGGGGAGTACTGACATTTTGATTAATGCCACCCGACCTAAAATAGATAAAGGCAATGCATTCCAACGTGAAAACATATCACAAACTTTTTTTATTAAAGGTTCAAAATTCAAAAAATACAAATCGCGAACTAATGGCGTAAAAAGACGCCCAGATACCTTTTAGGTCTATTGTTAATACAACTTTGAATATCAGGGTGCAGTTCAGGATTTATAGTACCACAGATTAAAATCTCAGTTTTCTTTTTATTAATTCGATACCCCCCCAACGTTTCAAATTCTGCAAAAAGAGAAAAGGCCAGTATTTGCGAATGCATCTCAGGTTTCAGAAGTAACATTATATCATCCGCATATAATTTGATCTTATCCATAAAAGCTATAGGTGGTAGAATATCCGTGCACTTACTGATTGCCACCGCTAAAGGTTCAATAAAAAAGGCAAAAAGAACAGGGGACAGTGGGCAACCCTACCTTGTCCCTCTTTGCACTGAAATCGAACCCACCATTGATTTATTGACAAGAATATGAGCTTTTGTGCCTTGTTCCAGATTTTTAACCAAGGTAATAATTTGTGAGGGGATACCAAAAAATTGTAGAATAAAAAAAGTGTATCCCAGACCACCAAATCAAAAGCTTTTTCTACATCTAAAAGAAAAACTAAAGCCGGTACCTTACGTGTTTCAAAATGATCTAAAGCCTCAACCAGATAGTGTGTATTTGTAATAAGTTGGTGACCTGCAATAAAGCCATTTTGATCTGTATGAATCAGTTGCGAAGATACATGATTGAAACGTAAAGAAAGTAATTTTGTAATAATTTTATAATCCGTTTTTAATAGTGTAATAGGCCTATAAGAATTTGGGTCAGTTGCTTCCTTTCCTTTTTTCAAAAAACTAACCACAGTTCCATCGTGGAAGGATGCTGGAATTGAGCCACCCTCCAACATAGAATTTGATAATAAAAGTAGAAGTTCCGAGAGGGAAGTAAAAAATGCAACAAAAAAATCTGCAGGGAATCCATCTGGTCCACAGGCCTTACCGTGTGGGAAACCTTTAACTACCAACTCTAGTTCCTCCCCCGAAAACAATGCTGCCATTGCTTCTTGATCTAAATGGAAAAGAGTGGGCAGATGATATTTATCTAAAAAATGTTTTAAACTATGTTGATCCGTAGTGTGATGTGAAGTATAAATATTCTCGTAATGGGACAGCATAATTTCCTCTATCTCTACCGCATCTGAGATATCCAGTTCACTGATTGGAGATTTAAGGGACCGTATTACATTGCCTGCGGCTTGTTCTTTGACCTGCCACGCCAAGAATTTGCCCGTAAAGTTGCTGTGTTCATATATTTTTTGAGCTTGTCTGCAAAAAATGTCCTCACTTCTTTCGAAATAATATGCACTCAGCTCACGTTTCGCAGTATTTAATAGATTCTGTAACCGAACAGAGGGATTATGATATTTATGTTCAACTAGATCCTGAATATTTTGCTGCAGTAAATTCTTTGTATCCCTGAGGTTGGCTGATTCCCTTGCGTCCTTTCCAATAACAATCCCCCAAATAAACGCCTTCAGTGACTCCCACACCACATGAATAGGGGCTGTCCCCATACTTCGTTCAATAAAGTCATTTATCTCATTTTTAAGTGAGGTCACCCATGTTACATCAGACAAGTAAGATTTGTTGAAGACCCAACGTTTTACGACATTAATATTTTCATCCATCACAAATTCAGCTACTAACATCGCAAGGTCTGAAAAGCCATCATGCAAAATCCATTGATATTGATTTTTAAGTTTTGAGGAGACAAGAAATAAATCAATACAAGAAAATGACTTATACCTTCCCGACCAACAAGTATAATCTCTTTTGTGAGGATTTATAGAACGCCAAGGGTCGACGAGATCTAAAGTCCTTACATTATTCGAGATCGACTTAAATGGGTTAGGTTTCGACTGTTTTTTACCACCAGTAGTAGAGTCTAAATTCAGATCCATAAGAATATTAAAATCCCCTCCAATCACAATATCTCCGCCAACCATCAATAGGGACTGAAACATTTCCTCATATATTGCAGGGTGGTCATTCACAGGGGCATAAAAGCTTACGAATGTATGGGTGAAGGCCTATTCTTTAATTTACACGTGGCCCAACACCATTAACCCTGCCTTCCTGCCTCTGTTTGAATGATCTCAGCCTCCACTCCCCTATTAATGAAAAGTGCGACACCCCTCTGTGACTCAGAAAAAAAAAGAAAAGCCCCGATACGAGGCCCACCCTTTAAACATGGAAAAATTATCAGCTTTTGAGAAAGGGATATGAGTTTCTTGTAAAAGTATGACTGCAGGGTTTTCAGTCAAAATCCATTTCTCTATTGCCCGCATTTTCTTCTCATTGTTTAGGCCATTCACGTTAAAAGAAATAATTTTTAAACCAGTTTTAACAGTGCTGAGAGCATTTACTTAAATTCAGTAATGCGATTACTCCCTCTTTCCATTCGATACCTTCTTTAAACAGTCTAGACCCTGTTCTGACTCCACCACAAAGACCATTTCTATCTTCAGCAACTAACAAAACAGCAATAAAGGAAAAACATTTTTTTTGTCAAGAACTGCATTTTTTTACTTTTTTACCCAACCCACCCCCCTCTTCCACCTGTGGCACCCTCCTAACTCTACCTTCCTCTTCCCACACTCGCCACAGGAACCTCACCCTTGAATACTGAGGTGTTGTGGTATTACACCCCTTCAACCCTCATACCATGCCCTACCCCTCCCCCACACTTGTGAACATAGTCAGAAATAGAAAAAAATAAAGAGAGGGATTTGTGAGAAAATAAACCAGAGTGTCTCAGGAAAATCTCCGTCTTTTGTCCAAGCTAACCATTTTGGATTCCGTGTAATAACTCCTGTGCTGCCTCAACGTTAGATAACATATAGAATTTGCCTTTAAAGAGCACTCTGAGTTTTGATTGCTGAGCAATCATTGCTTGAGCCCCATGGGCTTTGAAAAGGTGGAGAAGTTTAGTGTATTCTTTCCTGCGTCTGGCTGCAACTGCAGACATATCGGAGAAGATTTGACATTTCACCGTAGCGTTCACTGGAAACTGCCTCTGTCGAATTGCCCTGGACAAAATTTGCTCCTTGACCCTGACATCTGCAAAATTTAGAAGGATAGTTCGGGGAAGAGTGGAATTCGAAGAGGGGTGAGCAGGGACTCGATGACCTCTAGTGATAGTTAAATCACCTTTGTGTTCCGGTATCACACCCTGTTGAAGAAACGTAGAAACCCATGAGAGCATATCTGACCCCTCAATTCTTTCAGGAACCCCCACTATGCGTAAATCGGATCTTCTAATATAGTTCTCCAAATCATCCAACTTGTTCTCAAGGGCCCTAGATGTTTTAGATACATCTTTAGTCTCTTTCTTCACCTCGACCATTTGATCCTCTAAAGAAGAGATCCTTTCCTCTGCCTCAGCTAAGCGGGTTGGAAAAGTGGAGACTAGCCCTTCAATTTCGTCCATTTTATCCAGTCTCTCATGTATTGCAGTCAGTTCAACATTTTGCGACCTCTTTATCTCTCTTAATTCATCTAAAATTAGATTTATCATATCTTTCACGGACATCTCACCTTCTGTCTCCGTATCCATCTCTAACACAGGGCCAAGGGGATCTGCCACCTCCCCAACAAGACCCCTGTCAGATATTGCTGAAGACTGAGGTGTTGCGTTCCTTAAATCTTCTTTTTTAGAAACAGCGGCGTCCATAGAATCGACTGCTATTTGCTTTCGATCTGATATAGAAGTGGGTGCAGCAGGATCAGGAGAAAGAGCAGGAGGAGCAGGAGGAGCAGAACTTATAGAAGTGCTTACAGCCAAGCTCAGACCATTTGTGTTGACATGCTGATTCTGGTTTATCGCCACATTTGAAGAGTTTAAAGAGGGCATATTATTAGAGATGAGGGGAAGCGTTTTTTTTACAATCAAAGGGAATTGCTTCAACGGTGGGGGTGGCGTAGGAAGCCGAGGGGGCTCAAGATTATCAGATTTATCTTCAAGATAGGGCTCAACAATTTTGTCCCCCATGCTCAAATGCACAAGATTTTCTGTCAATAAGTCCTCCGCCTCTGAGAATTCTGATGAATGCCCCAAATCATCCTCCTTTACATTACCTCTATCTATTAGCTTAACCGCAGCCTCAGCCTCTTTTGCCTGCTGGCGGTATTGCTTAGCTTTAGTGCGAGCGTTTAGTACAGGAGTCTCCAACCAGTCGATCGCGAGCTACCGGTAGCTCATCGACCCCCTGGGAGTAGCTCGCACAAGTATCGAATAAGGCTTCATTCTGAACATCAATTTAATTATCATGTTGGTGCGTTTTGCCCGAAATCACCCAAACCGGCTGCTCAGAATGGTTGAATTGAGCTTAGATGGGGCGGGGCGGGGCGGGCCGAGCCGAAGAACGTGACATTTTTCCTGCACTCTGCACGTCAGGCGCCTTTTCCATGCCGGCACAGGGCTTGATATCTGCCGCTGATCCTCACCGATTAGCTGCGCAGGTAGGCAAGCCATTGGTCTAGTACCCGCATATTCAGTATAAGAGTCTCAGTGCAGGCAAAGCCCTTTAATTATAGCTGCTATGCGGTTTAAATCTACCTTCTATAATAAAACGCGGTGGCAGTCAACGTTTTAAATCCAAGGTCCTTTCCTTCACTGGGCCACTACCGCCTTTTACATTGCCTTCCACAGTTAAGTGCGGTGGCAGACCACGCTAAAATTCAAGGTCCTTGTCTGCGGTGAGCCGCTTTCAGTGACTACACCGCGCTTTCGATTTGCATGCGCGTAGTAGTCAGTAAAAACAGCCCAGTGCATGCAAGGCCCTTTGTTCTCAACGTCGGCTGCCACCGTGCTTTACATCTGTGTTCAAAAGTAAATCGCGGTGGTAGCGGAGGTAAAAATCAAAGGGCCTTGCATGCTCTGAACTTCTACCGTACTGTACGGTACACAGACAAAATATCGAGTTTTAAATTTCGATATACAATTATATCGAAGTTTAAATATCGATGGGACAAAATATAGAAGGTAAGTAATATTGATAGTCTTAATATCGATATTAGTATGATATCAGTAATATCGAAGTTTTAAATATCGATGTCAATAATATCGAAATAAATAATTTCGTTGTTACTAATATAAATTTTTAAATAAATTTAGTGTATATTATATTGTATTTATTATGTTTTATTATTTATTTTTAATGTAATTTAATTAAATATTGTCTTTTAGTACTGTAGCGGGTTGTGGGTTTATAGGGGAATAGGGTGGGAAGTAATTTAAATATGTTAAATTAATTATTAATTAGTAGGATATATTAATTAATTAATTGAGAATTAATTTTTAATTAATTTGAATTAATTGATTAATTGATAAAAATGTTCTGTAGTGGGTTATGGGTTTATAGGGGAATAGGGTGGGAAGTAATTTAATAATAATTAATTAAATAATATATGTTTGTAAATATTTTAATTAATAATTAATTGGTAATTAATTTATATTAATTAGTTAATTAATTAATATAATTTTGTACATATTTTTAATTATTAATTAGTTGGTAAATAATTAATATTAATTAGTTAATTACATTAATTAGAGTAATTTTTTTATATATAATTTTTTGTTATTCTTAATTAATTAATTGGGAAAAAATAATATTAATTATTAAATTAAATGATTTACAGCTAATGTGCTAATATATTTACTTTATTGTTATTGTTAATTAATAATTAATTGGTAATTAAATAATATTATTTAATTTTGGGTAAAGGAGTATTTTTAGGGTTCAGGGTCAGTTTTCAATTTTTGGGTAAAGGGGTATTTTTAGGGTTCAGGGTCAGTTTTCAGTTTTTGGGTAAAGGGGTATTTTTAGGGTTCAGGGTCAGTTTTCAGTTCTTGGGTAAAGGGGTATTTTTAGGGTTCAGGGTAGGTTTTCAGTTTTTGGGAAAAGGGGTATTTTTAGGGTTCAGGGTCAGTTTTCAGTTTTTGGGTAAAGGGGTATTTTTAGGGTTCAGGGTCAGTTTCCAGTTCTTGGGTAAAGGGGTATTTTTTGGGTTCAGGGTCAGTTTTCAGTTATTGGGTAAAGGGGTATTTTTTGGGTTCAGGGTCAGTTTTCAGTTTTTGGGTAAAGGGGTATTTTTAGGGTTCAGGGTCAGTTTTGGGTTTTTGGGGTACAGGGTCAGTTTTGGGTTTTTGGGGTACAGGGATATTTTTAGGGTTCAGGGTCAGTTTTGGGTTTTTGGGGTACAGGGATATTTTTAGGGTTCAGGGTCAGTTTTGGGTTTTTGGGGTACAGGCGTACAGGGTACAAATAAAATAAATTTACATTAAATCAATTAAATTAAATTTAAAAAAATAAAATTACATTAAAATATTAAGTGTTTTATTTATTTTAAATGTATATGTATTAGTTTTAATTTTGTTTTAATATTTTTATTTAATATTTGTAAAATTATATGTATTTTAAAATTATTTTTACATTATTATTAATACATTTAAAAAAACGATATTTTTAATTTCGATATTTTTGTGCTACAATATTAATTTTTCGATATTTTTGTACTTACCTTTATGAAGATATGACTCCGATATTTTTGATTTCGATATTTTTGTGCCGATATTTTTGTATTTCGATATTCTGTCTGTCGATATTATGTCAGACATTCGTACTGTACAACACCTTCAATAATAAAGCAGGAGGGCAGCAATGTTAAAATCCAAGCCAGGTCCTTGCATGCATGGGGCCTCTTTTACTGACCACTACACCATGCTTTTTATTTCCATTCGCATAATAGTCACTAAAAGTGGCTCAGTCCATACAAGGCCTTTTTATTTTAACATCGGCTGCACTGCGCTTTTGATCTACCTTCAGTAGTAAACCGAGGCAGCAGCCGATATTAAAATCAAAGGTCCTTGCCACTTCATTTGTCGCACTTCAATTTTCTTCATGGGCGACGCACTCTCTTGTTTCATTTTGACCGAGCCTAGGGAGGCAAAGGAGTCTCTCCCTTTCAGTGAGATTCCTTAATGTAATTTGTTATTTTGCGCCGTTGTTTTCATAGTGACCATTTCGGTTTAGAATTTGTCTCCCTGCTTGCCAAAACCCACATGGTGAAACTGATCCAGAGGAGGACATTACCCTAATGGAGGCTCGGGGTAGGACGATCAACTAATCAGACTATCAGAAATACCCATATCTCGCAGTTTAAATAACCTCTGGTCTCTGTTGAGCAGCGCTGCAAGAATAACCCAAAAGAATGCATCATTATAACCATGGGTCCCAATTCTTCCCTTTACACAGGACTGTACTCTGCGCAGAGGACTCTGCTTGTGAAGTCAGCATTAATGATATAATGTTGCATCTCCTTTCTGCCTACTCACATCACTCATCATCCTGAGCTGCAAGTTTACCCACTCCAGCATGGCAGGCACCCAGAACAGCTCTGTAGTCCTTCGCTGTCGCTGTGTTGGTGTCTGTCTCCCTCTGTGCAGTCAGGCTGAACCTCCGGTCTGCAGGGATTTCTGCTGGTACTTAGTCTACACCAGTGGTTCTGACTGTTTGATTTTAATGTCGGCTGCCACCTGCTTTACTTCTGCCTCCAATAGTAGATAGTGGTGGCACCGGAAGTTAAAATCAAAGGGTCTTGAATACACTGAGTTACTTTCACTGATTGCCAAACGAAGGCAGATATAAAGCACGATGTTGGTGAACAGACAATAACGGTGTATTTTCTGAGAATGGCCTTTACCAAGTCGAGTCATACAAAACCACAATGTTGTCAAACACTATCAATTGAATGAGATAATCAAAAAAACAATATCCAATAGTAGTAAAAAAGTATTTGTACAATTTATTCAGTATACAACAATACATTCAATCACAATTTAAGTGCCTTAAAATACAGTATTAAAAATGTATCAAATTCACATGAAGAACAATTAAAAAACATTTTTTTAAAGTTGTCGACGCGGCGTTTCGGTTTTATTATAGCACCTTCATCAGGACAAAGTTCTGGTCAAAAAAAAACATACAGTTAGATACATTGAGTGTTTTTCTTTTTTTGTCACTTTAGACATTATTAACACAATATGCAATTTAGGACACCAGGGATCTTCATACAACAGAAAGTGTACATTTGGGGCACTGTTATTGTTTTATCAAAACATGTGGTTTTCTGGGGTTGAATCACTAAGGGAAGGATTATTATCACTGGAGGTAAACTAGATTGAAAGGTGCCTGTAGATTGCACAGCGAAGTACCTGTAGAATGTAGTACTTGCATACCTTGCTAATTCAAGGAATAAATTATCCTCCTCTTTATTCAATTTGAGGTAGTCTTCTTCAGAGTAATATCCATTTCATAAAAACAAGTGCCAAGTGCTTCTACTTAGTGCACAGACAGTTTCTAAGGAATACATGGTATCACGTATTAGAATATCATTGGACCCCTTTACCCCTATTTCTTTATCAAATTAAAAAAGGTGGACCATTATTACCTTTCAATGTATACTGAGTATATTCTTATTTGAAAGAGTTGAGGGAGCCACCGTTATTTATTGATGCAGGGATGAAGCTTTTAGACAAAGGGAGAGAGAATTTTGCTCTTTATTTATATACATCCATAGAGCTAGTTCGCTAAAAAGGGGGACAAATGAATCTCACTCACCCTTATGTGTGGGGAAGACGATCATAGAAACATGTAACTGTATGCTCATGACAATAGCGTTTTGAACTGCGCTTATGTATATTATCGCTTCAGAAAAGGGGGTGGTGATGAACAGAGTGTCTGAATTAAGCAGACCACTCTTACCCAGTCCAAAGATCAGGGCTTGATCCATCACCGTTATTTAGCTCACTGCACCATCCCAGCTCAGAACCTGGCTATATGCAAATTAGTCTGTCCCTGGCCCAGTGCATCATGGGAACTGGGCAGACCAAACTACCAAGCCAATTCTTCACCAGAAAGGAGACAAGCTTCCGGGGACCGGTTTCTGGCATTTCAGCCGTCGTGGCCCGGCTTGCTTGAATCCTGATGGTGCAGTGAGCAAGGGACTCATGTCTGAGTATATCCTGCCACACCTATAGTGGCCAAAAACGATTCAGAAAAGGGGGTGGTGATGAACAGAGTGTCTGAATTAAGCAGACCACTCTTACCCAGTCCAAAGATCAGGGCTTGATCCATCACCGTTATTTAGCTCACTGCACCATGCCAGCTCAGAACCTGGCTATATGCAAATCAGTCTGTCCCTGGCCCAGTGCATCATGGGAACAGGGCAGACCAAACTACCAAGCCAATTCTTCACCAGAAAGGAGACAAGCTTCCGGGGACCGGTTTCTGGCATTTCAGCCGTCGTGGCCCGGCTTGCTTGAATCCTGATGGTGCAGTGAGCAAGGGACTCATGTCTGAGTATATCCTGCCACGCCTATAGTGGCCAAAAACGGTACACAGACAAAATATCGAGTTTTAAATTTCGATATACAATTATATCGAAGTTTAAATATCGATGGGACAAAATATAGAAGGTAAGTAATATCGATAGTCTTAATATCGATATTAGTATGATATCGGTAATATCGAAGTTTTAAATATCGATGTCAATAATATCGAAATAAATAATTTCGATGTTACTAATATCAATTTTTAAATAAATGTAGTGTATAATATATTGTATTTATTATGTTTTATTATTTATTTTTAATGTAATTTAATTAAATATTGTCTTTTAGTACTGTAGCGGGTTGTGGGTTTATAGGGGAATAGGGTGGGAAGTAATTTAAATATGTTAAATTAATTATTCATTAGTAGGAATTATTAATTAATTAATTGAGAATTAATTTTTAATTAATTTTAATTAATTGATTAATTGATAAATATGTTCTGTAGCGGGTTATGGGTTTATAGGGGAATAGGGTGGGAAGTAATTTAATAATAATTAATTAATTAATATATGTTTGTAAATATTTTAATAATAATTAATTGGTAATTAACTTATATTAATTAGTTAATTAATTAATATAATTTTGTACATATTTGTAATTATTAATTAGTTGGTAATTAATTAATATTAATTAGTTAATTTCATTAATTAGAGTAATTTTTTTATATATAATTTTTTGTTATTCTTAATTAATTAATTGGGAAAAAATTATATTAATTATTAAATTAAATTATTTACAGCTAATGTGTTAATATATTTACTTTATTGTTATTGTTAATTAATAATTAATTGGTAATTAAATAATATTATTTAATTTTGGGTAAAGGAGTATTTTTAGGGTTCAGGGTCAGTTTTCAGTTTTTGGGTAAAGGGGTATTTTTAGGGTTCAGGGTCAGTTTTCAGTTTTTGGGTAAAGGGGTATTTTTAGGGTTCAGGGTCAGTTTTCAGTTCTTGGGTAAAGGGGTATTTTTAGGGTTCAGGGTCAGTTTTCAGTTTTTGGGTAAAGGGGTATTTTTAGGGTTCAGGGTCAGTTTTCAGTTCTTGGGTAAAGGGGTATTTTTTGGGTTCAGGGTCAGTTTTCAGTTATTGGGTAAAGGGGTATTTTTTGGGTTCAGGGTCAGTTTTCAGTTTTTGGGTAAAGGGGTATTTTGAGGGTTCAGGGTCAGTTTGGGGTTTTTGGGGTACAGGGATATTTTTAGGGTTCAGGGTCAGTTTTGGGTTTTTGGGGTACAGGGATATTTTTAGGGTTCAGGGTCAGTTTTGGGTTTTTGGGGTACAGGCGTACAGGGTAAAAATAAAATAAATTTACATTAAATCAATTAAATGAAATTAAAAAAAATAAAATTACATTAAATTATTAAGTGTTTTATTTATTTTAAATGTATATGTATTAGTTTTAATTTTGTTTTACTATTTTTATTTAATATTTGTAAAATTATATGTATTGTAAAATTATTTTTACATTATTATTAATACATTTAAAAAAACGATATTTTTAATTTCGATATTTTTGTACTACAATATTAATTTTTCAATATTTTTGTACTTACCTTTATGAAGATATGACTCCGATATTTTTGATTTCGATATTTTTGTGCCGATATTTTTGTATTTCGATATTCTGTCTGTCGATATTATGTCAGACATTCACCAAAAACGAATCAGAAAGGGGGTGGTGATGAACAGAGTGTCTGAATTAAGCAGCCCACTCTTACCCAGTCCAAAGATCAGGGCTTGATCCATCACCGTTATTTAGCTCACTGCACCATCCCAGCTCAGAACCTGGCTATATGCAAATTAGTCTGTCCCTGGCCCAGTGCATCATGGGAACAGGGCAGACGAAACTACCAAGCCAATTCTTCACCAGAAAGGAGACAAGCTTCTGGGGACCGGTTTCTGGCATTTCAGCCGTCGTGGCCCAGCTTGCTTGAATCCTGATGGTGCAGTGAGCAAGGGACTCAAGTCTGAGTATATCCTGCCACACCTATAGTGGCCAAAAACGATTCAGAAAAGGGGGTGGTGATGAACAGAGTGTCTGAATTAAGCAGACCACTCTTACCCAGTCCAAAGATCAGGGCTTGATCCATCACCGTTATTTAGCTCACTGCACCATCCCAGCTCAGAACCTGGCTATATGCAAATTAGTCTGTCCCTGGCCCAGTGCATCATGGGAACAGGGCAGACCAAACTACCAAGCCAATTCTTCACCAGAAAGGAGACAAGCTTCCGGGGACCGGTTTCTGGCATTTCAGCCGTTGTCGTCCCGGCTTGCTTGAATCCTGATGGTGCAGTGAGCGTCCTCCTGGGATTCGTCTTGTTAGATGCAGAGTTTTTTAATTTCTCCGGCTCTATAATATATAATTAATAATGTGCAGCGTTATAGTTCTGCTCTTGCTGGAGTTAGTAATACATTTGTTAGTATTAAGCTATTGTTCATTAAAGGTTCATATTTAAAATTGTGCTTTTGGATCCTTAGTGCTATCAGCCTGGTTTCACAGTAGCCACATTTAACACTCAAATCGTCCGTTTTTGGTTTATAAGTACCTGCTTTTACTGGCAGGAAGTGTTCACTCTAACTATTTTGAGTTGTTTACATCATTACTACACTGTAAGGTAAATGTATATTGCTACCTGGATCTAGTTATTCGAATAGATCTAAGGCTTGTGTCCACTCTTCTTGTAGCAGAGATCTAAAAGCTATATTCTGTTAGCCCGCAAGCCTGTTTACTAACCTACTGCGTATGAACGCTATCTGTTACGTTGTTCAGAAGTATTACTATCGCCTTCTTACCTTGACCTTGCAAGAAAGCTACCTCACCCCACCTGGCAACAGCTCAGGGAAAAATGGAGGCACCGCTCTAGAAAAGGAAAGGAAAGAACAAGACCGATGTTGAATTGATCTTTTACCTTATCAAACAACCCAAATATATATCCTCTGCTCACATTCACAAAACGTCCATTTTTAGTCACTTATAATTAAAACCAAATCATCTTGTGATTTGTAATGTTCTTCCTTTCTCATCTCACAGTAGCCTTAACGGTCAAAGCTACCTTTTCTCTGTAGGCAGAGATTCCATCAACTGAATGTATCACTGTTATTGCTGTACAACAATTAATATTAAAGTTTATAGTGAAGGCAACTGTCTACCTACCCGAGCTACCCGTATGGTGTTGGCATAAATCACACAAAAGGCCACTTCTTATAAGAACAATTTTTAAGCATATTCACAGCCGCTGTTATCAAAAAAGAGTGTCATCTAAAATCACCTTGTAAAGTATAGTGCCTCTACAATCACCTGGTCTCCTCTCCCTGTATCAGCATATATTGATAACCTGGCACTACATTATTCTTGAGTTAGCCAAAAGAGTGGCTTAGCAGGTGGCCTAACAACCAATACAGGGGATAGCACAACAGATGTACCCCTATGATAGATGTCTGATGTAAAAGTAGAGAAAAACTGCTCTACATGACGTGAGTGCACCCAACTTCTGGCTTTACAAATGATCGCCGAGGTGCACAAAAACGTCTAATGGGGATATAGATAAAACAATCTTGCAACCTGCCATCAGCGCTTAGGGGCACACAAGTCTACTTCAGATCACATGAGAAAAGCAATTTTGCAAACTGACATTAAAAACAATGCTGGCATTAGCGTGGCGTTATACTAATCCCTCCACTTGCCTCAGGAATTACTCATACCCGCGCTTACTGTTTACTGCAGTGGTAACACTCAGCCCACACAATGCATGCCAAATGATGTTTTAACTCACCTATCCATCGGTACCTCAAGACGGTCAACTGAGCCGTCGGGGAGGTACCCACCAGGTAGTGGTTAGCGGTATAAGAACGCCCCACACAATCTTTTGCGTTCCGTGTTGTGAACGCAGACATATTGACGTCATAGCGGCGCGATCTACGGCTGATGGGCAATGTAGTAAAAGACGGGAAGACCAACAAGAAGAACAGTTTTCCCTCGATGACCACAATATTTTAGAACAAATATATACTTTTCATTGGGTGCTCATCATTCAAATGAGTATGGGTGACAGATACACAACAATCTTATTTGCTTTTTTATAAAAGTATAAAGTTGTATTCCTTATTTCCAAAGTATTCTTTTTTTTGTATTTAAATTCCTTTTCATATAGACTCAGAAAGAAGATTTATTTTTAAAAAATGTTTTGCTTTTGACCAAGATCATAATAAATATATAAATCTTAAACATACAAATACATTGATATTTCATACAAGAAAAAAGGTGCATAAATATACATGTAATACAAAATGCTAATTTATACGAAAAAACACAAATCACCAGAATAATTGTACCCCTGGTAACCAACAATCTATCACAGACATTCTCAGACAATCATACCCTCACCACACTCATTTCAGCAACATCTGAAAAAAAGGGACTGGATCCAAATGGCAAAGGGATCTCTGCCAATCGGTAAATCTCAAAACCCAGTATGAGATTTCGCACTTGGTCAAAGACGGGAAGCTTCACCCATCTTATATACATAGTGAGACAGAGACTTGGCAAATGTTACTTCCCTGGAAAAAAAGCAAGAATGTCATATTACTAATTCATGTCTTTACAACTGCCCACACCGTAGTGATCTCGCTGTCTTGTGTTCATCGTCAGTATTAAGTCTAACTATTATTATTAGACTAAGTGAAGAGCAGGGGTGTCATGTTTACCGTCTAAGATCAATAAAACAGCCACCACTTAATTAATCTCACCTTATGGCATCTCATGTGACATTACCCACAGGACAAAATTCTCAGGTATCCGCCTACCTTATTGTACATAGAAAGTTTGCAATGACATGTATTAGTGTGTTCCCATTAATCACCTATGATAATGGATCGATAGTCCACATATTTAAAGACCTCTGCCATTCCAAACTAATCACAAAATGAGAGTCTATAAGTATAACTAGATAACCTCATAGCAATTATAATGTCAGGCTAGGGTCTAATTATACTGACAAATCTATCAAGTTACCTTTAATGTCGGCTCAATGCTCCAGGTGCTTAAAGTGCCACTGCCACTCTATACCAACTGCAACATATACAACTATAGATTCACTAAATCTTAACCTAGTAAGTCTAATAAGAACTTAAGATCATTTTGCGTTGTTAACCAAAACAGTAAAACAGACTCAATTAAATCCACCCAGTAGTGAGAAGGGAGAGTACTATGAGGGACTTATCACAACAGTACCCAAGGTATAGCATCATTCAAACCTGCCTTATCACTGTGAGTTTGAACACTCATTTTTGTTCCTTGAGCAAAAACAATTTGGAAATGTCTGTGGCGTGGTCTTGAATAAAAGGTTGTTCCAAAACCATCCAGGTGAAGTCTACTAGGCACGCATTTGCTTCCAAGAAGTGACTAGTGGGTATAGTGGCTTGTCTTTTACATCTCACTGTGCTTTGGTGCTCCATGATACGCAGTTTAACCTTGCGGGTCATCATGCCCACGTAGTTGAGCTGGCAGAGGCACTTAATCAAGTACACTACTCTTTCGCTATTACAGTTGTAAATTTCTTTTGCACCCATGGTCTTCCTGTTCCAATATCAACAGTTTTTGACTTCTTAGTTTGCGGACAAACAGCACAGGAACCGCAAGGATAGTGTCTTTGGACAGCAGGGAGCCCCTATAGCACGTCTGATGTCTGAGCTTAAGTTTTCCTGGGTCTAGTAGGTACCAGTTGATCTCGCAGGTTTGTGCTCCTGTTGAAAGCAAAAAGTGGCTCTGGAATATCCCCATTTCCGATGTTCAATTTTTTCCAGTGTTCTCGCATACTTTTCCTCACTGCATTGGATACTGTGCTAAAGGTATTGACAAAGGTTAACCTTGACCTTTCTTCATTAGGTACTTGTAGGTCCAGTAACGCCTCTCTATTGTTGTTTTTAGCTCGTTTGACAGAGCGTTTGATCAACTTAGGAGGATATTTTCTTGCCTTTAAGTGAGATGTTAGCGTTTTAGAATGTTCCAAAAACTTTCTTTGGTGGAACAGTTTCTGCGTATCCGCAGAAACTGGCCACACAGAAGATTGTCTTCCAAAGCTTGAGGGTGAAAGCTATCATAGCTCAATAGCGAATTCCTTGCCATGGGTTTAGTGCAAAGTTCGGTGTCCAGACCCATAGGGATGGCCACAATAAGTAGGTCCAGAAAAGCCAGTTTGTGTTTGTTGACCTGCACTTTGAATTTAAAATAGTTGTTACGACTGTTCAGCCAAGTCACGAAGCTATCAAACCACTAAAATGTCGTCAATATATTGCCTCCAACAACAACAACAACATTTTGTATAGCGCGCTACTCACCCGTGAGGGTCTCAAGGCGCTGGGGGGGGGGGGGGGGTGTCGCTACTGTTCGAACAGCCAGGTCTTGAGTTGTTTCCGGAAGGAGAGATGGTCCTGGGTCAGCCATAGGTGAGTGGGGAGGGAGTTCCATGTCTTGGCTGCCAGGTAGGAGAAGGATCTTCCTCCAACGGTAGATTTCCGAACTCGTGGGACGGAGGCGAGGGCTAGGCTGGCGGATCGGAGCTGGCGGGCGGGTGTGTAGAATGTGAGGCGGCTGTTGAGGTACTTCGGGCCCATGTCGTGGAGAGTCTTGTGTGTGTGGGTGAGGAGTCTGAACGTGATCCTCTTGTTGACGGGGAGCCAGTGAAGGTCTTTCAGGTGGGCAGATATGTGGCTGCGGCGAGGGATGTCCAGGATGAGTCGTGCTGAGGTGTTCTGAATGCGCTGGAGTCTTTTCTGGAGTTTGGCTGTGGTTCCCGCGTAAAGGGTGTTCCCGTAGTCCAGACGGCCGGTGACGAGGGCCTGTGTGACCGTTTTCCTGGTTTCGGTGGGGATCCATCGGAAGATCTTTCGAAGCATGCGCAAGGTGTTGAAACAGGATGATGTGACGGCATTCACTTGCTTGGTCATCGTGAGGGAGGAGTCCAGGATGAAGCCCAGGTTGCGTGCGAGGTCCATTGGTTTGGGTGCGCTGCCCAGGGCAGGGGTCCACCAGGAGTCGTTTAGATCTCTCTTCTTACTTCCACACAGCTCCAGGGTGCTCCTTTCGAAGTGACAGTTGCACTATAATAATACATAAATCAAATCAAATTGCAGCCAACCTGGAATCCCATTTCTAATATTGGTGATCAGCGGTGAGGATAGGGCTTGTGCTTGTGCACTACCATATATTAATTCAGTGTTCACCACAACTCTACACTCTAGACCAATTCAAATCCATTCTGCCTGATAACCTTTTTTTGGTCTGTACTTTCCTAATTGGCATTTTTTATTTTTCTGTTATTACTGATTGACATTTTTGGTTTTACTTAAAATCATGTCTCTAACTGGTGAGCCTGATACTGCATCTCCATGTACACAATTGCAGTTTGAGCTGGCTAAACTGGAGAGTTACTTAGTGGCCCAGGAAACAGGAATTTCAGGTCTCTATGAAAAGTTTCACCAGAAAAGCGCTGGGGCCTACATCGCAGCAAGGGAGGCAGGACCTGTGGTCCCAGAGGAGGAGTGTGAGATTCTGGATGAGGATGAAGAGCTAGACCAGGAGGATCTGGGACAGCCTGCAGGCTAGCGGGACAACAACTTGCAAGACTAGCAGACCCCTCCAAGGCAGGGAGCATTGCTTAATCCAGGGGCCTGACCCCATTGGAGCTGGAGGTCAAGAATGAGGAAATAAAGCTCAAATTGGAGCTTGCCAAGATGTGATTTGAGAAAGAGTAGGCTTTAGATGTGAAGAAGCTTTCTCTAAAGAGGAAACTGACCCACGAGCACAACCTTAGAGAGCTGGACATCAGAGCCCTGCAAGTGGGGTCCAGCAACAGCAATGGAGGTAGCATACCTGCAGTGTCCTCTCATGAGTCCACATTTCTTATACCACAAGGTATGGTGCCCAGTTTCAATGTTGGGGATGACGTAGATAAATGCCTGGTAGCTGGAAAGTGGCTTTACAAGGGCACAGGTTTCCAGAGGAGCTCTGGGGGGATAGTCTTTGGAGGTACATGCGCTCAGTGGAGTGGGATGCACTCCTTAAATTAGCGGTGGAAGACCAGACCAACTACACTGCCATGAGCTCCATTTTAGTAAAAAGTTTTATTTGACATCTGAGAAGTACGGGTAATAGTTCAGCACTAGTCGCAAACTCTCTACACAAACATGGTTGAATTTTCTGGACTATGCTTGTAAGGTACTGAAGGGCAGGGTAAGTGGCAGCAAGGTAGATTATTTTGAATGGTTGTACAACTTATTTTTCAAATATCACATTCTTGATCTTTGTGTTCCAGAGTTGCGTCTACAACTAGTGGATAGCAAGCCCGCTGACTCTAGGAAGTTTGCGTAGGAGGCAGACATCTGGGTGAGCAGCAGAGTGTCCAAGAAGGTACCTTGGAGTGACCCAAGAAGGGTGGCTCGAGTTTTCCCCTTGAGAGTGAGGCAAAGGTCAACAGAGACCCAGGCATATCCATGGGTAAAGGGGAAGGAAAGTGTTCACATCCAGACCAGCCCGAACACCACCACCCTCTGCAGCACCTTCATCTACAGTCCTCCCAGGCCCGTCCCCCCTTCAGCGTATCCATATCCAACTTCATTGCACACCATGGGCTTGCCTCAACAGACTACACCTCATCCCTACTGGAGAACCTCACCATCATCGGACTCAAACAACTGGTAGCCTCCCCAACCCTTTCAGCAAGACATATGCTCGACCCCATCTTCTCCACAAGCAGCAGCATCTCCCTCAGTCACACCTCTGAACTACACTGGACAGACCACCACTGCATCCATTTCTCCGACACCAATTCTTCCGACCACCACCACACCCACTGCAACCTGTACAGGGGCTGGAACAAGGTCTCCAAAGATCAACTCTCCACCTCTCTCCACAAATCCCACCGCTGACCTCCACAGAAGCCACTGCCTCAGCAAGCAACCTCCACCAATGGATCTCTGACTGCACCAACCCACTGGTTCCCCTTAGGAAACCCTCCAGCATGCAGCCCTCTGAGAAAGTTAGATTGTTTTACCCCACAATTTAAGAGTCCAGGCACACCTGGGGATGGCTTGAGAGAAGATGGAGGAGGAGCAAGACAGCGGCAGACCAGGCAGTCTTCAAAATGATCATCAGCACACACCACCATCCCTTCATCAGAACCACTAGGAAACTGCCACACAGGAACATATCAATGTCAATGCACATAACAACAAAAAACTCTTCGCCATGATCCAAGAATTCACCAAACCCAGCACGGAGGCCAAAGACACCCCCCTCTCAAGACCTCTGCGACAACCTTGCCACCTTCTTCCACCACAATATCATAAATATCTATGACAGCTTTACAATCCAGGGCCCACCCACCCCACTCACAACCACTGCACCCAAATGTTCCATATTCCTGATGACCCTGGTCAACTGGGCCTCCCTCACCGCGGTCAACACCCTAAGGATCATGAAAACCATCCACTCTGGACCCCCCTTGGATCCCTGCCTCCACCAGATCTTCAACTGAGCCGGCACCTCATCGCCCCCAAACTCTGCTGCATGATCAACCGCTCCATCAAGTCTGTCACCTTTCCTGAAGACTGGAAGGACGCAGAGATCAACCCTCTGCAGAAAAAACACATGCCGACCCGACAGACCTCAAGAATTACAGACCCATCTCTTTACTCCCATTCCCAATCGAAGTCATTGAGAAGGCCATCAACACCCAACTCACAGAATTCATCAAAGCAAACCACACCCTGGACCCTTCCAAATCAGGCTTCAGAAGCAACTACAGAACCGAGATTGCACTCCTCGCCACAACTGATGACATCCGCACTCTCCTCAACGACAGTATTTCCCACCATACCCTTTACACAAGGTTCATTATGCTGGCATCCGTGGCACAGCTTTAGAGTGGATTCGCTCCTTCCTCAACGGCCGAACCCAGAGGGTAATGCTCCCACCGTTCTCCTCTGAACCTATAGAGATCAGCTTTGAGCCCCACCCTCTTCAACATCTACATAGCCCTGCTTGTAGCCATTGTTAGAAACCACATTGGAGAGGGAAACCACAGACTCAACATGTGGAGTGGTGTGGCTCTCTGGTTAGACGCGGCAGACCCAGAAGCAGAGAACGGCCCGGGACCAGGGTTCAATCCCCGACGCGGCAGGGTCAACGGACTCGATAATTCTCACCTCGGTGCCTACTCTAACCAGGGATCACACTCGGCAACTCTGGGCATTAAGCTTGCCTCATCTCTACAACGGCCCCCCACAGATGCCGGGGATGCCTGGCTTCACCTTGGAGATACCCAGATGGGACCATCTCACAGGAAAAGCCAGGACGGGTTCCCCAGCAGTCTTCAGCGCCAGGACGCTCATGGGCAACAGTGCGCTTTACAAGTCCAACACATTTAACATTGTTTCCTATGCCGATGACACCCAGCTGATTCTCTCCCTCACTGATGAACCTACAGCCGCTAAGTGCAACCTTCACAACAGGATGAAGGCTGTAGCCTCCAGGACGAAGGAGAGCTGCCTCAAACTCAACTCCGACAAAACCTAAATCCTCATCCTGGGCACAACCCTGTCTGCCTGGGATGCCGCCTGGTGGCCCACAATGCTCAGAGCCCCCCACACCCACTGACCAAACATGTAACTTCAGATCATCCTTGACTCCTCACTCTCAATGAACTGCCAAATCAAAGCCATCTAATCGTCCTACTTCCACACGCTCCGCATGCTTTGGAAGATCATCCAGTGGATCTCCACTGAATCCAGGAAAATGGTCACGCAGGCACTTGACAGCAGCAAACTCGACTATGGCAACAATCTATGCCTATACTACCCAAAAAAGAAAGTGTATACTTATCCTGGACATTCCCCGCTGCAAACACATTCCCGGTCACCTGAAGGACCTCACTGGCTCCATTCAACAAAAGAATCAACTTCAAGCTACTCACACACACCTGCAAAGCCCTACACAACACTGGACCTGCATAACTCAACCACTGCCTCTCCTTCTATTCACCCAATAGACATCTCTGCTCCACACCGCCCAACTGGCACTGGCCACTTTCCCACGGATCCACAAGACATCAACGGGAGGAAGAGCCTTCTCCTACCTCACCTTGAAGACCTGGAACTCCCTACCGCTGTGTATCAGGCAATCACCATCACTGCCTCAATTCAAAAAGGCCCTAGACCTGGCTCTTTGACTGAACTGCATAACCCCCGCCCCTTAAGACCTTAACGGGTAATTAGTCACGATTTACAAATACCCTGATTGAATGATGTGCCTACTGAGAAGGAGGGAGCTACTGGTGGGCAGAGGCCCAAGGCACCACACTTTTCACATCACTGCTTTGATTGTTCCAAGTTAGGAAAAAAGCAAAGGACCCTGTCTGTCAAAAGAAATAACCCACTGGTCTACAGCGGTGGCCCATGTGGCCTTAGCATAAGGTACTCCTCAGGGGCAGGTCATTGAAGATGGCATGATATCCCTCAGCTGAGAGATAGACTCAGAGGGTTTGTGACTGACCCTTGAACGTGGGACTCATCACTTCCACCAGGTGGGAGTAAATGGCATCCTAACCACTGCTCTGAGGGATACTGCGGCTAGCAGGACCATGAATGTGGAAGAGTTAATCTCCCCAGGGCAGTACACCGGCGAGTTGTATAGGTTGACTCAAGCCTGTGTACAAATAAATAAACATAAGAGGGACAATGAGAAAACACATTCAAAGGGAACATCCCACCAGGGGGAGAAACATACTACGTAACATGAAAAGGATGTCCCCAACTACCAATGAAAAGAGGTAAAAAGTTCCAAAATATAGAAAAATTCCACCCACAGAAAAGCTCAATTAAATGTCATTATTTATTTTTCGTAATTCAAAATTTTATCATTCTTATTTTTTTAGAAAAGTAGAAACAATCTAAAATAGAACACATAAATAAGTTAATTTAATAAAGGTACACAAAACACATCACAGTGACCTAAATATCATCTAGATAACACATATAAATTCATAAAACATACGAAGAGAGAACAGCCCATAATATACAATATTCAGAAGAATATACAAATAAGAGTTCACACTAAATAAGTCCAACAGCCATGAAACAACCACAAAGAAAAAGACAGTAAATCCAAAATACATTTAGAAATAGAAAAACATCAGACATTACAAGCAAAAGAGGATCATACAGTTCACAACTAAAGCATATACAAAAAAGAAAAGCGCTGACGCGCGTTTCGGAAAGTGCCAAGGAAGTTTTACAAAAATTCCTTCATCATAGCGCACTTATTATGTTCCGTAAATCATTTGTGACCCAGAATTTTGATCATCCTAGAATATTATATAAACTGGTGTGAACATCAGGGCTGAAGATACTGTCTGTGGGGGAAAGAATATATGTAAGAAATTCTCAAAAATCAAAAACAGCAAAAATTGTCAAGCATTGAGCAAGACAATAACAAAAAAACATTTAATCATGCATACAGACTATGCAGGTGACTCATTCATCCATTAACATACCTCATACCTTATATCCCAAAGAGAAACCGTGTCTAGGTTAGAAGGAAAAGTGTAATCCACAACGTCTATTATAAAATACAAACCTTAGGGCCCTGAGGCACAAATGCTCTTTGTTAGACCTGTCAGCCCTTTGGGTGGACCCTCCTTTTATTTATTTAATTTTGTCCCCTTTCTGCCCCTCAATCCTTTCATTTTTGATGTCCACTGGACTTTTTAGGTGTTGACCTGGGGGTTAGGTGCTCCTTGACCCCATGGTTCCTCATAGGCCTAGAAATCCCTCCTTTTCTGAAGGCCAGCTTAGTTACCCAAAATGGTGGCCAGCAACTGCCATAACGGTCACTACAGGGAAAGGGACCCATAGGTTAACATAGAGATACTCTAGAACCTTCTAGCTGGTTCTGGTAGCCTGAGGTCAGCCTATATAAGGTTTAGAACCAGGGCGGCCATTTTCGAGGTGTGCAGAGTAAGTGTGAGGTGGGACTGGTCAGGAGTAAGGCACTTGGTGAGGAGGAACACGCACTGTGAGGAGAGAGATCGACCTGTGGGCTGGCTGCCCTTCTATGCTGACGGGATGTATGTCGTTACAATGCATACTATTACAACTACCTACCGTTACAACGCGACCATTACAACGCATACCATTACAACGCATAGCGCTTTGAGGTGCTGGATAGTGGTAAGTATAATTTACTATTCTAACTCCAGTCCCCGTGGACCCTAGGGAAGGTGTTGGATAGTAAATTATACTTATTCCCTATCCTAGAGCGCCCCCCAGCGCAATGCGTTGTAATGGTATGCGTTGTAAAAGTCGCGTTGTAATGGTAGTGCGGAGTAAAAGATGCGTTGTAACAGGTGTATACCATGCTGACGTGACCCCTTATCTGTCGACCAAACCCTGCCTCCGTGGTGACTTCACTTGCCCCCAGATTATATTCCCCTGCTTGCTCCTGAATGCCCAGCAAGGAGTGAAGAGTAGGGAGAAGCTGAACTCGAAGTGGTAACAGCCCCAGCGTGTTACCCGATCCTCCCATGCCGCTATCGGAGGAGAACTAGCTGGCAGAGTTGCGAGGTCAGCCCCCTGCTACCACGCTGTGTGGGGTCTAAGCCGCGATTGCTGAAAGGAAAAGCTTACCGCGCGGATGTCCCGAACCGCTTTCTGGCATTCCTTCTGAAGAGGCGTGAGAGAGTGTGGATCAGCTGGTGGCGTGGCCGAAGGACTCCAGAGGCAAGGCTCCAGTGACGTGTGAGGAGGCGTGAGGGAGCCGGAAGAGGTCGGCTAAAGGCGGAGCTCGCCGTGGGTGAAGTCGGCGTGAGGGAGTGTGCGGAAGTCTGCCGAGCGCCGCTGCGAGTCGCGCACTGAAGGACGCCTGCTCTCCTGTCAAGGAAGTCTGCCGAGCGCTGCTGTGAGTCGCGCACTGAAGGACGCCTGCTCTCCTGTCAGGAGGAGAGCAGGATATATCCATCCACAGCGGAGAAGGCCTTCGAGGGAAGAGAACGGACGGTGACCGGATCTCGAGAGCTACACCACATGGCAAAGTAAGCCGGGAAGGTGGGGGGTGCGGCAGGAACAACGTGACTGACCCATAATCACTGACAAACCAGGAGAACTAAGCAGTACTGACCCTAGACTTCACCAGCAGTGTCCTCTCAGGACTGGCCCGGCTGGCTCCAGGGTTATTCAGGCGAGAGTGTCTATTGTGAAAGAGGGACATATCAGACCAGCTGTCTCTCCACAGCTATTGGAGAGAGGGAAATAGAGCTGTGAGAGGGAAAAGGGAAGATAGAACGTGGAGAAGAATACCATAGGGGAATCCGCAGGGCAGGGCTGTGCAAGTGTGAGACACAGGGTCTTCTCTATAAGAGAGGGGTTTATGTATAACAAAAGCAAATGTTGATATAACCTGCCTGTTCTCTTCCAATCATACAGCTGATTGAATCATTCTTCATATGTGTCAGGAGGAAGGGTTCACCGACCTATTGTGACATCTGGCAAATTGTTATCCCTGAGTTCCCTTGGGTAAAGTACATGTCAGCCTTCACTTTTGAAACTGTAAATGTGGTGGTATAGCTTAATTGAATTGTGAAAGTCGTATCACAAAGAAGACGTATAGGAGCAATTTCTGAAAATCTTACCAATGCACAAAACCATTAGAAGAATGTAAATGGTAACCTTGCCAATGCGAAAAAGATAGATTGAGTGAAATTGATTGCATTGAATTTTGAACCTGCTAAGAGAAAGAGAATCTAAGAAAACTTTTATAAAGCAAACCGTATTTTTCTAAACTGGTGTGGCGTATTTTACTTTGAGTGGTGGAGCGCTGGGTTACTGTGAGTGAGATTTATAAGCACAACACATTTGCCTTGGAGTGTGGCTGTCCCTGCTCAGTGCTAAGCTACCCTATGTAGTCTGGCAACCCCAGGTCTAACACTCTTCCTTAGAACAGTATCCAGAGAATCAAATATCCCCAGAGAACCAGAAATTCCTAAATAAATAAAGCCAGAATGGTAAAAAATAAAAATATATGAGACCAACAAGAAAAAGATGAATATTCTCAGCGAATTGCGGTATTTAAGGGTATCCACTACAGTCCGTTTAAAATATCTGAAAATTCAACAGGCTAGCGCGTAAAATAAAAGACGGAGGAGGTTAATGGAGAACATGATGTAAAGGAGGGCCGTCTGGCAGGAATGAAACCGATACTATATCTATTGTTATATGGCAGGCAAGATAACTATCTTGGTAAGGATTGGCCAGCAAAGACACAGCCAAATCGAGGGAAATATAATGCTCAGGAAATAGACTCTTTCATAAATCTGCCTAATAACTGGGAGTTTTCAATCCATGCGGAGGGTCTAAAGCCACATAGAGCGGAATAATAAAGAAACAGAGACATGATCTAAACCGGATACTGACAGTAGGTAACCTATAAAGTATAAGATTCTACACTGCTCACCTGAGTTTGAACAGTACATGGGGGAGGGCAGAGAATATTTTCCTTAGGGAGTGGATGCTCAAAGGTCACAAAAATGATAATAGTAGGTCCACTAAACCCCTACGTCAAGCCAGACCGGAACCTGCATACAATAAATCCGGAAACTCGATCAGTATATACCACGCCTACAGTAATCCGATAAGATAAAAAAGAGGCAAAAGGACAAAAAATCCCCCCATAGGTTGCTTACCAAAATATCTGTTCCTAGCTCATCTCACCAACAATGTAAAAAACGAAAGGAGCCACTATCTAGAAACTCTGGATAGTTAAAGTGCCGGGGGATAATTTCAGAATCTATTCGGGTCCTAAGCAGACAGAAGAAAAACATAGACTCAATTACAATCTGAACGCCAGAGTAAACAAAAATAGGTTCCAAGTATTATATCGTCAACCCCGCTTACCTGATTCAGGAGATTCCTCTGAAAGGGACATGGATCAAGCTGCAGTCATCAAAACAGTCAATCGAGAATGGCCCGAAAGACGGTCTTCCTTAATATACTGCCATCCTCATGCCGAGAACACGCTCAGAAAGGCTATACCTGGGCGGTCAGAAAATAGACTAGACCGATAACGGAAGACAGGGTGGCGGAAGATACAAGAAGCCATTTTCCTACAATGTAGGAAAGCCGATAGCAGGCTGCCTGGTGTAGATATTAAGGACGGACTGGGGCCCACAAAGAGGAAAGTGTCAGCCATGTTGTCAAAAAGTCACTAATCAAAGTCTACAGCATAAATAACAACAGAACTTCAGGAGAATAATGTAAATATAATTACCACATAACACAAAGAACAGAACTTAGAACGTAAAAACTGGAAATTAAAAAAAGAAGGTATTTAAACAAGAAATAGAGCCGAGTTAACTCCCACAAGACCAAAGAATGTTTTAGTATCAATAGGGCGACCATTAGAAAGTCACCAAGATAACACCTAAATAGCATGCCACAGCATTGCCAAAATGCAGCATACAGTTTAAACAAAAAAAATAGAAAAAAAGATAAAAGAAAAAAGAAATAAAATAAAAATCTGTCTAAAGATCCAGGCCACGATAATATAGATAATAGAGACACAATTCAAACAGGCATAGACTAGGCCTTTTAGATACGAAAATGTCAGAAGTGTAACCGGGGGCCTAAGACCATTCTGTCATTAGATAATGGCATTCTCCCAAGGGAGACATTCATTCAGGCCCATGACGGCCGGCTGTAAAGTGAAAATCCCGTACACCTCCCTTTTGCTTCTATGGGCATCAACATTTCTATCCTTGGGGCTGTTCACATGCTCCAGGATAAGCCATTTAAGATCATCAATGGAATGTTTACAATCCTTCCAATTGGCAACCAGCGGCGCCCCAGTTCGGTGATTACCAATAGATGACTTGTGTTCACTGAATCGCGTCCTGAACTCCCTCCCTGTTTCACCAACATAGCCTTTGTGGCAAGGGCACAGCAGGAGATAAATAACGTTGGTGGTACGGCAATTAGTCATTTCCTTCAGCTGAAACTTTCTCTAGACAAGTTCAGGGGTAGTCACAACAGAAATACATGTGTGGCAATTGCCACATCTGTGACTGCCAGAAATGGGATTTAGACCTGTAATTGATCTCTGGGTAAGGCCTGGATCTGGGGGTACTGTAACCTTGACTAGGACATTTCTCAGATTCCTATTGAGCCTGAATGCGAAAATAGGTTTAGTCAATTTTTCCACTGATATATCAGTGTTGAGGATATGCCATTGGTAGTTGATAATATATCTCAATTTATCATTGAAGTTGGAGTGGGCAGTCACCACCGCCAGCTTAGGGTCTTTCTCTTTCTTGTTGGGACTCAAAAGGGCATCACGATTGAAATATTTAGCCCTCTTGTATGAATCCCTCATCAGTCTGTGTGGGTATCCCCTCTTCAAGAGCTTCGTCTTGAGTTGTGAGGCATGAATCTCAAAATTGCTGATATCAGTGCAATTACGACGAAGCCTTAAAAACCAGCTAAAGGGTATACTATTCTTCTGACTACGTGGATGGAAACTTTCGTAGAAAACAAGAGTATTCTGTGCCGTCGGTTTAGTATAGAGGGACACTTCAATAACCTGGTTGGTGATCTGGATCCAAACATCCAAAAATTAAATTCTAGAAGAACTGGTATTAACGCTAAATTTAAGATTTGCTAAGTTGTTCCTCAGGGCCCCTCCAGATCAAAAAAAAATATCATCTATAAACCGATTGTAGTTGGTAACATTTTCAAAAAAGGGTGCAATCTCATTATAGATAAACCTATCCTCGATGGCACCCATGTACGCATTAGCAACATTTGGGGCACAAGCCGCACCGAAGCTGATGCCTTTGACCTGTTGATAGATGGTATTATCAAACTTGAAGAAATTTTCTTTAAAGACAATGGCCATACATTCAAGAATAAAAATGTTTTTCAGAAGGGCAGTCAGAATGATCAAGCATTTTTTTTACTGCCTCCAAAGCACCATCCTGCGATATATTCGTTTAAAGGGCCTCAATGTTCATTGAGACCAGAATATCAGTATTAGCATTAAAACTCAGACCTTCAATTTTGGTGATAAGGTGTCCCGTATCACGGACATAGGCAGGAAGGCGGCAGACCACAGGAGAAAGACAGGCGTCCACAAATTTAGACAAAGGTTCAGTAAGTGAACCAATCGTGGAGACAATAGGTCTGTATGAAGGAGTATGTATATTTTTATGCATCTTAGGCAAGCCATACAGAACCGGAACTTTGAAAAAGGTTTTATTAAAGAATTAAAATTCTTGATTACAAATAGATCCTCGTTCCAGGACTCTACGGGTGACTTCAAGGATCTCAGTTGGAATTCTTACCAAGGGATATGATGTAACCCGCCTATAGTGTTCAGGGTGATTAAGCATAAGTAATATTTTTCCTTGCAATCCTGATTATCCCAAACCGTAATGCCACCACCCTTATCGCTGGGTTTAATGGTAAGGGTGTGGTCAGAAGACCGTTTTTTAAGGGCCTGATACTCCTCATAATTAAGATTGTAAGCCGGTTTAGGGACAAATTTCGTCCAACTATGGATCTTGAGGTAAACACTTTTTTCGAAAATACCAACTTCAGGCCCCACCTGGTCCAGCGTGGGAGTAAACACAGAGGTGGGTCGAAAACCAGACACATTATCATTTGGTAACCTGTTTTGGCCAGAGAAAAACCTTTGTGGTCTGATTTTTCGAAAATAGGCTTGAATATCTTTATTAAGCTCAAAAGAATTAAAAGACGTACTAGGCACAAATGATAAACCACAAGAAAGAAGAGTGATGGTAGGTTCATCAAGCGGTTTCTTAGACAAATTAAAAATAGGGATAAGGTCAGAATCAGTGGGTAATTTAATTCGCTCCAATATTGGTTCCTTCTTGTCTCCAGAAAACGAGGGGGGTTCTCTGACTGCTGATAGCGACCCCTGTCCTGAGGTCTGAATCTGACAAGTGTGGTGCCCCGACGGTTCCCTAAAAAATGATTATAACATTGTGGGCCATCAAATTGGGCACATCTATTAGGGTAATTATCCGAGGAACTGGATCCCCCTTTGTTGTCAGACTCCAAAGTTTCTGAAAAAGTAAGAACTTTCTTGTTGGACCAATGTTGTTGGTCACCTTGTTGATTCATGTCCCTAGAGGAGTAATACTGGGCATTAAGATATGGATAGACTTTCTCTTCTGAGAAATAGCAAACAGCTTTTCTCAGTTTGTCAGTTTTCATCCTAATGAGATAATCACTAAAGGAATCTAGTTCAAGATTAACCTCCTCAAGTTTTCGTTTAGCGTCTTCAACAGCATTATTTTTCAAAAGTGATTCCTCAATTTTCGTAATTTCCTTAAGGAGACCTAGGACCTCCTCTCTTGCTGTTTCAATATTAAGCATCATCCGGTTCCTTGAGCATCTATTTGCAATAAGGGACCATCTCTAAAGGAACAGACGAATCTCCACAAACAGACTCGGGATATTCCTAATGCGAAGGCCATTAGGTATAACCCCTGCTTTAAGATATTGAATCATAAATTCTGCATGTGATTCTGTTCTTTTAGCTTTCTTTTCGAGATTTAAGAGTTTAAGCCATTCATCATTAGATCCCTTATTAAGTGAGAAAGGACGTTCGGAAGAGGTGGTTTGTCCCAGGAATCGGGTAAAATCCTCATCAGTGAAGCCAAAGGTTTTTATCGGTTCCATCACCTTGCAGCAACCAGAAGAGATTGACAGATAAAGAAAAAGACCGAGATAATAAACAGAAAAAATAAATAAAGATAAGTAAGACACCATATATCTTACAACACACTCCGCACAGATTAGTCTTGCTCAAGAGACCAAAGACTGAAGAACCCTCACGGCAATGTGCCGGGTACAATTAAATAAACATAAGAGGTACCCTGAGAAAACCCATTAGAAGGGAACATTCCACCAGGGGGAGAAAGCCTTTCTGGCTGTATCTATTTAGGAATTGCTGGTTCTCTTGGGATATTTGATTCTCTGGATACTGTTCTAAGGAAGAGCATTTTTGCCTCAGGACCCTAAGGTTTGTAGTGTATGATAGTAGTTGTGGATTACACTTTTCCTTCTGACATAGACACGGTTTCTCTTTTGGGATATAAGGTATGAGGTATGTTAATGGATGAATGAGTCACCTGCACAGTCAGTATGCATGATGAAATGTTTTTTGTTATTGTCTTACTCAATGCTGACCACAATTTTTGCTGTTTTTGAGAATTTCTTACATATATTCTTTCCCCCACAGACAGTATCTTCAGCCCTGATGTTCACAGTGGTTTTTATAATATTCTAGGATGATCAAAATTCTGAGTCACAAATGATTTACGGCACATAATAAATGTGCCCTGATGAAGGAATTTTTGTAAAACGTCCTCGGCACTTTCTGAAACGCGCGTCAGCGCTTTTCTTTATTGTATGCTTTAGTTGTGAACTGTATGATTCTATGTTGCTTGTAATGTCTGATGTTTTTCTATTTCTAAATGTATTTTGGATTTACTGTCTTTTTCTTTGTGGTTGTTTCATGGCTGTTTGACTTATATAGTGTGAACTCTTATTTGTATATTCTTCTGAATATTGTATATTATGGGCTGTTCTCTCTTCGTATGTTTTATGAATTTGTATGTGTTATCTAGATGATATTTAGGTCACTGTGATGTGTTTTGTGTACCTTTATTAAATGAACTTATTTATGTGTTCTATTTTAGATCGTTTCTACTTTTCTAAAAAAATTAGAATGATAAAATATTGAATTCTGAAAAATAAATAATGAAATTTGAGCTGTTCTGAGGATGGAATTTTTCTATATTTTGGAACTTTTTTCCTCTTTTCATTGATAGTTGTGAACATCCTTTTCATGTTACTTAGTATGACTCCAGCCTGTGGACAGGACATTTTCATAGGTCGTCTCCAGATGCCCATGTATGTGCCCGGAAAGGTCAAGTTTCAGTTCTCTAGGCAGCTATAGGTCTGCTAACTCAACTAGCTGGATAAATAAGCAAAATAATCACAGTTTTGAGAAGGGGGAGTGCTGTTTTCTGTGGAAGCACATAACATCTGCCAATTCAAAACCTGTACTCCTGTCCACTATACCTATGAATGAATCTAATGCCCATCTCTGTAGTACTCTGAAAGCTCCTTTTCAGTAGATCTGGGCAGTGTTCACAGAGTTGCGCTACCCCGAGCTCCGCGAAGTGGCAAATAATCTCCGCTATGCTCAGTGGAGTTCTGTGAGTGGCAGAGTCATGCTGTTTGCTCAGATTTTTAGCGCCAGGAGTTTCTCTCTCACTGTAGAAACAGTGCAAATGGCATCACGCAAAGCACCAGAGGGTGCTAGTTCCTTCTACCGCTCGAGTATGACACAGCTTCCTCAATGCAAACGACAGATTTCTCAACGCGAGCAATAACTACCTGCCATGAATCCCTGCATTCAAAAATCTCCCCAGGTGGTGGTCTAGCACATGATTTATCATGTTCGTCAATTTAGCACTGTTGAGCTGCGCAAGAGAAAAAACTCTGCTTTGCTAAGTTTTTCAGAAATCGGCAAGGAGTGGGCACAACTCTGCAAACTCCGCCGGCAGAGCGGATTTCATCACCCACCTCTACTTTTTACGATGATTACATAAGGAAGGCAACAGCTGTGCTGTCAATCTAGACCTAAAAACAAGAATTATAAAATAGTGAAGAGCCCACAAAATGAGGATCACTTGAGCTAATCGAAAATAATGCGTAAAGCATAATGACAAAATGTTCACGCCACAAATATAAAACTACACGCAGAACGTTGCCCAAATAATAAAATGTGTGCAAGGCAGCTGTGCCATGCTGTCCATCCCACAATAGTACAGTGATCTCGAAAACAAAATGGCCATATTGCCTTTTAGTACCAACGAGACATTTGAACTTGGGATTTAGTGAATTTTAAATGTCTGCTGCTTTACGATAAACAGACTAGAGAGTGAATTTAGTTTAGGCCTAAAATGTGTTTATTAAATTCAGAAAATATACAAGTGATAATATAAGCACACCTTCATGATAGCCAAAAAATCAACATCATGGGACTTGACTTGTTTCTCACAAATTGCAATATTATATTTTGATGGTAGTGAGATATCTATACCTCCTGTTTAGTGAATAAGGCAGGGGCATATTATCAAGCACGGCGTTAACATTATCGCCACTTTAGCAGCATTTGTCTGCCGCTAAAGCGGCGATAATGTTAACGCTGTTTCTTGATAATATGCCCGCAGTCTTTTGCATCAAGACAGCAGCTGCTACACCATAATTCTGTGTGCATTTAAAGTACCTTTTGTTTTAGGTTTAAATCTATTTATTAAAGACAGACAAAAAAGCAAATAATATATGTGTATCAACACCCTGGCCCTAAATAAACGTCATAGATTGTCATTCGTTTCCAATAAAAACAAACACACAATGTTTTGGTGTATTAAACATTAAAGGTCTTGCAACATGTGCAACTTACACATGCCTATTTGGGAGAAAAAGGGGTCTGCACTCATCCCTGGAAACGGAAAAGGCATCCAAAAGTTGGCAAAATTAAATATGTTACATCCTAAAACAGCCTACTATGGATTATTATAGTGGACATCTTCTATCCTATGTGAGAGGATGAGGGGTTACGGTCAGAGCTGCCGACTATGAAACCGGGGAACCAGATTTTAGTCTCTGCTCAACATCCTGTGATTCTGGGCAAATCACCTAATGGCCATGTGCCTAAAAATTAATTTGACGTTGTGTAATGTAGCTGGTGATTGGGAAGTGTATGCAAATTGTTATCATTCAGCACCAAATATTCACCTCCTGCTTAATGGGTGACCAGATGGCTTCCTCGTGGGTGACCTCGCTGTACAACAGGGTATGGAGTCTTTGTGGCATGATAAGATGAGGTAAGAAAAGTAAGATAAGGTAAGATAGCTTAAACAGCACAATACAACACAACAGACCCAACCCAAAATAACCTATCTTTCTGCTACTGTGATATATTTTGATAGTCAATAGGTTGGTTATAACACTGTTAATAACGTTGACTGTCAGAAATTGTATTTTAGAACTGCTTTCATTTATCTTCAGCAGTAAATGACAGAGTGGCGCTAGCCTTTACCTTTCATTTATTTCATATGCATGTGTTGTGTTGTATTTTGTTGTTAACGATATTGTTTGTTGCTTATCTAGTTGTGTCATTTTATGTTATTTCATATTTGTAGCCGAATTCAAAAGTATAATGAGACCTTTTGGGGGTTATCACAAAGAAAAGGTGTACAAAATAGAGGGTGTACACGCGATAATTAATAGTGTGGCCAAGTGAGTAAGCTTTTCAATACTGACCGAGAAGCTTTTCTAGATAATAAAACAAAGGTGATTGGATAAGATTCAGAAATAATATGCACACATTCGTCTTGACAGAAACGCATGAAATTGCATTCCCGCGGGAGAGAAGAAGGCAAAATCAGTTCATACAATTGTGGTACTGACAGTTTATTAATCCGAGTTTTAGCTTATTAGAGTAAGCTCATACTCTGCTTTGAGGCAAACAAATAGGACGTCAACAGATGGATGGGCCTACCAGTTCCTGTCTGCCATCATCCATGCAACTGAATCCGTGCCAGAGACATCTGTTGGCAGGTCTCTAAAATCTTGGCAAATACAAGGGAAAGAAAGCAACGTAGTGCGTCACTGCGAAATAATGCATGCATTGAGCATAAAATAGAAAAGAAAAACAAAACTTTCCATAGACTACAGTTTATTGAAACAATGTTATTCACTGCCAATTCCCTTATTTCAACTTGAAAAGAGAAAAGTGCAGCGATTCAGTAAGGACATAAAAAATCTAAACAAGCTGATACATCTTCTGCCGAGAATTGTACATTAGTTATTTCTGTCAAAGAGGACCTTGACTGCATCATAAATTAGAGTTAGAAAGCTTTGATGTAGATATCAATAGACAGAATATGCAAAGATGATCATCAAAACAATGATTTTTGAAACAGTGAGAGAAAAGCAATTGATGTTCATCAACCACTGAGGGAAGCATAAAATGTGGACATCGCGGGGATACATATGGACATAGGACATACATCTATCTGTAAGGGCAACTTCAAACTTTGAAATAAAGTAGCTCAATTTAAAAATTGTATTCCTATTCTTATTAATCTACTCTAATTAGCTGTATATAATTGACCTCTTCATAACAATTATGCCAATCACGGTGTATGTATTCCCCTTTTCCAGAGCTTTTATTTTAAAAAATGGTGTTAGGTTGTTAGGTCTTTTTGTACACCCATCTAAACCATACTTTCTTTCATCACATACAGGCCTTTGTAATGGTGCAATCTCTGCATTAATATCTTATTGCACTGTGAAGAGATAATGAGATTTTCACAAATTTGCTTCATATTTGATTGCATTTCGCAAATAGACAAACAAAAGTCCTGGAACGCTTATCAAGGAAATGTTGTCCTGAATGTCCAGAAGTCTGAAAATACCAAATGCATATGGGTTTTTGTTATGTAGAGCCTGCGCTCTTTGTGCTTCATACATAACTTGCCATGTAAATTGTTGTGGTCTAAGAAGAATCCTGTGATTGCTGGGCTCTAGAGTGGTTGGAATGTGAGATCCGTGGATTGGCAGTTGGTTACTAGCCGGCCCTGGGAAGTCCGCTCTTACTAGTGTCTTCTATTAAAGTAACTTCATCTCTAGTTCAATTTTGGAGATAATTGGTTGTCCGACCTGTAAAGAGCCCAAAGACTCTTCCAGTGAGTGTGGCTTGTTGTATGACACAGCGCCACAGGAGACATTGAGCGATACTTGGGAAAACCCAGCAACTGTACATGTCGAGTAATGGTGTACGGAGCAGAATTTATGCAGTTATTGTCTGTGTGAAGAGGATCACTTGGCTTAATCTCTTCAACCCAAAAAGGAGTGACGTCATTGTCAGAGGTGGTGTCAACTAGAATGACTACATAGGGATGCGAAACTAGACGTGGTCTAGTGTTTTAACATGAGGTACAATGCAAGAGGTGTGTGATCAGCAGCCATCATGGAGTAATAGGGCTTCGGCAGCTTGGGAGTAAGGCTGTGCGGATTCCTACCGCAGCTCACTTCTCATCATCTGTGACTGCATTGGAACATGATGATTGCCACTTTCACAAGGGGTTAAGGCAGCAGTAATGTGCACACCATCTGGAGGTGACAACATTGTGCATACGCTCACAGCGGTGATGTGCACCCCTTAAAGGCACATGATTGTGGTATTTGAGAGTATACCTTGAGGAGGTGACAACATTGTGCATATGGTCACAGCAGTGATGTGCACACCTTCAAGGCACATCATTGTGGTATTGTAGAGGTACTTTAAAACACAGTTCGTCATAGGCTCTCCAATTTTTTTTCTATTTTAGAGATTTAAAAATTTTTTTTAACACAATTTACCATTTTATTGTCTTCTGATTTTCCTCAAGTGCTATTATTTTAGTTATTGCAACATCCGGGAGCCGTTGCACTGAGGTTGCTACAATACCCTCAAATGTGCACATATCAGTTAACCCTCCACCATGTTTTTTAATACAGTCTGACAATCCACCCATGCCTTGGGAAGATTGGATTTTAATGTTTGATAGTTATTTGGGGGCATTGGATGAAGATGGATTTAAACCTCAGAGAAAAGGGGCATTATTGTTGAGTGCTCTTGGTAAAGAGGGTCAGCAAGGGTTTAGGTATCTTTCCCCAGCAGTTGAGGCTAATGGTCAACCTATCCAGGATGTGTTTAGGGAAGCCAGACACAGATTAGAGGCTTATTATGCCATCGAAAATAACTTAGTAATGACTAGATATACGTTCTATACCCAAAGTCAGAAAGTGGAAGAACGCATAGATTCATTTGTGGCTATGCTGCGTCAGTTATTCACTGTTAGACCTGGCACCATTGGCATGGGTCTCCCTTCCATTTTTGCTGTTGCCTTCTGTGGTTTTGCTATGTTAGATGCTTTGGGCACTGTGCCACTGCTATCCAGTCCCACAGTGCAAGTGCTCCCTTTTGTAAATTGATGTAATTGATTAGTGATTCCATGTTTGGCTTCTTTGGTTTACTTGTCAAACCCTAGTCTAGTGCACTGAGTGTGCCAGGGTGTGTAATCCAAACACTGCTCGTGAGCCTGCAGCACTGGTTGTGCCACCCACAAAAGCAGCCTTGTAAAATGTGCCTAAGGTCTGCCACTGCAGAGCCTGCGTGCAGTCTGGTACTGTCATTCTAACTGGGCAAGTGCCCCCACTTCCCAGTCCCTAAAACTTCCCTTTTCTTCATATCAGTCACCCCTATGGTAGGCCCAAGGGCAGGGTGCATTGTAAGTATAAGGTAGGACAAGCCCTGATGTGTGTGGCATGTCCTAATAGTGAATTACAGCCATTTTCGATTTTCACTATTGCAAGGCTACCTGTTCTCCATAGGCCAGAAAGGGCTGTTAGAATTGTTACATTTTATCATCCTAACAGGCTCAGAGAACATGGTAGAAATTCTAGTTTAGTATGCCTGAACTCAGAATAATAAAATACATCTTTTAGAGAGGTTAACTTTAATATTCTGTGTTTGCAAATACCACTTTTAGAAAGTAGGTATTTGCTTGTCTAACCATTCAAACCTGCCTCTGCTAGTTTGTGTGATTCCTATGTCTGGTTTTGTGAATGACAGGGCTGGGGAATTCCAGGAGACAGGCTGAGTCAGCCAGTGGTGAATAGAGAGATCTGCCTCTAGATGGGAGAGAGGAGTTCACCTGAACCTTGAATAGGGCTGTGCCTGCCTTCCACAATGCTGGCTCCACCCCCTGAGGGCGTCTGATATCTCTGCCCTGCACACTGAAAGAAGAGAAGGAGTCCTGTGAACAAAGTT
This sequence comes from Lissotriton vulgaris, assembly GCF_964263255.1. Taxonomy (NCBI): domain Eukaryota; kingdom Metazoa; phylum Chordata; class Amphibia; order Caudata; family Salamandridae; genus Lissotriton; species Lissotriton vulgaris. The sequence goes on from NC_141690.1 coordinate 75,664,270, forward strand.
CTCCAGGACTGTACTTGCCTTCCACAATGCTGGTTCCACCTCCTGTGGGGCGTCTGATGTTTCTGCCCTGCACAGTGAAAGGAAAGGAGAAGTCTGGTAAACAGAGTACTTAAGAACTGGTTTGGACTGGGCAAAGGCCCCTCTACCCTCAGAGAACAAAGGATGTCTGGGTATAAATATTGGCACCCTGATCCCATGAAATTAGATCACTTTTGGACTACAAGAAGAAACCTTTACTGAGTAGAGGAACCTGAAGAAACTGAGGAGAGACTATTCCCAAGCTGAAGTGCTGCTTGGGGCATTGGCCTGCAGTGGTTGCCTTACTGCCAAAGGAAGGAGAAAGGAACTGTGAAAGATGAAAAATTAAGTAGCCTTTTGCTGAAGGGATACCTTAAAGTGAACCGTAGTTATACATTAATTTCTGTGTTTCACCTGCTTGCAAATAATATGAGGCCACTAATCATAATGAAAGGCAGCTCCATGTTTGGTTAAACTAAATTGTCTGAAATTCAGCTAAAACCAAATGGATTGCAAATGAAAGAGTACGTGTCCCTTCTGTTGTAACTCAAACATGTGTAATAGTTTACTGGCCTTCATCTATTTACAGAAGCCGGTTCAGTGAGTTCCTAGAACTGGCTCTCTGAACTGGGACGTGGCAATCTGCTCTGCCCCTGCTTAGGTAAAGTGTTTGCTTAGGACAATATTGTGTGTGGAAATTGTGCATAGAAAGCAGAGACCATGAGCATCTGCTGACCACCTCAAACAGTGCATGTTTGACAAAAACAAGATAACAGACTTATGCTCTAGGTCAGGAGGCAGTAGCGTAAGAGATTAACTAAATATTAACATGGTCATGTGCGTCATGTATTAAGTAAATATACAGTAAAAGTACACGTGGACACATTTGTGAAATGCTCACACCATATTGTTGTTGTTAATGATTAATGTGTCCAAGTTCTGTAAAATGTATATAAGGACTGATTTCCTTACTGTACAGCAGATCTCTTTGCGGTCCTACTAACAAATCGTCTCAACTGCACTTCATTGGCAATAAAGAGCCACTCTTGAAGCCTTTGTTTGTGTCCATCTTACTTACCCTTAAAAAACCGTGCTTTAACAGATGGTGCCGTGGACTCGCTGGGGACTGTTGGTCTCTGCAGGGGTTAAAGTACTACGGTCTCAGGACTCTTCGGGGGCCTTCCAGTCTCGGTGTATGCTGCGCAGCTGCTGATTGGACCTGGTTTCCTGCAAGGCCCAGACAAAAAAGGCTCCCGATGATAAGCCTTTGACATCAGATACCAGCAGCTCCCTTCGAGCCATCAGGTGATTTTGCCACAACAAGAAGGACGCATACAACGGCGTTACTGGTCAGATGATCAGGTAGGCAGTGCTTAAATGCACTGAACTCAATTTTAAAAATTGTATGTTGTTTTTCTGATACCGCAAAGGGTACACACTGGGATTCATTAGGGGTCCCTAGGAGAGATTTGATGGCGCCTTTAAGATAGGTGCCTGAGGAAGGCTGTCCAGTCTGTGAAAGGTCGTGAGGATCCCAAGGACAGAAGAGGAGCCATGGGTGGTTGCCTCAGGGGAGGACCGTGGGTGGTTGCCTCCAAATATAGCATGCCTTTGCATTCAGCTCTGAAAGACGTCTAAAAAATATATGCATATGGTTAAAATAGGTTGTACAACTGTGTTTTTCTAGTATAAAAAAATAATAAATAAATAAATAAAAATGCTCAGTAAACTTTTTCTAAGTACCGCCAAAGGGCGTAGGGCAGCCTTAGATGTCACTCAACCGACGCCTCCTCGCGGTACACCAGCATGCAGGTGAAGGGGACCCTTCCAGAGCCACTGCAGGTCGAGGGGCACAAGTTCAAGCCCGGTGACTGAGTGCTCATCAAATCGTTCCAGAGGTCTAACTGTCTCCAAGCTCGCTGGAAGGGCCCACAGCAAGTCCTGCTCGCCAGAAAGACAGCAGTAAAATACACCAACAACAAATCCTGGATCCACGCCAGCCATATCAAGAGGGCACCTCCTGAGACTGCATCCAGCCAAGACCCAGGTCAGCAGCACATGTCAACACCAGAACTGATCAAAGAAGAAAAAAGGTACAATTTGAGGTCTACAAAGAAGGAGATGAAATGTCAGTAATTTCTGTAACTGATCTTCTGCAGGAAATAGATGAAGTACTACTACTAGATATTATCCAAACAGATATTTTGACAACAATTTTTGACTTTGAGAATAGCAGTGAAGAAACTAGCGAAGATGCACTAATTTACCTTCAGGAAGTATTTGATCAGCTAGAATACCAATTAATGCGAGATTTAAATAGTATAGCCTTACAAGAAGCTTTGAGTAGAGTACTTTCAGACTGAGAAAAATTCAACTAGGGCATATTGCACACTACCACCAGGGGTAATAGCATGTTCGCATAACAAGACAAGTCTACAATAATTCATCAGGGAATGATTAGTCTACAAAGAAAGATGAATAGCAAAGAGTGTGCCACTGCAGTAATTAGTGGATGAACTGATCCAGGGGGTATTTGCGAGTCCTTCTGTCACTGCGAGCACCCGTGCTGCTGCAGCAACCAGCAAATAACTTTTTCCAGGTCATCAAGACAGCCAGCTTTAGAAAGCTACCTTTGGGGTGCGGTACAGTGGACACTCCTGTAAAATAAAGTGTGGCTGCACTAACGATTGATATATATGATCAAAGGGTCGTGCATTACAAGAATTACATGCATATCTTTGGGAGGCGAGAAGTACCAAGAAAATCTCAGAGGCCATCTGAAATATTAACGAATAGCTGTTCGCCATATATTGTGTACTACAGCCTCACCTTATATGTGTCATGCTTTTAGTGTGTTTAGCTTATATTATAGTAAAGATTCACATTGATAATTCACAACATAGTGTCATCAATAGCACTGCATCTAATTAAAGAAAGTATAGGAATAGATAGGTATGGATAGGGAATATACAGCTCTGAAAATGGAGAAAAAAGGGTACAAGTCTAAAATGTGCATGCCTGGGGTGATATTCCTTCTGTTATTACTAGCATTAATAACTATATATCTATTGGACGTGTTCTATCCCATGGAACAGTTGGTCCCAACACCAACACCCCCTGCTACCATACCTGCATACACTTTGTCACCTGAAGATATAGCCCACAGAGAAGATATGCACCACAATTCCTTTGTGACTTTGTTGCATCATACCAATAAGATATTAACAAGGGGAAATTGATGGATATGTTTGCAATGCCCAGCCTCTGTAGACCAAAGTCTACCCCTGGTTCAAGTTCCATTGCCTTTTGCAGCATCCTGTTACGCCATTTACATAACAATAGTAAAAATAGAGCTAATAGCTGTTTTGCAGAATTTAACGAAAAGTACTTCTGGTGCAGGGACAACTATGGCTCCACCTGCAGGAACATTATATAACAAATATATGGCAGATATTCTGACACTGGGGAACTGCACGGAAGTAATAGAACAGAATGAAACATTCCCCCTGTCTGATATATTTACTCCGCTCTTTCCAACTCAGAATACAAGCACTGGGATGGTAGGTCCATCAAAAGAGGCAAACAAGAATATACCATTTTTGAAGCTAAAAATAAGAAAACACAACGCAATAGGGAGTATTTGTATTAGAAGCAATGGGACCTATCAGGTGAGCAATAGTACAAATTGTAACATGGCATTCGAAATGACAACCGGAAATAATAGCATTCCACTTTGCATAGGTGACTCAATTTATTTTATTTGTGGAGAAAGGGCTTATACATGGCTACCAACAAATTGAAGTGGTTGTTGTCACCTGGGTTTTGTACTACCTGCTATAGCGGTAAAAGACACAAAGGAAGTACGGAGGGATATGCAAAGGCATGCACCACGGAGAGGCAAGAGGAGTGTGGATCAAAGAGATACAGCAGCAGAAATAACGGGTGATATATTAAAAGGAGTAATACCATGGATTGGCCCAGCTATAAATTCCAGGGATATACGTAGATTGTCCAGACTACTAGAAGCAACAATAAATGAAATAACAAGTATACTTGAAAATATTACAGTAGAGCTTCAAGCTGTGAGATTAGTTTCGTTACAAAATAGAATGATTCTTGACATGATGCTAGCAGAGAGGGGAGGAGTCTGTGCAATTATAGGGACGCCCTGTTGCACCTATGTCCCTGACTCCACTGTTACTGTCAGGGAAGCAATTAAAAGACTGCATCATATAGGTGTAGAAGCACATAAGGACTCCGGCACATGGGATATAGGAGTTTCACTTTGGAGTTGGTTGAGTGCATGGGGTTGGAAGATAGGAATGGCGTTTATAACAATTTTCCTATTAATAATAGGCTGTTGTCTATTAATTAATTGCCTGCCTATGTGCTGTCAACTATTAGGACAGCTGACAAAATGCCCAGTGATGAGATCAAAGGAAAATTATAGAATAATGATGCAAACAGTCACTACTGAATTGATGCACAAAGACATTTCTGACAATGATAAGGATAGACAATATAATTATTGAATATTGATATGCTTCAAGATGAAATTATTTTAAACTAAGGTTCAAAGGGTTTTTTGTGAAAGATAAAAAATTAATTAGCCCTTTATGAAGGGATACCTTAAAGTGAACCGTAGTTTTACATTAATTTCTGTGTTTCACCTGCTTGCAAATAATATGAGGCCACTAATCATAATGAAAGGCAGCTCCATGTTTGGTTAAACTAAATTGTCTGAAATTCAGCTAAAACCAAATGGATTGCAAATGAAAGAGTATGTGTCCCTTCTGTTGTAACTCAAACATGTGTAATAGTTCACTGGCCTTCATCTATTTACAGAAGCCGGTTCAGAGAGTTAATTCCTAGAACTGGCTCTCTGAACTGGGACGTGTCAATCTGCTCTGCCCCTGCTTGGGTAAAGTGTTTGCTTAGGACAAATATTGTGTGTCGAAATTGTGCATAGAAAGCAGAGACCACGAGCATCTGCTGACCACATCAAACAGTGCATGTTTGACAAAAACAAGATAACAGACTTAGGCTCTAGGTCAGGAGGCAGTAGCATAAGAGATTGGCTAAATATTAACATGGTCATGTGCGTCATGTATTAAGTAAATGTACAGTAAAAGTACATATGGACATATTTGTGAAATGGTCACACCATATTGTTGCTTTTAATGATTAATGTGTCCAATGTATATAAGGACTGATTTCCTTACTCTTTGCAGTCCTACTAACAAATTGTCTCAACTGCAGTTCATTGGCAATAAAGAGCCACTCTTGAAGCCTTTGTGTGTGTCCATCTTACTTACCCTAAAAAAACAGTGCTTTAACAGAACTTTGTGACTTTGCTTTCAACTTGTGAAGGATCTCCAAGAAAAGTGCTTGCCTCCTGCTGAAGTCTCAATGACAACAGACTTCACCCCCCAGCTCCACAGAGTTCTTCTGGAAGTGCCTGCTGCAGTTTTGAGCCTTCTGAGGAACTGCTTGTCGCAAGGAGCTGGAAGCGTGACTCAACGAGAAGAAGCGTGTCGCCGTCGCTGTGCCTGCCATCGCAAGTCGGGAGAAAGGAGGGTGTCACCGCTGGAACTGTCGCACTGCACCACATCGGAGAGAAGCGTGCAGCAACTAAGAGGAAGCGTGTCGCTGTCCCTGCTGCTGCCATCGCGACTCTGAAGAAGGAGAGTGTCGCCGCTAGAGCTGTCGCACTGCACTGCATCAGAAGAAGAATCTCACAACGAGGTCGGAGCGTTTCGCCATCGCTGTGGCTGCCGTCGCAACTCCAAAGGAGGAGGGTCTCGCCGCTGGAACTGTCATATTGCACCGCATCGACCAAGAGCACCTCGCATCCCCGAGAAGCACGCCGCCGTCGGAGCTGCTGCCGTCGCATCTTGGATATCGCCGCTGTAGTTGTCGCATAGAGTGGAAGCTTCACGCATCATGGGAGAAGAGCGTCGCCGCTGGAGCTGTTGCCGTCGCATCATAAGGGTGTAGCCGCTGCAACCGAGGACTTCTCGCATCCCCGAGAAGCGTGCCGCATCTGGAAGATCTTCACGTCTTTATTTCTTTGTATCTGAACTTTGCCACGTTTCCCATCGATGCGACATTGCTTGTCGTGGTAGCGCAACACAACTTAAGGTACCTTGATGCAGAGTGTTGCATCTAAGAACTAAACTGAACTAAGCATAAACTACCCTCTAAAAGTAATCATAGTGTGTATTTTTGTCATTTAATGGTCTTGTGGTAACTCTATATAAAGTCTACTTATTTTTTATATAAAACCTGTGTGGTGAACATTTGTAGTGTTGTCACTGGGTTACTGTATGTTGTCACAACTGCTTAACTTACACCGCCTCTGAAATAAGCCTTGACTGCTCGCGCCACGCAACCTAGAGGGTGAGCAGTGGTTATTTTAGGTGTGTAATACCCTTGTCCTGACTAGAGGAGAGGGTCCCTATTTGTCACAAGTACCTACTTGTGCCAACTAGAGACCCCCAAATCTTACATTCACCAAGCTCATCAGGGACTAACTCGTGTTCAGTGTCATAATAAAAAAAATCAAGAAAGAGTATGGCAAGCCAAGAACCCAACTCTGAATGATTTCCAAGGGTTTAAAACAATCAGTTTTGTGTATGAAAGCGCTAGAGAGAAAGGATCAGAAAGCAGAGGTTTCTGAAGTTGGAGCTGTATAAAAGTCAACTCACCATACTTTTCCCACTGCAAAACCCACAACCACCAAAGGTAAAATGTATGCTTCTTCTACACAACCCAAGAGTTGCAATCATTGTGGCAGTACGAGTCATTCATCTGATTCTAAGTTCTGCTTTACCAATAATAGAGAGTGTAGAAGGTGTGGTCATTTAGGACATTTTGCGAAGGTGTGCAGGATGGTACGTTGTAGGAAGTTAGCATGCATCACTGAAGAGCTCACTGAGTCTCTTGAGATTTCTGAAAGAATCTTAAGCATAGATAGTGAAGATGACATGAATACTGAGGGTCAAAGGAGGACTGGACCTAAAGCCATATTTAAAGTCAATGGTTGTGCAGTGCAACTTATGGTTGATACAGGATCAATGTACACTATTGTGCACAAAGCCCTGTTTGTACAATTGTGGGGTGGATCGTTTTTGAAACCCAAGGACATGTCTCCTGATGTTTACTAAGGGGAAACAATTGACATTGTGGGCTTTATTGAATCCGAACTAGAATTTGGGGGTAGGACCATTCTAGAAAAAGTTTATGTATCTGAACAAGGTCCAGCAATTTTAGGTTGGGTACATCAATGAGACCTACACATAATTGTCAATACTAAGGCACCCACACAAATAATGATGATGGATGAAGAGTCATTTTCTGATATTTTGGATTAATTGAGACATGTTTTTGACAAAAAACTGGGCATGCAGAAAGGATACGTTCACAAAATCATACTCAGGAAGTGAGCTGTTCCTGTTCAACATACGCTAAGAAGGGTTCCCATTATTGTCGGGGAAGGTCTGAAAGAGTTGATAAAGGAAATGTTGCATGAAGGAATCATCGAGCCTGTTAAAGCCTCTAACTGGGTTTCACCAGTAGTTATCCCACACAAATCTAATGGTCATTTGAGGTACTATTTAGGCTTGAGGTCCTTGAACCAAAACATTGTGGCAGATACTTATCCATTACGAAATATTAATCAATTGGTGCTTATGTTGAAGGGGTGTATTTTTCTAAGTTAGATCTCAAAAATACTTATCATCAGATTAAGCTTCATCGAGACTCAAAGCTACTCGCTTCGTTTATTACGTTGGATGGAACTTTTTCAGTTCACATGTATGTCTTTTGGTCTCTCATCAGCGGCAATCGTATTTCAGCACATGATGTCAGAAGTGTTTCAAGGGATGGATAACATTCTTTACTTCCAAGATGAGATATTATTTTTTGGTAAAACAGGACAAGAACATAACACTGTGTTGAAACAGGGCTTGCAGGGAAATGCAGATGTTCGAATTACTTTGTGAAGAGACTAGTGTTCATATTTGCCAAAAATGGTGGAATATTTAGGGTACACACTCTCTGCTGAAGTCTTTCAATGCAAAAGAAAACTTGTTGAAAGCTATTGAACTTGCTCCAAGACCTACAGACAAAGAACAAATGAGATCCTTAATGGATCTCATAGAGTATTATTCAACATTTGTACAGAGGTTTGCGAACAAAACAGAAGGGCTCAGGGTGTTTGTTGAGGAAAGTTCAAAATTTAGTTTGGAATCCAGAACAAGAGTAATGTTTTAATGCTATTGATAAAGAAATTTACCAAGCAGTTATTTAAGTTCTTTTTGCTATTGGGCTCCAATCAGTCATAGCTGTGGATGAGAGTGTAACAGGAATTGGGGCTGTTCTTGCTCAAAAATATGCAGGTGGTGAGAAAACTGTTGCTTTCACATCTAGGACATTGACGAGTGCTGAGAGGAACTACTCAGTCATCGAGAGAGAAGACCTATTTGCTGCAAGGGGAGTATAGTGTTACTGAACATATGTATGGGGTACGGAGTTCATATTGCGATCTGATCACAAACCCCTGGTTAAAATTATTTTACCTGGTGGAGCTAGTAAAGGGTTTGCTAGATTAGCCTGACTGGTGGCTAGACTTTCGGATTATCGCTACATTCTAGAACACATAAATGGTTGGCGTAATTTACAGGCAAATTGTCTATCCCAATTGTCTATTTATTGGAACTTGGTGTATGGTTCTGGTGTGTGGAATGGAAAACTTGATGAACCGGTTGCCTCGATACAGGATGTTGCACTGGAGGTGGCTGGTGCTTTTTTCATAAAAAAGATGGTGGAGAGAAAGAGAGAAAGATGATTTGGACTGGTTTGGCCCCCAGCTCTCGTTTTCTGTTGAGGTTGGTGGCAGCGGCGCGAACAACGTGTGAAACACTTGGCCCACTTTTCACTGGCAAACGATTACTGAGTGCTCATTCACTGCCGGAGGAGCGTGTTCGAATGTAGTGGCTGGTCCATGCCTGGTTTTCTACAAGCCACGGGTGAGCCGCCGCCGAGCGCTGAGACCAGCGGCTAAATAACCAGTGCTGCCACGGCAACGGTGGAGGTGAGTGCCCCAGGGCCAGTGACCCCAGGGGGGGTGTACGCCCGAGCCCCCAAAACTGCCACCAATTTGCAGCGGTGCGCGGCTGCGAGGGAGCTGTTTGGGAGAGCAGCTCCCAGAAAAGGAACCTCCATGGTGACAGGAGCACCGTTGAGCACCATTGAGCCCGTGGCCAGAATAGTGGCTAGATCTGGGGCTCGTTCAGGCTGCCTGGCAGTGAGGCTGGTGGAGCATGAAATTTCCAACACAGGTGTGTGGCATGGGCTCCGGGCTGTGACTAGAGGCAGAAGTGAGTAGTCTGTTTGCAGACTATCTTTGGATACGGTGGAGTGGCAACAGAAGGAAGGAAGTGACTGAAGGGAGGAGTGGCAAGTGGGGCATCAGAATTGTTTAAGCGAACAGGGAAAAAACTGTGGTAAAAGCCCAGAAAGCCAGAAAAGTTGGGTCCCAGGTGAGGGGGAGGAGAAGTGAGGAAGGTGGTGAGACTTTTGGCCCCTCTGCTCCTTGCCCCCAACCTCCCCAGTCATTTTTAGTTTAATTCTCCCTTTGGCTTCGCTATTCCCCATTCTAGATCGTTGCTCCCTGCAAATGGCCAGATAACTTATAGCAGATAACGCTGGGACAGCGGGAGCACTGAAGATGCCGTGGGCACTGCAGATTTGAGAGAGTCTGCAGAGTCTGCAGAGCTAGTGGAGCGAGTCAAGCCAGTGAAAAACGTAGAAAACTGGCCTAGGGAAGTTTACTGAGGAGCGGTGAAATAGGCCCACTCTCCAGTCGCCATTAATACCAATTTCTGTGTGGTGTGATTACAATAGATTAAATATTTGAACATCTGGCTACAACATTTAGGTGGGGTACTTAAAGAAAACACATCACCGTAAAAGCCCCTGGTAGAATTATAGTGGGGATGAGGTCAGGAAAGATTCGGCAAGCACCCACACGTAAAAGCAGGAGAAAGGTGCTTTCAGGAGACCCAACATGGATTGCAAATAAAAGCAAAATAAAAAAAGACTTTATACAAAAAAAGAGATTGGTCTCGCTTTCTACTCCAGAACCTTTTAAGTTTGGGGGGAAAAACGAGACGCAGAAGTTTCAATTCCTAAAAGACCCAATGGCGGCAATTTACGCGCCTTGTGGAGAAATGTCAGGCCTCCAAAGCCCAATAAAACTGCTAAACTTGAAAACTCCCAAAAAAACAGGAGAAATTAGCCCTTTACATCTTGAACTAAAAACAAATCAGCGACAACAAAAAATCGACAAGAGTGGACAGGAAAAGAATACAGGAGTGGCTATCCAAGACACAAATTCAATAAAAAAATGGCTGATAAAAACAACTGCGCAGGTACATCATTTACTGAATACACAGGAAAATAGGGAGGAGGTAGTAAAAGAGGAAAGTAAAAAAAGACAAAGGAAAAAAGAACATTTAGGTCAAATAGAAAAACAAGAATTTGCACAATCTTTAGGATGGTCAAAATCGTTTTCAATTTCTGAGGAAAATGAACTCATTGAAGCTTTAGAATGGAATACCCAATCTGAAGTGGCACCACAGGTTAACAGGGATATGGATATGACAGAACCGGACACATTACCAAACAGGACAATGGGGGAAGAAGGGGGTATAGCTTCAACACCCATCAAACCACAATCAAACAAGGATCAATGGGATAAACAAAACAAGGAGAATAACAGATGCCTAAAAGAAAGAGAGAAAATACAATCACCAATTACCATCTCATCAGTTAGTGGTATAGATTCAATTTCAGGGATTTTGACGCTAGCCAATAATAACATTACAAATACCTGGAGCGAATCTTTGTTAAAAACCATGCAGCAAGCAATTGATGTTCTAAACCTTCAATCGGATAAATTAGAGGTCCAGGTAGACCTAATGAACCTAATTGCGGTGCATATAGCAGGAATAAATACTAAACTGGACAAAATTGTAGCACGAATTACAAATGGTAACAATATTGCTATACAAACTAAACATAAGCTGTTGGCTCAAAGCTGCGGATGCGGGCGTATAATAGACAAACTGGAGGCCCTACCGGAGATACTGACAGAAATCCTGTGTGTGGCACAATCTTCAGGAAACTTAGGAGAAAAACTCTGAATAGAGAAAAATAATGAAAGAATGAAAACGGGAGGACTAGGAAAGACGCAGCCCAACACACCGCACAAAGATAGTTTAAATCTAAGAGAAGCTAAGACAATAAATAAAGAAAGCATTGGTCAAGACGGAAATAAAACAATAGTCTCACAGAGTTTATTAGCTAATCCAACAAAAAGACAACGGAAGAGACTACGGAAAGCTAAGAAAAATGCAGGACAAAAGGCTATCCTGGAAAGAAGCCAAACTCATTACAAGAATAACAAATACATGGGGCGACTGCCTGCGAACGGCTCTGGTGGTACTAGACATGGAAGAAGTCTGGAAACAAAAGATGGAGAGAGTTACATTTAACAAAGCATGTTACGCTAAGGCTAAAAAACTGTCATTTCTGGCAGATAAAAAAAAATCGTCCAAACGACGCCATGCATGGGCAGTAATAAATTTGTACACCTCATTAAAACCACAACCCTATTTAATGGCGCATTTCCGTCTATTTTAAAAAAAGAAGTTTACTGATTATAGATTGGGTGACCACAATACAAGGGTCTTAGTCCCTACCTTGTCGTAATTGGCCCGGCCGCATTAGCGATTAGCTGAACCTACACGTTGTCCTCCTTAACTTGGCTATATCTGAAAACGCCATTTTGAATGTTGCGGCGGCCATCTTAGACCATGAGCGGCCTCGTGGCCGGCGTGCCCTTTAGTCTGTTGTCCGTTCCACTGACCACTCCAATCTGCCCAGCAACAGGCTATTTTTAGTACTGGTCAAGCCGCACATGCGCAGTTCCAGCTGACCCGTAAGCCTTCAGGAATGTGCACCAAACTGACCAGCGGAGTTGTGTCCCCTCCAATGAGCTGGCAGTATTCCAAAACATGACCATATATGTCCTTAAAATGTGTCTTTACTTGTGCCGCCTATCTTTTATTGCCCCAAAAATTATATATAAACGGGGTCACACCGATGTTCGGTGTGATACCTCTTGCATTACCGAAGGGTGCTGTTTGAGTGTACCACCACCCCATGGGGTCTAAATAAACTTGTTCTCTGCCTTTTACAGTTTCCGTGCCAACAGTTCTTGTGTGTAAGTGGGTTATCTCCGGAGCGTGTAGGCCTTGGGAACCCTGATTTTACTTCAATTGGCGACCACGAAGGGACTCATCGGCGACTTGGATGCCCGAAGGAGAGGTCGTGATGAAGGCTTGGAAACCCGCCATGGGCGCGCGCTGCCACGAGTGACCCGAGTCTTGGCTGCCACGGTGTTTTTTCCTTTCCTTCCGATCTGACCTTCCAGGTGGCGCCGGTCTCCGACTGAGTTTTCGAAGTGTCTGCATCGCTGAGAAAGTGCCGTTTGGCTGATTTGGCTTACAAGACCTTGGCAGTTGGAATCTGGACATTTGGGAATTTGGGTAAGCTTTGTGATCGGTAAGGTAGTCTTCGGACGCTTACTGAGGTCCTATGATTTGTGTTCGGTAAGGTAGTATTCGGACGCTTACTGAAATTCTGTGATTTGTGATCGGTAAGGTAGTCCTCGGACGCTTGCCGAAGTCCTACGATCTACGTCTTTGATTTGAGTTAGCTAACATTGTGAATTTGTGATCTTTGAACTTATATGTGTAGTGCACTTGACATAGGCAGGCATGTAGAGATGTTTCTCTAACTTTGTTTTTTTCCTCTGAGCGGCACAATCGTGTGAAGAACTGTAAGTGCCATTTTGTCCGGTGTCACGCTTTCGTGATACTTTTCGAACATGCCTGTTTACAGCACACTCCGAGGAATGTGTTTTCTTGGAGAAGGTACCTCAATTAGGTTAGCAGAAGCACAGCCGGCTCCCCCAGAGGGAACGCCAAATAGGGAAATGTATATAAAATTTGGCCTTCCCCCTATTATGTACAGTAAATTATGGCATAAGTACACCAAGGCCGATCCTGAATTGCAATGGCCTCTACACGGGTCGTTTGATTTAAGTAAAATACAATTTGTAGAGCAATGTCTGTTTCAACGTAGGTCTAGACAAAATATGTTTGATTGCGTGCGAATGTGGGAGAAAGCGGCGCGTGAGCGAATGAAGCGTGAGGTTGCCTTGGCGGACAAAGAGCAGCGCAAGGCTGCTCGGGATAAAGCTTTACAGCTTGAGGAAAAGGAGGCTCAGGAGAAGAAAGAAAGGGAGGAACGGGAACGTAAATTGCAAACGACGGGTCAATTTCCTATTCGCCGACCACTTTATCCTGTCCTTAATAACGAAATTGATGATTTTTCTTTGTTAGATCGGTCACCGCCTCCGTATGTTTCGCCGACGGCTCCGGCTGCGGATTCAGAGGACGACGGACAGGATAAGTCGGACAAGAAGGGTATATCGGCTCTCAGGTTTACTACGGAGAGGTCCGCTCATCTACGCAGTTGGGCTCGTAAAGTGAATAAGCATTGTGTTACTCAGGAACAATTGTTAACAGAAAAGAAAGCGTGGTCGGATCTTGAATTAATGTATTTTCTGTCCAGTCTGGCGGATGAAGTTGTAGGCGCATATCGTGAACTTTCTGATACGTTAGAGCCTAAATTGTTGTCAGTGTATCGTGAGAATTTGGCTAAAGGTGATTTTGATCTTTCAGATGTTGATGACCTGTTCAAGCAATTGATCAAGCTGCGGGATGAGACAACCCGATTGAGGGAGGAACGGAAAAGGAGGCAAAAGGAGTCCGAATTGGAGAATAACGGGCAGGCCAAAGAGTGTTCTCTCCGTGGTTCAGATAAGAGTTCTGCGTTGCATGTTATGCCTATGCGTGAAGCCGCGCCTTTGTATGTTCCGCCAAAAGGGGCAGGTACGGATGAGGATAAATTATCGAAGGATGCGAAAGGGTATTTTGTGTATAATTGGGTATATACGCCGTGGAATAGAGCAGATGTCATGGCATTGAAAAATTCTTTACCTGATCTTCGGAAGAATCCGGCGGCATTTTATGAGGGGGTGGAGGGGGCTATATTGTCTTGTGTGATGACTCTCGTGGATATAGATTTGTTCTTTGGGCTAATTTTACCACCTGATATGTGGAGGCAAATTCGTAAAAATAATGATGAAACGATATTGGGGGGAACATGGAAAGAAATAAATGCTGCAGATTTAGATAGAGAACCAGCATGTAAGCCTTGCCAGCTAATTCTAGACCTTCCGGCAGCTATCTTGAATAAATTAAAAACGCTTGTTCCCTCCAAAAGGATTGATTGGACCATGCTAACGTCGTGCAAGCAGAAACCCGATGAAACGGTCTCAGATTTCTTTACACGCTTCGAGGAGGCATTCCATGATTACAGTGGTCAATCTTTAACTGACAATACGGGCCGGCATTTGTTTGTAGATAAGTACGTAGCTAATCTCCTACCAGAGATTGCAAAGCGATTGAAGTCGAGTGAAAGTTCCTGGGCCACGGCGACCCCTGCGTCCTTGTTAACTATGGCTCAGTATTATGAGCGGCAGGAAGTGGAGGCTAAAGAAAGTGTAGAGAAAAAGGCGAAGGAATTGAAAACGAAGGTGATGTTGGCGCAGGTTCGGGGAACACAGGGTAGAGGGAATGATAGAGGTAGACGAGGTGGAGGAAATGCATCGTATGGTCGTACGGACATAGCGGAGGATCAGTGTGCGTATTGTAAGGAGTTTGGGCATTGGGCCGATGATTGTCCGGTACTTCGCGAACAGCGAAGTCAGCGTGGTCGAGGAAGTGGAAGGTCAAGAGGAGGTTATACTGGAGCGAGAGGTGGTGGAGGTGATCGTAGGCAGGTTGAGGAGAGGGGCCGTGGCCAGGACGAACGAAATACGTTTGATAGACGGAATCAATATCAGATTTCGGAAGGAGAGAATGCGGAACACCAGGATTATGTGCATGCATAGGATTGCGTAGGATGGGGTAAGGAATCAGTTGAAGTGCCGGTAGATCAGCAAGGTCCATATGTAACAGCGGGCATTCTGGGTTCTACTGATCAATTTCTAGTCGACACAGGAGCTACTCGTAGCGCTTTGTCGAAAAACTTGGTTCCGAGGGCTCCCCTGTCTGGCGAAATGATTACGTGTGTAGGGTTTGATGGCAAACCCTCCCCCAGCCCATTGTCCAAGCCCCTTGCACTATGCATTGACAAATACTTTAGTTTTGGCCAATTTTTGTTATCACCCCATACCCCAGACAATATCCTGGGCATTGATTTGCTTAAATATTTTCGAGCGACAATACGTTGCGCTCCAGAGGGAGTGCGGGTTATCCTGAATGACAATTACCCTGACCCTGACAGATTTTATGCTATTTTAGACATTCCAGCGCTGGCCTCTCTACCGCACACGTTGTGGGCGACCTCAGATACGGATGTGGGAGAGATGCGTATTCCACCAATACACATTACTGTTAAGGAGGGGGCCCCTCTACCACGAGTGCCACAATATAAGATCTCGAGAGAAGGTGAAATTGCATTGACACATATTGTTCAGGATTTGATTTCTGCAGGGGTTGTGGAGGAGGTCCCTTATAATGTTTGTAACAGCCCTATTCTTCCGATTCTTAAGAGAGATACTGACGGCAAAATCTATCGATTTATTATTGATTTGCGTGAGATCAACAAAATTGTCATCCCCCAATACCCGGTGGTGTCTGATATTACGACCTTGCTTACCCTGGTTCCGCCGACAGCCACCACCTTTAGCGTTATTGACTTAAAGAATGCGTTCTTTTCCATCCCTGTTCATCCCGATAGCAGATATCTGTTCGGCTTTACACTCAATAATAAATCGTATAGATTTTGTCGTGTTCCCCAAGGATATACTGAAAGTCCTAGCATCTACAGCCAGGCTTTGAAAAGGCAACTAGATTCTTTTAAATTGCAGTCTGGCGTTGCGCTCATCCAGTACGTGGATGATCTTCTGCTTGCCGCTGACTCCTATGCACAATGTGAACAGAGCACACTTGCGTTGCTTTCCTTTTTGGCACAAAATAATCATAAGGTTTCCAAGAAAAAGCTTCAATACTGTAGACCCCAGGTGACCTACCTCGGTCATCTGTTGTCTAAGGAGGGGTGTGCATTAACATCTGATCGAATTCAAGCAATCTTAGACACGCCAGTCCCCCGCACGCAGAGAGATGTGCGTGCCTTCATAGGGTTGACGTCCTTTTGTAGGCAATGGATCATGGGTTTTTCACATATCATAAAACCTTTGCTAGCATTACTGTCCAAGGCTACACCAATGCCTCTTGAGTGGACAGATGAATGTCAGAAAGCTTTTGAGCAGTTGAGGCAGGCCCTTTGTTCCGCACCCGTGTTAGGTACACCTGATTACACGAAACTTTTCACATTGTACGTGCACGAGAATGATGGGTGCGCGTTGTCAGTGTTAGTGCAATTACACGGGGATAAGCAGAGACCATGTGCATACTTCTCTGCCATTTTGGATCCTGTAGCACGAGGGTTGCCTGGGTGTTTTCGAGCGGTAGCAGCAACAGCAGTAGCCATACGACAGAGTGAGGGAATAGTGTTATCACACAAATTGTTGGTGTTAGTTCCTCACGCAGTAGATGCCCTGTTAAACCAAACAAAGACCCAATACCTTACGAGTGCACGGCTAACGGGATACGAGCTGACACTCTTGGCGCCACATATTACATTGAAAAGATGCGCTACTTTGAACCCTGCTACTTTATTGCCCTATCCGGCCGAGGAGGGTCAGGAAGAAAAACATCACGACTGTGTTTTCCTGACCGAGGAACAGACAAAGGGTCGTGTTGACTTACAGGATGTGCCACTTCCAGATGTGGATGGGGAACTGTGGGTTGATGGATCGTGTCTAAGGCTGCCAGATGGTACGACTTCCGCAGCATATGCGATCACGACTCTTAAGACAGTGGTAGAAACAGCTAGGATACCACAAAAGTCGGCTCAGGCAGCAGAGCTGATAGCCTTAACGAGAGCCTGCGAATTGAGTGCCGGATTATGTGTGAACATATACACGGACAGCCGGTATGCTTTTGGAGTGGCCCATGACTTCGGGCTGCTTTGGAGGGAACGTGGGTTTCTGACATCACACGGAGAGCATATTATGCACGGAGAGCTAGTGCGTGATCTCCTAAATGCGTTGCTTGGCCCTAAGAAAGTAGCGATAGTGAAGTGCAGTGCCCATAAAAAGATCACGGACAAAGTGGGCCAAGGAAATGCCTTTGCAGACAGCATAGCAAGACAAATGGCTATGTCCAGAACTAGCTCCCCCATGTACGTGGTACAATCACAGGCTGAGCGATGGAGTGATGCTAGAGCAGAAATACGGGATATTCAAAAATCAGCCACTGAATCTGAACTCGCGGCTTGGGCAGCAGATGGGGTACTAGATGACGAGGGTTGTTGGAGAAGCAAAGACATGGAGAAGTGGAAATTGCCTGCGGCTTACTTACAGGCGATGGTCCAGATGACACATGGACTGGCTCATGTCGGAGCTCTTGCAATCACTCGGCTTTTAACACGAGTTTGGGAACATCCCGAGATTGCTAATACTGCAAAGAGAGTAGTGCAGACCTGCCTGGTATGTTTGCAACACAATCCTGGAAAGGGGACCCATACTCCGAAAGGGGGGTTCGTTCCACCTTCTGCACCATTTGAGGTGCTTCAAATGGATTACATCCAACTCGAGCGCTGCAATAACCTGAAGTATGTCCTAGTGGTGGTATGTGCTTTTAGCAAATGGGTTGAGGCCTACCCCACGAAAGACAACACGGCTTTGACAACAGCTAAGGTGTTGCTTAAGGAATTCTTTCCTCGCTTTGGAGTTTGTAAATTTTTGTGGAGCGATAATGGGCCCCATTTTGTTGGAAAGATTGTGGAATATGTACTGAAGGGGTTAGGGATTCAGCAGAAGTTCCACGCTGTATTACACCCTCAGTCAGCAGGTTTGGTTGAGCGGTATAATGCTACGTTGAAGCTTAAGCTGGCCAAAATTGTGGCGTCTACATCGTTGAAGTGGCCAGACGCTTTGCCGCTAGCACTGCTCTCTCTTAGATCAGTACCCCACTCACGAACTGGCCTTACGCCTTATGAGGTGGTGTTTGGCCGCCCTATGAATATCTGGGGGGTGCCCAAGCCGCGATTAATACATGATGTGCCTTGTGTTCTGATGAATGATTATTTGGCACGATTAACAAATGATTTGCTCTCTATTCATCAACAGGTTCGAGAAGCGCTCCCTGACAACTCTACTGGAGAGGGCCATGATCTCCGCCCTGGGGATCATGTGATGATACGTTCGTTTGAGAGAGCAAGGAGTCTGGAGCCCAGGTGGAAGGGGCCCGAGCAGGTCCTCCTTGCGACCCGCACCGCAGTACGAGTGACAAACAGGAAGCGGTGGGTGCATTCGACACATTGTCGCCGTGTCTCTCCGGATCTGGTGACTCCTGCTGTGCTGACTGATTACAAGGAGATCTTGGAAAAAGAGAAGAGCCCAGCTGTGACGTCGACCGAAGTTGAGGGAGCCTTCCCGGACCAAGCTGCTGCCGGACGAGAGCGCTACAACTTGCGTCCACGATAAGAAGATTTTTTGCCTTTTAATGACTGGTTGGTTACCGCTCCAGGTTTGTGAAACGGAAACCGGGAATTCCAAGGGGGGGGGGGATCAGTTCTGCCAGAGTAGCGACACCCGTCTTGGCCCGGAGAAGAAAACAACGGCTACCTCGGAGTTCAGCACTGTATTTTTTTTTCTTTTTTTTAGGTATACACGTACGTGTATCTGAGACTTTGTGAACAATTTGTGAACAATTTGTGCTATTTGAGACTTTGCACGAACATTTTTGAACTATGGCATCAACGGCATCTCGTGATAAGAAAATATTGGGTGCCTTTCTCTTTATTCTGACTATTGTGGTGATAGCTGTTATAGCCTGGGTAGTCGAACTTGTGGTGCCTGTACGTGAACATTTGCTGCCGACTACCCCGGCTCCGTCTGAACATTTTCATTTTACACTGCCCTTTCATGAAGAGCGCCACCGCCAAACGTATTTAAATAACAGCTTCATTCAGATTCTTCACCACACACATAACATGACCAATACTTCAAATTGCTGGGTGTGTGGGATGTTGCCAGGGCACCAGAAGAGAGGGGGCACCCCACTTATTCCACTCCCGTTTTCGCATAATGGGTCATGCAACGCTTGGTACACCCTCCTCTTTACTCTGAGATGGCCAACCAAAGGGGGGGTGCTTTTCCGCTTGAATAAAGTATGTTCCCATGACAAGGATGGGTTTCCCCGGGCTGAGGGCACTCGTTTTGAATGGGAAGAGTATAGGCCTGATAATGTGTCTGCCCCACGTGTATACAGCAATCAGCGGAACATTAATGTATCTAGTGCCCATGTTATAAATGTCATTTCTACAAAAGCCGACTTATGTATCAGGAATAAGGGCTCGATTGCAGTGGGGAAAAGCGAATGTAATACTACTCTCACGTTTGATAGCCCAAATGGCATTTCATTTGTTGCATCACGAAATACGTATTTTATCTGTGGAACGAAGGGCTACCATCAGCTTCCATTGGGGTGGTTGGGCACGTGCTATGTATCGTTTGTGTTACCTCCGGTATTCATTGCCCCTCCAATGTATCACAATGATTACACCTTGTACCATGACTTCGTCTTGAATAGGGTTAAACGAACTGTTGTCCTGGAAGACATTGACCAAACGGACACTGCATTGCAACAGTATGTGGACTTTAATCTGGGACTATTCTCCTTTGTGGGGGCTGCCCTGAACAGCCGGAAAATCAGACGACTGACACGTGTTGTCGAGGCTGTTGCGAATGACACTGCCATTGCCCTGGGGAATATTACCGAGGAACTACAGATTTCCAGGATTGTCACACTCCAAAATAGGATGGTATTGGATGTTGTTTTGGCTGATCGTGGGGGGCATGTAGAATTATCGGAAGCAGCTGTTGCGTATATATTCCGGACAATTCTCCATCCGTGTATGATGCCATCTCCAAGCTGCATAAAATTGCAGCTGAGATACACCCGGACAATGGAACTTGGACACTTTCTGGATGGTTCTGGTCCATGCTTGCGACTTGGGGCTGGAAACTGTTGACGATTCTCTGTATACTTGTGGGAGCCATGTTTTTTATATGCCTATGTATTCAATGTGGCCCAGCTTTATGTTCAATGTGTTTATCGGCTTGCATACCATCAAGACGAGCTCTTGCCCATGACAAAATGATGCTTCACAAGGAGGTAACACAAATAATGTTAATAGACATCGAGGACGAACATCCTGATTATGTCCACTATGAGGTAGATTCAGCTAAACGCTAAAAGGGTCATCTGTCGTAATTGGCCCGGCCGCATTAGCGATTAGCTGAACCTACACGTTGTCCTCCTTAACTTGGCTATATCTGAAAACGCCATTTTGAATGTTGCGGCGGCCATCTTAGACCATGAGCGGCCTCGTGGCCGGCGTGCCCTTTAGTCCGTTGTCCGTTCCACTGACCACTCCAATCTGCCCAGCAACAGGCTATTTTTAGTACTGGTCAAGCCGCACATGCGCAGTTCCAGCTGACCCGTAAGCCTTCAGGAATGTGCACCAAACTGACCAGCGGAGTTGTGTCCCCTCCAATGAGCTGGCAGTATTCCAAAACATGACCATATATGTCCTTAAAATGTGTCTTTACTTGTGCCGCCTATCTTTTATTGCCCCAAAAATTGTATATAAACGGGGTCACACCGATGTTCGATGTGATACCTCTTGCATTACCGAAGGGTGCTGTTTGAGTGTACCACCACCCCATGGGGTCTTAATAAACTTGTTCTTTGCCTTTTACAGTTTCCGTGCCAACAGTTCTTGAGTGTAAGTGGGTTATCTCCGGAGCGTGTAGGCCTTGGGAACCCCGATTTTACTTCAACCTGGAAAAGAAAAGAACTAGCAAATAACTGCCGGCTGTGCGGATACTGTAAGGAATCAATATGTCATTTAATGTGAGTTTGTGAACATTTAAAAATGGAACGAAGGAAGCTGTTACTGGCACACTTTAAGGACCGACAAATTCGTACCTGCAGGCAGGTGGTAATAAGCTGGATGAGAGGCATGTCCAATATTTTAATTTGTCATGGTGTCAAATTTATGATTAAAGTGGACACCCTCTAAGCAAAAGCAGATAAGGAGTTAATGTATATGAGAATCTGTATTGGGTTTTTATTTGTTTATTTTTTTATTTAAATTTGGTAATGTTTTAGAAGTTTTACTGAAAATGATGTTCTTCTGTGGTGCTATTTATATTTGTGTTTATTCTCATGCTTTATGGTTATGATAAACCAAATAAAGTTGTTTTTTTGACTGACTGACTGAGAGAAAGAGGACACTCTTCTTGATGTCATGCAGATGGTAGCTGCTGGGAGCAGGAGAGAGAGTTTTGGAGCCTTATATGTGTACCCTTTTATCAAGATTATAGATGAGCTGACAACATGTGGTGAGAAAGTTTTGATGAGAGGAGATAGGTTCGTACCATGCCCCCTTTGGGTTCGAGAATGAAAAGTATGGAGCATGGAGGTCACCTAGGAAAAGGTTTGACACAACGCCGCCTCAAAGCACAATTCTGGTGGCCAGCTGTGTATGATCAGGTAACTGCGTGGGTGGTGAAATGTATTGTTTGCAAAGAAGGAGAGAAAAGACTCAGTGTGTTTAAACAGTCTGTCATGGGACATATCACCAATCCAGGCAAGCCTTGGCACAGTGTTTGTTTTGACTTTATCGGATCCATATCTGAGTTGAATAGGGACTTAAAGTTTGCTTTAGTGTCTGTACATGTGTATTCCAGGTGGTTGTGTGTAGTGTTCATTAGAGAAATTACCACAAAAGCCACCATTGTAGCGCTACAGAAAATGTTCTTAGAAGAAGGGACTATATCTATAATTATCAAAGACAATGGAACAGAATTGGTTTCTCTGGACATGGAGTGTTTTCGCAATCTAAATGGTATTACTCATCATTGCACTGCGATTTAAAATCCACAAGGAAATGGCATTGTGGAAAAGGCCAACAGGATGGTGATGGCTGATGTGTCAGGTCAGGATATCAAAAGAGCAGTGAAGATTTGGTCTGAGCTTCTAAAATCGCCTTTGGAGCTGACAAAAGGTAGGGTTCTCGGAACTAAAATGGTACCCTCTTAGACAAGAGAGTAAGTAGCTAGAGATGGTGTACAAGTAACTGATTTGAGCAAGGAATTGGATCCCAAAGGTGCAGTTGCTGTAGGTGAATAGTTGAAGATTCACACTGAACGTGTGATGAAAGGTCTTTCCAAGTTTAAAGGTCCATATAAGGTGGTGCGCGCATATACTTTGTATGTGGTCTTAGAGAATGGTTAACTGTTGAACCAACATAAAATTGCTTTGTATCAGAGAGGTGTAAAGTGTGTAGTGAAGAGAGTTGAGAAGTGCGGTGGTTACATTTTGATGAGAGATGGTGAGTGTGAGAAGTGGTCTTCGAGAGGGAAGGTTAGAGAAGTTGACACATCCTTGGTCCCCTTGGAAAGCACCACAGTTGGAGATCAATGTTGGTCTAGAGGTGCAAGGAGTATAAGAGATTGCAAACCATCTGTGAATTTAAAATATTTTGTAAGTTAGTGATCTGTTCATCGTGTAGGGGTAAATAACATTCACATTTAGCTGTTGTTTGATTCTCCCAGCATTATATTTTTCTAGATTTATCCACCCCTGCTAGTTATTTCTTTCTTTATTTTCTTTTTTTATGTTTCCTTTTTGTTCCCTTTCTTTCTTTTCCATGTTCTCCAGTTGTTCTCTTCAATTGAAATCATAAAGCTTTTATTTTGTTTCTGTTCAACGCTTGTATTTTTACAGAATGGAAGGGAATGTGTTATGTAGAGCCTGCATCTAAGAAGAAGCCTGTGATTGTGGGTTTCTAGAGTGGTTGGAACGGGAGATCCCTGCCGTGGCAGGTGGTTACTGACCGTTTTGGGGAAGTCTACTCTTACCTGTGTCTTCTATTAAAGCCACTTCATCTCGTCTTCCTTCATGTATATATCATCACATATCACTGAAGTGTTGCAGAATCACTTTTTATGGTGAACTGTTCATTTAAATGCGGATATTAAACCAGTAATACGTGGAAAGTATACAAATTATATGCTTTCTAATTTTGAACAACCTAAGATAAATGACTTGTGCAAGTTTGGCCTAATTCAGTCTAATTGGCTGGCCAGGAAAATGTGCTTAACATAGTGTTCATGAGAGCTACAGAAATTTCCTTCAAAAGCTTTGTTAATCCCTCCAGTTTTCCTCACACTGTAGGATACCCATGACAATGTTTGACCCACATCAATGTTGCTCGAGGGCTCATGAATGTGAAGTTTTTTTATATGTTTGAGGTGCCTGTAGGTGATACACTTGTTGCAGTGTATTCATAAAGTTGTGGGGCATTTCAAAAGCCACAGAAAGGTATATTCTGGTTTATCATGCCTGTCTTTTGGTTGCAGGTATCACTTCTGGGCCATATGGAAACCTAGTAAACACAAGATGATGAACGGAGTGCTGAAACTTTTCAAACACTCACCCCTAGTCACAAATCTGGGTTGAATCCATCATCCTTCTTTAGCTCACTTTGCTACCCCAGGTCAGACACAGCTATATCCAAATCAGTCTTGACCCTGTGCCTCATGGGAACAGTCCAGCCCGAACTGTCAAGCCATGTCTTCCCTGGACCGGAAACAAACATCCTTGGACCAGTTTCAGGCTAACAGCCCTCATCAGCCAGGCTAGCTTGAATCCAGTGGTAAAGTGAGCAAAGGAACCACGTCTGGGCTTTCCTGCCAACTTAGGGCGAACAAAGCAAAGACAAGGAGATGAAGGACGGAGTGCTGAAACTTTCCAAACACTCATCCTCAGTCACAGTTCTGGGTTGAATCCATCATCATTCTTGATCTCACTTTGCCACCCCAGGTCAGACACAGCTGTATCCAAATCAGTCTTCACCCTGTGCCTCTTGGGAACAGTCAAGTCCGAACTGCCAAGCCATGTCTTCCCTGGACCAGAAACAAGCATCCTAGGGCCAGTTTCGGGCTAACAGCCCTCATTATCCAGGCTAGCTTGAATCCAGTGGCAAAGTGAGCAAAGGACCCACGTCTGGGCATACCCTGCCAACTTAGAGCAAACAAAGCAAACACCAGAAGATGATGGAAGGAGTGCTGAAAATTTTTAACACTCTCCCCCATCACAAATCTGGGTTGAATCCATCATCATTCTTTAGCTCACTTTGCCACCCCAGTTCAGACACAGCTATATGTAAATCATCATTGACCCTGTGCCTCATGGGAACAGTCTAGCCTGAACTGTTTTGGGCTAACAGCCCTCATCAGCCAGGCAAGCTTGAATCCAGTGGCAATGTGAGCAAGGGACCCACGTCTGGGCATACCCTGCCAACTTAGGGCGAAAAAAGCAAACACAAGGAGAAGATAGATGGAGTGCTGAAACTTTTCAAACACTCACCCCCAGTCACAGATCTGGGTTGAATCCATCATCATTCTTTAGCTCACTTTGTTCAGACACAGCTATATGCAATCAGTCTTGACCATGTGCCTCATGGGAGCAGTCTAGCCCAAACTGCCAAACCATGTCTTCCCTGGACCAGAAACAAGCATCCTGGGACCTGTTTCAGGCTAACAGCCCTCATCAGCCAGCCTAGCTTGAATTTAGTGCCAAAGTGAGCAAGGGACCCACATCTGGGCATACCCTGCCAATTTATGGTGAACAAAGGAAACACAAGGAGATGATGGACAGAGTGCAGAAACTGTTCAAATACTCACCCCAGTCACAGATCTGGGTTGAATCCATCATCATACTTTAGCTCACCCTAGTTCAGACACACCTATATGCAAATCAGTCTTGACCCTGTGCCTTATGGGAACAATCCAGCCGGAACTGCCAAGCCATGTCTTTCCTGGACCAAAAACCAGCATCCTGGGACCGGTTTCGAGCTAACAGCCCTCAGTATCAAGGCTAGCTTGAATCCAGTGGCAAAGTGAGCAAGGGACCCATGTCTGGGCATACCCTGCCAACTTAGGGCGAAC
Organism: Lissotriton vulgaris; assembly: GCF_964263255.1. NCBI lineage: Eukaryota > Metazoa > Chordata > Amphibia > Caudata > Salamandridae > Lissotriton > Lissotriton vulgaris. Next base: position 75,689,576 of record NC_141690.1, read on the forward strand.
AAAGCAAACACAAGGAGATGATGGACAGAGTGCTGAAACTTTTCAAACACTTACCCCCAGTCAGAGATCTGGGTTGTATCCATCATCATTCTTTAGCCCACTTTGCCACCCCAGTTCAGACACAGCTATATGCAAATCAGTCTTGACCCTGTGCCTCATGGGAACAGTCCAGCCGGAACTGCCAAGCCATGTCTTCCCTGGAACAAAAACAAGCATCCGGGGACCGCTTTCAGGCTAACAGCCTACATCAGCCAGGGTAGCTTGAATTCAGTGTCAAAATGAGCAAGGGACCCACGTCTGGGCATACTCTGCCTACTTATGGTGAACAAAGCAAACACAAGGCTATAATGAATGACAGAGTGCTGAAACTGTTCAAACACTCGCCCCAGTCACAGATCTGGGTTAAATCCATCATCATACTTTAGCTCACTTTGCAACCCTAGTTCAGACACAGCTATATGCAAATCAGTCTTGACCCTGTGCCTCATGGGAACAGTCCAGCCCGAACTGCCAAGCCATGTCTTCCCTGTACCGGAAACAAGCATCCTGGGACCGCTTTCGGGCTAACAGCCATCATCAGCCAGGCTAGCTTGAAACCAGTGGCAAAGTGAGCAAGGGACCTACCACACCATATACTTTCAGAATCTTTACATTCAAAGGTTTCCATCGCTGGTTGATAAATTTCCCTTGCTCTGATTGGCTGTCTAGGACAATGAATTAAACATGATGTTTACTAGATATTCAGAAATGTTCCACTAAAACATGGAAATTACCTTATCTCTGCAAAGAGCTGAACCACTTCTGTATTCCCCACAGTCTACTGAAAATGGGAATACTAAAAGTGTGCCTTTTAAATGGATTTTAGAAGAGATCCTCTCACTCAGCACTGGGAAATGTTTTATATGACTGTAGTGTTTGGGACCGGGGCTCACTGGGCCTTAGAGAAATTCTTCTCATTTCCAAAAGCTAGAGAACAAGATCAATGTAGAAAGATATGACTCGCATGGTACCCAGCATATTATATTACACAGAATGACCAGAAATGTCAAAATATTTGTAAATAGCCTTTCACCTTTCTGTGACAGAAAACTCCAGGATTTGTGGTAAGCACCAAGGGCCAAATGTATGACCCTTTTTCGTGCTCACAAATGAGAGATTGGCCTGCTTTCAAATGCAAAAAAAGGTAATGGCATGTACAAACACTATTTTTTGAGTCACTGACTCGCAAAATAGCGTTTGCAATTCTCGCAATAAGGAAGGTGAGTCCCTTCATAATAGCGAGACACACTGCCATGTATTATTGTTTAGCGACCTCATTTGCGGCCGCAAAACACTCGTAATTTACCACCTACTTCAAATAGGTGGTAAACAACTCACACACGGGAAGGGGTCCCCAAGGGACCCCTTCCCCTTTGTAAGTGTTTGAGAGAATATTTTTAAAGATCCTTTAAAAACGAAACTGCAAAGTTTCATTTTTCTTTTTAAATGCATCCTGTTTTCCTTTCAGGTAAACGAACTGCATTTAAAAAAATAAACTGCTTTACTTAAAAATCAGTCCCGGACATGGTGGTCCGCTGACTCCAGTGTCCAACATCCCTGGGAGTGTTAGCCATTCCCAATGGGGTAGCAAATTATGCTAGCCTCATGATTATTTGCGAGACATGCAATTTGCAAGCCCATTCGGACTCGCTAACAGTGTCTGAGACACTGTTGTACATTGCATTTTGCGATACGCATAGCGACGCAATTTGCAGGTTGCAAAGTGTAAGGGTCATACATCTGGCCCTAAATGTCTTGCCAACTAACATTCTCACATTTCTTCCAATAACAACTGTACCTGTGATCGATGTTCCCGCTAATATATTTTTTTCATTGAGCAGCAATAAAGGTCCTCTATGTACTACAGCCAAGGAGCTGTGTGCCTGCAACTCCCTCGTGTTGCTGGCCCACCCTGACCTCCTCCCGCTGTATCTCTCTCTCTCTCTCTCTCTCTCGCTATCTCTTTCTCTCTCTCTCTCTCTCTCTATATATATATATATATAGAGTCACAGTCAGCTATTGAACCGGCACTGAAGAGGCACACGCCGAAACGCGTCTGCCGGACGCTGACACTGTGGATATCACGAGGCATATTAAATGTGCATTGGTTGGAATAAAAACACAATTGAAAAACCTGAGCATGTGTCGGACCTGTCTTTCAAACAAAGGCGGGATTGGCGGAGTATATATATATATATATATTTTTTTTTTTTCACTGAAAAAACCATAGGTTTAAGTCACGTTATAGTTAGGAATTAACATTTAAAAAACCTTAGAAATTCACTGAAAAAAACATAGGTTTGACTCATGTTATAGTTAGCTGGACATTTCACTCATACAAAACCATTGAAATTCCCCTGTTATAGTTAGTTCAGCTAACTATAACTTGCACGCCCGCAATGCACTGCTGATGACGTCACATATTACATCACTCATGTGCAGGTGGGGTGCTCTGGCACAGGAACGCATCCTAAAAGTGACTGAGAGAAATCTATAAGATTTCATTGAGTCACTTTTGGGCGTCAAAACCCTGCACTTGCTTGAAACAGGTGTAAGGATTGACACAGCATTGTAAGCATAGGTCCCCAAGAGCTTTGCTGAAGCTGCTTTGCGCACGCAACGCAAGTCAAGCAATGCTCCGCCTTCACAACACAAATACATCACATATCTGTGCCGTTTTTGCCCGATAATACACCACATTGTAAATACCATGCATCCATGGTGGTGATGTCACAGTGCACAATAACTGGCATATCTATGGGGATGTACCACTTACTGTACATCTGCTGATTAGTGCTTGAATGTAGTGAGTGGATTACTACACACTGATCAATGAGTCACTACAAAACTATAACAGGAGTGACAGAGTGTTTGGTGGAAGTGGAAGGATAAATACTGGAGAATTGAACATATAAAAGGTAAATTTGCAGGTGCATAGAACATTGCCTGCATAGTCTATAGGAGTTTGAAGCAGTCCATGCCCTAAGGCGCACATTGCACCATGGGTACTTGGGTACTGGTTGAATGATTGCAATTCTGCAAGGAGAGTGTGTGGCTGAATGTATAGCAGCTTTATTTTTACAACAGTGTATAGATAAGCACATACTGCTGTATGGTTCACTACAATACTGAAACAGTAGTGTGAGAGTGTTTGGTGTAAGTGTAACGATACAGATTGGGCAATTGAAGGTATAAAAGGCAAGTTTGCTGGTGTATAGAACAGTGAATTTGAAGCAGTCAGTGCCCTAAGGCCTACTTTGGTGCATGACTACTTGGAAACTGACTGAATGCTTACACTTCTACAAAGAGATTGTCTAGCTGAATATATAGCACCTTCAGTTTTAGAACAGTGCATACATAAGAACATACTGATGTATAACTCACTACAATACTAAAATAGCAGCAGCAAAACATTTGGAGGAAGTGTCAGGATACAGACTGGGCAATTCAAAGTTTGAAAGCCAAGTTTGCAGATGTTTAGAAAACTGCATTTATTATCTATAGGTGTTTGAAGCAGTCCATGCCCTTAGGCCTACTTTGCTGCATGACTACTTGAGTAGTGGCAGAATGATTACACTTCTCCAAGGAGAGTGTAGAGCTGAATTTAATACTGCTAAACTTTTTGTACAGTGTATTGATAAGCATATATTTCTATATGGCTCACTACAATATTGAAACAGTAGTTGCAAAGAAGAGGGAGTATAAGGATAGAGACTGGGTAATTAAAGGTTTAAAAGCCATGTTTTTAGGTGCATAGAAGAGTACATGCATAGTAAATAGGAGTTTGAAGCAGTCCATATACTAAGGCCTACTTTACTACATGAATATGTGGGTACTGACTGGATGATAAGAGTTCTGCAAGCAGTGTCAAGCTGAATGTGTATCTGCTTCACTTTTAGAACAGTGTATAGATAAGCACATACTGCTGTATGGTTCTCTACAATACTAAAACAGTAGTGTGAGAGTGTTCGGTGAAAGTGTAACGATACAGTTAGGGAAATTGAAGGTATAAAAGGCAAGTTTGCAGGTGTATCGAAGTCTGCAAGCATAGCCTATTGGGGTTTAAAGAAGTCCATGGCCTAAGGCCTACTTTGCTCCATGATTACTTGGGTACTGAATGGATGATTACAGTTCTGCAAGGAGAGTGACTAACTAAATTTAGAAGAGCTTCAGTTTTAGCACACAACATAGATAAGGACATTCTGCTGAATAGCTCAATACTATACTGAATCAGAAAAGACAGAGTGTTTGCTCAAAGTAAAACAATACAGACTGGGGAATAGAAGATATAAAAGGCAAGTTTGCAGGTGCATAGAAGACTGCAAGCATAGTCTACAGGGGTTTAAAGAAGTCCATGGCCTAAAGCCTACTTTGCTCCATAATTACTTGGGTACTGACTGCATGATTACAGTTCTGCAAAGAGAGTGCATGACTGAATTTATAAGACCTTCATTTTTAGCACAGTGCATAGATAAGGACATTCTGCTGACTAGCTCATTACAATACTGGATCAGCAATCACAGAGAGTTTACTGGAAGTGTAAGGATATAGACTGGGAAATAGAAGCTATAAAAGACAAGTTTGCAGGTGCATAGAAGAGTGCATGCATAGTCTATAGGGGTTTGAAGCCGTCCATGCCCTAAGGCCTACTTTGCACCATGAGTACTTGGATACTAGCTGAATGATTACAATTCTGCAAGACGAGTGTCTTAAATCATTATTATTATACAATAATACATTTATTCTTGTAACATCTCATAATTTAATAGAGCTTCTAAAATAATTTCATCAGGTATTTCATTTTCGTGGTTATCAATTTCAAAAGTCATATGATCAAACTCGATGTCATCTAATGCTTTCACAAAATCAGCATCCAAGGTTTCATCTAGGAAATCACAGCTGATGTCTGCAGCACAAATTTTTTCCTCTTCATTCCCGCTGCCCATGAAAGGTATGTTTAGCTCTTCTATGAGAGTGTTACTAATTTCGAAACCGTCTTCCATATTGTTCTGTTATTTTCCCATAGTGACTTTCTTATCTTGCAGGTCTTTGTACAAAAACATAAACACTTCATTTTATCATTTTTCCAATTACATAACATAAAACTAGCTTTATCAACTATTTTGCCCTTTAAAAAATATTATACAAATACCATTCTCAACTACTTTATAAGATTATATAAACATAATTATTTATATGAAAGTTCAGTTATGACATTTTCTTAAATTTTCAAACCAGTCACTCCTTATCACTATAGGAAAAAACTAAGGCTGTTATAATAAAATGCAGTACTAAAAAAGTACAATATGTCTATTCACCTTACCTGGTCCAAACTAGTAGATGTGTTATAGTAAAATGCAAAGAATACTGGTACACTCTGTATATATATTTTATTTTTTTCAAATGTCTTTAAAAGATACAAACCATCTTTACACACTTATGTACTCCATCCATGTGTTGTTACTTCAGCTCTGTAGAAGCACATCCCATCGATCATTTTTAACAGTTACATATACTTACCTTCAAAATAATAAATAATAAAAAAAATTATATATTATAAAATTAGCATCTATGGAAGATAACAGAAATACATTTACAATATATCTTTAACAACACAAAATAATTTGTAAAGCATTTCATTTGCCTTTTTGCTGCTCTCAGAATATATTGAATTTCACTAAAAACAGTGAATTCAATAATACTCATCACATAACAGCGGGCAAAAAAAGACATTCAATAAGATTATCTTTAAAAAAACATTCAACATTCTCAATAACAATCTAAAAAATTGAAATAAAACATATATTACATGGTTTTTTCTAACAGCAATTTCTTACATAACTATGAGATATCTCAAACAATCTTAAAATAACAAAACACTATCATTAATTTTCATACACTGCAAATAAAGTTTCTTACAAATATATGCTGACAAAATATACAACAAATAGTCCTTAATTCTTTTATATGCTTTTCCTCATGGCCAAAAAGTATGTCTCAAATTCTTACTTCAGAAGTTCTTCAATACTAATCCTCAGCATTCGTCTCCCACCTCTCTGATCCCAAACCACCAACATCATTTCCATCGTCCCCTAGGGCTCATCCCTCAACTTGACGCTATTCAACATCTACATGGAACCCTCAGACAAGTGGCCTGCTATCACAACCTGAACATTATCTGCTAAGACTACGACAACCAACTCATCTTGTCCCTCACCAGGGAGCCACATACCACCGAATGACGTTACGAACTGCATAAGGATCAACTCTCTAAATCTCAATTCAGAAAAACACCTACAACGGCAACAACGAGATCAAAACACTTCCGCCAGACTGATCATCAATGTCCCCTGCCACAGTCACATCACCCACCACCTGACAGATCTACACTGGCTTCATGTCAACAAGCTGATCACCTTCAAGCTCCTCATCCACACTTACAAACTACTCTACAACTCCAGACCAACCTACCTTAACATCCGTAATTCCTGAAAGGCCAAATGTTGTTCCTAAAATTTTGGCTTTAAAAAACTCTTTAGGCAAACGTTGTTGGAAAACCAATTGACTATCATTACAATGCATTCAACCTTTCAGACATTTTAAATAAACAGTGTAATATCCAGATGTTGTAGAAGGTCCATCATGAAAAATAATTGCAACAGTTTTTCCTGATATTGATACTTGAGAAGGTACAACATTTTTAATTAAGGTTTCCAATTTTCTTCCAAAAGCTCTACAACATTGCAGCATTAAAATTACATACTGTCCATATTTTTGTATAAAGAATGTTGATGACATTTCTGATTTACGTTGGCTACACTCCATGTTTTGACTTGCTCCTCTAACTATATTGCTAAAAGACACTGATTCACAGTTAGGTAAAGTCAAATATATGAATTTTTTAGTGTCTATGTTAGTGCTACACGTAAACAAACAATTTTCACAGTCATGTTGCCATTTATAAAAAAGGCCAAAAAGGTTTTTAATATCTATACCTTCATTTTCCAATACAACAAGAATAAACATTAAAAATTCCTGACAATCTTGCTGAATATTCTGCGTAAATTGAGTAGAACCAGAACATATTTCCAAAACATTTAGAATATCAGAAACACTTTGTATCTTATTTTTATCACTACTACATTTCTCATAAACAGAATACAACATCGAACAGAGTCTTTTTTCCCGATTTTCAACAATTTGCTGTTCCAAACGTTCAAGAAAAAAAAAAAAACATTAACAACTACATTAGCATAGCAGTAGACACAAGAACTATTTTCAAACTGATAACCAACATTCTCTTCAACACTGTCCTTTTTCTTTTTGCTTGCAATCACCACTTCATTTTGTTTTTTTTCTTTCTCTACAGTTTCACTACAGATATTCTCAAATCTTCTTTTTCTACCTATCACACGCTTTTCAAATACTGGATATTGACCTAAATTGGGTGCATATTCTCTTCTTAACCTATTATACTCTTTCACACAATTTGCGTCTGCACTAACCTTTGTCTCATCAAAATCATTTAAGTACAATCCAGATAAAGTTCTCACTCGAGACAAAGCATCATATGCCATACCCTCTTTAAATACGGAACTTCCAATATTCACTAAAGCACTATCTACACTTAAACCTTGAGATTTATGAATGGTCACCGCATACGCCAAAGAAATAGGAAACTGTTTACTGTGTACATACACATCTTTTACAAGCAAAAACCGAGCTGAACAACGACTAACTTGTTGTACTTCTGCAATTTCATCAAATTTGATTTTCAAAAATTCAATACCATCTCTGTTTACAAAATCAACAAAATCAACAATTTTGTCCATTGCTCAATTTACTAAACCTTTTTCCACATTCAAATTACATCGTAAAATTACCGTACAGTTTACACATGCATATAAATTCTTTTTTAAAGCAGCAGTTTTAATTATAGATTTCTCTAAAGAATCCAATTTCCTCTTCAACTTTTCAGTCAAAATAAAAGTGATTCCTCCATGTTCTATTTTATCAATAGCTTACAATTTTATAATTTCTTCATTTTCCAACTTTAAAATGTCTTCATTGATTCTAGAAAATTCACATAGTGTTGGCATTAAGCAGATTACAGATTTGTTTTCTGCAATTCTCATATATATTTTCTCAGGAACAATATTTTCATTTGGAAACAAACTGGAAAGTAATCGTCTCTGTAAAGCTTCTTTGCCATGTTTAGTCACTTTTCCAATTCTTATATTTTGAAGAATAGTTCCATAATCAGCATAATTTGCCTGTCGCATATTTGTAATAAGTTCCTTATACTCAAAATATGACCAAATGTTAACATTTCCAATGCTCCCCAAAGACCTTCTGGTATCTTCATATGCCAGTGTTTTAAAACATTGGTTGTCCTTTTACAGGAGTAAATTGTAGTAGATCTCCAAAAACAAGGAATGTTTTCCTCTAAATAATACGTCACACTATGTTTTAAGAATTTGCTGCATTCTTAAATGCACAAAGGCAAGCATTAAGTTTGATACCATGCTTACCTCATCAATAATGAGAAGTTTCATTTTCTTCAAGACTCTTGAAACTTCACAACAAGCTTCTCTAGATAGCTTGTGGTATTCCAATTTGTTTTCATGCTCTACTGGTAGCATTAATAAACAATGTAAAGTAATTCCTTTAATAGTGTGTGCTGCCAATCCAGTTGGAGCAGTGACAACACAAGGCAAATGCGACTCAGTTGTTTTCTGTAGAAAAGTTGTGATTACTTTAAATAAAAAACGTTTGCCTGTTCCAGCTTGTCCACTCACATACATTCGGATAGTGGAAATGATGAGCAAGAGCACTCTTTCTTCTCATGAAGTAATCCACGGTCAATCTGTTCTCTCACTTGCTCATATATTTGTTTCTGCTCAACATTTAGTAGTTCTTCCAAGTTTCCTAAGTTTGTTACATCTTCTTGAGCTTGATACATTGCTGTTTCCACCTTTTCCATAGCAGTTGCTGCTTCATTTTGAACAATTGGTTCTCCTAGTGGATCCTGACTCTACAGAGCAGAAGTTTGACTGTCTTGAAAACTGTCTCTAGCAATCTCAGCTGCAATTGTAGCTTCTTGCTCAATTTCGTCGTTCAACATTTTCACATAATTAGCAAAAACAGGACATTCTATAGTATCTTTACTTGTGTTGAACAAATCTTCATAGCGCTCAAAATCACCAAGTAATTCCATTTCTGAACGACACGGCTTGAAAAGTTGCAAAAGAGCTAAATAGTAAAATTCCCTTTTGTCAGGAGTTTCGCAACTCAGTTTACGGTGATTAATCAAATGTCCTTTTCTTTGTTTCACCAAACATCCTTCAGAACCATTCACAGCATATATATCATTATTGATGTTTTCGGTAATATTCCGTTTAAAAATATAGTTTTGCAGCACTTCATAGAGACGCATGTTCTCAAGATGATGACTTCTATTTGGATAATATGTATCCAACATATTTGTTTTCACAATAACTGTACTTTCTGGCTCTTTTTCAGCTAAATATTCAATTTCTTGTACAGATTTAAGTACTCGATTTCTTGTTGCAGCAAGACCTAGACCCACCCAAATAATTCTTCTAGATTTGGAGTATAGACTTGTAGATGATAAGCAATCTAAACATTCATATGCTCCAATTTCTCGATGAGATAACATCTTCAACTGTACTTATTTAATTTCTTACTTAGACTCTTCTCGTGGGAAATCTCTTCCCACATTTCCTTCAATTCTGTCTTTTCTGATTTGGTTATGTAGGATGTTACATATCGAGCAACAGCAATGGAATTGTCTGCAATGTAATGAATATCCGTGTTAGCATTCCACAAGGACAAAATGACACATTTACTACTGTAAAACGGTTAAGTGACTGCACAAATCCCATGTATATAACTACTACATGTTAGGGAACAACCCTGGCTCAGTTTTGCAAATACATATGCAATTTACTACATTATCTTTGCCAACATTACTTCAAAAAAAGTGACACAATACAACAACAAAGACGCGCAAGGGGTTTGTAAGTCTGTCATGTACCCCCTATATTAGAACTCCGGGAAGGTGGCGGTCCGTGGGGTGTGTGCAGGGGCTTAAGCCCCCCTCACCCCCACAAGGTGTTTTAAAAAATATATTTTTTTTTGAAAAGACGCCCCGGGGGATGGGGTCCCCGTAGATGATAAAATTTTGCAAATGAGGCTATTTTTTTTAACTGTAGATTTACTGTGCGCGTGCCATGTACGACGTACGGTGCAAACTCTGTAATTCATCCCGTAAGCGTACCTAAGCAAGAACAAATAAAATATTTTGACATTGGTGATCATTGTAAAACCCCCTAAGCAGCCCTAGGGGGTCAGGAAGTCCTATAGCAAATAGCAAACTTTTCCTGTCAATCTATACACTCAATCTACACACATATACAAATAAATACCAAATCACAATTATCCCCACATTAAATCAAAAGGAAACACACTTTTATATTGCTTGAACTTTTAAACCCTTTCCAACTGACAAAACTTTCAACCCTTCCCCCATTCCACATTCTGCCAGTTACCATAGAAACACTTCAGGGAACACCTAATTGAGCACACAGGTGAAAAGTTAATCATATATTGTTGCACATCAAAACAGCAAGTGTGCTTGACTTGTCAATATACCAGCTTATTTTAAGTAATGTTCTTTTCTATCACTTTTTCTTAACCAATAAATAACAGGCTTTTAAAAAACAAAAAATTGCACCCTAGTTTTCTATCTAAAAAGTTTTCAAACAACCAATCACTTCTTTGCTTTTTTCAAAACTCAAGTTATCCACCATTTTAGAAAAAAAATCTTCAAACTGCCCTTTCATTTACAGAGACCATCTGAGTGCATCCAGACCTCTCTTCAAGATGCTTAGAGCGTGGATTGAGGGACACAGCTATATTTTCTGGAGCCAAAGGTACGCAGAATAGAAATAAGTTCACAAAGTCCTCGGTTTACCAAATGTAGACATTAAATGGATTGGACAGAGAGGATTAAAGTGGCACCAATTGGTGCATTTGGTGAAATCCTTTTTGCATTTCCAACACCCTGACCTCATAATTGTGCACTGTGGTGGCAATAACATGACATTTGTATCAGTGATGTCATGAGTGATGTCACTGACCATGTCATGAGTGATGTAATATGTGACCTCATCAGCAGTGCATTGCAGGCGTGCAAGTTATAGTGAGTCCAACTAACTATAACGTGGGAATTTCAATGGTTTTATGTCAGTAAAATTTCCAGCTAACTATAACTGGGGTGAAACCTATAGTTTTTTCAGTTTATTTAATAGGTTCTTTAAATGCTAATTCCTAACTATAACTGGTGTGAAACCTATGGTTTTTTCAGTGAATTTCATAGGTTTTTTAAATGCTAATTCCTAACTATAACTGGTGTGAAACCTATGGTTTTTTCAGTGAATTTCAAAGTTTTTTTTAATGCTAATTCCTAACTATATAAGACCTGAAAGCCCACCAGGAATCTCCAGTATGCGCCAGGGGACTGCATTGCAGAGAGGTGTAATGAAGCCACGACCCTTTTTACACCTCTCTGCAACGCAGCCCCCGTGCATGTTTGAAGAGGGGGAACTAATTTCCCTTGCATACTGGGGGCTCCTGGGGCCTAACTAGCCCACCTGGAACCTCCAGTATGCTCCAGGGGGCTGCATTGCAGAGGTGTAATGAGGCTATGCCCCTTGTTACACCTCTCTGCAATGCAGCCCCCTGCCGCGTAATTCCCCTTGCAAACTGCGGGTCCCTGGGGGCCAACTAGCCCACCAGGAGCCTCCAGTTTGCGCCAGGGGGCTCCATTGCAGAGAGGTGTAATGAGGCCACACCCTTTTTACACCTCTCTGCAATGCAGGCAACTGGCGCGTTTGCAGAGGGGGGACTAATTCCCCTTGCATACTGGGGGTCCCTGGGTCATATCTGCCCAAACACCGATATTCTGAACGATTGAAAATGACTTTTCTTGAGGAACATTTGGATTTGGATTATCATGTCCTATACTTTGGAATTTTTGAAAGACTGACATTGAGGATGCTATAAATTACTCAAGTCTGCCCGAATTGTGTGGGTAAAATTGATACTTAGTCACTTTAAATAAGAATGTACTTACGTCTTGTCTAACATTTGGAAGAAATATCTAGTTATATGATAACAGGATACCGACATAACTTGAAGGAAATAAGAACGCCCTGAAGAAGTTCTGTTGTATAGAGCGAAACGTTTCGGCTGGCTGTGGTACATAAACTTAAGGAAAATAAAAGCATTTGAATATACACCAAGATTCAGCGCTTCAATAAGGACTCTAAGTGATATGATTTGATTGGACTCATTGTGCAAGTGGTGCTGTGCCAAACTTTGGAATATTCTCCACTACTCTGCACTACTTACTCTCTCCTACTTCAATACTCACTCTCTACTACTCATTCTCTACTACTCTACTAATCTCTACTACTCTCTCTCTACTACTCAGTCCCTACTACTCGCTACTCACTACTCCCTACTACTCACTATCTACTACTCTCTACTACTCACTCTCTACTACTCTCTCTCTACTACTCACTCTTTGCTACTCACTACTACTCTCTAATACTCACTCTCTACTTCTCACTCTCTACTACTCTCTACTACTCACTCTCTACTACTCTCTCTCTACTACTTACTCTCTACTACTCACTCTACTACTCACTCTCTACTACTCTCTACTACTCACTCTCTACTACTCTCTCTCTACTACTCTCTACTACTCACTCTACTACTCACTCCCTGCTACTCTCTACTATTCTCTCTGCTACTCACTCTACTACTCACTCTCTACTACTCACTCTCTACTACTCTCTACTACTCATTCTTTACTACTCACTCTCTACTACTCTCTAATACTCACTCTACTATTCACTCTACCACTCTCTACTACTCACTCTCTGCTACTCTCTCTACTGCTCTCTACTACTCTCTACTACTCACTCTCTACTCTCTATTACTCACTCTCTACTCTCTACCTCTCTACCTCTCTCTACTTCTCTCTCTACTAGTCTCTACCTCTCTACCGCTACCTCTCTACCTCTACCTCTCTACCTCTACACCTCTACCTCGCTACCTCTCTCTACACGCACACATATACACATATATGCATATATATTCATATGCATTTATATATATGTATGTGTATGTATATATATATTAAAAAAAAATAATAATATTTTTTTTTAAAACAGCTACTTTTTTTTAAAACTGTCATTCTTTTTCCCGGGTGCTCCCCCCGCGAAAACAAAAAAAAGATTTATTTGTTTTGCCCTGCGGGGCCCTTTTATGACCCCCACATCAAACCTAGGGGGTCTACTCTCCCCCAATATGGTCAATTCCCCCTTTGTTTTAGCCACCTCTTGTGTCTCACTCTCAATCCTACTGAGACACAAAATGGCGGCCGCTCCGGACTGTTTGGAATGACACCCGAGAGCCAATCAGCTTTCCGCACGCAGGTCGTGCAGCGTGCCCGGTACGTGCCCCGGTGCGCGTACCGGGGAGCTGCCATAGATATACATATTTTTTTGAAGCTAAATTACTCAAAAACCACTAGAGCACATATCTTGAGACATAGCAAAGGCACATCGGGCTACCAGTCCCTACAATTTAGCCAAATTTGGTGGAAATCCATTCAGCCGTTCGGGCTAAAAGTGAGTTTGACCGCCCTATGGAAATTAACATGGGGAAAACACATTTTGGGACCCCTCTTTTATCTCAGCCCCCGCTTCACGAATCCCTCCAAACTTTCAAGGAAGGATCGGAGCTCCGCGAGGCAAATTTGAGGAAATTTTCAGGCAGATTCGTCAACCAGCGCCAAAGTTATTCCAAATAGAATTATGAGATTTTGCATTGAAAAAAATCCTAACTATAACTACCTACTGGTAGGTAATATGGTAATATATATATATATATATATATATATATATATATATATATATATATATATATATATATATATATATATATATATATATATATATATATATATATATATATATATATATATATATATATATATATATATATATATATATTGTCCACAACTTTTTCCTTCACAGAAAGCTCGCACTAGGGATGTGTTTAACCGCAGTTTATTAAAGCAAAGTAACGCATTTCGACAGGAAGAGCTGTCTTGATCACACAATTGCATATCGTAACAGGAAGTCCATACATAGGTATACAACACTAAGAAAGGACTGAAAGTTAGATAACTAGTGTCCAATTCTTAACTTGGCGGCCATCTTGTAATGGTGTATATACATAAGTGGCATCACAGTCATAACCAGTTTTACATCCCTATGTACTTGTATAACCAACTTAAAAAAGTATATCATGTACATGATCTTTGTATATTCACAGGAATTTCATATATATACATATTGTGCAATATTGCAGAAATGGATAACATATTCTTTCGACATAGTGTCCTAATAATATCATGAATCCTGTTATCTGCTTATTCACATTTATATATACAAAGACTACAAAGGGTATACTATGTACAGTCTACTTAAAGATTAAAAAACAGCTGTGCTATATACACTGAGTTCATATATACACTATTTACACGAAAATCAGTATGACAGTCGGGCAGCTCCTATCTTTGATATCGTGTCTATTTACATAACTGCCCAGATGATCGTAAGTAGTGTTGGCTATATTAGGCATAGTGCCCTAGTTCATCCAGAACTATACCATACTATAGTTCAAAAAAGTATGTCACAATCTCTCATGTGAACAATGAAATTTCCTGACTGACCTAGCTAATGACACAAATATCATCATTCGCCCCGCAGACAAAGGGGGCAATATCGTGTTGTGGCCTAAAGACTTGTACATCATTGAGGCACAGAGACAGTTGGACAATGAACCATTTTATATACCTGTGAATACCAATGTGTAACATAACAGTATCACGGATATATGGGAAAAGCTGAAAGAGTGGGAACAGACAGGTTTACTAACATGGGAAGAATATTGTTTTCTAAAAAGAGATTACCCAAAACTGTCAATACTATATCTTCTCCCAAAAGTACATAAGAACCCCACTTCTCCACCAGGGAGACCCATCGTTTCCTCTATTGGAAGTGCCCTAGAGAATGTCTCTAAGTATGTTGATTTCTTTTTGAGGGAATATGTGACCAGTTTACCATCGTATGTGAGAGACAGTACTGATTTTATCTGTAAACTTCAGGATGTGGTATGGGAGCCCACTGACTTGTTACTTACTATGAATGTGAATTCCTTGTATACTATAATTGATCATAAGGAAGGTATACAAGCTAGCCATCACTACTTACAAAGGAGATCCATACAATTCTTGGATCACACAAACATGATATTGGACATGATGTCATTATGTTTAACCAGTAACATTTTTATGTTCAATGGGAATCTCTTTCAACAGATCTGTGGCACGGCTATGGGCACATGTTTTGCGCCAAGTTTCGCCAACCTTTTCCTAGGAAAATGGGAGGAGGAGATCAGATCTGACCACGCCTTGAACTTGTATTTTTCAAAAGTAAAGATGTGGCTCAGATATATCGATGATTTGTTCGTCATTTGGATGGGTGGGGAAACAACGGCAAAATAATTCATTCACAATCTGAATACCAACAACTATAACATCACATTAACGAGTCAGATCAGTGGCACCTACATTGAGTTTTTAGATCTACGCATAACAGCTGAACATGTCCTGACTACCAGTCTCTACAGAAAAACAACAGCGGGTAATACTCTTCTTCATGCCCTCAGCAGCCATTCGGATACTCTTAAGTGGAGTATTCCATATGGTGAGCTGCTGAGGGCAAGAAGAAATTGTAGTACTATCTTTGCCTTTGAAAATGAGATTGACATCATGATGTTCAGATTCAGAGATAGAGGTTACCCCGAATGGGTACTCAATAAAGCAAAAGAAAGAGTTATGAGTGTAGAACGTAACTCACTATTGAATCCCAATGATGATACTAACACTCAAGATCATAACCAGGATTCTGAAGTTACGTTGAGGGCAATATTTACCTTCAATAGTAATTCAACTGAAATATCTAAAATACTAGCTGACAAATGGGACGTACTGACCAGTGACCCTATCATCGGTCCCAGTATGCCACGCAGGCCCCAAATTACATACAGAAAAAGGAGAAGCATTAGAGACATCATTGTTCGCAATGATGTTACATCCAGAAAAACAATAAATGATCACCAACTTAAGGGCTTCTACCCTTGCGGGCACTGTAAAGCTTGTCGTAACAGCAGTATGGTGAAATCTTTTTCCATTCCTGGTTTTGACACTCCTAAAAACATTGACCAATTTCTGCCTTGTAGTTCCACCTTTTGTGTATATGTACTGATGTGCCCATGTAAGATGAAATATGTGGGGAGTACTACACTTATGACCAAAAAAAGAGTTCTTGAACATATCCGGGTGATAACCAACAATGACCCCCACTACCCCATAGCGAGACACTTTGAACTTTTTCATCGCTCCAATAGCAATCTGTTAAGTTTTTTTGCTTTGGAACAAGTTCACATGGGTCCTAGGGGTGGTAATAGAACTCTTGCCCTTCGGAAAGGTGAATCGAAGTGGATAATTAATCTTGAGACCAAATATCCAAAAGGCCATAATCTGGATGAAGAACTTGCCTACCATTTAAAGGATTAATGTTTGGTCTTGGTCTTCTACATGTCATTGACCTGCTAATTGCCAGTTTATTTTATTAATCTGTAACATGCTTTTCGTGTTTTTTGAATTTCATAACAAAAAATGTCAATGTATTTCACTTGTAGGAAGAAAGGACAGGTTACTTGAGTAGTGGACTGTTGCATCCGTCCCTGATAACCTACCCCTTTCTCCCGAGGGTCCTGTCTATCAGATAATAACTTGCACTTTTTTCTCGTTAAAGAATTTATTCTGAATTATGCACTTGTATTTTTTCATCACCTATTTTTCTTCTCTTTATTGACACAGGAAGCGTTTATAGGTATTCTTGGTATATGTAACAGCTTATCTTTGAATACATATTATATAATTTGTGGGACACGTTTTATCAAATTGTTTAGACTACAATGGTATAGTTCTGGATGAACTAGGGCACTATGCCTAATATAGCCAACACTACTTACGATCATCTGGGCAGTTATGTAAATAGACACGATATCAAAGATAGGAGCTGCCCCACTGTCACACTGATTTTCGTGTAAATAGTGTATATATGAACTCAGTGTATGTAGTACAGCTGTTTTTAATCTTTAAGTAGACTGTACATAGTATACCCTTTGTAGTCTTTGTATATATAAATGTGAATAAGCATATAACAGGATTCATGATATTATTAGGACACTATGTCGAAAGAATATGTTATCCATTTCTGCAATATTGCACAATATGTATATATATGAAATTCCTGTGTATATACAAAGATCATGTACATAATATACTTTTTTAAGTTCGTTATACATGTACATAGGGATGAAAAACGTTATGACTGTGATACCACTTATGTATATATACCATTACAAGATGGCCGCCAAGTTAAGAATTGGACACTAGTTATCTAACTTTTAGTCCTTTCTTAGTGTTGCATACCTATGTATGGACTTCCTGTTACAATATGCAATTGTGTGATCAAGACAGCTCTTCCTGTCAAAATGCGTTACTTTGCTTTAATAAACTGAGGTTAAACTCATCCCTAGTGCGAGCTTTCTGTGAAGGAAAAAGTTGTGGAGAATTAATTGCCAAGTGATCCGCTCGGTTCTTGCTCGCCATCTGTCAACGGGCCCTGGACTTCAGAATACGGGTCGCTTTTCTGGTGTAATATATATATATATATATATATATATATATATATATATATATATATATATATATATATATATATATATATATATATTACCTACTGGCGGTCGCCAGTAGGTAGTTATAGTTAGGATAATTTTCAATGTTAAATCTCAACATTCTATTTTGAATAACTTTGGCGCCGGTTGACGAATCTGCCTGAAATTTTCAGGAAAATGGTCTCATGGCGGTCCGGTCCTTCCCTGAAAGTTTGGGGGGGATTCGTCAAGCGGGGGCCGAGATAAAAGGGGGGTCCCAAAACGCGTTTTCCCCATGTTAATTTCCATAGGGCGGTCGATTTCACTTTTAGCCCGAACGGCTGAATGGATTTCCACCAAACTTGGCAAAATTGTAGGGACTGGTAGCCCGATGTGCCTTTGCTATGTCTCAAGATATGTGCTCCAGTGGATTTTGAGTAATTTAGGTTCAAAAAAATATATATATCTATAGGCGCTCTCCCGTGCGCGCACCGGAGTGCGCTCCAGGCGCGACACGCGACTTGCGCGCAGGAAGCTGATTGGATCTCAGTTGTCTGTAAACATTCTAAACAGTGCGGAGCGGCCGCCATCTTGTGTCTCGGTAAAATCGAGACACAAGGGGTTTGAAAAAAAAAGGGGCAAATGACCATAAGGGGGAAGAGTAGACCCCCTCTGACCCCCTAGGTTTGATGTAGGGACTAAAATAGGGTCCTGCAGGGCATTAAAATTTTTTTTTCGTTTTGCGCGGGGGAAGCGCATGGTACGCGCACCGGCGAAGCACGGGGAAAATCCAGGACCATATTTATGAAGGCCTTGCGCTGTTAGTTTTGCGCTTCCTGTGCGTCAATTTTTGTGACGCACCAGCGGTGTAAAAAAATGCGCATTGTTATGCAATATTTAAAAAGTGACGCATCTATCTAGATGCGTCACTTTTTAAATATAGTGCAACGAGGTACATTTTATTACACTGCTGGTGTTATGCGTCACTTTTCTGTGCGCACTCCTTATGACATTCCAGATGTGTCATATTTAATGTATGACGAATCATGTTGCAGATACAATATGGCGCAGAGTTTTAAAAAGTGACCCATGTACCTAGATGCGTCACTTTTTAAAAATAGCGTCAGGTATAATGCATGCAGAGGGGGTGTTCTCCCGCAAAAAGCTTTGTAATAGCGACGCAGTGAAATCTTTGAGATTTCACTGCGTCAGTTTTAGGATGCTGTTGCGTCAAAATCTTGTGCCTGCTTTACAGCAGGTGTTAGACTGAGGCAAGACCTTTCATATGCTGCTTTCCCCATTTGAAAGGACACATTACTGGAGTTGCGTCACTTTTGTGACGCACTCCAGCAATGCGTTACTTGGAATGTCATAAGGAGTGCGCACAGAAAAGGACGCATTGCACCAGTAGTGTAAAAAAATGTGTTGCGTTGCGTTATATTTAAAAAGTGAGGTATCTAGGTAGATGGGTCACTTTTTAAAATCAAGCGCCACATTATATCTGCGTGAGGTATAATGCATGCAGAGGGGGTGTTCTCCCACTAAAAGCTTTGTAATAGCGACGCAGTGAAATGTTTGAGATTTCACTGCGTCACTTTTAGGATGCTGTTGCATCCTTTAAATATAGTGCAACGAGGCACATTTTATTACACTGCTGGTGTGATGCGTCACTTTTCTGTCCACAGTCCTTATGACATTCCAGATGTGTCATATTTAATGTATGACGAATCATGTTGCAAGGAGTTACAGATACGTCAGTATTTCTGACATATGTGTAAACATAAAAGTGATGCGAGGCCGGCGCAAAATTTTGACGCAATAGCATCCTAAAAGTGACGCAGGGAAATCTCATAGATTTCAGTACGTTGTTATTACCAAGCTTTTTGCGAGGGATTGCCCCCTCTGCATACATTATACCTGATGCAGATACAATATGGCGCAGAGTTTTAAAAAGTGACCCATGTACCTAGATGCGTCACTTTTTAAAAAATAGTGTCAGGTATAATGCATGCAGAGGGGGTGTTCCTTGCAAAAAGCTTGGTAATAATGACGCAGTGCGTCACTTTTAGGATGCAGTTGCGCCAAAATCTTGCGCCTGCTTCACAGCAAACCTTTCACATGGTGCTTTTTCCATGTGAAAGGACACATTATTGGAGTTGCGTCACTTTTGTGACGCACTCCTGCAATGCGTTACTTTTGTGTTTACAGATATGTCAGAAATACTGACATATCTGTAACTCCTTGCGAATTGATTAGTCATATATTAAATATGACATATCTGGAATGTCATAAGGAGTGCGTCCAGAAAAGTGACGCATCGCTATTTTCACGTAGCGATGCGTCACTTTTCAGAAATGAGGCCTCCAGTTTATTCACTGTGTCATAACTTTCTTTTCTAACACTCACCTTCTTTCAGTCCTCCTACTTCACTTCCTTTCACCTCTCATACCTTTCTGTTCTTTCTTACTCATTCTCCTTTCAATTATCAATGCACTATATTTCACTTACTCTTCATTTTTTAAGATTATAGCTCTTTGATGAGAATTGGAGGTAGTTCTGAAAAGAACTTTTGGTTTTCTTCTTTTAACTGAAGAGGAACAAAAACAGGGAATAGAAACTGCTCAACAGGAGCAAAAAGAAAAGAAAAAAATTAGGGGTGGGAAGGGCAGTGATGGTTCTCCAATGCCCGAACCATGAGCAGGACACTTTGCTCCCCATAGGTGAGGAGTTGATTGCAGTATCTGCATCTGACGACCCCATGGTTGAATGCAGGTTGAATGTTTGCTACCTGCCCCTGAGATTGTTCTCTTCCAGAAGAAGTTGCTCCTCCTGTTGATGTAGAGGCCCCATCTCTGGGAACCTCCTGTGCCAGAGCCCTGACACTTTCCCGGGCAAAATTCTGGGGGTGCCTCCTCTCCACATGGCGAATCATGGTGAAGTTGCCAAAAGAGTATTTTTTTGGGGGGTTACCCCGTGACAGGACCTGTTTGCAGATCCTGCACTCTACTTTTGGTGCATTCACCTTCTTCTGGCCTTCTGGAAACTTAAAAAATTTCCAGATGAAATGTTCCTTCACCTTTGGGGTAGGAGGCTCTTCATCAATGAAATCATTGGAGTCATCTTCACTGCTGGATGGTCTGGCAGCCATGATGAATCCAGGAATATGGAGCAGCAAAAAAGGCAGGTCTTTCAGTCACAAAAGTGAAAGAAGAAGTGAAGGAAATGGGTGGGGATTTCATTCATTGTAAAAAAAAACTGTTAGCAACCAATGAAAAGTGTTATTTTAGGGTCACATGACCCGACGCGTTTACGCTGCGCGCTCCGGAGCACTTCCGGGTGCGTTTACGCAGCGCGATCGTAGGCGCTTCCGGGTCGCAAACGTGGCGCGATCGTAGGCGCTTTTCCGTGCGTTTATGCGCCGCGCACGTATGCGCTTCCGAGGGCACTTACGTTGCGCGCCGAAGTGACGTCATCAATCTTTTATAGAAATGCATAATCATTTTCCATATTAAAAAAAACAAATTTTATTTGTATGGTACGAAATGTTTTGCATTATTATTAACTTTTCATTCATATTTTTTTTTCACGAACGACAGTTGCGCTCTGGGTGCGCTTTCAGATGAGCTCTCGGAGAAGCTTACAGGAGAGCTTAGCTGAAAGCTTCCCGGAGCGCGCACCCAGAGCGCAAAAGAAAAAAAATATAAAAAAAAATGAATACTTAAAAAAAAACAGCAAATTGTAAAAAAAAAAAGGTTAGAAACTCGATATACAAAGGAATTAGCATTTAAAAAACTATGAAATTCACTGAAAAAACCATAGGTTTCACACCAGTTATAGTTAGGAATTAGCATTTAAAAAACCTATGAAATTCACTGAAAAAACCATAGGTTTCACACCAGTTATAGTTAGGAATTAGCATTTAAAAAACCTATTAAATTCACTGAAAAAACCATAGGTTTCACACCAGTTATAGTTAGCTGGAAATTTTACTGATATAAAACCATTGAAATTCCCACGTTATAGTTAGTTGGACTCACTATAACTTGCGCGCCTGCAATGCACTGCTGATGACGTCACATATTACATCACTCATGACATGGTCAGTGACATCACTCATGACATCACTGATGACACCATCCAGTGAATGTGTGTCTTTCTGAAAAAATAAATATGTTTTATATATGAGTGTGTATACATATGTTTTATTCTAGTATATGGAGTATTGATTTATATAAGTGAGTAAATGTGAGAGTGAGAGATTGTAAGAGTTCCTGTTTAAATAAGTATGTGATTCTATAAGTGATTGTTTAAGAGAGTAAGTATGTGTAAGTTTCCTTAGGAATAAGGTGGTAGTGTGTGTATAGCTGTATATGCAAATAAATGGATGTTCAATAGTTTTTTTGCATGTGTGAGTATATGTGTGAGTAACTTTTGGAAGACTGTCGGTGTGTTAACGGATGTAAAGGTGTTTCACTACATATGATAAGTGAGTATATGTATGAATGACTATATAGAACTGTTGGTGAATGAGTAAATGTGTATATAAATGGTTGAATTACTGAATTGGTTGTTGTAACTGGTATAGGTATCGCCACTTTTTTGTAAATGTTAGTTTCTATTTTTGAATATGTGTTTCAGGGGTTACATTACACTGAAAGGAGGTCCGTCACTCTGTCACAGGGATGGTGTCATCAGTGATGTCATGAGTGATGTCACTGACCATGTCATGAGTGATGTAATATGTGACGTCATCAGCAGTGCATTGCAGGCGCGCAAGTTATAGTGAGTCCAACTAACTATAACGTGGGAATTTCAATGGTTTTATATCAGTAAAATTTCCAGCTAACTATAACTGGTGTGAAACCTATGGTTTTTTCAGTGAATTTAATAGGTTTTTTAAATGCTAATTCCTAACTATAACTGGTGTGAAACCTATGGTTTTTTCAGTGAATATATATATATATATATATATATATATATATATATATATATATATATATATATATAGATATATAGATATATATATTACCTACTGGCGGTCGCCAGTAGGTAGTTATATTTAGGATTTTTTTCAATGCAAAATCTCACAATTCTATTGTGAATAACTTTGGCGTCAGTTGACGAATCTGCCTGAAAATATCCTCACATTTGCCTCGCGGAGCTCCGCTCCTCCCCTGAAAGTTTGGGGGGGATTCGTCAAGCGGGGGCCGAGATAAAAGGGGGGTCCCAAAACGTGTTTTCCCTATGTTAATTTCCATAGGGCGGTCAAACTCACTTTTAGCCCGAACGGCTGATTGGATTTGCACCACACTTGGCAAAATTGTAGGGACTGGTAGCCCGATGTGCCTTTGCTATGTCTCAAGATATGTGCTCCAGTGGTTTTTTAAGTAATTAGGTTCTAAAAAATATATATATCTATGGCAGTGCCCCGGTGCGCGCTCTGGGGAGCGCACCGGGCGCACCACGTGACTTGCGCACGGAAAGCTGATTGGCTCTCGGGTGTCTGTAAACATTCGATACAGTCCGGAGCGGCCACCATCTTGTGTCTCGGTAAAATCGAGACACAAGAGGTGGCAAAAACAAAGGGGGAAATGACCATAAGGGGGCAGAGTAGACCCCCTCTGACCCCCTAGGTTTGATGTGGGGGCCATGAAAGGGCCCCGGTGGCAAAATGTTTTTGTTTTTTTTCGATTTGCGTGGGGGGAGAGCCCGGTACGCGCACGGGCGAGCGCACCGGGGAGCGTACCATGGGGAAAAAAGAATGACATATTTTTTTAAAAATTTAGCATTTTTTTAGAAATTGGAGGTAGTTCTAAAAAGAACTGTTTTTTTTAATCTTTTTGCTGTTTTATATTTTTTTATTGGTTTTTTAACATTTTTTTCTTTTTTTGGCTTTTCTGAAAAAAAATTTTTTGTATTTTTTTAAGGGGAGAAACAAAAAACAGGGAATTCTAAAGGGCTCAACAGGAGCAGAAAAAAAGCGGAACAAATTGATGTTTCCTTGGGCACTTGTGGTTATCCCAAGCACGATTAATAAGTGTGGTGCATTGCTCTCCATAGCATATTGTTTGTCCACAAAAAATACAAACCATTTTAAAATTGGAAAATTTGGTTTGTATGGTGGAGCATATCTTCCTAACTTCTGGTCCCGATGGGGTGGAAACATTAGTTTGGGAGGTGCTGGCAGAAGATTGGACAGGGTTTCTGGCCAGTTCCCTGACCTCTGCCCTAGCATAGTTATTTGGATGCTTTCGAAGCATATGTCTGATCATCGTGTGGTTGCCGAAGGAGTATTTTTTGTTGGGATTCCCCCTTGACAGCTCCTGATGACAGATTAAGCAGGTTGCCTTAGGTGCATTTACTTTTTTTTTGTCGTTGGGGATTGAAAAAAATTGCCAGATGATGTGCTCTTTAGGTTTGTAGGTAATATTGTCCTCTCGGACGAATCTACTCTGCTCCTCCTCCGCATCCTCCTCCTGTTCTTGATCTCCACCACTGTGAAGTTGTGGAGGTCCTTGTGGTGGTGGTGGTGGTGGTCCAGAAGATCCAGCAGCTGCAACTGATGTAGCCATTTTCGACTGATATAACTGCAGGTCTACCTCTCTCAAAGCACAAAGGTAGAATAAGGTAAAAAGGTGGGGGCTTTCATCATTTGGAAAAAAAAGATCCTGAACCAATGAAAAGTGTTATTTTCAGGTCACATGACCAGGGGTTTCATCATTATGAAACCAAAACTGTTATGAACCAAAGAAAAGTGTTATTTTCAGGTCACATGACCCGACGCGCTTACGCTACGCACGCAGGGGCGCGTCGCGTAAGCGCGTCGAATGCTTCCGGGTGCGTTTACGCCGTGTGTATCACGTGGACGCGGCTACGCGATACGTCACGATCATGTTTTCCCAGTTTGCGCACCGGGGCGCTTCAAAATACTACGCCTTCCGGGGCGCTCACCGGGGCGCGCACCGGGAGCGCTCCAGGGCAAAAAAAAAAACCAATATACGAAAAAACAAAATTGGGAAAAATTGTAGGGACTTGTAGCCCGATGTACCTTTGCTATGTCTCAAGATATAAGCTCCAGTGGTTTTTAAGAAAATTAACTTTGAAAAAATATATATTGGGCTGCATTGGGCTATATATATATGTTAGAGCCCAAATGTAGCCCAAATGTAGCTCAATGTAGCCCAATGTAGCCCAAAGATGGCCACCAGAAACAAAAAAATACAAATGTAGCCCAAATATCAGCCAGATGTAGCGCAACTATAGCCCAATGACAGAATGTACCAGAGTGTTCTAAAGAACAACTAAAGTGCTAACAGTCTTACTTATAAAGTGAGACTTATAGTAAGGAATTAGCATTAAATGCTAATTCCTAACTATAACTGGTGTGAATCCTATGGTTTTTTTCAGTGAATATATATATATGTATATATTCACTAGGAAAACCACAGGTTTCGGGGATGTTATAGCAAGTCTGATAATTCAGCCATAATAGTTAGCTGGGCTAACTATAACTCACATCGCCGGAATTCATTGCTGATGACTTAACATATTACATCACTGATGACATGGTCAAGTGACATCACTCATGACATATCAAATGACATCACTGATGACACCATCCCTTGAATCTCTGATGAACCTACTCATACCCTAATATACCCTTTCATACACCCACTATTAAATACAGACTATCATTCTCAAAACCATAGACACACTAATACCAGTTAGTACATACCCACTCACTGATTCCTAGGTCTACACACACACATCCACTCACTGACCCATACAGTCACTCATAAATGCAATCACTCATCAATGCAGCTACTGTTATATGCACTCATGCACCCATACAGACACTCACACACCACCATTCACCCACAGAGTTACTCACATCCCTAGCCAGTCACCCAAAGAGTCAATCACAATACCATTTTCTCACCTATACAGTGATTTACACACCGCCTCACTTATTCATACAGATACTAACACATACGCACTCTCTAATACATTCACTGACACAAGCACATACTCATACATACATCCACTCTCACAATCAGTGACTCTCACATACAGTCACTTATATACTCCAACACTCACATATACTGCCATTCACATATGCAGTGACTCACACATATACCACTAAGACATCCATTCTCTCACCATCACAGCCATATGATTACTCACTCACCCATACAGCCCCTTGCAGACTAACTCATGCACCCATACACCCAGTGAATCACCTGCTCACACATCCATGCAGGTAATCACACAATACACAGAGACTCAGGTACCCATACAGGTACTCAGACAACCAATCAATAACCCATATATACACTAATGTACCTATTCACCAACCCATACAGCCACTTACACACCAACTGTCAGACTGATACACATATTCACACAGATTAGTCCCTCACCCATACATTCACCCAGACATGTATAATCACTCATGTTATAGTCAGTCACACACTGACTAAATCATCATATATACATCACATTCTAAAAAGGTTTTAGAAACAATCACTGGATGATGTCATAAGTGATGTCATCAGTGATGTCATTTGAGATGTCATCAGTGATGGCATCAGTGATGTCACTGAACATGTCATGAGTGATGTTAATTGTGACATCATCAGCAGTGCATTGAGGGTGTGAGTTATAGTTAGCTCAGCTAACTATAACGGCTGAATTTCTCTGATTTTGTATGAGTGAAATGTCAGACTAACTATAAAATCCCTGAAACCTGTGTTTTTTTCACTGAATATCTAAGGCTTTTTAAATGCTAATTTCTAACTTTAACGTCCCTGTAACCTGTGTTTTTTTCAGGGAATTTTATATCTATGTGTTCAATCTCCTCTCACTCTTACAAGGAAAGAATCAGCACCCAGGTTGGAGTCTGGAAGTATTCAATCTGCAAAGGACACGATCAATCAATCAATCAATCAAAGACATTTATAGAGCGCACTACTTACCCGAAGGGTCTCAAGGTGCTTGGGGCGGGGGGGGGGGGTGCTGCTACTGCTCGAACAGCCAGGTCTTGAGCTTCTTCCTGAAGGAGAGGTGGTCTTGGGTCAGGCACAGGTCTGTCGGTCGGGAGTTCCAGGTCTTGGCGGCCAGGTAGGAGAAGGACCTTCCTCCTGTTGTCGTTCTCCAGATGCGGGGGACGGCGGCGAGGGCGTGACTGGCTGATCGGAGGTGGCGTTTGGGAGCGTAGAAGTTGATGCGGTTGTTGAGGTAGCTCGGGCCTTGATCGTGTAGGGCTTTGTGTGCATGGGTGAGGAGACGGAAGGTGATTCTTTTGTTGACGGGGAGCCAATGCAGGTCTCTCAGTTGTCCGGAGATGTGGCTGTGTCGTGGGATGTCAAGGATGAGTCTGGCCGAGGCGTTCTGGATCTGCTGGAGTCTCTTCTGGAGCTTGGCGGTGGTTCCAGCGTAGAGGGCGTTGCCGTAGTCCAGTCTGCTGGTGACGAGGGCCTGGGTGACCGTCTTCCAGGTCTCGGTGGGGATCCACCGGAAGATCTTACGTAGCATGCGCAGGATGTTGAAGCACGACGAGGAGACGGCGTTGACCTGTCTGGTCATGGAGAGGGAGGAGTCCAGGATGAACCCCAGGTTGCGTGCGTGGTCTGTCGGTTTGGGTGCGGTGCCCAGGGCGGGGGGCCACCAGGAGTCGTCCCAGGCGGAGGGCGAGGAGCCCAGGATGAGGACTTCCGTCTTGTCCGAGTTCATTTTCAGGCGGCTGGTTGTCATCCACTCGGCTACGTCTTTCATCCCTTCGTGAAGGTTGGCTTTGGCGGCAGCGGGGTCGTTGGTCAGGGAGAGGATCAGCTGGGTGTCGTCGGCGTAGGAGATGATGTTGAGGTTGTGTTGGCGTGCGATGGCCGCGAGGGGGCTCATGTAGACGTTGAAGAGGGTGGGGCTAATCGAGGATCCTTGAGGGACGCCGCAGATGATTTTGGTGGCCTCTGACTTGTACGGTGGTAGTCGGACTCTCTGTGTTCTTCTGTCGAGGAAGGAGATGATCCATTCAAGTGCCTTCTCCTGGATTCCGACGTTGCTGAGGCGCTGCACTAGGGTGCAGTGGCAGACAGTGTTGAATGCCGCAGAGAGGTCTAGGAGGATGAGGGCCGCTGTTTCTCCGTTGTCCATCAGGGCTCGGATGTCGTCGGTGGCAGCGATGAGGGCGGTCTCGGTGCTGTGGTTGGCTCGGAAGCCAGACTGTGAGGGGTCGAGGGATCCATTCGTCTCGAGGAAGGCGGCCAGCTGTTTGTTGACGGTCTGCCCGATGACTTTGGCTGGAAACGGGAGGAGCGAGATGGGGCGGTAATTCTTGAGTTCGGTGTGGTCCGCTGTTGGTTTCTTTAGTAGAGCGCTGAGTTCGGCGTGCTTCTAGCTCTCCGGGAAGGTGGCGGTGTCAAAGGAGTTGTTGATGATGTCCCGCAGGTGGGGTGCGATGACAGCGTCGGCCTTGTTGAAGACGTGGTGAGGGCGGGGGTCGGTTGGAGATTCGGAGTGGATGGAGTTCATCATGCGGACGGTGTCTACGATGCTGATCGGAGTCCAGGCGCGGAGGGTGGTGGTGGGGGGCGTTGGTGCGGTCGTGGCGTGCGTCGGTTGAGTGCTGAAGCTGTTGTGTATGTCCGCGATCTTGTTGTGGAAGTAGGAGGCGAGGGAGTTGCAGAGGTCTTGCGAAGGGGTGATGTCGTTGTTTCCGGCGTTGGAGTTGGAGAGCTCTTTCACAATGTTGAAGAGTTCCTTGCAGTTGTGTGCGTTGTTGTCCAGCCTGTCCTTGAATGCAGTTTTCTTGGTGGCGCAGATCAGTTGGTGGTGCTTCCGGGTGGCAAGCTTGAGTGTGGTCATGTTGTCCGGTGTTGGTATCCCTTCTCCAGGCTTTCTCGAGGGCTCGGCAGTTCTTCTTGGAGCTCTTAAGTTCGTCGGTGAACCATGGGGCCTTCTTGCTGCCGGGTCTGCTGGGCGGGGTCCTCAGTGGGGCGAGTTCGTCCGCGCAGTTGCTGATCCATTTCGTGAGGTTGTCGGCGGCCTGGCTGGGGTTCGCTGAGCTGGCGGGAGGGTGCTGGCTCAGGGAAGCGGCGAGCTGGTCGGCTGTGATCTTGTTCCAGCTTCTTCGAGCAACCTGTTGCTGGTGGTGGTGGATCGTCGTTCTTCTGAAGGTGAAGTGGACGCAGCTGTGGTCCGTCCAGTGGAGTCTTGTGGCGTGGCTGAAGGCGATGTCCTTGCTGGATGAGAAGACTGCGTCGAGTGTGTGTACGGCGAGGTGGGTGGGGGTGGACACCAGCTGCTTGAGACCGAGGGTGGCGAGGTTGTCGAGCAGGGTGATGGTGTTGCGGTCGTTGTTGTTCTCCAGGTGGAAGTTGATGTCCCCCAGGAGGATGTAGTCAGCGGATGTGAGGGCATGCGGGCTGACGAAGTCGGCAATGTCCTCGCTGAATTGTGTACGAGGTCCCGGGGGTCGGCAGATGAGGGTGCCTCTGAGGGTGGTCTTCGGGTCGGTGTGGATCTGGAAGTGTAGGTGTTCGGCGGTAGTCAGGGTGTCGTCGGTGTTGGTCGTGATGTGGATGGTGTCTCTGTGGATGATGGCGATGCCTCCTCCCACCTGGTTGGCGGTGCGGTCCCTCCGGGTGATCTTGTAGCCCTCTGGGATGGCGATGGCGATGTCGGGCGCTGAGGAGTCGTTCATCCAGGTTTCCGTGAGGAAGGCAACGTCAGGAGCTGTGGTGTCGAGGAGGTTCCAGAGTTCGATGGCGTGTCTGTGGACGGAGCGGGTGTTGAGCAGGATGCACTTGAGGTGGTTGCTGCTGGTGTTTGGCTTGGCGGGTGCTGGTGCGAGGCAGGTCCGGATGCAGGAGAACTTGCCGGCGTGGCAGCTGAAGGGTCCGTGGGTGCGTCTCGGGGTGGCACGGTAGCATCCCGGGATTCGGCCGGTGTTGAGCGCGTTGATGGTGGCGGCGTCGTACATCCGGTGGGCGGGCTGGGGTCCTCGAGGGCCAGGGGTCCTGGCACTGGGCGCGGTCCAGGTGCGGACGGGCGTAGACGGGCTTACCTTTGGCGCACCTTCGGCGCTCAATCGGTGCTCCCGCTGCGCGCATCCGCTGCGCGGTCGCTCTGGGGGCGTCATAAGAAGGGAGCGGTGAGGGAGGGTCCGCTGGGAGGCGGGTATCGCAGGGACCAATCGGCAGGCGGGGGGCGGGTATAGAGCTGCTGCGGCGGGAAAAGCTACGGCGGGAGAAGCTGGGGGCTCGGCTGGCGGCCCTGCGGCGGCTGGAGCGCTGGGTCGGCCCTGCGGCGGCTGGGGTGTCGGCTTGGCTTCGGTGTCTGGCAGCAGGTAAGGCAGAGCAGGCAGGGGTTGTGGGGGCGACCAGGCCGTGGGCGCAGTGGTCGCTCCTGAGCAGTGGTGAGGTCCCCTTAAGAAGGGAGCGGTGAGGGAGGATCCGCTGGGAGGCGGGTATCGCAGGGACCAATCGGCAGGCAGGGGGGCGGGTACGGAGCTGCTGCGGCGGGAAAAGCTACGGCGGGAGAAGCTGGGGGCTCGGCTGGCGGCCCTGCGGCTGCTGGGGCGCTGGGGGGGCCCTGCGGCAGCTGGGGCGTCGGCTTGGCTTTGGTGTCTGGCAGCAGGTAAGGTGGAGCAGGCACGGGGTGTGGGGGCGACCAGGCCGTGGGCGCAGTGTTCCGGCTCGTCCGAACCTTGACAACGATACAAGATACATTGTAGCTTCCTTTTTTAAATGTAAAAATACCTCCTGTTACAAACATTAAAAAAAAGGACTTCATAGTACATTAATCCAAAAAGCTGGCAGCCATATTGGCCTGGTCATGATGCGAAAATGCAGGAAATCATACAATAGAGAAAAGAAAACAAGTGTTGATATGCACACAATGTCATTTCAGCATATCTTGCCCCGTGACCACCGTAAATGTATGTTCGACAATGTGAATTGTTCATAATAAACATACTTACAATTGCAAACATCAACATAAACAATGGACTACACATTACTTTACAGGGAAACAACCATTACAACGCAAGTATTACAACGCAGTGCTATTACAACGCAAGTATTACAACGCAAGTTCTATTACAACGTATGCTTTTACAACGCATGCTGTTACAACGCAAGTGCTATTACAACGCATGCTTTTACATCGTAAAATTATATTAATTAATATATTTATTTTTTTGTGATTTAATCAGGTATTCTTTAATTTTTTTGGTTTTACTTTATTATATATATATTTTAATAATATTAAATTTTAATTTTTATAAAATATGTTATTTTTTTAAATACTCTGGGATTTTTTAATATTTGATATATTGATTAAAAAAAATAACTAATTATTATTAATTTTAAGATGGTAATTATGGAATTTTAAAAATAAGTATTTATATTTATTTTTTTATTTTATTTATTTAGTATTTATAATTAATTTTGGAAAAATGTATTTCTTGTGATGTTTATTTATTCAGTTATCTTTTTAGGAAAAATTTTAAATTGGATAATACAATTATATGTATATTTTTTTAAAATGGATATTAATAGAAGTATTAATACTCAGGTATTTATTTAGAAAATGTATTTATATTTATTCTCTTTTTTTTCTAGGTATTTTTTAAATTTATTTTTAATGAAAAATAATAAGAAATTTAAATCATAAGTAATATTTTTTAAAATGAAATATAATTAGCTTTATTTATTAGTTTTTTTATTTATTAATGTAATATTTTTGAATTTGTTTTAATTTTTAAAAAATAATTTAAAAAATGTATTTTGAAGGAAAAAGTTGTTATTAAAAAATAATTTAATTAATATTATAAGTTTAAAAATATTTTGCATTTTTAAAAATTTTAAATGTTAATTTTTTGATG
Source organism: Lissotriton vulgaris (assembly GCF_964263255.1). Taxonomy (NCBI): domain Eukaryota; kingdom Metazoa; phylum Chordata; class Amphibia; order Caudata; family Salamandridae; genus Lissotriton; species Lissotriton vulgaris. Next base: position 75,721,389 of record NC_141690.1, read on the forward strand.
TATTTTTAGAAATTTTCCCACGGTTTTACATTGATTTCAATGAAGGCTTTAGTCCTTTATTTATTTCAATGAATACTCTATAGTAATCCACGGAACTGAATTGTAAGGTTGAAAATCAACAGAAGCAGGATGGAGAAGAAGGAAACAAGACTAGCATATTGGTAAGTTATAATAAACATAATTTTTAGTGCTTATACTTTAATTTTAAACATTACATTTAATCAAAATAAAAGTAAAAAGACCATGTGCTTTTTAAAATATTTAATTTTATTTTATATAAAACATGTATAAAAAATATATATATTTTTATTTACATTTTCTTTATTTTTCAAACATTTTAATTTTTCAAATAATATTTTTAATACATTAAAAGATAAATACAATAAAAGATAAATAAATAGTCCTTTTTTTATCTTGCTACATTTTGATCACGTCGTTATGTTAACGTCGACGTAAGCGGCCATCTTGGATTGCATCGATTGCTGGAAGCAGCAGGAAGCTGATCTGCACTCAAGGTAGGAAACTTTTATAACTTTATTTAAAGTAAAACATAGATAAAAAAGTATATATATTGTAATGAAAGGATAAGGAGAGGTTGCATTTTAAAAAAAGTAGTTGTATTGTGTTTGAATTCAACATGTCGCCGAACATTTTACTTATATATGCCTTCGTCGGGTTATGTAACGAATAAAGTTAAGGGTAAATATATATAAAAAAAGTTATTGTAAAATTATTTGAAAACATTTTGAACGTAAAATGTTTTGAGTAGAGATAGACATGTATTGGTATTGAAAGTTTGATGAACAGTAATAGGTTAGTCAGGAGATTTTTGAAAAATGATTGCTTTTGGCTTGGTTTGTTAAAAAGAAAACTGGTTTTTGAAATTGCTAGTGTGAAAATCGAAGAGAGATATGTTTAGATTTATTTGTTGACATTTTCGAAAAAGGGGCTTGATTGGTTGCTTTGGTTTCATATTTCATAAGCCAGGAATTTAATGTATTTATTTTGCGTGTGGCTTTAAATAATTGAATTGATTGAAATATGAAATGATTTAGTCAGCGAGAAAAAAACCAGTTAGGATGTGATGATAAATAACCTTGAAAATTCTTTTACAGGTTGTCAACATCTAATTGTTTTTTAAGGGAATTTTTCAAAAAATTATGAATCCAAATGACTTTGGGTTTTTTAGTCTGTTTTGTTGGAAGATGTTAAAATTACATTTAGTTTGCGAGAAAAAATGCAGTTAGGTTGTGATGTTACTTAACCTTGAAAAATTAATTTACAGGTTGTGAACGTCACATTTTGCAGTGAAGGATTTTCAGAAAAAAAGAAGAATGCCTAAGAATTCCGCAAAGGAATATGGATTTGTTTGCTACATAGAATTCTTTCTGTTTGAAAAAGTACAGAAAAAAAATTTGATAAATAAATAATTCCACACTTTTATTAAAAACCAGTTTTCTGAACTAATTTTTTTCAAGCCAGCATCACTTTTGAAAAAGTAAGCGGTGAGGAAAATTTTTTTTTTTTCACAACAAATTTTATTGATAAAGATGAGCATATGTAATAGAGTGGCCCCCCCACAGTCAGGATGGTACCACCAAACATACCGATACAATCGCAAAATAGGACTGAGTGTCCGGTCGAGGAACCATTGTAATTCAAGGATACAAAGAAACATTTTCCCCTTCTTTATCTTTTCAGTTACCTACTTACCCAACTCCCAGAACCCTCCCCTGGATCCCACCCTAATCCCATGCATGTGTGTACGTACAGTGTCAATGTAGATTCCTGATGTGGCAATTGCATGTGTGGGGAAACAGGGTTACCGGGCCATATGGGGCCCAAGATCCTCCTCCTGTTCTGCCGGGGGGTCCAGTGTCAAGCCCCTGTAGCCCGCCCACCTCTTCCACACCTTAAAGTGCTTACGGGGGCATCCCCGAGCTTCAAAGATCGGTTTTTCCAGACCCATACAGAAGTCTATGCCAGCCTTCCACGCACTCAGGGGGGGGGGGCTCACATCCTTCCATGCTCGGGCTAGGTCTCTTTTGGCCACCACCAGCCCCAGGAGGAGCAGGTGCCTCTTGTAGATATTGCCACCAACCCCCTCTAGGATGTGTAGTAGGCCCAGACGGTGAGTACGGGGGATGGTCCAGCCCAGCACCTCTGATAGGCAGCCCCACACACCCCTCCAGAAGCCAACCAGCCTGGGGCACAACCATATTGTGTGGAGCAATGTACCCATCTCCACCCCACACCGCAGACACTCCGGGGATTCAATCAGTCCTGCCTTCCACAGACGCTGACGTGTATAGTAGGCTCTATGAAGAATTTTGAATTGTATGAGTCGAAATCGTATTGCAATAGCCGCTCCCCTCGGGGATTCCAAGGCCTCTCGCCAATCATCCTCATCCAACTGACCGATGTCGACCTCCCAGGCCGCCTTTAGCGGAAGAAGGGTGGAGGAGCAATGGATGACCATTGTCTGGTAGATGCGTGAAACTTTTTTATCCCCAAGATTGCCCATGAAGACCTTTGCTTCAATCGGGCTGAATTCAGGGAGTGAGTCAAGGTTGGTAAGACTGGGCATCAGCGCATGCCGGAACTGCAGGTATCGAAAAAATTGAGATTGGGGCATATCGAATTCGGTACGAAGGGCCTGGAAAGATTTGAGCGTCGTGCCGGACAGCACATGGCCTAATTGCGAGATACCAATCGCGTCCCAGCCATCGAAGCCCGATAGCTTAGACAGTTCTGGCAGCATGCCGTTACGCCACAGGGGCGTTTCCGCAGTCAGTCTGCCCCACCAGCCCATGCGACGCAAGGCCTGTCGCCACACCGCAAAAACAAGTCGAGTAACCCTCGGCAGCGAGCGACGCAGTCGGGGTGAGTAGAGGATGGTGTGGAGCGAGTTATCGCCCATCAAAGCACGTTCCAGGGCATAGGCTGGATCTCCACCATCGCCATACCACCATTCATTCAAAATGAGAAGATGCGCGGCTTGATAATACGACTGCAAATCCGAAGTGGCCAAGCCCCCACAGTAGGTGGACAAAAAACATGTACGTAGCGCAACTCTGGCGGCACCCCCAGCCCAAAGAAAGCGGCCCAGCACAGAGTTGACCTGCCTAAACCATTGAGGTGGGATAGGATATGGATGGTTCTGCAACTGGTATAATAGGCGCGGTAGCGTCACCATTTTGAAAATAGCGGATCGGCCAAAGATTGACAGGGGCATCCGAGACCAAGTTTTAACATCCGTCTTTACCCGTTCCCAGACTGGTATTAGATTACGGTCCCAGGCAGTGTCCGCCGAGTCCGAGAGAAACACTCCAAGGTATTTCAACCCGGTCGTAGCCACTCGCAACCCTGAAGCCCAGGGGTCCGTCACCGTGCCTCCTTCCAGTACCCACAACGTGGATTTATGTAGGTTCAGATATAGGCCTGAAGCCTCCCCAAACAGTTGCATAACCTCCAGGACACGCGGGCCCGAGCGCTGCAAGTCGGTAAGGAAGAAGAGGACGTCGTCCGCGTATAACGCAATTTTATCTGACAGGGTGGCAGTCCACTGAAAGCCCCGTATCAGCGCATCCTGGCGCACTCTGGCAGCTAGGGGCTCCATGGCCAATGCAAATAAATAGGGGGAAAGAGGGCACCCTTGTCTGGTCCCGCGGCCAATGCGGAACATCTCCGACACTGCCCCGGCGACCCGTACAGAGGCCGTGATGTCTGTATAAAGGAGCTTGACGTACGACAGGAAGACCGGGCCCAGGTTGAGACAACGCAGCAATGCAAATAGGTACGACCAGCTTACAGAGTCAAAGGCCTTGTTGATGTCGGCCAGCAACAGCGCCGCCTGGTCCCCCAAGGCCCCAACAGCGTCGATCGCCGCCTGTGCGCGACGGATATTATGCCGCGTTGCCCTGTGAGGCATAAAACCTGCTTGGTCAGGATGGACCAAGTCCGTGATATGTGGAGCTAACCGGTTTGCCAGGGCCTTGGCTAAGATCTTGGCTTCAACATTAATTAATCAGATGGGTCTATACGAGTCATGGCTATCCGGGGGTCTGCCCGGCTTCAAAAAGACCACTATTTCCGCATGGCGCCAGTCCGGGGGCAATACCCCTCGTGTACGTGCCACCTCAAGCACCCGGCGATAATGAGATCCAAGCTGTACATGACATTTCTTGAAAAATTCACTCGGGTATCCATTTGGGCCAGGGGCCTTACCAGTATTGAGTTGCCCCAGTGCGTGTCCCAGCTCCTCAGCTGTGAGGGGTGCATCCAGGGCCGTCTTGGTCTCATCAGATATTGGTACAGGCGGCAACTCCGCGAGAAATCGAGCCAAGTCGCCGTCAGACAATTGGTCGCGTGGAGCGTATTGGGCTGAATAGTACGTGGCGAAGCTCGTCGCCAATTCGTGCGGGTCGGTCATGACCTCCCCATCGCCATTCGTGAGACCTGGCAGCAGGAGGGGTTGGAAGGTGTGTTGGCACAGTCTATGGAGCATTGAACACGACTTGTCCCCCCATTGGTACACCCTACTTCTGGTGGCCAGCCATGCCTGTTTGGCTTCATCCATCAGGAGGGACCCGTAGGTTTGCTGTGCATGCAGAAGCAGACTTAACCCAACTTCATCATTCCCCTCGCGGCTTTCCCGCTCCGGAGTCGCTACTCGCGCAGCCGCCTCCGTAGTCTGCTCTTGACGCTTCCGATGGGCCGCCGAGCACCATGCAATATCTACTCCCCGTATGGTAGGCTTCATAGCCTCCCACACCACTCCTACATCAGCACCCTCTACTAGGTTTTCCCGCCAGTAGTGGTCAATGGTTTCTCGCAAGTGTTTAGTATATGCCGGTTGCAGGAGATGCCACGAGGACATCCGCCATCGAAACGGCTGCCTTCTCCGGAGGAGTTCCACTCTAACTGAGACGGGGGAGTGTCGGACAGGCCCCTCGGCAAGATGTCAGCGCCCTACACAAACATTCCCTAGGTACAAACACACAATCCAGCCTCGAGAATGAGCAGTGTACAGCTGAAACATAAGTATATTCCCGGGCTGTGGGGTGCATATGTCGCCAAGTATCTACCCAGCCCAATCCCTCACTCATTGCATACAATCTGGTGGGCGAAGGGGAAGGGGGGGGATCTCAATCTCCTCTCGGCGCCTTCGGCGATCCACACATACATTCATCACATCGTTCCAATCTCCCCAATCACTGCCAGCGAACCGGAGATGTCCTCCCACACTGCAAACAACCTCTCGGCCAGTGTCCATTGTAGGGGGGGGGGCGTAAACACTGCCAAACACCGCAGATTCCGTGCCCACCATACCCTTAATAAACAGGTAGCGACCCTGATGATCCACCCACTGCTTCTCATGGACGTACGCCACCCTGCGGTGAATCAATATGGCTACTCCCCTGGATCCCCTGGAGAATCCCGCATGGAAAACCTGCTGATAACCAAACCTCTGTAGGCCTAGAGTCTTTGTGCCCATCATGTGGGTTTCCTGAAGCAAGAGTACATCTGCAACTTCTTTTTTCCCCCAGCGTAACACAGCCCCGCGTTTAATTTTGTCCAATAAACCCCTGACATTCCACGTAATCACCCGCATAGAGTCTTCAGGGAGTCTATGAGTCGATTCAGCCATGATCCGCTAAGATCCACCATACGAACCCTCCACACCCGCGCCACCCACCACACGCCACATGGAACATTATTGCGACACACACATGCATATTACTGCCTACCCCACAAATAACAACCCCCAACTCCACAGTCCCACAGCCCCAAACAGTCCCTGTCCCCAACTCAGCGGCCACAGCCCCGACCGCCCACGTCCCGCCTCCCCCCACCCTATACCTCAATGAACTATGTCCTGTCGTGGCATGGGTGGTCTCGAGACCAAAACACAGGGCCCGGGCCCACCCATACCAATGGATCCCAACATCCCCAAAAAGGAACAGTAAGCTCACCCCCCTCCCTCAGTGTCCCTCTCTCTAAAGGGAGAGTGGTAGCCACTATCACGTAGTCCCTGAACCCCCACCCCACAACCCTATCCACGAGCAGGAGACAGAAGCAGTACTGTCCCAGGGCAGCAACATTGCCAGGCAGCCAATGAGTCTCAGACGACCCGGTGAGCCCAACCAGAAGTCACAGTAGTATCAGCAGAAGAGGAGAGTCAAGGCCCCGGAGTCTTCAGTGCTCTGTCCCAGATTGTTCCGAATCCTCGGTTCTACCACTGGTCTGTGTGCCATCGACCAAGGCCGCGCGTCTGCGCGATTTGGAGCGCTTGGTATGACCCTTCTTCGTCGTCTGGTCTCTCTGTGCCCGTGGTGATCCTTCAGGAGAGCCCGGATTGAGCCCTGGTTGAGAATTCGGTCTAAGCCGCACCGTTTCATCCGTCCATTTGAAGAGGTCCTCCGGCGTATCAAAGAACAGTGTCCGTGATTGTAAGATCACCCTTAGGCGCGCCGGGTATAACAGGGAGTACTGGAGCTTAAGGCCTCTCAACTTTGCCTTGGCGGCCATGAAAGACTGACGCTGCTGTTGCACAAGTTTGGTATAGTCAGGGAAGATCATGATCTTACAGTTTTCATAAAGGAGGGCTTCCTTTGTTCTAGCCTCCCTCAATACGGCGTCCCTGTCATGATAATTCAGCAGTCTAGCGATCACCGCCCTAGGCCGTTCGCCCTCAGGTGGCCTTTGCGTCAAGGCGCGGTGCGCTCTTTCAATAATGAAGCAAGCAGATAGCGTCCCCGGGGGCATCCATGACTCCAGCCACTGTGTGAGGAATTGTTCCATGTTGCCTTTTTCACAGCGCTCCGGAAAGCCAAGAAAGCGGAGGTTGTTGCGGCGTGCCCGCCCTTCGGCATCCTCTACACGGAGCGCTGTGTTCCGCTGCGCAGATTCCATCGCCGCCATTCTCTTTTTAAGGGTATTCACATCTTCTTCTACCACCGATACCCTGGATTCGGTTTCGGTGATTCACGCCACGGCATTTCTCAGGTCTTGGCGTAATAGGGTCACATCTGCGCCAACTGCCCCTATCTTGGCGTCTAGCATGTCCCTTGACTGGGTGATGGCCGCCATAAGGGCTGCATTGTCCGGCCCCCCTCCAGGTGGAGCACCCCCGATGGTCCAGGGCCCCCACTGGGCCCCGTGAATTTATCAATAGTCACTTGCTTGGCGGGGCCGCCGCCTCCTCTGGTCATGACTGCGGAGGGTATAGGGGCCCCAAGATGAAATAAAGGTGTGGGACCCCGACCGCCCCCGTTGAAGTCTATCCGATACAATGGGAGGGAGGGAAAAACCAATGTTCGGTCTCGGGACCCCGGGCGGGTCTTGGCGGGTCCGGACAGATATGGCCCAATGTCCCGGCAGTGTGGGGCCGGCCTCGGTGACCGCCAAGGAGCAGGGTCTCCCCCGACCAGCAACCCCCCCCGGAGAAGGTGGACAGTCTAAGTGTATCCTGCGCCAGAGCGCCGGCGTCTCCTCCGGTCAGGGGGGGGGTCACTACTCACAGTTGCCGCCAGTCGTCCCGCAGATCATCCGTGTCTTGGGTCCTCCACCACCAGGCGGGGGCATCAGGGCGTCCGACCCCCGCTGAGCCTGCAGGCCCCGGCGGACGCAGGGCCGCGAAAATCGAGGTCCCGGCTGCGCCTGGGCCACCAGGCCGTTCCGGCCGTCCCTGATCGTCTGCTGCTCCTGTGTCCCCTCCTGATGCAGCTGGGCCCTGGAAGAGGAATCACGCACACTCCTTCTCGTCCTCGGCGCCCCGGATCACTGAGCGTCGCGGCCGCCCCTAGGCCAGGCGATGTACTGCACGGCTCCCCGGCCGGGGAGCACCAAAATCGAGGCCCCGGCTGCTCCGCAGCCCTCCAGGCCGCACCTCGCGCCTCGTAGCACAGTCCGGTTTTGGAGCGCGGGACCACCGCTGAGCACACCGGAGGGTCCTTGGCACTCCTGGCAACTTTCGCCCCGCTTTGGTTGTGGGTTTTCGGGTCAGGGACCAGGATAAATAGACGGATTAATGGCGGGCCGGCGGGAGCTCTAGCAAGCTGCGACCGCCATCTCCGCTTGCGTAGCCACGCCGTGGTGAGGAAAATTTTAATTGTAACTTTTAATGGAACGTTCAAAATGTTTTCAAAAACTATAGATATTCCATTTTAAATTTAATGGAATGAATTTTTTTTTTTTTTATAAAAAAAAGAGTGACTTCAAAATGGATTGTAAGGGTTTTTTTGGAAACAAATCGAAATGGATTTTTCTCGATTTGTAAATGGTGCAGCAGAAAAAAAAAAGAAGACTTCTTAAGGTAAGGGAACCCGACGAATATTAATTTAAATTTTTTTTTTCAAAAGTGCCAATTGAATTAAATGTGTAAAAAATAAATTTAGGACAAAGCAGGAAAGTAAGATTGTGATTAATGATTAGGAATGTAATATGTTAGCAACATTTTCCAGGTAGTCTAATGCCAAACTCAACGAAAATTGTTGAAGTACAGCCAATAGTCTCTCGGACATCTCCTTTGTTTGTCTTGAAGGTCGTGGATTTAGGCTATCTCGCAGCTATTTGTTTACACTGCGATCATTGAATTGCACTGTTCTTGGTTTTAAACAGGAAGGGGCTTATGCCCAATAAATAATTGTTGGTAAGTTCCCTATCCCTTTTTAATCACCACTTATGTTTTTTTGCACTGCACTTCCCCATCATGTTAACACCATGTGGTAATACTGAGTGATTGTGGGTGATTACCCCATGCCAACCAGTAGGGTATGCTGTCAGTCTCAGTGATCAAGAGACACAATACCCTGGTAGGATTACCAGATGAGAACATTGATCAACACAAGATTTTGATGGAAATCCACATGGAGGTTTACTGACAATCACGGGTGTTGCACATTTTGGTGATATGATCTGTTGGTATGATTTGTTCATTCCGATGTACTCTAAGAGACATGAGGATAATTCCAAGAAATCACTAAAGGATTTCTTTCCTAGACCCCTAAGTTCTTCTGTTGTATACGTGGATTTAGGCTACCTGTTTAATGCCTGTGCAAGTCTCATTTCTTGAAAACTTTGCTCCTTCTTCAAAGTTTTCAAAAAAGAGTAGAAATTTGGATGATGTTTGCCAATTGTATGACTGAAGGAGTTGTGCCATCCCTCTATGGCATTATTTGTTTTGGCACCTCCTTCCAAGCAGGTTGAGTAGCAGTTCCACCACTCCACATGGAAACGTGGCTTCCTCCTGCGACCTGATCTGCTTAGACGCCCAATCCATGTGTCCTCGAAGTAATTTAACAAGGGTGCCAATTTTTCTTCATTTTCAACAAAATATTCAGATTCAGAAATTGCAGTGTAGTACTCATCTACACTATCAGGATTTACAAAACAAAGTGCTGTTAATTTCTTTAATTCAACCTGTAATTTGCTATTTGAGCAGTAATCTGTAACCAGGGATGTTTTTTGAAGTTTACGCCAATATGCCTGGGAAAAATAAAAAAAAATCCCTGAATTTGGGTATCCACGTACAATTTGTTGATCACATTGATCATAGTCAATTCAAAATCTATAATGATTTTCCTAGGACTTTTTCCAGATGTTTTCTCTTTAATCACTGACAAAAATTCAGTGTTGGTTGCAGATTGCTTTTCTGGTAGCAAACTATATACTAAGGGAACTACATTTTTGTTAATTTGTGCATGAATGCTGTAGATTTGGGTGAAAGGATGGGGCCTACATTTAAACGTCCCATCCATCATCCATATTTCAGTATTCTCTAATTTAAAAAAGTTACGGGGAGTGCTAAATATTAGAATTCGTTTAAGAGGTTTTTGGTTGTCATAGAGTAAGAAAGGTTCATTAGAGAAAGAAAGAGTTAAATCATGTGGTATAATAATGTCAGCAAAAGTTTGTGGAGTAACTGTGTGTGTGTTACTTGCTTGCTTTTTACGTTGAGAAATTCTACGCAAATTTGGAATAGTAGGCATATTACAAGCAAGATGTCCAGGGACATGTTGTGCAACCTCTCTTAAAATTTGACCAAGAGTTTCATTGGAGGTGGATGCAATATCTTTCATTTTGTTGATTGTTTCACATATTTCTATCTCCATTGCAGAGGCAGAGTGGTTATGTTCAGTGATTTTGATTACGTTGTCACCAACAGTAACCGCTCTGCCGCTGCAACGGGAAGAATAATATTGCACACACCTCCAATGTCTCCTTGGTTCACTTATCCTTTCATTACAATATATATACCCACAATGTTTAAGAAGTCTGTTCCCTTTCCTTGATTTGGTGTAAGTTGCTGTGGCCTGGCTTGACATTTTCTGTTGAAAAAAAGAAAACAGATAATAAAAATTACTATGTTTTTCTATGTTTTTGTAAATAATATTTAAACTGGAGTTAGAAAAGAAAGTGGCACCTCTTCTCTATCCTGCACTTTTTCTATTCATGCACTTTCCTGGAGTTAGAATAGTAAGTGTCACCTCTTCACTATCCAGCACTTTCCCTACTCATGCAGTTTCCTGGAGTTAGAATAGTAAATGGCACTTCTTCACTATCCACCACTTTCTCTACTCATGCACTTTCCAGGAGTTAGAATAGTAAGTTTCACCTTTACACTATCCAGCACTTTCGCTACCCATGCACTTTCCTGGAGTTACAATAGTAGATTTCACTTTACACTATTCAGCACTTACCCTACTCATGCACTTTCCTGGAATTAGAATAGTAAGTGGCACCTCTTCACTATCCAGCACTTTCCCTACTTATGCACTTTCCTGGAGTTGGAATAGTAAGTGGCATCTCTTCACTATCCAGTACTTTCTCTACTCATGCACTTTCCTGGAGTTGGAATAGTAAGTGGCACCTCTTCATTATCCAGCACTTTCCCTACTCATGCACTTTCCTGGAGTTAGAATATTAAGTGGCACCTCTACACTATCCAGCACTTTCCCTACTCATGCACTTTCCAAGAGTTAGAATAGTAAGTGTCACCTCTTCACTATCCAGCACTTTCTCTACTCATGCACTTTCCTGGGGTTGGAATAGTAAGTGGCACCTCTTCACTATCCAGCACTTTCCCTACTCATGCACTTTCCTGGAGTTAGAATAGTAAGTGGTACCTCTTTACTATACAGCACTTTCCCTTCTCAAGCACTTTCATGGAGTTAGAATAGTAAGTGGCACTTCTACACTATCCAGCACTTTCCCTACTCATGCACTTTCCTGGAGTTGGAATAGTAAGTGGCACCTCTTCACTATCCAGCACTATCCCTACTCATGCACTTTCCTGGAGTTAGAATGGTAAGTTTCACCTCTTCACTATCCAGCACTTTCCCAACTCATACACTTTCCTGGAGTTAGAATAGTAATTGGCACCTCTTCACTATCCAGCACTTTCCCTACTCATACACTTTCCTGGAGATAGAATAGTAAGTGTCACTTCTACACTATCCAGCACTTTCCCTACTCATGCACTTTCCTGGAGTTAGAATAGTAAGTGGTACCTCTTCACTATCCAGCACTATTGCTACTCATGCACTTTCCTGGAGTTGGAATAGAAAGTGGCACCTCTTCACTATCCAGCACTATCCCTACTCATGCACTTTCCTGCAGTTGGAATAGTAAGTGGCACCTCTTCACTATTCAGCACTTTCCCTACTCATGCACTTTCTTGGAGTTAGAATAGTAAGTGGTACCTCTTCACTATCCAGCACTTTCCCTACTCATGCACTTTTGTGGAGTTAGAATATTAGGTGGCACCTCTTCACTATCCAGTACTTTCCCTACTCATGCACTTTCCTGGAGTTGGAATACTAAGTTTCACCTCTTCACTATCCAGCACTTTCCCTACTCATGCACTTTCCTGGAGTTGGAATAGTAAGTGGCACCTCTTCACTATCCAGCACTTTCCCTACTCATGCACTTTCCTGGAGTTAGAATAGAAAGTGGCACCTCTTCACTATCCAGCACTTTCCCTACTCATGCACTTTCCTGGAGTTGGAATAGTAAGTGGCACCTCTTCACTCTCCAGCACTTACCTTACTCATGCACTTTCCTGAAGTTAAAATAATATGTGGCACCTCTTTACTATCCACCACTTTTCCTACTCATGCACTTTCCTGGAGTTAGAATAGTAAGTGGCACTTCTACACTATCCAGCACTTTCCCTACTCATGCACTTTCCTGGAGTTAGAATAGTAAGTGGTACCTCTTCACTATCCAGCACTATCCCTACTCATGCACTTTCCTGGAGTTGGAATAGAAAGTGGCACTTCTTCACTATCCAGCACTATCCCAACTCATGCACTTTCCTGGAGTTAGAATAGTCAGTTTCACCTCTTCAATATCCAGCACTTTCCCTACTCATGCACTTTCCAAGAGTTAGAATAGAAAGTGTCACCTCTTCACTACCCAGCACTTTCCCTAATCATGCATTTTCCTGGAGTTGGAATAGTAAGTGGCACCTCTTCACTATCCAGCACTTTTCCTACTCATGCACTTTACTGGAGTTGGAATAGTAAGTGGCACCTCTTCACTATCCTGCACATTCCCTATTCATGCACTTTCATGGAGTTAGAATAGTAAGTGGCACCTCTACACTATCCAGCACTTTCCCTACTCTTGCACTTTCATGGAGTTAGAATAGTAAGTGGCACCTCTTCACTATCCAGCTCTTTCTCTACTCATGCACTTTCCTGGATTTAAAATAGTAAGTGACACCCTTCACTATCCATTAATTACCATACATATGTACTTTGCGAGAATTACTACAGTAAATGGCACTTAGATACTATTTATCACTTACCGTACTCATGCACTTTTTAAGAATTACAATAGTATGTGGCATGTCTTCACTATTCAGCTTTTTTCTTAAAGTATTATTTGCAATTTAATCTGCAGATGAGATGTGTTTATATTTATAAATTATCTTTGGGTTTTGAAGTTTGCTTTGTTGTTTTCTTCAAACTCTTGTAACTTGTTTTGGTATCGGCTGTTTTTCGGTTCCTTTTTCGGTTTTGGTTGTTCTCGTTTGGCTCTAAAAAAACGATTGGAGAAGGTGTTATATGTTTTCAAAATGTTTTATTTGTTTTTCTTTTTTGAACTTTGAAAAAAAAACTCATCTTTATTGAATTTTTAAACTTAGTGGCATCTTTACTCTTTCTATTACTTTCCGTAGACATCGATTTTTATGAAGGTAGATTAGTAAGTGGTATCCCTACATTAACTAGCATTTATCCTACTCATGCACTTTTTTTGGAATTAGAATAGTAAGTGGCACTTCTACACTAACCAGCACTTTCCCTACTCATGTACTTTCCTGAAGTTAACATGGTAAGTGGCACCTCTTCACTATCCAGCAGTTTTCCTACTCATGCACTTTCCTGGAGTTAGAATAGTAAGTTGCACTTCTACACTTTCCAGCACTTTCTCTACTCATGCACTTTCCTGGAGTTGGAATAGTAAGTGTCACCTCTTCACTATCCTGCACTTTCCCTACTCATGCACTTTCTTGGAGTTTGAATAGTAAGTGGCACCTCTTCACTATCCAGCACTTTCCCTACTCATGCACCTTCATGGAGTTAGAATAGTAAGTGGCACCTCTTCACTATCCAGCACTTTCCCTACTCATGCACTTTTCTGGAGTTCAAATAGTAAGTGGCACTCCTATACTATCCAACAATTACTTTACTTATGCACTTTTCTGATTTCATAATTGTTAGTTGCATTTTTACTGTTTCCCATACTTACTTTGATGAGAGTCTTAGTTTTCTGATATGTTTTTCTTTGACGTGCTTTGTCGACTGGTATTCTTAGTTTTATTTCAACTTAGCAGTGCTTCAGAACATAAATTTCAGAATCTAAAATATATTTTAAACATTTCATGAGTGTTTTTTTTTAAAAGCAAAGGACATGTATATTTTTGAAACGTTTTACTTGTAAACTGTGCAAGGTTGCGCAAATGTTTTACTTCAAGATAAAAGCAATGTGGTCATTCTCTAAGCACTCTGTTTTCCTTCTTTTAGTTTTGTATTTATTGTTTCATTTTCAGGGTGGGGGGGTGAGAGGGGAAACAACCATTACAACGGATGAGAGGTTTATTAAACTGGTATATTTTTTCGTTTATGCTTATCCACTTACTCCACTAATGCACATTATTTTAATACGATTTGTTACTGGCACTTTTACACCATCCAGCAATTACCTTACTGATAGTCCTTGCTTTTTGATATCTTTTTCTATGTCGTGCTGAGTCGATTGGTATTCTCAGCTTTTTTTGTAATTGGCAGTGCTTCAGAACATAAATTTGAGTATCTAAAAATAATTTAGAACATTTCCATAAAATTAATGAGTGGTTTTGCTTCAGACGTAAAGGACATAAATACAAATGAAACGTTTTACTGTTAAACTCTGTTAAGTTTCGCAAATGTATTCTATGTAGATTTAATCAATCTGGCCACTGTGTGACCACTCTGTCTTACTTTTGTTACTTATATATTTATTGGTTGATTTTTTAAGGGGGTGGGGGCAGAGGAAGGGTAGGTTTACTAACGTGGCTTGTTTTTTTGCTTATGCTGATTCATTTACTCTACTAATACTTATTTCTTGAATAAGAAATATTATAGGCACTTTTACACTATCCAGCACTTACCTTGCTGATAGTCCAAATTTTTTGGATATCTTTTTCTTTAATGTGCTTTGTCGACTGGTATTCTCACTTTTATTTTTCGACTTGGCACTGCTTGAGAACATATTTTGGACTATCTAAAAAATATATTTGACATTTATTAAAAATCTGTTTTCGATTGATTGTGATCTACTAATAACTCACAAGTTTATATTAAATAAAAATCAACATTTTTTCACACTTTCTGTACTGTTGCAATTTCAATAAATAATTAGAATTTCTAGAACCGTTTGTTATGGCTTAATTTGTTGTTTTATTTATATTTTCATTATATTTCATAACATTTACCTTCTGAAAATCTTGTCGATTTCTTTTAGAAATGAATATCGTTTTCTAAAATCAACTTCGATTTTCTGTGAGAAAAAAATAATTATAAGGAATGGATTATTTATCCGGCTGGAATGTAAAGTCATTACTTCTGTTTTTTTTCAACATTATTTAAAAAAATTACCTTTTTTTCTATCGTGCTGAGTAAATTCGTTGTTTAAATTATAAACTTTATTTTGAAATGTTGGTTTTTTTCTTCTCACTTGGTTGGAGAACTGTTTATAACTGGAATAAATATTTTGGGTCGTTTTATTAAAAATATACTATATCTCATAATAAAATAATTTTCTTCAAAAAAATTACTTTGTTTTTATACTATTAACGTTCATTAGCTTAAAAGATCCGTTACAGTTTTTTAACATTATTTTCTAATATTTCCTTTCTTAATGGTTAATATTATATTAATTAATCTATTTTAAAAATATATTTGTTTAACATATTGCTGCTGATGTGTTAACATTAAACATTTTTAAATGTTGTTTTATTAACTTACTTCAATATGATACAAAAATGCTTCTAAGTTCGCTTTCGTTGTCAATTAGTTCAAGAGGTCAGAGGGTCAGGTTTTCATGTCTGGTCACTCTGCTAGTTGATAATCAACTGACTTCAAAATGGTGGGTTACATGTATTTATACTTTTTCGTAATTACCATCATTTTTGGTCTAAATTACACCGTTTCGTTTCTAATTTTATTTTCATTATTTGATGTGGAAACGTATAATGTTTTCTTTTGAAGTAAAGTTTTCACTGTTTTGTTCCGTTTTGGCATCCATTTTGAAAGTCTTGATGATATTTTAGGTCATGGAAATGGTAGATGGACTTCATTTCATTCTACTGTGTGTAAAATGGCGCTTCTCTGTACGTAAAATCTTTCTGTTTATCTTTAAAGTTTAATTTTCATTTAATTATTAATCATTATTACGTTTTCTTTTAAGTACGTCGTTATCTTGGTGTAATATGTTAGTTTTCATAACTATAAGTATTTTTCTATGTTACTTGAGTACTTATTATATTACTCGCGTATTATTTTGAATATCTCTATGATTTTGCGGTATTTGCATGTAGTTTTTAACATTTCAATATACTTCAATAATTTAAGTCATTATTTTTCTTGCATCCCGTCTCTGTACTTATTTCATTATTTTTTTTAAAATCTTTTTTTTTTCTTAATTAATAAATATATTAACTGTTAATAATTTAATTATTTGTTTCGAAAATCATTGCTTCTCCGTGTATTTTTTCATTACATTTTAAAACACTTTCCCTCCCAAATCCCCTATTTTCCTGAAGGTCAGTTTGGTACACTTGTTCATGTCTCTCCTCTCCTCTGTTATCTGAGTCCATGTCTCTATCCCAATTCCTCCTGCCTTCCATGATCCAATGTGCCATACTTGCTACATTTTTGAACTTGGTAAGAGGGAGATTTTGAAAAAAAACTGGGGAATTGATTATCCCCTTTGACTTACATTGAAAAAGGAGATAGCAGACAGGAGACAGATAAAATAAAGTCATTTGTGCTTAAAATATTTGGTGTTTCCTGGCTGAATCAGGTCTGTTGGCATGTATGGCTGTACTATCACTGCCTTTTCCTTCTGCCCACAATGGTAAGCCCGTCTACGCCCGTCCGCGCCTGGACTGCGCCCAGCGCCAGACCCCCTGGCCCTCGCAATGCCCAGCCCTCCCGCATTACTTACAACGCCTCCACCCTCCTAGCCCTTAACCCCGCCCGCTCCCCCAACTGCGTCCAAGCCACTCCTGGACACACCCATGGACCCTCCTCCTGCAATTCCTGCAAGTTTGACGGCACCAAAACCAGCTCCTCATCCACCAACACCTATCAGAGACCTGACACCAACCACCTAAAATGCATCCTGCTCAACACCCGCTCGGTCCACAGACACGCCATCGACCTCTGGAATCTACTTGACACCATCTCACCGGATGTCGCCTTCCTAACAGAAACATGGATGAATGCCTCTTCAGCCCCAGACATCACCATTGCCATCCCGGAAGGATACAAGATCATCCGTAAGGACCGCATCGAGCAAACAGGAGGAGGCATCGCTATCGTCCATAAGAACTCCATCCGCATCTCAACCAGCTCTGACGCCAACCTTGCCAGCGCCGAACACCTCCACTTCCAGATCCACACCGACCCCAAGACCACACTCAGAGGCACCCTCCTCTACCGGCCTCCAGGACCCCGTGCACAATTCAATGACAACATCACTGACATTATCACCCCACACGCCCTCCCCTCCGAGGACTACATTCTATTGGGAGACCTCAACTTTCACCTGGAAAAGAACAATGACAACAGCACCACCACCCTCCTGGACAATCTTGCCAACCTCGGACTCAAACAACTGATCACTACCCCCACCCACATTGCTGGTCACCCTATCTTCACTTCCAGCAAACATGTCTCCTTCAGTCACACCACAGCTCTCCATTGGACGGACCACAGCTGCTTTCACTTCACATACAATAAGACCACAATCCACAACCATCCTCAACCCACCATGCGAAGAAACTGGAACAAAATCACCATCGACCAGATCTCCTCATCGCTTCTTCAACACCCTCCTGTCCACTCCTCAAACCCCGACCAAGCAGCCACTAACCTCACCCAATGGATATCCAACAGCGCCGACATCCTAGCACAGTTGAAAAAATGTCAAAGCAAACCAGGCAGCAAAAACGCCTCCTGGTTCAACGATGATCTTAAGAAATCGAAGAAACACTGTCGGTCCCTCGAGAAGGCCTGGAAAAAAGACCCAAACACCAGCACCAGGGACGCCTTCAAAAACGCCACCCACATACACCACCAACTAATCCGGTCTGCCAAGAAAGCCGCATTCAAAGACCGTCTAGATCACAACGCCCACAACAGCAAGGAATTATTCAACATGGTCAAAGAATTAACCAACCCTTCAGCCAACTCCAACAACATCACTCCCTCTCAAGCCCTCTGCGACTCCCTAGCTTCCTTCTTCCCCAACAAAATTGCAGACATCCACAACAGCTTCGACTACCAACCCGGAGACCTACCCACCCAACCTTCTGCCGCACCCTCACCCCCCTTGAACATCCACAATGACTGGAACCCCATCTCCACTGAGGACACCATCCGCCTGATGAACTCCATCCACTCAGGATCCCAAACTGACCCATGCCCTCACCACATCCTCAACAAAGCAGACTCCATCATAGCTCCACACCTCCGAGACGTCATCAACTGCTCCCTCTACTCCGCCACCTTCCCGGAAAGCTGGAAACACGCAGAACTCAGCGCCCTTCTGAAAAACCCACAGCTGACCCCACCGAACTCAAAAACTACCGCCCCATCTCGCTTCTTCCATTCCCAGCCAAAGTCATCGAGAAAGCTGTCAACAACCAACTCGCCTCCTTCCTCTAAACCAACAAATCCCTCGACCCCTCACAGTCCGGCTTCCGAGCCAAACACAGCACTGAGACCGCACTTATCGCAGCAACAGACGACATTCGAACTCTACTGGACAATGGAGACACAGTCGCCCTCATCCTCCTCGACCTCTCCGCTGCCTTCGACACAGTCTGTCATAGCACCCTTCTACAGCGCCTCAGAAACGTAGGAATTCAAGGAAAAGCACTGGAATGGATCACCTCGTTCCTCACCGGAAGAACCCAGAGAGTCCGCCTCCCACCATTCAAGTCAGAGGCCTCTGAAGTCATCTGCGGCGTGCCACAAGGATCGTCACTCAGCCCCACTCTCTTCAACGTATACATGAGCCCCCTTGCGGCCATCGCTCGCCAACACAATCTCAACATCATCTCCTACGCGGATGACACTCAACTGATCCTATCACTCACCAAAGACCCTAACACCACCAAAACCAACTTACACGAAGGAATGAAAGAAGTAGCCGAGTGGATGAAGCACAGCCGTCTGAAACTGAACTCAGACAAAACAGAAGTCCTAATCCTAGGCACCTCCCCCTCCGCCTGGGATGACTCTTGGTGGCCAGAAGCCCTTGGAAAAGCACCCATCCCGACAGACCACGCACGGAACCTGGGCGTCATCTTGGACTCCTCACTCTTGATAACCAGACAAGTCAACGCTGTTTCATCATCTTGCTTCAACATTCTTCGCATGCTCAAAAAAACATTTCGCTGGATCCCCACCGAAACTAGAAAAACGGTCACCCACGCACTGGTTACGAGCCGACTGGACTACGGAAACACACTATACGCCGGTACCACCGCAAAACTCCAGAAAAAACTCCAGCGCATCCAGAACGCTTCAGCCAGGCTCATTCTAGACATCCCGCGTAAAGAACACATCTCTGGTCACCTGAAAAACCTCCACTGGCTCCCCGTAAATAAGAGGATTACCTTCCGCCTCCTAACCCACGCACACAAAGCACTTTACGAACTTGGACCCGAATGCCTCAACACTCGACTGTCTTTCTACACCCCCTCCCGTCAGCTACGATCCTCCAACCAAGCCCTTGCCACTGTACCTCGCATCAACAAAACCACCATGGGAGGTAGATCCTTCTCCTACCTGGCAGCTAAAACCTGGAACTCACTTCCCCCTCACCTTTGCCTTACTCAGAACCACCTAGCATTCAGAAAACAACTTAAAACTTGGATATTCGACAAGTAATTCCCCACCCTTCCTCTAGCGCCTTGAGACCCTATGGGTATGTAGCGCGCTATATAAATCTCTTGACTTGACTTGACTTGACTATCCTGCATTGTTGGTTTGTTGCCCCTGTGCCCTTTCCACTGCCCTCCATAGTCTGTTGTGCTACCACTGACCAAACTGCCTACCCAGTATGGTCAAATTGTTGCCACTGCACCCTCCTACCTGCCTTCAATTTTCCGAGTCCTTGCCCCTGACCTCTGCCTCTCAATAGGATCCTAATGAATGACTAGATTGCTAACATTCTATATTTATTACAAAAGTGTGGTACGCCTGACGTCATCTTGATGTAATCAAAAGTGTAATACCTAAAGCATTTCCTTTAGAAAATATAGAAATGAGAGGGTTTATTTGCATCAAAATTATGGTTAGTGATCTAAAAAATGAAAATGAGGACATATTTATTGAGTTCTCAAATAGCAACAAAGCACTTTTAAATGATTTGTTATCTTTATGTTTTTTATCCACTTGAGTAACTTACTTGACTAAATAATGCACTTAGACGAGAGGACTTGGTGTTACTACCAGAGCTGCAGACTTTGCAACTGGGGAACCAGGTTGGAGTTTATGCTTCAGCTAGACATTCTGTGATTCTGGTCAAAGCACTTAATCTCCCCATGTCTACATTAAAAAAAAATGTGTCCCTGTGTGATGTAACCAATGCTCATGTAAAGCACTCAAATACCTGACCAGTCTGCAATATAAAAACTGCAAAAAAAGAAAATAAATCTAAAGTGTTATGCACAGTTCGGTAATTGGGCTATACGTGGACTACATCTGGGTGATATTTGGGCTACATTTGGGCTCTTTCTACTCTGGTGGCCATATTGGGAGACTTATTTGTTATGAAGTTTCCTAATTAACTCATTTACTGCAGTCTCCTCAGTAAGAATTTCTTTCAGCTTTTTACTTTGATTCCATAAAGAAGGCATTCAGATGTGTCACACATTTGCCATAAATTCGGAATGTTAGCACTCTAGTTACTCATTAGATCACTGTAGTAATCACTCCATTAAGGGTTTTACATTCGAATCCCAACACATTAAATTAGCAGCATATGCAGATGACATATTATTCTTCCTTTCTCAGCCACAATCCTCACTCCCTGCATTCTTACTGGAGGTTGAAGCTGATGGTCTAGTGTCAGGGTATAAATTAAACACTGACAAATGTGAGATTATGCATTTAACCAAATACAGGTTTAAGGAAGATTTTCAGATTTCCAAGTTTACATGGAACTCCAAACATACAAAATATCTCAGACTTTGGTTCTTTTCCTCCACAGACACATCTATATCTCTCAACTTAGATAAATGCATAGATCAAATAAAAAAGCTCACTGCAAGATGGTATCCACTTTATCTCTCTTGGTGGGGCCGTTTAGACACCATTAAAATGATGCTCACCCCTATAATCCTCTATATCATTTCTAATATACCGTTACTTATACCAGCCAAATAGTTTCAGAAGATCAATTCTATACTAGAAACCTTTCTATGGAACAACAAAAAAACAGGGATGGCACTACAAAAACGAACACAACCAAAATCAGAAGGTGGCGTTAATTTCCCAATTTTTCCAGTTATCATAAAGTATTTTAACTGAAACGCCCATTGCATTAGATTTCTGAGCAATCATCCAACTGGCATCTTTCTCATTTAAAAAATATCTTTCTTTTACTCACAAGCCACAGAAAAACTACACAAAAGTAATCAAACATTCGTGCAAACTATTATAAGCCACTCTTTCTTTGATTTTGATACTTTCCTTAACTCCACAATTTGGAATAACCAATTGGTATTAATTAATAATAAACCTATATACTGGAAAGTATGGGGACATAAAGGTTTGGGGGCCCATTAAGATGGCAGGCTGATTGCCCCTGCCGGGCCGTTGGTAGCCAGCGCCGGCCGGGCAGGGGCGATCCACCCGCCATCCTGCCATGAATGACCCCCGCTACATTAGGATGGCTGGGGGGTCCACGGCGGACGGAAAGACCATCTGCTGTTTTTCTGTAGGTCGACTCGTCGACCGGGCAGTGTTGAAAATGGTGGAAATTTGAGACCAAACCTTTTCCCAAAACTTAAAGACATATGGGCAAGTAAATAGCATGTATTATAAGTCAGCAATGTCACAAGAGCAGGTCCAGCATGTACTGGGAGTACCAGCGTGTATTCTGGGTAAGTGTGTGGGTATGAAGAGCAGTCTGTTATAAATAAAAAAAATGTTTGGGTGGTAGTTCCAGCTCTGGAGGATTTCCATATCTTTAGCCATATCTTGTTCCATAAAGAGACAGGCCAATCAACACCCAAGTCAGTCTCCCGAGAGAGTTCTATTTTAGATTTATCTCAATTTGAAGGAGATTGTGTTAAACGGGAATAACAGTAAAGGCCTTAGGATCTACACATAGAAAACTGTTGCAAATGTTATGAGGTGAGGAGGATGAAGAAGGAGTATGTGATAGCTGAGCACATGTGTCAGAAATCGCAGCTTGTAAGGTTTAAAATGTATGTTTTAAGGAAGTCAGTAAATGATACAGCTTCTATGCTTGCCAAAATTGAAGGGTATGCTCTGGTCATATAACTGGTCTATCCAAATTAAGGGGTCTATTACGATAGCGGGCGGATTTTGTCACGTCACTGTAACAGAATGCGGAACCGTCTGCCAGGGGTGCGGCGGTCCAGCACCTGCGAGTGGGGGTGTAAAAGGAAAGGCGCGTGTTGAGACAATCAGGTCCAAGTTTGTATAGGGCTTTGTGTGCGTGGGTGAGGAGACGGAACGTTATCCTCTTGTTGACGGGAAGCCAGTGAAGGTCTTTCAGGTGACTGGAAATGTGGTCTGTGCGGGGGATGTCAAGTAGGGTTCTGGCTGAAGCATTTTGGATGCGTTGGAGTTTTTTCTGCACTTTTGCGGTGGTACCGGCGTAGAGGGTGTTTCCGTAGTCCAGCGAAATGTTTTTTTGAGCATGCGTAGGATGTTGAAGCATGAAGAAGAGACGGCGTTGACTAGTCTGGTCATCGAGAGTGAGGAGTCCGGGATGATGCCCAGGTTTCGTGCGTGGTCCGTCGGTGTGGGGGCTTTTCCTAGTGCCGTTGGCCACCAAGAGTCGTCCCAAGCGGAGGGGGGTGAGCCTAAGATAAGGACTTCCGTTTTGTCCGAGTTCAGTTTAAGACGGCTTTGCTTCATCCACTCGGCTACTTCTTTCATCCCATCATGTAGGTTGGTTTTGGCGGAGATTGGGTCTTTGGTGAGTGAGAGGATCAGCTGAGTGTCATCAGCGTAGGAGATGATGTTGAGGTTGTGGTGGTCGTGTGATTGCCGCGAGGGGGCTCATGTAGACGTTGAAAAGGGTGGGGCTGAGTGATGATCCTTGCGGGACGCCGCAGATGACTTCGGTGGCCTCTGACTTAAAAGGCGGGAGGCGGACTCTCTGAGTTCTTCCAGCGAGGAACGAGATGATCCAGTCTAATGCTTTTCCTTGAATTCGATGTTTCTGAGGCGTTGTATCAGGGTGCTATGGCAGACTGTGTCGAAGGCTGCAGAGAGGTCAAGGAGGATGAGGGCGACTGTGTCTCCGTTGTCCAGTAGTGTTCGAATGTCGTCTGTTGCTGCGATGAGGGCGGTCTCAGTGCTATGTTTGACGCGGAATCCAGACTGTGAGGAGTCGAGTGATTTGTTGGTTTCGAGGAAGGCGGCGAGCTGATTGTTGACGGCTTTCTCAATGACTTTGGCAGGGAATGGGAGGAGCGAGATGGGGCGGTAATTTTTGAGTTCGGTGGGGTCAGCTGTGGGCTTCTTCAGAAGGGCGCTGAGTTCGGCGTGCTTCCAGATTTCTGGGAATGTGGCGGAGTTGAGGGAGCAGTTGATGACGTCACAGAGATGGGGTGCGATAATGAAGTTTGCTTTGTTGAAGATGTGATGGGGGCATGGTTCTGTGGGGGATCCTGAGTGGATGGAGTTCATTAGGCAAATGGTGTCTTCTGTGGTGATTGGGTTCCAGTCGAAAAGGTTATTCGGAGGAGTTACAGGTTCGGAGGTAGGTGAGGTTGACTGGTTTACAGGTTGGTTGTCGAAGCTGTTATGAATGTCGGCGATTTTGTCATGGAAGAATGAGGCGAGGGAGTTGCAGAGGACTTGAGAGGGGGTGATGTCGTTTGAGCTGGCTGTGGGGTTGGTGAATTCTTTGATGATGTTGAAAAGTTCCTTGCTGTTGTGGGCGTTGTTGTCTAGTCGGTCTTTGAGTGCTGATTTCCTGGCTGACCGGATTAGTTGGTGGTGTTTGCGGGTGGCGTTTTTGAAGGCGGCTTGGGTGGTAGTGTTTGGGTCTTTTTTCCACGTTTTCTCAAGGGAACGACAGAGCTTCTTGGATTTTTTGAGGACATCGTTGAACCAGGGGGCATTCTTGCTGCCTTGTTTGATTTGATGTTTTTTCAAGGGAGCTAGTTTGTCGGCGGCTTGGGTTAACCATTGTGTGTAGTTGGTGGCGGCTTGGTTAGGGTTCGTTGAGTAGGCCGGGAGTTTTTGAAGCAGTGATGTGGAGATCTGGTCGACAGTGATTTTGTTCCAATTTCTTCGCAGAGTTGGTTGAGGGTGGTTGTGGATTGTGGTCTTATTGTAAATGAAGTGGATGCAGCTATGGTCCGTCCAGTGGAGGGGTGTGGTGTGCGTGAAGGAGATATGCTTGCTGGAAGTGAAGATAGGGTTGAGTGTATGTCCTGCATAGTGTGTGGAGGTGTTAACAAGCTGTTTGAGTCCGAGATTGGCGAGGTTGTCCAGGAGGGTGGTAGTGTTACTGTTGTTGCTCTTTTCCAGGTGGAAATTGAGGTCTCCCAGAAGGATGTATTCTTCTGAGGGGAGGGCGTGTGGGGTGATGAAGTCAGTGATGTCTTCGCTGAATTTTGTACGGGGTCCTGGTGGCCTGTAGAGGAGGGTGCCTCTGAGTGTGGTCTTGGGGTCGGTGTGGATCTGGAAGTGAAGGTGTTCGGCTACAGCGAGGTTGTCTTCTGAGCTGGTTGAGACGCGGATGGTGTTCTTGTGGACTATGGCGATGCCTCCTCCTGTTTGGATGGTGCGGTCCTTACGGATGATCTTGTAGCCGTCCGGGATGGCTATGGTGATGTCTGGAGCTGAAGAGGTATTCATCCAAGTTTCTGTTAGGAAGGCGATGTCCGGAGAAATGGTGTCGAGTAGATTCCAAAGGTCGATGGCGTGTTTGTGAACCGAGCGGGTGTTGAGAAGGATGCATTTGAGGTGGTTGGAGTTAGATCTCTGTTTGGTGTTTATGGGGTTGGTGTGGGTCTTGATGCAGGTGAAATTGCAGGAGTGGCAGGTGAAAGGTCCATGGGTGTGGCCTGGTGCTGCTTGGGCGCAGTTAGGGAGTCGGCTGGGGTTAAGTGCTAAGAGGGTGGAGACGTCGTATGTGATGCTGGGGGGGGGGTGGGTGGTGCGGGGACCAGGGGTTCTGGCGCTGGGCGCGGTCCGGGCGCAGACGGGCATAGACGGGCTTACCTTTGGTGCGGCCGCAGCGCGTGGACGCTGCGCGTTGGGACATCTGTCTTAAATGGAAAGTGGAGGGGGCGGAGCGTGGGAGGGTCAGCTGGGAGGCGGGAGCGAGGTGTAGGGAGGGTCTTGGACGGGCCGATTACAAAGAAAATGGCAGACAGGTAAACAAATGCTGCGAGGGTCTCCTACAGCCAAAGCTGAAATGGTAATGGAGCGCTATGGGGCTACAATATTTCAGGCCAGCAGAGGAAGCGCTGTAACAAGTAAAGCCTGAGAGCGCTGACAAATGCAAATTACGAAGCACACCACAGTCCAAATGCAATTGAAATAGGCAGCAGCAAACACAAGGCACAGCAGCGTTACGGAGCGTGGCACAGGTATGTAAATAAATAATTAAATATGCGAGGCAGAAATCGGCAGAGTGGTACAATACCAGGAGAAGAGAGGAGGTGGGGGAGCGACCACTTCTGGGAGCAGCAGGGCGGTCACAGATTCACACGAGGAGGTGCGCAGCCTGTATCTCTGTGGGTGGGAGGGTCAGCTGGGAGGTGGGAGAGAGGTGCAGGGAGGGTCTTGGACGGGACGATTACAAAGAAAATGGCAGACAGGTAAACAAATGCTGCGAGGGTCTCCTACAGCCAAAGCTGAAATGGTAATGGAGCGCTATGGGGCTACAATATTTCAGGCCAGCAGAGGAAGCGCTGTAACAAGTAAAGCCTGAGAGCGCTGACAAATGCAAATTACGAAGCACACCACAGTCCAAATGCAATTGAAATAGGCAGCAAGCAAAGACAAGGCACAGCAGCGTTACGGAGCGTGGCGCAGTTATGTAAATAAATAATTATTGCTATCATGCATATTGGTCCCAAGATGGCTGCCAATGCTTCTTTGATGAAGGGCTGACAGTCAATCAGATTTTTTTTATTTGCGCGGGGGGAACGCCCGGTACGCGCACCGCGGAGCGTACCAGGGAGCGTTCCATGGGGAAAAAAGAATGATAGAGTTTTAAAAAAATGTTGCCTTTTTTTATAATTTGGAGGTAGTTCTAAAAAGACTGTTTTTTTTCTTCTTTTTGTTGTTTTATATTTTTTTATGTTTTTTTAACATTTTGTACTTTTTTTGGCTTTTATGAACGATTTTGTATTTTTTTGTTATTTTTATGGGGAGAAACAAAAAACAGGGAATTGAAAATGGCTCAACTGGAGTAAAAAAAAATTAGGAAAAAATTAGGGTTTTTAGGGCATGTCATGAGTGATGTCACTGACCATGTCATGAGTGATGTAATATGTGACGTCATCAGCAGTGCATTGCAGGCGCGCACGTTATAGTGAGTCCAACTAACTATAACGTGGGAATTTCAATGGTTTTATGTCAGTAAAATTTCCAGCTAACTATAACGGGTGTGAAACCTATGGTTTTTTCAGTGAATTTATTTGGTTTTTTAAATGCTAATTCCTAACTATAACTGGTTGAAACCTGTGGTTTTTTCGGCGAATATATATATATATATATATATATATATATATATATATATATATATATATATATATATATATCCTATGCGGTCGCCAGTAGGTAGCTATAGTTAGGACCAAGTTTCCATAGGAAGAGCATTATTTTGTTTTGCTTATAACTTTGACGTCATTTGATGAATTGTCATGAAATTTTCAAACAAAATTCTTTGTTCATATCAGCTCCTATGTTGAAAGTTTGGGAGTGATTGGTCTAGGGGGGGCCAAGATAAAAGGGGATCCCAAATCTGTTTTCTCCATGTGAATTTCCATAGGAAACTTTAGACAAGGCTACAGGTCGAACGGATGAACGGAATCACCCCAAATTTGGCAGGGAGGAGGGTCTAGGTCTAGGAAGCACACTTTTCTTTATTTGGTGTAAATCCATTCAGTAGTTTTGGAGAAATATCAAAATTTACAGATATCGATATTTGGGAATTCTGCCATCTGATTGGTTCAGGTGTTACGAGCACAAGCTTGCTGCTTATTGGTTGCGAGCGCTGGGAGCGGTTGCAACTAAGAAGTGTTGGCCGCCATTTTGTGATTCCGTTGAAGTGATTAAGGGGAAAAAAGGGTGAAAAAAGTAGGAAAGAAGTGTAGGAGCACTGTAAACTCTGTTGAGGAGTGCGAAGCGACGTAGTCATTCCTACCGGTCTGAAAGAGCGGTGTTGCTCAGAGTGACATGGCGCTGAGATGATATGCTGCCACACTCGGTATGAAACCGAGAGCCTAAACCGTGAGCTCATTGCTGTAAAGTGAAGTACTCTGGTTGTTGTATTATACATGTGCAAGTAGTGTTAGTAGGTATTTATACCATACAGGGAGTGGGAAGGGAAATACGGACCGCTATTGTGCATTTATACTGTACAGGAAGAGGGAAGCGAAGTACTCACGCCTACTGGTGTGAAGACTCGGGGTTCAAACCAAGGTGATTGCTGTAAAGGGATGGACTCTGGGTACTGTAGTATACATGTACAAGTAGTGTTAGTAGGTGTTTATACCATACAGGGAGTGGGAAGCAAACTACTGACTGCTATTGTGCGTTTATACTACATACCGGCAGCGGGAAGCGAAGTACTCACGCCTACCGGCGTGAAGACTCAGGGATGACACCAAGCTGATTGCTGTAAAGTGATGAGCACTGGGCACTGTAGGATACTAGCCGCTGTAGTATAACTGTGCAAGTAGTGTTAGTATGCGTTTATAGTATATAAGGAGTGGGTAGCAAACTATTTTCTCCTACTGGTCTGAAGACTCGGGGATTAAACCGTGAGTCTAAATACATTGTGAGCTCATTGCGGTAAAGGGATTTGCTCTGGGCACTGTAGTATACCCGTGGAAGTAGTGTTAGCTTGCGTTTATATAATACAGAGAGTGGGAAGTGAACTACTCACCCCTACCGGTCTCAAGGCTCCTGGATGAAACCATGAGATCATTGCTGCAAAGTCATTTGTTCTGTGTAGTATTCCAATGTAGAATGTTAGTATGCAATTCTACTAGAAGTATGTAATGTTAGAATGTAGGACTGTCATGAGGGGAACCTTGGGGAGTTTGTACACGGTGCTGGAGAAGACGGTTGCCTTGCTGTCTGCTCCTGTTGGCGGGTGTTTAAGGTGTCTTGTTTTCCTGCAATAAATCTACTTGTCGGATCCACTGCTGTCTGCCTCTTCACTACATAAATTTGGCATCAAGCGGGAGAAGGTAAAAAGAACGTAGCACTCCACAATATTTCAAAGTTGGTTACATTGTGCTGAAGACGCGTTTTCTTCGTGTAGCTGTTTCTACTCATCCTAGGGTTGTCGGCTCATTAAACTATGTCATCAGACCCCTGGTAGGATTTATATTTTTAGATTTTGCACTTCCTCTGCTTCTTCACTACACTATGGTCGCTGTACTTCACATGTGTAAGTAGTGTTAGTATGCGTTTATACTAACCAATGCATCATGGTCCTAAGCAATGCGACCTCCGAGGCACAGCCCATACAATATCCCGAGGTGTGCATCCGCGGAACATTTATGTTTGCTATTAGAGGGCGGGTGCATGGCTTCCACCCTGTGATAGAAAATCCTTGTTTCACTAGTTGAAGCGAGAGGAGAAAACCTCGTATTGGTTTAATAGAGCGGATCCAGATGGTAAAAATTGAGAAAAAAGAAAAAAGAAGCGGGGTCTCCCCCGTTCATTTAAATGAGGCCCCAGGTGGGTAATGTTCCGTCGCCAATCCTCTTAACACCTTCCATGCTCATGACGAGCTCAGCTCGTCATGAGGCACAGTTGAGGTGTGCTGATGACGAGCTGAGCTCGTCATGAATAGAGGAGTTCACCATAAATCAGCACAGGAGGGGAAAATGCACAGCAGCCGCCTCAGCCAGGCTCATATTAGACATCCCACGCAACGAACACATCTCTGGTCACCTTAAAGACCTCCACTGGCTACCCGTCAATAAGAGGATCACTTTCCGACTGCTAACCCACGCACACAAATCACTCTACGACATCGGACCAGATTGCCTCAACTCTCGACTGTCCTTCTACACCCCCTCCCGCCAACTTCGCTCTTCCAGCCAAGCCTTCGCCACTGTACCTCGCATCAACAAGACCACCATGGGAGGCAGATCCTTTTCATACCTGGCTGCCAAAACTTGGAACTCACTCCCCGCTTACCTTCGCCTCACCCAGAATCACCTAGCGTTCAGAAAGCAGCTTAAAACGTGGATATTTGACAAATAATCCTCCTCCCCTTCCTAAGCGCCTTGAAACCCTCTGGGTATGTAGTGCGCTATACAAATTTTATGACTTGACTTGACTTGACTTAATATATTGTGGGGTTTCTGTTGTACTGGGGATCTTAATGTCACATGTAAATTAGACGTTTCGCCACCTAGGGGATCACCACCTACCTGGGTATTGTTTACTAATTGTTCTGGGGGCTTCACGGCCAACTGAAGTCCGGGGATCGCCACCTTAAATATGCAGGGTGGGCCTCGGCAGTCCCTGGAGCTTGGTGGTCCTAGGCAGTGTCTTTTTGGTTCTGTAATCACACGGCCAGTACTCATGGTATTATGAAGTGATACACTCATAGAACCCTTGTAGTTGTAGAATTACGCAGGCTTCATTCATGTAATAGTCTGTTTTCCCTCATAACCTCCTATACACAGCCAATTTTCACAATAAACTACAGACAAGTGTTGTCAGAAAAAGAAAACCCATACACTCACTTATTTAGTTTAAAAAAACCTTCATTAAAACAACACAAATAAATGGAAACACAACTTTATTTGAACAAACAACTGTATAACATGAAATAAGTGGGTGGGACTCCTCCGGAAGCAGTGTACAAAACCTGCAAGACAAAAATGAAACATAAGTATGTGTGCCATGTGAAGAGGAAAAGAAAGGTAGTCCGAATGAAAGGAAGATAGAGAGAATGGGAGGGAGAGGGAGTGGGTGGAAGGGAGAAGGGGAGGGAGAGTCAAAAGAACAGAGGGAGGAGGAGACAGAGCGTCGGACTACTTCACCCAGTCCTCAGTGTTTATCCCCTGTCACCCGTTTGTCTAGAACGCCGAGGTCTTTCAGAAAGAGTGTGGCCCAGCAAGTCGTTAAAATGAAACATATGAATGAGGCCTGAGATTACATTATTAGCTACGGGAACATCGCTTGCCTGCACCTGTGCACCCATGATGCTGCACACCCGCACCTTCCCCCGCACTGTGCTCAATTGTAGGTCCTGTGCACCTGCGCACTGAGGCTTCATTGCTCACCTGCCACCATCGGTGTGACCAACGACGTGTTGGTGCAAGCTCCGATTCCGGGGTACCTTTGTAGAGTAGGAGAGGAGGCCTCCGGTCGGGGGATGGTGTCTTGATACCACGATGGAAGGCGTCAGAATGCCAAGTGCATCATCATGGGGTGAGCACCCACTCCGCCCATTTTGGCTCAATCCATTTAGTGTCTGGAAAGGGGGGAATAATTTAATGGAGGAAACGTCTGGAGGTAAATGAAGGTTTATTTCAAGCTTAATAGAATATACCAGTTGAGTGCATCCTTCGATTTTGAAGTATGATCTACCAACTGTTAGTGGTAATTGTGTTCAAAGAGGTGTTGAAGTGCATAAGCATACCCAAGGTGAAATAATAATATGTTATACCAACGTTCAGATACAAAGTAATAGAGTGGTTTCTAGAAGGATAATGAGTGCGTGTAATGCGGTGTTGGAAGCGGGTGTGCATGTACACTTAGTAATGAGCTCACTACGGTGCCCTAAAAGCCAACACCACGTTTCTGTAGGGCAGCCATGCCGGTGGCTCAGGCCTATAGTACGGTCCAGCAGGTCCATAAAATGAGACAGACATGTTACTGACTGAGGTCAGAGATCACATCATTACGCACAGCATTATTACTTGTTTGCACCTGCGCACCCAGGCTGATGCACCCCACCCCTCCCGCAGCACTGTGCTCAGCACGTGTCTGTAGGGCAGCGCTTCCCGCTGGCTCAGGCCTACAGTACGGTCCAGTAGGTCTTTAAAATGAGACAGAGATGTGACTGAATAAGTTCAGATATCACATCATTACGCACAGCAACTTTGCTAGTTCGCATCTGCGCACTCAAGCTGATGCAGCCCACCCCTCCCACAGCACCAAGCTCAATTGGAGCCGCTGTGCACCCAGGCCCCACTGCTCATCTGCTGTCATTGTTGTGTTTGCAAACACTACGGGCAGCAGTGTTCACAAATCAGTTGCAGTTGCAGTGTTGATTGCAGGATGGTGTACACCTCATGGATCTCTTTTGAAACATGACGGGCAGTAGGGTTCACAAGTTAGAGGCAGTGTTGATTGCCAGGATGGTGTACACCTCATGGATTCCTTCTTTTTTGTGCATTGTGATATGCGAGGTGGAGCGGCTATATCATCTGAGGCTGTGTGGAAGAACTGGGACATGTGGCGTTGTCGTTATCCTATTTATACGTACGCAAAGTGGGCTGGGCTTGTGGACGCCAGGCCAGCGTAGGGGTGTGAATTATATATATATATATATATATATATATATATATATATATATATATATATATATATATATATATATATATATATATATATATATATATATATATATATATCCTGGCCAGGCAGGAACTGAACAACGCCCAGATACCCGGACCAAATATTCACACCCCTACACTGGCCTGGCGTCCACAAGCCCAGCCCACTTTGCGTACGTATAAATAGGATAACAACATATATGTATATATATATATATATATCCAGGAAAGATTCTCTTCACAAAGGAAAGAACCGGAGGGACACAAGCAGGGGGTCATGAAGGAAGAACTTTATTACAGCATTGGAGGCATGACGCGTTTCGGGAAAAGTCCCTTTATCAAATGCCAAACACCGACTGCTGCCACCTGTAGCTTATCTGTGATCCATCTTGCTGCCATTGGTGGAAGCCCAGCTGAGCTGAATATCCTGAACATCTGCACGCTGTCTAGTAGAAGACTTCGTTTCCCAGCATGCACCATCTTGGCTGCCAGGTAAGCGTTATCAGTTGCTTGATAAAACCCCAAAATAGAGTGCTGGCGATCGTGATAAGCTTGTGTAGGTGCAGTTCAAATTAAACAGTGTCCTCACTGCTCCAAGGTTCTACCAGGCCCCCTAGACGTCTCATCGCAATTCTCAAAGTCCATAGCGGTGTGGAGACTCAGCTGCAGTGAAGCCGTGATGCCGATCCCTCCGTGCAGTCACGGACTGCGAATGCAGCAGCACCGAAATGCTCCTTGGCTGCGGGGACCAGAGCTGTTCCGTTACCTCGGATCCCACAAAAAGCTGCATATATATATATATATAGATATATATAGATATATATCTATATATATCTATATATATCTATATATATATATAGATATATATATATATATATATATATATATATATATATATTTATATATATATATATATATATATATATATATATATATCTATATATATATATATATATATATATATATATATATTCTTTCATACCATGCTCATACGATTGAAGAAGGCGCTGACTCCGTGAATCTGAATCCAAACTTTTATTCTTAGATCAGTGTCTGCTTAGACGCGTTTCGGCGTTGCCGCCTTGTTCACTACATCTGCATAAGAATTTTGAGCGTTTATATATGCACAGGGAACTGGGCGTGACATTCAATTGAGTTCAATTAAGGTACAGGTTGGAACTGGATTTTGCCATGGTTACAATGTGGCTGAACCTGTATTGTATAATGTTATACATTTATGCACCCAGAACAAGCGTTACTTCAGAATTTGTTTTTTTAAACATTTTTATAAAGTTGCATATTTCACCAGCACCTAGTGTCAACATAATTTATGACCTTTCCTTAATATAGCATGTTAAAATTCACAGCCGACATGAGGTCATATTCACTAAGGATGTCACATGGTGACATCCTTAGTGAAAAACAGGAAATCAAAAAAGAAAGTGTTTTCTTGGTTAACGTAACTTGCTACTATTTCCCTTTTGAGTTATTGTGCCATGAATGTTCCCACATAAAGGTCCCACAATGGTAGTCCATCTGGTTTGCCTGTGTGTCTCTCAGTTTAGCTGAAGCCTCGTGTGAACGCTGAGTGCGTGTCTGGGAGACAGAGCGCTTCAAGCAGAGACGTTCGTTAGAGGCGAGAAACCTTGCCATGCTGCCTTTGCTCAGGCACAGTAAGTTTATCGGCGCTGTGTGGCTGGGAATCTTAAAGGTTAAACATGCTCAATGTTATTATTTGGGCGGGAGTTTGAGCCTTTGTCTCGTGGTTATTGATCTGGCCTTGGGTAAATGCGGTGACTCAGTGTAAAACCGGCATTACTCATAAAGGATGGCCGGATGGGAAAGAACGGACATTATTCATTTTGTGCGCTCGCTGCCGTGGTGCATGTATTACGCGCAGCACAGGTTAAACATGCTCAATTTTATTATTTGGGCCGGAGTTTAAGCCTTTGTCTCGTGGTTTATTAATCTGGTCTTAGGTAAATGTGGTGACTCAGTGTGAAACCGGCATTGCTCATAAAGGATGGCCGGATGGGAAAGAACGAACATAATTTCTTCAGTGCGCTCGCTGCCGTGGTGCATGTATTACGCGCAGCACAGGCAGGATTGAAAAACAGAATGCTGTTGCGTGTGCAAATATAATACTTGGAACATTATGTTATTCTCGTAAGATGCTGCCCTAGTGGGCAGGCGCAGTTGAATTGAGCAAGAAACTAATAACGCGGTAATCTGCATGAGTGCTCTATCTTGACCCAAGTGTGCACAGAGGACCACAATAGACATAAATTACACATGGTATAAATGCTTATTTAGGCTGCATGGCATAGGGATGCAAGGTGGTAGCTGCGTGTTAACCAAGGGTGAATGTGAAAGGACTGGATGTGGTATCAATATGTGTACTACTGGCATAACTTCTGTCCGTAGTGTGCTCTAATTGTGCCCATATGTGAAACCCGTGAGGGGTGTAGTGCGTGAACTGCAGATGTTATTCGAATGGTACTAGGAGAGAGGAGGAGAACACTACTGAGCGCTTTATGTTACAGGTGGACACTGAGGGCTTCATCCGCATTTAGACCAAATGGGATTTTAGAATTTAGAAGTATGATATACCTTGACTCTAAACGGCGTAACGCCAATGGGCGATTACCTCCCCTTGGGTTTCTTGGAATACTGTCAATAACAAAATATTGTATGTTATTGGTATTGCCTTTATGGACCTCATGTATGTGTCTGGCCACAGGGTACGTCGGGTCATTGCTCGCGATTGCTCGCAAGTGCTGAAAGATCCGTACGTGTGCTGGGTGAATAGTCGAACCTACATATCTCTTGCCACATGTACATACAAGCACATATACTGCAAAATCAGTTTTGCATGTAAATGAGTCCCTTAGGAAATAGGGCTTGGTCCTAAATGGGACGCACACTTTAGTGGTGTTTACTCCATGGGTGCAAGCCTTGCACTTGGAGCATTTCCTAAATCCTTTCTGGGAATCTAGCCAATTCTTAGTTTTTTTCTGTATTGGCGCATTACAGACAATCTCATTTCTCATTGATTTCGCTTTTCTAAATGTTATCAAAGGGCTTTTTCCTACCGTTTCACCTATGTTTGCATCACTACGGACCAAAGGCCAATGTCTTCTCAGGATTTTTCTTAGGTTACTATGGTATCTATTATACCCGGTTATCAGTCTTGGGGGATTTTTGCTGTGATCGTCCCCTTCTTTTTCCTTACTTTTAGGGAAAATCAGATCTTTCCTGTTTTTCTCTCTGCACTTATCCTCTGCCCTCTGGCAGGTGCTGGCTGTGTAACCCCTTCTCCTGAGTCGTGAGAAAAGCTCTTGTTTTGCATTTGAAAGTCCTTCAGTGGTGCTACAATTCCGTGTCATTCTCAGGCACTCGGCATAGGGAATTGATTGTTTTAGTGGTGTGGGGTGGAAACTGTGCGCATGTAGAAGGGAGTTGCCTGCAGTTGTTTTTCTATATGTGCGTGTTTGTATCATGTTGTCTTGTACATATAGTTCAAGATCAAGAAATTGGATATTGTCAGCATTGGTGTTACATGTAAATTTTAAATTCAGAGTATTTTCATTCAAAGCCAGAGCAAAACATTCAGCCTCTTCAACACTGCCTTGCCATAGGATGAAAATGTCATTGATGTATCTTTTATACATCACTACGTTATTTCTCATAGTCTCTGCATGTTGGACTTTCAGTACCTGCTCCTCCCACCAGCCCATATGCAAATTCGCATAGCTGGGGGAGAAGCAAGTTCCCATGGCTGATCCCTGTAGTTGTTTATAGTGTAATCTGTCAAAGATGAACGTATTGTTTGTCAGACACCACTCCGCCATTTCCATTAACATCTCTGTATGGCGGTATAGTTCTATAGGTCTGCTTCCCAAGTAGTATTTCATTGCTCTGAGTCCATCTCTGTGTCTGATACTGGTGTACAGGGATTGGACATCCAATGTCATAAATTTGTAGTCGTCGTGCCATTCTATATCAAAGATCTTGGATAAGAAATCACTCGTATCTCTCACGTAGGCCGGGAGTTTTTTTACCTCTGGTTGCAGGAAAGAATCTACAAAAATGCTTGTCTTTTCAAAAAGGCTGCCAATTGCTGATATTATCGGCCTCCCAGGCGGTGTTGTTTCATTCTTGTGGACCTTGGGGATGAGATACAATTGCGGTGTTACTGGGTAGTCATTTTTTAGATATTCAAACTCGTCCTTACTGAGGAGGCCCATTCCTTTCCATTTGTATAATTCATTGTTATATTTCTCTTGTATGCCTACATTGTGAGTAGGACTTACCCTCATGTAACAATCTTTGTCTTGAAGTTGAGTGAGGGCTTCCTTATTGTACATTTGTAGGGGCCAAAGTACCACATTTCCCCCTTTGTCTGACCATCTAACTACCACATCTGATCTCGATTTTATCCTCGCCATCAGATTATTATATTTCCTTCTGTGGTCTTCATTTTCTTTCCAAAACTCTTTGGTACTTTGTAGCGACAGATCTTTGAGGTCTTTTATGACATTGTCTGAAAATAGATCTAGATTGTCTTTTGGCATCAAAGGCATAAATTGTGATTTTGGTTCGAATGTCGTTTTGACTGACTCATATATGTTGAGTTCTGACACAGTGGCTGCTCCGCTGGCTGTGATCCCCTCTCCCGTTGTTTCTTGTTCTAGATCAATTAGTGTTTGTAGGGCTTCCATATTCGCCACTGATAGGTTTCGGTCTGGATCTTCCGTTTGTACCATCATATTTGGGCGTTTCTTGGCATTTATAAAATATTTTTGCAGTTTAAGTTTCCGAACATACTGAAACAAATCAATCCGAGTTTGTGCATAGTCAAAGTTAGTGTTGGAACAGTATGATAATCCTAGGGATAAAATTGAGAGTTCTTGTGCATTAAATTCCATATCTGTTAAATTTATGACTGTGTTGTCTATTTCATTTTGTACTTCCATTATCGGCGTCGATATCTTCTGTTTTGTGATTTGTTCTGCTGTTGGTTTTGGCCTTGTTTTTCTCCACCTTCTATTTTTTCTTCTCCGGCTTTTGGTTGTTGTTTTTGGTTTTTGTTGTGTGGTTTCCCTCTGTCTATTCCTTGCTCTTGTTTCGAAGGAAAACGGGGCCTCAGTGTTCTGAGGCGTTGTATTCTTAAAAAAGCCAATTCTTGTGCAGGGGTTGGTGGTGGGCCAGTGCTATAGCTGTTTTCCCCATCGGTTTCATACTCAGAACTGAGTTCATTTTCACTTATTTCCACTGTCACATTTGACCCGCTGGGCTGTGGTTTGGGGGATTGCCTTCTTATTTGGTCGTACTTTTTAGCGAACGTGTAGATTCGTCCACTCATGTAGTCGTTGCGATCACGCTGGAATTTTATTGCTTTACGTTCCTTGATGTCTGTTTCATGTTTAAGGACTCTTTCTTTGATCTCATTGAGACTTTTTGTGATTTCTTCCTGATTTGGTTTCTGTTCAAGTAACTGCATTATTTCATTGATACGGGATATCATTTTTTGTCTGTCACTTCCTGCAAATTGAATTAGAATCCTCAGCATGTTTTCCGAAGATTTAGCACTGTTGTCTGCCCACATTTGTAACATTTCTGGGTCAGGGTCTTCGTATGTGGGGGCCACTAGAATCCTGAGCCCTCTGGGGATTCTTCCAACTTCCAGGTACCTTGTGAGTGACTTGACTTCCCACCATTTTCCGGTCTCTTTTTTGCGGAGTTTTTCCAATTCTATGAGTAGTTTATTTGTTTCATCCAGAGTTGTAGGTTGTGCCTGGGCATTGGGGAGTTTTTTGCTGCCTTTGCCTGTATCGGTGTCTGTAAATACATCAACAGCTGCTTCCTCTCTCTCCCTTTCCCATTCGGCAGACATTCTGATAGTGCTTTAGTTATTGATTTTAGTTTGTATAGATTCACTGCCCGTGTGTATAATGCTCAAACACCGGGTCTCCCTCTCCCATGAACCGAACACTTTTCACCCGCTTCCCGCTACTTCCAGCTGTCAGCAGTCTTACCTGGAAATCTCAGACCACCCTCCAGCCGTCGTGGATCTCCAGACA
Organism: Lissotriton vulgaris; assembly: GCF_964263255.1. Lineage (NCBI taxonomy): Eukaryota > Metazoa > Chordata > Amphibia > Caudata > Salamandridae > Lissotriton > Lissotriton vulgaris. The sequence continues at coordinate 75,759,231 of NC_141690.1, forward strand.
GATAGCGTCCCACTGTTTTCACAGGTCACTCGGGTCTTTGGCTCTTGCAGGTTCCGGGGGGCTCTGAGTGTCTTGTTTCAAAGAAATACCAGCAGTTGTCCTTCTGTGCTCAGAGCAGCCATATCGAGGAGGGTCAGCGTTGGGTTTCCAGGACTTCCACCCTATTTATTCTTTCATACCATGCTCATACGATTGAAGAAGGCGCTGACTCCGTGAATCTGAATCCAAACTTTTATTCCTAGATCAGTGTCTGCTTAGACGCGTTTCGGCGTTGCCGCCTTGTTCACTACATCTGCATAAGAATTTTGAGCGTTTACATATGCACAGGGAACTGGGCGTGACATTCAATTGAGTTCAATTAAGGTACAGGTTGGAACTGGATTTTGCCATGGTTACAATGTGGCTGAACCTGTATTGTATAATGTTATACATTTATGCACCCAGAACAAGCATTACTTCAGAATTAGTTTTTTTAAACATTTTTATAAAGTTGCATATTTCACCAGCACCTAGTGTCAACATAATTTATGACCTTTCCTTAATATAGCATGTTAAAATGCACAGCCGACATGAGGTCATATTTAAAACATGGTGACATCCTTAGTGAAAAACAGGAAAGCAAAAAAGAAAGTGTTTTCTTGGTTAACGTAACTTGCTACTATTTCCCTTTTGAGTTATTGTGCCATGAATGTTCCCACATAAAGGTCCCACAATGGTAGTCCATCTGGTTTGCCTGTTTGTCTCTCAGTTTAGCTGAAGCCTCGTGTGAACGCTGAGTGCGTGTCTGGGAGACAGAGCGCTTCAAGCAGAGACGTTCGTTAGAGGCGAGAAACCTTGCCATGCTGCCTTTGCTCAGGCACAGTAAGTTCATCGGCGCTGTGTGGCTGGGAATCTTAAAGGTTAAACATGCTCAATGTTATTATTTGGGCGGGAGTTTGAGCCTTTGTCTCGTGGTTATTGATCTGGCCTTGGGTAAATGCGGTGACTCAGTGTAAAACCGGCATTACTCATAAAGGATGGCCGGATGGGAAAGAACGGACATTATTCATTTTGTGCGCTCGCTGCCGTGGTGCATGTATTACGCGCAGCACAGGTTAAACATGCTCAATTTTATTATTTGGGCCGGAGTTTAAGCCTTTGTCTCGTGGTTTATTAATCTGGTCTTAGGTAAATGTGGTGACTCAGTGTGAAACCGGCATTGCTCATAAAGGATGGCCGGATGGGAAAGAACGAACATAATTTCTTCAGTGCGCTCGCTGCCGTGGTGCATGTATTACGCGCAGCACAGGCAGGATTGAAAAACAGAATGCTATTGCGTGTGCAAACATAATACTTGGAACATTATGTTATTCTCGTAAGATGATCCACAGATTCCTCCTCACTTTTTCGAAAGGACGACAAGCCACACCAGCCGGGTACGTTTAGATATTTTTAATCGGGCACATAAAGACGCGTTTCGAGCTCACATGCTCTTGGTCACATGACCACCACATTCGTTAGTCAGCTGTTATAGCAAAAGGAATGAAAACAAAGGAAGAAAGACTCTGTGTTTGCATTATCACACAGATCTCTTAACAGTGCAGTTTAATAAATAATAACGTAAATTAAATAACAGGTGCACGTCTTCCAAGTGTTTGGTGTAATACAGTACTTGGTATTGTGATAACAAAACATTTAAAGCGATAGCTCGCATAATGGTATAGTACCCATTTTAACAAGGTAGGGGAAAGATATGAGATGAAATGAGAAAGAAAAAATCAGGGCAGTAAAAACTGAGATAGAGACATAGGAGGGGAGAGAGAGAGTTAAAGAAGAGAGAAGAAAATAACAGGGTAAATTTGGGTATAGTACCCCAAAATTTATAGGTTAAAACCACCCATGTATTAATATTGTCCCTGATCTATTCACACTCTAGGTTCACACCCAACATCCATATATCTATTCCCACTATTATTAGAATAGTCATGTACTCTAGGCCATCAAAAAAAATATATATAATAAAGGAACATTCAAAGAATTCATGTAAGTTCATCCTCTAATCCCATCTCTTATTATTTCAAGATACTACCCCGTGCTCTTAGTCGTAATTTGTAAGTTTTCGTGGAATGGTAGTGCTCGTAACATTATTTTCTATCTGTGGTGTGTTTTATTCCTTCAGCAACAGCACGGTTTCTAGAGAGATGAAAGGGATGAAAGGGAGAAAGTTGTGATTAGATTAATAGATACAAAGAGGTAATTCTGATTAACAACTTAATCATGCCCTATTCTATGTTAACATTATTACTTTGTGTGGTTTCCTCATTTACCTTGATTTACCAAGGTTGTATTACATCAACAAAACACCAAAGATGCAACAAAAATAATAATAAACAATTAAAAATCAGATTTGTCATGGAATCTGAGTATCAAGAAGGGGATTTTGAAGGTCTCGGTCAGGTTATTCGTAAGTGTACGTACATCTCTTCATCAATGTTCATCCCAAAAGGTACGATACAGTCTGCCTGTAGAATGAACCTGTATTCTGCCCTGCGCAATGCTGTTAAGCGGTCTCCTCCTCTCTCGTGTTTTGGAATTGACTCAATGGCAAAATACTTCACCTTGGTCCAATCCCCATCATGGTATTGGTGGAAATGTTTAGCCGTGCTATAGGCGAAGTCCTTGTTCATGATTGCACGCCAATGCTCAAGGATTCGCTTTTTGACGGGGAAGGTGGTTGAACCAATGTACCATTTGCCGCAAGGGCATGTCACTACATAGATTACGTGGTCTGTGGTGCGTTGGATGTTCTTATTGATTTACCACCTCTTCTTAACTCTGTTGATTTGTACCTCCCTGACGTTAGAGCTGTGGCTACAGGTCTTGCATTTTCCACACTTAAAAAATCCTCCCTTCTCCGCAAGCCATGTTTTCTTCTTTTCCAAGTGGCTATGGACTATCAGGTCTTTGATGGATTTACCTTTTCTGTAGGTTATTGATGGATGTGGACCTAGTCGATCCTTTAGGGCTTTATCCTGTAAAAGGATGTCCCATCTCTTTCTTACAATCTGGCTGAACGCGGGGGATTGGGTGTTGTAAGTTGTTATTAATCTTATAGGAGCTTTTGATATCATGTGTGTGGTTTTAGGTGTTTTGAATAATGCATCTTTTCGATCAATTAACCCCTGCAGTGCTGATGACGTGCCCAGGCTCGTCATGCAGCACGGTGCTCGTGTGCTCATGACGAGCCGGGGCTCGTCATGAGCCGTGGAACGCTCACACGCGGGGCTAATTCCCCCACTGTGCTGAGTGTTCCATTGCGCGGGCGGGTTCATGACGAGCCCAGGCTCGTCATGAGCACACGAGCACCGTGGTGCATGACGAGCCTGGGCTCGTCATCAGCACCGTGGCACCGTGCGCGGCCCCCTTCCCCCCGCACAACAGGGGAATTAGCCCCGCGGTGAAGGGGTTAAGGCCACCCTCTCTTCTCCTTTCTTGAGCATATTGGGGTGGTAGCCTCTCACAGTGAACCTTTTATGCATTGATTCTTTGTGTTTCGTGAATATCTCTTTAGTACTGCAGTTTCTCTTGGCGCGAAGAAACTCGCCAAAAGGAATTGCCCATCTAAAACTGGGGGGTGACAGCTTGTGGAGTGGAGTACAGAATTCCCGGCTGTTTCTTTCCTAAAAATTTCTGTCTCAATCTTATTCTCAACAATTTTAAGTTTTATGTCAAGAAAGTCAATGGTCTTCTAACTGTGTTGCATGGTAAATCTTAGATTCAGACAGTTCAAATTGAGTGCATCCACAAACTTAAGTAGTTTTTGTTCTCTCACCTCCCATACAAAAAAGACGTCATAAATATAGCGGAGCCAAACATTCATGCAGGTAGTCCAGTGTTCCAGGGCATCACTCCTGAGCACCTGCTCCTACCACCAGCCTACCAATAGATTGGCATAGCTGGGGGCAAAGCAGGTGCCCATCGATGTGCCCTGGATTTGCTTGTACAATGCCCCGTTAAATAAAAAAACATTTTCCTCCAAACACAGTTCTATCATTTGGAGTAACATTTTAGAGTGTGCTTCCAGATGTCTACTTCTTGTTCTTAGAAAGTATTTGCATGCCCTCAAACCATCCTTGTGTCGAATGGATGTGTATAAGCTCTCAACATCTAAACACACTAGCCAAAAGTGAGACTCACAGTTGATATTCTCTACTTTCTGTAGGAAGTCCTTGGTGTCTTCTAAGTGTGATGTGAGATCTTTTACATAATTTTTGAGGAAGTAGTCTACGTAATGCGAAACATTTTCTAATAGGCTATTGATAGAGCACACTATGGCTCTCCCCGGTGGTTGTGTCTGGTTCTTATGTACCTTCGGTAAAAGGTAAAATGTGGGTGTAGTGGGATTGTCATTGATAAGAAATTTGGACTCATCCTAATTTAACAGCTTCTCATTAGCCCACCCTCGGATGTGCTGGTGTACTATACTCTGTAGTTTGGTTAAATATGTATGGTCCACTCTAGTGTAGCATGCGGTGTCAGATAGCTGTCTCATTGCTTCATTGATGTACATTTTCTTATCCCACAAAACTACATTTCCTCCATTGTCAGAGGGCTTTATGGCGATTGAGTCGTCATTCTTTAATTCCGTCAGTGCCGCCCTCATTTCAGGTGTGATGTTTTGTTTACTTAAAGGCCTGTTAAGTAGTTTAAGCATTTCATTATTAACCAGGTCATGGAACAGATCTATATTGTCCTGTGGTAGCTGAGATCTGTATCTAGATTTAGGTCTGAAGGGTGTGATCACGGTGTTAGCACTGGTTACAGAGGTCAAGTTATCAGGTGTAGAAATGAGTTCAGTATTATCTTGGGTGGTGGGCATCTGTGATTGTGTCAGTTCTACCCCACCTTTCTCATGGAGAGTATCTAAGACATTTTGCAGTTCAATCTCCTGATCCAATATAATGCTAGTGCTGTTAGACACTTGTTGGTCGAGTTTCCTATTGAAATGGATCTTGTGCACTTTGTCCCCAAAACGCGTTGCGTGTGTTTAGAGCCTGCTGTTTAACAAGGAATTCAGCATTTGGTTTAACATTGAGGGGTTCACAATCCCGCCATAGAACGCCGCTGCAAGAGGCAAGGATGAGGCGTTTGCGTGGCTTCACAATGCTCAGCTAAAACAAAAATAGGTTTCAGGGATGTTATAGTTGGTTGGACGTTTGACTCATATAAAATCAGAGAAATTCGCCTGTTATAGTTAGTTGACCTAACTTGGGCGCCCGCAATGCACTTGTGATGATGTCACATATTACATCGCTCATGACATGGTCAGTGACATCTCTGATGACATCACTGATGACATCTCAAATAACATCACTCATGACATCACTCATGACATCATCCAGTGAATGTGTGTTTCTTTAAAGGTTAAATATATATATATATAACACCCCTAAAACTTATCATTTTTTTGAGTGAATTTCAAAGGTTTTTTAAATGCTAATTCCTAACTATATAAGGTCTTTTTTCAGTACATTTCAAAGGTTTTTTAAATGCAAATTCCTAATTATATAAGGTCTGAAACCTATGGTTTTTCAGTGAATTTCAAAGGTTTTTTAATAGCTAATTCCTAACTATATAAGGCCTGAAACCTATGGTTTTTTTAAGTGAATATATACATATATATATATATATTACCTACTGACGGTCGCCAGTAGCTAGTTATAGTTAGGACCTTGTTTCCATAGGAAATCCGCAACATTCTATTGGGAATAACTTTGGTGCCGGTTGATGAATCTCCGCGAATTTTTCAAAGAAGATGGCCCGCTACGCTCCGCTCCTTCCCTGAAAGTCTCGGGAAGATTCGTCAAGCGGGGGCTGAGAAAAAAGGGGGGTCCCAAAACGTGTTTTCCCCATGTTAATTTCCATAGGACGCTTACACACAGCTACAGCCCGAACCGCTGAACAGAATTACACCAAATTTGGGAAAATGGTAGGGTCTGGAACGCAGATCATGCTTTTGTTTAAATGGTGTAAATCCCTCCAGTAGTTGCTGAGAAAATTAAAGTTGAAATCAATTATATATCTATAAGCGCGCACCGGGCGCGCACCGGGCGCGCACCGGGCGCGCACCGTGCGCACACCTTGCCGTGCACGAGCTTCATGCTGATTGGCTGCCACTGTCTGTCAACACTCTAAAACAGAAATTGTTGGCATCCATCTTGTGCCTCGGTAGACTGAGGCACAGGAAAGCTGAAAACCAAACGTGTAGAACTCAAAAAGGGGGCAGGGTAGAAGCACCCTGACCCCCTAGGCCTGCTCAGGGGGTTCCCAGAGGGACCCCCTAGGCAAAAAAAAAAATTTGGGGGGGGGGTAGAAACCGCGGGGTGCGCGCACCCAGTGATTTAAACTGCAGGGTGCTCGCACCCAGTGATTTTCTTTTGGGCCTTGGGGGTCACTTACCTCCCTTTTATCATCCTCCAATCCCCTTCCCTCACGATCTTTCCATTTCTTTTACCTTCACTCCCCTTACCCTACTCTATGTATCTCTCTTTGTCCCTTACTATATTTCCATATGTCCATCCTCACTCCCCTTCTGTCACTCCTCCTCCTTTACTTTCTTTTCCATACTGCTCTTCCCATAATTTGTAATTTCCCTTAACTCACTACCCTACCTTTAGACACCTTGGGGCAGATTTACAAGCCCTTTACACCTGTTTTGCGCAGCCGTTGCGTCACTTTTATGATGCAGCGGCGGTGCAAAAGATGGGCCACGGTGAGGGCTTTTTACAACGTGATGCATCTGGTTCCTTCATGGCCCCACCCGTTCTTCAGAACATCAGCGCAGGCGCGAAATCAGCGCCGCGCAGGCGTGCTGGGCGGGCCATTACAGAACCACTCCATCACCAGCGCAGCCCAACTGAGGGCTATGACGAAGCACGAGCTTCATGCTGATTGGCTGCCACTGTCTGTCAACACTCTAAAACAGAAATTGTTGGCATCCATCTTGTGCCTCGGTAGACTGAGGCACAGGAAAGCTGAAAAACAAACGTGTAAAACTAAAAAAAGGGGGCAGGGTAGAAGCACCCTGACCCCCTAGGCATGCTCAGGGGTTCCCACAGGGACCCCAAGGCAAAAAAAAAAAGATTGGGGGGGGGGTAGAAACCACGGGGTGCGCGCACCCAGTGATTCCCCCCCCCCCCAAAATCTTTTTTTGGGCCTTGGGGGTCACTTACCTCCCTTTTATCATCCTCCAATCCCCTTCCCTCACCATCTTTCCATTTATTTTACCTTCACTCCCCTTACCCTACTCTATGTATCTCTCTTTGTCCCTTACTATCCTTCCATATGTCCATCCTCACTCCCCTTCTGTCACTCCTCCTCTTTTACTTTCTTTTCCACACTGCTCTTCCCATAATTTTAAATTTCCCTTAACTCACTACCCTACCTTTAGACACCTTGGGGCAGATTTACAAGCCTCTTACACCTGTTTTGCGCAGCCGTTGCATCACTTTTGAGATGCAGCGGCGGTGCAAAAGATGCGCCATGGTGAGGGCTATTTACAACGTGATGTATCTGGTTCCTTCATGGCCCTGCCCATTCTTCAGAACGCCAGCGCAGGCGCGAACTCAGCGTCGAGCAGGCGTGCCGGGCGGGCCATTACGGAACCGCTCCGTCACCAACGCGCAGCCCACCTGAGGGCTATGACGGAGCGGTTCCGTCATAAGCGTGGGAGGGGTTAAAGGATTGTTGTACATCAAACAGCCGACGTCCATCGTTTTCAAGAGAGATGAAACCATGCACATATTCAACCACAATTGTACAACACAAAGTATAATTAGGAATTAGCCTTTGAAATTCACTGAAAAAAACATAGGTTTAACACATGTTATAGTTAGGAATTAGCATTTATATAACCTTGCAAATTCACTCAAAAAAACGTAGGTTTTACACACGTTATAGTTAGGAAGTAGCATTTACAAAACCTTTGAAATTCACTGAAAAAAATGTAGGTTTCACACATGTTATAGTTAGCTGGACATTTCACTCATATAAAACCATTAAAATTCCCCGTTATAGTTAGTTTAGCTAACTATAACTCGCGCGCCCGCAATGCACTGCTGATGACGTCACATATTACATCACTCATGACATGGTCAGTGACATCACTCATGACATCACTGATGACATCCCAAATGACATCACTGATGACATCATCCTTGTGGAAGAGTGGCAGACCTTCTCTCACCCTAATATAACCTTTATTACACACATTCAAAAATAGAACATAACATTTTCAATACAATAGACATACTAATGCCACTTACAACACACCTATTTAGTAATTCCAAGATCTATACACACATCCACTCATTCATCAACAGACATATACAGTCACTCATACATGTACTTACTCATCATATGTACTCATACACTGATACATCTTGATCATCCTGTTACACACTGACACTCATTCATAGAATTACTCACACATAACTCATATGTACTAGTTTAAAACATATGTACTTACTCACAAATACACTATTAAGGCAGTCATTCATTCACTAACACACCCATATATACACTCATCCACCCATACAGAAAAAAAACAAATAATAACCTATATAGCTACTCACCACACACACTCATCCACCGATACAGTCCTGCAAATATGCTGCCTTCAACACATACAAGCAGAAAGTCACTCATTCATGCATCTATGCACTACGTAAGACCTCCAAACAAAGCATACAGACACTCCTACTGATAATCAAACAAACAATAACCTATATAGACACTCATGTATCACTCATAAAGCTACTCACCAACACATGCAGCCACTTACACAGAAAGTGAGAGACTGATACAGAAATGTATATATTTAAACATTACTCACTAACCCATGTATTCATTAAGATACACATAATCAGTCAGGTATACAATCTATTTTTCACCAAAAAAGCAGCCATTTATACACGTATATACCCATTTCTTCTTCCATCCACCTTCGGATATACATATATAAAACATTTACTTTTCAGAAAAACACCCATTCACTGGATGATTTCATCCGTGATGTCATCAGTGATGTCATCAGTGATGTCACTGACCATGTCATGAGTGATGTAATATGTGACGTCATAAGCAGTGCATTGCGGGCGAGCGAGTTATAGTTGGCTGAACTAACTATAACGGGGGAATTTCAATGGTTTTATATGAGTGAAATGTCCAGCTAACTATAACATTTGTGAAACCTACGTTTTTTTCAGTGAATTTCAAAGGTTTTGTAAACTCCACTTCCTAACTATAACGTGTGTAAAACCTACGGTTTTTTAAGTGAATATATATATATATATATATATATATATATATATATATATATATATATATATATATATATATATTTATATTTATCGCACTTGTACCTTCTCAGCGATGCGCCCCCAATTCAGAGCCATCGACCAAAAAGAGAACGGAAGACCCAGAGTGCAGGTGAGTTTCTTTATTTCTCAGTACACCACGCCAGCATAACGTTTCGTCCTTCGCAGAGGCCTTGGTCACATGACGCACAGAGAGAGTTGCGTGAATTTAAAGTGCTCATGCATTAACAACAGTACAATTTGATTGGTTGGAAAATTAATATGGGTGTGTCCAAGGTAGTAGTTAGGAAGCGTGTTGCAATTGCAATGGGTAAGACAGGGCGCAACATTATTGTGCCTATTGTTTTGATAACTGTTTAAATACATTGTTATCCGATAATTCATAAAAATTCTACTAAGGAATTCCTAAATTTACGTAAGATGTTTTACAAAAATGTCATATATTTACAACTATTAACAATGAAACTATATGCCCAATAGGGATATTTACATGTGCAATTTCGCAAGTTGATCGGATAAAGTGGGATTTTTTGATAACTGTATAAATACAATTATATCCGATAATTTGTAATTACCCAACCAGGAAATCCTAAAGCAATCTAAATTACATATACAGCATTTCATCTATCTACATCTATATACAGGTGAAATCGTGGGCACTGCTACCAATGTTTACATAATGCAATTATATAGCAGTACCTTAATCGGATAAACTAGGCTTTGTCTGATGTTTTCCTCAGATCCTTGTTCAATTAATTTTTTACAGAATTTGAACATGTTGGTATAACACTTCTGCCTACTTGCCTTGGCTCCTACTAACTTGCTAGTACTGGTGTTTATAAATGCAGTTTGAAACAAGTGTGATAAAAAACAATTCTTACAGATATTGTTATATACATGCAGTTTAACGCACCTACTGAAAGTCTATAGCAGGTAATTACATTACAGTTGAATTATATAACTTGGTGTCTTATTTCATATATAGTTATATTTAGTCAACGGCATTGCTAAAATGGCAGTAAGCATATTTATCTCTTATAACAACCAGAGATAGGACAGGTGGTGAGACGGTTTATTCTCTACAGTCTAGGTGCCCCTACAAACATGTGTAAAATTCCTCCGTAGAGTTGAGACCATTGGGACATTTACTGTCCATCTCCAAGATGTATCTGGTCTCAAGGGCCCTTAAGATCCATCTCGATTACCACCTCTCCTAAGGGGGCCTACTGAGTCAATGGCATAATATCTAAGGAGTCCACTGTTGTTATTGTGGTGCTCCTTAAAATGCCTTGCAACCGGGTATGTGGCATCATTTGTGTTGATGGCCCTGATGTGCTGGAGTACCCTTTTGTGGACCTGCAATTTGGTACTACCAATATATTGCAGGCCACACGGGCACTCCAGCACATACACCGCATACTCCGATTTACATGTTAACTGCTTGTTAATTCTACGAGGCACTGTCGAGAATGCTGTTAGGAACTCGGTTTTATTGAGCCCTTGGGAACATGCCTTACAGCTTGAGCACTTTCTGAACCGTCGACTAGCTGCTAACCAGTTTTTGGGTGGAATCACTTCAGGACTAGATTTTACTAATGCATCCTGTAATGAGTATGCTTTTCTAAAGGTGATTGCTGGTTTGTTTGGCATGCGTTCTCCTATTACTGGATCCAATTTAATCAGGTTCCAGTGTTGGTTAATGATTTTTCTCAGTGCCCCGTGTTGACTGTTATAGGTCCAAATAAGTCTGACTGGCTCATCACTACTGGCATCTGTGGTTCTCTGTGCTTTCTTGTGGATCAACGCATCACTGCGGGACAGGGCATTAGCTTTTCTGATGGCTATGTCAATCAGATTTTCCTGGTAACCCCTTGCCAGAAACCTTTGTTTACTGGCAGCCTGTGCTGCTTTGCAGTGGGAGTCTGTGCTGCAGACACGCCGAATTCTAAGCATTTCCCCATAGGGAATGCTTCGAATTAAGTGTGGGGGGTGGTGGCTACCTGCATGCAATATAGTGTTGCCTGCAGTAGGCTTCCTGTAAAGCTTGGTTTCTAATCTGCCCTGACTGAACTCCAAGGTCACATCAAGAAAGTGAGCTTCCTTCTGACTGATATGAGATGTGAAGGACAAGTTAAATGAATTCACATTCAAGTCATCAATGAATTTGACCACCTCATCATATGTCCCGCGCCAGATCATTAAAATATTATCGATGTATCTGTACCATCGTATGATATGGCGGGTACAGACCTCCCGCTGAATACCATTGAGGACCTGTCTCTCCCAGTACCCCATGTGTAGACAGGCGTAACTGGGAGAGAAACAAGCCCCCATGGCAACACCTCTGACCTGCTGAAAATACCGGTTTAGGAACATGAAGTAGTTATGATGTAAACAGAAGCTAATCATGGTAAGCAACATCTTGTTGTGTTCGGCTAGTTATATCGGCCGCTTGCCCAAAAAGAACTCAACAGCCCTTAACCCATCTACATGCACTATGCTGGTGTATAGTGATGAAACGTCCAAGGTGACCAACCAATAGTCCTTACTCCATTGCAATTCATTCAATTTCCTCAGCAGGTCACTAGAATCTTGGATGTAAGATGGAAGTGCCAACACATGTTCTTGGAGGAATAGGTCAATGTAAGTAGTGGCTTTCTCCAACAACCCCCCGCACGCCGAAATGATGGGTCTTCCTGGCGGCTTAATCGCATCTTTATGTACTTTTGGAATTAAGTACAATACAGGGGTTATGGGATGATCATTCTTTAGACATTTTAACTCATCCATGCTAATGAGACCACTGGATCGCCATCCCATCAGGAGTGAATGGAAATCTGTTTGTGCTTTCCTGAGTGAATTCACCTCACAGTGTCTGTAGCAGTTTGGATCATTCAGTTGGAGGTAAGCCTCCTCCAAGTATAGTGTCCTGGGCCAGAGTACGATGTTGCCACCCTTGTCAGATTGCCTGACTATCATGTTGCCATCCATTTTTATTTTTTTGACTAGCTTCTGGTATTCATTGTTGCCGTGATGTTTGCCATGATTAGATTTTAAAGTTTTTACATGTAATGCCTTCACATGTTTCACAACGGCATCTTGAAAAATGTCTATATTGTCGTGTGGCATAACAGGAGTAAAGGTGGAACGTGGCTTGAGATTGCTTAGGCCACCCATTTGAGTATTCATCACCCCCTGTGAGTTCTGGGAGTTTGGTGCCTCTGCTCGCAACATTGCCAGATCCTGCATCAAAGGGATGTCATTCACCACCAGTCCCGGAGTGGCCGCTTCAGCCACTGATTTTCTACCAACATTTCGTGATTTGCTATTTGCAAAATGTTTTTTAAGCTTTAATTTACGTGTAAATTTAAAAAGATCTATTCTTGTGTCCACGTAATTGAAACTGCTGGGGAGACTGTACGACAAACCTTTTGACAAAATGCCTATTTCTGAGTCAGTGAAAATTGTGTTTGTCAAATTTATCACAGATAAACCATTGTCCAGTGATTGAGAAAAATTGCTTACTTGTGTCGTATGTGTTACTTCTTTTTGTTGGAGTTCCACCGCCTGTAATTTCTTTTCTTGGGCTTTGCGTCTTGCATTACTCTTTCTACGTTCTCGTCACTTTGCGTTTGGGGTTTTGCTGGTGCTGGAATTCTTGGGCGCAAAGTTTCGCGCCTGTCCTGCCGGATACATTCCAGTTCCTGTTCCAGGGTATGTCCTGTAGACCCCAATTGATCTGAAATTCTCCCTGCTTCTGTTTCAGACCCACTGTCCATGTTGGAACTCAGATCTGTGAGGCTTGAGCCATCAGGCGAGTTAGAGCGTGCCTGAGCTGTGGCACGTGCCGCGTTTTGACCCGCTCGTGAGTTTTGTACTATGGAAGCTTTAATTGCGTCATACTTGCGGGCAAATGTAAATATTCGGCCTTCACTGTAATCCGTTTTATCGCGTTGGAACTTAAACGCTTTGCGTTTTCTGATAACATCCTCCTCTTTTTGGACTCTCTGTTCCATTGTTTCACGATGTTTATTACATTCCAATGCAATATCAGCATTGTCCTCACACAGGCTCGCTATTTCTGCCTCAATTGCATCAATTTGTTCTTGGATTTTCAGTCTGTCACTTTCTGCATAGCGTACCAACATGGTTACCAAACGACGAGAGGAACCTAAGCTCCATTCAGCTCCATCTTTAAGCATTGCCGGGTCCATATATTCATAGCTTGGAGCTAACATAACTCTCAGCCCCCGAGGTATCCAGTTTACTTCTATATACCGGCTGAGAGAACAGTGCTCCCACCATTTGGACTGTTCCCGCTTTAGTAGTTTTTCCAATGCTTTAAATTTCTCGCAGAGGTTTGAGCCTCCAGTAACACCCGGTTCCTCAGAGGTGCTAGCTGCCGACCCCCCAGCCGGGGAGTCGTCGAAAGCTTCAAGGGCGGCAACCTCTCTCCCCTTGCGTGCGCCGGCCGCCATGGTGTATACTGTATTTCAATGAATATCGTACTCACTCAGTACGGGGGTGCTGCCTTAATCGCTGCCCGTCCTCCGTCTGATTCAGAAAAGGGGGTGGTGATGAACAGAGTGTCTGAATTAAGCAGACCACTCTTACCCAGTCCAAAGATCAGGGCTTGATCCATCACCGTTTTTTAGCTCACTGCACCATCCCAGCTCAGAACTTGGCTATATGCAAATTAGTCTGACCCTGGCCCAGTGCATCATGGGAACAGGGCAGACCAAACTACCAAGCCAATTCTTATACTGGGAAGGAAACAAGCTACCGGGGACCGGTTTCTGGCATTTCAGCCGTCTTCGGCCCGGCTTGCTTGAATCCTGATGGTGCAATGAGCAAGGGACTCACATCTGAGTATACCCTTCCACGCTTATGGTGGACAAAAATTATTCAGAAAAGGGGGTGATGATGAACAGAGTGTCTGAATTAAGCAGACCACTCTTACCCAGTCCAAAGATCAGGGCTTGATCCATCACCGTTTTTTAGCTCACTGCACCATCCCAGCTCAGAACTTGGCTATATGCAAATTAGTCTGACCCTGGCCCAGTGCATCATGGGAACAGGGCAGACCAAACTACCAAGCCAATTCTTATACTGGGAAGGAAACAAGCTACCGGGTTGCACTGCATATAGCCAGGTTCTGAGCTGCGATGGTGCAGTGTGATAAATAACGGTGATGGATCAAGCCCTGATGTTTGGACTGGGTAAGAGTGGTCTGCTTAATTCAGACACACTGTTCATCACCACCCCCTTTTCTGAATCGTTTTTGACCACTATAGGTGTGGCAGGGTATACTCAGACATGAGTCCCTTTCTCACTACACCATCAGGATTCAAGCAAGCCGGGCCGAAGACGGCTGAAATGCTAGAAACCGGTCCCCGGTAGCTTGTCTCCTTTCTGGTGAAGAATTGGCTTGGTAGTTTAGTCTGCCCTGTTCCCATGATGCACTGGGCCAGGGACAGACTGATTTGCATATAGCCAGGTTCTGAGCTGGGATGGTGCAGTGAGATAAATAACGGTGATGGATCAAGCCCTGATCTTTGGACTGGGTAAGAGTGGTCTGCTTAATTCAGACACTCTGTTCATCACCACCCCCTTTTCTGAATCGTTTTTGGCCACTATAGGTGTGGCAGGGTATACTCAGACATGAGTCCCTTTCTCACTGCACCATCAGGATTCAAGCAAGCCGGGCCGAAGACGGCTGAAATGCCAGAAACTGGTCCCCGGTAGCTTGTCTCCTTTCTGGTGAAGAATTGGCTTGGTAGTTTAGTCTGCCCTGTTCCCATGATGCACTGGGCCAGGGACAGACTGATTTGCATATAGCCAGGTTCTGAGCTGGGATGGTGCAGTGAGATAAATAACGGTGATGGATCAAGCCCTGATCTTTGGACTGGGTAAGAGTGGTCTGCTTAACTCAGACACTCTGTTCATCACCACCCCCCTTTTCTGAATCGTCCTCCGTCTGAGCACAACTCCTCCACCGGAACAGTTCTTTTAGTTTGCCGTTGAGTTGCGGATGCAGAAAGTCAGGACAGCCGCCCCAAACGCACACCCGTCAAAAACAACCGCAACAATTTTCGCAGATGTCCAGGGGCTTGAACAGTAACTCCCCAACGGGAGAAAGTAGACGACTTCCGGGTTACCGGAGGCCACGGTTTCCTGCTGCTCAGCCACTTGAGGAGGAGGGGTCTTCCAAACACCGGAGAAACACTCAACCGGTTCAAAATGTTTATCACACTTGTACCTTCTCAGCGACGCGCCCCCAATCAGGAGCCATCGACCAAAAAGAGAACGGAAGACCCAGAGTGCAGGTGAGTTTCTTTATTTCTCAGTACACCACGCCAGCATAACGTTTCGGCCTTCGCAGAGGCCTTGGTCACATGACGCACCTAGAGAGTTGCGTGAATTTAAAGTGCTCATGCATTAACAACAGTACAATTTGAGTGGTTGGAAAATTAATATGGGTGTGTCCAAGGTAGTAGTTAGGAAGCGTGTTGCAATTGCAATGGGTAAGACAGGGCACAACATTATTGTGCCTATTGTTTTGATAACTGTTTAAATACATTGTTATCCGATAATTCATAAAAATTCTACTAAGGAATTCCTGAATTTACGTAAGATGTTTTACAAAAATGTCATATATTTACAACTATTAACAATGAAACCATATGCCCAATAAGGATATTTACATGTGCAATTTCGCAAGTTGATTGGATAAAGTGGGATTTTTTGATAACTGTATAAATACAATTATATCCGATAATTTGTAATTACCCAACCAGGAAATCCTAAAGCAATCTAAATTACATATACAACATTTCATCTATCTACATCTATATACAGGTGAAATCGTGGGCACTGCTACCAATGTTTACATAATGCAATTATATAGCAGTACCTTAATCGGACAAACTAGGCTTTGTCTGATGTTTTCCTCAGATCCTTGTTCAATTAATTTTTTACTGAATTTGAACATGTTGGTATAACACTTCTGCCTACTTGCCTTGGCTCCTACTAACTTGCTAGTACTGTTGTTTATAAATGCAGTTTGAAACAAGTGTGGTTAAAAACAATTCTTACAGATATTGTTATATACATGCAGTTTAACGCACCTACTGAAGGTCTATTAGCAGGTAATTACATTACAGTTGAATTATATAACTTGGTGTCTTATTTCATATATAGTTATATTTAGTCAACGGCATTGCTAAAATGGCAGTAAGCATATTTATCTCTTATAACAACCAGAGATAGGACAGGTGGTGAGACGGTTTATTCTCTACAGTCTAGGTGCCCCTACAAACATGTGTAAAAATCCTCCGTAGAGTTGAGACCATTGGGACTTTTACTGTCCATCTCCAAGATGTATCTGGTCTCAAGGGCCCTTAAGATCCCATCTCGATTACCACCTCTCCTAAGGGGACCTACTGAGTCAATCGCATAATATCTAAGGAGTCCACTGTTGTTATTGTGGTGCTCCTTAAAATGCCTTGCAACCGGGTATGTGGCATCATTTGTGTTGATGGCCCTGATGTGCTGGAGTACCCTTTTGTCGACCTGCAATTTAGTACTACCAATATATTGCGGGCCACACGGGCACTCCAGCACATACACCACATACTCCGATTTACATGTTAACTGCTTGTTAATTCTACGAGGCACTGTCGAGAATGCTGTTAGGAACTCGGTCTTATTGAGCCCTTGGGAACATGCCTTACAGCTTGATCACTTTCTGAACCCTCGACTAGCTGCTAACCAGTTTTTGGGTGGAATCACCTCAGGACTAGATTTTCCTAATGCATCCTGTAATGAGTATGCTTTTCTAAAGGTGATTGCTGGTTTGTTTGGCATGCGTTCTCCTATTACTGGATCTAATTTAATCAGGTTCCAGTGTTGGTTAATGATTTTTCCCAGTGCCCCGTGTTGACTGTTATACGTCCAAATAAGTCTGACTGGCTGATCACTACTGGCATCAGTGGTTCTCTGTGCTTTCTTGTGGATCAACCCATCACTGCGGGACAGGGCATTAGCTTTTCTGATGGCTATGTCAATCAGATTTTCCTGGTAACCCCTTGCCAGAAACCTTTGTTTACTGGCAGCCTGTGCTGCTTTGCAGTGGGAGTCTGTGCTGCAGACACGCCGAATTCTAAGCATTTCCCCATAGGGAATGCTTCGAATTAAGTGTGGGGGGTGGTGACTACCTGCATGCAATATAGTGTTGCCTGCAGTAGGCTTCCTGTAAAGCTTGGTTTCTAATCTGCCCTGACTGATCTCCAAGGGCACATCAAGAAAGTGAGCTTCCTTCTGACTGATATGAGATGTGAAGGACAAGTTAAATGAATTCACATTCAAGTCATCAATGAATTTGACCACCTCATCATATGTCCCGCGCCGGATCATTAAAATATCATCAATGTATCTGTACCATCGTATGATATGGCGGGTACAGACCTCCCGGTGAATACCATTGAGGACCTGACTCTCCCAGTACCCCATGTGTAGACAGGCGTAACTGGGAGAGAAACAGGCCCCCATGGCAACACCTCTGACCTGCTGAAAATACCGGTTTAGGAACATGAAGTAGTTATGATGTAAACAGAAGCTAATCATGGTAAGCAATATCTTGTTGTGTTCGGCTAGTTCTATCGGCGGCTTGCCCAAAAAGAACTCAACAGCCCTTAACCCATCTGCATGCACTATGCTGGTGTATAGTGATGAAACGTCCAAGGTGACCAACCAATAGTCCTTACTCCATTGCAATTCATTCAATTTCCTCAGCAGGTCACTAGAATCTTGGATGTAAGATGGAAGTGCCAACACATGTTCTTGGAGGAATAGGTCAATGTAAGTAGTGGCTTTCTCCAACAACCCCCCGCACGCCGAAATGATGGGTCTTCCTGGCGGCTTAATCGCATCTTTATGTACTTTTGGAATTAAGTACAATACAGGAGTTATGGGATGATCATTCTTTAGACATTTTAACTCATCTATGCTAATGAGACCACTGGATCGCCATCCCATCAGGAGTGAATGGAAATCTGTTTGTGCTTTCCTGAGTGAATTGACCTCACAGTGTCTGTAGCAGTTTGGGTCATTCAGTTGGAGGTAAGCCTCCTCCAAGTATAGTGTCCTGGGCCAGAGTACGATGTTGCCACCCTTGTCAGATTGCCTGACTATCATGTTGCCATCCATTTTTATTTTTTTGACTAGATTCTGGTATTCATTGTTGCCTTGATGTTTGCCATGATTAGATTTCAAAGTTTTTACATGTAATGCCTTCACATGTTTCACAACGGCATCTTGAAAAATGTCTATATTGTCGTGTGGCGTAACAGGAGTAAAGGTGGAACATGGCTTGAGATTGCTTAGGCCACCCATTTGAGTATTCATCACCCCCTGTGAGTTCTGGGAGTTTGGTGCCTCTGCTCGCAACATTGCCAGATCCTGCATCAAAGGGATGTCATTCACCACCAGTCCCGGAGTGGCCGCTTCAGCCACTGATTTTCTACCAACATTTTGTGATTTGCTATTTGCAAAATGTTTTTTAAGCTTTAATTTACGTGTAAATTTAAAAAGATCTATTCTTGTGTCCACGTAATTGAAACTGCTGGGGGGACTGTACGACAAACCTTTTGACAAGATGCCTATTTCTGAGTCAGTGAAAATTGTGTTTGTCAAATTTATCACAGATAAACCATTGTCCAGTGATTGAGAAAAATTGCTTACTTGTGTCGTATGTGTTACTTCTTTTTGTTGGAGTTCCACCGCCTGTAATTTCTTTTCTTGGGCTTTGCGTCTTGCATTCCTCTTTCTACGTTCTCGTCGCTTTGCGTTTGGGGTTTTGCTGGTGCTGGAATTCTTGGGCGCTAAGTTTCGCGCCTGTCCTGCCGGATACATTCCAGTTCCTGTTCCAGGGTAAGTCGTGTAAACCCCAATTGATCTGAAATTCTCCCTGCTTCTGTTTCAGACCCACTGTCCATGTTGGAACTCGGATCTGTGAGGCTTGAGCCATCAGGCGAGTTAGAGCGTGCCTGAGCCGTGGCACGTGCCGCGTTTTGACCCGCTCGTGAGTTTTGTACTTCGGAAGCTTTAATTGCATCGTACTTGCGGGCAAATGTAAATATTCGGCCTTCACTGTAATCCGTTTTATCGCGTTGGAACTTAAACGCTTTGCGTTTTCTGATAACATCCTCCTCTTTTTGGACTCTCTGTTCCATTGCTTCACGATGTTTATTACATTCCAATGCAATATCAGCATTGTCCGCACACAGGCTCGCTATTTCTGCCTCAATTGCATCAATTTGTTCTTGGATTTTCAGTCTGTCACTTTCTGCATAGCGCACCAACATGGTTACCAAACGACGAGAGGAATCTAAGCTCCATTCAGCTCAATCTTTAAGCATTGCCGGGTCCATATATTCATAGCTTGGAGCTAACATAACTCTCAGCCCCCGAGGTATCCGGTTTACTTCTATATACCGGCTGAGAGAATGGTGCTCCCACCATTTGGACTGTTCCCGCTTTAGTCGTTTTTCCAATGCTTTAAATTTCTCACGGAGGTTTGAGCCTCCAGTAACACCCGGTTCCTCAGAGGTGCTAGCTGCCGACCCCCCATCCGGGGAGTCGTCGAAAGCTTCAAGGGCGGCAACCTCTCTCCCCTTGCGTGCGCCGGCCGCCATGGTGTATACTGTATTTCAATGAATATCGTACTCACTCAGTACGGGGGTGCTGCCTTAATCGCTGCCCGTCCTCCGTCTGAGCACAACTCCTCCACCGGAACAGTTCTTTTAGTTTGCCGTTGAGTTGCAGATGCAGAAAGTCAGGACAGCCGTCCCAAACGCACACCCGTCAAAAACAACCGCAACAATTTTCGCAGACGTCCAGGGGCTTGAACAGTAACTACCCAACGGGAGAAAGTAGACGACTTCCGGGTTACCGGAGGCCACGGTTTCCTGCTGCTCAGCCACTTGAGGAGGAGGGGTCTTCCAAACACCAGAGAAACACTCAACTGGTTCGAAATGTTTATCGCACTTGTACCTTCTCAGCGACGTGCCCCCAATCCAGAGCCATCAACCAAAAAGAGAACGTAAGACCCAGAGTGCAGGTGAGTTTCTTTATTTCTCAGTACACCACGCCAGCATAACGTTTCGGCCTTCGCAGAGGCCTTGGTCACATGACGCACCGAGAGAGTTGCGTGAATTTAAAGTGCTCATGCATTAACAACAGTACAATTTGATTGGTTGGAAAATTAATATGGGTGTGTCAAAGGTAGTAGTTAGGAAGCGTGTTGCAATTGCAATGGGTAAGACAGGGCGCAACATTATTGTGCCTATTGTTTTGATAACTGTTTAAATACATTGTTATCCGATAATTCATAAAAATTCTACTAAGGAATTCCTGAATTTACGTAAGATGTTTTACAACAATGTCATATATTTACAACTATTAACAATGAAACCATATGCCCAATAGGGATATTTACATGTGCAATTTCGCAAGTTGATCGGATAAAGTGGGATTTTTTGATAACTGTATAAATACAATTATATCCGATAATTTGTAATTTCCCAACCAGGAAATCCTAAAGCAATCTAAATTACATATACAACATTTCATCTATCTACATCTATATACAGGTGAAATCGTGGGCACTGCTACCAATGTTTACATAATGCAATTATATAGCAGTACCTTAATCGGATAAACTAGGCTTTGTCTGATGTTTTCCTCAGATCCTTGTTCAATTAATTTTTTACAGAATTTGAACATGTTGGTGTAACACTTCTGCCTACTTGCCTTGGCTCCTACTAACTTGCTAGTACTGTTGTTTATAAATGCAGTTTGAAACAAGTGTGATTAAAAACAATTCTTACATATATTGTTATATGCACCAGCATGCTTAGCGAACACTGCTCGCAAAGGAAAATCTTTGGCCTGTGATTGGGTGCATCGGCACCAATGGGAACATCAGAAACACTAGTTAAAGTCCCAAACTACAACAACATGGTTTTAGAACACGGAGCTGGCAATGAATAAGGCACACGCCGAAACGCGTCTGTCAGGTGTTTTAACCCTACTTGTCAAGATGGTGGCGAAATAAATCTCCTGACCCCTCCAAAACGCATGTGTCGGTCCCGTTTCTTGTCAAGAGGCGGGAGTGGTGGTGGATATGTGTGCAGCAGTCGACGTTGCAGAACCGGCACGCCTCTCGATCTGGTGCTCCGCTTCAAGTCGGCATCCTGGTGGTGTATGTGTTGGAAGCGCAACAAGCGGCGCCCCCTCGCCCAAGACGCTGTTCCTGGTTCGAGGAGAGAGCGGCAGCTTGCTGCCGAGTTGGATGGAGTCGGGAGACGATTTGGAACCATGGTCCCTGAGGCGGTGGATGAGCAGACTCACGAGCCAGCAACAGCTGGGGCATTACTATATGCACGAACGGATCACTGTATCGAAGTTCGCGAGGTGAAGCTGTGACCAGGCTTTGTGGGACTCTTACTGACTTATTGGGACTTCATGCACCAGCATGCTTAGCGAACACTGCTCGCAAAGGAAAATCTTTGGCCTGTGATTGGGTGCATCGGCACCAATGGGAACATCAGAAACACTAGTTAAAGTCCCAAACTACAACAACATGGTTTTAGAACACGGAGCTGGCAATGAATAAGGCACACGCCGAAACGCGTCTGTCAGGTGTTTTAACCCTACTTGTCAAGATGGTGGCGAAATAAATCTCCTGACCCCTCCAAAACGCATGTGTCGGTCCCGTTTCTTGTCAAGAGGCGGGAGTGGTGGTGGATATGTGTGCAGCAGTCGACGTTGCAGAACCGGCACGCCTCTCGATCTGGTGCTCCGCTTCAAGTCGGCATCCTGGTGGTGTATGTGTTGGAAGCGCAACAAGCGGCGCCCCCTCGCCCAAGACGCTGTTCCTGGTTCGAGGAGAGAGCGGCAGCTTGCTGCCGAGTTGGATGGAGTCGGGAGACGATTTTGCAACCATGGTCCCTGAGGCGGTGGATGAGCAGACTCACGAGCCAGCAACAGCTGGGGCAATACTATATGCACGAACGGATCACTGTATCGAAGTTCGCCAGGTGAAGCTGTGACCAGGCTTTGTGGGACTCTTACTGACTTATTGGGACTTCATGCACCAGCATGCTTAGCGAACACTGCTCGCAAAGGAAAATCTTTGGCCTGTGATTGGGTGCATCGGCACCAATGGGAACATCAGAAACACTAGTTAAAGTCCCAAACTACAACAACATGGTTTTAGAACACGGAGCTGGCAATGAATAAGGCACACGCCGAAACGCGTCTGTCAGGTGTTTTAACCCTACTTGTCAAGATGGTGGCGAAATAAATCTCCTGACCCCTCCTAAACGCATGTGTCGGTCCCGTTTCTTGTCAAGAGGCGGGAGTGGTGGTGGATATGTGTGCAGCAGTCGACGTTGCAGAACCGGCAAGCCTCTCGATCTGGTGCTCCGCTTCAAGTCGGCATCCTGGTGGTGTATGTGTTGGAAGCGCAACAAGCGGCGCCCCCTCGCCCAAGACGCTGTTCTAACCATGGGCGGAAAATCCGTTTCGCTCGCGGATTTTGCGGATTTTCGGTAAATTCGCAATCCGCGAGATTTGCGAATTTCCCGTAAAATCCGCAAATCCGCGAGCAGCGGATTTTATGGCTTGCTCGCACTGTTCGCGGCTTGCCAGTACAACTTCGCACCCCGCGAGTAAGTGCTAAATTGCAGAAATACGATCTTAGCAAAACTGAAACTACTTACCAGGTTCAAAAGTTCAGGCTCATCATTAGTAGCCATTTCCTGTAGTGCTTCCTGAGGGGCCTCTCCAGAGTTCAGTTGCCAGTTGCAACTATTATGTGACCCTGCTCTGAACCTCAGAATAGTTACACATATGCCACAAAGGTCCTGAATTACAGCTAAGGGAGACAAGCAGGAGCCAGGCTGGAAGTTAAAATCCATTAATCAGCCCCTAATTCATTATTGTCAGTTGGGGCAGGGCAGGTGTTGTAACTAATTTTGCAACAATGAAAGCACTTAGCAAGTGCAAAAGATCACTAATCAGGAAGCACTAAGGAAGCAGGTGCCAGCTAAAAAAATATTCTGTGACACATTAATCAGCCCCAAATTAATTCAGGTCACTTGAGGCAGGGAAGGTGTGCTTTGCTTTGCCGAAAATAATGTACACTGGATAACCAGAGGGTGTGGTGATGAAACAGAGGGTGGCATGGGTGGGCCAGAGGGTGGCATGAGTAGTCAGAGAGTGGCAGTGGTGACAGAGAGTGGCAGTGATGAAGAAGAGTGTCCCAAACAGGCTGGACACGTAGAAACAACAAGTTCGCAAAACTTGCGACCCGACAGGTAAGTTCGCAAATTGCGAAATTGTAAAAACCCTCGCGAACTTGCAGAAACACGCGCGAACACAAAAAAAAAAATCCGCAAATTCGCGGGAATTTGCGGATTTTGCGGATTGCGAGTTCGCAAATCCGCAAAATTCGCGAACGCGAGATTCGCAAAATTCGCCCATGCTTACGCTGTTCCTGGTTCGAGGAGAGAGCGGCAGCTTGCTGCCGAGTTGGATGGAGTCGGGAGACGATTTTGCAACCATGGTCCCTTAGGCGGTGGATGAGCAGACTCACGAGCCAGCAACAGCTGGGGCATTACTATATGCACGAACGGATCACTGTATCGAAGTTCGCGAGGTGAAGCTGTGACCAGGCTTTGTGGGACTCTTACTGACTTATTGGGACTTCATGCACCAGCATGCTTAGCGAACACTGCTCGCAAAGGAAAATCTTTGGCCTGTGATTGGGTGCATCGGCACCAATGGGAACATCAGAAACACTAGTTAAAGTCCCAAACTACAACAACATGGTTTTAGAACACGGAGCTGGCAATGAATAAGGCACACGCCGAAACGCGTCTGTCAGGTGTTTTAACCCTACTTGTCAAGATGGTGGCGAAATAAACCTCCTGACCCCTCCAAAACGCATGTGTCGGTCCCGTTTCTTGTCAAGAGGCGGGAGTGGTGGTGGATATGTGTGCAGCAGTCGACGTTGCAGAACCGGCACGCCTCTCGATCTGGTGCTCCGCTTCAAGTCGGCATCCTGGTGGTGTATGTGTTGGAAGCGCAACAAGCGGCGCCCCCTCGCCCAAGACGCTGTTCCTGGTTCGAGGAGAGAGCGGCAGCTTGCTGCCGAGTTGGATGGAGTCGGGAGACGATTTTGCAACCATGGTCCCTGAGGCGGTGGATGAGCAGACTCACGAGCCAGCAACAGCTGGGGCATTACTATATGCACGAACGGATCACTGTATCGAAGTTCGCGAGGTGAAGCTGTGACCAGGCTTTGTGGGACTCTTACTGACTTATTGGGACTTCATGCACCAGCATGCTTAGCGAACACTGCTCGCAAAGGAAAATCTTTGGCCTGTGATTGGGTGCATCGGCACCAATGGGAACATCAGAAACACTAGTTAAAATCCCAAACTACAACAACATGGTTTTAGAACACGGAGCTGGCAATGAATAAGGCACACGCCGAAACGCATCTGTCAGGTGTTTTAACCCTACTTGTCAAGATGGTGGCGAAATAAATCTCCTGACCCCTCCAAAACGCATGTGTCGGTCCCGTTTCTTGTCAAGAGGCGGGAGTGGTGGTGGATATTGTTATATACATGCAGTTTAACGCACCTACTGAAGGTCTATTAGCAGGTAATTACATTACAGTTGAATTATATAACTTGGTGTCTTATTTCATATATAGTTATATTTAGTCAACGGCATTGCTAAAATGGCAGTAAGCATATTTATCTCTTATAACAACCAGAGATAGGACAGGTGGTGAGACGGTTTATTCTCTACAGTCTAGGTGCCCCTACAAACATGTGTAAAAATCCTCCGTAGAGTTGAGACCATTGGGACTTTTACTGTCCATCTCCAAGATGTATCTGGTCTCAAGGGCCCTTAAGATCCCATCTTGATTACCACCTCTCCTAAGGGGACCTACTGAGTCAATGGCATAATATCTAAGGAGTCCACTGTTGTTATTGTGGTGCTCGTTAAAATGCCTTGCAACCGGGTATGTGGCATCATTTGTGTTGATGGCCCTGATGTGCTGGAGTACCCTTTTGTGGACCTGCAATTTGGTACTACCAATATATTGCAGGCCACACGGGCACTCCAGCACATACACCACATACTCCGATTTACATGTTAACTGCTTGTTAATTCTACGAGGCACTGTCGAGAATGCTGTTAGGAACTCCGTCTTATTGAGCCCTTGGGAACATGCCTTACAGCTTGAGCACATTCTGAACCCTCGACTAGCTGCTAACCAGTTTTTGGGTGGAATCACCTCAGGACTAGATTTTACTAATGCATCCTGTAATGAGTATGCTTTTCTAAAGGTGATTGCTGGTTTGTTTGGCATGCGTTCTCCTATTACTGGATCCAATTTAATCAGGTTCCAGTGTTGGTTAATGATTTTTCTCAGTGCCCCGTGTTGACTGTTATAGGTCCAAATAAGTCTGGCTGGCTGATCACTACTGGCATCTGTGGTTCTCTGTGCTTTCTTGTGGATCAACGCATCACTGCGGGACAGGGCATTAGCTTTTCTGATGGCTATGTCAATCAGATTTTCCTGGTAACCCCTTGCCAGAAACCTTTGTTTACTGGCAGCCTGTGCTGCTTTGCAGTGGGAGTCTGTGCTGCAGACACGCCGAATTCTAAGCATTTCCCCATAGGGAATGCTTTGAATTAAGTGTGGGGGGTGGTGGCTACCTGCATGCAATATAGTGTTGCCTGCAGTAGGCTTCCTGTAAAGCTTGGTTTCTAATCTGCCCTGACTGATCTCCAAGGTCACATCAAGAAAGTGAGCTTCCTTCTGACTGATATGAGATGTGAAGGACAAGTTAAATGAATTCACATTCAAGTCATCAATGAATTTGACCACCTCATCATATGTCCTGCGCCAGATCATTAAAATATCATCGATGTATCTGTACCATCGTATGATATGGCGGGTACAGACCTCCCGGTGAATACCATTGAGGACCTGTCTCTCCCAGTACCCCATGTGTAGACAGGCGTAACTGGGAGAGAAACAGGCCCCCATGGCAACACCTCTGACCTGCTGAAAATACCGGTTTAGGAACATGAAGTAGTTATGATGTAAACAGAAGCTAATCATGGTATGCAACATCTTGTTGTGTTCGGCTAGTTCTATCGGCCGCTTGCCTAAAAAGAACTCAACAACCCTTAACCCATCTGCATGCACTATGCTGGTGTATAGTGATGAAACGTCCAAGGTGACCAACCAATAGTCCTTACTCCATTGCAATTCATTCAATTTCCTCAGCAGGTCACTAGAATCTTGGATGTAAGATGGAAGTGCCAACACATGTTCTTGGAGGAATAGGTCAATGTAAGTAGTGGCTTTCTCCAACAACCCCCCGCACGCCGAAATGATGGGTCTTCCTGGCGGCTTAATCGCATCTTTATGTAGTTTTGGAATTAAGTACAATACAGGGGTTAGGGGATGATCATTCTTTAGACATTTTAACTCATCCATGCTAATGAGACCCCTGGATCGCCATCCCATCAGGACTGAATGGAAATCTGTTTGTGCTTTCCTGAGTGAATTCACCTCACAGTGTCTGTAGCAGTTTGGGTCATTCAGTTGGAGGTAAGCCTCCTCCAAGTATAGTGTCCTGGGCCAGAGTACGATGTTGCCACCCTTGTCAGATTGCCTGACTATCATGTTGCCATCCATTTTTATTTTTTTGACTAGCTTCAGGTATTCATTGTTGCCTTGATGTTTGCCATGATTAGATTTCAAAGTTTTTACATGTAATGCCTTCACATATTTCACAACGGCATCTTGAAAAATGTCAATATTGTCGTGTGGCGTAACAGGAGTAAAGGTGGAACGTGGCTTGAGATTGCTTAGGCCACCCATTTGAGTATTCATCACCCCCTGTGAGTTCTGGGAGTTTGGTGCCTCTGCTCGCAACATTGCAAGATCCTGCATCAAAGGGATGTCATTCACCACCAGTCCCGGAGTGGCCGCTTCAGCCACTGATTTTCTACCAACATTTCGTGATTGGCTATTTGCAAAATCTTTTTTAAGCTTTAATTTACATGTAAATTTAAAAAGATCTATTCTTGTGTCCACGTAATTGAAACTGCTGGGGGGACTGTACGACAAACCTTTTGACAAGATGCCTATTTCTGAGTCAGTGAAAATTGTGTTTGTCAAATTTATCACAGATAAACCATTGTCCAGTGATTGAGAAAAATTGCTTACTTGTGTCGTATGTGTTACTTCTTTTTGTTGGAGTTCCACCGCCTGTAATTTCTTTTCTTGGGCCTTGCGTCTTGCATTACTCTTTCTACGTTCTCGTCGCTTTGCGTTTGGGGTTTTGCTGGTGCTGGAATTCTTGGGCGCAAAGTTTCGCGCCTGTCCTGCCGGATACATTCCAGTTCCTGTTCCAGGGTAAGTCGTGTAAACCCCAATTGATCTGAAATTCTCCCTGCTTCTGTTTCAGACCCACTGTCCATGTTAGAACTCAGATCTGTGAGGCTTGAGCCATCAGGCGAGTTAGAGCGTGCCTGAGCCGTGGCACGTGCCGCGTTTTGACCCGCTCGTGAGTTTTGTACTTTAGAAGCTTTAATTGCGTCGTACTTGTGGGCAAATGTAAATATTCGGCCTTCACTGTAATCCGTTTTATCGCGTTGGAACTTAAATGCTTTGCGTTTTCTGATAACATCCTCCTCTTTTTGGACTCTCTATTCCATTGTTTCACGATGTTTATTACATTCCAATGCGATATCAGCATTGTCCGCACACAGGCTCGCTATTTCTGCCTCAATTGCATAAATTTGTTCTTGGATTTTCAGTCTGTCACTTTCTGCATAGCGCACCAACATGGTTACCAAACGACGAGAGGAATCTAAGCTCCATTCAGCTCAATCTTTAAGCATTGCCGGGTCCATATATTCAGAGCTTGGAGCTAACATAACTCTCAGCCCCTGAGGTATCCGGTTTACTTCTATATACCGGCTGAGAGAACGGTGCTCCCACCATTTGGACTGTTCCCGCTTTAGTAGTTTTTCCAATGCTTTAAATTTCTCGCGGAGGTTTGAGCCTCCAGTAACACCCGGTTCCTCAGAGGTGCTGGCTGCCGACCCCCCAGCCGGGGAGTCGTCGAAAGCTTCAAGGGCGGCAACCTCTCTCCGCTTGCGTGCGCCGGCCGCCATGGTGTATACTGTATTTCAATGAATATCGTACTCACTCAGTACGGGGGTGCTGCCTTAATCGCTGCCTGTCCTCCGTCTGAGCACAACTCCTCCACCGGAACAGTTCTTTTAGTTTGCCGTTGAGTTGCGGATGCAGAAAGTCAGGACAGCCATCCCAAACACACACCCGTCAAAAACAACCGCAACAATTTTCGCAGACGCCCAGGGGCTTGAACAGTAACTCCCCAACGGGAGAAAGTAGACGACTTCCGGGTTACCGGAGGCCACGGTTTCCTGCTGCTCAGCCACTTGAGGAGGAGGGGTCTTCCAAACACCGGAGAAACACTCAACCGGTTCGAAATGTTTATCGCACTTGTACCTTCTCAGCGACGCGCCCCCAATCCAGAGCCATCGACCAAAAAGAGAACGGAAGACCCAGAGTGCAGGTGAGTTTCTTTATTTCTCAGTACACCACGCCAGCATAACGTTTCGGCCTTCGCAGAGGCCTTGGTCACATGACGCACCGAGAGAGTTGCGTGAATTTAAAGTGCTCATGCATTAACAACAGTACAATTTGAGTGGTTGGAAAATTAATATGAGTGTGTCCTAGGTAGTAGTTAGGAAGCGTGTTGCAATTGCAATGGGTAAGACAGGGCGCAACATTATTGTGCCTATTGGTTTGATAACTGTTTAAATACATTGTTATCCGATAATTCATAAAAATTCTACTAAGGAATTCCTGAATTTACGTAAGATGTTTTACAAAAATGTTATATATTTACAACTATTAACAATGAAACCATATGCCCAATAGGGATATTTACATGTGCAATTTCGCAAGTTGATCGGATAAAGTGGGATTTTTTGATATATATATATATATATATATATATATATATATATATATATATATATATATATATATATATATATATATATATATATATATATATATATATGTCAAGGTGTATTAAAGAAGGGGGCGTGGCTTGGACGCCGATCGGGATGGCGGCGTGAGCTCGTAGCTCCGCGCGGATTCCCGCTAATTCTCCTGTTTTTCGGGACCCCAGGCGACCCGGAGAAGACGTTCCTGCCCTCTGAAGTGTAGGGGGACAGCTGGACGTAATCGGTTCATTGCTGGGGGACTGCTGGCCCCGAGGAGATCGAGGAAGAGGCGGCCGAGGTGTAGACCAGGGTGTGAAGAAAATGGCGGCGAGGAGATCGGATGGTCCCGGACTACAGCCCTGAGACCGGCTGTCGCCAAACAGAGAGGGACCCTGCACCCGACTGCCCGACGCACTGGGATTGGCGGCGCGAAGCCTTGAGCCCGGGGGACGCTGCTCGATTCACCCAGGGGACCCGGGGCCCTCGTCGGCCGCCGTCCCGTGACTCATCCTCCCCCCACCGGACTAGTGGGGGTGACGGACCGGAGCTCATCCGCCTGGTCATTGCTCCTGCGACCATTGGCGGTGACACTGTGCTGCCTGGTGCCCGGTGCTCGGCACGGGCCCACGAGAGCGCCTCACAGAAAGGGTGGCCGGACTTGTGACGCAGCGCCCTGACATGGCGGCGATCGGAGGGCCGACACCCGGGAGCCGCGAAGGGGACTCGGCGACATCGACCCGGTTGAGTGAGAATCCCTCCCCGGAGCTTGACCAAGAACAGCGGCTGAACCGGCGCTTGGATGCCATCCTTGAGGCGATCACCTCCACCAAGGAGGCGTTGCATAACGACATTGCCCAAGTGGCCACGGGCCTGGGGCTGCTGCGTGCGGATCACGCGAAGCTGGCGGATCGGGTCAAGGATCATGACCAACTGTTGCTGGACCTGAAGCCCTCGGTGGTGACTGCGGAGCACAGGATTACAGACATTTTGGCCCGGCTGGACATTCTGGAACGGAGGGCGGAGGATGCCGAAGGCCGCAATAGGCGGAACAACGTGCGGGTCGTAGGCCTGCCGGAACGGATTGAGGGGGAGGATGCGGTGGCCTACATGGAGAACTGGTTCCGCACTGTGGTGGCGCCGGAGGGGCTTACTCCATTTTTCACCCTGGAGCGAGCCCACCGGGTGCCCGCTCGCCCGCCGGGGCTTGGCCGCCCCCCCCGTCCAATGGTGGTGCGGCTCCTCCATTATAAAGATCGAGACCTTCTCATCCAGCGGGCAAGGATGTCGGGTCCTTACGGGGTGGAGAACAGCAAGGTGACGATATTTCCGGACTACACGCAGGCGGTCCAAAAGGACAGGGCATCGTTCCTTGCTGTGAAGAAGGAGCTCAGGGAGGAAGGCATTCAGTACTCCTTGCTCTACCCGGCCAAGCTGCGGATTATCATGGATGGCACCACACATTTTTTCCAAACTCCGGACGACGTTTGGCACTGGCTTGAGTTGTACAGAGCGGGGACGGACAGGACGCACCAAAGTAGACGAGACCAGCCCAAGCAGCCCAGGGTGCGGCAGTCTCAACGCATCAGGTCCCGCAACAGGCGCCAGCGGGAGAAGCGGGAGGCCCAAATGGCGGCGGAGAAGAGAGACGCACTCGCGGCGACGGCGGCCATCACAGGGTCGCAACAGAATAGTGAACGAGCCGAAACGGACTCGGGTGGAGAGGGCAGCAGAACAGGAGAGGAACTTTCGGAGGCGGAGAGCCAGAAGGGGCCGACAGTGACCCCACAGACTTCGGATAGTATTATCTGCGGCTAAGACAGACTTTGGTCTTGATCGGGACTTCATGGTAGGGTGATATCCTATTGCTGGAGGGCGGGTTGCAGGGTGGGGGAGCGGAGTGTATCTGAGGGGATGAAGGGCGGACGCGGGCTCCGCTGGCTGGGGTCGGCGGCGACTCACCCCCCCTAGGCCCTTAAGGCCGACTGTGGTGGAGACCACAGGGTAGGTGTGCGAATAGTTGGTTTAAGGTTTGGATGGGGGCGGCCATTGGGTTCGTATGCTCTGTCCTGGGGAGTGGGGGTTGGGGTATGTTTCAGTTTTGGGGTTGTTGGGGGGGGGCAACTGCATTGGGGGGGTCATGGACCGTGGGAGTGTGAAATGGACTGTACGGACTTGGTATGGGGACATTACCTAATTTGAAATGCCTAACGTGGAATGTCCGGGGGCTGCGGACTATGGTGAAGCGTCACAAAGTGCATGCATACCTGGTACGCAGGGGGGTCCAGATAGCTATGCTCCAGGAGACTCATCTCACTAAAAAAGAGTGCGCTGCCTTGCAGAAAAGATGGCGGGCCAGGTTTTTGGCACCACTTATTCAGCGTATGCCAGGGGGGTCTTGATCTGGGTGAGGGCGGGGATCCCCTTCCAGGTCCTGAATCAGGTAATAGATCCGGATGGCAGGTTTGTAGCGGTGGAGGGGAGACTGTATGGACGGGACGTGGTTTTATGTTGTGTTTATGCACCTAACACTGACCAAGGCCGATACTTTGATGGCCTCTCGGGGTCCTTGGCCTCTTTCCTGGCGGGTCCGATAGTATTAGGGGGGGACTTCAATTCAATTACGGATGTGGCTCTGGATAGGTCCCATCCCCCCCTGGTAGACTCTCCTGTGCGCAGGCTGGCCGCGCACAGGAAGGACTGGCAAGAACGGTGGGGGTTGCTGGATGTCTGGAGGGAGAGGCACAGGGGAACCAGGGATTACTCCTTTTATTCTGCCTTACATGATTTGCATGTTAGGATTGATTCGGTGCTCTGTGGGGGCTCTCTAGCGCCATTGATCACCCATGCTGAGTATCTCGCTAGGACGATATCTGATCATAACCCCCTGTTGGTGCATATTCAATGGCAGAGGGAGCGCTCAGTAATTCCAACATGGCGGCTTCGGCCGGAGACGCTGGAGGATTCTGTGTTCGACGATGCGGTCCGGCAGGGCATTGATAGTTATTTCGGTGTGAACGCAGGAACGGCGACGAGCAGGTCTGTTGAATGGGATGCAATGAAAGTGGTGGTGAGAGGGGTGTGCCTGGGTAGGTTCTCGAATGCTCGAACGACTGTGCTGAATGACCTAATGAAAGCGGAGGAGACTTTGAGGGACCTGGAACGCCGCAGGCCTACTAAGCCAGGTTTACAGGCCCAGTTACTGGACGCGAAGGAAGTGGTGGCCGCGGAGACGGAACGTTTGAGATGCTATGATTACAGGCAGTACATGATTAGGGCGCACGCAGAAAGGGACAAGGTGGGTACCCTCTTGGCCAGATTAGCTAGCCCGGAACTTAGGGGTTGCCCGATCCTCAGCATTACTGACGCACAGGGAGAGATGGTGTACTCTCAGGCGGCTGTAGTGGACCGCTTTCGGGGTTACTATGAGGAATTGTACCGGAGTCAGCTGGGAGTGGGGGTGCAGGACATCGTGGAGTACCTGGGGGAGAGGCCGCTTCCGGTCTTGGACGAGGGCGACGCGACGGACCTGGGTAGCCCGATCACGCTAACGGAAATTCGAGTGGCTATCAAACATATGGCCCGTAACAAGACGCCAGGGGTGGACGGCCTCCCAATCGAATTCTATCAGCACTATGTAGACGCTCTGGCGCCCAGGCTGCTGGTGGTATATACGGAGGCCTTCGAGAAGGGGGTGTTGCCTGCCTCCATGCGGGAGGCCTTGATAGTACCACTCCTCAAGCCTGGCCGGGATGCCGCGGACGTGAGGTCTTATCGCCCACTGTCCATGCTGACGGTGGATTACAAGATCCTGAGTCGCATCCTAGCCACTAGACTGGCCCCTCACATGACGGGCCTGGTGCACAGGGACCAGGCCGGGTTTATACCCACGAGGAGTACGGCGATGAATATCCGCCGCCTAGTGGGAATAATGGACGCCATCTTGGAAGGGGAGGGGTCGCCAGCGGTACTGTCCGTGGATATTGAGAAGGCCTTCGATAGTTTGGAATGGCCTTTCCTGGATGGAGTGCTGGAGCGGTTTGGCATGGGCGATGGGTTTAGGAGGTGGACGAGGGTCTTGTATAACTCGGCGACGGCGAGGGTACGATTGGGCGGCCTGGTATCCGCCGCGTATCCGGTGGGCAGGGGAACACGACAGGGATGCTCTCTCTCCCCTCTATTGTTTGCCCTGGCGATGGAACCCTTGGCGGTCCATGCGAGGTCCGGCGACCGTTACGCGGGAGTGGTGGGGGATGGGCAATGGCACTATATATCGCTTTATGCGGATGACCTGCTCCTGTACCTAGCAGACACCTCGGGGGCGTTGGTCGGAGCGATGGCTCTGCTGTCCGAGTTCGGCCGATTGTCGGGCCTTAAGGTCAATTGGGCAAAGACCTGTGTGTTTCCGCTGAGAGCGGGATCGCCAGCCCCTAGCAGCGACCTGGGTGTGACGTGGGAGCCCTCTTGCATCGTCTACTTGGGGGTCCGCATTTACCACTCAGCCGCCGACCTCCTGGAGGGTAACATTGGCCGTTGTGTCCGGTCACTGCGGGGTAGTTTGTCTTTCTGGTCGACCCTACCGCTGACAGTCCTGGGCAGGATAGCATTGTTGAAAATGGTGGCGCTCCCGCGCTTCCTTTATTATTTCCGAACGCTACCGGTTTGGATTCCCCAAGGGGTGTTTAGGGACCTGCGGTCCATGATTATTGGCTTTCTGTGGGGGCATGGCCGTCGTAGGGTAGCCTTGAGCACGCTCCTTCGCCCCAAGCTGGAGGGGGGCATGGCTGTGCCCGATCTTGAGCTATATTATTTGGCGGCGCAGTTGCAGGTCCTAACGCAGAATGTGGCCAGGGTGTTCCGGGGGCCGGTGGAAGACCGGGATCGGGGGATACAGCGCCACGTGCTGTCGTACATCATTATGCAGCAACGGCTCGAATTACGGGCCCTCACCATGGAGGAGCGGACGCTCCGGCTGTGCTGGCAGAGGAGCCTCCGGAGAGCGAGAGCATCGCGGCCTTATGCCCCGGAGATCCCGATCGGGATGTTGACGGCTTTACCGCACGGAGGGGACTGGTCCCCGCTGATGGATTGGGAGGACGCGGGGTTGCAGGTGGTGGGCGACTTGTATATAGATGGGGCGTTGGCACCGTTTGACGTGCTCCGGGACCAGTTCGGACTGCCTGAAGGGGGTTTCCTACTGCACGCGGCTATAGTGGCTGCTGTGCAAAAGCACTGGAAGGAGGGGCTCCTGGAACCCGCGACGACTATGGCATGCCAATATGTGGTGATGGCGGCTGGCACATTCAAAGCTGTGACGTGCCTCCATAACAGGATGTTGAACGATGGGCTGGAACCACTCCATGGGCTCAAGGCTAAGTGGGAGGAGAGCGTTGGCCGGCCCATACCGGATACGGCATGGGGCCATATCCTGCGACGCACGTGGAAGGGCACTAGGAATGCGCGCTTTCAGCAGGTCCATTTTTATGTGCTCCATAGGGCCTACCTAACCCCAGAGAAACTACAGCGGCACTTTAGGGTGCCGGATGCCTGTTGCCCCCGGTGCTCGTCCCCAGGGGCGGACATGGACCACTTGTTTTGGGGGTGTCCGCAACTGGGAACTTATTGGGCGGAGGTAGGGGACCTCCTGAATGAAGTGACTGACAGGGAGGTAGACTTCGACATGGCGACGTGTCTATTGCTCTGGTTCCCACATACTAAGCACACCAAGGTGACCAGTAAATTTATAGATCTGGGCCTGATATTGGCTCAAAGGGAAATATCGTGGCACTGGAAGGCCAGGGGGGGTCCCTCACTGCGTAGATGGAAGAATGAGTTGCTGCGATGGTCTGACTGCGAGAGCGTGCTCCGGATGAAGCAAGCGGTGAAGTTGGGGTCTGAGAAGGCTCTGGATGCAGCGCGCGCGTGGGAGTTAGTGGTACAGGCTCTGCGTGATGCTTTGGTTGAGGATGAAGACGGCGAGGACTAAGCCGCTGGACACCGCGGGGCGAACACAGAAGTATGCCGTCATGCACTGTAGTGGAACCATCCAGTTCAATAGAGCGAAGCACACACCTTAGCAGTTGCCAGGGGGGGGGGGTGTTGGGGGGGTTAGTTATAGAGGGGGTTGGGGAGGGCCGGAAGCCGTTGGAGGGTTGCTGGTGGTGGCCTGGATCTCCTGGGATTGGGGGTATTGAGTGGTGGGCGGATTGAGTGGTTGGAACGGCCTGGCACGAAGGCCCAAATAGCCTAGAACAGGCCCCGATGGGGGCGATTACGTTGATACCTTGGAGATGGCTGACGGGACTGTTGTTGTGGGTGGGGGGGTAAAAGCAGATACTCAATACGACCTTTCGCCAGGGTCCCAATGGGACGTACATTGTGTTGTGCTCCTCCGGAGCGATCTGATATGCCGCCCGGCCTCCGGGATGCGGGCTGAATGGCTGTGTACAATTGTGAACTGTTACTGGTGGGAGGGGCCCACAAATGTACTGGCTGATCACTTTTTTCCTGCTGTTTATAACTCTGCAATAAAAATATATTTAAAAAAAAAAAAAGGTGTATTAAAGAATGAATGTATTTACAAGTGGCTAAAGGAATAATTACTTATGACTGTATAAGTGAGCGATTGAACGTGTCTTACTGATTGCATGGGTTAGTAAATAAACTGTGAAAGTCTGTATTAGTCTCTCCGTTGGTGTGTAAGCAACTACATGGGTTGCTGAATAGCTACATATGCATCTATATAGGTTATTGATTTGTTGTGTGAGTGTCTGTGTATGAGTGTCTGTATGGTTCCCTGAGTGTCTGTGTGGGTAGGTACGTGGGGGGTGTATGAGTCTGTGCATAGATGTCTGAGTGGGTGAGTCAGTGGTTGTATGGATTAAAAAGTACATTTGGGAAGGACTGTATGGGTGAGTTAGTGTGTGTATGGGTGTGTTGCTGAGTGAATGAATTTCCCAGTGGTATATGTGGAGAAGTGTGGCTTAATGATTAGAGCGGCAGACCCTGATGCAGAGGTCTAGCCCGGGACCAGGGTTCAATTCCCCGCCTCGGAGGGTCTTGGGCTCAAATTCCATGGACCTGATAATTCTCGCCTCAGTGCCTATTCCAATCATGGAGTCCTACTCTGCAACTCTGGGCAATAGCTTGCTTAATCTCCACAAAGGCCCCCACAACACTAAAGATGCCTGGGCTCCACTTTGGGAGTGCCCAGGAGTGGACGCCTCACAGGGAAAGCCAAGATGGGTTCCATAGCGGTATTCGTACAAGCGCCTTGAGACCCTTGCGGGTGAGTAGTGCGCTATACAAGTATCAATTTACATTTTTACATTTTACTAATTTCATATGTTTTAAGGCACTATATGTGAGTGTTGGAGTATATAAATGAGTATATGTGAGACTAATGTATGTGAAGAGTGCATGTATAAATAAGTGTCTGCTTCTATCAGTGATTGTATAAGACAGTAAATATGTGTTAGTTTCTGTATAAATAAGTGAGTGGTATGTCTAAAAATAACGAAGTTGGTGTGTATAACTGTATTCATGAGTAAATGGGTATGTGATTGATTCTTTGCTTTACTGACTAGGTGTGTGAGTAACTCTATGGAGGAGTGGCAGAGTGTGACTGTGTGTATAGATGTATGAGTGCATATTATAGTCCTGTATTGATGAGTAACTACAACTATAACTGACTGAATGTGTGTGTAGACCTAGGAAATAGTGAGTGGTATTTAGTATATGGCATTCTTGTCTGTACGGTTTCAAAAATAGTTGTCTGCATTTTAGAATGGGTGTATCAAAGTTTAAATTAGAGCATCAGTATGTGTATCAGATTATCACATGGATTATGTCATGAGTGAGGTCATCATTGATTTCATTTGAGATGTCATCAGTGATGTCATCAGCGATGTCACTGACCATGTCATGAGTGATGTAATATGTGACGTCATCACCAATGCATTGCGGGCGCGTTAGTTTTAGTAAGCTCAACTAACTATAACAGGCGAATTTCTCTCGTTTTATGAGTCAAATGTCCAACTAACTAAAACGTCCTTGTATGACAAACCTTTTGACAAGATGCCTATTTCTGAGTCAGTGAAAATTGTGTTTGTCAAATTTATCACAGATAAACCATTGTCCAGTGATTGAGAAAAATTGCTTACTTGTGTCGTATGTGTTACTTCTTTTTGTTGGAGTTCCACCGCCTGTAATTTCTTTTCTTGGGCCTTGCGTCTTGCATTACTCTTTCTACGTTCTCGTCGCTTTGCGTTTGGGGTTTTGCTGGTGCTGGAATTCTTGGGCGCAAAGTTTCGCGCCTGTCCTGCCGGATACATTCCAGTTCCTGTTCCAGGGTAAGTCGTGTAAACCCCAATTGATCTGAAATTCTCCCTGCTTCTGTTTCAGACCCACTGTCCATGTTAGAACTCAGATCTGTGAGGCTTGAGCCATCAGGCGAGTTAGAGCGTGCCTGAGCCGTGGCACGTGCCGCGTTTTGACCCGCTCGTGAGTTTTGTACTTTAGAAGCTTTAATTGCGTCGTACTTGTGGGCAAATGTAAATATTCGGCCTTCACTGTAATCCGTTTTATCGCGTTGGAACTTAAATGCTTTGCGTTTTCTGATAACATCCTCCTCTTTTTGGACTCTCTATTCCATTGTTTCACGATGTTTATTACATTCCAATGCGATATCAGCATTGTCCGCACACAGGCTCGCTATTTCTGCCTCAATTGCATAAATTTGTTCTTGGATTTTCAGTCTGTCACTTTCTGCATAGCGCACCAACATGGTTACCAAACGACGAGAGGAATCTAAGCTCCATTCAGCTCAATCTTTAAGCATTGCCGGGTCCATATATTCATAGCTTGGAGCTAACATAACTCTCAGCCCCTGAGGTATCCGGTTTACTTCTATATACGGGCTGAGAGAACGGTGCTCCCACCATTTTGACTGTTCCCGCTTTAGTAGTTTTTCCAATGCTTTAAATTTCTCGCGGAGGTTTGAGCCTCCAGTAACACCCGGTTCCTCAGAAGTGCTGGCTGCCGACCCCCCAGCCGGGGAGTCGTCGAAAGCTTCAAGGGCGGCAACCTCTCTCCGCTTGCGTGCGCCGGCCGCCATGGTGTATACTGTATTTCAATGAATATCGTACTCACTCAGTACGGGGGTGCTGCCTTAATCGCTGCCTGTCCTCCGTCTGAGCACAACTCCTCCACCGGAACAGTTCTTTTAGTTTGCCGTTGAGTTGCGGATGCAGAAAGTCAGGACAGCCATCCCAAACACACACCCGTCAAAAACAACCGCAACAATTTTCGCAGACGCCCAGGGGCTTGAACAGTAACTCCCCAACGGGAGAAAGTAGACGACTTCCGGGTTACCGGAGGCCACGGTTTCCTGCTGCTCAGCCACTTGAGGAGGAGGGGTCTTCCAAACACCGGAGAAACACTCAACCGGTTCGAAATGTTTATCGCACTTGTACCTTCTCAGCGACGCGCCCCCAATCCAGAGCCATCGACCAAAAAGAGAACGGAAGACCCAGAGTGCAGGTGAGTTTCTTTATTTCTCAGTACACCACGCCAGCATAACGTTTCGGCCTTCGCAGAGGCCTTGGTCACATGACGCACCGAGAGAGTTGCGTGAATTTAAAGTGCTCATGCATTAACAACAGTACAATTTGAGTGGTTGGAAAATTAATATGGGTGTGTCCTAGGTAGTAGTTAGGAAGCGTGTTGCAATTGCAATGGGTAAGACAGGGCGCAACATTATTGTGCCTATTGTTTTGATAACTGTTTAAATACATTGTTATCCGATAATTCATAAAAATTCTACTAAGGAATTCCTGAATTTACGTAAGATGTTTTACAAAAATGTTATATATTTACAACTATTAACAATGAAACCATATGCCCAATAGGGATATTTACATGTGCAATTTCGCAAGTTGATCGGATAAAGTGGGATTTTTTGATATATATATATATATATATATATATATATATGTCAAGGTGTATTAAAGAATGAATGTATTTACAAGTGGCTAAAGGAATAATTACTTATGACTGTATAAGTGAGCGATTGAACGTGTCTTACTGATTGCATGGGTTAGTAAATAAACTGTGAAAGTCTGTATTAGTCTCTCCGTTGGTGTGTAAGCAACTACATGGGTTGCTGAATAGCTACATGTGCATCTATATAGGTTATTGATTTGTTGTGTGAGTGTCTGTGTATGAGTGTCTGTATGGTTCCCTGAGTGTCTGTGTGGGTAGGTACGTGGGGGGTGTATGAGTCTGTGCATAGATGTCTGAGTGGGTGAGTCAGTGGTTGTATGGATTAAAAAGTACATTTGGGAAGGACTGTATGGGTGAGTTAGTGTGTGTATGGGTGTGTTGCTGAGTGAATGAATTTCTCAGTGGTATATGTGGAGAAGTGTGGCTTAATGATTAGAGCGGCAGACCCTGATGCAGAGGTCTAGCCCGGGACCAGGGTTCAATTCCCCGCCTCGGAGGGTCTTGGGCTCAAATTCCATGGACCTGATAATTCTCGCCTCAGTGCCTATTCCAATCATGGAGTCCTACTCTGCAACTCTGGGCAATAGCTTGCTTAATCTCCACAAAGGCCCCCACAACACTAAAGATGCCTGGGCTCCACTTTGGGAGTGCCCAGGAGTGGACGCCTCACAGGGAAAGCCAAGATGGGTTCCATAGCGGTATTCGTACAAGCGCCTTGAGACCCTTGCGGGTGAGTAGTGCGCTATACAAGTATCAATTTACATTTTTACATTTTACTAATTTCATATGTTTTAAGGCACTATATGTGAGTGTTGGAGTATATAAATGAGTATATGTGAGACTAATGTATGTGAAGAGTGCATGTATAAATAAGTGTCTGCTTCTATCAGTGATTGTATAAGACAGTAAATATGTGTTAGTTTCTGTATAAATAAGTGAGTGGTATGTCTAAAAATAACGAAGTTGGTGTGTATAACTGTATTCATGAGTAAATGGGTATGTGATTGATTCTTTGCTTTACTGACTAGGTGTGTGAGTAACTCTATGGAGGAGTGGCAGAGTGTGACTGTGTGTATAGATGTATGAGTGCATATTATAGTCCTGTATTGATGAGTAACTACAACTATAACTGACTGAATGTGTGTGTAGACCTAGGAAATAGTGAGTGGTATTTAGTATATGGCATTCTTGTCTGTACGGTTTCAAAAATAGTTGTCTGCATTTTA
Organism: Lissotriton vulgaris; assembly: GCF_964263255.1. Lineage (NCBI taxonomy): Eukaryota > Metazoa > Chordata > Amphibia > Caudata > Salamandridae > Lissotriton > Lissotriton vulgaris. The sequence continues at coordinate 75,799,954 of NC_141690.1, forward strand.
GAATGGGTGTATCAAAGTTTAAATTAGAGCATCAGTATGTGTATCAGATTATCACATGGATTATGTCATGAGTGAGGTCATCATTGATTTCATTTGAGATGTCATCAGTGATGTCATCAGCGATGTCACTGACCATGTCATGAGTGATGTAATATGTGACGTCATCACCAATGCATTGCGGGCGCGTTAGTTTTAGTAAGCTCAACTAACTATAACAGGCGAATTTCTCTCGTTTTATGAGTCAAATGTCCAACTAACTAAAACGTCCTTGAAACCTATGTTTTTTTTGTGAATTTCAAAGGTTTTTTAAATGCTAATTCCTAACTATAACGTCTGTAAAACCTATGTTTTTTCCAGTGAATTTCAAAGGTTTTTTAAATGATAATTATAATGTTCATTAGGCATATCTTGTTTTTCTGTCTTGTTCAATTATCATCCATTCTCAACCTGGTAAAATCTGCTAATATCACCACTCTTCCATCAATAACTTCTGCCAACAAAATCGCCACAAACCAGAGCCACATCTAACACTAATGATATACAAACTAGGCGTTCCCGTGCAAAAAAAACACAAAAACACCACTTCCCCATATTTTCAACAACCAGACAAATCTGCAATGCTACCTAAAAACAGGCGATAGCACCACTTACCATTACAAATTAACATCAACCTTTAACTGGTGTAAGTAGGTCGACTAGCTACAGCGTGAACTAGACCCAACTCACACCCACATCTAAGGAGCAACACATGATAGAGGCAGTAATCATGCAGCTCTGACAGCCATAAAGCCACAACACCCGGAGCCAGCAACCCCAGAACATCCCCCCTGGACCACTCCCACCTTACTACCATTGAGACCGCGCAAAAGAGGACAAAGGACCTTCCCAAAATACCATATCCCCTCAACCGCACAATAGCTGAATGTTCGGAGATGTGGCAACCATCTATGTGTGAAGGAGGCAACTCGCCCATCAACTATAATTCACACAATCCCAAGTGTACCGGTGATGTGCTGCAGAGAACTCACTATTAAAACCACAAACCTCTCCATGTGGAGATATAGTATTGATACGTGTAGTGTACTGCACATTGGACACAACCATATTACCTCAGACACTGGGGAAGATCTCGGTCATGTAGCTGTGTTGTCCCCCCCTTGAACGGAAGCGGATTGGGCTGGTCCAATGTACGCAACTCCAGCATAAGAGTATAAATACATAGGCCACGCCCCGGGCATTGTTCACTTGTGCAAAGACAAAAGAGTCTGCCAGAGCGGCGGCCCTCACCCTGGCACATGGCTACCACCATGACCGTGGGCCTCCTCAACACAAGCCCCTGCAAACCCAAGCGCCACAACACAGCAGACTCATGTCTGTACCGACTACTGCCTATAATCTACACTGCCATGCAGCTCAACTCAACGCCACGTGGCTGTGTGCCCATCCTGACCGCTCCCTGCACCAAACACTGGGGTTACACAGTTCACAATTCAAGATTAGTAGCAACCCAAATTGTGTAAGAGATAATAATGGGTTAAGAAGACCAAATGCCAGGTTCACTTGTGGGAAGACCAACAACTCTGCCAGAGCCGGGGCCCTCACCCTGCCACGTCCCTGCCTCCATGACCGCAGGCCTCCTCGACACAGGCCCCCTGAGAAACTAGCGGCACAGCACCGCAGACTTATGTCTGTATCAACTGCTGCCTTCGATCTACACTGCGGACAGCAGGGCTCACAATTCAGAAGCAGTGGCGATTGCAGGTGATTCAGTCCAGTACGCAAGACACGTTACTCCCAGTCCACATCAAACATCATCATAGGCTCCTACACTCTTAATGCTTCTGGTACCACAATATCCCTATTTAACTCAAACAAATCCCACATATCTAACTGTGTCCTGAGTCCTGAACAGCAGTGACCCCAACTTTATGTCAATGACCACAGCACCTCACTCCCTTCGATTAGTGAGAAGTATTTTCAGATTCAAGTCTGCTGACAAGTGGTGCCACTGAACCAGCACTATGCAGGCCGGTCACGCCCCCAACGTATGCACAAGGCTGTAAACCCTTCCTCATTACTACCTCTGACCTACACTACGGTCAGCAGTCTTCACAATTCAAATACAGTCCCGATTCCACATGACACACTCCAGTACGCAAGACACATTACTCCCAGTGAAACCCGTCCACATCAAACATCATCACAAGCTCCTACACTCCCAATACTTCTGGTACCACTAACCCTATTTAACACAATCAAATCCCACTTATCTAACTGTGTCCTGAGTGCTGAACAGCAGTGACCCCAACTTCGTGGCAGCGACCACAGCATCAGACTCCCTTCAGTCTTATTTGTTCTTCTTTTCTTTAAAACATTTTTTTTTATATATATATATCAATACATAACTAAGATTCTTCTTTGCTCAACCGCACAGAGATACTTCTGGGCCCAAGAAGGTTGTTGGAGGTATGCTTATAATATGAAAAAAGCGTCTGTTACCTCCTAATGTGGGAGAGTAAGCATCCAAAGGGGTATCACTCACAGAAAGAACACCGATATGTTTTCACAAATGCCTCGGACAGATGCCAGCTGACGGACTGAATCACAAAATAGTTTTTCAATGTTTATGAGCAGCTCGGACCCAGGCTCGCACACCGACAGCTGCGGCCCATTCGCTCGACTCACAGTCACAGTACTATGACCCGTCAGCATCATTGTGTCTATCCCTGTCTTGTTCCATCGTACACCACGCCACGCCACTCCAATAACGTTCCGATCTTGGCCCACATAGCTACCTGTCGCAGGCGTACTCACTGTTGTTGGGCAGGTCAGTGGTCTAGTTCTCAATATTACATGGCCACTCCCTGAGGGCAGGTTTGCACACACCCCACTAATCCGGCTTATGTAGCACAGGCCAAGAGACCACGCAAATATAATAGATCGACAACGTCACATCCTTTATTGCTAGTGCTCACTAATTGGCGAACTGTCCACGGGTCTCAGCCATAAAGACTCCACAAAAACTTGCATATCACGTTAGTCACACCCTGACCTATCTGGCCGACAGCAGCCTAGCATCCCCTTGGTGCGGACTTCATATACATAGAGTTACGGCCACCCCAAACTCATGTGGCCATCAGGAGCCTTCCACAACATGCCACTAACTTAAGTTCCACAAGCTGAGCACACCAAACCCTTAGGTGCTCTCCACCATTGACGACTCTTGACTCAGCGACATCAGTGAGATATGCCAGACCGCACAGAAGTTCATGTGGTTTCCACCATACATGATTCAACGACATCTATCAGATCCAATAAGAAGCTAATGTGTTCTCCGCCATTCAAGACTCAACGAAATCTGTAAGATGCCCGCACAATATGATGTGGTGTCCGCCATTCAGGACTCAGGACTTTGCAACACATCTGAGATCGTAAGGGTTTTGACAGGAACCTGCAGTCCGCCCAATGCTGCATACTCCGATAGCACCAAGTAATTATTTGCTAATCGATGCGCAGAGGCGACAATCTCTCACACTCACTCTCTCTCTTCCCTCTCTCTTCTCTCTCTCTCTCTATCACTCACTTAATTCCTTTCCTTCTATCTCTCGCTCCCATCAGATGCTGGATCTTAACAGGATACACTACCCAGTCTGTATATAGTTCTGCACGCAAACAAATGACATCACAACTTTCACAACTACAATGCAAAATTAATTTCGGCGATAACCCACTTTACCACCAAGAATTTTACATATGCTTAATACTAATGTTAAACAGGATGACTACCTGCAGCATGAAGAGACACACCAGAACACGCACAGGTGCCATAGAGTCAATGAGCACAATATAGGGATACCCATGATGGCCACAAGACTCATTGCAACAACCCCAGGACCACCAACACCCACCAAACCTGCATCTGAGCAAGTCTGTCTGTGTGCTCATTGTGTTAGCATGATAAGCAAATGCCCTACAACAACATAGTCTGCTGTCTTCAGCAGACGTTACTATGTCACCTCAGCATTGGCAGTTTCCCTGGACATATAGCTATGCATGCATCCTCCTGCATGCAAAACAGTTGTGTGCTGGTCTGGGGTACACAGGTCAGCGTAGGGGTGTGCCTACCCGGTTGTCTCCCATATGTCCGTGTGCAGGAAGAGCGGTAAGTGTGGCTCTGTGTTCTGATGTAGCCTGCCACAAGGGCCACAGCTGAGAATGTTGTAAAGTGGCATGCACCACCTCCAAACTGCAGTGTCAATGTGTGGTTGGAATACTGTACAACATGCCGGAATACGCATTACAATGCTGTGACGTACGAGTGCACAGTATACAACATCGCACCGTAGAAAAGTATGGGGGCTCAAGGGAAGGAGGAGCAGATTTTTGGCAACGTAACACACAATGAACTCGCCCATCTGCCACGTGCTGGACATCTCATCCATGATGACCACACTCGCACACATCCAACAACACCCACAACTGGCCTTTGTACATATCCTTTATGAATGCAGCGTGGTTTTCACTTCTATGCTCGTTCAGCGCTGTGATGTTGCTGAGTTCTGTGACTTATGCTCCTTGTTGGTGTGTTTCATTCTGGCCAATATTTGTCTATACTTGTGCTGTACTTCACTGTACATGTATGCCATTGTGCCCATCACCCAGTCCCCCCACTACGTGCTTCTTCCTCTTCCTGCTGCTATTCTTTCTATAATTTTGCTCCTCCACACATAAATAGACATAAATAACAAATTAGAATAGTTCCTTGTTTATTTTAGGTTTCAAAACGTCTCTCTATTACTGTCTTTCTTATTTAATGTTCAAGTACACATAGAACTCAGAAATGAAATGTATTCTATCAACACATTTTCTAGAACATTCTACAACACATGGAAGTTAAAAGTTCATCAATATTTTAAACCCTAACGATATTTTTTGCAACATTTTCTTGAACATTTAATGGCACGTGCAGGTTAAAAGTTCACAATTCTTTTTAATTCGAACAGTGCCTTCCAAATGCAAGTAGCAGATGTGGTTGAGTTGAGAAAATGTTATCCTATAATATGTACTACACGTTCAAACTGCTTTTTCTTAACCAATCACAAAGATGTTTTTCCAAAAACATGAATGTGCACCATACTTTTAAAAAAACAATCCTTTTCATCTCCCAATCAGGTACTGTTTTGTATGCGAAAAGAAACTAGTTCCCCATCTTTAAACATATCTCTTATTCTACTAAGAAACTGCATGACCTACAGACATCTTTCCATACCTTTCAGCCATACCTTCAAAATACTAGTGTGCATCGTAGGATATAGCTATGCTTTCTGGTGCAAGAGGTATGCAGAACAGAAACGTATTGACTTAAACCTAGATTTACAAAATGTGAACATTAAATGGTTTGCACAGAGAGGATTGAAGTGGCGCCAATTGTTGCCTTTGGTTAAAAAGTGTTTGCTTCTTCAACACCCTGACCTCGTCATTGTGCACTGTGGTGGAAACGACCCAGGCACATTGATTGGCATAGGTTTGGAAATGCTTATAAAGGACACCTTTGGACAGTTTGATGCTACTTTTGCATCAAACTGTCTTTGTATATTCCCTTATATCCCAAAGACAAAAGTGGAAATGGTCCAAACAATTTTGTCCTCAGATTGAAAAATGTAGGAAGAAAGTCAACAAAGCTGTGTCTACATACCTCAGAGACCACAAAATGGGGTCCATCTACAACAATAACATACGTTTTGATATGGCTGATATCTACAGAATTGATGAAGTACACTTCACAGATCAGGAAAATCGAATTTTCCTGAATAACTTGAAGCTGTGCATTCGCACTTATATGTAGCTCCAACTAATGAGCACACAGTCTCTTTCAGAGCAACCCTATAACTTACAACTTAGGCCCCTTATTTTAGGACCACATAATGGCAACTCCCGGACCCTCGCCAACATTTTTTCTCCACACAGCTGTGGCGCTACAACCAGACCATCTCACTTTCCAACACAGAGCTCCCGCTTTGATCCCCGGCTCTATTCACCCATGGGGGTCAGTAGTTTGCGCTTTACAAATACTGTATTGATTTACCTTTGCACTCCTTATACAACACCACCTGAGCACCATATACAAGTTAGACAGGTGTGACACAGCGCCCAGAGCACATGACTTCACAGCATAGCACGCACAGTTTGGGCTCACGGTTTCATCCCCGACTCCAGCAGCAGCTCAATTTAACAGCATCACACTCTACGCAATACCTCACTTAATTTCTGTACCCCTCACTTTTAAACCGGTAGGAGTCAGTAGGTCAACAGCTTTACCCCGAGTCCGTCAGCAACTCAGTTTATTCCCCCAGCACCATCAGACCTGTAGGAGTAAGCACTTAGCACTTCACAAATACCGAATTGATTTGATATGCGCAAATTTGCCTTTGCACTCCCTCTATAACTTCGTAATCAAGTGATCCCAGCTCAAGTTATTGTTGAAAAGATTCCCCAAGTAGGTAAAGTTTGGCACTTTGTCTATAACTATGTCATTTACTGTGTATTTGCATTTTTTAGTTTTATTTGGGCCACAGATCATAATACAAGATTTATTAAAATTAACTTTAAGATCCAGCCCTGTCATAAAATCGTTAAATGTGTTCAGACATTTTTGTAAGCTGTTAGCTGTTAAGGTCATCAGGACTGTATCGTCCGCATAGGACAGTAAAGGTATCTGTTTCTGGAGAAATCTAATTGCTGTTGTAACAAGAAATGCTCTAGACCATTTGTATATACCAAAAATAAAAAGGGGGCCAATATACAACACTAGCGCAGTCCCTCAGTTGATGCGATTGAATTGGTCTTTTCTCCCCTTGAGCCGTACCGATAGCTACAGTAGTGGATGCATGAAGCCTTCGCAATAGGGTAACAAGTGGTTCCTCAAATCCCATTTTATCCATTAGCGACCACAATTTACCATGGCAGACCTTATTGAAGGCGCTGGACAAATTCATGAAGGCCAAGTGAATCGAGGCACCCCTGCCTTCATGTACTTGCCCATAATCATAGACAGGTTAAAACATTGCTCTGTCGTTCCCCTTCCCTTCCTGAAGCCAAATAGAGTATTCGCTATAAGGCCGGAGGTATTGGCCCATGACTCCAGGCGTGCAAGGATTACGCACCCCAGAAGCTTGCATGAGGCATCTATTAACGAAATTGGTCTGTAACATGTAGGGTAATTTCTATTTCCCTTTTTAAAAATTGGCGCCACCACTGCTTTTTTCCATAATGATGGAATACGTCTCACGAATACTGCTTTAAAAACATTAAGTAAGAGTGGGGCCCATATTTGGGTATTGCTTTTAAATAGGTCTAAAGGCACACCATCTGGCCCTGGTACTTTTAATAGGGATACCCTTTCTCAGTGCCTCCTCTAATTCCCTTAATAAAAGTGATGTGCTAAGCTGCTGTGCCATTTGTGTGTTGATGCTTAATTCCTCTTCGCACTCACTTATTGAAAAACACCCTTTGGGTTAAATATTTTAGTGAAGCGGTTCTCCCAGGCCACCCAATTTATGTTAGTTTCCATGGCCCTTATATCGTTGGTAAAAAGTGGGCGATTTAACACCTCCCAAAAACTTCATAATTAATTATCAATTACTTAGTTAATATAAATATAATATAAATATACTATGAATTAACAACGAATTATTAATGAATTCAACATAAATTACTTCCTACCCTTTACCCCTATAACCCCACAAATGTCACCTAAAATTAATTACACAAATTCCGTAATTAATTTTCTATTAGTGAATGAATATTAATTAGGAACTAATTATTAATTCATTAAAAAGAAATTACCTCCCACCCTTTAACCCATAAACCCCACAACCTGCCCCTAAAGAAAATCACATAACAATTACCATAATTAATTAACAATTAATTTGTTAATATTAAATTAACAACTAATTATAAACATAAACTACTTCCCACCCTTTACATCTATAAACACCACAACTTGCCCCTAAAATAAATTACACAATTACCATAATTAATTATCAATGAATTAATTAATACTAATTAAAAAACAATTAATATTTCATTACAAATACATTACTTCCCACAATTAACGCTATAAAATCTAAATTAAATTAATAAAAAAACATCACTAATTTATTATAATTAAATGACTTCCCACCCTATTCCCCTATAAACTAACAACCCACTGTGGAACTAAATTTTTTTAAATGTAATTAAAATAAAATGTATAACTACTAAAAATGTAACACATATATTAAAAAAAAAAAACAATACTTATGCAAAAAAACATCACATACATTTAAAATACAAACTAAAATACATAATACTAATTTAAAAAACGATATTTTAAACATTTAGATTTTTGCAAACAATATTAATGACCTCTATATTTTTTTAACGATATTTCTTACCTTCAATTCGATATTCCTGACCACAATATTCTTGTTGTTGATATTTCCAACTTGATATTTCTGTAAGTCAACATTTCCACATCGATATTCTGTCTCAGCACCCATCTTCCCTTAAATCAGATAAAGCTCCAGGGCCTTATGGTTTTACTACTTCATTAATTCATCACACATTTTTCCCAACTAATTCTCGCTAAATTAAATCTCCTCATTAATACCTTTCTACAGTCAAGCAAATCTTCTATTTCTTATTTCAATGCCCTCATTTGTCTCATTCCTAACAAAGGCGAAGACTTACACTAGTGTAAAAATTATTCTTGTCAAAATTGATTCTAAAATTGTTTCTAAAACATTGGCACTTCACCTGGAATCCTTCTTGCCAAATTTGCTAGGGAAAGAACAAACTGGTGTTGTCAAGGGTCATTATATTCCTGACAATGCTCGCTTATTTTTTGACATCCTCTCCAAATCTCAAAAATAACGTAATCCTTTAGCAGCCTTTACACTGGATGCAGAGAAAGCATCTGCTTGTGTTGATTGGTCTTTTATCTTTCCTACTTTAAAATGGTTTTATTTTGGACACAAAATCATCTGTCCTATTTCCCTTCTTTATTCTTCCCCTGCAAATGGACTTACATCTTTCTATTTCCCTTTAGGGTGTGTTGTTCACCAATGCTGCCCTCTTTCACCATTCCTCTTTACTTTGGCTCTTGAACTTTTCTTATCTAGAATTAGATATAATCCCACAATACAGAGGTTGTAATGGAATACTCAACAAATAAAGACAGCAGTATATGATGATGGTATTCTTTTATCCTATCTGTACCTCACTCCGCACTTCCTGCCTTCCTTCGAGAAATGTCCTCTTATTCTCTCATCTCTCGTCAACCACAATTAGTTTTTGGCTGACCATGAACAATTAGTTGCACTGGCGGATTGTATTTCACCCACCTTCTCACTCCCTTGCGGCATCTCTCAGGGGTCATCGCTGAGCCTGACTCTTTTTAATATTTACATCGCTCCATTGGCAAAACTGATCCAGTCCCTGGGTTTCTTAGCTGTATCCTACACTGACAAAACCCTTATCATAGTAGCAGTACCCCTCTGATACTGTCACACGTGTTCACAGTTGTCTGCTCCAAATTGGGTATTGGATGTCCTTAAATTGTTTGAAGCTTAACTCCAATAAAACAGAGGTACTTCTTTTTGGGAGCAATATATCTTTTTGGTCACTACCGTTCTGGCCTCAGGAATTCGTCTCTCTCCCTACACCAGTAGGCAAGCTGAAGAACATGGGAGTAACCATTGATACAAAAGTTTCATTTTAGAGCTACATTAACACCATTACTTCAGCCGCATTCGTCACACTTCACACTTTCATTCATTTCATTCCCCACAATCTACAAACACTGGTAATAACAGGAAAAAGGGTCTTTCCAACATCCCGATTGTGCAAAATGCAGCTTCCTCATTTCTCCTGTGTATCCCCAAGCATAAATCTGCCGCTTCCGTGCTTGGACACTTACACTGGCTTCTGGTGAAGAGACGCATTGACTTTAAGAAGGCCTTGTGTATCGCCTTTAAAACAGTGCATGGAATTGCCCGACCTATCTTAAGCGCAACTTCCAGTGATATACCCCTCGGACACTGAGGGCTGCCTTAACTCACAACCTTGTATTGCCCAATTTCAAAAAATCTATTTGGTGTGGCAGATGTTTTTTGGTGGGGACCACTAGATTCTGGAATTCTCTCCTGTTGGAACTGAAAAGAAGAAGCTCAGATGTTAGCTCTCAGGAAAGGACTCAAAGCCTGACTGTTTAACTAATTATTCCTCTGCCTCTTCCCTGAGTTAGCCCCTAGACATCCGCAGGTATTAGTTGCGCTATATAAATCATCTTTTCATTTCATTTCAACAAATGCTAAATCCTACCCTTAAATAAATACAACTTCGGAAATAATTGTTCAGCAGTAAACTTCTCTTGGAACACTTTCAAACTTAAATACTTAGGGTTATGGTTTACATTTTTGCTTGAAACCTCTGCTTCTCTGAGTGTAGAGGATTGTAAACTTGAAATCACTCACTTGGTCAATCGCTGGCACCCTATACATCTTTCCTGGTGGGGTTGTTTAGACACCATTAAAATGTTAACAGTAGATATTTGTCCTCTCTACCATTTCTAATATCCCTTTATCTGTTCAACAAAAGCTTTTTAAGCAAATCAGTTTCATACTTTCCTCTTTCTAAGGAATGTAAAGAAATCCTGTGTCTCCCTAATACAATTAAAACACCCTAAAGCAGATGGTGGTGTTAATTTCCCTGATTTTCAAAAATATCATTCATCCTTCCTAGTAGGACAATCTGTTCAGTGGATTCAAGATTTCACTAAAAACCCTCCTTCATTGGTTGATTTGGAGAAGTCATTTGTTCTCCCTTTTCTTTTTGTGAATACTTGGCCTGCTTGAAAAAGCCTCAAATGTATACCCTCCCATTTGTAAACACCATTGCTTTTCATTAAAACCTACAGAATTTTTTGAACTTATTGTTGTTCTCTCTTTCCGCAATTCCCCCAATTGGTTCAACTCCTCCTTATTACATAAGAATCAACACATTAAATTGGAAATCCTGTAGGAAATCTGGACTAATTTAGGTCAAGCAACTCTTAATTAATGACTCTTTTCTTACTTTCTCTCAGGCACAATCTCTTTTCTATTGACCCTCATCTTTTCAGCATTAATATTTCCTTTTGCAAAACATCATATCAGATGCTATCGCTAAGCGCTCTTCCAATCGGCACAATCCCCTTCACCCTCCCCTACACTAGGTAATCTTTTTTACAGCAATCCTAAAGCTTTGGCATTATACCATTCTTTATGCCAACCTTCCATGGATAGGGCTAAATCAGATACTGAGCTAGCATGTGAGACTGACCTGGGGTTGGTTTGGACTGTTTTTTTTTGGAGACAAATTTTGATAAAAAATAAGGTCTACCTCTCGTGCTGCTAACACTACTCAAATGAAATTCTACATTTATAACATGCTTCTCTTCTCCCGGGTTTCCTGGCATCGCATCTATCCACATCACTCAGACACTTGTTGGTCATGTCACTTACAACATGCAGACCTCAAGCACAGACTTTTCAGTTGTGTGCTTGCTCTTCCTTTTTTTTGGACACAGGTATGGCAGCAGACCTACATCATTTTGACACCTCAGTGCCCTTATCTTTCACCAACGTTTTCCCTGGAAGTATATCTCCTGACTGAGACCATGTATCTTCCCAAATATAACAAACAGTGATCTTTCATTGGCAGGGGCATTTTAACAACTCACCAAAATTTGGAAGGATTTTTCTAAATTGCCTTTCCAGGCCTGGTATGCAGTTTGTTATCACCATAGACTCAATACAGCTTATATTAATCCTATCTGTCTTGCTGTGAAAGACTGTTCTTTAGGCGTCCCATCACCAATTTCATGACTAGGCATGCTAAATCTTCACACTACCATCACTCTATTAGAGATTACAGGACTTATTTACAAGCCCCTTGCGCCACCGGTGCGTCACATTGCATGACGCACTGACTGCTCAACCTGCTGCATGATTTTTACAAGCATACGTAAAGTCACCCTACCTGGTTTTATGTGTGCTTGTAAATATTGCCCCTTTTCCCGCAACACTTTGTGTGTTAGGGGTGTGACATGGGTGTTGCTGTGGGTGTAATCATGCAACATTCATGTCCACTGATGCATTTCAAGATTTATGAGCAACCGTGAACCTGGAAATGCATCAGAATGCTAAGCCACCCTAGCGGGGCATAGCGTGGCGCAGCGAGGAAAAATGTTTTCCTTTCTCTTCATTTTTTTCATCTTTCAATGTGTGCTGCATTCCACAGCTTCCATTGGAGGAGTAAATCACCTCAATTGATTGTTCTTGTGCAAGAAGGTGCCGCTTCCTGGACAAAAATAATCTCCCCACGAAACAGGCATCCTTGCACCATGGTGCCAAGGTGCCGGAGCCAGCGCATGTCAGCAGTTTGTGCCCCAGCACAGGGAAAAACACAGAGATATGACCTGTTATTGTAAATATGCTGCATCCCTGTGCTTCTAAACTAACACATCGTGGCACAGCAAAATTACTTGCGGCACCGCCCTGTGTTAGTTTCTCGTAAGTAGGACCCTACGTTTTCAAGCCATCTTCGCAGAGGCTGCCCCCAAAGGGGGCTCGAGAGCCGGCGCCATAACCAGCGCCGTGCCCCCAGACACAACTGGTAGGGGCCAGTTTTTGGGCGCCAAAAAATAAGCAGGACAAAGGAGACGCTCTCCCCCCTCACACAGCGGCCGCGGGAGAAGCGCTGGCCAATGGGGACCGAGGCATGAAGAGAGCCCCCCAATAGGCAGGGGCCGACCTGGCCTGGAAGTCAGAGGGGGGGGGGGGCATATAAGCACTACTCCCCCAAGGCAAGCTCCTATCTTATCGGAGCGGGGGAGCAGCACCGGCGTCGGAGCCCAAAGTGTTGATCGAGGGTTCCATTTCTCGTAGGCAAAAGCCCTTCACGACCGAGGAACTGGCCGCTGCTGCCCAACAAGAATAAGGGGTTGCCAGGGACGTCTTGGTGCCCACCCCGTCCCACCAGCAAGAGACAGAAGGACGGCCCAGAACTCCCCGCTCAGGGCCACCAACTAGAGCAAGGAGCAGGAAGAAGGCGGGTGCCCATGCCGCAGCACCGGGCACATCAGGGAGCTGGAGGAGTGACGCCAATGGAGTCCGCCACGGCCCAGCAGGATCGGACGAAGTACCCCACCTCGCCATGCAGCCACCAAGGAGAAAGGGACTCTCGTGGAACAGATCGAGCGAGAGACAGAAGTGTAGGTGCCCCCTCCCCCCTCTCACAAGACGGAGGAAGGACCGGCCACCGCAGCAAGCAACAGGACGACATAAGGAGGGGCGACGAGATCCAGGTGGCACCTCGCGGGAACTGGGATCAAGGAGGCCGAAGATCGACGACCAGCTGTCGGACAGGGCGATCGAGGCAGAGCAGGGTGCCAGAACGGCTACCCGAATGCACTTCAAGCCAGAACGGCGGTGCCCACGAGAGCGCGATCTGGGCGCCGGCAGGCTTGGGCGCAAGCAACTGGAGCAATGAAGGGACAGCAGCCAGGCCGGAACCAGGCGGTGGTCGGTGCGGGCGGTGGTGCCCCCGAGATGACAAAGGCCGGGGCGGGCGGCAGTGCCCCCGCAGCCATCAAAGGAGGTAAGAAACAGCTGCGTGAATATGGTTTAATGCCCCTTCAAGGTAACAGAAAAGAGACATGGCCAGCTTAATAAAATGTACAAAGGCCCTAGAGCACGAACTAAGAAAGGATAGAAAGCGCCCGATACCTAACATCCTTGGTATGCTAGATGTCGATTTTGCGGCACTTCTGGCTGCGCCCTCGCAGGAGGGCCGGGCGGCAATGGTGCTATGTGCTGGGTGTTAACGTCCGGTGTGGCAGCAGGGAAACCTAGTGGCGCGAGGGCAAAGGGGAATGAGAATGCGATAGTGGCCAGTGCCCCAAGTTGCTCATGTCACCTCACGCTGTTGCTACTGTCTCAGGCGGGTAGGCCAGGTGTTGAGCCTCGGGTTAACCCCTGTTATACCGGACACTGTGGCCAGTTAGCAGTTGGTTAGAGTGAGGCGCTAGTAACGCCAATGGCACGGGTTCGATCCCCTTACTGGCCAATTCATTTTCACTGTAAAAGAAGGAAATAAAATGATGATTAGGGACGGAGGACTATGTTAAAGTATACCTCCCGGTGCTTTAATTCCTAAAAAGGTAGACTAGAAACTCGCGCTATCATCCCCTCAGATGTACCCTTTTTGTTGTCAAGAAACACGCCTGGCACCACATCCCCACACTGCTACAGTGTAATAGGCGAAAAGTCCAACCCCCATGTTTTGCTGGCTCGGCTGCGCTCTAGAATCGAGGGATGACTGGCGCAGAGAAAAGCTAGAGCCTTTCAGAATTCCACTGTAGAACTGCACGATTACAGGATGAGTGACGTCATACGGCTGGCCATTGGCCAGGCTCTGCTGACACGCGGTATTGTGTCTGCCTGTTACTAGGGTTTTTTCTGCGTGCTTGTGGAAGTGCTGTGCTGCTGTCTATGGAAAATCAATGTGCACAATTTCGCAGAGAGGCAGCTCTCGCCTATGGCCAGTGAGAGAGCGTAAATTTGAATAAAAACTATGTATAGGCCGTATTTACAAGTACATTGTATAATGTAGGAATGAAACGTATATCGTAAGGTGAAGTGACACGTATAGCATATAGATAAACGATATAATCCAAAGTAATATAGGAAATGTAACTGTATTCACTTTAGAACATGTGTTAGATTTAGAAGGCCCGTATATGTAATGGGCTGATGTAGAGATGGTGTAGAAATGCTTACGAAATGTAGAACGTACAAGGTCGAATTCATGTACGTGTGTAACCTTAAACGGAGAAGCGGCGAGAAATGTAACATGGAGAAATGTGCAGAGAGCATACACGGCGATGTAACAAATGAGAATATAAAGTTATGCTTTATGTAGTTTATATTCTATGTAAAATGTATTCATATATATGTAACTGACTTTTGCTAAATACGAATATATAAATGTGTGTTAAAGGTTATACTGTGTAGAAGGTTTTAGGAATGTTAGAAAGGTTTAGGTCATTTGTGATTCTAACCTGGCTGACCAAGGGTTAGCAGGAGCACAGTCCAATGTGTATAATTTAGCGGACTTACAGGAGTCGTAAATAGCTTGATGTGGACGTGAGAGCCAAGAAGTCTAGCACTTGTTAGATTTAAGGTGACAACGCTGGACAAGGTTTATGGCCTGAACGTGATAGGAAGCGCTAAGAATTTGAGACTTGTTTTTGAATGACCATTCACAGGACCTAGAAGGTCAAAGAATTTAAGTTGTAAGTTAAAGTCTTGTTTAAGTTCATATGACTCTTGATTTGAAAGTGTCAGTTGAAGTCGCCAATAAGAAGATGAAGATGACATCTAAAGAAGAAAGGTCAACTTAACGGACGGCGAAAGAGATGAAGCAATGGAAGAAGCTAGAAGCTGACATCATCGGGGAAAGTCCGTGGTGGGCGTCAAGGGGCGTTCCACCCACACTGTGATTGTGTATTTTAGGGACAGCACCCCGGGGATAAGATAGCGAAGGCGAGAGCGAACAGCTCCGAGCAGATGCCATCATAGAAAGCTCAGAGTAGCGATTAGCCAAGGCGATTGGCTCATAACAGCTCAGAGAGAGAAGGACGAAGGGTAGATGACTTGAGCAGATGCGCTGAGAAAGATCAGAGCGTAAGACAGCAGTAGGCCGAGGACCCTTAAGAAGAGCGGATGGGTAGGCAGAGAGGGTACTGCTTCTTAAACTTAAGTTACCTTTAGAGGCTAAGAGAGTTTGAACTTCTTTGGGAGTCAAACTGCTGACACCTTTTAGGTTAGGAACTTGCGAAGTAGGGATGTCACTTAGTATAGAGTAGGGACAGATTTAACGTGATACTTTTCTCTTTCTGTAGTTGACGCCAAGGAACCACTTCACATCGATGCTTTAAATTGCTGATATTGGAATTGATTTTGTATTCTTTTGTATACGCTTTGAGATTTATCTTGAGAGGATTGTAATTCGCATTTAAATTTTGAATTTATATAAACTTTCAAAACTTCATCAGTTGTAAGTGGTTCTTCAGAGTGGCGTCAGTTAATGGGGTTCGTCTAACCTATGCGGGGGTTGTCTTTTACTCAATGACAGATACTAGCGGTCCAAAATAGATGAATGAGATAAGTTATTAAATTGATCATAAATTGATATCAAAATCTCATTCCCCGCAGTTGGTAGCAGAGGATGGTTATCTTCTTGAGGAAGACGACCTAGGCCAGGTTTAGTTTACCCCAAGGTCCCTAGTCATCGACGACCAGAAGAAGAATCCCAGTCGAAGACGGTGCTGACGGTGCGACGAGAGAAAAGCAGCAGAGTCGGTCGAGAGTGAGTATAAGGGTCATGCGTTGTAAGATTGCGGTGTTTTATGTTGTTCCTGTGTTGTAATGTCAAGCGGAGTTGAATGCCTGTAGAGTGATTGAGGGAAGGTTGTGAGCGCGCGCAACCGGATGAAATCTTAAGCTCTAGGGAAGGACTTAAGTGGTTCGGGTGTATCGAACACCCAGAGTAATTTGTCTACCATTGAAAGGGGGTCATGAGGTACCATTGATTTCCCGACAGACCGATGATAGGGGGAGCGTAAGAGTGAGTGAATGAGTAACGGACGCTGGTCGTACGTTTACTGTGTGTAAGTAACCTATCAGTTGAGGCGACCGTCTGACCGTAAGAGGGAAGACGTTTCGTCAGTTGAGGTGACAATTACAGTTAGACTGTGGCTGTACAGTCAGAGAAAAGTGATCGCTTGGACGGAAGTAGTCATTTTTCAGTGTATGAATGAAAACGCATGTGAAATTGTGAGACGGGTTGAGAAAGAAGGAGAATTGCTGCAAGAGGGAACGAGTGACGTCAGCATAGAACCGCGTTGAGATTGGTTAGTTTGTCAGACGTCAGCGAAGAGTCGCACTGAGATAGGCCGATTAGCGAGAACCGCGTAGAGATTGGTTGGTTGGTTGTCATCGGGACGTAAACAAGGAAGAGTAAGGGGAAAATTGTAGATTGGCGAAAATGAAGTGTTTTAAGAGCTTAAGAGCACTCTTTAGGAGAAATAGAAGAAACTTATATGCCGGAGAAGAAGCTCCACCAGAAGGCACACCAGCTTATTATATGGCAGTGAATGTAGGCTTGCACTCGATACTATGGATCTCCGAGTGGAATAAGCTAACAGAAGGGAATAAGGAACTGACGTTTCCGAGATTCGGAACGTTTAAACTAGACGTGTTGAACCAACTGAAAGCGGTAATGCTTGCAACAAGACCTCTACCGAGGCCAACACAGTTCGAAGCACTTAGTGTATGGTTTAGAACAGCACACGAAAAGAGCGTAAAGAGGCGCCAGGAAAGAGTGAGAAGATCGGTAAAGGCAGTACAGGATGCCAAATGGGACGATGAAGCCAAAAAATGGAGGGTGCAGAAGATAGAAGCAGATAAACTGTACCCGATGCTAGAAGTTACGGGAGAAAGGAAACCTCAAGAGGAAGATGAGGAAAGCGAGACAGAAGAGGACCTGATAGAGAGGCTATTGACAGATAGACCACCTCCGTACAGCGGAGGGGCAGCAAGTCCCATATTACCACAAGAGGGCGGGGCTAGATGGGGGGAATATAAATCGATCCCGGTAACAGAATGGGATGCCAAGAAAGAGGAGGAAGTACCTCAATCTAGTTCCGAACAGAGGGTAGTGGGAAGATTCGTGGTCCAGAAAATGCCAGAAACGCAACATGCAAGGTCTTATCAAATGCCGGATGCTCTACAAGTACCGGTTACCATAGGCCCTATCGTGTCAATCTACAACCCAGAAGGGGTCCAGCAGGAGGAACAGGCACGATGGGATAGGGAAAGAGCAGAGATGGAGAATAGGGATACCATGATGAATCCTCAGAGACAGATATTAGCACCGATGAGTCGGAGTACTCCATTAGATGCAGCAATAGGTCCCTGGGTAGAACAAGGGCGTCAAAGAGGGCCAATGGACTTAAGGGGACCAAAACCGAAAACCCATAAGGAATTAAGGGAATATCTGAAAGAATGGGATATTGCTGAAGAGGCTCGGAATAAAAGTTTAGAAACAGGAGCAGAGTGGAGAGATCAGGATAACCGGATTCTCTCTCATTGTGGAGCTGCGAAAGCAGCCCGGAGTGGGAGAGAGGGAGTCAGGAAAGCAGAGGAAATAATTGTCCTACTAGCAGCGGCAATAGGCAAATGTGCGACGACAGGAGTACAGGGTGTGGCGAAGTGCCTCGCGTCACCTTTAGTGAAGGAGAACGAAAGACGCAGGAGTACCGTAATACTTTCAGATGCACTCACCATACCCCGGGTGAAACAGTGCAACATTGGAATCACGGGAACATGGAGAGTCGTGAAGGGTCTCGCCATGCATCCGGTGATCATGGGCGAAGTCACGAGAATATAGGGAGTCGCGAAACGTCTCGTCATACTTCAGGTGATCAAGAACGAGATCGCGGGAGCATGGGAAGCCATGAAGGACCTTATCGGTTATTGAGCGACACCAGACAGCAAGCGAGTTACAGTGATTTAGAACAGAACGGTGGATCCTATCTCGTATCTGGAGAAACCGAGCCGAAACGACGAAGTATAGGGATGGGGGATGGAGTAATGTTCCACCACACCCCACGGGAAGATGGAAAGGCTTGGGATCTAGAGAGGTGGGAACAAAGAGATGGAACGAAAACTCCTCATAACTCACCTGTGTTCAGGCGTAGGGCGCATAGTGGAGGTGAGAGGGGTATGAGCGAACCACCTAGGACTGACATACTGAGAGCTGAAATAAAAGCAAAACGGCTCGATGTAATGAGCTTAAAGTCAGACTTAGATGAAATAATTGATGGCACAGTGGCAATAGAGAGATTAGAGCTGTACGCACCAGATGAAATATTGTTCCTATCCAAGGATGTTACTCGGAGAGCGAGGTCAGCTCATGAAAACTTATCGAATTTGGCAAATAGATATATGATAGACCTGTCACGAACTAAAGCTTTACAGGGTAACCATAGGCTAACTTGCTCGGATCAGGATCTGGATGAGCGTAGAACGATTGCGCTGAAGGTACACATAAGGGAACTGATTCAGAGTATTAGATTATGGAGGAATTTGGATAAATGGGAGGAAAGATGGTCTAAGAAGGGATCCGTTAGAAGGAGTTCACTTACAAGGTCCCCGGATACAGACCTAATGCGAATGGAAGCTTTCCCATTGCGAGAAATCGCGAACGGAAACTACGTTCACGTACCCTGGAGTAGGGGGGATTTGGCGGCATTTACCAACTCCTTCCCAAAGCTAAGAGAAAATCCCGTTGAGTGGTACAAGCAGGTAGAGAGGTTCGTAAAGATCTCTAAGGTGCTGTGGATCGATTTGAACACATTGTTCGATATCGTAGTACCCGGAGATTTGTGGACGGCATGCAAACTTAGCGTTGAATGGCCTACCTGTGAACCTCCGAGAGATGCCAGGACAAATGGTCCCTCAGACAGAGTCATGGAGAAATATGAAAGAGTAATAACATGGCTAAAAGAGAAAGTGCCAGTGCAGGATATAGATTGGGTTAAGATAGATCGAACAACTCAAGAGCCCAAAGAGACAGTTCACGAGTTCTATGAGAGGCTACTGAAAGCATTTAAACAATACAGTGGGTTAGACGTAATGGATCCTAAGGACATAGGACAGTTTGTGTCAAAGTTTGTTTTAGGATTAAGACCAGACATAAGCCTGATGATACAACAGCATCTGATCTGTTGGCAGAACAAACCTTTAGATGAGATTCTGAGGTATGCAAGGTACTGTAGCGATGAGATAGATTCGAAAGCGAAGAAACTCAAGGAAAAATTAATGCTGGTACAAATGCAAGCAGCTGGAAAAGGTGGACAGCGGCAACAGGGAACAGGAACGCAAGCAAAGAAACAGAATAATCAGAGCAGAGATGAGGAAGAAAGACCGAGGCCGAGAATGGATATCGCGACACTGAAAAGGACAACGAGATGTCATCAGTGTAACGAAGTGGGACATTGGAGACGCGAGTGTCCTTACAATGTTGAGACAGGGGAATTAGAACAAGAGGAGGAAGAGGTACAGACTAACGTGGTTAAGGGAGCAGCAGCCCCTAAGGGAAAGTTTATCAAAGGGGGGACTCAGACTCCTCGAGCCCCGTTTCCTCAACCGCCTCGCATTGCAAACGGAGGGAAAACCTATAGACAAATGCCATTGTTTGTAGGAGGAGAGGAATGCTATTACGTTGATCCTCTTACAGGGCAACGAGTAAACAGGGAGGAAGACTGTACTCTAGGAGCAGCCCTGGAAGTAGATCAGAGAGGACCATACGTAGAGGCTGAAGTAGCTGGATGTCCTACGACCTTTTTGGTAGACACGGGGGCCACTCGATCCACGTTGAGATCAGCGGTAGTCCCAGGTTTGCCAATATCGGGAGAGACGATTCAGGTGGTAGGAGTCGCAAACAAGAGGATGACTAATCCTCTGACCGAACCAGTGTCAGTAAAGATAGGGAATTACAGTGACGAACATCAGTTTGTGATCTGTGATTCTAGCCCTGTGTGCTTGCTAGGAAGAGATCTGTTGTGTAAACTGAATTGCACAATACATTGTACACCTGAAGGAGTAGAAGTACAGACCAATGATGAGGATGCCGATTTTAAAATTGTAAACTCGCAAGAGTGCGTGGAACTATATCCTACCTTAACAGTGGAAGAGCTTCCACAGGATTTGAGGGAGAAAGTGTCAGCTGAAGTGTGGGATTTTACTGGAGAAGAAATAGGGCTGATCAAAGGAGTAGAACCAGTAAAAATCTTGGTAAGACCCAATGCTGAGTATCCAAGAACCCCACAATACAAGTTGACTCCAGAGACGATTGCAGGAATAAAGCCTGTGATCGAATCTATGATTAAACAGGGAATACTGAAGGAAATCGTGGGTAGTCCATGTAACTTCCCGATTATGGGTTTGCAGAAGCCTAGTAGAAAATACAGAATAGTGCAGGACCTTCGGAAGATTAATAACATTGTTGTCTCATGTTGTCCAGTGGTACCGAATCCATCAGTGATATTATTTCAGATACCGTTCCAAGCTGAATGGTTTACAGTGATAGATTTGTGCCAGGCTTTCTTTTCGATACCTTTAGATGAAGAGAGCCAGTATCTTTTCGCTTTTAAGCTGGAAGATCGCGTCTTAACATGGTGTCGTATCCCTCAGGGGTATACAGAAAGCCCATCGATCTTTAACCAGTTATTAAAACGAAATCTTGAAAGTCTAGTACTGCCCAAGAATTCGGTTCTAGTCCAGTACATAGACGACCTCCTAGTTGCGTCAGAAACTGAGGAAGCTTGCAGAGAAGACACCATAACCTTGTTAAATCACTTGGCCGAGAACGGACACAAGGTGTCTCCAAGTAAATTGCAATATTGTACGACTGAGGTGCAATACTTGGGCCATAGGATTGAAAAGGGAAAGCGGAAGGTGTCTCCAGACAGAATAGAGGCGATCATGAAAATGAACGCGCCTACAACACAAAGAGAAGTCAGGATGTTTCTAGGTATGGTCGGTTATTGTCGGCAGTGGATAGCCAACTTCTCACTGAAGGCAAAACCCTTACTACAACTGACGCACAAAGGAGTAAGTGATCCGGTACCATGGGACAAAGATTGTTTGATGGCGTTTTTGCAGCTGAGGGAGGACTTGTGTCGTGCCCCGGCTTTAGGGATGCCGGATTACACAAAACCATTTTTGCTTTACTGCTGCGAAAGAGAGGGATGCGCGTTAGCAGTTTTAGCTCAGATTCACGGAGATGCGCGCAAGCCAGTAGCGTATTTCTCGGCTACATTAGATCCAGTAGCCGCAGCGTTGCCCGGATGTCTCAAATCCGTAGCTGCAACGGGTGTCAGCATTGAACGTTCTGAAAGCGTAGTCATGGGTCATCAGTTAGAGGTATACGTACCGCATTCTGTAGAATTGTTAATGACCAGGACTAAGACTCAGCATCTGACAAATAGCAGGCTCACACGCTACGAGCAAGTCATACTGGCTGCCGAGAATGTGACCCTAAAAAGATGCTCCATCTTGAATCCTGCAACTTTGATGCCACTTCCAAACGAGATTGATGACGAAATTTGTACAGATCATGACTGCCTTGATGTGACTGAACTATGCACCAAACCGAGACCCGATATTGTAGATGAGCCATTGACTGACCCCGATGAAATATTCTTTGTTGATGGTTCATGTGTAAGAGACAATATCGGTCAGCTGAGAGCAGCTTATGCAGTTTGCACAATTACGAGAGTAATAGAAGCCGCTTGCCTGGAAGGAGTACACTCCGCTCAGGTAGCTGAAATTGTTGCTTTGACTCTTGCTTGCTTAGCGGGCGACAAACTTCGAGTCACCATATACACCGATTGCCAGTATGGTTTCGGGGTAGTTCACGATTACGGGCAGTTATGGTCTCAAAGAGGTTACATGACCTCCTCGGGTTCTCCTATTAGGAATGGAGAATTCGTGAGACTTTTGTTAGAGGCATTGCAAGGCCCAACAGCTATAGCAGTGGTCAAATGCGCAGCGCATACAAGGAACGTTGATTTTGTGTCACTAGGAAACCGCTATGCGGATGAAGTAGCGCGTTACTGCGCAGAACAGGGTTATTCTCACACTGATGTAAAAGTGGGGGGAATCCAGGAAAGAACTGAATTGACAATGTTATTGGATACTGTAGATACGTGGGATAAATTAAGAAGTGTTCAGGAAAATGCACCAGATGATGAGAAAAAGAGTTGGGAAACAGCAGGTTGTTCCAGAAGCGAGATGAATTTCTGGATCTCTGCCGATGGGAGAGCAGTTTTACCAAATGAACTTGTTAGTCCAATGGCAAGAAAATTGCATGGATCAGCACACATAGGTAGAGATGCTATGGTGAGAGTATTTAGACAAACGTGGTTTAATCCCAAATTAAGAGTAGCGGCAGAAGCAGTGTGTCAGAGATGTACGATCTGTCAGCAACTAAATGTGGGCAAGAGAACACCAGTTACATTGAGTCATATTGGGAGGTCTGGGGGGCCTTTCAATAGGATGCAGCTTGATTTTATTGAAATGCCTAAATGCAATAGACTCAGATACGTTTTAGTGATTGTTTGCATTTTTTCTAGATGGGTTGAGGCTTACCCTACACGTAGGTGTGATACACTTACAGTAGCAAAACTGTTACTTAGAGAGTTGATACCGAGGTTTGGGGTGCCATCCTCTTTGGAATCGGACAGAGGAACTCATTTTAATAGCGACATAGTGAAGATGCTATGTTCAGCTTTGAGTATCGATCAGAAATTACATTGCAGCTATCGACCAGAAGCTTCAGGGATTGTAGAGCAAATCAACAGCACGATAAAGTCCAGACTGGCCAAAGTTTGTTCAGCAACATCCCTGAGTTGGCCAGACGCACTTCCAGTGGTTCTTATGAGCATACGTAGCACACCAGATAGAAAAACAGGTCTCTCTCCTCATGAAGTGCTAATGGGGAGAGCCATGAGATTGCCATCGGTTCCGACTGCAGCTCTAGTGAACATCACAGACGATTTGATCTTGGACTACTGTAAGGGACTATCTGATGCTGTTAATTCTGTGTCCCTCCAGGTCCAGGCTGCAGAGGTTCCATCAGCACAAGATTTGTGCCATGACCTGAGTCCGGGAGACTGGGTCCTGGTGAAGAAGCATGTCAGAAAGAATTGCTTAGACGTGCGCTGGAGAGGACCGTTTCAAGTCATACTTGTGACGAATACTGCAGTAAAGTGTGGAGGTCTGCCAAACTGGATACATGCCTCACACACCCGAAGAGTGCCAACACCTCTAGAAGAGACAGCTCCTCTCTCGGATGAGAATCCAGCGGAAAGCGGAGAAGCCATAGAGGGGGAAAGCCAAGCTGTGGAGGTGAGCGAAAAGACTGAGATTGAGACGGAACAGGTCGACGAAGGTCAAGACATCAGTGAGACCGAAGTCGCCTCAGGAGAAGAAAGTAATTGGGAGTCCGACACAGATGTCGAACAGACTGAGAGTGACCAAGAGACAAGTCCAAGAACAAGGAGCAGAAGGACAAGAAGTGACAAAGCCAGTTGGCCGGAGAGAAGGATAAGGCCAAGTTTGGAAGAAAAGCAAGAAAGAACTCTT
Organism: Lissotriton vulgaris; assembly: GCF_964263255.1. Taxonomy (NCBI): domain Eukaryota; kingdom Metazoa; phylum Chordata; class Amphibia; order Caudata; family Salamandridae; genus Lissotriton; species Lissotriton vulgaris. The sequence continues at coordinate 75,824,250 of NC_141690.1, forward strand.
GTTCCGATTGCAGAAGAATCAGACCAGGAGGAGGAAGCTACAGACTCAGGAACTGAAAGTCCAAGAAGATCGAGGAGGGTACGTGTGCCCTGCAGAAGGTACGCCACCCCAGAGTGGACTTATCTAGCAGATGTCTTGGGGACAGAAATCTGGGAGAGTGAAGAAAGTGAAAGTAATCGATCACGATCCATTTGTGGCGGTGGAGATATGGATGTTGACGCCTGGACTCGAGACTGAGGGATTACTGACTTTCACACTTCCAATACCCCCATATTTGAGTCAAATTCAAGATCTAGTGTTAAATAGATTACAGTGTCCGACTTTCGGTCATCAGATTCCGGAAGAAGAAGAAAAAGTTATTCGTTTTGAATTATTAGAAATTGTTGTGAAAGCTGCAGGTGCGAAAATAATTGTTGATGCATAAGAGACTTTTGTGTATAAGCTATAAAGAAGAAGATAACTTAGCGCCGAGTGGAAAGAAGAATAAAATTAGGGATTACATTTAGAGGACGGAGAAGGGTTAGGGTTGTCTGTTGCCGAGAGGAAAAAACATTGGCGCGAAAAAGAGACTTTGTTGATAAAGAGCACTTTTAATAAAGAAAATAAAGACTTGCAAAGAAAAACTTTTTCGCAAAAGAAGGAGCTACGCTGTTTTGATAACATGGAGAACGGCAACCCAAACCGAAAAGCTAGATGTATAGTAGGTACACTGATAGCAATAGTAATATTTCTCATAATTGCAGTAGTGACCATATCATACATGATAGGACATGAAAGTGATAAAGAAACAGCAAATGTACAGCCTGTAACGACTTTGAGACCTGCTCTTGTGGGGAGGAAAGAGGAGAGCAATGAAATGCGTGAAAAGGCATTATCGGCAAATGAAGCTCGTAGATTACATGTAGACGAGTCACAGGGAAACTTTAGGTCAAATGCATATGCCAAATTGTTATATGAGTATATCGATGCCATGGAGGCCAAAGATTGCTATGTTTGTATGCAATTGCCGGCTTCTGTAGACGAAGGCATTAGATATCACCATCTCCCTTTGACTTATGGGATAACATGTAGCTTACTGCTTAGTATATTTTATGGTAGGGAAGGATTCGAGTACTACTTTTCAAATTATGATTCGGCCTGAAGTTCCGAATTATAAGCAAATGAATAAGTGGGACTATTACAAAAAGGAGGATAGATTAGCCAAATTCTTTCTTCCTTGGGATACATTAGATACATCATATGCACGCAGAAATAACCTAACTTGCAAAGTGTCCGAGGTAGAGAAGAAGTTTATAGGACAAGTAGATGATAGATACAGAAGGCAGAAGATTCTAAAAATGTCAGGACAATGGAAAACGGATTGGACCAAAAGAAGAGAAAGCACATAAATAGAAAGGTAGCAATGGTCCAATAGCTTTGGATAGAACGCAGAAAGGAAAGTTATGTTTAACTCGAAGCAAGACGTATTACGAGAGTGTATTTGTAGGTGAAGTGAATTGTGAACATGCTTTTAGATTAGAGTATTATACGAAAGATTTCATGAAAGGAATGCAAGCTATTCCGAATGTATATTTTGTATGTGGAAGAAATGCCTATGTAAAACTACCTGACAATTGGTATGGTTCATGTTACTTGGCAATTGTCTTCCCCAAAATATATCATGCAAAGGATGTAGCGATAATGGAAGGAAAGGCTTCGAGGCTTCGAGGAGAGCGAAAAGGGAAGTAGGAGATGCAGAAGTAGTAGGAGATGTATTTGGAGCAATGTTTCCTATGTTAGGTTTAATACTTAACGATGTTAAGATCAGGAGACTGGCTACAGTTGTGGATAGATTATCTGCAAGTACTGCAAGATCATTAATGTTGGTAGAAGGCGAGATGCAGTCGATTAGAGCAATGGTTCTTCAGAACCGACTTGCTTTAGATGTACTGCTAGCAAAAGAAGGCGGAGTTTGTAAGGCTTTGAAGGTCCAGGAATGTTGTACTTATATTCCTGATAATTCGAAACCACTTGAGAAAGTCATACAGAACATTACACAGATTCATCAAGAGATCGAAGATTTATCAAAAATAAACGTTTGGGAAAAAGTCGGTCATGGAGTAGGAAAGGTTGGGAGTTGGTTTTCCAACCTTGGGAAAAACATAGTATGGTATATATTAAAGCCTGTATTGATAGTATTAATTTGTATAATCACATTGCTAGGTTTAGTAAAATTATATAAATGGTATAGGTCGAATCGGTTACAACGAACAATGAGAGAGCAAGAAAAGAGATTAGCTGCTTTACAAGATCAACAGTATAAAAGTTTAAGAGCTCTCGAAACGATGAAAAGAGGGAATATTGTAACTAGTTCTGTTTAGAGATGTTATTCAAATTGCATTTAGTGATGACTCCTAGAAGTCATCAAAGGGGGGACTGAGAGAGCGTAAATTTGAATAAAAACTATGTATAGGCCGTATTTACAAGTACATTGTATAATGTAGGAATGAAACGTATATCGTAAGGTGAAGTGACACGTATAGCATATAGATAAACGATATAATCCAAAGTAATATAGGAAATGTAACTGTATTCACTTTAGAACATGTGTTAGATTTAGAAGGCCCGTATATGTAATGGGCTGATGTAGAGATGGTGTAGAAATGCTTACGAAATGTAGAACGTACAAGGTCGAATTCATGTACGTGTGTAACCTTAAACGGAGAAGCGGCGAGAAATGTAACATGGAGAAATGTGCAGAGAGCATACACGGCGATGTAACAAATGAGAATATAAAGTTATGCTTTATGTAGTTTATATTCTATGTAAAATGTATTCATATATATGTAACTGACTTTTGCTAAATACGAATATATAAATGTGTGTTAAAGGTTATACTGTGTAGAAGGTTTTAGGAATGTTAGAAAGGTTTAGGTCATTTGTGATTCTAACCTGGCTGACCAAGGGTTAGCAGGAGCACAGTCCAATGTGTATAATTTAGCGGACTTACAGGAGTCGTAAATAGCTTGATGTGGACGTGAGAGCCAAGAAGTCCAGCACTTGTTAGATTTAAGGTGACAACGCTGGACAAGGTTTATGGCCTGAACGTGATAGGAAGCGCTAAGAATTTGAGACTTGTTTTTGAATGACCATTCACAGGACCTAGAAGGTCAAAGAATTTAAGTTGTAAGTTAAAGTCTTGTTTAAGTTCATATGACTCTTGATTTGAAAGTGTCAGTTGAAGTCGCCAATAAGAAGATGAAGATGACATCTAAAGAAGAAAGGTCAACTTAACGGACGGCGAAAGAGATGAAGCAATGGAAGAAGCTAGAAGCTGACATCATCGGGGAAAGTCCGTGGTGGGCGTCAAGGGGCGTTCCACCCACACTGTGATTGTGTATTTTAGGGACAGCACCCCGGGGATAAGATAGCGAAGGCGAGAGCGAACAGCTCCGAGCAGATGCCATCATAGAAAGCTCAGAGTAGCGATTAGCCAAGGCGATTGGCTCATAACAGCTCAGAGAGAGAAGGGCGAAGGGTAGATGACTTGAGCAGATGCGCTGAGAAAGATCAGAGCGTAAGAGAGCAGTAGGCCGAGGACCCTTAAGAAGAGCGGATGGGTAGGCAGAGAGGGTACTGCTTCTTAAACTTAAGTTACTTTTAGAGGCTAAGAGAGTTTGAACTTCTTTGGGAGTCAAACTGCTGACACCTTTTAGGTTAGGAACTTGCGAAGTAGGGATGTCACTTAGTATAGAGTAGGGACAGATTTAACGTGATACTTTTCTCTTTCTGTAGTTGACGCCAAGGAACCACTTCACATCGATGCTTTAAATTGCTGATATTGGAATTGATTTTGTATTCTTTTGTATACGCTTTGAGATTTATCTTGAGAGGATTGTAATTCGCATTTAAATTTTGAATTTATATAAACTTTCAAAACTTCATCAGTTGTAAGTGGTTCTTCAGAGTGGCGTCAGTTAATGGGGTTCGTCTAACCTATGCGGGGGTTGTCTTTTACTCAATGACAGATACTAGCGGTCCAAAATAGATGAATGAGATAAGTTATTAAATTGATCATAAATTGATATCAAAATCTCATTCCCCGCACCAGCGTTTTAAGGGGAATGCAGACGTCTCGAGACTCCATCGCCTCGTTTTATTAGTCTCCTTGCTGGAACAATGTCTCTTCATGAGGGACGCCCCTCTCATTGGAAGGCGGACTACCGCTTTTCTTGCAGGCCTGTCTCACAACTGGGGATCGACTGTCTCGTAGGATCACAGCCTTGCTCATAAGATGAGAGATGGTCTTTGGACGATGTTGTCATTAGGGAGTGAGTCAGTAGTATTGCGTCTTTAGTTCTATCTCAGGATGTCATTGTGCTGCTGGGGGCTCCCCTTTGCACGACACTAAGTGGTGCGGGGAAGTGAAGGTTTGATTTGACCTGAGCAGGGAGGCATTCATATCCCCCGCCCGGATGGTCATTACCTTAGGACACAGGGTGGGGCGTGGGCTCAGCGGGTTCAGAGCATGAGATGGCCTCGTTATGCGTGAGGCCTGTGTGCCTGTGCACACACAGTACTCCAATAAATCATTTGAAGTGGCCCGGACGGTAAAATGACCCAGGCTATCGTGCAGATGCTCGTGCTATGCTCACGTTCGGCAAATTAAAGGCAACAGGCAAAACAAGATGCTTTCAGAAGGACAGTCGGGGTTTGCATTGTGCTCGTTGAGGACGCCATTTGAGACAACTTCCCCGGTACATTTGTTCTTGGTACCTGCCATTCATAATGCCCGGCATGGCAGAAATAATGTTTGGAAAGCTGGAGCTTGGTTTAATAATCCATTAATGGGCAAATCCTGGCAGGACCAGCGCAACTTGTCTTTAATCAGGATAGGAATGTGAGCCTTATGATATCCGTCAATCAGGCACCTATTTAAATGGACCATGCTGCGTTACCATAAGTGATAAGTGCAAAGAGCTTCCAAGGTTGAGGTCGGAGGTTTAGGCCCGACCACGTATATAAAAAAAAAAAAAAAAAAAAAAAAGAAAAGAAAGGGGTTGAAGAAAATGGACTTGGCTTTCGCTGCTCTTCATGTTGAAAACTAGTTATGAGCGTTGAGAGCCCTATCTCTGCCTCGAGCAGCGGCGATTCGTCATACAAGGCCCAGAGTAGTCTCACCCCCACAACTCTACATTAACAGGTTACAGATGGTTAATATTAATGCGGTAAAGGGCTTGAACCAGGCAGAGAGCACAGCATACCATTATAAGTTAAGTCAGTTAGTCCTGGTTTGTCAAACGGACCATGGCAGCACTCTGCCGGAATTCAAACGGTCTAGTAAAGGGGTTGCTATGAACTAGGAAGCCTCTGTGCCAAGCTAAAAGGAGCTAGCGCTGTATATTTACACCCGGGCAGGCGAGCGCTGGTAACAATTTGCGAAGTGGCGGGCCTGCGCTATTTATGATTGCAATGGGAATAGGGCGACCGGATTAAGGGCTCACACTCTCCAATACCTCCTGTCCCATGAGAAGTGTTACGGGTGAGGGAACCGGTCTACCCCCAAGGTACGCACATTACCTTTGACGGCTCTCATGAGCAACACTGTCTTCACAAAGCCGCGCAACACAGACTGGTGTGAGTTGGCTTTCAAACGGCGAAGGGATTAAAGACATGCCTAAACAACAAGTGGAATTTTGTGTGCAACGGGCACAATCCCCTGTCGGGACTTGGCAGGTCCGACCAAGATTTCCCCCGTGCACAGCTTCAGATAAATCTCAGAGTTGCACATAAGTTCATGAGCGTGCACAGGCGCCTGGGAGAAACGTGTTAGGCGGCCCCACCTGATGCAGTGGCTCACGGAGCATACTACCTGGGCTGTGATAATACGGGGATGCCTGATCGGATTTCAGGCCAGAATAGCAGGCTCTGACAGAGATTCGCTCACACGCCACAGGCTAATTGGGGCAGGGACTCCCAGCGCAGGTCCTGAGGTCAGAGGCAGACAGCGGGGACAATTGGAAGATCCAGGGCAGCAGCGGGCAGAAAGGAGCGGACACCCCCTTCCCCCCCCCCTACTCTGCTTCCGGGAGCGTAGGCACTCCACCATGATAAGAAAGGCAGGAGAGGGGCGGTCCGTAGGCGAGAGGGCAGTCGGGGGGTACGTGGGCCCAGGGGCCGAGCCTCGGAGTCCCGCCCGCTTCTGGGGGAATCCGGGCAAATAATCGCCAGCGCCCGAGGGTTTAAGGTAGACTACGGTACTCATGTAAAGCGCGCCAATACCTCGGGGATGCTAGTAATGAGAAGAGTGATGGGGAGTGACTCCAGTAGAAGCCCCTAGGCACTTTATCAGGGAGATAGGTAATACAGGAATGTACAACTTCAGAATAATTCCTTATGCAGGAAGAATTACAACTTACCCCAGCGCTAGAGGCTTGTTGTGTAAGAAATAGTGGTTGCAGTCGATGACCTCTTCATGGAGACGACTCATCTGCCCACTGATGTATTACAATTAGGTACCACGGCCCAAGAAACAAGGCTACCAAAGACTGCCTGTACTTACCGAAGCAGCCTTCAATATACAGCCAGTGGGGCACGTAGTTGTCTCAGCAAAACGTACTGTAGCGAAAGGCCAATGTCAAGGTTACCCGAACACCGATGCCGGCTTCTCATTTCAGCAGAGGGCCCGGACGCCGACAGTCTCAAACCATGCCTATAATCTGTTGAGACACCCGTACATAAGGGGGAGTGCACGAGACATCAAGGGGCAATCCACGTCCGGATTCGGATCCCCAGATTAAGTTGTCCCCGCTTTAGCAGGAAGGGGACCCCACCACCAGGTCGCTGGTGGGGTGGCTTACACCGCCAGGCAGCGCGCCCCCCCCCCCCCCCCGGTACTGGGTGAGATTTGAATTCCAGAGGGATATCGCTCTCTTGTTGAAGCGATCCGCAAACCGGTTTCTAACATTATCACAATAGAAGGAAGCGAAGGAAGTGTACCAAGCACCGCATGGTAAAGACAGCTAAACTTGATCTACATTTAGTGGAGGGCGAGGCCTTGGCCTCAAAGGGATCTCGGCCCAGCAAGGACAATGGTCCGAAACATTGGGGCGGACTTTACTAGAGACAGGAGGAGGGAATTAGGTGCGCTATTATGCGTACAGGATCCTACTCAGAAACCTCCAGGTTCAGATGCCTTGCCCCCAGTGAGCAGGTTAATGGCAAGAGTAGTCTCGAAGGGCGTCAGAGAAGCCCCCCCAGCGCCCACACTGTCGAGTTCTTACAGCAACAGTGGCAGCGGAACACTTGCCCCCACCAATCCAAGAACTCTACGGCCCACCTACTGAAAATAGTGAATGGGGGGCTAACATGACATAGGCAGGCAAGGCACTGGAACTCGGGTACTTACCGCCAAGCTGACCCCTGGTAAGACGACGAGGATCAGAGGAGCAAATTTTCAAAAACAGCCATGGGAGGGCGCTGAGGAAACGAAACGGGAGGAGACAACCGCAGAGAATAGATGCGCAAGCCGGTCCAACCGGAAGGGAGCAATGGTCCTGGTAGGACGCAAATATGGAAGATCAGGACGTAGTTGGGGGGAGCCGCGGGGAGACGGAAGCCTCCCAGACGGCGTGGCGAAGAACTACGCTGATAACGGTTGGTAGGGAGGCACACCGGAGGGCTGTGTGCCAGAATAGGTCCACTCACCTTCAGATGCCTCACGGCTGGGTGAGTTGGGCCTAAGGACAGGTGTGTAGGACCACTCACTCTGGGATGCCTCACGGCTGGGAAGTTGGCCTACCAAAGATTGGGGGGAGTAGCAAACGGGGACGGCACTCGCAGCCCAGCCCCTGCCGGAAGGCAGGGCACGACAAGAATCGGACATGGTAGCGAGGTGGCCAAACTCCGGGACAGAAACTACTCCCTCCCGCGCAAAGGGAGCGCAAAAAATCCAACCTAACAAAGGAAACGACCCAGAAGGGCCAAGAGACAATAACAAGGACGTTTGCCAGGACTTAAACAGGCAAAATATGCAAAGTATATATATATATGTTTCCTTGTATTCCTAATAAACTGCGGCCAATAAATGACCACCACAAGATGAGTGTGTACGTTGGTTTTCTTGGCATGAGAAGGAATACTATATGAGAGAAGGTAGTGTACAAGTGGGAGTGGGGCAGAGTGCGGGGGTTATCGCAGAGGCTGCCCCCAAAGGGGGCTCGAGAGCCGGCGCCATAACCAGCGCCGTGCCCCCAGACACAACTGGTAGGGGCCAGTTTTTGGGCGCCAAAAAATAAGCAGGACAAAGGAGACGCTCTCCCCCCTCACACAGCGGCCGCGGGAGAAGCGCTGGCCAATGGGGACCGAGGCATGAAGAGAGCCCCCCAATAGGCAGGGGCCGACCTGGCCTGGAAGTCAGAGGGGGGGGGGGGCATATAAGCACTACTCCCCCAAGGCAAGCTCCTATCTTATCGGAGCGGGGGAGCAGCACCGGCGTCGGAGCCCAAAGTGTTGACCCACCCACCCACACCTAAGGAACAGCAATGTCGCAGGGCTGAGGAACGAGCGGCGAAGAACTACGCTGATAACGGTTGGTAGGGAGGCACACCGGAGGGCTGTGTGCCAGAATAGGTCCACTCACCTTCAGATGCCTCACGGCTGGGTGAGTTGGGCCTAAGGACAGGTGTGTAGGACCACTCACTCTGGGATGCCTCACGGCTGGGAAGTTGGCCTACCAAAGATTGGGGGGAGTAGCAAACGGGGACGGCACTCGCAGCCCAGCCCCTGCCGGAAGGCAGGGCACAACAAGAATCGGACATGGTAGCGAGGTGGCCTAACTCCGGGACAGAAACTACTCCCTCCCGCGCAAAGGGAGCGCAAAAAATCCAACCTAACAAAGGAAACGACCCAGAAGGGCCAAGAGACAATAACAAGGACGTTTGCCAGGACTTAAACAGGCAAAATATGCAAAGTATATATATATATGTTTCCTTGTATTCCTAATAAACTGCGGCCAATAAATGACCACCACAAGATGAGTGTGTGCGTTGGTTTTCTTGGCATGAGAAGGAATACTATATGAGAGAAGGTAGTGTACAAGTGGGAGTGGGGCAGAGTGCGGGGGTTATGATTTTCACTTATTTTGTTCATAACTAAACTTTTAATTTTTTCTTAATCATACTGTTTCACTTATTCATGAGCAGGTTTTGTTTTTTATAATTTTACCATCTGTAATCAAATTGGATCTTGCACATTTCATGAAGTTCCATCTCCCCCATCCCTCCTTTTATAATCTCTTCATAAACTTTATTGTATTATTAAATTCTGCATTTGCTTAAACCAAAAACAGTTGTTCTAATATCAAAAACGTATAGACCAGTAAACCTGCTTGTCTCTCTTTCAGCCCGTTAACATGTGTAGGCACTTAACACCTCGTCAAGTCCTTTTAAGATATAGAGCAAAAGGTCCTGTAGAAGTGTTAAGTGCATTAGCATATTTACTTAAAGAGCTGCCTCGTCACACTGCCAGCCCGAGGGGGCCCTTTAGAATACTGATGGGACCTCTGCAGGATCTCATTTCAACCGGGTTATTCTTTTGCAGTGTGCACATGAAGAGAAACTTTCTTCCAGGCTGCTGCATTATTTTTAAATGAGCAGCTGGGGAAGTCCTTCTCTCTGTGCCGCTAATCCGATGTGTGCTCCTACAAAGGTGCCACGCGCTGTGAAAGTGTAGGCGGACCTTACAGAGAACGTAGCCTGCTCTGTGGGGTAGCCCTATCACAGGGACTGGAATAGTACATATCCTTGACAGTGTGTAGCCTACCTGACATTACTTTTACATCAATATTTTGGCTTGTTGCTATTCATTACCTTAGGCCCACCAATAAAAGTGAAGTCGGTGTTGAAAATTCTGTTTGGAAACCAAAGTTTGCCGTTTGCATGGCATTCAGGGTGTGAACATGTCAGGTTAAGGGTGAACACTAACCTGCATGCGTGATCCTGTGGAAACAATCTGGATTCACAAGATGCTGGCTCCCAAACCCATTCTGGACCTCCCACTGCTACCCTGTTATAGCCAGTGATCACAAGATGATCATTACAGGAAAGGGGAAGCAGACAGATGAGAGAGATATAGAAGTTGCTCAAGGTCCTACTGTCACAGTGTAATCCAATAGAGATTCTGATAGCTGCGACAGGAAGTGATTCAATAATATCATAGCCTTACAATATTTTAAACTTTTTGTTATCATAGAGCTTTCACTCAACGTCCCATGCTGGTTGTTTCCTGCTTCCATTCTCAGCATTCATAATGTTCTTTTATGGTCTTGTTAACTCCACTGTACTGTACTGACTTCTTGCTCTTGATTACTTAAGGATTCAACTGTTCATTATTAGAAGTCATATTTTTGAATGTCAATCTTGTATTTCAAAGCGGCATCACACTTATCATAGATTAAATAATATTTCAAGTTAACTTGTTACAAAATGTTGTTGAAACGCATGTTGTCTGCTAGTCTTCATCAAAATACGGTTTCCTTGTGCTAATTTGTAAGTTATTAGCCAACTAAGTGCTAAATGTACACAGCAATTTCCCTGTCAGAAATGGCTTAATTCGCAGAATTTGGCCATTTGCGACAAGACATAGGGGCACATGCATCAAGCATTTTTGGAGTCGCAAACAGTGCGATTCCTTAAAATCGTCCGTTTGCGATTCCAAAAATGCTTTTTGGAATGCATCAAGCACTTTTAGAAATCGCACATTTTTGCGATTTCTAAAAATGCGATTGCTTTTAAGAAATCGCAAATTTGCGATTTCTTAAAAGCAATGCATGATTACTTTTATAATTGCGAATTCGCAATTAGGGTGTCAAATTTACCGAGTGGTTGAACCACTCGGTAAATTTGCAAAAAGTGTTAAAAACGCTGCAAAAGCATTTGTTACACATTCATGTTACGGACACACATGTCCTTAGGACATGTGTGTGTGCAACATGATGCGAAAACAACATTTCATGGGTGCAGGGGGGGTCATTTGAACCCCCCTCTCCACCCTTGAAATGCAATCAGGATTTGCGATTAGCAAAGTGCGAATTCGCAATTCCCATTCATTCCTATGGGCATTTTAGCCCATAGGAATGAATGGGAATTGCGAATTCGCACTTTGCTAATCGCATAATATTTGAGAATCGGTAAAAATTGCGATTTTTACCGATTCTCAAATATTTTGAGAAAATGTACATGCATCCCATTTTGCATTTCCTAATTTGCGATTCCCTAAAAATCGCAAATTAGGAAGTGCAAAATGAAACAATGATGCATGTGCCCCAAAATGCCTTTTCTGATGTACAAAATGCAAAATGTGATTCAGTAACTTGTTACTTGTTACTAAGGGCCACATGTATGAAGCTAATTTTTGGTCGCAAACGCTGCGAATCGCTAAAAGGAGCGTTTGCGACCGAAAATTCGCATTTTCCAATGTATGAAGCAAAAATACATCGCAATTTAAGGAATCGCAATAATAGCAATTCCTTAAATTGCGAGAGCCAGAATTCTGCGAATTCCCTTGCGATTCCTTATTCTGCGATCATGCAGTTAGCGAAAATCGCAAATAATGAAATCGCAAATAAGGAATCGCAATGGAATGTATCAAAATATCGCAATTAGCGAATTAAGCAAAATCGCAATTTAAGAAATCGCTATTAACACCAAGTGGGAGCAGGTGGTAACCAGGTGCAAAGTAAATAAGAAATCCCACAATGCAACAGACTCTTTTCCACAATGTCTGGGCTGTACGTCATTGCGAGGAGGCGAAGACTGAGAGCTGCTGCGCAGAGGAGGAGGCGCTAGGAGAGGATGTTCCGTGAGCGCATCACCAACTACCAGCGCACAGAGGAGGACATCTACACCCATTACAGACTGGAGAAAGACAGTATACTGGATTTAATTGAAGAGCTCAGACCCTATCTAGAACACCCCACACGCAGGACACAAGCCATCCCCACTCACATCCAGGTCCTGTGTTCACTACACCTGCTTGCCTCAGGTAGTTTTCAGGGGGTGATAGCCTCAGTAGGAGGGGTGTTGCAAAGTGCCCTGCTGCGCTTTTTCCATGCATTCCTCGATACCATGGTACAGAGAATGCAACACCACATACTCTTCCCCAGCACCCCACAGGAACTAGCCCAGACCAAGCTGAACTTCTACAACATTGCCCAATTCCCCCACATCATAGGATGTATCGATGGGACACATATCGCTATTTCACCCGGTAATCAACCCTTATCCTGCATTTTTTATCGCGCATACCATTAGCCCGCATACTATAATCCCGCAATTGCTTTCAGCCCGCATACCATTATACCGCATTTTTTTATAACGCATGTGCTTTTATCACGCATGCCTTTACAACGAATTACTTTGTGAAGGCATGTATGGTAAATGAATTTGCGTTGTAAACCACGACGATGAGAGAGGTAAGTGGGTTTGGGTTAATTTTTAACGGTGGGGGTCGTGCTGGGGTAGTGATTGTGTAGTGTAGTGTTGTGTTAGTATAGTGTTGAGTTGTGGTGGTTGTTTAGTGTAGGGTCGTGCTGGGGAAAGTGTAATAGGGGTTGGGGGTAGTGTTTTAGGGATGTAGGGTAGTGTTGTAGTGTTTGCGTAGTGTAGGGTCATGCTGAGGGTAGTGTTTTACAGTTTAGGGTAGTGTTGTAGTGTTTGCATAGTGTAGGGTCATGTTGGGGGTAGTGTTTTAGGGTTTAGGGTAGTGTTGTAGTGTTTGCGTAGTGTAGGGTCATGCTGGGGGTAGTATTTTAGTGTTCAGGGGAGTGTTGTAGTTTTTACGTAATGTAGGGTCATGCTGGGGGTAGTGGTTTGGGTTTATGGTTGTGTTGTAGTGTTTGCGTAGTGTAGGGTCATGCTGGGGGTAGTGTTTTAGGGTTTAGGGTAGTGTTGTAGTGTTTGCGTAATGTAGGGTCATGCTGGGGGTAGTGTTTTAGGGTTTAGAGTAGTGTTGTAGTGTTTGCGTAGTGTAGGGTCATGCTGGGGTAGGGTTTTAGGGTTTAGGGTAGTGTTGTAGTGTTTGCCTAGTGTAGGGTCATGCTGGGGGTAGTGTTTTAGGGTTTAGGGTAGTGCTGTAGTGTTTGCGTAGTGTAGGGTCATGCTGGGGGTAGTGTTTTAGGGTTTAGGGTAGTGTTGTAGTGTTTGCGTAGTGTAGGGTCATGCTGGGGGTAGTTTTTTAGGGTTTAGGTTGTGTTGTAGTGTTTGCGTAGTGTAGGGTCATGCTGGGGGTAGTGTTTTAGGGTTTAGGGTAGTGTTGTAATGTTTGCGTAGTGTAGGGTCATGCTGGGGGTAGTGTTTTAGGGTTTAGGGCAGTGTTGTACTGTTTGTGTATTGTAGGGTCATGCTGGGGGTTGTGTTTTAGGGTTTAGGGTAGTGGTGTAGTGTTTGTGTAGTGTAGGGTAATGCTGGGGTGTAGTGGTTTAGTGTAGTATTGTAGTGTTGTGTAGGGTCATGCTGGGGGTAGTGTATTAAGGTACTGTTGTAGTGTTTGTGTAGGGAAGTAAAGTGCTTAATGGTAGTGTTGGGGGGTCGTGCTGGGTAGTGTAAATGTAGTAAAAGGACTGTAGTGTAGGGTAGTGTAGGGTAGTGTTTGTAGTGTATGGTAGGGTAGTGTACTTTCACTTACCTTTAAAACTTTCACAATGACTATACCTTTAACATGCATGCTTTTACGTTGTAAAGGCATGCGTGCTAAAGGCATATTCGTTCTAAAAGTTTTAGTTCTTTTAGTTTGCGGCCTTATTGTATATGCGGGATGAAAAATGCGGGATGATGGTATGCGGGATGATTGTATGCGGAATTTCGTCATATATTCATTTCACCCCCTCACACAATGAGTACATATACAGGAACCGGAAATGCTACCATTCACTTAACATACAGGTGGTGTGTGATGCGAAAAACATCATAACTGACATAGTTGCAAAGTATCCTGGCAGCACACATGACGCGTTTATTTTCCGACGCAGTGGGCTATACCGTAGACTCTCCAGAGGTGAATTTGGCGAGGGATACTTACTAGGTAAATGCATTTAGACATAGGGCACATTACTACTGACTACCATGTGCATTTCAGTGACTAACCATTTACATTTCTACCCACAGGTGACAGTGCCTATGCAGTCCGGGACTTCGTCTTGACACCCTACCTCAATCCTGCAACTGCTGGTGAGCGGAGATTCAATCGGGCACTCATTAGCACAAGAGGCACCATTTAAAGAACATTTGGCATACTGAAGAGCAGATTTCGCTGCATCCATAAAAGCGGAGGAGCACTCCAATACAGCCCTGAAACATGCTGCTGACTGGTGGTAGCATATGCCATGCTGCACAACATCGCCACAAGGAAAGGCATAGCAGTGGAGTTGAGCGATACAAAATCCTCTGACGTGGAGGGGCCTGGACCTGGACGCATGGTAGCTGGTGTCGCTGGTGCTGCAGCTGGCCGCCAGAGACGTGATGAGATCATGCGCAACTACTTCTAGGTAAGAAATAATATCACAATGACAACTGTAATGGGTGTAACTGTGTTTAATTAGCATGATGAACAATGCCACATATCCTCTGTGGCAACTACTCACACTCCAAATGAAATGCACATGTTACAGTCACAGTGCAAAATATAAACTTGTGTGACGGCAAAGTCATCCTAATTGTGCGTAGCAGGCCTATTGCTCCTGACACTACGACGCCTCTCCTGGATGGGTGGTGGGGTGTTGTTGCTCCGCACAGACTGGGCGTCCTCCTCACTGGGAGACATGACTCCAGGGCCAGCTGTACGGAGGGCCCGCAGCTCGTCCAGAGCAGATGTTGCCTGCATGACTGCAGTGGCGATGTCTTGCATGCCATATGAGAATTCACGCTGCATGAGAATGCTGCGCCTGGTTAAAATGTTGATGGCAGAGGCCAATCTATTGATGGCCCGTGTACAACGGTCCATGCTGTCCTGCTTCCTGTGCCATGCAGCACGTTCTGCACGCAGCTCCCCACATAGCTCTTGCATGGCTCCCCTCACCTCTCCTTGTATGCTTGAGCCCTGCCCTCATCTCTCGCTGTAACAACTTAATGTTTTTCGCTTGCAGGCGCTGCACCTGGAGCATGTTTAATTCCAAGCCTGCAAAGACTGAATCCCCTTCCTGTTCCCTAAAGGTACTGGCTCTGCGTTGTCTGCACCTGCCTGTGCCCTGTAGACGTTGGGTGTCCTGAGGCCTGGACTCCTGCTGTGGCAGTGTATCTTGGGACTGTCCTCTGCCTCGTCCTCCATTGGTGGCAGTGGCCTCACTATGTGCCGCCTCTGTCTCTTGGGAGGATTGACAGGGCTATCCTCCCCATCTGTATCTGGCTCCTGCCCTGCATCTCCGGAGTCTGGATGATCCCTCACTGTTCCACTGCCTGTGGGCTGTGTAGTTGCTGTTGCTGTGGACAGAACAGCACACATTAATTTTCTTTACTCATTTGCTATTGTAAAATAAATTGTCTATACGTTTGGGTATACATTACTCATTCTTGTCCCTTTCCTGACCTGAACATGCCAATTTTGCCTAGCGTGGCTGATTAACACAACTTAGATTTACTTTTGGCTACATCTCCCATAATGCATTGCTGTAACTGCCTTTGTAACTGCTTTGGCTTTGAATGTGCTTCCCCTACCCTCTGGGTTGCTGCAGGGAGTCTGGGGGGTGGGGTTTGGGTTAAGATGGCATGATTCCTACCTGGTGTGAATGCTTTTTGGTCTGAGCTGTCTAGGTCAGCCACGCCCGTCACGCTCTCTGGTACCAGTGTACCCTCCACAAGTTCCTCCAGTGGTGTTGATTCTGGCACAGTTGATGTCCCTCCACTGGTGAGCTGTGACTGCTCCATCCTGGCAGCTAGCTTTTCTTTGGAGCGCTGGCGCAGGTCGTACCAGCGCTTTTGTAGTACCTCCACACACCTGTGTGTGCCTCCCAGGGCATTTACTTTTGCCTGTATGTCAGCCCAAATCCTTCTTTTCCTGGTCTCTGGCACCTTCAGGGAACTTTTTCCAAAGAGCAAATCGTGGTTAGGTACCATCTCCTGTATGAGGGTCTCTATTTCAGCCTCAGAAAACTTCATTTTCCTTTTCCTGGCACATTCTCCTTCCTGCTGCTGTGTCCCACCCATTTCCTTGTTGCCACTTTCAGCCATGGTGTGCCTGGAGCAGTCTTCAGTCTCCCACTCTCCCTCTCTGTGAGTCTCCCTCAGCAAACACTGTTGCAGCATGGGTAGTCTGTTACTTCCTGGTGGTGATGTCATCAGACTGCACAAGTATTCAGATTGGCTGTTAAGCGAAAATCGCAAATTTGCGATTTTTTCCATTAAGGATTCGCAAATTTGCGATTTTTTACCGTTAAGGAATCGCTTTTCACTTTCTCGCAGCTAAATAGAGACTTTTACCGAATCGCTAATTATTTGCGATTTATTTGATACATATCGATTTGTGATTCGGAATCAGCCATTCGGTAAAAATCGCTAATTCAGAATCGCAAATCTTGTCCTTCATACATATGGCCCCTAATCGCAATTTTCATTTGCGATTCGGTATTTAGAAGAGGAGCGTTTTGGGCGTTCCTTCCAAATACCCAATCAGATTAGTATCTACTACTGTATTACCACCGAATTCCGGTCACAAAGAAATAATACGTTGTATTTACTCCCATGACCCGACACCTCGCGTTGGAATTAGTACAGATACCATCTGGATCTATTCTTTAATAGGTAACTACTTACCAACCCAACTGGATCTCCCTCTAGCGTCTGGTGAGTGCGCTCACCTAATTACATCCCCTTTTCCCTTACAGCCGCGGCTCCGGATCGCTAATCCGTCCTACTCCTCAGACTCAACCCATGATTTTATTGCTTCCTTGATGTACCTCACAAGCGACCACAGGCCACTACAAGTACAAGTTCTCCTCGTGTTTTACAAATAACCAACGTGTACTACGCAGTAAGCTTTCCCTTCCAGCCCCTAACTATCACAATAGTTTAGATACCCTGGGGCTCATTTATGAGCCCTTAGGTCACTTTTGCACCACTGGTGCGTCACTTTTGTGACGCACCAGCAGTGTAAAAAATGTGCCTTGTTGCGCTATATTTACAAAGTGACGCATCACTTTGTAAACCCCAGCGCTACATTATACCTGCGCCAGGTATAATGGATGCAGGGGGGTGTTTTCACGCAAGAAAGGGTCGTAGAAGTGATGCAGTGAAATCTACAAGATTTCACTGCGCCACTTCTAGGACTCAAATGTGTCAAAATCTTATGCCTGCCAGCAGGGATAAGACTGACGCAAGCCCTTTCACATGGGGCTTGCCCCATGTGAAAGGACACATTGCTGGAGTTGCGTCACTTTTGTGACACACTCCAGCAATGCACCATTTTTGCGCCATACAGATACGTCAGAAATACTGACGTATCTGTAACTCCTTGCGACATGATGCTTCATACAGTAAATATGACGCACCAATCATGTCGCAAGGAGGGCGCACTGAGAAGTGACACATCGCTGCTTTCACGCAGTGGTGCGTCACTTCTCATAAATGAGGCCCCCTGTTTGCTCTCCTCTATTTATCCAACAGGGACCACATCATCATTATTTATTGTTCCTTTCCCAAACAGACTACCCCTGGATACCTTCCACTTGACCTGATTTCTTCTTATCATGTGGGCACCCCACATCACCCACAGGTAGCCCTTACTCCTCTTCCTTTACCTTTTTGCCATCAATGGGTTCCTTCTCCTTTGTTCATTTCTCCCTTTCTCCTCTTACCCCCTATACAGCACTCATCTTATAATTGTGACCCGGTCCTGACGATGACCTGAAATTGTACAGGTTGAAACACTGTTGACTGTCCAGCGTATCTGTGTGCCCCCACATGCCCTCATATGGAGGACGCTCAGCGGCCGCGCTGCTAGCGCGCCTAACGCAAGCCCATCTGCCATCTGCGCCTGTCCACGCCTGGCCCGCGCCTAGACCGTGCCCAGTGCCAGGACCCCTGGATCCCACAAATGCCATGACACCCGACACTGCTACGATGCCAGAACCCTCCAAACACCCAATGCCGGACGATCACACACCTGCTTCCTGGGGGCCCAAAGCACACCCACGGAGCTTTCACCTGCCGGAACTGCAGCTTCACAAGCATCCGCCTCACCATCCTGCCGATCAGGAAAGAACCCAACCACCTCAGATGCATCCTTCTCAACACCCGCTCTGCCCGCAAACACGCCGTTGAACTCTGGGACCTACTCGACTCAACCTCCCCAGACGTCGCCTTCCTGATGGAGACATGGCTGAACATCACCTTGGCACC
Source organism: Lissotriton vulgaris (assembly GCF_964263255.1). Classification (NCBI taxonomy): domain Eukaryota; kingdom Metazoa; phylum Chordata; class Amphibia; order Caudata; family Salamandridae; genus Lissotriton; species Lissotriton vulgaris. The sequence continues at coordinate 75,842,615 of NC_141690.1, forward strand.
CGACATAGCCATAGCCAACGCGGAAGGCTACAAGATCACCCGCAGGGACCGAACCAACGGAGCAGGAGGAGGAATCGCCATCATCCACAGGAACACTCTCAGAGTCTCGACCAACACCGACAACACCCTCAGCACAGCCAAACACCTGCACTTCCAGATCCACACTGACCCCAACACCACCCTCAGAGGAACCCTCATCTACAGACCCCCCAGACCCTGACTACAGTTCAGCGACTCCATCGCCGACTTCATCAGCACACACTCCCTCGCCTCCACGGACTATATCCTACTCGGGGACCTGAACTTTCATCTCGAGAACAACAACACCAACTCCACAACCCTGATCAACAACCTAGCCAAACTCGTACTCAGACAACTCGTCACAACACCCACCCACTCCGCCGGTCACACACTTGACCTCATCTTCTCTGCAAGCCCCCACATCTCCTTCAACGACACCACTGAACTCCACTGGACCGACCATCGCTGCATCCACTTCACCTTCAAGAAACCCACCACACACCACTGCACCTAACAGATACCTCGCCACTGCTGGAGCAAAGTTACCGAAGACCAGCTAACCTCCACCCTCGCCCACAGGCCACCCACCGACTCCAACACCGCCGCCCGCAACCTCAAACAGTGGATCAACGACTGCGCCAACACTCTCACCCGATCAAGTAACCCTCCAACAGTCACACCAACAAGAAAGCCAGCTGGTTCACTGAAGACCTCTGGGCCTCCATGCAAACCTGCCAAAAGCTGGAGAAGATCTGGCTCCGTGAACGAACACCAGACAGCCACACAGCCCACAAGAACGCCACCCGCAGACACCATCACCTCTTCAGATCTACCAAACAGGCCTCCTTCAAAGACCGCCTAGACAACAACGCCCACAACAGCAAAGAGCTCTTCAACATTGTGAAGGAACTCTTCAACCCCAGCTCCAACACCAACAACGTCCCATCCTCGCAGGACCTGTGCGACTCCCTGGCCACCTTCTTCCACTGCAAGATCGCAGACATCAATGACAGCTTCAACACCACGACCGCCCGACAACCACTGAGACCTTTGCCCCCACGACCACCATCCGCACCAACCACCTGCTCCACTGGACCAACATCAACAACGACGACACCATCAAGATCATGAACACCATCCACTCCGGATCTCCGTCAGACCCATGCCCACACTACATCTTCAACAAAGCCAGCATAGCCATCGCACCCCATTTCCGGAAAGTCATCAAAAACTCCTTCGAGACAGCAACCTTCCGGGAGAGCTGGAAGCACGCTGAGATCAACGCCTACTCAAGAAACCCAAGGCGGATCCCAAGGACCTCAAGAACTTCTGTCCCATCTCCCTGCTCCCGTTCCCGGCAAAGGTCATCGAGAAGACGGTCAATGAACAACTGACCGGCTACCTTGAGAAGAACAACATCCTGGACCCTTCCGAGTCCGGGTTCTGCAGCAACCACAACACTGAGATTGCCCTCATCGCCGCCACCAATGACATCAAGTCCCTGCTGGACAATGGAGAAATGGCGGCCCTCATCCTCCTGGACCTGTCAGCTGCCTTCGACACGGTCTGCCACCACACACTATGAACACACCTCCACAATGCTGGGATCCAAGAGAAGGCCTTGGACTGGACCACCTCCTTCCTCTCCGGCAGAACACAGAGAGTCCACCTTCCCCCCTTCCGCTCCGAAGCCACTGAGATGATCTGCGGCATACCCCAGGGCTCATCCCTCAGCCTAACTCTGTTCAACATCTACATGGCACTGCTCGCCCAGGTCGCACGTCGGCACGACCTCAACATCATCTCCTACGCTGATGACACCCAGCCAATCCTCACCCTCACCAAGGAACCCCATAACACCAAAAACAACCTTCACGAAGGAATGAAGGCCATCGCTGAATGGATGAGGAACAGCTGACTGAAGCTGAACTTGGAAAAGACGGAGGTCTTCATCCTCGGATTCACCCCTTCAGCCTGGAACGACTCCTGGTGGCCGACCGTAGTGGGAACCGCACCAACACCCACCGACCACACACGCAACCTATGGGTCATCCTCAACACCACCCTCTCCATGACTAAACAGGTCAATGCTGTCTCCTCCTCCTGCTTCAACACCCTCCGCATGCTCCACAGGATCTACAAGTGGATCCCCACTGACGCGAGAAGAACAGTCACCCAGGCCCTCGTCAACAGCAGGTTGGACTACGGAAACGCCCTCTACACAGGAGCCTCAGCCAAACTCCTAAGACTGCTTCAACGCATCCAGAATGCCTCTGCACACCTGATCCTCGATATCCCTCGACGCAGCCACATCACACCCCACCTGAGATACCTACACTGGCTCCTGGTCAATAAGAGAATAACCTTCAAGCTCCTCACACACGCACACAAGGCACTCCAAAACACCGGACCAATGTACCTCAACAGATGACTCAGCTTCTACACCCCCACCCGCCAGCTCTGCTCCGCCGACCTCACCCTCGCCACATACCCCCGCTTCCGAAGAGCGACCTCCGGCGGCAGATCGTTCTCCCACTTTGCAGCCAAAGACCGGGAACACCCACCCCATCCACCTACGGCAGACCCAAGACCTGCCGGCTTTTCGAGCAGTAGCAGCATTCCCCACCCCTGTGCCTTGAGACCCTCAAGGGTGAGTAGTGCGCTTTACAAATAATATGATTGATTGACTGGGCGCTATTGTGGTTTCCCTAAACAGCTGAATCTTTTTGTGAACTGGCTGCTGCTTGTTTTCGTAACCATCAGCCAAATTGTTCCTAGCGTCATTTTTTTGCTGTTACTTCTCCTTTGTCACGTGTGTGTTCACCCTTTCCACGAGCGTGAATGTGCTCAAAAAATTTGGTCACACAAGCATATAATGTAATGTAGTGCTAATACAACTACTTCCACTTAAAATAGACCAGTTTTTCTGCTAATTATTGTGGTCTCCCTTTTTTCCCTTTGTCTTACATCGACCCAAATGACAAAAATCCAATCAGTAGAAGTCCAGACATGAATTTTTAAATATTAAATGCAAAACTAGTGCTTAGAAGTCACTAGCGGTCACAGGTTTACTTGAGGTTGCGTGGGATCAGTACAAATCCAAAGTTAAGGCCAACCACAATGGAAGACAGGCCAGTTACAGGAACCAGAAAGGTCCTGCTGAAGGAATGCCTTCGCTGGCGTGAGTGTTGATGTCGAGAGTCTTCTGCGTCAAAGACAGGCCGCACAAAGGGGATTTCGCATCATCGCCAACCTCAATTGAAGTGCATGCAATGCGTTATCGTCGAGCTGCACATAATGTCATCATCAGGCTACACAGGCTGGGAAGCTGGTCTCGTCAAGCAGCCTCTGCACTGCAGTTGAAGGATGATGCTACGGAAATTCTCACACCGTTGAGGCTGAGGGAGCGAGATTTAAACTCGCAAAGTTAAAGTTCCTTAATATAATAACAGTACTAATGGCATGGGTTGAATAACTAATCAACTTAGTTTTAAAATTGCACACATTACACGTGGGATTAATATGCTTTTATGTTGCACTTGCAAGTAGGTGAAAAAATTAATAAACTAACCTTGTCTTTTGTTTTGTCAGTAATAAATGCGGCTGTTTAAATTATGGCATGTGCTTTATTATTTATGTGCAATGTGTTTTGTCGTGTCTTTTCTGTGGCAAGGGCTCGTGGAGATTCCTGATGGCCTCAAAGAAGAAGGTTTTTATAATGCTGCTTTTTGTGCTTCGGCTAGATAACATAATTAACTTGGATAATATTTAGAAGAGGGGGTGGGTAACAGAATGGGTCTCAATTCTCTAATTAATTACTGTCTTGTGTTTGTTTAAATACTAGTTCCCTGAGAGGCCTTTGGGCCTACGCAAAAGATGGCGTTTTATGAAACCTGTACAGAAAGGAGCCTTGCACGCATATGATGTGAAAAATGTTACCACGTTGAAAGAAATTACTGTGGGATGAAGACGTGCATATTGTGCTCATGGTGTTATATTCAAGGACAGGAAACGGCAGTTTTGCCAATGTGAGGAAGCTAAGAGACTGTAACTCGGATGAACCAGATTTTGTAACTATCCCGAGGAAGCGAAGTTTTTTGAACAATAGGGCTAAAGAAGAGCCCGTTCTTGATTTGAAAGCAATGATGACATGGATGGTCTGACATAAGTCAGCCAATGGGAACGCAGTTGGGAACGAGAAGTGACACTTTCTTAGTAGATTAGTTAGTTAGAAAGGTATAAAACCTGACCCTTCACGCAGGAGGGGGTTCTTGCTTCCCGATTTCTGAGAGACGTGCTGACGGACTTCTAGTGTTCGTAAGGACAGGAGACTTTATTAATTATTTCTTTAGGTGAAGTGAGTTTAGTTAGGGAAAATAGAACTTAGGCAATGGAAACTTTATTTTGGCTTTAATTCATGCTGAATGATTTACCTTTTAAAATGTCAGACTAATGTGCCTTCCTTGAATGATGCTTTCATATTGCTAATAAAATAATGATTTCTGAATAAAAATGCTTTTTTCCTTGAATAAAATAAAGATAAAAAAATTAGATTTTTGTAGTGACAAGCTGGTCTTGTTTATTCATGGTCTAGTTATCATTATTAGATCCATTCGCCTTAGTGACTTAATTAAATGACGTCAGATAAAAACCATGGTCATGTTTAATAAACTGCAGTTGTATATAACATTGTAAAAAGATCATGATTAGAGTGTTTAATTAGGTCACATGATTCAGTCGCTCAAAATTGTCTCTTCAATTTATGGGCCTTAGTTGAGATTTATGATTAATGGTGAGTATTGTGAAGATGAGTAGTGTTATTGAGACAGTTTTCATTAGGGGCGCTGGATCAATTACTTGGTAACAGAGTTACGGTTACTATGGTAACTGACATGCTACATGATACATAGGATACATACATGTCTAAAACATGTTAAGTTTGTTCAGTTGTTACATGTAGTCGAAAGGTTTTTTCCAGTAGTGTGAAAATTCCTGGTTTGCCGGCAAAGAGTTAAGTGTGACAAGTAAGGTTACACTGTGTATTTGTTCTGTTTCAAAATAGTGGTATTGTTACATATATCACAAGTGTTGTGGACGTACAGCACAAGTTTAGGGATCTTAGGTGTGATAGGTTGAATGTATAGTGAGGATTGTCTATGAAATTCTAGCTTTCGAGTATAGGGACAACTGATCTGTTTTAAAACTCACTGCGAAAAGAGTAGTAGAATCTTTCCAAGCTTGAGTGAAGGGTAAGGAAGCGTAGTCTATTCTTACTAGTAAGTGAGGATTTTTCTTGGCGGGTTAAAGTCCTACCAAAAATTTCATGTATGAATGGTTAGGGTTTCTTTCAGTTTGATTGCATGTGACAGAAGGGTAGAACAAGGCTACTTGTTTCTATCAACGAATTTAATATTCTGTGAAAATAGCGTCGACTATTTCTCGTGAAAGAATACTTGTTTGTTTGAAAAACCTATCTTTTTATTTTAGCGAAACAGGCAAATGGTTTGTTTTATGTAAAGTTACTAACTGAATTCAATAGAAAGTTTTGTAAAAATATGGCGCTGTGAAAATATTTTGTAAAGGAGGGGTCAGTTCAAGGAGTGGAACGGAGACAGTGAAGCTGCAGCGGTAGCATACGTCACATGGTTCGCGCTGTGATTGGCTAGCATACGCCACAGTATTCGCGCACTGATCGGCTCATGTGACTTGGTAGGCTCCTACCTGATTGGCTCATTCTGAAATTAAGTAATTCTATTGGCTGAACAGAGTAGTGACGTGGCTTAACCTGATTGGTTTGTTGGTGAGTTTCGCGCATGGATTGGCTGGAATAGCGGAACAACAAGAAAACATTTACGATCTTTTTGAATTAAGTGGATTTGCTTAAAAAAAGAGTTATTATTATTACATGTATGATGAAAAGAAGACTTCAAGGTTTCAGAAATTAAAAAATATTTTCAAAAGTGACGTGAAAATTGAAACGCGAGGTGGAACATTACTTCATAAGTATAAAACACCTGCAGCCTATATGGAAGGTGAATTTGGTTATCATACTTGCCTTTGGATAGATAATTGGATGGAATACACTAAAGATGATGGTGTTCTGGCATGGCCGGAAGACGAGTCATTTAATATGAAAGTAATGAAAAATTTGAGAGAAAAAATGATGTCTCTTGTACCAAAACCCAGACCTACACAATTTGAAGCTTTAGCTGAATGGGAGGATGAAATGTTTGATTTAGAACGGGAGAACAGAGGTGTATCAAGAGGTACTAGAATGAACATTAATCGAGAAACTCATGAAGATAGAATGCGTCGTTGGAGAAAAGCAGATATGTGTAATGGTTTGAACCCAGAAAGAGTGAGGAAATAAGTCAAAAGAATGCTGCTAAGAAAAATAATATTGCTGAAGATAGTGAAGCGGAAGATCCAGTTTTAGAAGAGATTTATATTACAAAGACGAAACACCTGCCACCTTATCAACCAGTTTGTTCATGGTCTACCCCGAGAATTCCTTAAGGAACTTCTCCAAGTGCTCCTCCTAGAGAAATTAATGATGAGTCCCCATATAGATTAAATCTGAATAATGCAAAAATTCCTGAAATAGTAGGAACAAGAACTAATTCTAGTACATCTGGAGAAAGTAGAAATTATGCTGAAACTCCAGTTCAGGGAACTGAAATCCCAAGAGATATAAAAAGAACAGGAAGACTTGAGGATATTCCAGATATTTCAGAATACCTTCGATCTAAAGAAGAGTTAATACAACAGTTAACTGAAGGCATGGAAGCAGTAAAGGTACCAGTAACCATTGGACCTGTTGTTCCAGTTTTTGATCAAAAAGAAATTAGACATTCAGGTACAACTGTCCCTTTAAATGCAGAAATTCAGAAAGTAGCTGAAAAATTTTATTCAGATTTATCAGAAATTCATCGAGAGAAAAGAATGCCAGATTTAACTTTTAATCAAAATCTTTCAAATGATCAAACCCCATCTGTTGCAGGTTCTGATTCTGGATCTCCAGAGAAGAACATAAGTAAAATAGATTTATCCCGAACCCCACAGCCCCCAGAATTTAAATTACTTGATGTTGCAAAACTGAAAGCGGATTTAGAGGAATTAATTATTGGCACAATTGTCCCTGACAGTTTAAAATTATATCAGGTTGATGAATTGTTATTTATTTGCAAAAGCATACAATGGTGTAACTGTGTTTAATTAGCATGATGAACAATGCCACATATCCTCTGTGGCAACTACTCACACTCCAAATGAAATGCACATGTTACAGTCACAGTGCAAAATATAAACTTGTGTGACGGCATAGTCATCCTAATTGTGCGTAGCAGGCCTATTGCTCCTGACACTACGGCGCCTCTCCTGGATGGGTGGTGGGGTGTTGTTGCTCCGCACAGACTGGGCGTCCTCCTCACTGGGAGACATGACTCCAGGGCCAGCTGTAGGGAGGGCCCGCAGCTCGTCCAGAGCAGATGTTGCCTGCACGACTGCAGTGGCGATGTCTTGCATGCCATATGAGAATTCACGCTGCATGAGAATGCTGCGCCTGGTTAAAATGTTGATGGCAGAGGCCAATCTATTGATGGCCCGTGTACAACGGTCCATGCTGTCCTGCTTCCTGTGCCATGCAGCACGTTCTGCACGCAGCTCCCCACATAGCTCTTGCATGGCTCCCCTCACCTCTCCTTGTATGCCCGATCCATGCCCTCATCTCTCACTGTAACAACTTAATGTTTTTCGCTTGCAGGCGCTGCACCTGGAGCATGTTTAATTCCAAGCCTGCAAAGACTGAATCCTCTTCCTGTTCCGTAAAGGTACTGGCTCTGCGTTGTCTGCACCTGCCTGTGCCCTGTAGACGTTGGGTGTCCTGAGGCCTGGACTCCTGCTGTGGCTGTGTATCTTGGGACTGTCCTCTGCCTCGTCCTCCATTGGTGGCAGTGGCCTCACTATGTGCCGCCTCTGTCTCTTGGGAGGATTGACAGGGCTATCCTCCCCATCTGTATCTGGCTCCTGCCCTGCATCTCCGGAGTCTGGATGATCCCTCACTGTTCCACTGCCTGTGGGCTGTGTAGTTGCTGTTGCTGTGGACAGAACAGCACACATTAATTTTCTTTACTCATTTGCTATTGTAAAATAAATTGTCTATACGTTTGGGTATACATTACTCATTCTTGTCCCTTTCCTGACCTGCACATGCCAATTTTGCCTAGCGTGGCTGATTAACACAACTTAGATTTACTTTTGGCTACATCGCCCATAATGCATTGCTGTAACTGCCTTTGTAACTGCTTTGGCTTTGAATGTGCTTCCCCTACCCTCTGGGTTGCTGCAGGGAGTCTGGGGGGTGGGGTTTGGGTTAAGATGGCATGATTCCTACCTGGTGTGGATGCTTTTTGGTCTGAGCTGTCTAGGTCAGCCACGCCCGTCGTGCTCTCTGGTACCAGTGCACCCTCCACAAGTTCCTCCAGTGGTGTTGATTCTGGCACAGTTGATGTCCCTCCACCGGTGAGCTGTGACTGCTCCATCCTGGCAGCTAGCTTTTCTTTGGAGCACTGGCGCAGGTCGTACCAGCGCTTGTGTAGTACCTCCACACACCTGTGTGTGCCTCCCAGGGCATTTACTTTTGCCTGTATGTCAGCCCAAATCCTTCTTTTCCTGGTCTCTGGCACCTTCAGGGAACTTTTTCCAAAGAGCAAATCGTGGTTAGGTACCATCTCCTGTATGAGGGTCTCTATTTCAGCCTCAGAAAACTTCATTTTCCTTTTCCTGGCACATTCTCCTTCCTGCTGCTGTGTCCCACCCATTTCCTTGGTGCCACTTTCAGCCATGGTGTGCCTGGAGCAGTCTTCAGTCTCCCACTCTCCCTCTCTGTGAGTCTCCCTCAGCAAACACTGTTGCAGCATGGGTAGTCTGTTACTTCCTGGTGGTGATGTCATCAGACTGCACAAGTATTCAGATTGGCTGTTAAGCGAAAATCGCAAATTTGCGATTTTTCCCATTAAGGATTCGCAAATTTGCGATTTTTTACCGTTAAGGAATCGCTTTTCACTTTCTCGCAGCTAAATAGAGATTTTTACAGAATCGCTAATTATTTGCGATTTATTTGATATATATCGATTTGTGATTCGGAATCAGCCATTCGGTAAAAATCGCTAATTCAGAATCGCAAATCTTGTCCTTCATACATATGGCCCCTAATCGCAATTTTCATTTGCGATTCGGTATTTAGAAGAGGAGCGTTTTGGGCGTTCCTTCCAAATACCCAATCAGATTAGTATCTACTACTGTATTACCACCGAATTCCGGTCACAAAGAAATAATACGTTGTATTTACTCCCATGACTCGACACCTCGCGTTGGAATTAGTACAGATACCATCTGGATCTAGTCTTTAATAGGTAACTACTTACCAACCCACATCACCCACAGGTAGCCCTTACTCCTCTTCCTTTACCTTTTTGCCATCAATGGGTTCCTTCTCCTTTGTTCATTTCTCCCTTTCTCCTCTTACCCCCTGTACAGCACTCATCTTATAATTGTGACCCGGTCCTGACAATGACCTGAAATTGTACAGGTTGAAACACTGTTGACTGTCCAGCGTATCTGTGTGCCCCCACATGCCCTCATATGGAGGCCGCTCAGCGGCCGCGCTGCTAGCGCGCCTAACGCAAGCCCATCTGCCATCTGCGCATGTCCACGCCTGGCCCGCGCCTAGACCGTGCCCAGCGCCAGGACCCCTGGATCCCACAAATGCCATGACACCCGAGACTGCTACGATGCCAGAACCCACCAAACACCCAACGCCGGACGATCACACACCTGCTTCCTGGCGGCCCAAAGCACACCCACGGAGCTTTCACCTGCCGGAACTGCAGCTTCACAAGCATCCGCCTCACCATCCTGCCGATCAGGAAAGAACCCAACCACCTCAGATGCATCCTTCTCAACACCCGCTCTGCCCGCAAACACGCCGTTGAACTCTGGGACCTACTCGACTCAACCTCCCCAGACGTCGCCTTCCTGATGGAGACATGGCTGAACATCGCCTTGGCACCCGACATAGCCATAGCCAACGCGGAAGGCTACAAGATCACCCGCAGGGACCGAACCAACGGAGCAGGAGGAGGAATCGCCATCATCCACAGGAACACTCTCAGAGTCTCGACCAACACAGACGACACCCTCAGCACAGCCAAACACCTGCACTTCCAGATCCACACTGACCCCAACACCACCCTCAGAGGAACCCTCATCTACAGACCCCCCAGACCCTGACTACAGTTCAGCGACTCCATCGCCGACTTCATCAGCACACACTCCCTCGCCTCCACGGACTATATCCTACTCGGGGACCTGAACTTTCATCTCGAGAACAACAACACCAACTCCACAACCCTGATCAACAACCTAGCCAAACTCGTACTCAGACAACTCGTCACAACACCCACCCACTCCGCCGGTCACACACTTGACCTCATCTTCTCTGCAAGCCCCCACATCTCCTTCAACAACACCACTGAACTCCACTGGACCGACCATCGCTGCATCCACTTCACCTTCAAGAAACCCACCACACACCACTGCACCTAACAGATACCTCGCCACTGCTGGAGCAAAGTCACCGAAGACCAGCTAACCTCCACCCTCGCCCACAGGCCACCCACCGACTCCAACACCGCCGCCCGCAACCTCAAACAGTGGATCAACGACTGCGCCAACACTCTCACCCGATCAAGTAACCCTCCAACAGTCACACCAACAAGAAAGCCAGCTGGTTCACTGAAGACCTCTGGGCCTCCATGCAAACCTGCCAAAAGCTGGAGAAGATCTGGCTCCGTGAACGAACACCAGACAGCCACACAGCCCACAAGAACGCCACCTGCAGACACCATCACCTCTTCAGATCTACCAAACAGGCCTCCTTCAAAGACCACCTAGACAACAACGCCCACAACAGCAAAGAGCTCTTCAACATTGTGAAGGAACTCTTCAACCCCAGCTCCAACACCAACAACGTCCCATCCTCGCAGGACCTGTGCGACTCGCTGGCCACCTTCTTCCACTGCAAGATCGCAGACATCCATGACAGCTTCAACACCACGACCGCCCGACAACCACTGAGACCTTCGCCCCCACGACCACCATCCGCACCAACCACCTGCTCCCCTGGACCAACATCAACAACGACGACACCATCAAGATCATGAACATCATCCACTCCGGATCTCCGTCAGACCCATGCCCACACTACATCTTCAACAAAGCCAGCATAGCCATCGCACCCCATTTCCGGAAAGTCATCAAAAACTCCTTCGAGACAGCAAAGTTCCGGGAGAGCTGGAAGCACGCTGAGATCAACGCCTACTCAAGAAACCCAAGGCGGATCCCAAGGACCTCAAGAACTTCCGTCCCATCTCCCTGCTCCCGTTCCCGGCAAAGGTCATCGAGAAGACGGTCAATGAACAACTGACCGGCTACCTTGAGGAGAACAACATCCTGGACCCTTCCGAGTCCGGGTTCTGCAGCAACCACAACACTGAGATTGCCCTCATCGCCGCCACCAATGACATCAAGTCCCTGCTGGACAACGGAGAAATGGCGGCCCTCATCCTCCTGGACCTGTCAGCTGCCTTCGACACGGTCTACTACCACACACTATGAACACACCTCCACAATGCTGGGATCCAAGAGAAGGCCTTGGACTGGACCACCTCCTTCCTCTCCGGCAGAACACAGAGAGTCCACCTTCCCCCCTTCCGCTCCGAAGCCACTGAGATGATCTGCGGCATACCCCAGGGCTCATCCCTCAGCCTAACTCTGTTCAACATCTACATGGCACTGCTCGCCCAGGTCACCCGTCGGCACGACCTCAACATCATCTCCTACGCTGATGACACCCAGCCGATCCTCACCCTCACCAAGGACCCCCATAACACCAAAAACAACCTTCACGAAGGAATGAAGGCCATCGCTGAATGGATGAGGAACAGCTGACTGAAGCTGAACTTGGAAAAGACGGAGGTCTTCATCCTCGGATTCACCCCTTCAGCCTGGAATGACTCCTGGTGGCCGACCGTAGTGGGAACCGCACCAACACCCACCGACCACACACGCAACCTATGGGTCATCCTCAACACCACCCTCTCTATGACTAAACAGGTCAATGCTGTCTCCTCCTCCTGCTTCAACACCCTCCGCATGCTCCACAGGATCTACAAGTGGATCCCCACTGACGCGAGAAGAACAGTCACCCAGGCCCTCGTCAACAGCAGGTTGGACTACGGAAACGCCCTCTACACAGGAGCCTCAGCCAAACTCCTAAGACTGCTTCAACGCATCCAGAATGCCTCTGCACACCTGATCCTCGATATCCCTCGACGCAGCCACATCACACCCCACCTGAGATACCTACACTGGCTCCTGGTCAATAAGAGAATAACCTTCAAGCTCCTCACACACGCACACAAGGCACTCCAAAACACCGGACCAATGTACCTCAACAGATGACTCAGCTTCTACACCCCCACCCGCCAGCTCTGCTCCGCCGACCTCACCCTCGCCACATACCCCCACTTCCGAAGAGCGACCTCCGGCGGCAGATCGTTCTCCCACCTTGCAGCCAAAGACCGGGAACACCCACCCCATATACCTACGGCAGACCCAAGACCTGCCGGCTTTTCGAGCAGTAGCAGCATTCCCCACCCCAGTGCCTTGAGACCCTCAAGGTTGAGTAGTGCGCTTAACAAATAATATGATTGATTGACTGGGCGCTATTGTGGTTTCCCTAAACAGCTGAATCTTTTTGTGAACTGGCTGCTGCTTGTTTTCGTAACCATCAGCCAAATTGTTCCTAGCGTAATTTTTTCGCTGTTACTTCTCCTTTGTCACGTGTGTGTTCACCCTTTCCACGAGCATGAATGTGCTCAAAAAATTTGGTCACACAAGCATATAATGTAATGTAGTGCTAATACAACTACTTCCACTTAAAATAGACCAGTTTTTCTGCTAATTATTGTGGTCTCCCTTTTTTCCCTTTGTCTTACATCGACCCAAATGACAAAAATCCAATCAGTAGAAGTCCAGACATGAGTTTTTAAAAATTAAATGCAAAACTAGTGCTTAGAAGTCACTAGCGGTCACAGGTTTACTTGAGGTTGCGTGGGATCAGTACAAATCCAAAGTTAAGGCCCACCACAATGGAAGACAGGCCAGTTACAGAAACCAGAAAGGTCCTGCTGAAGGAACGCCTTCGCTGGCGCGAGTGTTGATGTCGAGAGTCTTCTGCGTCAAAGACAGGCCGCACAAAGGGGATTTCGCATCATCGCCAACCTCAATTGAAGTGCATGCAATGCGTTATCGTCGAGCTGCACATAATGTCATCATCAGGCTACACAGGCTGGGAAGCTGGTCTCGTCAAGCAGCCTCTGCACTGCAGTTGAAGGATGATGCTACGGAAATTCTCACACCGTTGAGGCTGAGGGAGCGAGATTTAAACTCGCAAAGTTAAACTTCCTTAATATAATAACAGTACTAATGGCATGGGTTGAATAACTAATCAACTTAGTTTTAAAATTGCACACATTACACGTGGGATTAATATGCTTTTATGTTGCACTTGCAAGTACGTGAAAAAATAATAAACTAACCTTGTCTTTTGTTTTGTCAGTAATAAATGCGGCTGTTGCAATTATGGCATGTGCTTTATTATTTATGTGCAATGTGTTTTGTCGTGTCTTTTCTGTGGCAAGGGCTCGTGGAGATTTCTGATGGCCTCAAAGAAGAAGGTTTTTATAATGCTGCTTTTTGTGCTTCGGCTAGATAACATAATTAACTTGGATAATATTTAGAAGAGGGGGTGGGTAACAGAATGGGTCTCAATTCTCTAATTAATTACTGTCTTGTGTTTGTTTAAATACTAGTTCCCTGAGAGGCTTTTGGGCCTACGCAAAAGATGGCGTTTTATGAAACCTGTACAGAAAGGAGCCTTGCACGCATATGATGTGAAAAATTTTACCACGTTGAAAGAAATTACTGTGGGATGAAGACGTGCATATTGTGCTCATGGTGTTATATTCAAGGACAGGAAATGGCAGTTTTGCCAATGTGAGGAAGCTAAGAGACTGTAACTCGGATGAACCAGATTTTGTAACAATCCCGAGGAAGCGAAGTTTTTTTAACAATAGGGCTAAAGAAGAGCCCGTTCTTGATTTGAAAGCAACGATGACCTGGATGGTCTGACATAAGTCAGCCAATGGGAACGCAGTTGGGAACGAGAAGTGACACTTTCTTAGTAGATTAGTTAGTTAGAAAGGTATAAAACCTGACCCTTCACGCAGGAGGGGGTTCTTGCTTCCCGATTTCTGAGAGACGTGCTGACGGACTTCTAGTGTTCGTAAGGACAGGAGACTTTATTAATTATTTCTTTAGGTGAAGTGAGTTTAGTTATGGAAAATAGAACTTAGGCAATGGAAACTTTATTTTGGCTTTAATTCATGCTGAATGATTTATCTTTTAAAATGTCAGACTAATGTGCCTTCCTTGAATGATGCTTTCATATTGCTAATAAAATAATGATTTCTGAATAAAAATGCTTTTTTCCTTGAATAAAATAAAGATAAAAAAATTTGATTTTTGTAGTGACAAGCTGGTCTTGTTTATTCATGGTCTAGTTATCATTATTAGATCCATTCGCCTTAGTGACTTAATTAAATGACGTCAGATAAAAACCATGGTCATGTTTAATAAACGAAATTAACAACAAAAGAGTGTTCTAGTGCAGGTGGGATGGGGTCTGCACTGAGCACAGGGAGTCAAACACAAGCCCATTTGGTTTGTTAATAAAGCCCTCACTCACCGACCTGGTCGGTGACTTGCTTCATCATCGGGCCCCACCGGGTGTGACCGAATGTCACCCCGGTGTGCTGCAACGCCAGTGTTACTGCGGAGCTGGTCTTGTGAGGATGGAGGGGCTATGTGATAGGTAACGTGAGAAGTGTAATGAGTGGTGATTTAAAATTGTCTTGTATGTATCAAAAAATTATTTATTAGCTGATCATCAAGAACAAAGTAAAAAATGTGTCGATAAACAAGGCCAACTAATTGGATGGTCTTGTACCGATAACATTTATGTGAAAGTGTGGTTGGTCAACATGTTTCTGCCTTAGCGGTATAGTTAACCAGGCATTCGTCAGGACCTAAAGTGTAAACCCCGGCGGTATGAGCACGCTAAGGCCCACCCGACCGTAGGCCTTGAAAGTGAAAAATTCGTGTCTGTGAAGTAAAAAAGAGGGGGGCTACACCGGCCTGGGGCGGGAAGCACACAGCCTCAGGTATCCAAAATGCGGAGACCATCGGCGAGACCCGGTTCCGAGGGCTGAGCAGGTGTATCAGCGGGAGACTGGCGTAGTGGGCGATGTGCCAAAAAGCGCTGCCTCCCCCCTCCCGAGGTCTATGGGGTGTATTACCACCCCCTGTGAAGTTTTAATTTTGGTCTCCGCATTTTGGATACCTGAGGCTGTGTGCTTCCCGCCCCAGGCCGGTGTAGCCCCCCTCTTTTTTACTTCACAGACACGAATTTTTCACTTTCAAGGCCTACGGTCGGGTGGGCCTTAGCGTGCTCATACCGCCGGGGTTTACACTTTAGGTCCTGACGAATGCCTGGTTAACTATACCGCTAAGGCAGAAACATGTTGACCAACCACACTTTCACATAAATGTTATCGGTACAAGACCATCCAATTAGTTGGCCTTGTTTATCGACACATTTTTTACTTTGTTCTTGATGATCAGCTAATAAATAATTTTTTGATACATACAAGACAATTTTAAATCACCACTCATTACACTTCTCACGTTACCTATCACATAGCCCCTCCATCCTCACAAGACCAGCTCCGCAGTAACTCTGGCGTTGCAGCACACCGGGGTGACATTCGGTCACACCCGGTGGGGCCCGATGATGAAGCAAGTCACCGACCAGGTCGGTGAGTGAGGGCTTTATTAACAAACCAAATGGGCTTGTGTTTGACTCCCTGTGCTCAGTGCAGACCCCATCCCACCTGCACTAGAACACTCTTTTGTTGTTAATTTCTGTTATAATCTATTGGGGACTAAGAGTGTTCGCGCTTCTCCCTACCTCTCTCTTTGTTGATAGACATGTTTAATAAACTGCAGTTGTATATAACATTGTAAAAAGTTCATGATTAGAGTGTTTAATTAGGTCACATGATTCAGTCGCTCAAAATTGTCTCTTCAATTTATGGGCCTTAGTTGAGATTTATGATTAATGGTGAGTATTGTGAAGATGAGTAGTGTTATTGAGACAGTTTTTCATTAGGGGCGCTGGATCAATTACTTGGTAACAGAGTTACGGTTACTATGGTAACTGACATGCTACATGATACATAGGATACATACATGTCTAAAACATGTTAAGTTTGTTCAGTTGTTACATGTAGTTGAAAGGTTTTTTCCAGTAGTGTGAAAATTCCTGGTTTGCCGGCAAAGAGTTAAGTGTGACAAGTAAGGTTACACTGTGTATTTGTTCTGTTTCAAAATAGTGGTATTGTTACATATATCACAAGTGTTGTGGACGTACAGCACAAGTTTAGGGATCTTAGGTGTGATAGGTTGAATGTATAGTGAGGATTGTCTATGAAATTCTAGCTTTCAAGTATAGGGACAACTGATCTGTTTTAAAACTCACTGCGAAAAGAGTAGTAGAATCTTTCCAAGCTTGAGTGAAGGGTAAGGAAGCGTAGTCTATTCTTACTAGTAAGTGAGGATTTTTCTTGGCGGGTTAAAGTCCTACCAAAAATTTCATGTATGAATGGTTAGGGTTTCTTTCAGTTTGATTGCATGTGACAGAAGGGTAGAACAAGGCTACTTGTTTCTATCAACGAATTTAATATTCTGTGAAAATAGCGTCGACTATTTCTCGTGAAAGAATACTTGTTTGTTTGAAAAACCTATCTTTTTATTTTAGCGAAACAGGCAAATGGTTTGTTTTATGTAAAGTTACTAACTGAATTCAATAGAAAGTTTTGTAAAAATATGGCGCTGTGAAAATATTTTGTAAAGGAGGGGTCAGTTCAAGGAGTGGAACGGAGACAGTGAAGCTGCAGCGGTAGCATACGTCACAGGGTTCGCGCTGTGATTGGCTAGCATACGCCACAGTATTCGCGCACTGATCGGCTCATGTGACTTGGTAGGCTCCTACCTGATTGGCTCATTCTGAAATTAAGTAATTCTATTGGCTGAACAGAGTAGTGACGTGGCTTAACCTGATTGGTTTGTTGGTGAGAAAACATTTACGATCTTTTTGAATTAAGTGGATTTGCTTAAAAAAAGAGTTATTATTATTACATGTATGATGAAAAGAAGACTTCAAGGTTTCAGAAATTAAAAAATATTTTCAAAAGTGACGAGAAAATTGAAACGCGAGGTGGAACATTACTTCATAAGTATAAAACACCTGCAGCCTATATGGAAGGTGAATTTGGTTATCATACTTGCCTTTGGATAGATAATTGGATGGAATACACTAAAGATGATGGTGTTCTGGCATGGCCGGAAGACGAGTCATTTAATATGAAAGTAATGAAAAATTTGAGAGAAAAAATGATGTCTCTTGTACCAAAACCCAGACCTACACAATTTGAAGCTTTAGCTGAATGGGAGGATGAAATGTTTGATTTAGAACGGGAGAACAGAGGTGTATCAAGAGGTACTAGAATGAACATTATTCGATAAACTCATGAAGATAGAATGCGTCGTTGGAGAAAAGCAGATATGTGTAATGGTTTGAACCCAGAAAGAGTGAGGAAATAAGTCAAAAGAATGCTGCTAAGAAAAATAATATTGCTGAAGATAGTGAAGCGGAAGATCCAGTTTTAGAAGAGATTTATATTACAAAGACGAAACACCTGCCATCTTATCAACCAGTTTGTTCATGGTCAACCCCGAGAATTCCTCAAGGAACTTCTCCAAGTGCTCCTCCTAGAGAAATTAATGATGAGTCCCCATATAGATTAAATCCGAATAATGCAAAAATTCCTGAAATAGTAGGAACAAGAACTAATTCTAGTACATCTGGAGAAAGTAGAAATTATGCTGAAACTCCAGTTCAGGGAACTGAAATCCCAAGAGATATAAAAAGAACAGGAAGACTTGAGGATATTCCAGATATTTCAGAATACTTCGATCTAAAGAATAGTTAATACAACAGTTAACTAAAGGCATGGAAGCAGTAAAGGTACCAGTAACCATTGGACCTGTTGTTCCAGTTTTTGATCAAAAAGAAATTAGACATTCAGGTACAACTGTCCCTTTAAATGCAGAAATTCAGAAAGTAGCTGAAAAATTTTATTCAGATTTATCAGAAATTCATCGAGAGAAAAGAATGCCAGATTTAACTTTTAATCAAAATCTTTCAAATGATCAAATCCCATCTGTTGCAGGTTCTGATTCTGGATCTCCAGAAAAGAACATAAGTAAAATAGATTTATCCCGAACCCCACAGCCCCCAGAATTTAAATTACTTGATGTTGCAAAACTGAAAGCGGATTTAGAGGAATTAATTATTGGCACAATTGGACCTGGCAGTTTAAAATTATATCAGGTTGATGAATTGTTATTTATTTGCAAAAGCATACAATGGAAAACGAAAAACAAATACGATATTTTAGAAGAAATGGCTGCTGAATTAGAAATAGATTTAAGCAGACAGAAAAATTTGCAGAAACATTACAGGGTGGATTTCTCTGAAAAAGATATTGAGAACATGAACACCACAGGAAGGATAACTTGTAAAAGAATTAATAGTGTTTCTAAAAAGAATAGGTGAATTAAGCAAATGGAGAGTGAAATGGACAAAGAAAAGAGAGGAAGACAAAAGAGAAAGAGGGGAAATTGCAACTGAGTTTCCTATGAGAGAAATAGCTGGCGGAGGGTATGTTCATGTTCCATGGTCAAGGCAGGATATTTTGCTGTTTACAAATAATTTTCCCAGATTGAGAGAAAAACCTGTGGAATGGTATCGACAGGTAGAGAGATTTGTTAAGGTCTCAAAAGTTCTGTTGATTGATCTTGAAGGATTCTTTGACATTGTCGTGCCTTCAGATCTTTGGACAGAATGTAAAATTTCTATAGATTGGCCCAAAGAAGAACCTGCCTGAGATAAAGTAACAGGTGCACCTTCACCTGATGTTACAAACCTGTATGATAAAGTGATTGTGTGGTTGAAAAACAAGATTCCTCCAAAAGAAGTAGATTGGGTAAAAATTGACAGAACAAATCAGGTGCCAAAAGAATCAGTACATTCCTTCTATGAAAGATTACTGCAGGTATTTAAACAATACAGTGGTTATGAGAAGCTGAGTGAGAAAGATATGAGCCATTTTATATACAGATTTGTATATGGCTTGAAACCTGAAATTGGTGAAATGATCAGATCAGGAATAGTTGGTTGGCAATCACTCTCAGTTGATGACATCCTGAGAAAAGCAAAATACTGCAGTGATGAGATAGATGCTAAGCAGAAAAAGCTGAAAGAAAAGGCAATGTGGGCACAAGTGAAAGTGGCTGAACAACAAATTGCGACTTTTGAAAATTAAATTATTAACCAGAATCAAGGGAAATTTAAGGGTAATTTTAACAAGCCAAAGTTGACAGGTAATATTGAGGAACTCAAGCAGAAACTCCCATGTTTTAATTGCGGCGAAATTGGACACTGGAAGCGTGAGTGTAAAAATCCGCCCAGAAATTTCAAAAATACATCATTAAATCCACAGATACAGAACGAGATAAATCAGCAGCAACAGCTACAGCGACAGTCAAACAAGATAAATCAGCAGCAACAGCTACAGCGACAGTTAGTGAATCAGCAGAGTCAAATTCCACAACCGCCTCTCCCAAATTGTGTTAATGCGCAGAGATACAATTCTGAAACAGGATTCTGCGGAGGTGAACAGGTAAACAGATCACCAAGAGTGAATGTGTCGAATGTTTCCCAACAATATTGGTTGAAAGAAAATGATGGGAATGAGTCTGATGATTACTTATGATGGTGCCTGAGAGAGGAGGAAGAGTGTGTGCTTGGAGTCACTCTTGAGATAGATCAGTCCGGTCCATTTGTTAATGGTACAGTAAATGATGTAGAAATCAGTTTTCTTGTGGACACTGGTGCTACCCGTTCTACTGTTAGATTACTGGAAATAGAAAACCTGCCTCTCTCTGGTGACACCATCCAAGTAGTTGGCGTAGCTAATCAACAGATTAAAACAGATTTGACAGAACCAGTTAAAGTTGAAATTGGCAAATTTAAAGACAAACACAGATTTGTAGTCTGTGATAGCAGTCCTGTAAACTTGTTAGGAAGGGACATCCTTTGTAAAATGCATTGCAAAATATATTGCTCACCTGATGGCATTGAGCTTCAAACTCCAGAAGAGGAGGATGACCTTTATAAATTAACAATGTTAATGGTTGAAGCAGAAGAAAGTAAATTATTTCCTGCTTTTGACAAAAAAGATTTACCTGAAGAATTAAAAGAAACAGTCAATACTAAAATTTGGGATTTATCTGGTGACAAAATGGGTTTGATGAAACATGTAGACCCAGTACAAATTACAGTAAAACAAGGAGCAGATTATCCAAACATTCCTCAGTATAAAATGAAGGCAGAGACAAATTAGGGTGTCATACCTGTAATTGAAAAATTTATAAAGCAAGGTGTTTTGAAAGAAATCGAGAGCAGCCCATGTAATTCACCGATTATGGGAATCAAAAAGCCAAACGGAACTTACAGAATTGTTCAGGACCTGAGAAAAGTTAACCAAATAGTTGTTTCATGTTGTCCGGTTGTACCAAACCCAGCGGTAATTCTTTACCAGATTCCGCATGATGCTGAATGGTATACAGTTATAGATCTCTGCAATGCATTCTTTACTGTTCCATTGCATCCGGAGAGCCAACAAATGTTTGCGTTCAGGTTCCAGGAGCGTATCTTAGCATGGTGTCGTATCCCCCAAGGGTATACAGAGAGCCCATCTATTTTTAATCAGTTGCTAAAGAAATCCCTGGAAAATTTAGATATACCTGGTAAATTGACATTCGTGCAATACATTGATGACCTCCTTGTTGCTGCAGAAACACAAGACAATTGTGTGACAGATACGATTACTCTTTCGAATCATTTGGTAGAAGAGGGACATAAAGTGTCACCTGCAAAATTACAATTTTGTAAACAGGAAGTAAAATATCTTGGTCACAGGATTGCAAAAGGAATTAGACAAGTAACGATTGAAAGAATAAAAATGATTCAAGCAATGCAACCTCCAAAAACACAGAGACAAGTCAGAGTGTTTCTAGGAATGGTAGGTTATTGTCGTCAATGGATTAGTGGTTTTTCAGTAATTGAGAAACCATTACAGAGACTGACAAAAGCAGACATAAAAGACCCGATTACCTTAACAGAAACAGAATTAGAGGCTTTGAGCTTTTAAAAAGAAGTTTGTGTGAAGCTCCAGCATTGGGAATGCCGTACTATGAAAAGGAATTTGAGCTGTATTGCAGTGAAAGGGAAGGATGTGCATTATCAGTTTTGATTCAGAGGCATGGAAAAATGAGAACGCCAACTGCTTACTTCTCAGCAGTTCTTGATCCTGTTGCAAAAGCATTGCCAGATTGCTTAAAAGCAGTGGCTGCAACCAGTGTGAGTCTGGAGCAAAGTGAAGGAATAATAATGGGATTTCCTGTAAAAGTGTATGTTCCCCATTCAGTTGAGATTCTTCTTACCAGAAGCAAGACCCAGCATTTAACGAGCCACAGATTGACTAAATATGAAAAAATTATTCTGGGATCAGATAATGTGTCTATTGCAAGATGTGGGAATTTAAATCCTTCCACATTGTTGCCTGATGGTACCGTGACAGAAATAAGAAATGAGAATGACGTTGATCTTGAATGTCTGGATGTTTTAGAATATTGCACCAAACCTAGACAGGACATAAAAGATGTTCCTCTGTCCGAGTCAGATTATGTTTACTTTGGTGATGGCTCTTGCTTGAGGTCGGAACAGGGTGTTCTGAGTGCAGCATATTCTGTCTGTACAGTTGCAGATGTGGTGGAAGCCTCTTGTCTTAAAGGAATTCGTTGAGCTGAAATAGCGGAATTGATTGCTTTAATTCGTGCATGTGAAAGAGCAACCGGATTGAAAACTACCATAGTGACTGATAGTCAGTATGGGTATGGCGTAGTCCATGACTATGGCCAGCTCTGGTCTCAAAGGGGTTATTTAACCTCTGCGGGAACACCTATCAGGAATGCAAAATTGATCATAAGGTTGATTGATGGCATTCAGCTGCCAGAAAAAATTGCTGTAGTAAAATGTACAGCTCACCAAAAAGGAAATGACTATATGACCAAGGGAAATGCATATGCTGATGAAATCGTGAAATTTTGCGCGAAAAAAAATATGTCTATTAATCGGGAGAAAAATTATGAACATGTTTTGAACTCACTTATGCTAGCATCTGTAGTTGATACATGGCAAGGAGTAAAGGATTTACAAGATGAGGCAGATGATGAGGAGAAAGACACATGGTTAAAAGCAGGTTGCAGACAGCGAGAGGAAGATGGCATTTGGGTTTACAAAGATGACAGACCAGTAATGCCAAACTGCATGATTGCTGACATGTCCCGAATGTATCATGGTCCAGGTCATTTAGGCAGAGACTCAATGATTAGGCTATTTAGGCAGACATGGTTTATTCCAAAATTCAGAATTATTGCTGAGCCCTTTTGCCAGAGGTGTTTGATCTGTCAACAGATCAATCCAAACAGGAAGACAGTTGTAAGCTTGGGAACCATAGGACGGGAGGGTGGTCCTTTCACCAGGTTGCAAATAGATTTCATTGATATGCTTCCACATAATAGATTAAGATATTTCCTTGTGATTATCTGTCTGTTTTCAAGATGGGTGGAAGCATTTCCGACTCGCCATAATGATTCAGTTACTGTGGCAAAATTGCTTTTGAGGGAGATCATACCTAGGTATGGATTTCCAGTGACGGTTGAGACAGATCGCGGCACACATTTTGAAAACAGATTGTTGCAAATGATTTGTGAAGCACTTGGTATAAAACAAAAGCTGCACTGTGCTTACAGACCAGAAGCGTCAGGTGTTGTTGAGCAAGTCAATGGTACAATCAAGAATAGACTTGCTAAAATGTGCTTGGCTACAGGAATGAAGTGGACTGATGCACTTCCACTTGTCTTAATGTCTCTGAGAAGTACCCCAGATAGAAAAACTGGTCTTAGCCCTCATGAAATATTGATGGGCAGAGTAATGAGACAAGCATTTGTTGCAGTAGGTAAAGTGCTCAGCATTAATGACAGTGCAATTATGGATTATTGTAGGAACTTGTCTGACGTAGTGACTTCTGTGTTCCATCATGTAGGAACTGAAGTACTTACAAGAGAAAAGGAACAGGCTCATGATCTTTTGCCAGGAGACTGGGTGAGGACAAAGGTTCACCGGGGGAGAAATTGTCTAGTACCCAGATGGCAGAAAGCAAGACAGGTGATTCTTGTCACAACAAATGCAGTAAAGTGTAAAGGTCTGAAAAGGTGGATACATGCGAGTCACACCATTCGAGTGCCACCACCTGAAAATCCTAACGAAGAAAGTGATACAACAACTGATTCGGATTCTGAAGAAGAGCCTGAAAGAAATTCAGATCCTGAGATCGACAAGAAAGTCGACATCTGGAAGATTCAAGTGCGAATGAAGCATTGAATGGAAATTATCTAGAATTTGTAGCGGTAGATTCTGATAAAGAAAAAGATCTACTAGAGAAAGAAGCAGAAAAAGAGTCTGAAGTGAATCAAGATCAGGAGAGTATTGAAAAGCAGATTGAAAGCTCTGGAAGAAGGGACGAAAATTCTGAAACTGGTGGTTTGGAAGTAATTCAAGAAGAAGAAGAAGACGAATTACCGAGTACCAGCTATAAGGATGATGTTCCTAACAGAGTAAAGCTGCCGAGTAAAGAAGTACTTAGATCTAGAATTCAGATCTCTTATAGTGAAACTGATGAAAGTGTTGAAGAATCTCAAATAAAAGAATTCAGAAAAAGAGCGTGGAAAGCTGAGTGCAATCAATGGGAGCCTAAGAAGAAACTCTTTAGAAAAGGGAATAATTGGCCAAATGAGAATTAAGGCCTGAAATTCAAATTTGTGAATAAATCAAAAGAACCGGTTGACGAAATTTCGAGTCAGAAAAGTGATTCAGAAAAGAAAAGTCAAGCAGGAAAGAAAATAGAAGTGATTAGCAGTAGAGCACATAGAGAGTGTTAAAACCTAATCAGAAGTACAAGTCCCATGAGTGGACTTAAATAATAATCCCACCAGTGGTGGAAATAAGCAGTAGTAGTCAAGAAGAGGTAGATGACACAAGTGACAAAGATTACATTTGTTTTCATATTTGGTTTAGGCTGTTAATGACATATGGTCGAAGAAAATGTGTTTAAGTGACACAAGGTCAAAGTAATTGTGTTAGCTGGAAAAACACGTTGATGTAAGACGTAAGGTCAAAGAAAAGCTGTTAGAGGACTCTTTAAAAAAAAAATAAGGGGGGTATATTTAGTAATTTTTAAATTTAAAATTTTTGTTTTTGTTTTTTCTGAAAGGCTCTTGTCTCAAGTAAAAGATGCCTAGGCCTGACAATAATTCAAGATGTTCCATTTTAAGGAGATGTTGCAAAATGTCTTCTATTTGTGTGATTCTAATAATTATGGTTTGGCTAATTTTAGCTGTCATTTTCCCATTTGGGATTGACAAGGAGATGTACAAAATTAACATGACAAGTAAAGTTGAATCTAAACAAGTTATTCATGATGTAGTGAGTAAGACTAATAGAGTCATTGAGCACAAACCAGTGATCCACCAAGATAGATCTGTTGGTGATTTTTCTAGTAATACTTTTTCTAGGCTTTTACCAGAATAAGTTAAGGTGATGAATGTAAAGGATTGTTATATCTGTGTAAAACTTCCTGCTTCTAGTTCAGAAGGGGTCACATACAATATGCTGCCCCTCACTTATGGTGTTACTTGTAGTGTAATAGCTAGTTTGTTTTATAAAACTGGACGTCTGGAGTATTATTATTCAGACTATGATGACATTTTTGCAAATTTAAAGATTGACAATAGCTTAAATAAACTAAAACATGCTAAGCAGATGAGGGAATTTTCCATAGTAACTAATGAACTGACGTATGAATATGCTTTCAGAAACAATTTAACATGTAAATTGAGAACAGAAGAAAAGTCTCTCTTAAACATGGTTGAGGAGAGAAGAGCGATTTACAAAATGAATGAAATGCTGAAACAAATCAAGTCTAAGTTTTGGCAGAGTGAGGATGAAAAGCTGAATGGCAGAAATGAAAATGTGGCTATACATATAGATAAACCTGTTAGTGGAAAATTGTGCATAAGGAGAGACAACACTCAATTTGATAATTATTTTGTAGGGGATAGTCAATGTGAAGATACTTATCGCATCCTTGGAGGGTGGGGATTTAAAGGTGGGAAAGATCCAACTTCTCCTGGAATTTATTTTGTTTGTGGGAATAAAGCTTACTTCAGTCTTCCCGACCACTGGTATGGGACTTTTATATTGGTTTAATTTTTCCAAAGATTTTTCACATAGACAGAAATTCAGAAGGCTCATTTGAAATTGGCAAACACGTGAATAGGTACACGAGGGAAAGTTTTACAGAAATGTTGGGAGACATATTTGGTGCAATTATACCTATGGTGGGAATAACCCTGAATGCAAATAAAATTCGAAAGGTGTCTACAATTGTGGACAGATTGTCAACAGATACTGCAAGTGGTTTCCAATTAGTTGATTCTGAGATTATTGCCATGCGCTCGATGGTTATGCAGAACCGTCTTGCCCTTGACATTCTTCTAGCAAAGGAGGGAGGAGTTTGTGGGATTTTGCATGTTCAGCATTGCTGCACATATGTCCCAGATAAGAGTCAAAACATAGAGATGATGATAACCGAATTACACTCAGAAATAGAACCCCAAGAAGAATATGATTTTTCAGAACGTTTGAGTAAAAAGATTTGCAGTGATCAGAAACTGGTTTCATGAGATTGGTAGCTCAATCATTGGTAAAATACTTTATCCTGTAATAGTTATAGTTGTAGTGACACTTTTACTAAAAATTTGTTGCATGATACATAAGAGAAAAAAATATGTGAAGGAAAAAAAAAGAATTTATAAGCTCAGAGAAGAGCATGAGAAGGAGATAGAACTAGAAGAGATGCGTAGAGCACAATGTGAGAGTTTCAGACAGACTGCTGAATCAAAGGTTTAGAAATACTAATACAGTGATGTTCAAAGCATGGTCAATTTAGATGAACATTTTTCCTGAATATTTTGGGTGTGGTTTGGTGATTGTGAAATCACCAGATGAGGGAGTTGATGGAGCGAGATTTAAACTCGCAAAGTTAAACTTCCATAATATAATAACAGTACTAATGGCATGGGTTGAATAACTAATCAACTTAGTTTTAAAATTGCACACATTACACGTGGGATTAATATGCTTTTATGTGGCACTTGCAAGTACGTGAAAAAATAATAAACTAACCTTGTCTTTTGTTTTGTCAGTATTAAATGAGGCTGTTTAAATATTGGCATGTGCTTTATTATTTATGTGCAATGTGTTTTGTCGTGTCTTTTCTGTGGCAAGGGCTCGTGGAGATTCCTGATGGCCTCAAAGAAGAAGGTTTTTATAATGCTGCTTTTTGTGCTTAGACTAGATAACATAATTAACTTGGTTAATATTTAGAAGAGGGGGTGGGTAACAGAATGGGTCTGAATTCTCTAATTAATTACTGTCTTGTGTTTGTTTAAATACTAGTTCGCTGAGAGGCCTTTGGGCCTACGCAAAGGATGGCGTTTTATGAAACCTGTCCAGAAAGGAGCCTTGCACGCATATGATGGGGAAAATTTTACCACGTTGAAAGAAATTACTGTGGGATGAAGACGTGCATATATTGCTCATGGTGTTATATTCAAGGACAGGAAATGGCAGGATTGCCAATGTGAGGAAGCTAAGAGACTGTAACTCGGATGAACCAGATTTTGTAACAATCCCGAGGAAGCAAAGTTTTATGAACAATAGGGCTAAAGAAGAGCCCGTTCTTGGTTTGAAAGCAATGATGACATGGATGGTCTGGCATAAGTCAGCCAATGGGAACGCAGTTGGGAACGAGAAGTGACACTTTCTTAGTAGATTAGTTAGGTAGAAATGTATAAAACCTGACCCTTCAGGCAGGAGGGGGTTCTTGCTTCCCGATTTCTGAGAGACGTGCTGACGGACTTCTAGTGCACGTAAGGACAGGAGACTTTATTAATTATTTCTTTAGGTGAAGTGAGTTTAGTTAGGGAAAATAGAACTTAGGCAATGGAAACTTTATTTTGGCTTTAATTCATGCTGAATGATTTACCTTTTAAAATGTCAGACTAATGTGCCTTCCTTGAATGATGCTTTCATATTGCTAATAAAATAATGATTTCTGAATAAAAATGTTTTTTTCCTTGAATAAAATAAAGATAAAAAATTTAGACTTTTGAAGTGACAAGCTTGTCTTGTTTATTCATGGTCAAGTTATCATTATTAGATCCATTCGCCTTAGTGACTTAATTAAATGACGTCAGATAAAAACCATGGTGATGTTTAATAAACTGCAGTTGTATATAACATTGTAAATAGTTTATGATTAAGTGTTTAATTAGGTCACATGATTCAGTCGCTCAAAATTGTCTCTTCAGTTTATGGGCCTTAGTTGAGATTTATGATTAATGGTGAGTATTGTGAAAATGAGTAGTGTTATTGAGACAGTTTTTCATTAGGGGCGCTGGATCAAGGCGATACATCAGTTTTTGCAGAACTCAGCTGCAGAACTCCCTTCTGATCCCAGAACTGGAGGGAGGTCCTCACTCAAGGGTATGACTCACAGATAGCAGAGTCCAACAGTACCAGCAGGTTTGTAGGAAGTCGATTGTGTTCCTGAGACTTTGAAAATAAGGAGACAAGGCAGCAAGATGTTGGAGTCACTGTGGGCTCAAGTGAGATATGTCTAGTCCTTGTCCTCAGCAGTCCAGCGATCAACAGGCAGCAGGGCTGCTTAGAAAAGCAGAGAAGCAGTTCCTCAGAACAGTCAATCAAGGCAAAGTGGCAATCTGTATAGCACAGTAGTCTTTACTGATGCAGAGTGCTTCCCAGGTCAAGTAGTGTACTGATTTGGTAGGGTCTGAGCCCCAGCACTTATACCCAAAAGGGGTGGTAACTTCAAAGGAGCACTCTGAAGTGCATAAATATCCCTTTCACACAAAGCACTCCACAACAACATACCAGCCTACCTCAACAGATGACTCAGCTTCTACACCCCCACCCGCCAGCTCTGCTCCACCACCCTCGCCCTAGCCGCTGTCCCACGCATCCAACGAACAACCTCCGGCGGCAGATCCTTCTCCTTCCTCGCTGCCAAAACCTGGAACACCCTCCCTACACACCTACGGCAGACCCAAGACCTGCTCGCCTTCAGAAGACTCCTCAAGACCTGGCTATTCGAGCAGTAGCGGTACCTCCCGCCCCCCCTCAGCGCCTTGAGACCCTCACGGGTAAGTAGCGCGCTCTATAAGTAGAATGATTGATTGATTGATGCTGGCCCTCACCAGGGAGGTTGTTCCTGTGTCCACTTCATGGGTACACGGTGGGCAGCCCCAGGAGGAAGGGAGAATGAGAGGAGTACTGACCCAATACTTGGATGCAGTCACTCTGCTACTCAGGAATTAGAATGGGGAAAGCCTCACTCTTTCCACAGTCCCATCCTCTCCATGGAGTCCAAAAGGTCAGGAAGAGATTCACTTATTTTATTTATTTATTTTTATTTAAAAGGTTTTATATAGCGTTACTGGACACAAGAGTATCAGAATGCTTTACAAGGTAGGTAAACACATCAAGACAAAATTAACATTGTGCAGTTTACTCACATAGGATAAGGCATTACAGTCAAATGGGAGATGGAGGCAAAGTAACAGAGGGATAATTAAGGGGACGAGGAAAGTTGAAAATTAAGAGAGAGATGGGAGAATAGAGAGGGGGAGAGAAAACATGAAGAGTGAGAGAGGTGGTGGGTAGAGGAGGGTTGGCTGGTGATTTAACCACCTTGTTCCCAAGTTGGCCACGTGTGTGTAGGCCTATGGAAAGGATATGGTGGACACAGAGACACACACAGTAGTTACTTTGGTGGTCATCCCGGAACTGAACCACGCCCAGAGCCCCGGGCTATTTATTCATGAAATACACTCACGCTTACAGGGGGGACAACAAAGCTACATGTCCAAGGTCTTCCACACTGCATGAGGTGACCTGTTTTCTTCCACTGTCTAAACGCTACAAACAACAGTAGTTTATGTCCACATGGGCATGTCTGTGCTCTGCATACTGAAGTCTGTCCAGCACATCACCGCCACACTTGGCATTGTGTACATTCTCATTGATGGGTCACTTGCCTCCTTTGCACATACTTGGTTCCCACCTCTCCCCACAGTCTGCAATTGTGTGGCAGAGGTGCAATTATTTACATGGCTGGCCACGGTTACCACAGTTACTTGTGTTGCCGTGTCTGGTTGTTGGGCGTGTTGATTGGCAGATTGTATGTGATTTTGTAACATATGCATTCCCATAGTTGTGAGTTGTATAATTGTGGACTTGAGGTGTGTGGTGTGCTCAGTTGGTACTTACTGACGAGCAGTGCATTTCCAAAGGTGCCATCCTCAAAGCGCTGGTTCGTGATGGACTTGCATAACATGAAGGAATCATTCACACTGTCTGGGAAATTTACGACAACATTGGTGAACAGGCCCCTGGTGGTCCAGTTTTGCCTGCGCGTTAGGAATGTGTGTGGTTCCTATTGCGGTGATAGTGTTCAGTGTCAGCAGGGGGCACAAGTAGTACATGTGTGTAGTCAATTGCCCCCCACACGTGCAGGAAGCCAGCTCTAGCGTAGTTCCCTTGCTTGGTCTCCAGCTGTTCCAGCGCAGTGTGGGGGAAGTGAAGGTGCAGGGGTATCAAGCTGATACAAAACGTGATGTATGATAAATCCTACATATTAAGACTGTGACAGTAGTTTGAGTGGACGTAACCTTCCTTTTCTTTCTTACGAAGGTTGCGACCACAGAAACTTCTTTTAGTGTCTTTTTATGCAGGATTAATCATACCTGTAAGCATTCCGGTTTGTCCAAGTGCAATACACTGTACCAGATTGCGTTTGTGGCTATACGAGCGCTTGACCATCGTCACCATTTATCCAACAGGTTTCTCAATACTGATTTTTGGAATATGGGATTGTATTGGGGAGTTCCCGCAGCATATGCAGTTAATTGAATCTACACGTTGCCTTGATGAAGTTCACCGTTGGGAATGGAACGCGTTGGCTAAGCTTTTCGTATTGTTGATTTACGTATTTGTAGTAAAGAACTGTTTTTACACTACTGTTGACTACTGAATTTCATGACATGGTGCACCCCAATTTCAGGCTGTGAGACTCCTCCGACAGTTGTTGGTTGGGAGCAGGACTGGCTTTAACGCTGGTGGCACACAGTCCGACAATCATTTTTGGTGTCCACAACACCCCATGACCACTTCCTCAGATTCTCTCACAACCACCTGGCAAAAGTCAGCGGCCGCACCAGTTACACTGCCCTAAAGCCAGCCCTGGTTGAGAGGTACCAGAGATCAACAGGTGCGGCACAGCCAGCAGCTTTGTTTGCGGAGGGATGTTGGTTCTCCGCTGTGTTGGTACCTTCAGCCTGTGGGCAATGTGGGTCATGATGTGGAGGATGTTTGTCCTTTTGAGCCTGTTGTGGGCAATGGCATCCTCTGGTGTTGAGTCTCTGAGGCTGTGCGTTTAGGGAACGTCCGCTTTCTTGCTCTCCGCTGCCTAGGTGGTAGTATAGTGGGGCGGCGGTCAGAGGGAGGTCCTGGGGGTGGTAGCTGTAGGTGTTGTGGCCCTCTTTGGTATCCGAGCTGCATGATGTTTATGTTTGGGCGATTTCTCTAGCGCGTAAATACCCTGGGGTGTCTCAGTGCTTAAGGATTGTAAAGTCAGACAAGTAGGCGCTTGGGGTTATTGATTGAACAGCCAGTTTTTCAATTGTTTCCTGAAGTTGAAGAGGGTGGGGCTGGTTTTAATGGTGACGGGGAGGGAGTTCCAAAGTCTGGCCTTAGAGACTACAAAGCACCTGTCTCCCCGGGTAGCTTTCTTAGTTCGTTGGACGTGAAGCAGGTGTGCTGAGGAGGAACGTAGTGATCTGGTGGGTGCATAGGGGTAGAAGGCCTTCTTTAGGAACTGTGAGCCAGAGTTGTTGATGGCTTTGTAGGCAATGCATAAGGCTTTGAATTTAGTGCGGCTTCTGATGGGCAGCCAGTAAAGCTGGCGGATGAACGGGGTGATGGATCTGAACTTGGGGATACAGAGCAGAATTCTTGCTGAGGCGTTCTGCACCAACTAGAGTGTGTTTAGGACCTTTTCTTGGGCATTGAGGGGGAGGGTGTTGCAATAATTGGTTCTGGAAAAGATTAGTGTGGTGATAAGAGTTTTGCCGGCCGAGGGTGGAAGGAATGGAAGTAGCTTCTTAATTTTGTTTAGGATGAAGAACGAGGTGGAGACAACCACATTTGCGTGGTACTTGAAGAGGAGTTTGTCGTCGAACAGGACCGCAAGGTTTCTAACCTTCGTGACGGGTTGAGGAGGGGGGGCCCATCTCGTTGGGCCCCCAGATAGGGGACCATCCAGGAGAGACGTTGCCGAAGGTCATCACCTCCGTTTTGTCGGAGTTTAGTTTTAAACAGTTGCTCGTCATCCAGGAGCTGATGGCTAGCATTCCCTCCTGGATTCTAGCAGCAACTGTTTCCCCGTCCTTGTGAACAGATAGTACCAGCTGGGTGTCATCAGCATAGGAAGTCAATCTTAGGCCATGTGATTTTATCACCCTCGCCAAGTCAGAAACATAAATGTTAAACAAGGTCGGACTCAGCGAGGACCCCTGAGGCATTCCGCATGGGAGGGAAAAGACAGGTGAATAAAAGGGACCTAGCTTTACTGATTGTGTACGATTGGTGAGAATAGAGGCTAGAAGGTCTCTGGCTTTGTGATTGATGCCCAAGGCTGAGAAACGGTCGATCAAGGTGGCGTGATCGACCGCGTCGAAGGCAGCGGAAAAATCAAGGAGAATCAGGACTGCTGCGCCGCCTTTGTCTAGGGTCATCCTGATCTCGTTGGCTGCCTTTATTAGGGCAGTTTTAGTTCTGTGACCCTGTCTAAATCCGAATTGAGTGTCGTCCAAAAGATGGTTTATGTTGATGAATTCAAATAATTGTCTGTTCATTAGCTTTTCAAAAACTTTGGATGGAAATGGAAGACAGGCGATAGGTCTGTAGCTAGAAGAGGAGGTGGGGTCAAGAGTGGGGTTTTTCAGGAGGGGTTAGATGACTGCATTTTTCCAGACGGAGGGTTAAGAGCCTGTGAGGAACATGGTGTTGCAGATGTTAGTGAGGGGAGGGGTTATGGCGTCCGGAATGAGTTTGAGGGTGGATGGTGGGCAAGGGTCCAGAGGGGATCATGATCTAATGGAGGAGATTAGTTGATAGATCTGTTCAAGGAGAACCTGCTGGAAGTTTGAGAAGGTAGGGGTATCGATGGTGTGGTGGTGGTTAGAATTGGCCCGGTTGGGATGGGTGTGAGAAGCATAAGCAGAAAAAATGGTGGTGACCTTGTCAGCAAAAAAGTCAGCAAGGGAGTTGCAGAGGGCTTGTTAGGTGTTGGCGGGTGGGCAAGGGGGGTTGGAGAGATTATTGACCTTTGGAACAACTGTTTGGGAGAGTTGTTTGTAGAATTAATTTGAGTTACATAATAGTTGTTTTTTCTGAGAGGATGAGATGTTTGTAAATGGCCAAAGCGTTCTTATAAGTTTGTTTGTCACATGGGTTATAATGCTTGCGCCAGTGTCTCTCTAGGTTTCTGCAATGTTGTCTCTGTAGCATGAGGGGCTCAGTGAACCAGGGGGCCGAAGGAGAGGTGTGGCGCCACAGCCAGGGAGACTGACATGGTATCTGGGGATCACGGTTCGATCCCCAGCGCAGGCGGCAGATTAGCCCAGCACCATGTGACTCTAGACAACAGCTTTCTTAATCTTCCCGACGGCCCCCAGCGCCTAGAGACCCTTACGGGTGAGTGTTTGTGCTTTACAAATGTGGATTATTATTGTTATTATTATATTATTATTAGTGATTCGGTTGCGGTAGGTCGGCTTGGGAGGTGCCAGGGAATTGAAGGCACCGTGTAGGTGGCTAAGATAATTATTGGATGCTGTTTCAGGATCTGGATTATGTTCCTTGAGGGAGTTGGAAAGGGAGTTGAGGATCATTTGAGGATCAGTTGAGGATCAGTAGCTCCATGTCATGTGTTGGTCTTCTGAAGTGGCTCTGGGCTGGGCTCCCTTTCATACTGCAAGTTGTCGTCCTGCATAACACCAGTAAAAGGCAGGTGTTAAATCCCTGCTGCTAACGCGCCTTATCGCCTGTTTTTGGATTGCATCGCAGATCTGGCTGGTCGTTGATAATATCGCAAAGTGGTGTTTTCGTGTGTTTTTGCACGGGAACGCCTATTATGCATTTCATTAGCGTTAGTTGTTCCTCTCATCAATGGCGATGTTTTTTGCGGCAGCTACCGCTGGAAAACCTGCGATATCGCAGTTTGCACCAGCTTGAGAATTTTGACTTTTGTGGTGCAAATGTGCTGATAAATCGGTGATAACTTCTTGAGAATATGCCCCTATGTTGTTGGGATCTAGAATGATCTGCAAATGCCAACTCTGGTCAGAAATCATTGACTTTCCATATAGTCTATATGGAGCAGTTCTGGAATCTACTGTGAACCTAAAAATTCCTACCACTTAGCATTTCCACATGTTTCCCGATCGAAACGGCATTTTACTTGTTTAAGTGAGCCTAATGCACGGAACAGGAAAGGCCCCAAAATGCCACTTAGAAACATCATGATTTTTCCCCAAAATTTGAATCATTCTGGCAATGTGGATATCTGTGGAATTTGGGCCTGGGATTAGCAGACCCTCAGAGTAACCTATTAACCCCAAATTTGTTTTTTTACTTGGAAACCCAGAAGAGTCCATGGTGATGTGGCTTATTTCAATCCACTGCCCTTATTACACAGAATATATTGCAGACATAAAAATTATGCTAAAAATCACCCAATTTCACTCACTATCCATAGCAGAATTCGAGCCAGGGTTGTTGACATCCACACAACCCTATCAATCCTGAGCTCTTCTTTGGGGCGTGGCATGCCACCGAGCGAAGATGGCTACTGCCTGAAGGGGCTCTGCAACTCGGCCCTCTAAAAACACCAGAAATCCAACATAAATCTGAATGAAACTCACTGCAGGAGGTGGAAAGCGGTAGCGAAAGAGTGAGGCCAGCCGTGGAGAGAGTCGGATAGCAATTTCTAGACCGCCCGGGTGAGCTACAGGAGTGCAGCCTGTCTTTCCCAACTGGAGCCCTGGCCTCAATTTTCAGAGGAATGGCGAGCTACAAACACAGCGTCAGACGAGTGGAGGAGTGAGACGGCAGAAGCAGTGAGGAGGACAGCTGTGCCAGAACCCCCTGAGGGGACCAAGCAATCCACCCCTCCTCTGGTGATCCAATTGTGGAGTCAGTGCTAGGAAAACCACTAGACGCTGTGTAGGACCCAACAGCAGGAGGCTGGCCGCAAGAAAAGATGCCCACCTGGTGGAAGGTAGGCCGGGGATAAAATAAAACTAGCCAATTGTGATTGGGAGCAGGCCTGAACTGCAGTGCACTGTGGGCTGTGAGGCGAGTCCCTGGGATCCAGAGAACTGAATCATTGAGGGGGGGCCAGCAACTACGGCACTGCCATGATAAGTGGTCAGGAGAGTCACCCGCATGGACCCCGTCAATACAGCATGATCTCAAGATCATTACCCAACCACACCAAAGCGACAGGAGGCATGGGCTGCTACACGAGCCTCCAGTGGGGAAAAGCAGGAAATAAAAGTAAATAAAACACCCTATGAGAGAGGGGGGCCAGAATTGAGGCACTGAGGGACAACCTGACAGGCTGCCGGGCTTACCTAGGTGATTCCCGGCTTGCGGCAGTGGATTCTGTCTAAGATTAAAGGGGGTAAAAAAAGGAAGGCCAGTCACCAGACAAAACTGGACAAATTCACTCTCCCGAAGGATTCAGAGACCCAAGAAAATCTTCACAAGCATCCGCCCCTTGACTCCATGTCCGCCTCCAATGAAGATGCTCTCCCCCTCCCTGACATCAGGGCCCCTATCTGAGGGGTGCACACAGCTTTGGAAAACCAAATATACTCAGTTACGATGGAAGTATCGCTGATTTGAGCAGACTTGTGCAATATGGATGAAAGAGTGCAGTCAGTAGAAAACTCCCCCAAAACTCTACCCTAAGATAGCTCCGTGCTCAAGGCACAAATGAGGGAAATGCAAGCACTCAACTCCAACCTGGAGGCCAGACTGGAAGATCAAGAAGGTCGGTCATAACGCAATCGCTTCTGAATTCTTGGGATCCCAGAATGAGCTGAGGGACAGGCGCCTGATCTATTTGTTGAAGATCTCTTCCGACAACATCTCCAACCAAAAGGAGCTATCAAAATGTTTTTCAATGGAGAGGGCCCACTGGGTGCCGGGCGGGCAGCCCAGACCAGGGGCACCAACCGGGCCCATTATAGCATGTCTCTTTAATTCTAGAGACCGCAACATGATACTGAGGAAAATGAAATTTTACAAGGCCAACGTGTCCCCTGCGTGTACCCCACGTTTAGTGTATGTGCATGTCATCCATGTATTTTCCCTCTATGGCCTGCAATAATAATGCCTCTGCATTTCCGTCCCACATTAGGATGTCAGTTACCAAGCCTTCCATGAAAGAAACGTTAATATTGCACTGAGGCCCATGTTGCCCATGTGTTTGCATTGTGCACTTTTAAAATCGAGATGAACCCATTTTGTGGCTCAGCCAGAGCCAGTCTCCTAATTAAGGTTTTCATGCCTCCAGACACTCTGGAAGCTGCAGCTATGTATCCCTGACCTCTCGCATACTTTTGGCTCAGCTGAGAGGGGCCCAGCCCGGGGTGCCAAGACAGTATTTTGCACACAGTTATCTTCTTGCTCTACAGAATCACATTCCTGCCTAGTGAAGAAGGTAAACAGAACCCGTCTGCAGAGATAGGGCCTAGCTTTTCTGTCTCCGTTTAAGTGATTTGCACAGCTCGCATCCATAGAAAGCCCAAAGCCCCCACGCAATGAACGAAGAAATATATGCCCACACTGGCTCTTGGTGATGAGCAACCTTTGCTTGAGCGACCTTTGCTTCAGATAATACATCCCCGGACCTAAGATATCAGATAATACCAGACGTGCAGGTCGCCCTGACACTGAAGGCCTCTCTACTAGACCGAAAGTCAGCTCCCCCCAGCTTTCCCCAGTTACACGTCAATTGCACGTCATGATCAAGTTGCGCACACAAGTAGGGCAAAGGTTCCAGCTGGCCATGCAGACCCCCTCCATGTATCCACCCACCTATGACTCACCTATGACTCCTCAAGTGAACGCCCACATGTACGCCCTCATGCACGCCCACATGCTCTTATCTCTTTCTTTCTCTTGCTCTGCCTGGAGCGCTCCTCCTTCTCTATGCAATTTAATGTATAAATATTGTACTCTGTGAATAAAGTTTAGAAGACCCTTCCTGAACCTTAGTGGTGATGGAACCCGATTCTACCTTAACTCGAGTTACTGAAATAAATCCCTTTTGAATCGGACACCACGGACTCTGCCTCTCATTATATTCATGACCCTTTGTTTAAGTATAGAAATTATGACAGGGTAATACTTTATTTACCACATAAATCTGGCACCCGAACAGGGACGAATCTCCATCCCCACGAGCCGGCGATGTAGGTCCAGCCCTTGCCCCCTTCTACAGCCGTGACGGACTTCAAAGTGTACACGTCAGCGGGACTTCCTGCTTACTCCCTCAGGCCCACGGAGGAGACGGACTGCGACCAGGCATCCACACGAGGCGGTGAGGATTGCGGATCATCCCAACCAGAGCCCAACCCGTGAGAGAGCAAGGTCCGAGGTTTCCGAAGGCCCACCTGTTCCAAGGCGCATGCGCAGCATCAAGTTTCCGAGGCCTTCAAGTTCTGCTTCCCGGTGAGTACCACTAGTGGGAACGCATAAAGTTCAAGACGGGTTCATTTATTTGAGCTCGGTAAAGACGTGTCCGTTCACACGGACACGGTAAAGACGGGTCCACGGTAAACGTGGGCACGGTAAAGACGTGTCTCTTTCTGAGACCGGTATAGTTGTACTGTATTCCAGTGCATAAAGTTAACTGTTTTCAAGTACATGTTTTACTCCATGTATCAGATTAGACTGTATCTGTTTTAGTGTTTTAGTATTGTAGTGTGGATGATTGTTTCAGTCAGTCTATTTTGTGTGTATTGTGTTTTCATTACGTTGGTTTCAGCATGCCACAGTTTTCGAAATTACGTCAGATAGGGACCAGGAAAGGCATATTAGAAGAGCCAGTTAACATCCCGCCTAGAGACACACCTGGTCATTCCATGTATAATAAGCACGGGCTAGATGCCGTATTGTATTTAGAACTATGGGTAGATTACACGAAGGATTTAGAGGAGAAGTACAGATGACCTATCTCGGGAACGTGGGATTCTGAATGCATTATGAGAGTAGAGGAAGCGCTATGGAAAAGGAAAGCAAGACCCTCACAGAAAGATGCCATTGAGTTATGGCGTAAAGAGTCACATAGGAGAGCCGAGAAAGAATTCCATCAAGCAGAGACAAGTAAACAAGCAGCGGAAAAAGCCAAAGAAAAAGAACTGCGGGAGGAGGGGGAACGGGTCAAGGTAGAACAGGCTGATAGAGAAAGAAATGCCGTTGTTACTGGTATTTATCCCGTCCTCTCAGAAGAACTAGCTAGAGTGACCCCCTCAGAAACACCCCGTAGGTCGCGAACACCACCACCTGTACCCTTTAGAGTACGTATAAAGAAGCCGACAGCATCAGAGGCTTTTATTTCCTCCTATCTAGAAAAGTCCGCACCGGACGACGTAAACGCAGATTTTCCTCCGCCCCCATCAGCGGCTCAGCTCCAACAGCTTCAGCAGGTCGTGAAAGACGACGTAGGGCCAGGGGCGGTAGGGGGAGGGGGGCCACCGCCAACGCCAACAACGCCATATAAGTTTACTGTAGATGTAACAATTTCACGTTGTATATACGATCCAGTACCAGGAAAGGGTTCAATGCTCGTGTTTTCACTAAGATTAAGAAAAGCCGTCGACAATTTGGTCACATTACCAGACATGAAAGAACACCTAGATAAAATATACCGTTTCATTAGAACGGGGGAGGGACCCGAGTGTATAGAACAGGCCATGGACCACAGAAAGGTGGGGGTTAAGAACTACATCCTACGTTTTAAGATTAACTGCCTGATCAGGGAACAAGACCAAGGAGAAGGGGATGTAGAGCATGGTTTGACAGAATGGAGTGATAACATAGATGCCGGTCGGCATGATAAACAGGGACAGACAGATAGCATGTACAAGAAAATACGAAAGGAAATATTAGCAATACACAGAGTGTGGTCTGACGAGAAGGGTGAGTCATCACCGGAAGAGTCAGAAAACAAGGCAAAGGACAAAATGAATTATGTAGGCAAAGCACGACAGTTTGACAGGCCCAAGTGCCTCAATTACCGTAAACAGGGACAGGCTATAAAAGAAAGATATTCCCTTGAAAATCTGTTCCAAGCTACTGAAAAAGCCCTGAAACGACGGATAGGGAGCGAGCGATCTCACACCCCACACGAAAAGGAGTTTGCCCGGTCAGCCACCCAGTGGGTGTCCAATTCCAATATATATAGTAATGATATAGTAGACCAGACTTTCTTGAGCCTTCCGCCAAACGAACAGCGTTTGGCTGGTATTTACATGGTCCAACATTTGATAACGTTGTATGAAAGTCAATATTCTGATCCCGGACACTTGTATAAATTACTGGACGACATACTTCTAGAAAGATGGACAGGCCTGGGTACTGATTTAATTAATGTCATCCTGGACCAATGACATACGTACCTGACTTCTCTAACCACATGCATGCTTCCCACCCCACACCACGACAGAAAGCACCTGTACATAGACAGACAGAACCCCCTACGAGAGGTACATCCCGTCAAAAATGCAAATGGTGAGCTTCAACGAGTATATGTTTACACCCCCTTGACGAAATTAGAAATACTGGAAATGAAAAAGATGTTGCCCTGCCATGATAAAGACCCGGGGGGGTTTCACCGAGAATTAAAAGACATTCTCCGCATTGGAGATTACACGTACGCTGACGTTCTGAAACTATTGAAAGTACTGTTGCCTGCAGGTATTTATGAAAAGCTTAAGGAAAAAGATTGGGAGGTGGGAGGGAAAAGTTAAGTTGGACAGAATTGGAAACAGAGGATAAAGCCAGGCTCCCGGGGGTTGGTCTTGGGGAAAAAGCTAGAGAACTACCTGAACTCCTAATACAGGTTTTGCCAAGACTATTGATTACTAAAAAGGAAGATTGGGATGCTATTTCAGCATGTAAACAGAAACAAGACGAGGACACAAGTGA
This sequence comes from Lissotriton vulgaris, assembly GCF_964263255.1. Taxonomy (NCBI): domain Eukaryota; kingdom Metazoa; phylum Chordata; class Amphibia; order Caudata; family Salamandridae; genus Lissotriton; species Lissotriton vulgaris. The sequence continues at coordinate 75,882,486 of NC_141690.1, forward strand.
TTTCTATTCTAGATTCGAGAAATGCTTTGCTATTAATAGTGGCCTTAAGCCAGGTAGCGAGTCATATCCACATCTATCTTTTCGTGAGCAAATTAGTAGAGAATTCCTTACCCCAGATCAAGAATAGAGTACTGAAGGTTGAGAGTACTTGGCAAGCAAACAGCCCTTCACAAATGTTGCAAATGCTACAATATCACCAGAACAGGATTAGAGAAGAGCAGGATCAGGAAAAGAGATGCATGAAAGAGACAAAAATGAAAGTGCTGGTTGCCCAAACGATACCGGCAAACATGAACAAAAATGGCACGATACCTGTTAAAGAGAACTGTAATTATTGCAAACAACCAGGTCATTTTGTAAAGGATTGTGCTGTCCTGAAACACAATATAGCTACAGGCAAGACAAAAGAACGACCACACCCTCCTAGGCAGAATAGCACCTCACAGAACACACATCAGACAGTAGCGAATTTTCCACCCCCACCACCGCCTGTTCATGCCACACAACAAATGTATCAGTACACGCAGTCAGACTATCCAGAATACCAACAGTTCTCATGAAACAGCCTTGAGAGGGAAGTTGGCTTGCCCCTTATTGAGGTTCCTGTAGATCAAGAGGGTCCCTATGTACATAGTCGTGTATTGGGAAAAGACAGACAATTTCTGATTGACACAGGGGCGAGCAGAACTACCATCAGCCATGACGAGGTTCCAGGGGCACCCCTCTCGGGCTCACAGAATGTTTCCCTGGGATTTTCAGGAAAGCCTATTGTTAATGAAGTATCGAAACCAGTCTCCCTAGGATTTGGTCCACTGTCCCGTACCACAGACTTGCTACTTACTAAATCATGTCCAGAAAACTTACTTGGTATAAAGACGTTAAAAGAACTAGGAGCAGTTATCTGTTGTTCTCCGGAAGGAGTACGATTGTTCTTACGTGATTTTAAGGGACATTATGTGTTGAAAGAATTTGACCACAGACTCCAGAATGTACCACAGCACCTATGGGCACAAGGTCCGACTGACGTAGGTTACATGGACATAACACCACACCGAGTCACTCTCAAAGCAGGAGTAGTGCTACCACGTATACGACAATACAAGTTACCACCTGATGCCGTAGTGGCCTTATTGAAAATTGTTGACGAACTCATTGCACAAGGGGTGGTAGTGGAGACTGACTCGAATGTATGTAATTCACCTGTCATTCCTATCCTTAAACGAACAGACCCTAATGCACCACCAGTTTACAGACTAGTTGTTGACCTTCGAGAATTGAATAAATGCGTAGTCCCACAATACCCAGTGGTCCCAGACATTTCTTCATTACTGACTGCTATTGATTCTGAGGCAACGTTCTTTACTGTCATTGACTTGAAGAATGCTTTCTTTAGTGTTCCCATTCATCCAGATAGCCAGTATCTTTTCGGATTCAGTTTAAATGGACGCAGCTTTAAATTTACGAGAGCTCCCCAAGGTTTTACAGAGAGTCCTAGCATTTACAGTCAAGCATTAAAAAGACAGCTGGACAGTATTAATATGCCTACCAACACTGCACTGCTCCAGTACGTAGACGACATCCTAATTACAGCACGATCAGAACCAGACTGCGAAAATGCATCACTGACAGTTTTACACTTTCTGGCTGACAAGGGGCACAAAGTGTCCCCTTCAAAGCTACAATTCTGTGCACAGCAAGTGGTGTACCTTGGACACTTGCTGTCCAAGAGGGGTAGACAGCTGACACAAGAACGTATTCAGTTAATTGCTAACCTTTTACAGCCCAAGACACAAAAGGAAGTACGGGCCTTCATTGGCCTCACTTCATACTGCAGACAATGGATTCCCCAGTATGCCTATCTAGCCAAACCACTCATACAATTGACAACACAGGAGGCAGCGTCTTCGACTGTCCTCCCTTGGACACTAGAACATACCTTGGCATTTGAAGAATAAAAAGAGCCTTATGTCAAGCGCCAGTTTTAGCGACTCCTAGTTACAGCAAACCTTTTATGCTTTTCGTGACTGAACGAGATGGAACAGCACTATCTGTCCTCACACAAGATCAAGCAGGAAAGCACAAGCCTTGTGCTCATTTTTCTAGTACACTGGATCCAGTGGCCCAGGCTCTGCCTGCGTGCCTGAAATCAGTTGCAACAACAGCCCTAGCCATAAGACAAAGTGACTCCATAGTGCTGGGACACCCCCTGATAGTACAGGTACCACATGCAGTGGAAGTTCTCTTGAACAGGACACAGACACAACACTTGACTGTAGCGAGACTGACAGGATATGAACTGACGCTATTTCAGCCACACATAGAGATCAGACAATGTAACATTCTGAACCCTGCTACACTTTTGCCCTCAAGTACAGTAGACACCGCACCACATGACTGTGTGTAAGTAATGAATATAGTGACGAAACCAAGACAAGACCTGACAGATGTGGCACTTCCAGACCCTGACCTGACACTCTATGTAGATGGATCATGCATGAGAACGAGTGCAGGAGAGTTAGTGGCAGCATATGCCGTGACCACTGCTACTGAAGTCATAGAGACACAAAGAATAGACACACTGTCAGCACAAGCAGCAGAGCTCATCGCTCTGACACAAGCCTGCATAAGAGCTAAGCACTTGAAAGTGAACATTTATACAGATTCACAGTATGCTTTTGGCGTAGTTCATGACTTCTGAGTACTGCGGAGGGAGAGAGGTTTCTTGACCTCTCATGGTGCCAAAATTCAGCACGGCCCGCTTATTCAGGCCCTGTTAGAAGCAATACATTTACCTGCAGCCATAGCCATCCTGAAATGCAAAGCACACACCAAAGTTACAGACACCATTTCCCAGGGTAATGACCTGGCAGACCGAACTGCTAAACTTACAGCCCAGGCAACAACAGACACGACAAAGACAGAGGTACCATTAATGACAAAAAGCATGACAGTCAGGGATCCTTCTCAAGATGTACTCGACATACAGACACATGCCACTTCAGATGAAATAAAGAAATGGACTGAACAAGGAGGGGTCCAGACTGACCAAGGTTGGATGACTAAGGGCAAAGCTACATGGTTTCTTCCAGACTCCATGGTACAAGTAATCATAAACACAGCACATAGTCCAGCACACTTGGGAGAGAAGGCAATGCTAGACAGCTTACAGAATATCTGGTTTAACAAGCACCTGCGTGTAGCAGCGAAACAGAAAGTACGAACATGTATGATCTGTTGCCAGTTCAATCCAGGTAAAGGCATCCCGGTGGAACAAGGCGGATTTCATCCTCCTGACCATCCTTTTGAGGTCCTCCAGATGGATTATATCCAAATGGACAGATGTAGAGGTTACAAGTATGTCCTAGTAGTTGTGTGTGCACTATCTAGATGGACAGAAGCGTACCCAGTCCCAGATTATACTGCTGTGACAACCGCCAGGCAATTGGTGCGTGAATTCTTCCCGAGATACGGATTGCCCCGTGTCGTGTACTCAGACAATGGTCAGCCTTTTTCTTCTGAATTAATGAAACAAGTATCCCTTCTGTTAGGATATCAGTGGAGGTTTCATTGGGTACGACACCCTGAAGCAGCAGGCCTGGTAGAAAGGCATAATCAGACAATAAAGACGAAATTAGGAAAGATCTGTGCAGAAAAAGGCGTGGATTGGATGGTAGCCTTGCCGGTTGCCCTCTTTTACATGCGTATGGTAGCCTATTCCAGAACAGGCCTATCTCCGTATGAAGTGGTTTTCGGTAGACCGCCGAATATGTGGGGTACACCTATGCCTAAGAAAATAACTGATGTTGACAGTAACATGCTGACAGATTACCTGGCTTCCTTGATGTCTGCACTACTCTCTTGTCGTTCACAGGTTGCCGCCGCCTTCCCTGACAACACCCAGGTCAAGGAGCACGCCATAGTCCCTGGTGATTTCGTCTTCGTCAGGAATTTTGATCGATCAAGTCCCCTTGAGCCGCGTTGGAAGACGCCGAAATTAGTATTACTGACCACGAGGACAGCCATCAAGATCGAAGGAAGAAAAGGATGGCTTCATACCCATCATTGTAAAAAGTACTTTGGAGATTCTGGAACTTTGATAAAGACAAAAGACAGTACAGACTTTGAGCCCCCTTTGCTAGAAAAGACTCTGCAACAAGAATATAGGTCCAAGTTACGATCTAGAAAGTCAGACAGCGTTTAAGTGTTTAAGTCCACTAGGTGGTGAATCGGTTAGACAGGTTTTCTGACATGTATAGGATCATAGACCAGAATAGTAAAAAGAGCAAAATGAAAGAGAAATACTGCAAGATATTACGCAGTAGATGTATAGTAACTCTGATTTTTCTGTCTCTTCTGTGCATCACTATAATATGTATCAGCTTAACACTACATGTTATCTTTCCTCCTATTGCCTCACATATGCACTTTTCCATAAATGACACCGTAGAGCATACATTTAGTGATCTGCCACCCCATGAACTGTCATATCGACTAGCCCTGCACAACAATACTTTTATTCGGATGTTGCACCGTTCTCATCAGACCAGCAATGCAACAGATTGCTGGGCATGTGGCCAACTTCCACCTTATCAAAAGACGAAGGGAGTTCTGCCCTTCTTCCCTTTCCCGTTCTCGCACAATGGTTCGTGCGGAGCATGGTTTGCCTTAATGTCATCACTAGACAGAAAGTCCACAGTTTACCAGGGCGACTGGATATGGGGTAATTTGAATAAAGTAAGGAATGAGGCATGTTTTCCAGACGATGACGGACTTCCCCAAAGGAAGGGAACCGATCTAGAAAATGAAGAGTACGCGCAAGGAAATGCTTCCCTTAGCTTTATTATTCTGAATGTTCAGCCCATGCAAAATGGAGGTCCACGATCTATTACAGTCCTACCAGCAAAAGGTGATTTGTGCGTTAGAAAGAAAGGATCAGTACATATGGGACACAGCGAGTGTAATGCTGTAGTCGAGTTTATTGATAAAGGAAAGTCTTCTTTCACAGCATCACGCCATACCTATTTCATTTGCGGTCAGACAGCCTATGTACATCTGCCCTTAGACTGGGGTGGGACATGCTATATAGCATTCCTGCTGCCACCCGTCTTTCTGGCCCCATCCCATTATCATCGAGATTCACGACTAGAGCATGTTAGACACCGGTTAGAGACCGATTCCTCCGAGATTGATCAGACCGAGACAGCTTGGGAGCAATATACAGATTTCAATAGAGGATTCTTTTTCTTCATAGGTCCTGTCCAAAACAGTAAACTCATACGCAGGTTAACAAGAACTCTGGAAGCAGTAGTAAATGGAATGAGGAAAATGAAATTTTACATGGCCACCGTGTCCCCTGCGTGTACCCCACGTTTAGTGTATGTGCATGTCATCCATGTATTTTCCCTCTATGGCCTGCAATATTAATGCCTCTGCATTTCCGTCCCACATTAGGATGTCAGTTACCAAGCCTTCCATGAAAGAAACGTTAATATTGCACTGAGGCCCATGTTGCCCATGTGTTTGCATTGTGCACTTTTAAAATCGAGATGAACCCATTTTGTGGCTCAGCCAGAGCCAGTCTCCTAATTAAGGTTTTCATGCCTCCAGACACTCTGAAAGCTGCAGCTACGTATCCCTGACCTCTCGCATACTTTTGGCTCAGCTGAGAGGGGCCCAGCCCGGGGTGCCAAGACAGTATTTTGCACACAGTTATCTGCTTGCTCTACAGAATCACATTCCTGCCTAGTGAAGAAGGTAAACAGAACCCGTCTGCAGAGATAGGGCTAGCTTTTCTGTCTCCGTTTAAGTGATTTGCACAGCTCGCATCCATAGAAAGCCCAAAGCCCCCACGCAATGAACGAAGAAATATATGCCCACACTGGCTCTTGGTGATGAGCAACCTTTGCTTGAGCGACCTTTGCTTCAGATAATACATCCCCGGACCTAAGATATCAGATAATACCAGACGTGCAGGTCGCCCTGACACTGAAGGCCTCTCTACTAGACCGAAAGTCAGCTCCCCCCAGCTTTCCCCAGTTACACGTCAATTGCACGTCATGATCAAGTTGCGCACACAAGTAGGGCAAAGGTTCCAGCTGGCCATGCAGGCCCCCTCCATGTATCCACCCACCTATGACTCACCTATGACTCCTCAAGTGAACACCCACATGTACGCCCTCATGCACGCTCACATGCTCTTATCTCTTTTTTTCTCTTGCTCTGCCTGGAGCGCTCCTCCTTCTCTATGCAATTTAATGTATAAATATTGTACTCTGTGAATAAAGTTTAGAAGACCCTTCCTGAACCTTAGTGGTGATGGAACCCGATTCTCCCTTAACTCGAGTTACTGAAATAAAGCCCTTTTGAATCGGACACCACAGACTCTGCCTCTCAGTATATGCATGACCCTTTGTTTAAGTATAGAAATTATGACAGGGTAATACTTTATTTACCACAATACTCCAAATAATCAGTGATTTGGAGGAAAATATACAGGCTTTTAAATTTGCCTCGCATAATCACTGGAAACTCTAAAAGTCTGAAAATCACCATGACATCCTCCCGGCATCATCCATGATTGTGTGCCCCAGTGCCAAAGGTATAGCCGGCAAGTACCACCAGCTGTTTTAAAACTGCAGCAATATTCAGACGAACTTGCCTGATATACCAGCTTAGTGTCGCAGGTAATGCAGAGTGGAGAGCGCGTCGTAATTGCAAGCTTACTAACCGAACTTGGCAGCCCGGAGAGCCTACGATCGAATTTGCCCAATGCGCCCGTAAAAATTCACGGACCAGTCAGAATGACAGACACACCAACCAGAGAATTGAGGTTGCGTTTGCCGTAGCGGCGGATGCCTCTACCCCCCATCTGGCCTTCTTACCAATGCTGCGTCCCTCTGGCGCTTCCGACGGTCCTGCAACAGGTTACCGTCACAAGGGAATATTCAATGGGGCTCCACCCCCGCCTACTACATGATGTGACTCGTCACGCGTTCAAAGGCTGCGGCGGCAACACTAAGCCTCGGGTACCGTCATTTTACATCTTGCCCAAAATCCATAAGCCCCAACGTCCACCTCCTCAGACTACCTTGATGAATTTGCTGAATGGATAACAATGAAACATGTCGGCAATTTGAACTTGTATGGTATATGAGAATCCATTTTTAATCTGGAAGGCTTGCAGCACCAGAATAAAGATAGAAAGCTAGCAACCCTTACCAATAATTCCCTTTTACATTTTTTGCACTTTAAACACTATTTCTTAGTCTTTGGTTTTGGGTCCACATGAGTATAGACACACTATTTATATAAGTGCACTGTGGCACTGGTTAATGTTTTTAAATATTACTATTTGTGTGTGTTTGTTTGACCTTTTCTCACACTCCACACAGAGAGAGTGACCGATGATGAGAAGTGGGTACACTGGAAATTGCTAACCAGGAACCCCCTCGGGAGTTACGTCCGCGAGGGGCTCTCTCTGTGCTCACACATTTTTCTGTAACATTGGGACCTGTCTTTGCTTTTTGCTTTAAATCTACATTTCTGACCCAGGGGTTTAGTGTTAGGTAACACACTTGGAGGATCTGGACGATGCATCAGACTGTCCAGAGTGGTCAATGAATCTTTGATGTAGTTTCAGTAGGTAAGGCACAATTTGTTCACAGTTGTTTGAGTGGCGGGCGGTCTTACCTCTTTCCCCCTGTACTCCTATTGATGATACCAGCTGCAAATAACCCCTGGTATATTAAAGCGCTGGTAATGAGGAAGGGACTTATTGAAGCCACTGAACACTATTTCTAAGAAAATACTCACTCAATTGCATCAGCACAGGTACTCGGGGAGACATATAAGGCAGTGGTCCGGCACCAGGCACGTTCCCTAATTTCAGGGCACAAGCGGGAGAAGAGATCAAAAGTGAATGAGCTCGGGCAAGCCATTCTCAATCTCCAGCTTAAATCACTAAGTAGGGAGGATGACAGCTAACAAAATACATTAAAATCAAACAACATGACTATAGAGATTGGGTGATGGAGGAGGTCAGGAACAAAATTAAGGCGACATAGCATTGAGTGTATGAAATTGGCAAAAAAGCTGGAAAAGTGCTGGCATAGCTCAAACTGCGTGAGAGAGCAAACTGATGGGTGGCATCCATCACTCTGAATACCGGGGCAATGCTTCAAGACCTTAGAGAGATTGCTCAGGCCATCGCCTACCATTACTCTGAGATCTACTCCGCAGGAACAATGGCTTTGGAGCAAAATTTCATGTAGTTTCTGGCAGATATTTCCCTCCCAGTCTTGGCTGTGGAAGGCAGGCAGCTCCTAGATGCCAAATTCACTGAGGAAGAAGTAATGAATGCTGTTAGAGCTCTAAGTTCGGGCAAGGCTATCGGCCCAAATGGTATCCCTAAAGAGCTGTACAAGCTCACAGACACCCGCAACGGTACCACACCCCCTGACCAATCAAAGGCTAGGTAGTATTGTAGTGATTTACAAAGAAGGGAAGCCTAGGGCCCTATGTACTTCATACTTACCTATCTCTCTACTAAATGCAGAAGCAAAAATTCAAGCAAAATTATTAGCTTTAAGGCTTCTTCCAGTGCTTACAAGCATAGTCCATCCGGATCATTCGGGCTCTATGCTGGGACGTAGCATTGCCCTAAACCTCAGGCACCTACACAGAGGGCCGTGCCCATAGGATTTGGGAAAATGTGGTGGTTCTCTCCCTAGATGCGTGCATGTCTTTTGACTCCACTGAGTGGCCCTATATATATGTGGTTCTTAGACGAATGGGATTTGGACCGCTTCCTGTCCTGGATCGGGCTCCTATACAAAAGGCCCCTAGCACAGATGGTGGCAACTTGGATCCGAAGGGACCCAATAATAAGAGGTCCTCGGTGGACAGAGGACTAGGAAAAAAAAATATTATGGTATACAGATGAAGGCACAAATAGTGATGGAGGGATATCAATACTTTGGCATCTATGTAACTACGGACCCAGCATGGTTTCAGGCCCGAAATCTACAAGGCCCCTTCACTTGACTCCAAAACAATGTCCAACAATGGCAGGCTCTTCCCCTGTCCTTTCCAGGTAGGGCGCTGCTATATAAATGATGGCACTGCCAAGATTTCTTTGCATTTTGCAAAATACACCATTCCCAGTTCCTGAGACATACTTTAATTCAATAGATAGCATGGTCCAAACACTCCTATGGGATGGGGGATCCCCACGGATTGCACCCATAGAGCTGACCCATAGCTGGTATGTGGGGGGAACAGCATTGTCTCACATTCAAACCTATTATAGGGCAGTTCCATTAGCAACTATAAATAAATGGGTTCACCACCTGCCTTTGTAGCCTGCCTATCAGATGGATAGGCTAAATCTCTAGCCAAGGGAGTATCTGCAGAAGCTCTATACTATCCTGGCTGATGAGTTGTGAAACCCCAAAAACCGGTCCTCGGATGGTTGTTTCCGGTCAAGGAGGATCTGGCTTGGCACTCGGGCTGGACTGTTCCTATGAGGCACAGGATCAAGACTGATTTGCATATGGCCAGGTCTAAACTGGGGTGACATGATGAGCAAAAGAATGATGGAATTAACCCAGAAATCTTGACAGGGGGTGAATGTTTTGATCAGTTCTGCATTCCATTCATCACTTGTGTGTCTTTTGCTATATAGATCCAAGGCATCTATCACTGGAAGGGCCTACTGCACTGACTGTCTTTTTGTGACACTCAACTCTTGCCAAGCTGGGGTGGAAGAATAAAATTACTAAAGAAACACCCCTATAGGATTCACAACAACTGGGCAAAATGGGGATGAGAAAAGGCTTTGATAAATGGGACTTGATTGGGATCTCGTGGGTGGGAGACCTACATACGCGGGTGGATATTAACCATTCTAACAGTTACAAAAACGAACGATTTGGCCCACTCTGAGTTTTTTTACTACCTACAGATCCGACATGCTATACGAGCAGTGGTGCCCCGGGGGGAGTCCATACCCGAAAGCAGGCTCCTAGAAGAACATTTAACTCATACGGCAACATCCCTCACATATCAGATACTCAATTTTAACTTACCCGATGCTCTGATAGCCTTGGGAGACCCCTGTGGACCTGACATTATTGACCTACAGAAAGAAGACTGGTTGGAAGCCCTGGCCTCCCCAAGAGAAGTGGTCATTTGGGCAAGCTTTGGACTGATTCCGCCCAAAATTCTCCACAGAGCCTACATTTCTTGCAATACACAGGTAAAAAAGGGTAGAAAAGCTGACAGACTCTGTAACAGAGATTGTGGGGAGGAAGGGTCGTTCCACCATATTCTGTGGGCATGCAAAAAAATCCATGGAAGCTATAGTATCCTGCATCTCCGAGACAGTGGGAGAGGCTCTAAAACTCTCTCCCAAATGGTGCATATTGAATGTTTGGGAGGACTCTGATTTGGGACGAGCAGATCAGACCTGGGTTACCCTGGGTCTAATGGTAGCAAAACGTAACATAGGGGCCGACCCTCCGGGCTGGAAGAGGGATATGGATTGGTGTATGGTGGTAGAAAAATCAGTTTATGTGAGCAGAGGATGTCCAAGGAAATGGGGGAAAATATGGGATAAATGGAATGCATATAGAGGAAATCTTTACATGCCCCCCTTGGGAGAGACTAGCCAGTCCCTAAATAACTCAAGCACTACCTAATGAGGTAGCAGGAACAATTTAGGAGAATTAGTCCTGCGATAACTGATGGGGGAAGAGGTGAACCTGACGGATTCTGTAATGAACGATTGTCATTTGTTATCACAATTGTAATGCTGTGTCTATCTTTTTGCTCAAAGTTAATGAAAAGATAATTTAAAAAAAATCCTGATCTCTTCTGAAAAGTAGAGACCCAGGGAAATCGAGGATGTTGTGGTTTGCATTGAACCCAGTATGTTTACTTACCTAGTATGCCTGCGGTAGTAAGCTTTGAATAGTGAGTTCAGAGGGAATTACACTATCCCCTGACATTTATGAAAACTGGGCAAATAGAGCAGTCTAGAATGTTGTGCCATCTTACCTAGAATATCCTATAATGCCAATGTATGGGCAACAAAAACATTTTCCTCATATTTATGGTACAAAGTGGTTATAATATGCCTCCCACTGAGTGAGTAAGGTTAACAGGGCCCCTTTGGAAGGAGGTATGTGGGCCAATACCATTATGGGCCACCTCCAGCAGTATGATTGAATTTTAAAATAAGTAATTGGTGGTGCCTAGTAGTGCTTAATGTTTCCTTGGGGAGAGAGATCAAGATAAACTTCTCAATATGCATCCTATGGGGAAAAAAAGACTGTCTGGGCCCTGGAGTAGTGGTAAGTGGTCCATACTTATAAAAGGCACTCCTTGGTGTCTAGGGGGTGCTTCATGATCAGTCTTCTCACATGAGTAGATTTGCGATAAACTTGCCAGCATTTGCCTAGTTGTGGGCCAAAAACTATCTTTTTCCCTAGGGTGGAAGGGTGTTACCTACTGCCAATACAGACTTCCCCCTTCATATATAATTAAAAAGAATAATCCCTAGTGTTTAGTGGTGCTTTGCTTCTCCACCTTCCTAGGTGGGAGTATTGGGGATAATACCCGAAAATGCTTTCTGTGGAGTGGAATGGCTGTCTGGGCGCCGTGGAATGCACCTGGAGGACAACTGAACCCATATGACAATCGGTGTGGTGGTGGTGTTAAAAGGAATACTGAAAAACAACAAGCGGAAGTGTACACGAGAATGGACTATCAAAATAATAATCAGGTGAGGAGCAGTGTGTGACCAGTGAGGAGACCGGTGTTAGGGACCCAGGACTAAACCTATTGCGGCCACCTACCATGGTGAAAGATAAGGGAGCCATAGTACAGGCCAACAAGATACTTAATTATGCACAACCCTTCCCCCAGGAATTGACCTCAATGGAATTAGGCACTGAAAAACAGGGAGGGGATGCCATGACTTCTACAGGACGTGACCCTTCACTGGTGGGCATAATGGTAGCGATCCAGACCACTAGAGATGATATGGTCAATATAATTGATGCTGTAGCTATTGATGTCAACTTGTTGAGGTGCGATCTACGTAAGGTGTCTGCTAGAGTCAACACGAATGAACAAAATGTGGATACTCTACAAATGGAGGTAAGATCTCTGTGGGAAATGGTCATTGAACTACAAATAAAAGTGATTAAACTAGATGACCGCACAGAAGACCAGGAGCGACGGTCAAGAATAAACAACTTGCGAATTGTGGAATTTCTTGAATGTGCAGAAGGACTCTCAGCAGAATTGTTCCTGGAGGACTGGATTACTAAGGGTCTGACTCTCTAAATTCTTTAACATTGAAAGGGCCCACAGGGCACTAGTTCCCCAGCCCCATCCTGGGGCCCGCCGTGAGCCATTATCACATGTTTTTTAATTACCGGGACAGAGATGTAATACTGCAGGCCACTTGTAACAAAGACCCACTGCTATTTGAAGGACGCCCGATTGCAATCTACCCCAACTACAACAAAAGGGTACAAGACTAACGGAGAACATTTCTGGCAGTCAAGAGACGGCTGCAAGATGCTGGGATAAAGTGTAGCCTCTTCTTCCCAGGCATGTTGAGAATGAAATACAAAGGCAGGGCCAGGTTCTTCTTCTCCACTCCGGAGGTAGCGGAATGGTTGGACACCATTGGAGAGCCAATCTCCAACTCTGCGGAAACGTCAGATCCCACCAGGGGGTGAAGACAGCAGGCTTAGAATATATTACAGGATGGTACTGGAAGTTCAGGTCGAATCCGTGTCTACCCTGACGAGATCCTACGGATGGCGGAGGTGGATTTGGATTCAAAAGCAGCTACACAAGACTCACCAATAAACTCTAATGCCTCTAAATACATTACCTGTTGAATAGGATGAACTGCGACTAAGGTTCCCTGACACTCAGATAAGTCTGGTGGGGGGGTTCTCTTGTATTTCAGATAATTGTGGGGGAATATTTATTGTCAATTATTCCCTGTGGCTAGCAGGTAGATCCCGCCCCCTTCAGAGGCTGAGGGCCGTGGGTGGAGCTGGAGGCTATGGCTTCATACCTCGACTGCTGCTTGGCCGCTGGGAAGGCACTTATTACTGGGGACATGGCTACTGCATAATAAGGGATAAGAGAACACTAAGTCAAATAGTGCAAAAATACTGCAGTGGGTAGCTGTTGTGTTTGGTATATTTAGAGAGGGATGGGGTGGGAAACAGATCCTAGCTCTCCACACTATAGGGAGATGGACCCGCCCTACTGCCCAAGGGGAGGGAAGGGAGTTTGAAACAGTGGATTGTACTCAGGTTTAGGAGGGTTGTAAGGGTTGCGACTACAGAGGGTTGTGTAATGTGGTTAAACTCACCTATTTGGGTGGGGGAGCAAAGGGAAGGGAAAGATCTTTTTGAAAGTCGGTTGGTATGGTTCCCCACCATGAGGAAATCACTCAAATGGAATGTACAAGGTATAGCAATGTTTGAAAAGTGGAGAAGGTGTTTGCCTATTTGAAAAAATACAGAATATCTATACCATGCATACAGGAAATTCATGTCTGGGGAGATACACTACCCTGCATACGACGAAGGTGGAGAGGACAGATATACGCCACCTCATATTTAGGATTTGTACGGAAACGCTCATGTGGGCTTATTGGCCCAGATGTCTCTCAGACCATTTCCCAGCCCTACTTACTTTAGGCACTAAGAGGCCCGGACTGGCGATACCTACATGGAGGTTTCCGGTGGAGGCGCTGCAGGATCCTTCCTTTGCAGCGTCAATTGAGGAGGAGCTTTCAAGTTACTTTAAGGAGAATTGGGGGTCAACATCCACGAGGACGACAGAAAGGGAGGCAATGAAGGTTATAATCAGAGGGGTCTCTATAAAGAAACCTTATGGAGTGTGTTGCCAGCTTGAGTGGGAGATATAAACGCCGGAGGAAAAACTCAGGACATAGAGGTGGGCCTCTCCACATCGCCCAGTCTCACAGAAGAATGGTCTACTGCCCGCAAGATACTATTAGAATCCCTAAGTCGTCTGGAAACGTTTTACTATATAGCGTATCTGCAGTACTTGTGATCCTGCGGCATACCAACAACAACAGATACTCCACTATCATATATTCACCTGGGCCCATTAACACACACTTGGTTGAGTAAACCACTGGAGTCAAAGTTTATACATTTTCCACAGTTTTCAAGATTAGTTACTTACTATTCGTAACTAACCTTTCACTGATCAAAAAGTTCTTTCCTATGGTCGATGGACCATATGGCTGAGATACCCGCCACCCCCTCTCGACGCAATCCCCAAGGATGGGAAACAGAAACGGTTCTGAACTTTTGGAAGGCGGGAAGGAGTGACCCTCCCGGCCGTATTTATTAAAATATGAAACAAAATAAAAACATTAAAATAACAGTTTCATATTATGTACAATTTCATTTCCACATTACGATGTTTGGCTAACCTTAACATATTTCTAATACAAAGGTTCTCCTAGCCGAACTAACATCCTAGAAAACATTTAACTTGAAATTGTACATCCTAACGTTAAGGGCCAACGGCAAGGTCGTAACCGGTGTCAGATCCCTAAACCAGAATTACCCCCCCCACTTGGGAGGGGCGACCGCACAGAGGCTGTACCTCAAATGCATCTACCAATTTCCCTTGACTTGACGGGGGCCCCAATGAACTCGACGCCATTTAAAGGTCGTCCGAGGACTCGTGTGAGGTGTCTAGAAGGTAGCGTAAACCCCCTCCCCACCCCACACAACTTACCACATCTGCCGTCGCAGGTGTCCTGGCCCCGGGAAATTCCCCAGGAGGGGCCCGTAGCCCCTCCTATCAAGGAAGGGGCCTTGACCGCCTTTCCTTTTCTTTCGGCGGCCCATCCTTAGAAGGGACCGCCTCCCCGTTGAGGGGCCAATGGCCACCTCCCCAGGGCGCTCCCATCCGTAATGGGTGACGCCCCCCCATAGGGATCTTCCAAATACTGCTCACCGATCATGACCTTACCGCCCGACAAGAATAAATACGACAATTAACTAAATTACTAAAGTAAAAAGACAACCATAACTACTTCACGTATGATTACTGATCAACACTAGTGCAAAACTTTATTCGAAAAAACATACTCTAAATGATCATTCTCTTTATTGCATATACCAATGACACGTCCATCATCACAACCTGTAAGAAATAGAGTTACCACATCAAAACTTTATTTAAAAAACCACTTGCTGTCTTCAGGGGCTGGTGGGTGGGTCAAAATTGGCTCTTCGTTCCGTCTCGAGCTCACGTGCAGCGGGGAGGTGCAGCTTCAGAGCACAGGAACAAGAGGATGCTTTCTTGGCTTGTTGCTCCTTTTATCCGTCTTCGGGCGGGCGTAAACCCGCCTCCGCCTGCCTCCGGGGGCGTGGCCGGAGGCGTCAGCGTCTAGGACCACCCACTCCAGGGCGGGAAAAGGCGCGCCCCGGCTACGCCGCTTCGGGCATACCAGCCGAGACTCGCCTCCCGCCCAAGATGGCCTCCCGGGGGGATCGGGGTACTCCACCATACGTTCGGGGGGACCGAGTGGTCGCCCCTTTCCATATGGCTGAGATACCCGCCACCCCCTCTCGACGCAATCCCCAAGGATGGGAAACAGAAACGGTTCTGAACTTTTGGAAGGCGGGAGGGAGTGACCCTCCCGGCCGTATTTATTAAAATATGAAACAAAATCAAAACATTAAAATAACAGTTTCATATTATGTACAATTTCATTTCCACATTACAATGTTTGGCTAACCTTAACATATTTCTAATACAAAGGTTCTCCTAGCCGAACTAACATCCTACAAAACATTTAACTTGAAATTGTACATCCTAACGTTAAGGGCCAACGGCAAGGTCGTAACCGGTGTCAGATCCCTAAACCAGAATTACCCCCCCCACTTGGGAGGGGCGACCGCACAGAGGCTGTACCTCAAATGCATCTACCAATTTCCCTTGACTTGACGGGGGCCCCAATGAACTCGACGCCATTTAAAGGTCATCTGAGGACTCGTGTGAGGTGTCTAGAAGGTAGCGTAAACCCCCTCCCCACCCCACACAACTTACCACATCTGCCGTCGCAGGTGTCCTGGCCCCGGGAAATTCCCCAGGAGGGGCCCGTAGCCCCTCCTATCAAGGAAGGGGCCTTGACCGCCTTTCCTTTTCTTTTGGCGGCCCATCCTTAGAAGGGACCGCCTCCCCGTTGAGGGGCCAATGGCCACCTCCCCCGGGCGCTCCCATCCGTAATGGGTGACGCCCCCCCATAGGGATCTTCCAATTACTGCTCACCGATCATGACCTTACCGCCACAGGCCGGATAGTTGACCGGCTATCCGGACCCCCCACAACAACTCCTGCCTAAAGGTCATGTTTTAAACTCTTTAGCCAAGCTATGAGGTCTCCTATGAGTAACTCATTCCCCACCCGGGACAAATGGACCCCATCTCCCAAATACATACTGTCCCCCTTGATACAACCATGCGGAATAGAATGCAGTGCCTTTGAACGAAACAATCTACCCAACTTGTTATTTACTTTCTTCACTGAGTGATTCAGAGCAGAAACCGAAATCGCCCCCCCGCCACACTTTTCGTGGAATCATATGGGACCATGCAATTGTGCACCCTGGAACTCTTCTCGCCAACCAACTTACAGTGGAAAGCATTGCCTCGAGAAGCAGTCGTCTACCAGTGGTCACCAAATCATTACCCCCAAGATGGACTATGATTATAGACGGCGGTGACCTTGTCCGCCCTAACAAACCCTCGAAAAAGGATTGAAATTGGTCAATACAGAGCCCGCCCCTTCCATAGAAGGTCACCCTGTACCCGTATTCCCCAGCCATGTGAATCATGTCACCTGCTTCGAATACGTCCGCGGCACGCCTCACGTATGAGTGGCCCACGACCCACACCACTTTTTCCGCAGCCGGTGATGTCTGACCGGTGGTTCCCAGGTGTCGGGTCGACTGCTCAGTCCGCCCCGCCTCGTAAGCTTGCGAAACTGAAAACCAAACAAAAACAAGAAGCGTGAGTACATGATTACCGCTTCACAACATGTGCAACCGCACATACCTCTTGTAACAATTCGAGGACCAACGCCCCAAACGTTTCACTTTTTCCACACTCAGACCCCTGGCTGTAGCTTCAGTAGCAGCCCCTATCCGAAAGGAATGGGTCCCAAACTCGCCTGGGTTCAAACCCGCGGCTGAAATTGACATTGAAAGCACCCGCTGGAACTGAAACCTCGTCAGTGGGGTGGCGTCAGAATGTCTCAACAAGGTCCCCCCCCATGATGCCACCCTCTGCGCTAAATATTCCTCTACGCAAACAACAGGGCACATGGGAGATCCGGGAATCCTATGTATGACTATGCAGTCCCCAATCGCACCCTGATCGGCCTTGGACCTGACAAACGAGACAGTCATCCTCTCCATCTTAACCTGAATGTGCTCTCGGCACAATCCCCCCACCGTATCCTGCTTGTTCTTTGCCACCAGTTCGCTTACCCGCATAGCCCCATGGAATGCTAACGCAAAAGCGGCTCGGAATAACACTGTTTCATACTGGGATGAACACGTCGCAGGGAGTACGGAAAATAACAGGGCCAACCTATCCAGACCTATCGGGTGTCTCTCATCTACTCTGCGACCCTCAAGGCGTTGCCACCCACGTAGCGCTTTCTGCACCACGAAAGACGCTGTCGGGTCCTGGATCCCATGAGCCTTCGCCATAAAGGAAATGGCGGCCCGATGCCTCTGGGCCGTAGCTACTGATTTGCCTGCCTGATGTAAGGACAGCAAAAATTTTACGACAAACTCTTCCTGGCCCCAAAGCTCCCCCCTAGCAGAACCCAAAAAGAACCAATAGGAACGAAACGCCCCTTCATATGCCTTCCTTGTCCTGGGTGCTAAACTCTCTCCCACGAGGTTTTGTAGTTCGGGGCACCGAGAGACCAGAGAGCTTCGGGAAAGGGTGCCGCCACCGGGTCCGCTGTGGGCAGAAAACCCCAGAAGGCCTGCATACGGAAACGAGAAAGCGCATCAGCCGCTTGGTTCAGCACCCCTGGGACATGTCGCGCCCTAAAGAGCACATTCAACTGCATACACAACAATACAATTTCTTTAAGCAGTCTTAGAATCCATTTACAACGTGCTGCCTGACTATTGATACACTCAACCACGGTCATGTTATCAGACCAGAACACCACAGAGTGATCTCGGAACCCCTCAGGCCATGTTTTCAGGGCCACCAAAATCGGGAAGAGCTCAAGGAAAGCAATGTTACTTGTCAGCCCGCACTCGTGCCACCATGACGGCCATTTCTGAGCCGACCATTGCGTACCGAATATGGCGCCAAAACCTATACTCCCCGCCGAATCTGTCCACAGCCCCAGCTCCTCGGAGGACACCGCCGGCTTGTTCCAGACACCTCGACCATTGAAATCTGCCAGGAATGCCAACCAAATGCGCATGTCCTGGCGAATCTCTGCCGAGAGCCTCGTGCGGTGATGTCCCTCCTTAAGGCCGACCATGGCTTGTGCAATCGAGCGGGAAAAGGGGCGGGCCATTGGGATTACTCTAAGGGCAAAATTCAACTGGCCCACCGTTTGTTGCAATTGATGCAGGTTTACCTTAGTTTCTCGAATACATGTTTCAAGGGATGCCCTGAATTTCAACACCTTCTCTTTGAGCAACCGAAAACAACCTTCCTCTGAGTCGAGCTCGATCCCCAGAAACTCGAGTGAAGTCGAGGGACCCACAGTCTTACCTGGTGCCAATGGCACGCCAAAGTGATTCATTAAGACACAAAACTCTTTTAAAGCCTGTCCACATTCTGGATCCCCGGCTGCCCCCAGGAACAGAAAGTCATCGAGATAATGCATCACATGCTGAAAACCCGTCTTTCTTGTGAATACCCATTGCAAAGAACAACTGAACTTTTCAAAATAAGCACAAGATATGGAGCAACCCATTGGCATACATTTATCCATGTAATAGCGACCCTGAAACATGAAACCAAGGAGACGCTGATCGTCTGGGTGTACCGGGAGCAACCGGAACGCTGACTCGATGTCCGATTTGACCATCAGCGCTCCGGGCCCCAGGCGATTCAACATGGCGACGGCCTCATCGAAAGATGCGTACCGCACCGAACACACTTCCGGGTCTATCGCCTCATTCACGGAAAGACCTCGTGGGGCTGACAAATTATGTATTAGCCTAAACTCACCCGGGTCCTTCTTGGGGACCACCCCTAAGGGGGAACAAACAAAGTTAGCAACCGGTGGTAACTCGAATGGACCGGCAACCCGCCCTCGAGTCACCTCTTTCCCAATCTTTATCTGTACCACCGCCGTATGCTGCAGGACCGACAGTTGGTTCTTACAACTTGTTTTACCCTGAAAATCCCCCACTGGAATGCGGAAACCATACGAAAACCCGTCTCGCAACACCCCAGCGGAGACATGATCCGGGTATTCATTGAGCCAAGGAATCATTGCCATGGTATCAACCGGGGTAGGTAAAGGCGCCCCTCGGACTATTTCAGACCTGTTTGGCGCTTCCCCTACCACCGTTATCACCCGTTTTGGCTCTGCACATGGTCTCGGGATGAGAGGACTGTCCACACCCCCCACATTCGTGTCTAAACTTGCATGACCCCTGAGGCCTTGTACATTTTCCCCTGTTAAAATTCCAACAAATCCCCTTTTTACCTGCGTTGCCACTCGACATTTGAGTGATGCTCGTTACCTGTACCCGTCCGAAAGGGTGTCCCAGAGGTTTGGCGGGAAGACTCACCCCCGATACCCCCCAACAATGGTACCTTTAACATGCCTGAATT
Source organism: Lissotriton vulgaris (assembly GCF_964263255.1). Classification (NCBI taxonomy): domain Eukaryota; kingdom Metazoa; phylum Chordata; class Amphibia; order Caudata; family Salamandridae; genus Lissotriton; species Lissotriton vulgaris. The sequence goes on from NC_141690.1 coordinate 75,902,390, forward strand.
CTCCATTTTTTGCCAAGAAATGGAGTCATAACAATCCCAAGTTAGGGCTGGGTCGTGTTCCTTAGCCTTCCTAAAAATATTGTCATAACAAAACCACTGATTGCCCTCGTACGCTAGAGAATATTCCATGATACTTGTCTGATAAATAGGTAATTCCGTCAACAACTCAGGCCTTCGCTCACCCATAATGGAGGTGAAAATGCCAAACGCTCTGCCCCACGTACCTATGTTCTCGTTGACCTTAAAGGCGGCCATTTTTGCGCGCCAAACACTCGGATGCATAAGCTCTTTTTGGCCCTTCACATGCTCGATCTCGTAATGGTCAGTAAGCAAAGAAAACATGTTCACATACTTATCAGCCCAAATATTTTCCTTAATTTCGAGTGGAACATGCTGGGCCACTTTCTCCCTTCGTGAGGGTACAGACCCCTCCCCCGCAATCGGCAGTAGCCGCTTACCTGAACTAGGTGCTGTACTTGCTGCCGAACTCAAGCCTGCTGCAATCTCAGCCACCGGAACCTGTGGGGGAACAGAAGATGGTGCCTTCGCAGCCTCTCTAGATTCCCGCAATTGTCTCATTACTGCCCTGGTGTCGTCCGCCGTGGTGCCCTCACTATCTTTTCCCAACCACGCTGCCAGTTGTGCGGCCAACTCGGGAGGCATATCTTCCCCGTTCACGGGGGTGACTACCACGGGGATCGGATGCCCCTCCTTCGGAACCGGGATTGGCTCCTCTATCGGTGTATCGGGAACCGGGGCCTCCGCCCCAGGTGCCCCCCTCTTGGACCTCTTGCCTCTCCCGCTAGGGACTACTCCCGGCAATGCTGGTCCGACGATTCGCTTCGGGCCTCCCTCCCCGTTCTTTATCTCCATCTGTTTCTTCAACTCGGCTACCTCCTTCACGAGCATGCGGAGCATCTGATCGGTACCGACCCGCTTTCCGACCTTCTTGCCCGGCATTCTCCAACGAAGATATCTGTAAAACAAGAACAAAATTACAACGCTCAAAATTGGCTCTTCTTTCCGTCTCGAGCTCACGTGCAGCGGGGAGGCGCAGCTTCAGAGCACAGGAACAAGAGGATGCTTTCTTGGCTTGTTGCTCCTTTTATCCGTCTTCGGGCGGGCGTAAACCCGCCTCCGCCTGCCTCCGGGGGCGTGGCCGGCGGCGTCAGCGTCTAGGACAACCTACTCCAGGGCGGGAAAAGGCACGCCCCGGCTACGCCGCTTCAGGCATACCAGCCGAGACTCGCCTCCCGCCCAAGATGGCCTCCCGGGGGGATCGGGGTACTCCACCATACGTTCGGGGGGACCGAGTGGTCGCCCCTTTCCATTAGTTCAGCTAGTTGATGGTGAAAAGGACATAAACTAACTTATTCTTTTATATAATGTAAATAACTACAGACTGGAACATTTTAAATCGTTATCTAAATTTCAAGCGCATGTGAACCATCTCAAATACAAGGTGCATTCACCATCATTCCCTAGAGAGAAAATTCAATTAATTCATCAAATAAATACTTTGGACTCATGCAATGATCAGTGCTCAGAAAGGGAGATGACAGGGAGAAAAGAACATCTGTAAATAGCGCGAAAATATATTTACCAAGAATGGTGCGAAGACCAACCCCTGGCCAAAGGGCTGGTAATGCTCCCCCAGGATAGATCAGGCAACAAAGACTTCAAGACAGGAATCAGGACAGGATAGATGACCTCTCTGGAATACCGACAATTGAGCATGTGAACCATCTCAAATATACAGTGCATTCACCATCATTCCCTAGAGAGAAAATTCAATTAATTTGTCAAACAAATACTTTGGACTCATGCAATGATCAGTGCTCAGAAAGGGAGATGACAGGGAGAAAAGAACATCTGCAAATAGCGTGAAAATATATTTACCAAGAATGGTGCAAAGACCAACCCCTGGCCAAAGGGCTGGTAATGCCCCCCCGGGATAGATCAGGCAACAAAGACTTCAAGACAGGAATCAGGACAGGATAGATGACCTCTCTAGAATACCGACAATTGAGCAGCTCCCCTCTCTGACACTTTCTTCTTCCTCGAGATTCTTCAGTGATCTTCCTATCTAACCCAATTAAATTAGGATGGAAGGTTCTGCATTCGATTCTTCATCAGCATCTCACAGCATCTGTCCCAGCAACAGCACCTTCCACAACATAATCATCCCAAAATCGTGATGCATTTGGCAAATCTTCATCTGACTAACTAACTATAGCTGTCTCAATTATACCTTTTGTTCTGCATGTATTACTCACTATAGTTTCAATATCTTAAAAATAGGAACTCTAATTGGTCAGGCAAAGGGAAAGAACATCACACCATACTTACATGTCATCTAAATCTGTTTGACCATTGTTCACAAACCCATCCCCTTAATTTATATTCATAATTTTATTTCCCAGCCGCATTCATGTTTTTTTTGCAACAAAATTGTATACAGTCTGATTGCAATTCCTCATCATTGAACTTTTTACCATCTGTTCTAAAGCTAGGACACTGTGCAACCTTGGCTTTCGTTCAATATCCAAGTCATCATTCCGGGTTAACTTTCAGTGCCCATGCGCAGTTGTCACATGACTCCGCTTACTTCAGTTATACATGAGAGGCCAAAATACGCACTAGTGATAAAGTTTGAAAGACAGATGTTACTTTAAAAAACAAATGGTTTCACTGTATACCACCCACCTCTACTCTATTCCAGTTTATTTATTAGACTTACCCCTGCGATTTAGTGCAAGCAAGCAAATACTATGCACGCAAGTCTTCATGACTTCATTTTAGTACCTTCTGCTCAAGCGCAAGAATTTCCCTCCATGCAATCGCTCGTCATACTGCGTAGATGCAGTTGACAATGGTGCAATAAAGATTTTCCCTTTTAAAGCGGTTTTAGTCCTTCATTCATGTTATTCTTGTTAGCAAACACATAAGCAAGCTTCACTAACCTGCGTATTGGTGTGGTGCGCATTAGTTTTACACAAAACAATGTTAATAACTTGTTAGTGAGTTAAAGGAGCGGTTTGCTGCAGAGCAAGTCTCTTTTCTATGAGTCCTTGCTCCATCACTAGCATATGGAGGGGGATAGATCAGGGGCTTAACTTACCAAACTGATAAGGGGTGAGACACCGAGAATTCCTTTAATGCAAAGAAAGACAGCAGAGGGGACTGTGGTATACAACCAAACAGTGATCCTTGGTATTTTGACTGATTATCTGGCTACGATGTATACAAAACATTAGAGACTTTCTGACCACCCTTACTCCCCCCCCCCAACTGGAGGACGAAACAAGTGCATTGATCGACATGTCAATCACCAAAGCGGAAGTAATGGAGGCCATAAGAGGTCTAAAATCAGCCAAAAGCCCCAGGAGTGACGGTCTCACATCTGAGTTCTCTAAATGGTTTGCACCCCCCTTGGTGGACTACCTCCTAGACGTGTATAAAGAGGCCCTAAAAACTAAGGGTGGGTGGAATTTGCATAGTCGCGTTATGCAAAGTTCTGCGAAATGGTAAAAAATCTCTGTGAGCTTCGCAGAATTCTGTGAGCATGCAGAATTTCTTGTTCCGCCCGTTCGCGATGCGTTTTTCCTGTTCGGAGAGGCTGTTTGCATGCTCAGGGAAAAATATCTTGCGAACTTATCCATCCGGTTGCCAATTGGCGTGGCCATCTTGTTTCACTTATCCCGCCCACTCGCGATGCATGTTTCCTGTTCACAAACATGGATGTCCGGTGCACGCGAAGGGATAGGAAATCTCATCGGCGAATGCAGGGATCCTGGTAAGTTGCTACTGCACGAGCAAACACGCATTTTGAAAGCACAAACAAGGAAAAAAATTCGCTACGCTGTGGATCATGGCATTTTTGGCAATTCCGGGCTCTCTTGCAGAATGCAGAATTGCCAAAATTCTGCAAATTCCACGAGCGGAAAGGAATTTACCACTCAGGGCTACTAAAACCCCAGCCTCGATGAGGGAGGCAGTGGTGATCATGATCTCAAAAACAGATAGCGATCCACAGCTATCGAGTTTATACCGTCCAATTTCACTTTTGAACCTAGATATGAAAGTCCTGAGTGGATTACTGTTGGCTAGGCTCTTACCACACATGCCTTACCTGATACACCCGGACCAGGCCAGTTTAATTCCCAAACATAGCACTGCCCATAACTTACAATGCTTAACACATGTGTGGCACTCTCCATCCCTGGAGGGGGAGGACCATGCTTTGGAACCCCTTGACATAGAACAAGCTTTTTATTCAGTGGACTGGTCCTAAATCAAGGCAGTCCTGTGAGTAATGGGGGTGGGACCAGGGTTCCATAAATGTTTACAACTTCTGTATATGGCCCCTCATGCCCAGGCCTGAGTTTGAAGTATGACCTCGGAGACCTTTACTCTGATGCATGGCACTAGACAGGGATCTACACAGCTGGTGCTTCTATTTGCGGCAGCGATGGAAACTTTACCGGGAACACTGAGGGAACGGGTGGGTAGATGGGTTATCCCATTGGGAGACACCAACCAAGTGGTTTCTATGTATGCAGACGATATCTTGATGTATATACGGCATCCAACACAGGCGGTTCCAACATTATTGGATGCATTGCAGAAATTGCAAAGGTATCTGGATCAAAAATGAACCCCTGTAGTTTTAAGCTAGTTCCAATTTGACAATTAGAAAGAGGACCATGGGATATGTTACCCGCTGTATGACTTTCATGAGCAACCACCGAACCCAAATTCTTGGGGATTAGATTTGCCCACACACCCAAAAGATACCTGCAACTCAATATAGGAAGGGTGGAAGAAGGAATATGCGGTTTAGTGCATTTCTGGATGGAGTTGGCACTATTGCTTATGGGCAGGATTGCAATTACAAAAATTATTATTCTACCCCAATGTCTATATGAGGTACAACACTAGCTCTCTAAAATTCCTAATCATTGCTTCAAAGTATTAAACAGTCTGTTAATTGTGCTGTTATGGGGCTCTAAACGTAAAGTGTTAGCCTAATTACATTGCAGAGAAAATGGCGAGGGGAGGTTTGGAAGTGTCATGCCTGGAATTTTACTACATGGCCTCCCAATTGCAACACAGGATCCATTGGTTGGACAAACACAACAATTGGGAGAAACTGCTCCTTACGGAGGCGCTCTCTAGCAGAGCTCCTGATGATGGGTGCAAGAGTCCTCCCCGCTTGTCTATATATAATCCATCATGTAGCGGAGGTCTGAGAACCTACGGTAAACAAGGTGATAGGTCGAGTGCCGTATGCCCCAGATGTGCCATTTTGGGTGGTACAACCCTTCTTCAAAATTGCGGAATCTATGGCATGCTGTAATTGGACAGATGGTGGTTGACTAACAATGGGAGACAACTTAGAAAATAAACAGTTTCTTACATGGGAAAATGAGGAGTCTGCCTTTGCTCTAGGGAGAGGCTAGTTTCTGCAATATGGTGAGGATTTCTGGAGTGGCCTATGAGCTGTGGTCCTCCTTTCCGGAGGAGCCTCCTACAACAAACATTCTCCAGGTGATGCTGTATATGGCCCTGGGACGGCGCTTCATCTCTCATTCATACCGAGTGATCCGGGACGACTTGACAGCTAAAGTACTGCCCATCCAAACATGATGGAATGAAGCCATAGGAGACCCCCTAACGGCACAGGAATGGATTAGAGTACATGAAGGGGTTAACTGTGTGAGTTCAAATGCAGGGTACAAATTAATTCAGTATAATTGTGTGCATCAAATTTACCTTACACCCCAAACATTAAGCAGAATATATCCGAATCGCTAGAGTGAGTGCCCCCAAGGTAGAGAGTTAGAAGCGAATTTCTTACATATGGTGTGGTCCTTCCCTTTTCTGGGCCCCTATTTGACCGAAATACTAAACAAACAAAAAGAAGCTATGGGCTGAGAGATACCTAAAGGTTTATCACACAAAAAGGATTGGGGACCGGGAGCAAGTTAAAAAGGAAAAGGTCCAGTAACCATGCTCCCACAAGATAACGTGTATACACTGGGGGGGAGGGGGTAACAGTTCCTCGAATCTCATAAAAGTATAAACCAAATTATGGTTCGAAAAAAGGGAAAAATGCTAGGTGGTCAGACTCAAAATAGGTTGGATTTCAAACTGTGGTGGGTATAGAGCCCTCAAACACCCTTGTGAGTGTCATGCTTCATTATCTGGTGTTGCTCCTCGTGTGGGTAAATTAAAAGGGTGTGGCTCCTGGAGCTTCCCCTAAAAGCAAACATAGAGGGCGGATGTGTGGCTCACCACTGCTCTCAGGATGGGTGTCGTAGTGCAAAAATCATACATAAAACAAGGTCAACATGTTTCACACTCTCAGGTAGTCCCTAAAGGATCCTTTGGCGCTTTGTCAGGACCAGAATGTGAGTGAAAAACAGTGAACCCAAAACAGGTTCCAGGCAAGAAAGAACCTCCAAACCTGTAATACAGTATTCTTAAGGAGTTTTAGTGTCCTTGCACTGATAGGGACTCTCACTGTGGGTACTTATCCCCAACCCCTCTTTTAAGGAGATCAGGCCCCGTCGGCACACTCTCGGTAGGAGGCTGAGAAAATGCGCTCAGCTCTCTCACGTCCAGTGACCTACCCATCCGTAGTGGTGTGCCAGAATTAAGCATGGGCAAATTTTGCGAATCTCGCGTTTGCGAATTTTGCGGATTTGCGAATTCGCAATCCGCAAAATCCGCGAATTCTCGCGAATTTGCGGATTTTTTTTTTTTGTGTTCGCAAGTGTTTCTGCCAGTTCGCAAGGATTTGGTACTAGTTCGCAATTGCGAACTTACTTGTCGGCTCGCAACGGTCGCGACTATGTTGTTTCTACGTCTGGTTCATCATCACAGCCTCCCAGCACCCTCTGTTTCACCACTGGCACCCTCTCTTTGACCCATGCCACCCTCTGTTACATCAATGCCACCCTCTGGTTCATCATCACTGTAGAAGATGGGGGGGAAAAGCAAGCCCACCTGCCCTGCTTGAACTGACATGAATTAATTTGGGGTTAGTTTATTAACAACACCTGCCCTGCCCCAACTGACAATAATGAATTAGGGGCTAATTAATGTGTCACTGAAAGAATTTGAAGTTCCAGCCTGGCACCTGCTTGTCTGCTCCTTTAGCTGTAAATCAGGACCTTTGTGGCATACAGTTAAGGTCAGAGCAGGGTCACACAATAGTTGCAAGCAGGCAACCGAATTCTGGAGGGCCCCCTCAGGAAGCACTACAGGGAATCGTTACAAATCATGAGGTTGACCTTTTGCACCTGCTCATTGCTTTTGCTTTTGCTAAAATCGTTTTTCGGTTTTTTCGGGCTATTCGCGGGGCGCGGCATCGTGCGAAACCGACCGCGGAAGCCGCCAATTCGTGCGAATGAGCTTTTTATTTTTTTGCGGCTTGTTGTTTCGCGAGTTTTTTTGCAATATTCGCGAGCCGCTTGCAGCGCAACACGCGAATTTACCCCAAGGTCGAGTACGGGCGCGGCCATTTTGTTTGCGTGACGTATTTCCGTTTCCGCCCGCTATGTATAATCTCGCGCAGTAAGCGCATTGCGTGTAGAGGTTCGCACGAGATCGCGCGGGAAATCTAGAGGTTCGCACGAGATCGCGAGGGAAATCTCGCGCGAACTTACTTTCGCGCTCGCGAACGGGCACCGGCCATCTTGTTTTTCATTCATTTCCTGTGTCTGGGCATGGTGTTTAATCCTCTTGGTATCTTTGCCATCCTTTGCTTGTTTTCAGTTTTTTTTTTACGATTTTGCTTCTTATCTATCCCTCTCTTTTCCTAGCTGTATATTTTTGTCTTTTCTGCTATTTTTCTTTACTTTTAAACTACTTTTTTAAACTCTTTTCTTTTCTTCTTCCCTATCCTATTCTTTCTTAATTTTCTACTTCTTCCTACCTTACCTGCCCAGACCATGGTCAAGCCAGGCGCCGTGAAGCTGCCCAGGCACTTGAGGGCCGCAGCGGCGGCGGGAGTAGTGCTGGACCCAGTGCCAGGACAGCATGCGGGAGATCGAGGGGGGAGCAGGTGACGCAACGGGAGATATTCAGCCCGGAGTAAGTGGGCGCGCTGGTCTACTTCGTCCAGCGCCGCCTGCCCAGGACCATCGCGGGAGGGGGCAGGATCGCGGCCGGCGGCTACAACATGCGGGAGCGCCGGAAGCGGTGGGAGAAGGTGTGCTGGGCCATATCCCACCTCTACGGGGTCCAGCGCACCTACAGCCAGGTCACCCATCGCTGGACGGACCTCCTGGACCGCGAGCGCGACCTGCTGGACCAGCTCGGCTTGGAGATCCCCGGGCTTGGTGAGTAGTAGTAGCCATTTAATCACTCACTACTATGATGTTTTCTCCTGCTCTGTGTTGTTGTATTGCAAATATTTGTTTTTTACATGGAGCCAGCCAATAATGCCGCTGATGACGATTACATTGTAGTTAAATTATATTTCAAAATCTTCTGTGCATTTCAGGTGCACTGCTCTCCTTCTCAGTGGCGTTGCTACTATGCTTATTTGTTTTCTATTTCGTGGTCTCATTGGCTTGAGTAACTATTATGTATGAGTGTACTTTACAGAACTGCGTAATGCTAGACACTAGGGGGCAGATTACATTTACAAGCCCCTTGCGCCACGTTTACGTTGCCTTGCGTGACGCAACAGCGGCTTAAACGTGCCGCATCCCTGCGAGTCATTTACAGCATGACGCATCTAGGGAGATGCGTCACGTTATAAAGCCATGGGCCTGCACCACAATGGGTGCGTTCCTAGTACGCAGGGTGGGCGGTCCGGCGGCTGTGCGCCTCGCAAAATTGCCTGCGTGAAATCTACAAGATTTAACGCAGGCACTTCTGCGACGCTGCTACGTCAATTCAATTCCTTATGTCTGCTTGAAGCAGGCGAAAGGACTGACACAGCATGTTAAGTATTGGGTGGCCCTGAGCATTACTGGAGTTGCATTGCGTTGGCGACGTGACTCCAGCGATGCGCCGCTCTTACGTGACGAGATGCGTCACGCAAGTGCCTACCCTTGCGCCAGGGCGCTCCGCATTGTAAATGAGGCGCATCTGCCGTGTCGCAAGGGTAGTTTTGCGTGACGCATTTGATCTGGCGCATCTCTGGAGATGCGCCAGAACGCGTAAGTAAGTATGCCCCTAAGGGGCAGAATTGCAATTACCGTCGCATCCCTGCAAAGTAGCAGGGATGCGCCATTAATTGTGCGGCCCGCTACCACCACCAAACATGGTGCGCCGTATTTGCAATGCGGCGCACCATGGGCCCAAAACGTCACCGAAGCTTTACTGCTGGAGTTGCGTCGCAACGATGGCGCAGCTCCAGCAATGCTCTGGGGTACCCTATCTCTCCAATGCTGGGTCAAGCCGTACGTCTGCTTCAAGCAGGTGCAGGGTTTGTGTGACGCATCATTGTCCTAAAGGTGACTGATTGAAATTTTGTAGATTTCCCTCAGCCACTTTTAGGATGTGTTCCAGCGCAGGAATGCCCTCCCTTGCGCCGGAACGCCCCCTGATGGCGCAGGGCTTTATAACGGGATGCATCTCCCAAATGCGTCACGTTGTTATAATATTATACGCCGCACCATGGCGCCCTTTTTTGTTTAGCTGCTGCGTCACAAAAGTCACGCAAGAACGGCGCAAAAGAGCCGCAAGGGGCTTAAATCTGCCCCTTCCTTTGTACCCCTGACAATAAGAAAAATAGTGGCGGTGGATTGATAGTTTGACTATTTAAATGACTGGTAATGTAGCAGGCAACTGTTAGTGTTGTCACTGATCTGACTGAAATCACAATGGAGTTTGTCTGTCACTTTGCGTCTTGCCTGCGGACTGCTGCCTGTCAGTCCTAGGTGAACCTTTCAGTACTTTGTTTAGTGAGTTACGTGACTTTCGAAGTCACAGGTCCGCAAATAAATGAAAACTAACCCTAATCAATATAATTTCGCGGAAATATTTTGTTATTGTTCTTTTGAAATGTTTGATTTGGTTGACATTGACAAGCAACAATCATCCATGTTTTCTGTTCTTTCTTTCATGTTGTACGTCAGCTCCCCCCAGGGGCGAGAGGAGGACACAGGAGCAGCAGGCGGCGGATGCTGTTCAACAGGGCCAGGATCGGGCAGGCGAGGGCTCCTTTGCTGGCCCCAGTAAGTTTTCATTTTAGACTAGTACCAATTTTTCCTAGCGTTCCTCATTTGACTTTTTTCAAAATTGTTTTTGATCTTCTTGTAGACTGTATCTAAATTCTTATCCTGCCTCTACTATGACTCCCTGTGGTATTACTAGATTATTCTTATTAGTCTGTCTGTGTAGCTAACTAAGATTGCACGGTTGGCGAAACTCCCATGATTCTAGTCAGCAATAGCTCTATCAACTTAGTGCATTCCTCTGGGATTGTCCATAATGTCTTTTGAAGTGTTCTATCTGGACTCATGCTTGCAAAAATTGCAAAACCTTTCGCTCAGTCACTCTAGTCTGGACCAAAAAACACAGATTGTATTTAAGTTTAAAAGCTTTATTAAAAGTAAACACATTTATTAAAATGAAGTCATAATAAAACTAAACGTTTAACTGATAATGGAAAAGTGGTTAGTGCTGACGATTAATTGAAGACATTTCTTGTGGTCGAGCCGAGCTCTCACCTGGTTTCAACTTGATCTTGTTGTTAGAAGTCCATCTTCTGTCTGTGTGGAGAAAAATGGTGCGTGTTAAAAAAACAGCCTTCATCAGTTGTGCCAAAAAGTGCAGCAAGACAACCTTCCCTGGAAAAAGGGATTTTTTTTTTAACTTTAAAGTAGACAGTCACAAATTACATTGTTTTCACATGTCTTCATTCCTAGACCAAAGACTAGTGAGTGCTTTATTCTAACATTCTGAAATGTACTTTGTAGGTGGAACATCTGGTGGCGGGGCCAGCATGGAGGTGGTGGTGCTCGACACGGAGGCGGAGGGCGATTCTTCAGGGGAGGAGGCGGCGGCTGTGAGAGTTGAGACGGTGGTGATGGCGGCCAGAGGTAAGCTCTTATATATTCCTTACTTATTGAGATTGAAGACTAGCTGGGAAGGCAAGAATATGAGATGCATGGCTGGGTGAATGATGAAGCAATGATGTGTGGAAGGACAACAGCCTGGGTGGGTGACACAGAAACTGTATGTGTCCATATACCTGGATCATGCTACTATCTGACTCTTAGATTGCATATGTGTATCTAGAGCTGGGGTACTCATAGTACGGCCCGCGGGCCGGTGGTGGCCCGGCAAGCCTTCCTTGGCGGTGCGCAGACCTTGCAGACAATCACTGCTCCCCCGGCCCCCACAGAGCAGAGGCTTTTTTGTATTTCACCTGTTAGCGCCCCTGCATCTCCACTCTGACAATCACTGCTCCCCCGGCCCCCACAGAGCAGAGTGGAGATGCAAGGCCAAAAAGAGGTGAAATAGAACAAAGCCTCTGCTCTGTGGGGCCGGGCAAGCAGTGATTGTCAGGGTGGAGATGCAGGGGCGCTACAACAAACAAAGCCTCAATAATATGTTAATGGTCTTTTAAAGACCTGTTAAGTACTTTGGTGTTGTTGTCTGTGTGTGCGCGTTGAGGAAGCGGTCTCAACCCGGGCTGAAGGCTGACACAGATAGACACACACACAGTGAGATGACAGAGGGGGAGGGAGAGGGAGGGCAGGAGGGAGAGAGAGATGGAGAGGGAGGGCAGGAGGGAGAGCAGGAGGGAGAGAGATGTATGTAAATGCTGGGTCTGGTGGCTCAGTGGATGAGGGCATCTGCTGCAGGGACCTGTGTGCAACCTCATGGTCACAAGTTTTCGTTTTGCTTTAGCCCCGCCCCCTCTGACTCCGCCCCCACCAGTGCGGCCCTCGGCCACAAACTACACTGTAAATTTAGCCCCTGAGAGAAAGTTTGTGAGTACCCATGATCTAGAGAGAGTAGACGGTCAGTGGATGAACTAAGTGTAACTTTGAAGAGCATGTAACACTGCACCCGCAAGTCCGTTCCAGTGTAGGAAAGGCAAGGAAAAGAAGTTTTAATTTTGTCCAAATACTACCATCAATAGTAGCAGTAGTTTGTATTGCAAGCACAGCATAGATCCGGTTATTACGGTGGCCACTCCCTACCTCTCTTAATAAGTTTAGTAGTACTCAGTCATTCATGTGTGGATGTATCACTGGTCACTCAATAAAAAGCAAAGCACCTAAAGTCATCCCATATATAAGCAAAAACATCCCATGTGAAGTGATAGATAATCAGATTATTTATCTTCTTCAATTTTCCATTTCTAGTACTCATTTCCACTGTAGGGTGAAAGTTAAATTAATTAAGCAGTAGCCCTTGAGTTGTAACAGAGTATTCTCAGTGCCACCCGTAATAGAAAAGTAAGAGCTTCACCACCTGCATGTACTGGACGGGTACAGTAACGCAACGCAAGTCTAGGTCACTCCTCATGGCGTGCGTCTCTTTTTCTCGGGTGCAAGTTTACTGCGCTGGCATTATGCCGGCTTGCAGAAGATAACGTACCAATTTTCCTAAACAAGAGACAAGAAGAAGAATAAGACAGGTGTACTTTCATAGTCGACTCCAATGGAAGTCCATAGTGCTCGTAGAATTTGTTCCTTAAACTCCCACTAATGTTAGAGCAAGGATGAAGAAGTGTGAGGTTAGATAGATACTGGCCTCAATAGTTATGTAATGCGCTTGCAAGTTGCTAGTTGTAGTGCAACACAAATTTCTGCTGAATGATTGAGTTAATCTTAAAGAGCATTGGTTACAGACTATGTCTTTCTTTCTTCATATAGGTTCTCCTTCCAAACGAACAAGGAGGAAGGAGCTGGCTAGAGCGGCCCGGCAACGGAGGATCGATGCCACTGTGGCCGAATATCGGCGGCTGGTGGTCCTGGAGGACGAAGAAAGTGTGCAGTCGACCACAACAACTACGTCGTCTGCATCGGCCTCCGTGCCCCCACGGGCTGCCAGTGCCACCCAGCACAGTGGTCCACCCAGACTGAGCCGGGCTGCCAAAGCCAAACGCCACCGCCGAGTAGCAAGGACAACAGCTTCCTCTCACAGCCGTTGCACCTGCAAGGCATTGAAGGCACGCCTGCGCCGCAGTACCCTGATGGTGTCCCGCCTCCAGCAGGAGCTCCACCACTTTTCAAAGGAGTTGGAGGGGCTCCGCGTAGAGCACGCCTTGCTCCGCCAGGAGCATGATGCCCTGGCCCAAAAAGTTGACAGCATCCACCCATAGTGTCCCTTGCCCCTTTTTTAGAGACTTTTGGGGGGTGGGAATTGGGAGTTGGGTTTTTTGGGACTTTTGAAGGACAATCGTTGGGGTTAGGGAGGGTCTTGCGGGAGATTATTTTGTTAGGGATATAAATATACTTTTTCAAACTTTATCTGAGCATACCCGTTTCTTACTGCTTGCCTGGTGGGTGGGGGTTTAACAGTGACTTTGTTTTCCTGAAAGTTTAGTTCCATTTTCTTCCTTTAAGTGTAAATGCCCAAATGTTTTCAACACTAAGTGCCTCTCACAGAGTAAGTGAAGTGAATCCAAGAGTCCTAGGACTTTAGTAGTACTACCTTCAGTCTCTCGTCTCTCCTACTAATACTCCATTATACCCCCAAACCACCAAACGCTTATCTTACCTGTAATTTGTGTTTGAAAGTAGGGCTAGACCCAGGGCTGGCTCCACGGGAAACAGCGAATAAGGTTGGCAATCTTGGTCGGATAACATTTCCTCATAGCAGTGGTACTAGTGGTGTGACACAGTGGCAGTTGCATGCCTATGAAAAAAAAGAAAATTAAATCTGGTTTGTCCTCCTGAGCAATTCAACGGTACAACTGAGAATATAGCAGGTGACAGAAGTACACTAGAACAGTGCCACATTGTAGCCTAACAAATGGTAAAGTATAACTACTAATTCGGTTGAAGTTCTTTGACATTAGCCATGGTTCTTTGTCAAGCAGAATAAGAATATATCCTCGGATTTCTTCACCAGCCTGTTGCTATCACCTTATCCTCCCCAGCAAGTGTGTGGATTTATTGCTGTAATTCAGTCACACATCAATCAAAACCACACAGCCCGGGGGAAGAGGGTTAGGGTTTGAAAAATGGATGGGTACGGGGGTTTTTGGGAAAGGTTTTGGGAGACAAGAAAAAATAGCACAGCATAGACAAACAATTGTGAACATAAACAAATCTTTGGGTACAAACCTATCCATCAATCTTTGAAAGTGCATGCACTACTGCATGCATGTAGGAAAAAGTAAGTAGTACTTTCGACAACTGTGGAAGAAAGAATGCGACAGTACAGGGCCTGTGTGGAATTATTGATAACGATATTCAACATAAGGTCTCTGTAGCCAGATACCCGAGAGCCTTGCTGGTCACTATAAATCCATTCACAACAACACTCAGTGGGGTTGGTCTGGAAGGTATAGTAGATAGAAAAGGAGAAATTGCTTTTTTTCTAGGTGTCCCCTCACTCACCAGGGTTGCCCCTTGGTGACATGCTTCATCATTGGGGCCATCCCAGTCCTCTACGGCCTGGGGCGTGCTGCGACTTGCAAATTACGTAGGAGCACTTACAAATGACTATGTGTGGTGCAGATGTGATAGTGGAGTGGACTAAGTGATGTGTTAAGGGATCAATTTAGAAGCAGAGAGAGATCCAAGAAATGCAGTCACAGTCAGAGAAAAAGGCAAGGGATACTGTATCTATGTGGTTGTAGTGGTCCTGTTGGAAGTGGTAAGTAAGTTGCCTGCAGAAAAAAAATCCTCTTATTAGCGGCACTCCTCCATTGCAGCTGACGCTTCGTCCATCGATGTTGGTGACCAGAAGACAACCTGTAAAAAAAGCACAGCATAGACAAACAATTGTGAACATAAACAATTCTTTGGGTACAAACCTATCCATCAATCTTTGAAAGTGCATGCACTACTGCATGCATGTCAGTGAAAAGTAAGTAGTACTTTCGACAACTGTGGAAGAAAAAATGCGACAGTACAGGGCCTGTGTGGAATTATTGATAACGATATTCAACATAAGGTCTCTGTAGCCAGATACCCGAGAGCCTTGCTGGTCACTATAAATCCATTCACAACAACACTCAGTGGGGTTGGTCTGGAAGGTATAGTAGATAGAAAAGGAGAAATTGCTTTTTTTCTAGGTGTCCCCTCACTCACCAGGGTTTCCCCTTGGTGACATGCTTCATCATTGGGGCCATCCCAGTCCTCTACGGCCTGGGGCGTGCTGCGACTTGCAAATTACGTAGGAGCACTTACAAATGACTATGTGTGGTGCAGATGTGATAGTGGAGTGGACTAAGTGATGTGTTAAGGGATCAATTTAGAAGCAGAGAGAGATCCAAGAAATGCAGTCACAGTCAGAGAAAAAGGCAAGGGATACTGTATCTATGTGGTTGTAGTGGTCCTGTTGGAAGTGGTAAGTAAGTTGCCTGCAGAAAAAAAATCCTCTTATTAGCGGCACTCCTCCATTGCAGCCGACGCTTCGTCCATCGATGTTGGTCACCAGAAGACACCCTGTCCACTGCCTGCCTGATGCTGAATTGTGGCTCGCTACTGTGAAGCCTGACTCCATCCTTTTTTCCCCATTGCAGAGACTGAAACCCGGCCTGTAATTATTCAACGAAAAACAGAAAGTGATATAATATTACAACACCACTGATAAATAAATATAAGGTATGTAGGCTGTGGAGTGCAAAAAGTCACAATTTGATTTTCCTAGTAGACAGTACAATATTTTTGAAAGTGCGTACTCTGAGTCACCTTTTGAAGGATAAATAAGTATGGGCAAATTAATGTAGCGGATCTTTCCCCTCAAGCTAGGTGTACTGTAAACTGTGTTTTAGAACAAAATTAGATCTTCCTAGCAGCGCTCCCACCCAGACCCTTACTAAAGCCAGTCGCAAAAATGTAGAAGACCCCCAATCAAATCTCAAAAAACGAGGCCTAGCAGAAAACTGGTGACAAAACTTACTTTGAAAGTAAAAGTAGGCCGAAGTACCCCCTTCCTAATTACCCCTTACCCACCGTGGATTGCATTCAAACCACTTGCAAGCAACCAAGCAAAAGTAGCCATAGCCAGCATCGCTCCAAGACTCGAAATCCCCCCCACTCAAACACATGCAATAGAAATACTGCTAACCCTAACGAACCCTAAGTTAAGAATAGTGGCAAAGGCTTTCTTTAACTATGCCAAATCCCCCCTTTCCCACCATGGATTTTCTTCAAATGACTTGCAACCAAAATTACACATTCTCACGAGTGCTCTAAGACCCCAGAACTCAGTTGCAAAAATCTAGAACACCCTGAAACACATGCAATCCTGCTGCTAGGGCTAATCCCTAACGAACCCTAAGTTACAAAAAGTGCCAAAAGGCTTTTCCGCGAGGATTATGTCCCAACCACTTCTACCCGGTATTAGACCTTCCCAGGAATGCATAACACCCCCAAACAGGCCAAAAGCAAAATCTCATACTTGCAATATTTCTCGGCCTTCGGTCCAAACGCGCTGCGTAGCTAGGCCATAAGTCGGAGTTGCCACGACGGATTTCCTGAAAAGCAAATGCAATCAAGATTAGAGTGTCCCAGTAGTGCTCCCAGACCACGAAACTCACCCACAAACACCAGGAAGCCCCCCAAACAGGCCCCCGAAAACGCTACATTGAGCAAAATGTCAGAAATAGCCAAAAAAAAATCGGCCTGGATTTTGTCCCAACCACTTCTACCCGGTATTAGACCTTCCCAGGAATGCCCCAAGACCCGCCAACCCACCCGCCAAGAAGCATAACACCCCCAAACAGGCCAAAAGCAAAATCTCATACTTGCAATATTTCTCGGCCTTCGGTCCAAACGCGCTGCGTAGCTAGGCCATAAGTCGGGGTTGCCACGACGGATTTCCTGAAAAGCAAATGCAATCAAGATTAGAGTGTCCCAGCAGTGCTCCCAGACCACGAAACTCACCCACAAACACCAGGAAGCCCCCCTAAGAGCACTTCAAAGGCAAGCAAGTCATCAAAAACACAAAAAAAATTCCGCCTGGGATTTGGTCCAAAACACTTTTATCCGGTATTAGAGCTTCCCAGCAATGGCCCCAGAGCCGTCAACCCAGGAGAAAACGAGTAGAAGACCCCCAAACAGCCAAAGAGCAAAAGTACAAAAACGGGGACTTAGTCAATTTTTCACAAATTTCCCAAATCACTCCGCGCGCGCTCTACAGCTAGGCCCTAACTCCCCTCTGCCACCATAGATTTGCTTCAAACCTCTTGCAAAGTAAAGTATATATAGCCAGCAGTGCGCCCAGACCCCGAAACCTACCCACAAACACCAGGAAGCCCCCCAAACAGGCCCCCGAAAACGCTACATTGAGCAAAATGTCAGAAATAGCCAAAAAAAAATCGGCCTGGATTTTGTCCCAACCACTTCTACCCGGTATTAGACCTTCCCAGGAATGCCCCAAGACCCGCCAACCCACCCGCCAAGAAGCATAACACCCCCAAACAGGCCAAAAGCAAAATCTCATACTTGGAATATTTCTCGGCCTTCGGTCCAAACGCGCTGCGTAGCTAGGCCATAAGTCGGGGTTGCCACGACGGATTTCCTGAAAAGTAAATGCAATCAAGATTAGAGTGTCCCAGCAGTGCTCCCAGACCACGAAACTCACCCAAAAACACCAGGAAGCCCCCCAAACAGGCCCCCGAAAACGCTACATTGAGCAAAATGTCAGAAATAGCCAAAAAAAAATCGGCCTGGATTTTGTCCCAACCACTTCTACCCGGTATTAGACCTTCCCAGGAATGCCCCAAGACCCGCCAACCCACCCGCCAAGAAGCATAACAACCCCAAACAGGCCAAAAGCAAAATCTCATATTTGCAATATTTCTCGGCCTTCGGTCCAAACGCGCTGCGTAGCTAGGCCATAAGTCGGGGTTGCCACGACGGATTTCCTGAAAAGCAAATGCAATCAAGATTAGAGTGTCCCAGCAGTGCTCCCAGACCACGAAACTCACCCACAAACACCAGGAAGCCCCCCTAAGAGCACCTCAAAGGCAAGCAAGTCATCAAAAACACAAACAAATTTCCGCCTGGGATTTGGTCCAAAACACTTTTATCCGGTATTAGAGCTTCCCAGCAATGGCCCCAGAGCCGTCAACCCAGGAGAAAACGAGTAGAAGACCCCCAAACAGCCAAAGAGCAAAAGTACAAAAACGGGGACTTAGTCAATTTTTCACAAATTTCCCAAATCACTCCGCGCGCGTTCTGCAGCTAGGCCCTAACTCCCCTCTGCCACAATGGATTTGCTTCAAACCTCTTGCAAAGTAAAGTATATATAGCCAGCAGTGCGCCCAGACCCCAAAACCCACCCACAAACACCAGGAAGCCCCCCAAACAGGCCCCCGAAAACGCTACATTGAGCAAAATGTCAGAAATAGCCACAAAAAAACCGGCCTGGATTTTGTCCCAACCACTTCTACCCGGTATTAGACCTTCCCAGGAATGCCCCAAGACCCGCCAACCCACCCGCCAAGAAGCATAACACCCCCAAACAGGCCAAAAGCAAAATCTCATACTTGCAATATTTCTCGGCCTTCGGTCCAAACGCGCTGCGTAGCTAGGCCATAAGTCGGGGTTGCCACGACGGATTTCCTGAAAAGCAAATGCAATCAAGATTAGAGTGTCCCAGCAATGCTCCCAGACCACGAAACTCACCCACAAACAGACGGAACCTTCCCTAAGAGCACCTAAAAGGCAAGCAAGTCATCAAAAACACACAAAAAATTCTTCCTGGGATTTGGTCCAAACCACTTTTATCCGGTATTAGAGCTTCCCAACAATGGTCCCAGAGCCGTCCACTCACCTGCAAAGAGGTACAACAACACCCCCACAAGTGCTGAGTCTTTCTTCATTGGGCGTAAACCAGCCCTCTGGTTTGATGGAAATAGGAGTCTGGAGGAGGAGGATAGAGGAGCATGTTCTTCTGAACTTGTGAACCTGAGGAATGCAGACTGCGGCAACTTCAAATCAATTAGCAAACCAGTGAAGACAGTTCTGCTGATGGGCTTGATTTTGTGATTATCTGATTAAAGTTTGAAATATATTAACTGTGCACAACAAAGAAAGACAGACAGACAGGAATGAAAGTGAATAGGGACGAAAAAGAAAGTTATTGATTCGTTGTCTCATTTTCAGGGCTCGGTATCACGGTCCAGGAATAAGAATAAGGCTTCGTCATCATACTCTGCGAATTCAGGCAGGGTGAGCTCAGTGTCACCTGACAGAGTAGAAATTCCCTCATCTATGTTGCTGGCCACCTCCTCTTCATCCGGCACGCTTTCTCGTACTCTGAAATCTGGTGGTATGAGGTGCTGATTCATCTTGATCATTGTTAACCTCTCCACATTTTTGGGCGAGAGGCGGCTCCGTTTGGGAGTTACAATGCCACCAGCAGCACTGAAAACCCGTTCAGAAGACACGCTTGCGAGTGGGCAAGACAAGTAGTTTAAAGCCAGGTTGGTGAGCTGTGGCCACAATTCTTTTTCCCATGCCAATACGCCAATGGGTCAGAATTAACATAGACCTCTGTTGAGTCATTCAGATAGTCCTTCACCATAGACTCAAGGTCCTCTTCCAAGGTTCCTCCACTTTGCTTAGCTCTTGCTGTGCCTCTGACCTTTTGAGAACCAAACCCACGCAGAGCTAGCCAATCCTCTTCAGCCTCCAATGTTTCTGTTGTGTCTCGTGCAGATGATCCGGTTGCCGGTGTCTTTAACGGCTGAGAGGCCACTTGTGCCACAGCCACAGGTGCAGAAGTGGATTGTTTTGACTGGGGATGGCCTGCTGATGTACTGCCATTTCCTTCAATTTCCAGCCGTTCTCTTTCAAACCTCTTGGCTGACAAGGCTAGCCAAGAGGTTGATCATCAAAAGGAAAGAATGCTTGGCCTGCCAGCGCCTTTTTGTAGCGTGGATCCAGAATAGTAGCACAAATGTAATGCTCTTCTGAGTGGATCTTTTTAAGACGTTCATCACCTTGTAGGAGCTCTAATAATTGCTCAGCCAGAAGCAAAGAGTCTTGTTTTTTGTCATCTTTTTCAAACACAGAACACACCTCCTTCAGTTGGTCCTCCAGCATGTACAACAATGGGATAGCTTTTCCCAAATTAGAGTCCTCCTTGCTGACTGCACGCGTGAAGAACTCAAAAGGACGAAGCATGCGTGTCAGGCTTTGAACTATGTTCCATTGCGGCCCACCCATCCTCAGCTCCTCTGTACCCTCTGTAAGGAAATATTGATCGAGTTCCATATACTGCTCATACAGATGCTCAAGCATGTAGAAGGTTGAGTTCCAACGTGTTACCACCTCCTGGATGAGTGTTTTCACTGGCATTTTACGTTGATATAGCAGGCTCCGCAGCTGCTTCCGGGCCTTAAAAGAATGGCTGAAATGCTTGCACATTTTTCGGCAGGTGTCCAATACACTGTACGCTGCACTGGCTTTATTAGCCAAGAATTTTTGGACAACCAGGTTTATACAGTGCGCCAAACACGGCACTCTGAAATAGTAACCGTCCCTCATGGCCTTAACTATATTGGCGCCATTGTCCGTGGAAACATAACCAACCCGGCGTTTTAGTGGGGACAGCCAGTTAAGGACCTTTGTGTTAAAGACATCCAAAATGTTTTCTGCTGTGTGACGTTTCTCCAAACCAAACATGGCTAGTGTTGCATGTTTCCGAGCACCTTTAAAAACAATGTCCGTGTCAACACCTGCGTTTAGCTTTGCTTTAGCCCCTGAAAAAGAGACCCAGTGTGCAGTGATGCACATGTAATCAGCGCCTGCGCCACTGGTCCACATGTCTGTTGTCAGATGTATAGTGTGAACAGCACTCTTCTGCAAAGCTGCCCCAATCACCTTCAGAACATCTTCATGTAGTGCTGGAACCGCAACTCGGGCAAAATAGAACCGGCTAGGAACCTTCCATTTAGGGCAGAGCGCTGCCACTAATTCTAGAAAACCAACCCCTTCTACAAAAGAAAAAGGGAGAAGGTCCAGAGCTAGCATTTTAGCCAGCTTAGTGTTATACAGATGCGTCATTGGGTGGTTGCGTTCATATTGCGCTTCTGTAAACAACATCTTTTTAATGTTGCCCTGGACCAAGGATTTACGGGATGATGATGATATCTTTGACCCAGTTACGCTCGCTGATGAACTTTTCCGCATTGATGTCTCACTCTCTCCCACACTCTTAGTGTGGCTCACATGGGGTGTGCTGCTGACAGGGGTACTGGGTGTAAGTGAAGTGTTTGAATCGTCTTCTTCCTCCTCGTCATCATCAGATGAAAAATCAACGTTTTCATTACGTGCAATTCTGGCTTGCATAAACGCCTCTAGGTGCGGAAACCATTGGACAGGGTGCGCTCTCTTAAGATGACCTCTCTGGCCTCCGGTACCATAGTTAGAACCAAGCTTACCACGACCAACTCGAACCTTACAAAGGCTACAAATGGCTACGTTTTCCATTTTTGGGCAAACACTAAAGAAGTCCCAAACTGGAGACTTGAAATGTCTTTGGGGGCCGGAGGAGGCGGCGATACTGGTGGTGGTGGTCCTGCTGCTAATGCCAGATGAAGTGGAGGATGTGGATTGCCGAACTTCAGTACGTTTTGCACTTTCACCACCACGAATTGAGGTCGAGGTGGGTACCTTCTTGCGAGGAAGAAATATGGAAGCGGTAGGTTTTGGTGTACTACTTAACTCCAAATCTAATGATTCCATTTCCATTGCCTCCTCGTCGACATCATCATCATGCTCAGCAGCTTCTCGGGATAGGGTCAAAATGTCTCTTTGCTGCATGCCCGGTGGGGCTGCAGTGACCTTTGTGATGACTGGCTCGTCGTCATCGTGAGAGGCTTCATCACCAGCAGTATCTGTCCCTTCTTGTTGAGCCTCATCACACTCCATAGCTATGAGTTTTTCGACGACCTTCCTTTTACGCTTAGGTACCTTTGTCAGATCATGGTGTGCCTCACTCTCAGGCTGCCGTGGTGGTACCCATTCGTCATCCAGATCATCAGTAGGAGGTGGGCTTGAAGAAGATGTAGACACCCCCCTTGATCTTTTCCTTGCTGGGGATATGGAAGACAGTGAATGATCATCAGGAGGAGTGGCTTCCAATGATACCTCACTTCATTGTCAATTTCCTGATGTGCCCCTACTTCGGGAGGAACAACTATTGTGGGCACTTGTGAACCTCCATGCACCTTTGCTTGCGCATCTCCTTTTGCTGCCTCTCCTTCCACATGTACTTGGGCGTGTACTTGCACATGGTGTTGTTGTTGCGGCTGTGGTTGTTCAACACTTGTCAGATGAGTTACAACAACCTGTGTTGATTCAGGGACATTGCTGCTACTTTCTTGCGATGAGCCAACATCACTGGTCGATGGTGATTGGAGAAGTACACTGACTGCCTCTGAAGGACTCAAGGGCTTTGACTTAAGTTGGCGTGGTGGTGGAGGCACTGAACCCAATGGAGCAGGGGTGCTGCTCCCAGCTTGGTCCCCAGCAGATCCTGCTGCTGCAGGCGTACTTTTTTTTTTGCTCCCAAAAAAAGTGGCGGGTGGCACACCAGCCTCCTTGGTAACTTTCTTCTTCTGCTCCTTACTAGCAACTCTCTTGCTAGAGGAGCTACGGAGACCTTTTTTTGGGGCTATCTTCTTCAGAGCAGGTCAGACAGCAGGCCGCAGTTGCACGAATTGTAGAGTTGTCTGAGGCCAGACGTGACGTCGCGTGACGTTATGCTGTACACACACACCGCTGCAGGACTTCTTCCTGGCACTGGTGGTTCTCTTGAGTCTTGTGCACCTAAAAACAATGGAAGACAGAGGAACATCAGTTCAGTTATACAGCACAAAAAAATCGAAAAACACTGCAAAATCAGCACAATCCCATTCCATCCATGCCCTCCATGATGTTTAAGTTCAAGACAGCCCACAGAAAGACTAGGCCCATGCTAGACTCAAATACCCCTGGTGAAAAGGCCACAAGTACAGCCCCAAAAAACGAAAATCACTGAAAAATCAGCACAATCCCAATCCATCCATGCCCTCCATGATGTTTAAATTCAAGACAACCTACAGAAAGACTAGGCCCATGCTAGACTCAAATACCCCTGGTGAAAAGGCCACAAGTACAGCCCCAAAAAACGAAAATCACTGAAAAATCAGCACAATCCCAATCCATCCATGCCCTCCATGATGTTTAAATTCAAGAAAACCTACAGAAAGACTAGGCCCATGCTAGACTCAAATACCCCTGGTGAAAAGGCCACAAGTACAGGCCCAAAAAACGAAAATCACTGAAAAATCAGCACAATCCCAATCCATCCATGCCCTCCATGATGTTTAAATTCAAGACAACCCACAGAAAGACTAGGCCCATGCTAGACTCAAATACCCCTGGTAAAAAGGCCACAAGTACAGCCCCAAAAAACGAAAATCACTGAAAAATCAGCACAATCCCAATCCATCCATGCCCTCCATGATGTTTAAATTCAAGACAACCTACAGAAAGACTAGGCCCATGCTAGACTCAAATACCCCTGGTGAAAAGGCCACAAGTACAGCCCCAAAAAACAAAAATCACTGAAAAATCAGCACAATCCCAATCCATCCATGCCCTCCATGATGTTTAAATTCAAGACAACCTACAGAAAGACTAGGCCCATGCTAGACTCAAATACCCCTGGTGAAAAGGCCACAAGTACAGGCCCAAAAAACGAAAATCACTAAAAAATCAGCACAATCCCAATCCATCCATGCCCTCCATGATGTTTAAATTCAAGACAACCCACAGAAAGACTAGGCCCATGCTAGACTCAAATATCCCTGGTGAAAAGGCCACAAGTACAGCCCCAAAAAATGAAAATCACTGAAAAATCAGCACAATCCCAATCCATCCATGCCCTCCATGATGTTTAAATTCAAGACAACCTACAGAAAGACTAGGCCCATGCTAGACTCAAATACCCCTGGTGAAAAGGCCACAAGTACAGCCCCAAAAAACGAAAATCACTGAAAAATCAGCACAATCCCAATCCATCCATGCCCTCCATGATGTTTAAATTCAAGACAACCTACAGAAAGACTAGGCCCATGCTAGACTCAAATACCCCTGGTGAAAAGGCCACAAGTACAGGCCCAAAAAACGAAAATCACTGAAAAATCAGCACAATCCCAATCCATCCATGCCCTCCATGATGTTTAAATTCAAGACAACCCACAGAAAGACTAGGCCCATGCAAGACTCACTACCCCTGGGCATAAATAAAGGTTGAAAAGTAGGCAAAATGGTTGCAGGCCTAACAACAAAGCCTGCATTCAAAATGGCCACTTGCCTGCCAGCACATGGCCAGTGCCTGTAGCTGCACTCAAAATGGCCACCAGCCACATGGCCTGCCCTCCCCATGAACAGCCACAAAAATCGAAAAACACTGCAAAATCAGCACAATCCCAATCCATCCATGCCCTCCATGATGTTTAAATTCAAGACAACCCACAGAAAGACTAGGCCCATGCAAGACTCACTACCCCTGGGCATAAATAAAGGTTGAAAAGTAGGCAAAATGGTTGCAGGCCTAACAACAAAGCCTGCATTCAAAATGGCCACTTGCCTGCCAGCACATGGCCAGTGCCTGTAGCTGCACTCACAATGGCCACCAGCCACATGGCCTGTCCCTCCCCATGAACACCCCCAAAAATCGAAAAACACTGCAAAATCAGCACAATCCCATTCCATCCATGCCCTCCATGATGTTTAAGTTCAAGACAGCCCACAGAAAGACTAGGCCCATGCTAGACTCAAATACCCCTGGTGAAAAGGCCACAAGTACAGGCCCAAAAAACGAAAATCACTGAAAAATCAGCACAATCCCAATCCATCCATGCCCTCCATGAGGTTTAAATTCAAGACAACCTACAGAAAGACTAGGCCCATGCTAGACTCAAATACCCCTGGTGAAAAGGCCACAAGTACAGGCCCAAAAAACGAAAATCACTGAAAAATCAGCACAATCCCATTCCATCCATGCCCGCCATGATGTTTAAATTCAAGACAACCTACAGAAAGACTAGGCCCATGCTAGACTCAAATACCCCTGGTGAAAAGGCCACAAATACAGGCCCAAAAAACGAAAATCACTGAAAAATCAGCACAATCCCAATCCATCCATGCCCTCCATGATGTTTAAATTCAAGACAACCCACAGAAAGACTAGGCCCATGCAAGACTCACTACCCCTGGGCATAAATAAAGGTTGAAAAGTAGGCAAAATGGTTGCAGGCCTAACAACAAAGCCTGCATTCAAAATGGCCACTTGCCTGCCAGCACATGGCCAGTGCCTGCAGCTGCACTCAAAATGGCCACCAGCCACATGGCCTGTCCCTCCCCATGAACACCCCCAAAAATCGAAAAACACTGCAAAATCAGCACAATCCCAATCCATCCATGCCCTCCATGATGTTTAAATTCAAGACAACCCACAGAAAGACTAGGCCCATGCAAGACTCACTACCCCTGGGCATAAATAAAGGTTGAAAAGTAGGCAAAATGGTTGGAGGCCTAACAACAAAGCCTGCATTCAAAATGGCCACTTGCCTGCCAGCACATGGCCAGTGCCTGTAGCTGCACTCAAAATGGCCACCAGCCACATGGCCTGTCCCTCCCCATGAACAGCCCCAAAAATCGAAAAACACTGCAAAATCAGCACAATCCCAATCCATCCATGCCCTCCATGATGTTTAAATTCAAGACAACCCACAGAAAGACTAGGCCCATGCAAGACTCACTACCCCTGGGCATAAATAAAGGTTGAAAAGTAGGCAAAATGGTTGCAGGCCTAACAACAAAGCCTGCATTCAAAATGGCCACTTGCCTGCCAGCACATGGCCAGTGCCTGTAGCTGCACTCAAAATGGCCACCAGCCACATGGCCTGTCCCTCCCCATGAACACCCCCAAAAATCAAAAAACACTGCAAAATCAGCACAATCCCATTCCATCCATGCCCTCCATGATGTTTAAGTTCAAGACAGCCCACAGAAAGACTAGGCCCATGCTAGACTCAAATACCCCTGGTGAAAAGGCCACAAGTACAGGCCCAAAAAACGAAAATCACTGAAAAATCAGCACAATCCCAATCCATCCATGCCCTCCATGATGTTTAAGTTCAAGACAACCCACAGAAAGACTCAGTCCACCCACCACTGAGTACCCCTGGGCAAAAGGCCCCAAAACAGCCCAAAAATCGAAAATTCCAAAATTTTAGTTGCAGCAACTGTAATGCCCCAAACAAACTTACTTGTAAAATTTCTAATCCAACAATGATCCAAAGAAAGTCAAAAAGGCCTCAAATCCAAATATCCAGCAGCATCTACAAAAAGTAATCCTTCCAGCTCCAGATCCAAATGAAAAGTGACCAGGAGATGGACAAAGCACTGGGAGGAGCCTGCTGGACAGGAACAGGAAGTTGAAGACTGTGGGGCACTTCCTTCCTCCCACCCCCCTCCCCCCCTCTCCAAAATGGACTCCTCGCTAAAAAAGTGCAGGCAAATGTCAACCTGAGGAGTTATTCAGATAAAAATCATAATTTCAAGAAGGTTTATGCTGCTTGCTGGTGGATTTCTTGTGCAGAATTGCAAATTTTATATTTTCGTTTGTGCGAGATTCTTGCTGCTCGCCGCATCTCAAATCTCGCAATTGCGAAGTACCGCGAGACGTGATCTCGCCGTACTCGCGTTGACAAACTCTCGCTCGCAAGCCGCGATGACGTAATCGCGCTGGCCAATTCCCGCGGGATCACACAGCAAGATCCAAAATGGCGCAGCACTCGCAAACTATCAAGAAAAACAACCCGGCAAACGATGATAAACGCCGTGCGCCGCAAAAATTGTATCACCAACGCCGCGCGCCGCAAAAAAAATCCGCTGCGTGCAAATTTGCGGATTTTGCGAGAAACTCGCAAATCTCGCGGATTGCGAATTTCCCGAAAATCCGCAAAATCCGCAAACGTAACGGATTTTCCGCCCATGCTTAGCCAGAATCAGACTTAATTTATTATTTGGACCCCTAAATGAACACAGGTTCTGGGTACCGTTCGGTAATTTTAAAACACCCATTCACCTTCTTCCCTTGGCCCACACAACCACATGCACAACTGCGGTGTCTCCTTAAAAGATCTCCACCAAGGAGCCCTCTTGCGGGGCGCGTGAGGGACTGCAGTACCACCCACACAAGGAGCAATGCCCGATGATGAAGCATGACACTCGCAAGGGTGTGTGAAGGCACTATATCCAAAAGGAGGATTTCCCCACCACAATTTGAGATCCATCCTATTGTGAGTCTTACCACCTAGCATTTTTCCCTTCTACGAACTATAATTTGGTTTATACTTTTCTGAGATCTGAGGAACTGTTACCCCCCCAGTGTATACAAGATACCTGAAGGTACCTTCACCGTTCTATTAGGCTTACTACCTCCTCCCAAGAAGAAAAAACTAAGCAAGAAATTTACAATGCGTGGCACTCATACTGGCAAAGAGACGAATAGCCATGTCCTGGCTGAGTCTAAGCCCACCATGGACTGGGGCATGGACGAGGGGCATCTGTGAATGGGCAACTGCAGAGGCAGTTAGAATGAAACAACTTAAACAGGATGAAAAGTTAGAAGAGGATGTATGAGCTAGGGGAATAATGATATTTGATATGAAAGGTCCGCTACCACCCACAGCACCCAGTGAGTACAGATGAACCATTTTGTAATTAGTGCTGAATGGCTTCTAAGCCAGTCAGCTATGTTTCTATGTTTTTAGGAGTGTGTAATTCTGATGAACACCTCACAATGAGAGTTACTATAAGGAAATAATATGTGTACTGTGCATGTCCACAGAGCAAGCATGTAGTTGACACCTCAAATAGTAAATTGTGTACTTTGGAAGCTCCAAATAATAAAGTTTGTACAAGCACCATGGCAATGATGTCCATTGATAAAATATAAACTTCCTAGCAAAATCACAGTGACGTGGGTGCCTACATGCAACTACTCACTGCTCGTCAAAATACGTAGTTCACTCCTCAATCCCATGTTCCCTCTTGGGATCACTGACACAATATCGCCGGAAAAAATATCGATCTCCCAAAAAAATGTGGAACATCGGCAACAAGAATATCGACAGCCTGTCTACAACATGGTAAGTACAAAAATATCGAAACCAAATATAGATGTTAGAAATATCGTAATTAAAAATGTCGTTTTTTGTATAGAAAAAAGTGTAAAATAAAGTAAATAATAGTTATAAGCCAAATAAACATAGTTAAAAATATCTAGTGTTTAAAAATAATAAATAATACATATACAATAATATAACATGAATTAAACATATACATAAACATTATAATATATACTTACTTAATAAAATACGTTTTAATAATTATTTTATTAACTTATAAATGATTAAAAAGTATTATAAATTACAAATACATCTACACACATAAAACAATAACATAAATAAAAAGTAAAGAATTATATTTAATAAATTAGAAAATTAAATATACTTTCAATATTTTTAAAATTAATAATATTCCACATTATCAAAAATATTAATACAAATATTAAATAGCTAAATAAATAAAACTACTATTCAAAGTCCCAAAAAAACTACTGTACTGATAGCACTGGATAGCGCAACAATAAAATTACTATTCCAACTTCAGAAAATGCAACAGTAGGGAAAGCGTTGGATAGCGTAAGGGTAAAAATTACTATTCCAACTCTAGAGGGGGCAACAGTAGGGAAAGCGTTGGATAGCGTAGGGGTTAAAATGACTATTCCAACTCCAGAGGGTGCAACAGTAGGGAAAGCGTTGGATAGTGTAGGGGTAAAAATTATTATTCCAACTCCAGAGGGTGCTACAGTAGGGAAAGCCTTGGATAGCGTAGGGGTAAAAATTAATATTCCAACTACAGAGAGGGCAACAGTAGGGAAAGCGTTGGATACCGTAAGGGTAAAAATTATTATTCCAACTCCAGAGGGTGCTACAGTAGGGAAAGCCTTGGATAGCGTAGGGGTTAGAATTACTATTTCAACTCCAGAGAGGGCAACAATAGGGAAAGCGTTGGATAGCGTACAGGTAGAAATTACTATTACAACTCCAGAGGGGACTGTGCACCTCCCTCTTGTTCAATGTGGATGAACACATGCCCAATGCTTAGAGTGCTCTCTGTCATCTTAGTGTTGGCAATTAAGTACTAAGTTGAAAGGAAGGCACCTTTTAAACTAAACTGGTGTGGTGCACTGACATTCAGTCAATTATTCTTTAGATCGCCCAATTCTAGACAAAAATTGAATTGAAATAGACGTAATTATTATTATTATTCGATTATTTATTGAAATAAGTAAATACCCAGCTGGAGGGGTTTTGTGATAACAACTACTGTATAAAATATTCTGTAAGTGCAAAATGGGATAGTTATATATTATACAGATAATCGTACTTTGCTTAGGATGGAGATAACATTGCTAACATAGAGTATCATTGCAATTGCAATCAGTTTTAGAGCAAGCAGTTGTTTCTGGTTTCTCTTGGCATGCACAAGAAATATATGTCTCTCTTTGAAATGTCCTGCCAATTGCCAACTGTGATTACAGTGACAATTACAATCTACTCAGCTTTTCAATTCAACATTAGATTAGAAATATATCTTATATCATTAAATATATGTGAGTGGTGTGGGCAAAAACTAAATTAGGCATTCACATTATAAGATCAAAATGTTAGAAAATAAGCTATTCGGATAATTTACGTTAATTATTTCTGGAACTGTGAAAACTGAAATCGAAATTAGAGCTACCAAGTAATTGTCACCCATGAGCTCAATGCAATGCGTCACCTTTGAGCAGCATACAATACAATGGAATGCTGCCGCTGTAAATTGAAATTGATGGCTCTATGCTGTTTCGGGAACCAGAGAAGTCCAGGAGTCATTCAATGAAAGTCACTACGGGTCAACTATTTAGACGTATTGTCGGTGGGACCGTGGGACCTGCTTGAATACTTACTAGTAACCTTTGTAACTTGACTTGAAATCCCTGACTTGAGTGGGCGCACAGGGTGATAGAACAGTATGCTATGGAGTAGGAGTGACAATTCTTGCTAGGCTTGCTAGAATATGGCAGATTGCAGTTTGCAGGCTTGTAGATGTATATCGTGTTACATGAAGTGCATACATCTATGTTTATAATAGGTCACTGGTCCCAAGTGAATACCTTTATTTTTCATAATAATAATGAAAATTCCCCCCTTGCCAAGTCTGATGTTCCTTTGTTCTATTTTAAGTCGTTGGGAGCTTGGTTTCCGACAGAGGAGCATCAGCAGGCTCTGCCTTTCTAAAGCCTTCAGCTACGTAGGGTGGGGATTAACATTCCCAGGAGCATCTGAGACGTGGTGGTGCAAGGTGGGAAAAATCACAGAATGGCCCAAATGTGCAGGCAGATATCTCAGTGCACATCAGAGCCATTATTATTTTCATGAAACAAATTCCTGTTTTGGTACTTTATTTCTTGAAATCCTTTGCTGGGGTGCAGAGACAGGCACAGAGGAGCATAAATGCATTCAACTAGAGCTCCCTAGCGTGCACGTCTCTGGCTGCATGAATTCAGTGAGCATTGTTAGTTGAACGGCGGGACCTTGGGCCATATTATCAAGGACGGGCGATACATTATCGCCGCTTTTATCGGCAGGAAACTGCCGATAAAGTGGCGATAATGGGCTTGATAATATGCTCTATGGAATTCCAATCGAAGCCCATGTTAGATGTGAAAACATCTAACATGGGCTTCAATTGGGATTCCGTAGAGCATATTATCAAGCCCATTATTGCCGCTTTATCAGCAGTTTCCTGCTGATAAAAGCGGCGATAATGTATCACCCGTCCTTGTTAATATGCCCCCTTGTCCCCATTGTTCTTGGGAGCACTCTGACCATCGCATTCACTCTCCCGGAGATGCCCTGCCTGCTTTCTCTGGAGAACCATGAGCAGCACAGGACTGCTTTCCAGCAGCCGGATTGCAGCACTGCCAGGTGCCACTTGTACACCAGTGACTGACTCGCTGCAGAATTGATGAGCCATGGACATAAGTACTGCCTCGTTCTACCCGACAACATCCCCGGAGCCTTGAGGTATAGAGTGCTTGCCTGTCGCTCTTACCTAACCGTCAGGTGCCTGAGAAGATTCCTCACTGCAGGACTGTCCACAATGGGGCCACGCACAGCAGCCTCCTCCTGCCCAGGGGCCTTAGTGCTGCAGCATCTTCTAGGTCTTGGGCTGGTTGGTAGGCTGTAGCCCGCCGCCAGTACCAAGGTAACTAGAAAATCGACTGGAGTGATCTGGAAGGCAGCAGACATCTTGGGTGAGGATCTTTCAATACTTGTCTCTGCTATTGCAGCGAATAACGATTGTATGACGATTCAACGCAAAAAAGCACTATGCACACCATTACAGCGCATTCCTCAAATCGCACACCCCATTACATCGCACGCATTCACCACGCAAACCATTACATCGGACTCCGCATTCACACGCATGCAAAAGACTTTTTGATTGCACACTACGACTACGCATTCAATCACACCGCAAAAATCTCCCTTACGGCCCCGCCAAACACAGTACAACACACTGACACTTCCCCTCAACCTGTAGTGTAGTTCCTATTTTCCCTACATAAACAGTAGTATAGAGGTAGAAGTGCGGTCTTCCAGGTCTCTACTGACTATGCTAAACTTAATTGGGTTTGTACCAACTAGCTCAGAGGTCACTGGAAACTTTCTTGACTGAATAGAAAGTGATCAGCTTCCCTGGTACAGACAAGAAGGGATTCAGTTTTCCAACAACCGCATAAACATTACAACTTTGCTCCTTAGAATAAGAGTCAATCTCTAGAGTCGTGTGAAACAATAGACAGTTATTTTACTCAGTCAGTTGTGCAGATTACTTTCACCAAGATGCCGAGAAATAGAGAGACGGGCGTTTTCAATAAAAAGGTATTATTTATTGAACAGTCTTTCTTCTCATGCAAGAGAAATGAATTGCCACAATTGCAAGACTAGTTATTATAAAAAGTGCGTACAGTAAAATGAGGATTGCGAAATAATACTGTAAAAGCATTGATATGGTTTCTTAGCCATACAATGGTTAAAATGAATAAAATATATACATTCATATATACATTTAGCTAACGTACTCAACTGGTGCTTCTAACTACGCCTACCCCAGTGTACCTGACCTAAGCCTAATACTTGGGAGGGAGTAAGTAAGTAGCAGTTTTAGTTAAGTTGGTTTTGCCAAGGTTTGCTTCAAGAATTCTCTCTAAGGGTTTAGTCAACAACATACCTCTGAAATAGAATGTTGGAGGTCTTGTATCTCCTTTCAGGATTCGATATCCCAGTCACTCGCAAGAGTAGGCTGGAAACGCCAGAGCTGGATTTTCTCGGCAGGAGAAAAGACAGCGTCTCTCTCAGCGCGTCAAGGAGGAGGAGGGGCAGCGTCCGTGGGCAGCTTGCATCTGCTGGTCTCTGTAAGAGACAGCTGTTCTGCTCCTGTATTCACCACACCAGCGCTATCATCGATGTCGTTGAGGCAGGTTTGCTTAAGGCAACGTTGGTAATATATATACCTGAAAGGTGCCTTGTTTGACGTAGGTTTTTGGACTTAAGACGCCAATAAAGATGTCACTAGGAAGTGATTGTCTCTCAGTGCTCATTAGAGTTCTATTACTAATCAAAACATAGCAAGCGGGGCTTTCCTAGGTTGCTGAGTTTTATCTTGTTGAAGAACTCGGAGTGTAATCTAGGAATCTTAGATAGTGGCTTCTGCTGTGTCATCTCATTCCCTTCCCTATTCACAGTTCCTGCGGTTACGCAGGAATTGTTATATGAGGGAGGACTATTTTCGAGAGGCTAAACACCTTAGCTCTAAATTGAGAGTGAGGGGTTATCCGCATAGGCTTATTCGGAGCTCTTTAAAAAGAGCTTGGTACTGTCCAAGGGACATCCTTCTTGAGCCAAAAACTAAGACCTCTGAGAACCGACTTGTATGTGTGACCACTTTTTGCCCGGCATCGAATCTTATCACCAAAAGTGTCAAGAAACATTGGCCTGTTGTAAATGCTGGTGTACTTACTGTAGACAGACCCTTGTTTGCCTTCAAAAAATAAAAAAACATTAAAGATCATTTAGTGAGGGCTGCTTTACCTTCTGTCAAAAATACTGACACTTTGAATGACCTATGGGGCCTCCTCCGGGTAACTGGTCATGCCAAATGTGGAAATTGTTCTATGTGTGAGACTACCATTGAGGGCAAGGAATTTAGCTACGAAGATGTTAAGTTTAAACGTAGATACCTTACCAACTGCAACAGCGTGAATGTTATTTATGCTATTACATGTCCATGCCCCAAAATCTACATAGGTCAGACGACCCAAAAAGTACGACTGAGGATGTGCCAACATAGAAGCCGTGTTAAATGTAAGACACCCAACGCACCGTTGGTTGACCACTTCAGTGCATTGGCTCATACGGAACTGGATTTTCAATGGACTGTGATTACCCAAATCAAAATACCTCCAAGAGGGGCCAACTTACAACAGCTCCTTAACAAGGAAGAGCTCTACTGGATATTAAAAACTAAGAGTATACAGAGTGGGCTCAACCGAGCCGAAGACTGGACCCCTTTATTATGAACTTTGCAGACTAATCTCTGATGTGGGTTACCTGTTGGCATTGTAATTACCTTTGGCTTTATATGTATGAATCACTGGTTTAACTATTCATTGCACGAGGATCATTCAAATGTATGTAATCTTCTAAGCATGTAATCCCCCAATATGGTTTGCCGCTTTTGTCCACTATTTTTGGAGGGACTAAATAACTTGGAATTAATTAATGCCCTTCTATATCATGGTTCTAATTTTATGCAGTACAAATCCTGTGGTGTAAGTAGTTAATTGTTATTAACCGGAATGTTGCCATGGCTTATTTTCTATATAAGGTTGCTCGAATCTGGGCCCCTTCCCCTGCAAACACAAACACTCTTTCTAAATACGTTTTTGTTAATACGTTTTTGTTCCTTGCGGGAGGGACATGCCTATGAGACACCTTTCAATATGCCTAGGGTTGTCCCATGCAGGAGTATGAGTAGATCGATAACTATTACATCCGGGTGTAATTCTTAAAAAAATATATTCTGAATAATGCCTATGATTTTGCCAAGGCTATCCCTTGCATAGTGATCCCTTTTGAATAGAAATAATGGCTGTAAAATATGTTCCCTGCGAGGTGGGCATAACTGTTAATATGCCGAGTTTTGCCCCAACAATTGCAGACCGATAACATTCACATCTGATAGGTGTTTATGTGTCACATGATTATGTATACTACTTCCTGACCAATCTAAAATGGCGCTGTAAGTCTGCAACATGATTGGTTTCCCCGCACCACGTGATTACGTTAATCCTACTTCCTGGTTCCTCAAAATTGTCAGGTGAGTGAATTGCTTCATAGACGCTGACTGCATTGTCGGCTCGTCCGTACTTTTTCCAGGTAAGATCTCATAAGTCGGGTTTTGAATTCGACTATCCCCTATCCCGGCCAATATGTTATGGTGGTCAGAAGTAATATGGTGTTTTTATTTGCAGCCTCATCCTTCTCTCTTTTTACGAGAGTTACATTGCTTCATTAGTGGGTAAGCAGTCTTCAATTGAAATTGGATTTAGCTCACGAATATCGTCCAATTTATTGGCCCCCTTAACCCACCTATCTTTTATTCAGATAGTCTGCTAAATATCGAGGCTATTGGCGCCTAAATTAGAGGTACGACTAAAGCAATAGTAGTAGCGTTATGGTGAGGTGACGGGCAATTGAAATTCCACTTTATGCACCCTAACCATCACAATGTGTGGTAATGGACAATGCACAACACCCGTCATTTGGTTGGATGCACCATAGATATGACGATGTAGTATTGCAACCTTGGCATCACGTTATTGGCTATCTATATTTCCTCACCTGCATGTAGTTCTGGATCTGCATGTTTTGCTATGTGTCACTAGAACTGAGCTATGGTTTTAAATTTACAGCCGCTCCTGTGGACAAAGGCGGTACATTAGAGGATATTACTATTAAAATATGTGTGTATGTATAGTGTTTTTCTACATGCCCTAACCTATGAAATGTGTTTGTCTCCCCTTTTGTTTCTTAATGTTTTATGTCTGTTATAATATATGGTTTCGTAACTTTTGCTATATATAGAGGCTGAGCAGATCAAAAAGGCATATATGTAATGTCCTGAGGATGAACCTGTATTTACAATTGGTTCGAAACGTTGTCGACTGTACTACACTATATGCAGTTGAAATGTACTAATGTATACTGGCAATAGTGTGTTTGTGTTATTGTCTGATTGTGAATTGAATACACAGACTGTCTTTTGCCTTGTTTGTTTTTCCTTAGTATGTCAGTTGACATCGGCTGGTGTCCTGCTGTAACATTTTAAAAAAACCTTTTTCTAAAAATTGTTTATCTCAAAATAAATCGGTCCGGCTGGACAAAGAATATAGCGTCTATTGAGCCTATATTGATTTGATATAATTGCTTTGTCTAGGGACCACTGTCCTGTTTACAGATCTGCTAATGAGCTGCAGAGGAAGAGATTCTGAAATGTGGCTCTGATCGTGTTAGGCCAGAGACGAGTTTCTGAAATATCGCTCTTGATCGTTTAAGCCATTATAGGGGTATAAATGGATTATACCCGTATAGGGGCATAAGGTCACAGTATTGATCGGGGTCCTAGAGTAGAACGTGACACCCACTCCACGAATTTATGTCCATCAAATTACTAACAACTATAGCAAAAAGATGCATGTGTAACATTACCCACCCCAAAATACAAATCTGCATTTGAAATGGCGTATTCGAAATACACAGAAATATTTGTACTGTACGTCTTTAAGCATAGAAATCATTCAAAATTATAGCATATGTAATCAGTGAATGATTTTGCGAAAAAATTACACATGAAATATCTCTTTATTCAGAAAAGAAGGGCGAGATAATTTCATCACATATAAATGCAATTGCTGTAACATGTGCTAGCGGCTAATGTAAAGTTATTATGTCTCTAGAAGTACCTAAAAATAGAAGTTCTGTTCTTTATGAATAGGTCTACTTTAAGCAAAGAATTTCGTGCCAGAAAAAAAGTAAATATTTTGAAAAAGTGTTCAATTCAAAAAAGACATTTTTTTGGTGAACGGGGGAATAGAGTTCCAACGCTTTTCAGTAGTTTTTGTTGATCAACACTGAAGGCCGAATTCAGAGTTCATGGGAACGCTGTGTGTCGGAATGCTTTTAAAAAATATTGTTTCTGTTCAGGGGAGAACATCATATCAGACAGGCTCTCAAAGAATTGGTCTAAAAAATCAGGTGACAGTTCGACCAAGTTCGATAGTGCTGTACCTTGGCAGGTGTGAGAATGATTGCTATCATCAAAGTCTGGATCAGCAATGCTCACAGAAGGTCGTACCTGGGTGATGTTGCTTTTATTTCTTGCTCCACTGTCACCACCTAGTCGTAGCACAGGAGTCTCAATGAATGCCGTCATCAGGATTGGTAGCCGCTGGGGACAACACAATGCGTGAGCCGTTATAGGACTTAGCAAAGTATCGATATCCATTGGTACTGCTGATGGAAGTGCAAGACAGATGTCCAACACGCACTCATCTCCGCATAGCATACATCGAAGCACAGGTAAGATGCAGGTCTGCCATATAGGTCTGAATGAAAGAAACCACGTCATGTTCCGATCTCTCAGCCTGGCCAATCCAAGGACGCTAGTTATTCGGTCCCGGTAGCGTATCGCTAGGATCGTTTCTTCCATCCTTGCCGGAGTCATGTCTGAGTTTCGGCTTGCCATATCGGAGCAGGAGGGTCAAAAATAAAATGCCTGCTACAAGTCCCAAAATCAGGGGTATGCCGCCCAAGACTGAATGGACAAAATTAGGAATGATTCCTAGAATTGCTTTGAATGGTGTTAACAGTCCCGTAAAAATGGTCTTAAATACGCCTGGAATGCCTATGGCACTCGACATGTTAAGAATTTGGCTAAGCATTTCTGTGAAATGCACGGGGCAATTTGTTGATAAAAGGTCATGAATCTCCGAAGCCATCCTTGCAACTTGGAGTTCATACCTCTCTTTTGATGACGTGATGGGAACTGTTGTCTGCAAAAGCACAGACTTCATTCTGCTTAAAGTATCAATTCGTATAGAAGAGACATTCAAACGAGGCCATATGGGAGTCTCAGAGTCTCCAGGGCCGTTTGGCAACAATGCTTGCATACAGCATTTGACCATGGAAGTTACTTGTACGAGATATGCTTTCCCTGGCAAAAGGCCACAACAGCTGTGATTCGTTATTAGAATGTAACTCCTGTTCGAGAGTTGCTTAAAGAAAGGCTCTATCTGCGTTGCAGGTGTGACATGTTGGTGGCATGAAAGGTTGTTTGAATTTCCTTCACAGGCTCCGTGTAAATTAATACCTTGGCACAAAAGTATACCGCTTAGTGAATGTTTGCAATTTTCACCACTAAGAAATACATTTTTGTTGCTGTCACTATAGCATGTGTGTGTATATGATAATTTCCATGCTGATTTAATGTATCCTTTACCCAAACGTTCATACTGGCCAGTTGGTATGTATTCAAGGCAATTTTTAAATCGGAAAGTTGTTATCGGAATTGTGATAATCCCGTGTATTATACATTCAATGACAGGACTTTCTGACATTGTCAATGGTAATCTCTCAAGTTTTTCGATGCTCAGGATTGTATAGTCTGCTCCTTTCTGTGTCAAGCTGATTTGTTTATCAGTAAGGTTAAAGATGGAAAACAATGGCGTTGTGTTGATTAAACGCCATGGCACATAGCCTGAACGAAGATTTTGTAGCGTCCAGCCTAACTGTACAATAGAACGCAATTGCGACCGGCCATGCTGTAACATTAGCAAGTCTTTGTATATTATATCTATAGCAGATGATACAATACTGTCCAGTGAATATATTCTGGAGGACAGAGTCATTAACCCATTGTCCACTACAGAAAGTGATTTTTCCAAATTAATACGATCAATTTCTCGTATTTTTTCAGCTGTTTCAATTTGTGTGACTTTCCAAGCCTCGTTGTAAGCCGCATATATACTGGTCACTATGAAACGTTTTTGACGCTGTTTGCGAGGTCCCAGAATGAAATCGTGCAAATCAGCACCATCTTTAAGTAAAGACAAGTGTTGCTTAATTTCTGCCAGTGTGGATGATTCCAGCCATTCGAGGCAGAGTTTCCCTACACTGTATGTTGTTACTATCCCTGGATGTTGTCTCTGGGAGTATCTAGGGTCTGGTCTGGTCATTGCTAACCCCTGTGTTTTGTTCAGGAATCTATCTTGACAGTTGTTTGTGTCAGTAGGCCAGATTAACCACTTTTTCCAATCAGGATGTGTTCTGTTTGGATGTAAAAATTTTTGATACGTCTATTTCAATATCTGTTGTTGCATTATCAGGTATTGGCTTTGGAATAGACGGTTTGTTAAGATCTTTAATCTTAGCTAGGCCAAGACAGGTTGTTTGGTGAATTGTGTCATTTAAGAACATTAATTGTTCTGGGATCATGCAGGCTCGAAATAATGCTTCTAGGCCTTGTACCTGCCAATCTTTTGTACCCCAGATTGTTTTAGTTTCACTGTTATTTTTCCAATAATCAGAACCAAATGTCATCATTTTTTCATAAAATGCTTCTGAATATATCAATTTAGTATTTGTCAGCATAGTTTTCAACCCTGTTTTATCCAACAGTTTATAATAAAACGTTTCTGCATCACTGGTGTTAAACCCTGAGAAGTACTGAAATTTCTCATAGAATGTTTTAGAACTGCTTTTAGGTGGAGTAGCACAATGTTCCCATTGGTTATATTTAAAAACATTTTTAGGTTGTGCAGATTTATGTAAATAATGATCTCCGTAATGTGAGAAGCAGTACATCTGTTCATAACTAGACGAACCTTGTAAATAATCATGTTCTGTAAATCTTGCTGACAACACTAAATCAGACATCATATTATTTATGCTTTCAAAATCCCAATCATCAGGAAATGTACTTGGTTTTACAAAGTCACTTAAGGAAACCTTGAACTGGTGAGGATATTTCAAGATTTCAACCGGGCCGTATACTTCATAGTCAGTTTTGTCCCATACCACCCCGCCGGGTATTGGAATGGCTGTGACATTTACTGTTGACAGTTCTCTTTTCTTCACGTGGGATGATCTGTGTGGTTTGAGGACTAGGTTGATGTTCTGACTTGCTGTGTCCATTGAACTGTAATAGACTTTCCTAAAATTAAAACTAAAATTAGGCATAGTAGGAGGTCAGGTACGTGAATCCGCATCTTCCTGGGATGACTCGGATTACAAGATTGCGTGTGTTGTCACGTGTATCTAATTTTGTTTTTGCTAACATGTCTGTTTGCAGTGATCTCAAAAATTCTGTGTGTTTTTGAGTCTAAGTGATTGGTTTAAAATCAGGTTTAATTAGTTCGAAATTGATGAAGTAGCCAGAGGCAGTTCTGTCAATTGCTGGAATCGTTTTCTCAATTTGTCTTTCGGTAGCACATTCTGATGCCACGTCATTGAAGACTGGTGTTTCATGACAAACTGTTTCAATCTGTGTTTCAAGAGGCACGAGTTCCATGGCATTATTGCATAGTCCCTCTCTGTGCACTGCAGGTGATCAAATGTGATTAGTCTTTCAGTTTGAACCTCATGAATTGTTGCAAGTTTGGGTATTCTGTTGTTTCTCGGGAGTCCACTGGGCCTACTATTGATTATAGGCCACATACTTGTGGTTTTACCAGGTCGATTGATACAACTCTGTTCTCCTTTTTACCAGCAAGGGACGGTAGTACTACTGATCTTGTTCCATTGATTGCTAAGACAGGTACTGCTTTTCTGTAAGAAGGTCCAAATTCCTTCTTCACCGCTATTTTTTCTCTGACTGGATCCCAAATCTTTGGAATCCAGACAGGCCTTGCTGGGGCTGGTGGTGCCTCTTCAGTGGTAGTTGGCTGTTGATTTAACTTTATGGTGCTTAAGGATTTTCTTGTTTCATTCAAGTCCTGTAAAACAGCCAAACGGTCTTTGATGTCAAAGTCTTTATTCTTATCTTTTACCACTGATACCTGACTATCTAAGTCCTGAATGTACATTCTAGTTCCGAACAATAGTTTGTATGGGCTGAAACCTTTTAGAGAATTTCTTGGCAAGTTGTTTAGACTAAGCTGGACACTTATTAAATATTTGACCCACCCATCACCCGAACCTAATACCTTCGCTTGTATAGATTGCTTTATGTCTCGGTTTTTTCTTTCCACTACCCTGTTCCCTTCGGGTGTGATGGACAAGAGTATCGCAAGCCAACGCCCATGCTGGCCATGGCCTCCTTATAAGCTCGAGAGCTGAAAGCAGGACCCTGGTCAGAATGGAACATGGCAATTGCGTATGTGCCGATAAAGACTCGCAGATCTTTTATAACCGTTCTGGCGTCAGCCGAGCACTGGGGCCA
Source organism: Lissotriton vulgaris (assembly GCF_964263255.1). NCBI lineage: Eukaryota > Metazoa > Chordata > Amphibia > Caudata > Salamandridae > Lissotriton > Lissotriton vulgaris. Next base: position 75,943,171 of record NC_141690.1, read on the forward strand.
CATTTTTTAAGTGAGTTTAGTCTAAATGATATACAATGGGACGCATTTCTCTTTTTTGATTATGCGAATAGATCGCCTTATGCTTTCTATTAGGGTTCCTGACACTACGCTGGCCAGTTCTCCACTGCGATCTCTGTTGCAGTCTTCACAATTGTTTGCAAAATAATAAATATCTTCGCTCATTCCCGGCCACCAGTACTCTGATTGTATTTCTTTCAGAGAGTCCCTGATTGTTTGGTGTCTCAGACCCAACCCCATATGTGCTTCCTGTGTGAGGAAACCTCTCCGGTTCGTGTTTGGAATTATCCTATCCCCCACTCCAGGGATTCAAGCAAAAGGAACGGAGTTTGCATCAATTACGTATGCATAATTGAGTGGATAGTTCACGGGTAGTGCTGCACAGTCGCCTTTTACGGACGTATTTACTGCCAGCATGGTTTCCCCGTCTATGTATTTTTCTGAACGCTTTTTTGTGGCTACGGAAGCCGGTTTAGTTGCTTCCGCTATGGCTGTATTAGCCAATGAATTCCCTGCAACGTGAACGCCATCACGTTGATGACTCAGAGTGTGTATCACGTGAGTCTTTTCTAGTTCTTTCTGTAAAAGAACTACCTGTTTCCAAAGCATTTTATGCTTGATTGTGGCACCTGTGTCATCTTTGTAATCATTTTGAATCCAGCTCTGCAACTTATTATTGTAAGAGTTGGCGCAGAAATGCGAATCGCACACAATTAGTGTCAGGAATTCACATTCTGCATTTTCAAGCGCCATCTTTAAAGATCTGATTTCAGCTCGCTGAGCCGGACAGTTTCTTACTGATTCAGTTTTTGTTATTTTCGGTCTGAATTTACCACACAGCCAACGACCTTTAACAATCACACAGGCTGCATCGTAGGATTTGTTCTCTACGTTGAAATGCTGTACAAATCTATCTGTATAGATTGTACAGGAGTATTGTTGGAGAGGCAGAAGTTCGATTGGCAGAGGATATTCTTCTTCATAAGTCAGATCATTCAGTTTTTCGAATTGCGGGGCGAAATAGTATTTCACATCTTCCGCTCCAAGAGAATTTACACAGTGTATCCATTTCGGATCCAGTGACACTGTAGGCAGGTTTACTGGGCTGAATAGCGCCTCGAAGGCGGATTCCGCTGTGAGGATGTTGATCCTTTTGCCATGTGCTAGTTCTCGTTCATTTGTTAATGCAGTTTCTACTGCTTTCACAGTATTTTCTGTGAGACTGAATGTTTTTTCTGCTTGTGTGTACAAGTGTGATTTGTAAGCTATAGGTACCTTTTCTCCCTCATTAGAGGTCAGGTACGTGAATCCGCATCTTCCTGGGATGACTCGGATTACAAGATTGCGTGTGTTGTCACGTGTATCTAATTTAGTTTTTGCTAACATGTCTGTTTGCAGTGATCTCAAAAATTCTGTGTGTTTTTGAGTCTAAGTGATTGGTTTAAAATCAGGTTTAATTAGTTCGAAGAGAGGTTTAACCCTCTCCGCATAATTTAGAATGTAAGTTCCTCCGAAATTCAGGAAGCCTAGAATCGATTGCAAGTTCTTCAGCGTTTTTGGTGCTTGGAGTACAGCGCACTTCTCTAAGAAGTTGTCCGCTAGGCTTTTTCCTTCACTTTATAACTCGTATCCCAAAAATAATACTCTCAGATGGGCAATTCTTGACTTTTTAAAGCCTCTGCTGCGAACCCAAGTATAATGGTGTTCACTCTTTTCAAGTGAGTCTCCAAGTCATCGTCTGTTAGATAGATGTCATCGACATAAGATAATGCCTCATCATTATATATTTGTAGTAACTCTATTACTCTGGCTGAAAATAGTCCTGGGCTGTTCTTGAATCCCTGTGGGAGCCTACAGAAATTATCTGTGACCCCATTACTGAGAAAGCGGTCAAGTATCTGCTTTCTGGTGCAATATTTTTACAAAAGAAACCATTTGATATGTCTAATGTCGTTTTATATTTTTTCCTAACTATGTTATTCATTAGTGCAGCACTGTCCGAATTCTGTACTGCAAATGTTTTGCAACATGAGTTAAGGTATCTGTAGTCCAAAACTAGACAATATGAATCGTCTGGTTTGGAGACAGGAAACAAAGGATTGTTCATTTGAGAGGTGCATGTTTCAATCACCCCCTGGTATTCAAGTTGATCTAAAATCTCCCTGACTTGTTTTTTAGCTTCTTGCTTAATGGGATACTGCCTTTGTGCAGTCGGTTGACATTTTAACTGGATTTTGTGAGGAGGAGAGTCCTCATCCCATCCTACATGATTTTTATATAATGCTGGTGCCTGGGCCACTGCCCATTTCCTTGCATATGTATATTTAGTGTGAATCGGAGAAGGCAGGCATAATCATTTCTTGCCGTCGCGGATATCCGGCCCCCGGGAAATTCGTAGGAGGGGCATCTAGCCGTCTCCCCCCTGGGAGGGGCCTTTGGCCATCTCCCCCTAGGCGACCCATCCGTAGTGGGTGCCGCCTCCCCGTGGGAGGGGCCAATGGCCGCCTCCCCCCGGGCGCTCCCATCCATTCTAGGTGGCGCCCCCCCTAGGGACCTTGAAATTACTGCTCACCGATCATGACCTTACCGCCCGACCAAAAAATAAATACGACAGTTGTTTTACCTACTAAGGGAAGAAAATTCACCTAACGTGAAACAGCTTGATGATTCATCAACTTTTCATTTCTACAATTGGAAAATGGTCCTAAAGCACAAGACATTTACATTACTTGATACATTCCTTTACTTTTCTACAAAGGAAGAAAGGCCTATACACATTTATTCAATGCTGAAACAACTTGACTGCATCTCTTTAATACAACCTGATATCATCAACAAATCACTTTATTCAAAAACATTGCAATAGGGGCTGGTGGGTGGGTCAAAATTGCCGAGGGCTCACGAGCAACGAGTGGTGCAGCCTTCAGAGCACTGGAACAAGAGGATGCTTCTTTGGATTCCCGCTCTTTTATCCGTCTGCGGAAGGGGGGGACCCTCCTCAGGTACGCCCACGGGGCGCGGTCTTCCGGGTGGGTGTCTAGGACAACCCCTTCTGGGCGGGAAGGGCGTGCTCCGGCTACGCTGCTTTGGGCATACCAGCCGAACCACGCCCCCCCGCCCAAAATGGTTTCCCGGGGGATCGGGGCACCCATCCATACGTTCGGGGGGCCTAGCTGTTTTACCTCTTCTGCACCCAGACCCCGAGCCGTAGCCTCAGTAGCGGCCCCTATGCTGAAGAAGTGGGTCCCAAAATCGCACGGGTCCATGCCCGCCTCGGCGATTGTCAGTGCTAGCACCCTCTGAAACTGAAATCTCGTCAGAGGGGTGCCATCTTTGTGCCTAAGCAGGCTCCCTCCCCATGTCGCCGGCCTCTGTGCCAAGTATTCCTCTAAACACTTTATCGGACAAGTGGGGCACCCTCGAGCGCGCTGCACAACCACACTATCCCCCACAGCATCCTGGTCTGTCTTGGACCTAGCTAACGAGATTAGCATCGAATCACCCCGTATTTGCACGTGATCCCTGCAAAGGCCTCCCTCCATATCTTTTTTGTTCCTCACCACGAGTTCCCTTACCCACATGGCCCCATGATATGCCAAGGTGAAAGCTGCCCGGAACAGAACTGCTTCAGAAGGGGAGGAGCATGTCTCATCCAGCTTTGCTAAAAGCTGAGACAATCTCTCTAAACCAATCGGGTGCCTCGTATCTCGTTTGCGACCCTCCAGGCGTTGCCAGCCGCGAAGCGCCTTTCTGACTAAAAAGGAACCCGTTGGATCCCTTATACCATGGAGCTGTGCCATGAATGATATTGCCGCCCTATGCCTGTTGGCAGTTGCGGCTGATCGGCCTTCTCTGTGCAGTGCTACTAGGAACCCCAGGAAGGATTCCTCCTGCCCCCAGCTATGTCTCCCTGCCGGGCCTAAAAAGGCGCAGTAAGAACGAAACGCTCCCTCATAAGCCTTCCTCGTCCTGGGCGCTAAGCTGACTGCCACGAGGTCTTGTAATCCGGGGCACCGATCAGCCATAGTGCTTCGGGGAATGGTGCCGCCACTAGGTCTGCTGTGGGTAGATAGCCCCTGAAAGCCTGCATGTGTGAACGAGAGAGTGCATCAGCTGCATTATTCAGTACACCCGGCACATGTTTTGCCCTGAACTGTACATTCAATCTCATGCAACGTAAAACAATTTCTTTCAAGAGTCTCAAGATCCACTTGCAGCATGCTGCCTGCTGATTAATGCACTCGACCACTGTCATATTGTCCGACCAAAACACTACTGAGCGGTCGCTAAAATCGTCTGGCCATGCCAACAGAGCCACCCAAATGGGAAACAGCTCCAAGAACCCAATGTTACCTGTCAGGCCACTGGAGTGCCACCATGTCGGCCATACTTGAGCCGACCATTGGTTACCAAAGATGGCGCCAAATCCCACGCTCCCAGCTGAGTCAGTTCATCAGACGATGCTGGGGGCTTGTTCCACGCCACTCGACCATTGAAGTCCGCCAGGAATGCCAACCAGATGCGCATATCCTGGCGAACCTCTGCCGACAGTCTCGTGCGGTGGTGTCCTTCCTTGAGGCCGACCATAGCTTGTGCAATGGAGCGTGAGAAGGGGCGAGCCATCGGTATTACTCTTAATGCAAAGTTAAGCTGACCCACTGTTTGTTGTAACTGGTGCAGGGTCACTTTTTCCTTGCCCTATGCATTGTATCAAGGAAGCCCTGAACTTGGCCACTTTCTCCATTGGCAGACGGAAGCATCCCTCCACTGAATCGAGCGCAATCCCCAGAAACTCCAGTGAAGTAGATGGCCCCACTGTCTTACCTGGTGCTAATGGGACTCCAAATTCCTGCATGAGAATGCAGAAGTCCTGCAGCGCCTGTGCACATTCCGCAGTGCCGGCCAGTCCTAAGAACAGGAAGTCGTCTAAATAGTGCATCACTTGTCTATGCCCTGTGGCCTCGGTGAATGCCCATTCTAAAAAACAGCTGAACATCTCAAAATAAGCACAAGAAATTGAGCAGCCCATGGGCATGCATCTATCCATGTAATACTTCCCCTGGAACGTAAATCCTAGCAAGCGCTGGTCCCGCGGTTGTACCGGGAGCAACCTGAATGCTGATTCGATGTCTGATTTCCCCAACAGAGCACCGGGTCCTAGTTCATTCAGTAGGGCCACGGCATCGTCAAACGATGCGTACCAAACTGAACAGACATCCGGGTCAATGGCTTCATTCACCGAGGCGCCCCTCAGGGCCGACAGATTGTGAATGAGTCTATACTCCCCTGGGTCTTTCTTCAGAACTACACCTAGAGGTGAACACACGAAATCCGCCACTGGCGGGCATTGAAACGGTCCTGCTACCCGCCCCAAGCTGACCTCTTTGGTAATTTTCTTGGCCGCCATTGCCGGGTTGTGCTGAACCGATTGCTGATTTTTACAAAAGGGGCTTCCCCGAAAATTCCCCGCCGGGATGTTGAAGCCATATAGGAAACCATTCCTCAAAATCCCGGCGGATACATGATCAGGGTATCTGTTCAGCCAGGGGGTCAAAACCATGATATCAATGGGCGAAGGCGATTGCCTCCCAAAGCATCACTTCACTCCTGTTTGGATCCCCCCTTTCCTCCCAAACCACCATTCTTGGACCTACAGCTGCTTTCCGGGTGTGAGGAGTTCCCACAGCCCGCACAAGCATGCCGGAACCTACATGTTCCCTGGGGCCTGTTACAGTTGCCTCTGTTGAAGCCCCAACAAACCCCACGTTTGCCTCCACTTCCGCCGGTCTTGGGCTGTGCTTCCCCACCGGCGCTTGCTCGAAAGGGCTGCGTCGGCCTTTGTTGAACTGTCCCAGACCCGCTCCCGCCCGGCGAGGACGTACCTGCCGATCCAGGCAAGAGCTGTTTGTGCCATGATACTGTGTCGAGGCAATCCCATGTTAAAGTTACATCAAATTCTTTTGCCTTTCGAAAGTGCACATCATAACATTTCCACTCATTCCCCCCGTACATGGTGTAAAAATCCATAATCCTGTTCTGGTAACAGGATAGATCGGTCAACACTTCAGGTTTACGTTCCCCCATTACTGCCGTAAATATAGAGAAGGCCTTCACCCAGTTCGCTACGGTCTCGTCGACCCTAAATTCAGCCATCTTGGCCCGCCACATGCTGGGGTGCCATAAATCTTTTTGGGTCTTTGCGTACTCCATCTCACGATGGTCGGTTAATAATGAAAACATATTAACATATTTGTCCCCCCATATCATTTCCTTCGTGGCCGCTGGGATGTGCTGGGCCACCCTTTCGCGCCTCGAGGGCACTGAACTCTCCCCCACCATTGGCAATGGTTTCTTACCGGGTTCAACCGCCGTGTCTGCTGTCTTTTCTCGGCCAACTGCTGTCGTTCCCGTTGCGACCTGTGGGGGAATAGAAGGAACATTCGCCGTCCCGGCTTCTCTTGTCTGCCGTAACTGCTCGATTATTAATCTGGCTTCCTCGGCCGGATCCCCCGCAGCCACAGCCCCCCCTGATTTCTTCTTAAGCCAGGGCAATACTGCCGCTAACTGAAGGGCCAGTTCTGGGGGCATCTGATCATCGTCAACCGGAGTTATTACAACAGGAATCGGCAGACCCACGTCTGGACTTGGTACCGGGGTGTCCACTGGTGCTACGGGGGATACTGGGGGTACCTCCGGTATCGGGCCCTCCCCAGACATCGCCCTCCTCTTAACACGCCTCCCCCTACCCTCAGGCACGACTCCCGGCAAGGCCGGACCTATCACCTTCTTAGGACGGCCCGCGACGTTGTTCTGGGCTGCTATCTACTTTTTTACCTCTGCCAAGCCGCGACCAATCGAATCTACTTTACCCAGTTTTCTGTCCATGACCGCCATTCGGTTCGACAAAGTGCGCAGTATCTTCTCCAAGTCGGAGCTCTTTCCCGCTTTTTTGCCGGCCATGGCTTCGTTTACTCCTGTTCGAGTTGCTCGACAAGGTCCTGGATCCTTCACACGACTGAAGCTGAAAAAGAAAGAACAAAGATTACCAGTTCTCAAAATTGCCGCTTGTTCCGTCGAGGGCTCACGAGCAACGAGTGGTGCAGCCTTCAGAGCACTGGAACAAGAGGACGCTTCTTTGGATTCCTGCTCTTTTATCCATCTGCGGAAGGGCGGGGACCCTCCTCAGGTACGCCCACGGGGCGCGGTCTTCCGGGTGGGTGTCTAGGACAACCCCTTCTGGGCGGGAAGGGCGTGCTCCGGCTACGCCGCTTTGGGCATACCAGCCGAACCCGTCCCCCGCCCAAAATGGTTTCCCGGGGGGATCAGGGCACCCATCCATACGTTCAGGGGGACCGAGTAGTCTTCCCTTTCCATTCTTCGCCACGAGGGCACTCCCTGACAAACTCTGGGGGCCAGTCTTTTTCAGCTAACAGAATGTCATACCCTTTTGAGAGTTTATCCCAAAATAGACCCCTTATTTTCCTAGTCTTATCACCCTCTATACGCAGTGTTATTTCGTATATCTTATGGGGCTCGCTAACTCTGGTGTCAGCAGTTTCTACTTGAATGTATTCATTCGTGTCCACTGTCTCCAGATGACTCATCAGGATCTTGCGAGCTATGGTGATTTCTGCTGCACTGTCTAACATTGTTTATGCCCACTCCCCGTTTTTCAACTGTGTCCTCAGTATTCTCGGCATGTTCGATTACTCTAATACTGGCTACCTTCTTCTTTGGAAATTGTGATTTTTTACTTTGAGCAGGTTCCTTGTCTTTGGACTTGGTGTGCTCTCCTGGGTCTGACCGTCCTCTTCTTTCCAATTTCTGCGAAAAAGATCGAGAGGGACGTGTATCAATACTTTGATATCTATCAGGCTTCTTCAAATTATCCCTATTTCTAAGGTTATATCTTTTCTCAGAGGGGTCCCTCTGGGGAGACTAGTGTTCTCGAGTCGGAGTTCTTTCCCTCCGTCGAGGAGACCTTCCTCTGAACTGGAAAACTTTTCCCTTGGGAGTGGATTGTTTATTTCCATCCCAGCTCTTTTTAGGAGTGTTTGAATTATTTGTAATAAATAATTTTTCAGGATTTTCGAGCAGTTGGGGCTTTACTGGTTTTCCACCCAAGCTGTCTCTACCTAATTCTTCATAACATTTTTCTATAATTCTGGCAAGCTTAATTGGTTGCTCTGTTATATCTGTTTCCTTCAATTTCTGGCGGATCGCCACAGATGCTGCTTCTCCTTTTATGTTGGCTAATAATATAGCCGGGACCTGCTTGAAGTCTTTCAGTAATTTCATACCAAGAGTTAAAGCAGGTTCTGGACCGTATTCATTCTGAATCTGTTTTAGCACTTCTGGTATTACCGCCATTGTCGGAACACCATGTGTTTTCGTGTAAATGGAAGCAAAGACTGTACCCCAAGTGTCACAGTCCTCCACGTGTGGTGCGACCCCCATTGGAAGGCAGATGGTCAGAATTCTGTGTTTCTCAATAGGGGTAGTATTCGGAAATACTGCCTCTATTTGAGTAATTTTTTGCGCTAACCAGAAAGGAATTTGTTCCCATTTTATGGGTGTTTTACCAAGAAATGATTGTATGTTTTGTGGTGTAATTTTATTTGTGTTCCCCTGATGAGGGGTCAGCTGTGGAACATTAACAGCTGTTTGGACTGTTGCAGTCCGCATTACATATTGGACTAATTGTCTATGTATTTTAATTAATGTTTTTAGCTGTGCTAAAAGTTCTTCTCTAGACATTTTTGCAATGTCTGGATGTGGTGTGTAGCTGGCTAGAACCGGCCACGTTGCTCCTGGTCTACCTAGTGGACCGAGCCTGGTAATATGATCATTATGTTTTAGGGCGCCTTTAAACCAGAGCAGGTGCTCTTGGAATTTTAATGGGATTTCAATCTCCTCAAAAGGAGCGTACTCTTCCGGTGGATCCCCTATTTTGTAATAGTGGAACTCGTGTGTTTGCCGCTGGAAATTTTATCCAAGAATAGAATACCTCTGTCTGCTGATATTCGTGTGCCTCTATCACGAAGACGACTGTGCCACCTTGTGTGGTCAGTCCATTTTCTATAAGTTTTGACGTTATAGATTTTCTTATGTTGACCGTGATGATTATCGCACCCAGTTCATTAACACCGTCGGGACCCTGCTCAGTCGCATTTACTGCAGCTGCAGCGGTTCCGTTTTCAGTGTCGGACATCTTATTGTCAGAAAGGTTTTGCAGAGCAGGTCTCCAAGGAGACATAGATTAGGTGCACAATATTTTGGAACACTGTATCTCTCAACGTTGAATAAACCAGAGCTTTACATAGGAATCTCTTCCTACTAAGTTCGGGCGGATTTTAACCTTTCACCCACTCAAGACGTCTATTGGAGTATTTACGGTAGAAAGGGTCTGTGTGAAAAATGCACGACTGAGTTACTCTAACGTCTTGCGTTAGTTTTATCGCCATACCAAACGTTGGGCGCCATGTAGTGTAGTTCCTATTTTCCCTATAGGCCCTGCGCATTGGAATAACATAAACAGTAGTATAGAGGTAGAAGTGCGGTCATTCGGTCTCTACTGACTATGCTAAACTTAATTGGGTTTGTACCAACTAGCTCAGAGGTCACTGGAAACTTTCTTGACTAAATAGGAAGTGATCAGCTTCCCTGGTACAGACAAGAAGGGATTCAGTTTTCCAACAACCGCATAAACATGACAACTTTGCTCCTTAGAATAAGAGTCAATCTCTAGAGTCGTGTGAAACAATAGACAGGTATTTTACTCAGTCAGTTGTGCAGATTACTTTCACCAAGATGCCGAGAAATAGAGAGACAGGCGTTTTCAATAAAAAGGTATTATTTATTGAACAGTCTTTCTTCTCATGCAAAAGAAATGAATTTCCACAATTGCAAGACTAGTTATTATAAAAAGTGAGTACAGTAAAATGAGGATTGCGAAATAATACTGTAAAAGCATTGATATGGTTTCTTAGCCATACAATGGTTAAAATGAATAAAATATATACATTCATATATACATTTAGCTAACGTACTCAACTGGTGCTTCTAACTACTCCTACCCCAGTGTACCTGACCTAAGCCTAATTCTTGGGAGGGAGTAAGTAAGTAGCAGTTTTAGTTAAGTTGGTTTTGCCAAGGTTTGCTTCAAGAATTCTCTCTAAGGGTTTAGTCAACACCATACCTCTGAAATAGAATGTTGGAGGTCTTGTATCTCCTTTCAGGATTCGATATCCCAGTCACTCGCAAGAGTAGGCTGGAAACGCCGGAGCTGGATTTTCTCGGCAGGAGAAAAGACAGCGTCTCTCTCAGCGCGTCAAGCAGGAGGAGGGGCAGCGTCCGTGGGCAGCTTGCATCTGCTGGGCTCTGTAAGAGACAGCTGTTCTACTCCTGTATTCACCACACCATCGCTATCATCGATGTCGTTGAGGCAGCGTTTGCTCAAGGCAACGTTGGTAATATTTATACCTGAAAGGTGCCTTGTTTGACGTAAGTTTTTGGACATAAGACGTCAATAAAGATGTCACTAGGAAGTGATCGTCTCTCAGTGCTCATTAGAGTTCTATTACTAATCAAAACATAGCAAGCGGGGCTTTCCCAGGTTGCTGAGTTTTATCTTGTTGAAGAACTCGGTGTGTAATCTAGGAATCTTAGATAGTGGCTTCTGTTGTGTCATCTGCTAATGAGCTGCAGAGGAAGAGATTCTGAAATGTGGCTCTGATCGTGTTAGGCCAGAGACGAGTTTCTAAAATATCGCTATTGATCGTTTATGCCATTATAGGGGTATGAATGGATTATATCCACATAGGGGCATAAGGTCACAGTATTGATCGGGGTCCTAGATTAGAACGCGACAAACCCTACGGTGTAAACAGTAAACACAAAACAGTACCATACACTAACAACCCTAAAGTGTAAACGGTAAATGCAAAACAGTACCATATAGTAACATTAACCCTAAGCCCTAGCCCTAAAGCCTAAAAATTCCCCATATTTGACTTTTAACCCTAAGCCCTAACCCTTAAGCCTAAAAACCTCCCTTTCACTAAAATTCACCGTACCTGACTCTCGCTGTGCTCCGCTATCCCTGCATTGTAAAAGCCCCCGCGATGTGATGGCGCCCGCGATGTAACGTCATGCGTAGTGAATGCACGCGTCGTAACGTCACGTGCGTTGTGACAGCACGCGACGGATACGCATGCAATGCGATGCATGTGATGGAATGGGTGTTCCCCCGAATGACAGGGGAGCGTGAGGGAGGGACCACACCTCTATTTGGCACACATAAGACCAAGCTAATAAGGGCACCCTGTGGGAACCTATTGATTATGTTCTGCTTCTTCAAAGAGGTCGCCCATGATCACAATAACTGATAATTGCAGCCCAATCACAACACCGAGAATTCTGGCAGATCTAAATATGGGGACTGACCCCGAGTCAGGCCCGCTACTGAATTGTACCACATGCCTAAACAAAAGGTCATGTAACTACGTCTCTTCTCAGAAGCCATCTTCAACGCTAAAATGCCAGCTCCTGCAAATCATAGTGACATGGTGCAGGATCAACCCTTTGTTTTGTCAATGGGGTTGGACACTTTCCTCCATGAACTCTTAGATATTAAAAAAACCTCAATGAGTTTCAAGAGCCAAGCAGTGTTGAAAACTGCAACAGTGTTCCAGTCACTCAAGTCAGATATTGCCTCTTTCCATCAATGTTGGACTCGATAGACACTAAGATGAAAGACATTGAAACTTGCCTAGACACCCTACCGGAATACTCCCCAGAAATGTGGGCCTTACAGCACAAAGTGGCAGACCTCGAGGACAGATGAAAGGTGCGACAATGTACACATCTCAGGCCTTTCTGCGAAACTAGAGGGGGACAATATGATCTTGTTCCTCAGAAAATTCATACTTCAGCTTATCAGCCTCATGTTCACACCACCGCTAGAGTTTCAGAGGGCACACAGGGACACGTTCCGCACCCCCTCTCTATCAACGCCCATTTTGATGTGCCTACTGAAATCACCACCATCGAGCACCGTACGTGGTAAGCCGATCTTTCACTGTAATTGAGAGAATGCCCGTAATCCTTCACTTTGCAGAGGCCCCCCTTCACGAATGCCATTCTTCTTTTAGATCTCCACCGAGGCAACCCCTCTTTTAAATACCCAGAGTAACCGAGTATTCTGGAGCTTACCCCATTAAGCTTGTCCCCCGGTGAGCCGCCATCTGCTCTTAACGCGCCGTTTCAAAATTTTCACTCTTACTTACAACTTCACCATTGCCTCAAGTCGGGCACAATACCCTGCCTTAAAGTTAATCACTGCTACCATAAAGTAGTTTACCACCACCTTCACGGCCATTTGTCTCTTACATTGCCACAGCACTGCTGTCAGTTCTTTTATTCTTGCTCACTTCCTCACGGCCATTCAACTTGTTAGACCAGTTATTTTTTGTCACTTTAATTTTTCGCCATTTTACACGCCATAACCTTCTCTGTGATTACAAGGATTTCCAGGACACTGTTAAACACTTGGCTTTTTCTTCCTTTTTTCCCCCGTTCCTTGTTTTTCCCTCTCAATTTAAGGTTGGCACCGAATGTAAAAAAGTAATGCTAAATGCTCTTAGACTAAGAAATACGATCTGTCTAGGGCACAAAGTATACAGGCATGAATTATTTATTGTCCTGAGGATGATCTCCATATTTTGAGGTAGGGATCGAAACGCCGTCGACTGATTTTACACCACATGCATGTTAAACACATTGTATAGCGTTACCGGCAATGGTGTCTCCGTGCTATCTAAGTCTACTCAATTTCTATGTTTATAGACTTCCTGTTGCCTGAACCTTCTTCTCCCTTAACTGTTGTTTGTCCAGATGTGGTAGTATGACTCTGGTTGAGTCCCACTTGCATTTTTATGAATGTTTTTTCATGTACTTATTGAATATTAAAATCCTGTCCGGCTGGACAAAGACTATAGAATCTATTTTGCCTATATTTATCATCTAATATATTGAGAAGCTGTCTAGGGACCACTACCTTTAGTAATTACTGAGGCACCAGCAGGCTCAGCAAATCATTGTGGCAGTGCATAAACATGGCCCTTACCAGTTTGATAACCACCACATTAATTTCTCAGTAGACTTCTCTTAAGATACTAATCAAAAACAGAAACAGTTTCTGGCCCAGTGTTCTTGCTTGCATAAACATAGCTAACTCCCTACTTGTCACTTGCCCCTACTCCCACCTGCAACACCATTTCTGCAAAACCCTCTGCGAGGTCTGTAGCATCCACCATGAATTGCCGAACTAGACCTCATTCAAACCACACCTCTAGAACAGGGAGCACAGAGCTACACAGTCCTGGAACTAACATCTTCCCCACAACTATTTCACTGCCTTCCGAACACACTCTTGTGGGTCCCGCTTGAGCATCCATGACTCCTCCTGAGGTAATTGAAATTTTTATGGTCAAGTATGTCCCCTAACGTGTACTCCAACGTTTCCATGTACGTGCTTGAAGTACATGTAATTTCCCTCCATGACCGAATATGAAAACGCATATACATTTGCGTCCAACGTTAACATGTCATCTACCAGATCCACCATGAATGGATTGATAATTAAGTCTTTAAACATGCCATGCCAACGTCTTTACATGGTATACTTGTACGTTTCCTGGCTCTGCCGAGCTAGGCCCTGATTTCTGACTTCGAACCACTTCTGTCTCTGTCTCTGAAAGCTGCAGCATGGAAATGTTTCCCTGACCTCTGCCTTACTTCCTGCCAAGCGAAGCGGTGCCTGGCTCAGCCTGGCCTGCCTGCCAAGACAGTATTTCGCCTTCAGGTTATCAGTTCAGCCTCCTCGAAAACACATTCCAGTCTAGTGATATAGGTAAACATATTCCCGGCTGCAGAGCAAAGGGCCAAGCCTTCCTGTCTCCTTCATGTAATTCATTGCTCCCGTTACCATGGTAGGCCCATGGCCCCACGCATTACACTTAGACACATATGCACGTACTAGCATTCAGTATAGAATAGCCTCTGCCCGAGAGACCTTTTACTTCAGATAAAATATCCTCCAAACACAAGATATCAGATATGTTATAGGAACAGGTCGATCTGACATGCCAGACTTCTGTCTCCTCTACTAGTGCTAAAGTCAAGCCCGCAGCTCTCCCTAGTTCCACGTCAATCACACGTCATACTAATTGCGCGCGCACCTATGTCAAAGGTTTCTGCTGACCCTGCAGAATTTCTCTATGCATCCACCCACCTATGACACTTTCTGTGACGTTTCCAGCACAAACCTCCGTGTACGCCCTTGTACACGCCTTCTTGCTACGCACATGTGTTCTTATCTTATTCTTTTCACTTGTCACGCCTACTGTATCCATCACCATTGTACAGTTTTACTATATATATTATGTACTGTTAATAAAACGTTGACATCATTGCATATCCCTTCCTGAACCCTTGTGGTGATGGACATGATCTCCATTGGCTCGAGCCTTTTAATTAAAGCCCGTATGACTCAGATACCACGGACTCTGCCTCTCATTTGATTGAGCTATTCTTTTACCTGTCATTAATTATACGGAAAAATAGTACGGTAATTAAATTTACCACATATTTTGGTGCCCGAATAGGGACCCCTCCCCCACCCCACGCGCCGGCGATGCGTCGCAGGCCTTGACCCCTCTACAGCCGTGACGGACTCCTATGCGCATCTGCAGGTTTTCCTGTATCTCCCTCAGGCCCACGGAGGAGACGGAGACTGCGGTTCAGCATCCAGACGAGGCGGTGAGGAGTGCGGAGGATCCCGACCAGAGCCCAGCCGAGAGAGCAAGGTCCGAGGTGTCCGAGGTGTCCAGAGGCCCACCTGTTTCCGAAGCATCGAGGCGCATGCGTAGTGCGTAGCAGTAACCAGACGTCGTAGCAGTCCAGTCCAGTGTCGAGTTTCCGAGGCCTTCCGTTCTTGCTTCCCGTGAGTACCGTTGTTGGGAACGCATCTAGACGGGTTCATTAATTTGTGCCCGGTCAAGACAGGTTTGGGTACACAGACCTGGTCCTGACGTGTTCACTTAGGTGGATACGGTCCGACGTGTCTCTTTATGGGACCGGTATTGTCTGTACTGTTTTAGCAGTGCATCTAGTTATCCAGTATTCTAGTATTGAATCTCGAGAGTTTTCAGTATTTGTGTTTTAGGTACCAGGTAAAATCAGTCTGAAACGTTCCAATGTCTTTTAATGTTGTGGTGTGAATGATTGTTTGTTGTTCATTACTGTGTTTATTGTGTTCACGTCCGAATCACTCCAATCATGCCTCTGTTCTCGAAATTACGTAGGAACTAGGAAAGGGATACTCGAAGAAGCAGTTCCCGTCCCGCCTAGGGACACTCCAGGACATTTTATGTACCACAAGCATGGCTTAGATGCCGTGCTGTACCTAGATTTATGGGTGGACTACACCAAAGACCTGGAAGAGAAGTATAGATGGCCTGTTACAGGGACATGGGATGCTGATTGCATCATGAGAGTAGAAGAAGCACTGTGGAAAAAGAAAGCCAGACAATCTCAGAAAGATGCCATAGAATTGTGGCGTAAAGAATCGCATAGAAGGACAGAGAAAGAAATCAGAAAAGCAGAGAAAAGTAGAGAAGAATCTGAAAGAGTCAGAGAAAAGGAGTTACTAGAAGAAGGCGAACAAGTCAGATTAGAACAATTAGACCGTCAAAGAAATGCACTCATTACAGGCATGTATCCAGTTCTTGCTGAGGGCCTGCCCAAGGCGACCCCGGAAGTACCCCGTAACTTGCCGCCACCATTGGTTCCGACTAAACTCCGTAACAAACAGACCGCAGCAGACATATTCCTTTCTTCTTATTTAGATGGCGTAGCTCCAGCATATACCAATGTATCCGTACCACCCGTTAATAATGTACAACAGCCTGCTCCGGCTGTTCATTCCACTGTTCAAGCCACGACCCCTCCACGTCACCATCTTCCCGCACCTGTTGTCACTTCCCCTACTGCTGTTGCTACTGCTACTGGCCCCCCTACTACTGTTCCCCCTACTATTGGTCCTCTCAATCCTTTTGCGACAGCTGCAACCCAGAGTCCACCCCCATTACATATACCTCTTATACCCGCCATGACCTCAACAGCTACATCTCAGTCAGTTTATGCCCTCGCTTCCGCTTCAGGAGGTGCCGTAGGAGGCCACCTCCGCACCCCGCCACAAGTGAAACGGATGACAATCAGAGAATTAGCATTGCAACGTACACCAAAAGCGGTTGCATACGAAAACCTTAGACAGTATATTACAGATTGTAGATATGATCCAGTACCTGGCAAAGAGGGAGACATGATGTTAGCCTCGTTACGTCTAGGACGTGTTACAGATTATTTGATGCTATTACCAGAAAGGACAAACCATCTAGACAACATATATCATTTTATTAGAACGGGGGAGAGACCAGAATGTATTCGTGAGGCCATGGCATATCAAAAGACTGAGACACAAGGTTTTATCTTACGATTCTTGATTAATTGTTTGATAAGGGAACGAGACCGGCCAGGTACTGTCAAAGAAGAGATGGATGCACTGATAAAATGGAGTCAGAATATTGCAGACTGTAAACATGATAAACAAAATTGCATAGATGCCATGTGCAGAAAGATCCGTAAAGAAATAGTAACGATGCATGATAGACAAAAGGCTGAAAGGGAAGCCGAGTCAGACAAGAATGAATCATCAGAGGAGGAAGAAATAGAGAATCCAGTAGAGAATCAAGGCACAATGGCGTACGTAGGTAGAGTGAAGCTTCCTAAACAGTATTCTTTTGACAGACCTTTTGACAGACCCATTCGTCTAGAAAACAAGAAACGTTTCCTTTCCCCCATACCAGAACCATGTTCTCTTGAACATGTATTTCAACATACTGATAAAATACTGAAAGAAAGAATAGGTTATCATGAACTCAGTACCATGCGTGATCAGGAACTAGCCCGGTCAGCAGTCCAATGGGCTGGGAATGACAGTATATATAAAGATGATTCAGTAGCACAAACGTTTTTGAGCCTTTCCCCAGACGAACAGCGACTAGCTGGTATATACATGATCCAACATCTCATTACACTATATGAAAATCAGCACTCCGATCCAGGTCCATTGTATAATATGTTGCAAGACTTACTCCTGAAAAGATGGAGAGGCCTAGGTACCGATTTGATTAATGTGATTCTTGAACAACGTCATAAATACAGAACATTTTTGACTCCACATTTTGTTCCCGTTCCACCTCCAGTAGGGAAACCCTTTTACATAGACAGACAGAATCCCTTACGAGAAGTTCATCCTGTCCAGACGACTCCAGGGGGTGCGCTTCAACGCGTATTCGTATATACACCCTTAAGTAAAATGGAATTATTGGAAATGAAGAAAATAGTACCTTGTCACGATAAAGACCCTGCAGGGTTCCACCGTGAATTAAAAGACATGTTACTGATGGGAGATTACACGTATTCAGACATTCTTAAAATGTTAAAGGTATTGTTGCCGGCAGGGATTTATGAAAAACTGAAAGAGAAGGAATGGGAGGTGGGAGACAAAAAGATTATCTGGACTGAATTAGAAGACGAGGAAAAGACACATACCCCAGGTTTAGGTCTTGGGGACAAAACTAAAGCATTACCAGGATTACTAGTACAAGTTTTGCCTAGATTATTGACGGTTAAAAAAGAGGACTGGGATGCAATCTCAGCCTGTAAACAGAAACAAGACGAAGACACTAGTGATTTTTATTCCAGATTCGAGAAATGTTTTATTGTTAATAGTGGCCTGAAAACAAGTAGCGAGTCATATCCACATCTTTTTGTGACCAAATTAGTCGAGAATTCCTTACCCCAGGTTAAGAACCGTGTATTGAAAGTTGAAAGTACATGGCAAGCAAATACGCCTTCCCAAATGTTACAAATGTTACAGTACCACCAGAATCGAATTAGAGAAGAGCATGATCATGAACAGAGACGTATAAAAGACACGAAAATGAAAGTTTTAGTGGCTCAGTCAGTTCCAGCTGATGGTCAGAGAAGGGGTACGACACAGTCCAATCATCCGACAGCTCCTGTTAAAGGGACCTGCAACTATTGTAAACAGCCAGGTCACTATATAAATGAATGTACCGTTCTGAAACACAATATAGCTACAGGTAAAACGAAAGAAAGACCGCGTCCACCTAGACAGGATCAGGTCCAGCAAAATATTCCGCAGAATGTGCAGCCTACGCAGATTCCACAACAGACCGTAGCGGTGCCCCAACCCCAACCCATTGCTGCAACACAACACGTCACGCAACAAATGTATCAGTATGCACAGTCCGATTACCCCGATTATCAGCAGTATACATGAAACAGCCTAGAGAGGGAGGTTGGCTTGCCCCTTATCGAGTTTCCTGTAGATCAAGAGGGTCCTTATGTACATAGTCAGGTATTAGGTAAGGACAGAAAATTTTTGATTGACACAGGGGCAAGCAGAACTACCATTAGTCATGACGAGGTTCCAGGGGCACCCCTCTCAGGCTCAAAGAATGTTTCCCTTGGATTTTCAGGAAAGCCTATTGTTAACGAAGTATCGAAACCAGTTCCCCTTGCATTTGGTCCATTGTCCCGTACTACAGATTTGTTACTTACGAAATCTTGTTCAGAAAACTTGCTTGGTATTAAAACGCTGAAAGCTCTAGGAGCTGTAATTTGTTGTTCTCCGGAAGGAGTGAGGTTATTCTTACGTGATTTTAAAGGACATTATGTGTTGAGAGATTTTGATACCAGATTACAGAATGTACCAGAGCATTTGTGGGCACAAGTCCCAACTGATGTAGGTTGTATGCACATTACACCATACCGTGTTACTCTCAAACAAGGAGTTGTACTACCCCGAATCCGACAATACAAGTTACCACCTGATGCTGTAGTGGCTTTACTGAAAATCATTGACGAGCTCATTACACAAGGAGTGGTTGTAGAAACTGACTCAAATGTTTGTAATTCCCCTATCATTCCGATTCTTAAACGTACTGACCCAAATGCACCTCCAGTCTATCGATTGGTGATTGATCTTCGAGAATTAAACAAATGTATTATACCACAATACCCAGTGGTCCCAGACATTTCGTCATTATTGACAGCTATTGATTCAGAAGCAGCGTTCTTTACTGTAATCAATCTCAAGAACGCCTTCTTTAGTGTCCCCATTCATCCGGAAAGCCAGTACCTTTTCGGATTCTGTTTAAATGGCCGAAGTTTCAAATTTGCACGCGCCCCTCAAGTATTCACAGAAAGCCCTAGCATCTATAGCCAAGCACTGAAACGACAACTTGACAGTATTCACATGCCTACTGACACTGCCCTACTCCAATATGTCGATGATCTATTGATCACAGCCCGAACAGAACGAGATTGTGAACGTGCATCACTGATAGTCCTATATTTTCTGGCAGACAAGGGACACAAAGTGTCTCCTTCGAAGCTGCAATTCTGTGCCCAGCAAGTGGTATACCTTAGGCACTTGCTGTCCAAGTGGGGTAGGCAGCTAACACCTGATCGTATCCAGTTAATTGCACATCTTCCACAACCCAAGACACAAAAGGAAGTGCGAGCCTTTATTGAACTCAATTCTTATTGTAGACAATGGATTCCTCAATATGCATATCTAGCTAAGCCACTCATACAGTTGACAACACAGGAGGCAGCGACTTCGACTGTCCTCCCTTGGACTCAGGAACATACACAAGCTTTTGACGAATTAAAGAAAGCCTTATGTCAAGCAACTGTTTTAGCAACACCATGTTACAGCAAACCTTTTACATTTTTTGTCACGGAACGCGATGGCACAGCGTTATCGGTTCTCACTCAGGTTCAGGCAGACAAACACAGACCGTGTGCTTATTTTTCGAGTACATTAGATCCAGTAGCCCAGGCTTTGCCTGCGTGCCTAAAATCAGTTGCAGCAACAGCTCTAGCAATAAGACAAAGTGATTCCATAGTATTAGGACATCAGCTGACAGTACAGGTTCCACACTCCGTGTAAGTTCTCCTAAACAGAACACAGACTCAGCACTTGACTATAGCACGACTGACAGGTTATGAATTGACATTGTTTCAGCCACACATAGAGATCAGACGCTGCAATACACTAAACCCTGCTACACTTTTACCGTCAAACACAACAGACCCTACTCCACATGACTGTGTGGAAGTCATTAACACAATCACAAAACCCAGACAAGACTTGACAGATATTGCATTACCCGATCCAGACCTGACACTTTATGTGGATGGTTCGTGTATGAGAACAAGCACAGGAGAGTTAGTGGCCGCATATGCAGTGACCACTGAAACTGAAGTCATAGAAACACATCGCATTGACACCCTGTCAGCTCAAGCAGCAGAGCTCATTGCTCTGACCCAAGCCTGTATACGAGCCAAGAACCTTAAAGTAAACATATACACAGATTCACGTTATGCATTTGGAGTCGTACACGACTTCGGTGTTCTTTGGCAAGAGAGAGGTTTCTTGACCTCTCACGGAGCCAAGATTCAGCATGGTCCCCTTATTCAAGCTCTGTTAGAAGCAATACATTTGCCTACAGCCATAGCCATCATGAAGTGCAAAGCACATACTAAAGTTACAGACACTATTTCCCAGGGTAACGACCTGGCAGATCGAACAGCGAAATTTACAGCTCAGACTCAGACTGATATATCGACTGATATGACAAAGACTGAAGTAACTTCACTGACACATTGCATGACAGTTAGGGATCCCACACAAGATGTACTCGATATACAGACACATGCCACTCCAGACAAAATAAAGAAATGGACTGAACAAGGAGGGGTCCAGACAGAACAAGGATGGATGACGAAGGGAAAAGCCACATGGTTTCTCCCCGACTCTATGGTTCAAGTTATCATTAACACAGCACACAGTCCAGCACATTTAGGAGAGAAAGCCATGTTAGACAGTTTGCAGAACCTCTGGTTCAACAAGCATTTACGAGCAGCAGCAAAACAGAAAGTGCGTACCTGCATGATCTGTTGTCAGTTCAATCCAGGAAAAGGTATTCCCGTGGAACAAGGTGGATTTCATCCTCCTGACCATCCTTTTGAAGTCCTCCAGATGGATTATATCCAGATGGACAGATGCCGAGGATTCAAGTATGTCCTCGTAGTTGTATGTGCCCTATCCAGATGGACAGAAGCATATCCAGTCTCAGATTACACTGCCATAACCACTGCCAAGCAGTTGGTTCGTGAATTTTTCCCACGGTACGGTTTGCCCCGTGTCGTATATTCAGATAATGGTCAGCCATTCTCGTCCGAGCTTATGAAACAGGTTTCACTCTTGTTAGGCTATCAATGGAAATTCCACTGTGTTCGACATCCCGAGGCAGCTGGCCTCGTGGAGAGACACAATCAGACTCTGAAAACCTGTCTTGCTAAAGTATGTGCAGAAAAAGGTGTAGATTGGATGGTAGCTTTGCCAGTTGCCCTCTTTTACATGCGAATGGTAGCTCATTCTAGGACAGGGCTATCCCCGTATGAGGTGGTCTTCGGTAGGCCTCCAAATATGTGGGGGTCGCCTATGCCCCGTAAGATTACCGATGTTGACAGTTCTATGCTGACAGATTACCTTGCTTCCTTGATGTCTGCACTACTATCATGTCGTTCACAGGTCGCGGCAGCCTTCCCAGACAACACCGAGGTGAAACCGCATGAACTTGTTCCCGGTGACATCGTCGTGGTACGAAATTTCGACAGATCAAGCCCTCTGGAGCCCCGCTAGAAGGAGCCTAAAATCGTTCTGATGACCACAAGGACCGCTGTGAAAATAGAAGGGAGGAAGGGCTGGCTGCACTCGAGCCATGTGAAGAAATTTTATGGACTTCCGCCAAAAACTGTTTCCCAGGACTGCCACATTCCAGACACTGATACTAAACTCCCCCTGTTAGAGAAAACTCCGCAGCAGGAGTATAAGTCAAAGTTGAGGTCTAGTAAGTCAGACAGTTTAATTGTTTAAGTCCCCTCCTGGGTGAAGCGGTTAGACAGGTTCCTGACATGTATAAGATAGACCCCAATAGTGAGATAGACAGGAGATCAAGAGAAAGAGATATTGTAAAAATCTCCGAAGTCGTTGCATTCTTACGTTACTTTTTATGTTTTTTCTGAGTCTTACGATAATCTGCCTAAGTTGGATGTTACATATTTCCTTTCCCATTGCACATTCTTTTTCTAATAACACTGCAGAGCACACGTTTAGTGATCTGCCCCCACACGAATTGTCTTATCGACTTGCGCTGCGCAACAATACATTCATCCGTATGTTACACCATTCCCACCAGACCAGCAATGCTACTAATTGTTGGATATGTGGCCGACTCCCTCCCTATCAGAACTACAAGGGAGCTCTGCCCCTTTTTCCTTATCCGTTTACACATAATGGTTCCTGCGGTGCATGGTTTAGTTTAATATCCTCTTTAGACACTGAATCCAGAGTTTCCCAGGGCAATTGGATATGGGGAAATCTGAACACAGTTATGAATAAAGCATGTTTCCCAGACGAGGAAGGTCTTCCACAAAGGACAGGGACCGATCTAGAAAATGAAGTGTATGGATTAGGTAATTTTACACTTAACCTCATGATTCTGAATGTTCAGTCCAAGACTAATCCAGACTTGCCATCAATATCAGTCTTACCAGTAAAAGGTGAATTATGCGTCAGAAAGAATGGTTCAGTACATATAGGACACAGTGACTGTACTACTGTGGTCGAATTCAGTGATAGAGGCAAGTCTACTTTCAAAGCTTCCCGCCATTCCTATTTCATTTGTGGTCAGACAGCCTATATACGTTTACCACTGGACTGGGATGGTACTTGTTTCATTGCATTCTTACTGCCACCTGTTTTTCTAGCCCCATCTGATTATCATAGGAATTCCCATCTTACTCACGTTAGACAAAAGAGAGGTATCCCAATTGTCGATCAGACTGAAACTACATTAGAACAATATATATATTTCAATAAAGGATTTTTTCCATTCTTAGGTACTGTCTCAAATAGTAAACTAATACGCAAGTTAACTAGAACCCTCCAAGCAGTAGTAAATGAGACTACTTCTGCTTTAGGTAACTTAACAGAGGAACAGTCTGCTATGAGACTTGTTGTTCTTCAGAACCGCCTTGTCCTTGATGTCATCCTGGCCGATAGGGGTGGAGCTTGTAGAGTCATTGGATCCAGTTGCTGTGTGTTTATTCCTAATAACGCACCATCAGTATACAAAGCAATAACCAGGCTTCATGAAATAGCTCATCAGCTACACCAGAATCCAGGCACCTGGACTTGGTCCGGTTGGCTCTGGAGTGTAATATCAGCCTGGGGATGGAAAGTACTGTCATTCCTAGGAATCATACTGCTCATAGTATTCAGTTGTTGTCTATGTCTACAATGTGGGCCAGCGATTTGTGGCTTGTGTGCCACAGCCTGCATTCCACGTCCAAGTTCACGTTCCAGTTCCCGTATGAGAAAAGATGAGCAGATGATGTTATATGAACAGATAGATGGTCTCATAAAAATAGATATATCCTGAAGGGAACGTAGGGGACAAGGAGGGAATGAGGTAATTGAAATTTTTATGGTCAAGTAGGTCCCCTAACGTGTACCCCAACGTTTCCATGTACGTGCTTGAAGTACATGTAATTTCCCTCTATGACCGAATATGAAGACGCATATACATTTGCGTCCAACGTTAACATGTCATCTACCAGATCCACCATGAATGGATTGATAATTAAGTCTTTAAACATGCCATGCCAACGTCTTTACATGGTATACTTGTACGTTTCCTGGCTCTGCCGAGCTAGGCCCTGATTTCTGACTTCGAACCACTTCTGACTCTGTCTCTGAAAGCGGCAGCATGGAAATGTTTCCCTGACCTCTGCCTTACTTCCTGCCAAGCGAAGCGGTGCCTGGCTCAGCCTGGCCTGCCTGCCAAGACAGTATTTTGCCTTCAGGTTATCAGTTCAGCCTCCTCGAAAACACATTCCAGTCTAGTGATATAGGTAAACATATTCCCGGCTGCAGAGCAAAGGGCCAAGCCTTCCTGTCTCCTTCATGTAATTCATTGCTCCCGTTACCATGGTAGGCCCATGGCCCCGCGCATTACACTTAGACACATATGCACGTACTAGCATTCAGTATAGAATAGCCTCTGCCCGAGAGACCTTTTACTTCAGATAAAATATCCTCCAAACACAAGATATCAGATATGTTATAGGAACAGGTCGATCTGACATGCCAGACTTCTGTCTCCTCTACTAGTGCTAAAGTCAAGCCCGCAGCTCTCCCTAGTTCCACGTCAATCACACGTCATACTAATTGCGCGCGCACCTATGTCAAAGGTTTCTGCTGACCCTGCAGAATTTCTCTATGCATCCACCCACCTATGACACTTTCTGTGACGTTTCCAGCACACACCTCCGTGTACGCCCTTGTACACGCCTTCTTGCTACGCACATGTGTTCTTTTCACTTGTCACGCCTACTGTATCCATCACCATTGTACAGTTTTACTATATATATTATGTACTGTTAATAAAACGTTGACATCATTGCATATCCCTTTCTGAAC
Organism: Lissotriton vulgaris; assembly: GCF_964263255.1. Classification (NCBI taxonomy): domain Eukaryota; kingdom Metazoa; phylum Chordata; class Amphibia; order Caudata; family Salamandridae; genus Lissotriton; species Lissotriton vulgaris. The sequence continues at coordinate 75,967,895 of NC_141690.1, forward strand.
CCTTGTGGTGATGGACATGATCTCCATTGGCTCGAGCCTTTTAATTAAAGCCCGTATGACTCAGATACCACGGACTCTGCCTCTCATTCGATTGAGCTATTCTTTTACCTGTCATTAATTATACGGAAAATAGTACGGTAATTAAATTTACCACACTCCATGGCCCAATAGTTGACATTCTTGAAGTCTGAATGCCCAACTTTGACGACCAACCTGTCTCATATGACCCTCAACCAGCTCTTCAGCTCCTCACTTCCCCCTCTCCCACCAAACTAAATCTACACCTAGACCTACCCCTGATGGTCCCTCTAGACCAGCAGAATTCCCACACCACAACCAGAGGCATCCCCTCATCACCTTTCCCTCAATCTCACACGTGGTTCCATGCATTCCAGAGATGCATGGAACCACGCATGTCCATGCATCTCTGGAATCTAGACTAGGTGGAATCTTTGATCCTTCTACAACTCAAGGCAGAATCACAAAGCCTCACAAGCATCATCAAAGAGCTGGTGATGAATCAGTGTCCCAACATGTCTCTGATAAACTGTATTTGTAACCACACCCAATCTACTAACCCCTGCTCTTGATTGCCTTCCCAACTCCCTTCCTCTCTGCTTCCAAGAAGGAGAACAATACCCTCTCCGAACTTCCAGCACATTATACTTAATGGTCAACCAGGTGATAGTGACATTCAAGCCCACCTCCTTCCTTATAATTATACCAACACTGCTGACTTGGACCCTCCAAGCCTAATCCACACTATTCTTGCTAACCCACACAGAGAACCTAGTCTCAAATCTGGAGACATTAACAAAGATCATCTTAAGCAAATTGCCATCCCCCATACTCCCTTAAGTGACACCATTACTCAGCTGAAATGCAAGCAACTCAGCAACAACATCCTACCACCCACCCCAGATAGACATGATAGACGTCCAGGTCCTTACACATCACTAAAGTTCCTCCATCTTGAACATCTTAGGCTTGATTGCGCCCTTACAATTTAAAAGAATATCCAGCAAAGATTTAAAACCATGATTCAATGACATACTAAACATAGATAGACACAATCTAAGACTAGCTGATAGAGAATGGAGACTCTCTCTGTCCATCAAACACTAAAACGGTTAAGATTGGTGAGGAGCACCTATAATAAATTAATCATAAGTTCGAAAGCAAATTTCTTTAGAACCCTGCTAGTTCTAGCCAGAAACCGGCTTAAACAACTCTTTTAACTTGTCAAACAACAATTGAATATTCAACCTAACCCATCTGTAAATGGGCCTAATCTGTTGCAAAACTACAAGGATTTGGCCTCCTTCTTCCTGGGAAAGACAGAAAAATAAAAAAATATCTGCAGACAGTAAGGGAGCTCCTTCCGGGTATACTGGCTATGAGTCTCTCTCTGTCATCAATAGCTGAGTCCCTTGGTCTCACAGGGCACACCCTCAAAAACAATGAATCTTAGAATACATTCCAAACCTTCAGCAAAAACGAGATTTCCAACATGCTTACAGCACTTGAACCATCAAACCACTTTAATTTTTAAGTACTCCTGGGGGCGCACCAAAATGAGAGTCCAAAAAGAATAAATAGAAAAATGTTCTTTATTTATCTTTTTTCAGAAAAAAAGCACGTCAATAAAACATGTAGCGAGATCAGCCAATGCGTTTCACTCCTACCAAGGAGTTTCTTCAGGGCTGAAAAAACAATAAAAGACAAAATATTCCCATCAATTGCCTGCATGGCCAAGTGTGTACATATTTACCCTTTTGACATTACATCAATGGTGACTCATTTAGGGTACATGGTTCCCTAGGAACCAGGAAAAACAAAGAAAAAACACAGTAGCCTATTGCCAGGGAAAGAATGAACAGCGAATATTTGTTAAATTTAAAACTTTAAAAAACTTTAAAAAACATCCCTTTCTAAGCGGTTACTTCCACGGAAGGGGGGGGGGGGTTTACGTGGAAGACCGGAAAGAAAGGTTCAAAACATCCTTAATGCAATATGTATATCCGTCTGCTGAGGTCCTACTTCTAATTTTAAACATCCCCGATTGGGGAGAAGAGTTAACCGCTGTCAGTAGGAGAAAACATAATTTTCACTTCACAATAACACAGTCACATTTAAATCTACCATCATCATTGCATAGTCGTGAATAGGTAATATTTGAGTAGTTTTCTTATTTTTACCTCATCGGTAGAATAGAATAAACCAAGAGTACAATTTGCTAGGTTTTTTAGTCCAGTTATACCATATGGTATGAGAGATTAGTAATATATGTATATAAGCATGACACAACACAACTAAGCACTCTACATCATATTTTCTCTCCTTTCTAATATTTGCAAAAACAGGCCTGCCCACTTTCAAAATAGACCATCCTCCTCTCCATTATATCTAATGAGATGTGATTTGTTACTTAACCACATTACTGTTGAATATCTTCAGGGAGATCAAATCTTCTTCACTCCCACTTTGGACCAAAATAGTAAATTCCTCCCTTCAGCAAGGCTCTATCCCGGACTGCCTAAAAGTAGGACATGTAATCTGTATTTTGAAAAAACACACTGCAGAACGCACAGCTTCAAGCAACTTCCGCCCTACTTCCACCATTTTGACTTTAGCAAAGTGTATTGAAAAATGCATCCTGGTCCAACTTTGCAACCACATAGAACATTTCCAACTTCTAGGCTAATCCAGTCCTGCTTCCATCAAGTCCACAGCACTGAATCCGCTCTCACGCACATAGTGGATGACTTGCCAAAAATGTTGGCTCAGATTAAATCCTGCCTCCTAATCCTTCAAGATTTATCGTCTGTGTTTGACAGAGTTAAACATGACAGCCTCCTAGATTTACTTAAACGGATTTTGGGGCTTCCAGGATCCGTACTAAATTGGTTAACCTTGTTAGAAATGGGATTTCTGGTTGGCTAAGGCTTGCGCCAAAGCCAGGCAGAAACCACCACTCTAGTCAGGGAGAGGGAGTCACACACCTAGATAACCCCTGCTCACCCCCTTGGTAGCTTGGCTCGAGCAGTCAGGCTTATCCCAGAGGCAATGTGTAAAACATTTGCGCAACACACACACACAGCAGCAACACACTAGGCACACCACAAAAAGGACCTCCACACAAGGTTATATATAAAAATAGCCTTTGTATTACCATAAACACACTAGATCATAATCACATAATTACACTGTGCCAACTGGCACTGGGCAGTATTTACAGGGGATTATATACACAGGACAGGGCCACGTGGACCACTGTCAGAAATAGTACTTAGTAGAAATAGCACTTAGAACATAGGATAATTGTAGCACCAAATAACAAGTGTAGAACACAACCAGTAACCACTGGTAAAAGGTAGGTAAATATCATGCAGGGAACCCTGAACTCACTAGCATAAACTATACTAGGCAAAACAACCTCCTAAGCATATAAACACAGTTAGAGGTATCACAAGCATAAAGGCATAGCACATTACGCATAAATCACATTAGGCATCAGGTCATTACCAACATGAACACAAATACCTTCACCTTGCGTAGAATTACATTAGATACTGGCCCCCAGACCAACTTGGCCTCTCAGGGGCTCAAACGCCCTTGTCCAAAATGTGAAGGCTGGGCTGCGCAGAAAGCCAAGGAAGAATGCTCAAGGGTTTCGGAGCCTAAACGGTGCAGCTGCCCACTAAGTGCTGGGCAGCTGGGGAACTGAGCCTGGGCACCAGCATGCACCCTGGCTCTCCAAATACAAAATGCGGCCATACATGACGTGGGAGTCACGTAGGCTTTAAAACAAAATGCCCCCACACGTTGGAGCCTCGTGGGCTCTAAATCACAGAAAATGCATCATACGTTGGAGCCTCATGGGCTCTGATACAACAATGCCCCCTGATGTCGGAGCCCCTCTCTGGGACTCCTAAATTGACAATGTGGCCCAAAAATGAAGATTGCAAAAAACACAGTTGATGGACAGAATGTAGAACAATGTCATACATTCACCCCAGTACAAGGATCTGGGCCTAAATCCATCGTTTTTTTGCACTCCACACCACCCTGGGTTAGACACTGGGTGTATGCAAATCAGCTCGGACCCTGTGCCTCATGGGAACAGTCCAGTCCGAACTACCAAGCCATGTCTTTCCCAGACCGGAATCAAGCATCCAAGGACCGGTTTCTGGCTATCAGGCTTCATCAGCCTGGATAGCTTGACTCCAGTTAGGCCCAGATCCTTGTACTGGGGTGAATGTATGACATTGTTCTACATTCTGTCCATCGACTGTGTTTTTTGCAATTTTTACCCCAAAAACGAAGATAGCACTGGCAGGAGGGTAGAGGCGGGCAACAGCAATGTGCCCCAATGCCCCCCTTCTCACAACACTGACCCGAGGATCCCCACTCACTGGAAAGACCAAGGGGCTCCTCTGGCTGCTCTCTGGACGGGTCCTCTCTTGCTTTGGGAACCTACAGGGCTCCCACTACATACAGGAGTCCTGCTCAGGAGCTGATGCCTCAATCTCCTATCTCTGTGCTCCGCCCGGCCTGGTTCCTGCAACTGCCTGGGAGCGCGGATTCCGGTTCCCTTCTGTGGGCAGCCAATGGCAGAGTGGCCTGATACATCGAGCCCCCACACTCAGGGGCGCTTGGGCCACTCACAGCGCGGCCCTCGGGACAAGCCTTCAGGCTCAGCGGCGCTTGGGCCAATCCCAGCGCGGCCCTCGGGACAAGCCTCCAGGCTCAGGGGCGCTTGGGCCAATCAGCCTCTAAAGGAAGCCCCCGGGCTGGCGGCGGTGATTTTTCCCGGGGCACAATGAGGGGTAGGCACCCTCTTGAGTAAAAATATAGGTCGAAGCGGGGTGGGCACCAGCATGGTTCAAGGCCACAATCCGGGCAAAGTCGCGGGGTAGGCACCCACGCAAGTATAAAATTTAGGAAAGGCGCAAGAGGGGTAGGCTCCCTCGGAAGACCACGTCCCTGGCTGGGTGGGCATCCGCTAGGGGTTTCAACACTGGCACAAGGTCAAATCGCGGGGTGGGCACCTGTGCAATAAAATCACACCGGCAGGGGGATCCCCACGCTGGGGAATCTCTTAGGATAGGGATCGCCGCTCCAACAGCGCAAAAAGCGCTAATTAGCAAGGGGAGGCCAGCGCTTCCCAGGTGCTGGCAGGCAAAAGTCCAGAAGTCTTTTTAGGAAGCAGGGCGGCAAAGGCTGGGCCCAGGGGCCAGCTCACATGGCCCTCCAACAGGGAGGCATTCCCCAGTGGCGGTTCCTCCTGGCGCCCAGCAGCAGCAGTCCTCCCTCAACTCAGGAACAGAGAGTGAACATTTTCATGGGGTCACAGCCCCTCTTTTTATACAGATATTTCCTTTGTCTCAGGCTTCAGGGAAGGGGGAGAACCAGTTGCAGCTGGTTCTGGAGCACTTTGTTGTGCTCACACCTCCTCCCCATTCACAGGACAGACTAGGGACATCAGACGCACCACAGGGGGCGGAGCCAGACAGTCAATTCACATTTACTACACAGACATGCAACTTCTAGAAGTGGCACTTCCACACCAGACACATTAAATGTACGCACATCATCGCGCAGCATTTAATCTCACAAGTTCGCACATACCATACTCGCCCCTGCACTCCTCTCACATCAGGAACTACCATGGACACACCTATTCCCCATGCATTCCTATGAGAGGACAGGCCAATCTCACCACACGCACTCAGAGTGCGCCCGCACTTTACACTGGGACACAGTGTTAAAATGCGCAGAACCCCAAAACAACCAACACCAAGTCATATTACAAAGCAAAAAGTTTAGGGTTGAACCTGCCAAAAGGATCAAGTCCAACACACCTAATTTCTCCACAACATATCTCAAAGAATCAAGGTTACTCAGACCCTGTCTAATGCCACATTGGTCATATTAGGGGTCCCACTAGGGTCCTCTCTTTCACCTACTCTCTTCAATCTTTTCATGGAGCCTCTAGCTGAAATCTTGAATTCCTCCAACATCCATTATCACATGAATGCTGATGGCACCCAATTGCATTTCAAAATGTCTTTCCCAGAAGATTTTAGGTTCCTCAACACAACTCTGAAAAAAAACCAAAAATGGCTAACCCGCAACCACCTCAAAGTAAATGCCATCAAAATGGGAGAATCACTGATGAAAGTGATTGACTCCTTCGCATTTTATGGCTATAAAATAAATTGGTCCACACATGAACTATATATTTGGCATGCTTCCTTTGAGGGTACAGTTGGCACCGTGGCAGCAAATTGATTGGACCATCAGACTGTTCATCTGGAGTGGACGCAAGTCATGTCTTACAGCCTCCAAACAATTTGTCAAAACCACGAAGGGAGGACTGCAAATCCCACATGTGGAATACTGTTTTATAGCCTCTCAATTATGACATGCAGTGCACATGCTGAAAACGTATAGGGAAAGCCCCTAGTGGGTCCACATTAACTGCGCACAAAGGAGAACTTTGTGATGTTTTAAACTAGACAAGACCAATCACACCCTAAACTTAACTCTATTTTACATTTCTCATGTTTCTCCTGGCAATGGGTCTCTAAACTGCTACGGTCCTCGGGCACCATCCACTTGCTTGCCACCATTTGGAGGAACGCAGATACCACTGTGGGAGGAGAGGAAGTGGACTGGTCCCTGTGGAAATCAAAGGGGATACAATGCCTGAAGGATGTGATACATGACAACGATTTACTCACTTTTGATTCTCTAACACTAAATATGGGTTCCTGACGTCACAACACTGGTGTTACATTCAACTCACTCACAGTGGCCACCCACCCTACATGTTACCAACTGACCCATTAATGCAATACATCGTCAACATGGAAGGGCTAAAAAGGGACCATCTTGTTACTCTACATTGTGTTGACAGATATCCTTTTCTCAAAACCAACTGCCCTTAGCCTCCATCCAGTGGTGGGAAGACAGATTGGGCCTTTCTATCTATGATAAAGAAAATACTTAGAGAAGCCAGACTAAAATCTAGTTTTTTGTAAAATATCCCATCGCTGGCACTAGGCCCTCGTCAAGTTCCAGGGAGCTCCTCTGCAACCTGACTGTAGATGCTGACAATGCACTGACCCAGACTGTAACATAGTGTGTATTTTATGCAATTGAAGGATCCTTTCCCATAACGGACAACAGGCCTGGGACATCATTAAGCGTGAACTCAGCATGTCCCTATCACTGTCGGGTCAGTTGGTAACATGTAAGGTGAGCAGCTTTAATACATGATACTTCTTCCATATCAGCTTTACCCCTTTATGCCAAACAGTGGCTTTCAACAGCCATAGCTATCACTAAGGCTGAGATTTTAGCCATTGGAAATCTGCAATGCCACCTTCCTACCAAACATATCTATCAGACAAGCGCAAAATGGTGGCTTCCAAAAAGACCATATTTGACCTCAAATACCAGATGGAGAAATTCTAAGATACCTGGGGCGCATTCCACCTTACATAAGCACTGTGGTAGGGACCGGTGCCAACGTTCATACCTTATTCCTTAGTTGGGGAACCTGAGCCCCTGCACTTTTGGACTAGGGCGTACGTGCCAGTCAGTGTAATACTTCCAGAGGAGGAGGGAGGAATCTATACCACTGCCTCACACCCACACATTCCGTTTCACGATAAACCGTGATCGCTGGTGTATGCCTCGAGAGTAACTAAGCTTATGTGCTCCTAGACATACCTGGGGTTCGGCAGATGCCCACAAGGATATGATAGGACAAATACAATGGGAAGTTAGATGTGATTATGGCAATTTCACCTTACACAGAGGCATGGGTAGCCTTCTTTTGTTGACCTCTACCTGAACCCTTTCTCTAACTTCTTACCCACCTTCAAGAGGCCTTTCTTGTTGTTGATTGTTCTTTTTAATACCTCTGGATTCAATCAGGGTCTCCCCTCCCATCTCACATCGGAAGCCTTTTTCCTTCTCTTTTATGTTTTAAGACAAATGAAACATTTTTGTACATTGATGTCTTCATATCTTCCTGAACATGTACCTTGAAAATACATTAAAGAATTGAGATATAAAAACAACTTTTGCTTACCGCTACTAGCATGACACTACTAGCCAAAGGTTAGTACCTTTACTGAGTCACCACACTATTGACACAGATAAAGGCACACAGTTGCCATTCTGACCAGATTATGGTGATCAGTCCTCTGCCAATATAGTGAAGGCCAAGGCCTCCATTGAACTGGCTCCCCTGGAAACCAGTTACTAAGTTCAAAATGACCCCACTTCAATAAGTGATTTATAGTTCAAAATCGTACCTTAAAATTCTGTCAGCTTTCAAGAAAATGGATTACATTTATTTATTAAATAGGTTGTTTCACAAATTACTGCAAAAATGTATAGCACTGCTAGGAGATAAATGCAGAATAAATAAATAATCCTACCTTTATAACCAATACCTGTTTACCCACAACTGCCCCTCCGGGTCCCAAAATATTCCCATCTCCTGCAGAGTCCCACAGGGTTTCATACTGCCTCCTGCCATCTCCAACATATACATGGAGCCGCTCAGCAATATGATCCACCAATATGCCATTGATACACAACTTTACTTGAATGCTTCCTCTGCATCGGCCATACAACACTTCAAACACTGCCTCCACATCATCCAGACCTGGATGTTCAACATCCTGGGCTCACTGCGCCACTTTATTCAAGCTTTATCTGTCTGAAGAGCTCTAACTAGGGAGAAACCAGTCCTAGGTTGCTTGTGTTCAGCTTCAGGTAGGACATGGCCTGGTGGTTCTGGCTGGACTGTTCCCATGAGCAGGGACTAGACTGATCTCCATATGGCTGGGTCCAAACTTAAGTGGCATGGTGTGTGAAAAGTGATGTATTGGGATGTAGCTCCAAACAATTGCCAATGGCTAAGATTAATTCAGCATTCCATCCATCACCTTGTTATTTTTGCATTTGACGCCCTAAGTGCGCTGGGTATACCCAGACGTGTGGCCTGGGCTCACTGTGCTACTGGAATCAAGCTATGTCTGACTGAACAGTCCTAACTAGGCCAAAACCAGTCTAAGGTTACTTGTGTTCCAGTTCAGGAAGTATTTGGCATGGCAGTTTGGCCTGAACAGTCCCATGAGTGCAAGGTCAAGACTGATTTGCATATGGCTGGGTTCAAACTGTGATAGTATTGTGGGCAAAAAACAATGAATTGGGATGCGGCCTTGAGCAATTGACAGTGAGTGAGATTGACTCAAGCATTCCATCTGTTCCTTTGTTGTTTTGGCATCTGATGGCCTAAGACTGCTGGGTATGCCCAGATAAGGATGCTGGGCTCACTGTGCCACTGGAATCAAGCTCTACCTGGCTGAAGAGCCCCAATTAGGGTGAAACGCGTTCTAAGTAGCTGTTGTTCCAGTTCAGCGAGGACCTGGACTTTCAGTTCTTGGCTGGACTGTTCCCATGAGTTGCAACGTCAAGACTGATTTGCATATGGCTAAGTTCAAACTGAGGTGGTATGGTGGGTGAAAAGCGATTGATTGGGATGCAGCTCCAAGCGATTGCCAGCGGCTGTGAATATTTCAAGCATTCCATCCATCACCTTGTTCTTTTTCCATTTGAGGCCCAAAGAGCACCAGGTTTACCCAGGCATGGGTCTTAGGCTCACTCTACCACTGGAATCAAGCTATATCTAGTTGAAGAGCCCTAACTTGGGTCAAACCGGTCCTAGATTAATCCTGTTTCAGTTCAGGAAGGATCTGGCCACGCAGTTTGGGCTAGACTGTTCCAACGAGGAGCAGGGTCAATACTGATTTGCATATAGCTGCGTCCAAACTGAAGTGGCATGGTGGGGGAAAACAATATATTGGGATGTGGTCCAAGCGATTGCCAGTGGCTGAGATTAATTTAAGCATTCAATCCATCCCCTTGTTGTTTTTGCAAGGTTTTGGATGGGCTTCGCCCATGAGGAGCTGGGGCAGTATTGATTTGTGTTTGGTGGGATTTTGGGGTTGAATCAGAGTTTGGTGGCCAGGGTACTCCATCGCTATGGTAATATTGTACCTTGCCTTGCACATTCATGGTCCGCCCACTCAATTTTGAGTGTGGCGGACTGCAGACTTTATGCTAAAGGAGTAAACTTTACTTCATCAGTAAAACATCCACCGATGGCCAGATAGTGTAGGAGCTTTTGAGGTAAGTTATTCAGTCTTCCTCCCTATCTAGAGGGGATGGTTGGATTGCATCTATTTCCTTGTCTGTCACTGCCAGGTATACCCTGGTGGTGAGGGACAGAAGAAAAAGAAAGATTACTCCCTAAACTCTGCATGGTGTGGGGGTCATTAGCTTTTGTTAAAAAATGTCAAAACAAACTCTTACTTTAGGATTTTGTTTTGAAAAAATAAAAAAATTGGAGAAGTTTTATGGACTGCCTCATGTTTGATGGAGCTGTTCATTAAAATGTTCCTAAAATGATAGAAACCACAATGACAGGGGTTCCTGTCAATGTACAGAAAACTACACCGGTCAGCGGATATACCTATATTTGGCAGACAGAGTAAAGGCAGGGAGGATGACGTAAAGGCCACTGCCTCCCTGTCTGCCTTTACTTCATCGACAAACCCTAAATCAAGCTTTCTGTCTAGAGTAGTACAGTGGGCTAAATACAATGTGTTGAAAGTATTACCCCGAGTTATTGGCAGTGGTTGTACCATTTGCAAGAGTTTGTCCGATCACCTATTTGGTGTTTGATTTCCAGTAGTATGACTGAACACCTGATTCTGTCACAGTTATTCCTATCTTTCTACTGCCAATGTTTGTGAATTTGAAAATGTAGTACATTTAAATTCATTCATGGAGTACTGATATGAGTGCAGATGTTTTACTTTTTTTGGTAAACTCTTTATAATATAAATTTAAGTTCCTGATACAAAATATTAACAGGTTAAAAGCTCTTAGTGAAATCAGGACAATGAGAAAAAGCAACACAGACATAACAGACCCGACTCAGAGTCCCCAGACCCACCTGCCAAGCCACAAATGCATGTATTTTGGGGGTGTAATCTCCCTGATCTGGATGGTGGTAACACCCTCTTCCATGGCCTTCTAGACTCTAATGGCCTTTCTGTTTCCACGTTGGTGCCCCTCAAGGGCCTTCTACATCCTGCAAGGAGCAAGTCTCATCTATGGCCTGAAGAAATTTGATGACTTCACCCCATCTAGATGGAATTCCATGTGCACCACTTGTCGTCCCTCCCCATCTTCAAACTCTGCTGCAGCATTTAGAAAGCCATTACGACCAGCACCTGTGGTTACCTTGCAGACAGGTTTACCATCTCTTGTGGTTCCTGCAGCAAGGAGAACATCAGACTGCAGACTAAAAAGTGAAAAAAAGAAAAAACAAGACAGCAGGCCTTTTTCCTCTATGCAGCTACAGTCTAGAACAACATTTCTGTATCAGTCACTACCACACCAACACTGTTCTAACATAAGAAAGAGCTTAAAACCAACCTCTTCAAAAATACTACATCAGAACACACTAACCATTCAATACCCCAGCTACCTCTCCTAATACTCATTAACTTTAAGCTTGTCTTTGGCTCTGTATAGTGTTCTGCTGCCTTTTGGCTAGTTTTGGGCTATAGAAATATCATCTACAAACATTCATACATGAGAGTTGTGCATCATACTGCTGCTCCACTTGCCTCAATTGACAAATAATTTGATTGCATTACCACGTTTCCTTCGTCTCTTGAATAAGGACCCCCTAGAATCTAGAAGTAGCAATAAAAGAGACACATATCTTATAAATGTCTCCATATTGATGCTGTCCCATATTTGACATCAAACCTAAAAATATCTAGTGGAAAGAGAATACTGAGGAGCAACTCCCTAATATGTACTGAATGCTACAACTTTAGAAAGAAAGCCACTCCCTGTCATCCATTCCCTGGTAATGCCACAGCAATTTGTAATCTTTTCCAAATCCTAATAAAGGCATTTCTTCATTTAATACTTTCAGAAAGAATCTGAAGAGCCATATCTACTGTAAACATTCACTCCTAAATATATCTCTATCTTTCCATATACCACTGTAAAATTGTTATCAATATCTTTATTGTTTGTTGTACATGTACTTTTCTAAAACAATCTTATGTTGTTCTCTTTGGTATTTCAAGTAAGTCTTACTGCTTTATTTTGTTTATTTCGTTCTTCAGATTTGTTTGTTGTGCAGTATTTTCCCTTAGTAGTTTATTGCTCACATCTTTCAAGTGGGAATAGTTTTCACTGTACTAAAAAGTAAATGAATAAATGAATAAAATCACACTGTATTAGATAGACTGTCTCAGAAAGACCATCTCTGTGACCCCTTACCAGTTTTGTAAAGTTGTTTACACAATGGCCTTTCTCTCATGGTATTGTTACATTAACTATATCTACCCCTGCCTCCACATCCAACATCTCAAATGGATTTGTTCCTTCCTTATGTTAGGAACCCAAAGGGTCAGGCTGCCACCCTTCACATCAGAGACCAAGAAACCGATATGCGGAATCCACAGGGATCGTCCCTCAGCCCCACCTTTTTCAACATATTCATGCACCACTCACCAACACCATCCGATCACAAGACATGACTGTCATCTCCCATGCCAAAGACACCCCACTCATCCTCTCCCTAATGGAGAAAACAACCACCGTCAGAACCAACTTCACCAACTGCATGATCATGATAACAGCATGATCATGATAGCAGTAGCTGATTGGATGTGAACCAACTGCCTACAGCTCAACGCGACAAGACAAAAGTACTGGACTTCGGCAACAAGACCTCCCCATGGAGGCCCAACTAGAGGCCATCAGAGCTATGACCAAAACCCACAGACCACTCAAGAAGTCTAGGGATCATCCCAGACGACAAGCTCAACATGATGGCTCAAATCCACATAGTATGCGCCTCCAGCTTCCACATGGTTACCTCAGAACACCAGACTGATCGTTATGCAAGCACTCATCACCAGCACTTTCTATGTTGGAATCTCCAAACAACTCCTACACAAATTCAAGACTATACAGAATACTGCTGCAAGACTTATACTCAACCTGCCATGCCACACCCACATCACCCCACACCTTAGGAAGCTTCACTGGCTCCCCATTTACTACTGCAGCCAATTCAAACCTCTCATGCTCACATACCAAGCCCTACACAACACAGGACCAGAATATCTGTATAGCTACATACACTTGCACCAACCCACCGGACACCAATCACTGCCTCACTCTCACTCGCACACATTTCCAGCATCCACAAAAGCAAAACTGGAGGTTGCATATTAGGTGTCGCCTGAACCAGTGCATACACTGTACTGGCGAGACATTTAGTAAGCGACTTCTCGCAGTGCTACCAAAGCGGCTACCAGCTTGCTGTCACGTGCACAAGCTTGCGCGCCACGCTCTTCCTTTAACTGCTGAGCGCACATCCCTCGCGTGCTTTGCACAGAGCGCCTCATCGCAATCACTTTTGCTTTCACCGCGGTGACTTTCCAGAAGTACAGGAAACCTGAAGACAGCCACTGCACACCACATGAGCCCCCTCCTAAGATTTACACCACAGCCAAACATTAGCATAGCAGAGATAAGATTGGTTTACAAATTGTCATTACCCACTCTCGACACTATGTCTATCCGGATCTTCGCTCATCACACAGCACTAGGTCAAATATTATCCAATTAAACAGAAAATCTTTGTTACATGTCCGTGCCCACCAAACTCCCAAGAAATCGACTGGAGCCAGCATAGCTAGAAACCAACAATGTTCTAGTAGTTTATTAGAGATGAATAAATTGCATTTACTTTCTAAAATATTAAATAATGTTGAGGGCTGGTCTGCTATACAATAACCTGATGTTTTACACATGTTATTGAATTTAACATCAAGAGGCAACAAGATATATATGTATAAAAATTCATTAATTATGTGTGCATGATTACAATTTGGTCTGTCTACATGAAAGTGTACATCTAGATTATACTGCACATTTCTGAAAAGTATTAAAAACGTGTCCAAATCGGGGAGATAATTGTTCAAAGTGGCAAGGTCTGGGTTACATGCAGTGAACTAACTTTAGGTAACCACTTCCTATGCAAGCAGACTACGATGGTGGATTTGCTTCTTTGAGCCAAGGGTGTCTGAAAGCAAGGCACATGTACACCTGGGAGACAACATGTGCAAGAAAGATGCAGAAGAACTACATCTGCACGGCTGTTTCTCTAAATTGAAGCATATACAATGCTGTCTTAATATTCAAGCACAAGGTCTGCAACCTTTTCTTCAACAAGGACTACTTATGATAAATCAAAATAATTTTAAGCCACTAATACTATTAGGGTTGCAAAAGTGACCACAAAGGGATACTAATATATTAGAGTTCAACATATGAAAGAATGCCAGCAGTAGTCATCTCAGGGCATCAGGCATGGTGGCCAGCAGAAAAGCCTAGTTTGGTTGCATCTCTGAGGATGCTAGTCTGAATGGGAAAATCTTTGTCAGAACTGGAGCCTGACTGAGCTTAGGCACTCTGTGCTGGAATACAGGCAGAGTTCAGAAAAATGTCTCTGATTTAGAAAGACCTTGTAGATTTAGCTCCTCACTAGCGGCCAATAAAGATATAACCATTTAAAGGGATCAGGGACTGGAAAATGCCCCTTGAGGCAAATGCTGTGCTTTGGAAACTGAACTACAGATAGAAAACTAGGATGTACGATTTTTTAAATGATGTGACCAGACACTGTTCATATTTAATTAATGTACAATTCTTTTTTTATCAGCAGAAATATCCAACTCCTAATTCATACTCCGCAACCTCTTAAGTAGTAAAAATAATTTTTTCAGACAGTTTCGTTTTCTCAAATATAGTACATAGAATCCGAAACAGTTCTTGAATGTACAACAATTTAACAGCTTGTGTTTCATAGTTCCATTGAACGTAAGGGTAGGGCAGGGGAAAAGCAGTCCCTCAACAGCAAACAATAGCCGGTGCTGTGCAACCATTTACAAAGTCCCGAACACTCCTTTAAAGCATATAAAAGCAAGTGTCATGGCACAGTGCCCCATCTGTCACGACATAGTGCACCAATCCATCGCTAGGCGAAGTAATAGAGGGAGGCACAATGCCATGTTACTTGGTTTTTAAGGTTTTTATGGAGTGTTAAATACTCTGGTGTTAGACCAGGCATCTTTGGTTTGGTTTCCCCTGTCGTTTTGCCTCTGCCTCCTGTATTTTTGATGCTGTGCTAGATTTCGTTTCTGCTGGTTTAGATGCTTTGGGCACTTTGCCACTGCTGATCAGTGTCAAAGTGCAAGTGCTCCCTGTGTACATTGTTATTGTAATTGGTTATCTATGATTGGCATGTTTGTATTGCCAAGAAGTCCCTAGTAAAGTGCAATGAGTGTGCCAGGGCTGGTGATACAAATGTTAATAGTGGGCCTGCTGCACTGATTGTGCCACCCACGTGAGTAGCCCTAAAATGGTGTCTCAGCCCTGCCACCCCAGTGCCTGTGTCCAGTCTGTGAACTGCCATGTCCTCCTGGTCAGTGTCCCCACTGACCAGGCCTAACCCTTCCCTTTCTGTACACATTGGTCACCCCTATGAAAGGCCCAAGGTACCCCCCCTGGGCAGGGTGCAGTGTGTGTGGAAGGTAGAGCATGTACTAGTGCAGGTGACATGCTCTGGTAGTGAATTAAAGCCATTTTCGTTTTTCACTATTGTAAGGCTAGCTTGCCCATAGGCTATCATGGGGAATGCTGGCTACATTGGCTACCTGCATATCTTCTCATAGGAGCAAGATAGGACATAAAAGTCTAGTGCCCCTGAACTCAGAATGTAATAACACATCTTTTAGGAAAGGTGTTTTTTAAATCCTGTGTTTGAGAAAAGCACTTTTAGAAAGTTTGCTGTTCTCTTGTCTGACACTTCAGTGTGCCTTGGCCTGTTTGTGAATTGACTGTCTTGTTTGTGAGTGGCAGGGGCTGGGGGGCTCCCAGAGGCTGAGTGCGCCATCCCTGGGCTGAATAGCTCCATCTGCATCTAGAGTGGTGGGAGGGGGTAACACCTGGGCCTGAATAGGGCTGTGCCAGCCTTCCACAATGCTGGCTCCACCTCCTGCTGGGGGCTGATGACCCTGCCCCTCTCTCTGAAAGGAAAGGAGAGGCCAGGAAAACAAAGTGCTCAAGGAACACCCAGAACTGGTTCAGACCGGGCTCAGAGCCCTCCTGCACAAAAAGGAACAAATACCTTTAGGGGTATAAGTACAAGACCCCTGACTACAGAAAATTAGATTATCCTGGAATCAAGAAGGAACCTCTGCCAAGGAGAAAGCTGGAAGACTGAAGAAGGAAGACTGTCCTGCTGTTGCTTTGATGGACTGACCTGCAGTTGCTTTGCTGCCAAGGAGAGGGGAAGGACTTTGCTTTGTGCTGTGTCCCCTTGCTTGAAGGAATCTCCAAAGGCCTGAAGAAGAGCTGGCACCCTGTTAGAGAGAGTTCTGTCCTTCATAAAGTGATTGGGCCAGTTGTGGTGCCTCTGGAAGTTGTACCTGCGTTGGGAAGCTGGAAACCACAATTTTAAAGACTTTCTGCAAGTTTTAACGCATTGCTTGCTTGCGGAGCTCATCCCCGTCAGTGCGAGGAAATTCCCACCACTACAAAGGCCGAAATCGTCGCAAAGCCTGTTGCCGCTGCCAGAGTCGTTGCATCCTTCGCTTGCGGGACGCACCAGTCCGGTGCTGGAAGATTACCATCGTTGCGAGTATCTTCGCTGAGCATGTCGTCACTGGGTGAGATCGTCGCACTGCTTGCTTGCGGACCGCATCACGTCGCTGCGAGAGTCGCTGCAGAGCCATCGCAACGAGGGGCTGCAAGAGTAGAAGATCGATGCTGAGCCATGCACCATCACTGCACCGGAGATCGTCGCCGCCCAGAAGAACGCAGCATCGTACCATTTGCGAGCAGCTTCCACTGAAACCTGTGCACCGAAATCCACACAAGGTATCGCATCCCTCTCCATACAGACCGGAGTCGCCGCGACACGCCCGCTACATCCAGCGGGGTTGTTGCATCGCCTCCCCTGGGTCTCAGGAGTGACGCATCGCTTGCTTTTCAACGCTACAGCTTTTACTTTTGTCGCATCTAAAGGTACTGTTGGCTAAAACGTGACTCAACTGTGGATTTTTTAATGCAACCTTAAGAACTCAATTGAAGCCATATTCTTGAACTATGTATGTTGGCCTTTATTTTTCTAAACTGTTGTGGAGTCATTTTGTGGTATTTTCAATGTGTTACTGTGAGTGTTGGTACAAATACTTAGCACATTGCATTTGATAAGCCTGACTGCTCATGTCAAGCTACCAAGGAGGTGAGCAGGGGTCCTCTGAAGAGTGCATCCTTCTTACCCTGACTAGAAGGACGGGTCCCTATTTGGACAGTGGTACCTACCTCTGCCAACTAGAGACCCCCAGTTCTAAAATCTGGACTACTATGTAAGATACACGAACTTTACAGACAGCAGGACAGCTAATTTATGGTGGAACATGTTAACTTATAGGAGGCCATGAGTAAGCGATGTATATCTCGAAACACATGCTGGCCAGTGTTCCCAAATTTGTGAAGAAAACTGCTTATGGAGCAATGAATGAGTGCCTCTCATTCTTTTGGAAAAAAGCTTTTTTACTGACAACGCCAATGGCAAAGGTTTTTTTTGTATGCAGGTTGCACCTTATTGGTCCTGAGTGTGCATGTGCCAGTTTAGATTTAAATTTGTATATATATTGGAAAAATTGGGAGCTCACAATGTTAACATTAAATTGAACATTTTCAAATGATGGCTAAACTGAAAGAGCAATGACCAGGTTTCACTGAAAAAGTAATGACAGATGCAATATGACTGTAGCAGCCAAACATTCAAAGATGGGCACCAAAGTAACCTATGCTTCACAGCATTTATTAAATGTGTCATTGCCGGCGAGGTCTTGAGAACGAAAACGTCCACAGGATATCTTATGCTTGAAAAAGTTTTTTTTGTTTTTTTACACAAATTAACTGCCCTGAGCTGCCCAGTGAAACTTCATAAACTAAGGCAGTCCAATGAAGTCCCAACATGGCAGACGGTAAAGCTTTTTAATTAACTTTTAGGTAAGATTTGTTAAAACAGTGTTCCAAAAATAAAATATATGCAGTACACAGTAGCGCTAAAGAGGTAAAGATGGAAGTAAAGTAATTTGGGCAGATGTATTCATCCTACAAAAGTTAGACATAGGATGGAACCTAATCAGTGGGTTCTTACCAATTAATCAAGTTAAAAATTCCACACTCTGCCTGGCCAGAGTGCAGCTGAGATGCCCAATGTCTTTTTATATGAAGCCACATTTAAATCCAGGCAGGTTGATTGCAATAGTTGGACGTTTAGTGTAGTTCAGACAATAACTACAGAAATTTTCAAACATGGAAGCTCTTTTGTCCACAGCTGAAACACTTTTTATGGGGTCACCGGTAATAAAGGAAACATCAGCTGCAGATGACATGATTTGCAAAGTTGTACCATTAGAGCAACAAGCATTAGCATAGCCAATAGGTCTCGCATTTTGGACCTTATGTGAGAAAGTGCCATCTTTCTTGCATGGTATGCCACCACTTTTTGCTGAATTGCTGATGTGCTTTGACTGAGTGTTCAGCACTCCTGAAATCAGGTGCCCAAGACCTGTGTTCCTTCCCTAAAACTGTATTGAAGCTAAAACCCAATTGGCATCTCTGGCCAAATGTCAGCCCCTGGTAAATGGTACCCTAGGTACCCAGGGCTTTGTGACCAAAGAAGACCCCTAAGGGATGCAGCACTTATTGTGCCACCCTTAGGGGCCATGCACCTGACACCCACACCCCGCCCTTGCAGATTGAGTGTCCTGGTGCAGACCTAAATGGAGAGTCGACATGGCACACATCCCTTTGTGCCATGCCCACAAACCCACTGCCCTGGCATACATCAGTCACCCCTCTAGCTGGGTGACCTATGCCAGTGGTGTGTGCACAGGTGCATGAGCCTTGTGCCCCTACAGTGCCCAGGGCCATTCCTGGGCACTGTAAGTGCAGTGTTACCATTAAGTGTATATGGTGCTGGGAGGTGGTCATTACGAACTCCACAGCACCATAATGGCTACACTGAAGACTGACAAGTTTGATATCATCTTCTCCGCACATTAAACCCACACTGATGCCAGTGTGGGATTTAATGTAAAATGCACTACAGAGGGCATCTTAGAGATGCCCCTGAAACCTAACCTACAATCCACATCTTATCTGAGAGGCTGCCTAGGCTGCCACACAGCAGGCATGTTGCTGGACCCTGGGTGGAGAGCCTCCTGGGTCTGCAACAATGCACATCCTGGGCGAGGTGCTAGGTCTCCTCCCCCAGGATGGGCAGGGGGAAGCTTCAAAGGCATACTGCCTTTGTGAGCTTTTTCAGACCACTTGCTATACTCAGCAACTGGCCCCCACCAGTTCTGACCACCACTCTGGTGGGAAGACTGGCAGGAAACCCTAGGTGAGGAAAGGGGGTGTGCCAGCCTGTGTCAACCCCACCCCTCAAGTGGAAGAGGAGAGGTGAAGCACAATTCCAGGCTCCGGCCATCTTGAGGATGGGGAGCCATGCCCAATCAGAGATAGGCTCCTGCCCCCCTCCCACAGGAGAGGAGCAGTTTAGGGGATGTACTCACCCCAGGACAGTGACCTATTGGTCCCTGCCCTTCCCCTACCTGTAACACCCCTAAATGTAGTATTTAGGGGCACCCTGAACCTTCCTTCCTTAGATCCCAATTTCAAAACAAGAAAGAAGACCAAGAAGAAGAGGACCTGCCGTGCAGCTGCTAACAAGAGGACGACACCAACTGACTTGGCCCTAGCCCTACAGCCCTGTTGATCCTTGAACCTGCTCCTGCTGAATCCCAGCATCTCCTGCGGACAGCAACCTCAAGAACCCCGGAAGACCTGCCTGCCTTGACCCTCTTGGAGACTGGGACTCCCATGAGCAGTGGTTCTGCTCAAACAGCAATACCCCTGGTGCCAGCCAGGAACTGCGAATCCAGCCCACTCTGCACCCACCGAGCTCAGCCTGTGCCCAAGTGAATAAGACCCTGAGGACGTCCCACCGGTGATTCAGACCTGGAATCCATTGCCCAGGGACCCTCCTCGACGACCCAGACGACACCTGCAACCTCAGAACCAGGGACCCTTCCTACCGTGACCAGCAGAGGGTAAGATTTCCCGATGCCCAAAGACACCAGTGCACCCAGTGCCCTTGGCCTCCTGTTCCCAACTCCGGGGTGTCTACCTACCCTCCAAGATCCCAACTTACCCCTTGAAGTGTTGGTCGCTCTAGAAGATCCGCCTTCCCCGAGCCTGGAGCCTTTGTTCCCTTTTCAAAATCTCCATTGAATAACATTGAGCACCCGACTGCTCTAAAGCACCCTGCACCCAGCTGCCTGAGTGCCCCTGGCAGTGCAACCTTTGTCCTATCCTACTCCCCCATTTGCCCTGAGCAAGTGACCAGGAGCCCAGCTCCCACAGCTGTGTGGCCTGCTAGCCAGCAGCCAACAACTGAAGGCCCTCTGCCTCTCATTGGATAACATTGGGCCTAACTACCTCAGCACCCGGCTGCCCCTGTGCCACTGAGGGTGTACCAACTGTACCTACCTGACCCTGGGAGACCCCTGAGTCTAAGCCCAGAACCTTAACTCTGCCAGTCGAGTACTTACCTAAAAGCCGATAACTCACTTTTCTTCCATAGGCAAAAATTGACTGGTTTCACTTGGAAATTCTTCTAAGTGTGGAGTTTTGGAACTTTAAAATATTCATCTTAAATCAGCCGAACTACGAATTCCGATTTACTCACCTGCTATCAGGAAAGACCTCAATGTTGCATCTTTGAGCCCAGTACTGACCCTGAAAAGTAAGTCTAACCGTACTTACCAGTAACTACACCCACCCACCACTACACCCCCTGCCAAACTCCTAAAACGGCTCCAACGGAACCAGAACGCCACTGCATGCCTGATCCTCGATGTCCCCCACCGCAGCTACACACACCCCACCTGAGAGACCTGCACTGGCTCCCCATCAACAAGAGGAGAACCTGCAAGCTACTCACCCACACAACCAAGGCACTCCACAACACCTGACCAGCGTACCTCAACAGCCGACTCAGCCTCTACACCCCCACCCGCCAGCTCCACTCCACAGACCGCGCCCTCGCCATGTCCCCCGAATCTGAAGAGTGAGCGCCAGCGGCAGATCATTCTCCCACCTCGCCGCCAAGACGTGGAACACCCTCCCCATCCGCCTACGGCAGACCAAAGACCTCCTAACCTTCAGGAGACTCCTCAAGACCTGGCTCTCTGAACAGTAGCAGCGTTTCCCACCCCAGCGCCTTGAGACCCTCACGGGTAGGTAGTGCGCTTTACAAATGCTATTGATTGATTGATTAAGTAATATGCATTTCCTTCCATAGGATATCATTGTCTGCTCTTTGCTGAAAAAGTTTCTAAGTGTCGATTTTTGAAACTTACAAATGTTCATCTAAAATCAGTCAAACTCCGAATTCTGATTTACTCACCTGTTATTAGGAGAGACCTCAGTGCTGTATCTTTGAGCCCAGTACTGATCCTGGAAAGTAATTCTAACCGTACTTGCCAGTAACTTGAATTTCCTTCCTTGGGTATCATTGCCTGCTTTTTGCTGAAAAGTTTCAAAGTGTCGATTTTTGAAACTTACAAATATTCTCTAAAAATCGTGTCAACGATAAAAACGTAATTACTTGCCTGTCCCAGTGCTGAACCTAGGAGTCCAGCACTGGATTATAAAAGTAACGAGAACAAAAATTACCTGCAAACTGAATTTCCTTCCATAGGATAACATTGGTAATTTCAACTGAATAAGTTTCTAAGTTTCAACTTTTAAAATACAATAATATTCCTTAAAAATCACTACTGTAACCAAAACACTTTTACTTAACTATTTACAGCTCACATCTCAGGAGTAAATCTGGGATCCAGTCCTGTGGTTAGAAAGGTTATCTACAAAGTAACTAATTGCATTTAACCAGAAATTCCCATTGAGTTTAATGTTGCATTGTGATTGAAATTGTGTTGCCTATTGCAACAAACTATAACTATTGCATTCAGAAAGTCTATTACCTATTGGAAAAGTATTTAACTAAAGTAATTCACCCTGAGAAAGTATATTTTTATAACTTGTTGGTTCTAAAATAAAACAACTATACCTTTTGATACAAAACCATTGGCCTAGAGTTCAGTTCTTGAGTGTGTGAGACCATTTGCTGACGGAGTGTGTACAAATTTTTTTTTACACTGTCCTCTGATATTGCCTTACTGCTCGACCAAGCTACCACTTTAGAGAGTAAGGTTATATCTAACTTTAGCCTCTGCCAAACCTCTGGGGACTGGGGACTCTATACACACTGTACCTTACTTTGGTCCAGTATATACAGAGCCACTGTCCTACACCTTAAGTGCTTAGCCATGCAACAGTTGGTGTTGCTGCACCAAGGATACTCTGCTGCATAACTAAATACTTATAGGGTCCAAAAAGCGAGACCTTTTGGCTATGCCAATGCTTGTTTTTCTACATTGCCCCTAAGACATGGGAAGACTTCCCTCAACATATCAGAGCCTCCTCCTCTCCACTTCTTCGGTTCTGCAAGAAACTAAAGACCTGGCTCTTCATATAAGCACTTTAGTGACCACAAACCTACACACCTGCACAAGCGCTCGGATACTGTCTTGGGTGATTAGTGTGCAACACAAAGCAATATAACATAACACAGCAGAATCATTATACACCAAAGTGAGCCTTGAATGATGACTTTAGAATTGTCACTGCACTGCACTGGACAGGCCATGTTGAGACTTTATTGGTTAGCAGTAGAGAATAGGTATAAGTCTACCTACCATTGCTTTCAAGGAAATTGCCCTTGGTTCAAGCCAGGGTCATATAACTAGAATTGAAAAAAAGAAATGCTATATTCACTGTTCTCCACAAGGGACGAATTTCACCACTAAAAGCAGATCTAAATTCTTCTGTCTAACTCATCTCCAAAAAAAGAAAATGCCATCACTCTTTTACTGACATCACTGATATACAAGACTGGTTGTATCAAATTGCAAGGCATTAAACATAGATGCCCTAAAGAACCTGGATAAAGAACCTGGCTAGCAACTCAGCGTAATCTGGAGGCCTTTCCATGTCTCAGCCCTCTCAGACAAAGGAAAACCTTCACTATAAAACATGCATTCTCTTGCAATGCACCAAAAATCTGGAAATCCCTCCCAATGCTGATATTGTTGACCACCTTGTTCACACTGTTAAAAACAAGCTCAAGGAGTACCCATCAGCTAGATGTTGAATAAAACTGGGGATATTGGGGATAGGATGTGACCTAAACGTCTAGGGCAGTCAGAGGGTTCAAGTCTCGGCTACCACGCTCAACAATCTGTGATACTGGGTAAATCAATTAATCTCCCTGTGCCTAACAAAAAATGAATGTGCCTGTCTGTAAGGCATCTGGGCCTAGATGTAGGTAATTTCATTTTACCACTTTTTAAATACAGAATTTTACCGATTCGGTATTTAAGAAGTGGTAAAATAGAGGGGGGGGATGTAGGTATTACAGAATCAGTAAATACCGAATCGTTAAGATTCGGTATTTACCGATTCTGTAAATACAGATTCGGTAATGCCCATTGATTCCTATGGGTATTGAAGCCCATAGGAATCAATGGGCATTACCGGATCGGTATTTACCGATTCGGTAAATACCGATTCCAGCAAGGGTGCAGGGGGGTGTCACTTTGACACCATCTAGCACCCCAGATATAGGCTTGTGTGCAATGTGGCACACAGACATGCCCTAAGGGCATGTCTGTGTGTCACATTGCACAGGTGTACATGCACAGATATGCATGCACACCTGAATTCGGTATTTTACCACACAATAGGATTGTGTGGTAAAATACCGACTCTTAAGAGCCTGTGGCGGTAATTTTACCGAATCGGTAAATATACTGATTCTGTCATTTTCAGCCCCCTACATCTGAAAACCCTAATACCGGTTGGAAACGGCCGAAATCGGACGTTTCCGACCGGTATTAGGGTTCCTACATCTGGCCCCTGGTGCTCTTATAAAGTGCTCTGATACCTGACACCTTCATGGCAAGTTCGCGCTATATAAAACTCCGGGGGGAAAAAGAAAATTGTAGCAAAACTCTCGAAACCCAGGACTGGCCTTCTCATGACTCATCGTTCTAGAGCAGAGTTCTTCAAACTGTGGGGCGCGCCCCCCTGGGGGGGCCCGACACCACCTCAGGGGGGGCGCGCACTCCACACTAAAATCTTACCTTCCTTTGTCTTTCACTGTCCCACGTAGCAAGTCTTCACCCAATATGATTGGAGAACTCTGGGGCACGTAGGAACGTCACCAATGAGTGAGGGGGACAGAAGCAGAGATATCAGGAAGCGCCTCGAAATTTGCGTGCATACAGAGGCTGCAGTCATCTAGTCCGTGCTGCCTTTATTTCTTTGTTTCCTGCTGACGCTTTCCTGAGAATTACTGCCGCCTCGCTGTGAAGGACTTTGCATAAATCTACATCAACAGGATAGAGGGCTTTGCTGGGCCATCTAGTGCTGCCCAGTTTTCAAAGTCCGAGGTGGGGGGTTAGAGGGGGGGGGGGGGCGTGGGGGGTTGTCTGTGGAGCGGGCAGGCTTTGGGGGGGGGGGGGAGGGACGCATTGGTCGGCGGGTTCAGCAATAACAGAGGGTTGGAGGGGGAAGGAAAGGGAATTGATAGGGCACAACGTGCCCATGCTTTTTTTTTTTGTCATAGCAAGAGCTAACTGGTGTTAATTGGTTAATTGGCTAAATGCTGTTACTTTTCCCTCGCATGGCACAGGCATACCGATACATATCCCCCACAGCTTCACATAACTCACTAACTGGTGACTGATAAAGGGCTACGGAGGCGTTTGAAGTTTCCACATTAATCAGATTTACGTTACAGGTGGGACTTCACTCCTCACCCCTCTGACACCGGGGCTACTGCTTGCCACACACCCCCGGCCGCCATGGCAAAGGCAAACAAGAAACAGCTCACAGGAGCAGGCCTGCGCACCCTGACACAGCGAGGCAGCGAGGTATGAGAGTTGCTCGGAGAGCATGAATTATTCATCAGCGCTGCTCCGGACAGTACCCACCTGTACAGGTCATGCAGCCTGGGAGCGGTGTGTGCAGCTCTGCATTACCTCACCAGGGGGCCAACAACATCTTCAGTACTGGCGCTGCTCACAGGTTGTGTTGTGTGGACTAGGTTAAATAAGATTTTCACCAGGGCAGACATGGCACAGACTGATTCTGCTTTATTTTTGCTGCTTTAACATATTCATTGGATAACTTAAATGTCTCCCAGTTTTCGAAATATAGAGATGGGAACTCTTTGAGGCAAATCAGTTTGCTCTGTTTGTGGCGTGTAAGTAGTAGAATCATTGCTATCTCAGATTGCGCTATATTGAATGATTCCTTATCTATGATTTCTTTGCTGGTAACTATGGTACTCCTAAAATGATAAACTGCTAAAACTGAAAGCACCATGTGTTGTTTAAACAGCCTGCAAAGACCTGGTCTTGACACTAAATGACGGTTATAAATAAAGAAGTATGTATTTATTTATAATGTGACTTTTCTGTCTTTGTTCCCTTTAATTATCAGCCATGGTTCATTCAGGCAGCCCTAGAACACAATTAAAGAGCTTTCTATTTATTTTTGCTGTTTGAAGTATGCACAGATAAATACAGCGTTTGTGACTGCTTATTTTTGTACCACCTGGGACATCAAAATAATGAACTGGCAACCCTAATCATAAAACTGGAAGTTTGTTGCAAGATCAGCACATTATTTATTTCTTCCACCCTTGATCCATGTTTAATGCTATAATAGCAATAGTTTAACTTGTATCTGAAACTCTATGCCACTCTCAATAACATGCTGAGTTACTTCAAGTGTCTGGGAATGCATCGAGCATTCAGACAACTCGCTCCTCATTCTCGCCCTTCACTTTCACGCTCACCCTGCATTTACAGCAATCACAATGCCCTCACACTGATCTCCATGCACTCACACCAGTCACCCGCTCACCCTGTACTCACAGTGATCACTCTGCACTCACAATGCACTTGTGCTGTTCACCCTGCAGTCTCACAAGCACACTATTCAGCCTGCCCTCATGTGACACTTCACTCACCTGTCCTCTTCACTGCTCAATCTGAAATCCCACTCAAATATGCCCAATACTAACCATACATTCATTTTTCCCTCTGCACTTACATCTGCACCTAAATTCACATGGTCACCTCACTCACCCTGCAGTCACTCCTCTTGCACTACTCTCACACTGTTGCATCGTTCACTGTGCACTCAGATGGGCGGTCCTGCCACCCACACAGTGCATAGGGTTAATGTACCTGCTACAAAGAACGTGGACCATGCAGATTAAAAACCTGTGTAATAAGCCTGCCATTTAACCACACCCACTCACAAACCTGCAGTTTACTAAACACTCTTATTGTGTGGAATATCATTTGCAAGATATGGCCCGGGATATATGGGTAGTGGTTGATTATGTAGTGTCCCAGATTCCTGAAATTCCTGCCAGGTGGTGGGGGGGCCCGACATCTAAAAAGATTCAGCTGGGGGGGCTCAACCTACAAAAGTTTGAAGACCTCTGTTCTAGAGCATCCCACAATCCATGTAGACTATGCCCTAATATGTTAACCTATGTCTCCAGCATTCTTACGTGTATCTTCTACTTTCTTGAATTCTTGAAGTTCTCGCACTTGGGAAGCACTATGGCATGAAAAAATGTTGTAGCTGCCAAAAACGATCCCCGTGCAGATTGGTAAGGGCCTAGTCAGCCGTGGCTAACATCCTGTTTATTCTTTACTTTTGTGCGGCCACCACAGGGGTTGTTTTGTTTCATGTAGTTGCGGCGTAGCCTTACTGCGCTTAAGCCAAACCCTTCTTTGTTCTCAGGCCACCACAGGGGGGCATAGCTGTGCCACCAGACCCCCCTCATCAGGAATGTCTCCCTGGCACCATTTAAGCAGAACGGGACCTGGCGCATGCTGAAGTCTCATATATGGTGCCTGTAGAACCCTTGAATCTGATGTTTTAATTGACTGTAGATTATATATTCTGATGGTCCTTGTATTCTTTGGACATGGTACAAGTGCAGTTATTTATCCATGTATCCATCCGTTAAAAAAATACCCAGTTCTTGTTTTGCCTCAACAGGATCATTCGTTCATGCTGCAATGAGAGCAGGGGATTGGGTCAGAAACGCAGAGAAGCTTAGTTTGCTGTTGTGCATCCCACATTAAACAAAAGCCTTATGTTTGGCAGTATTTACAGACATTCCACGCAGGGGTGTACTCCAAAGGAACAAAAGCGCTGGAACCTTTTGTTTGGTATTCAATTTGCATCTGTCTCAGGGACGCTTCCGGCATCCTTAAGAGAGACGGCGGCTGTGACTCAGATCTGCGGCAGCCCCAGTCGCACCACAAAGCAGCTTTCTGTTCTGAAGCTGTTCACATTCCCTCCATTATCACCCCTTTTAGTAAGCTCCAAGTGCTAGCGAGGCTCATCATGTCAAAGCATTTACTGACATTTGTCCCTGCTTTTCATAGAAAACG
The DNA here is from genome assembly GCF_964263255.1 of Lissotriton vulgaris. NCBI lineage: Eukaryota > Metazoa > Chordata > Amphibia > Caudata > Salamandridae > Lissotriton > Lissotriton vulgaris. The sequence goes on from NC_141690.1 coordinate 75,995,716, forward strand.
TGTCATTAAACGCGACTCCTATCACAACACCGGCATCTATTTGCATTAATTCCCTGTGTGGAAACAACCGCAGAGTTTAACATCCCACAGTCCTTTCGCTCGCAAAGGCAACGCAGCAATCTGCATACATTAGCGGTGAGTGGGATTCCCACAAACTACAGCGCGTGCTGGCAGCGGACGAGCCGCCGCTCTGACTCGGAGGAGAAAGATTCATTTCCAGGAGAGGAATTCCAGCTTAATGTGGCAGCCCATCTGCGGCGCTAAGCGGCCAATACATTACGGCACGAGCCGCCGCGATCACCCCTCGAGCGCACGGGACAGAATAAAAAGGCAATGCACACAATCCACTCACGAGTTCAATTACTGTATGACTCAAATAAACATGATGTCGGGCTTGTTTCAAATACGCCTCCAAATATAAATGACGATGTTTAGATGCAAGCCTCGTCAATAAAAATACACAAGGTCGTTTTGCTGTTTGCAAACCATGTGGTTCACAAAATCAAATGCTTTGTGACGCAGCATGGATTTTGTGCTGTGTTTGAAACGCCTTTTGTGGTACAGAGAGCCCTTTCTGAATTGCAAAAGTGGTTTACTGACCAATTCTCAATAGAGATTTGGAAGGTGCATGAGATGGGTGAATCGAACTAATTGTGAACCGCAGTGGGATGCATCAATGACTTGTGATCTTCACTGAGGGCCGAAATCATTGATAAGTTTGGCTATTGGGTTGGGCGGCCTTGGGTCGAGAACATACCCAAAACTGAGGAGGACATACTGTCCTGTGTGACGATATTCCCGCCACATTCCAACAGGATTAAACAAATCATTAGAAATAACTGGGGTATCCTACAGTAAAGGAACCTGGCACAGGCTCTTCCCAGGTTTGCGTTCAAACGTACCAGCAACTTGAGGACCATTTGGTCCACTCACGTCCCCGCCCTGGTCCACGCCACACTAACCAACCAACTGAATGAGGTCTAGCTCGGGTCACTCAGCTTGTGACTTGTGTTCTGTGTGCCCTCTTACTGAAAAAACCAACGAACTACAGCTATCGCCCAATTTTAGATGGGTCCAAAGATCTCACACCAATTGCAACACCAACAATTGTATTTACACCATTACCTGCCCTTGTAAACAGAGGTACATTGGCATGACAACCAGGGCAGTGAAGATCAGAACTATGTAGTACCGAAGCAATATACGCTGGAATAGACTAACTACCAAACTCTGTCAACATTTCACAGAGAAGGGTCACACACCTGATAGCTTAAGGTGGACAGTGATTGAGGCCCACCCCAATCTTAGCAAACAGGGTCTCTTCAGGAGAGAGCAGCACTGGATTTTCAGACTATCCTGTGACAGAGATGGGCTCAATGAGAATATTCTGTGGGGGAGGTAAATAATTAGAGCCTCCTCCCCCCCACTATCTGCCCTCTTGATTCCCACTGCATACACTGACTGCAGAAACTAGCCATCACCAGCGGGGACTTAGTATTCCTTGCACATGATCTACCTTGCCACAATAACCAAGCCTGGCTTCATACAGTCCCTGTCACCATGGCCATGTGGACTCCCTCCTTCACCTCTTACTTGTGATAACCATCATGACGTCCCATTGGGATTTATCAAATGCAGAGGTGTCAGTGTTTACATCCTAATGTCGGGACTTTACCCACTTGAAATCACTCCACTGCGTGACCTGCGGTTCCCACTATGATTGTCTGACTTTGGCCTGCAGACCGATAATGTCGGTCAATTGGGTACTTCCTTCCCCCCTTTTTACATTGCCAATGGTGTTAGCTTTAAGATGTACCACGTGGGTGGGCACACTTTAGTGCATACACATACACATATACGCATATACGCATGACCCATCCAATACAGTACCCCCCTTTTGGATGCTACGTGCATTCCACATTATAAGATGGCCACCATTGCTTTAATCAAAAGCTTTAAGCTTCTATCCCCTTTAAAGATGGCTGCCGTATATTTATCGACCTGTGGATGTCACGATCGTTGCTCTGTCTAACTACTGAAGAGGCATGACTTGAAACCGAATTGGGTGAGTTCCATTGCGCCATTTCCTATGGTGATTGGTTACCACCAATGAAACCAGTATGTTTTGTATATGTCAGGTGTGCCACAAGTCTGCTTATTATGTTTGTCTGCCCATGCACCTCTTGAGTTGCACTAACCACTTGTGCATGTGTTTGCGGCATGTATTTAATTTCCTTCTGGAGGCATTATTACTGTATGTGAATATCTTATTCGTGTACCATTGTTTTTCTCTCTCTATTTTGAATCTCATTAGGTTGGTCCCATGATTTGTATTATTAATCTACCTCATTGAAAGGTCATCAAAGTGATTGGTTAATTTTCCATAACCAACCACTCGTGTTGATAGTGCATCAAGATAAGTCCTAAAGAATTGCTGAGTGATTTACACACATAGGGCAAGAAACATGTTAACCATGACTACATACATATAGACAACTCCGACCATTATAATCGGTGGTATCCCTATTCTGGTTTTTATTGAGACGAGTGGGCTCGCAGATTAAAATTCATTTTGGAGCACCATCTCGCGTCATTTTATTTCTCCTCAAATCTACACTACCAGGCCCCTCACACGCACCTCACCTACACGGCTTGGGAAAAATATCTCCAAGAAAGAGCCCCTCATAGGGTGCCCGTCAGGTATTGCAGCCCCAGCCTGATGAAGAGCAAGTCCTATGATGAAGCATGACACCCAAATGGGTGTGTGAGGGCCCCACTTCCCAAATTGGGAGACACCTACACTCCACTACTAAGTAAGGGTGTTGACAAACTGAGTCTCCTTCTTCTTTCCCCACTCTATAGAAACTGCATACTCCTTCGGTGCTACATTGTATTTATTGGGGCCTGTATGCTGGACCTGTATGCGTCCCTTCTCCCTCATTTGTATTGAGGGCCTGTGAGTAGTACAATACATGCGTAATGCAGTACCGTGCAATGCACCTATGTTATATGCATGTGTTGGGTGTATGTTTCACTGTGATGGGAACCAGCCTTCACAATAAAGTTTTGACCACATTGTGCCTTAACCACACATTTTTTAGCCTGAAGTTTTTACCACGTTTATGTTTTTACAGCGCATGCCTTTACCATGCATTTAAGGTAAGTTGGGGGACTGGGAGTTCTCTCCCCACAAATACTTTGTTTGGATACATACATATATATACATATATAGCGGATGCAGTACTGCTTCTCACTAGCACCCCCAGATCCCCACTCAGGTATGAACACGAGTCACTCCCATGGCCTTTGTGGTGGGGTTATCAGTTTTAGAGTCACTCCTTCTGTGACAGACTGCTTTTTGGAGGAAGAAAGGGCAGAGGAGTGGGCACTTTAAAAGGAAGTAGACCTCAAACATAAATTTCAAAGATTCTAAATCACATTTGGTATCAGGAAATGGCCTAACAATTGTCAACTGTCAAGCAGCCAGTCAGACTGTGAGAGGGGTATAACATCTGCAAGGCTTATGCCCTTAATCAAGACAGGAGGCCATGGTCTGCTTGTCTCCCAGCTGCCCTTCCTGATGAGGGAACATCACCCAGTGAATTCAAGACCACCGGCCCTGGAACACCAGTGCCTGTCTGCCTGTCTATCTGCTTGCCAAGACCAGTGTGTCCTGTGAGGAAGAGCTTTATTGGCTGATTTATCAGCAGCAAAAGTTGGTGAGGACCAATAAGATGTTTTAGGACAATGACTTGTAACCTAACCTTACTCACGTACAAAAGTTAGAGTAAAGTATAGTACAATCAGTAAAAGGTGGAGTGGGGAGAGATGGAAGAACCTACAGTTGCACAATCTACTTCGGCTCTCTTAAGAGAGTCCATATATTCAAGTCTTTAACAGCCAATGTGAGCGAGTTATAGAAATCACAGAGAGATGACGGAATTGTAATATTAAAAACAAAAAGAACAAATGATGGACAGTATGCTGAACAATGCAAACATTCACCCTTGTCAGAAAGATCTAAGTTCAATACATTGATTTTTTTGCTCACCATGCCACCCGAGTTTGGACCCAGGAATATGCAAATCAGTCATGCATCCTGCTCCTAATGGGAGCAGTCTAGCCCAAACTGCAGAGCCAGGTCCTCCATGGATCAGAAAAAAGCAACCATGGATCAGTTTCGGGGTATCACCAATCATCAGCCAGGCTAGCTTAAATCCAGTCGCAGTGGGGCCGATTAACAGAACTATTCAGAGGTAAAATCCTAAACTTACTACTTTTGGTATTCACAGAAGGCATTTAGTAGTAGTAAAGTTAGGACCCCTAACTTTACTACTACTACACTGAGATAAAATCCTAAACGTACTACTTTTGGTATTCACAGAAGGCATTTAGCAGTAGTAAAGTTAGGACTCCTAACTTTACTACTACTAAATGCCTTCTGTGAATACCAAAAATAGTAAGTTTAGGATTTTATCTCAGATTAGTTCTGTGAATCGGTCCCACTGTGAGCACAGGACCCACGTCTGACTATACCCTTCCCACTTAGGGCGACAAAAACACAAAGAACAAATGATGGATGGAATGCTGAACAATGCAAAAATGTACCCCCAGTCACAAAGATCTAATTTTAATCCATCTTTTTATTGCATTTGTCATCCCGAGTGGTACAGGTATGCCCAGAAGTGGTTTGTGTGCTCTCGATACCACTGGAGTCAAGATAGCCTGACTGATGAAGGGTGGTACCCCGAAACCGGTCTCAGTATGCTTGTTTCCTGTCCAGGGAGGAGCTGGCTTGGCAGTTTGGGTTGGACTGTTCCCATGGGGAGCAGGGTTAAGACTGATTTGCATATGGCGTCTGTTGAAACTGGAATGGCATGGTGAGCAAAACAACTATGGATTTAGACCCAGATCTCTGTACTGGGCTGGTGAATGTTTGACACTGTTCAGAATTCCTTCCATCAATTATGATTGCATGTAACATATCCCCATACTTTTATTTTGGTAGGTACATAATTTTAACTTTTTTGCTGTAACTTGATCTAAACATAGTTTTAGAATGATTTTATAATAACAGAATTTTACACACTTGAAATGTATGGGAGACAGAGCACAGATGTACATTTGCATATATGACACTTCTAGCTGTTGAGTAGATGAAACTCACTCATTTTATGTAGGGGGGGCATTGTGATGATTTTAATTAATCAAGCAATAAATATTAAACTGAAACTGAAACTGAAACCTTCCATCAATTGTTCTTTTTGCATTTGTCACCCCCAGTGGAACAGGTATGCCCTGATATCAGTACTGTGCTCCCCATGCCACAGGAGTCAAGCTAGTCTGGCTGTTGAGGGGTGACACCCAAATACATTTCCAGGATGCTTTTTTCTGGTCCAGGAAGGACCTGGCTGACAGTTCGGACTGGACTGTTCCCATGGCTTGCAGTGTCATGACAGGTTTGCATATGGCTTCTGACCAAACTGAAATGGCATGGTGAGCAAAATAAAAACCCCAAACAATGGATTTAGGCCCCGATCTATGTACTGGGGATGAATGTTTGACATTGTTCAGCATCCCACCCATCAATTGCTCTTTTTGCATTTGCCACCCCTGAGTCAGACAGGTATTCCCAGACATGGGTCCCGTGCTCACCATGCCACTGGAGTCCAGCTAGCCTGGCTGATATGGGGTGATACCACAAAACTGGTCCCATTATGCACGTTTCCAGTCAAGGAAGGACCGCCTCAAAGTTCTTCGTGGTGCCGCCCATTCGTTTGCTAATCACGTTTAATCCCGGCATTGTGATTAGTTTACTACGTTTTAAGCAATTTGAAAGTGGTGGTATACTGAAGCGAATTAAAGGCAAGCGGATGTTTGCGTTCTACTCTGTGAAGACGGGAGAACCCAAGGCTCACAACAACTCTTTCACATTTATCATATCAGAGGTAGAGCTTGGGCACAGGGGGAGAGGCCCTCACGAGTCCACTCTGCAACTGAAAAAAAGAAAATTGTATTAAGACCAAACCAAAAGGGAGCGCGATGAGATCTGGATTGATCAGGCAACATCCTAAACCTAACTCCACTCTGAGATCGCGGAAAAGAAAACTGGGGAAACCTGAGTCAACAATCCCAACAAACCCGATTAATCCCAAGGAACCCGGTTCAAGTGACCAAGAAAAAACAAACACAAATAATACAGAGGTCTCATCTCTTACAGTAATGGAAACAACTAAGTTGACCCCAACTCAACCGCCAAACATCAACGGTCAAGTCAAGGTCCCCGCTGCCTCACCTTCCCTAACTACTGCCCTCCGGCTACCACAACAACAACAACCACAAAAACAGGCACAGTTCAAATTTTCTCAAGTACCTCAAATGGAAAAATCCTTATCAACGGACCCAGCTAATCTTGTAATGATCGACGGCACACCGGCGAAGAAAAGGATATGTTCACACCAACCTAAGATTTACACAAAGTTCGCCTTTCTTAAAGACCCGGGAACAGCTATATTCTCAATGACTGGGAACATCAGAGGTCTTCAATCTCCACTTTTAAAAGACGAGCTCGACTCCAGCCATATGATCAGCAGCCAAATAGGCTTATCCACCCCAGTGGAAATTCAGTGTCAACCCACTCATGAGATAGCGACTGTCATTCCCATATCAACTTCGCCGAAAATAAGAAGAGCAGTAGCATTCATCCCTCAGGAAGTTCTCAAATCAACCCCCTCCAAAACGTGGGGATTGACTCCGCTAGTCAAACCACCGAAAAAGACTGGAGTATACCAACTGAGGCAAGGTCTCCAAACACAGCGGCCGACTCACATCCAGTTCAGCAGTGTGAGACCCACTCTAGCAAGACCAGCCCCCATCACCTCGGTAAACAAGACGCTACAATGGAAATCAAGGTTTTGATACATAAAGAGGACGAAAGGGCAATTCAACAATCGCCCCACCCAGTTAGCAGTTCTCCAAACCCAACAAAAGACATCAGAGCGATTCGAGTAAAATCACCACTAGAAATTGAAGAGCAACAACGCGGTACCAAATTGCTGCCAACGCTATTCACCTGCCTGGCTGCATCCAAGTCACTCCAGCTAATCTTAAGTAGCACCACCGAACAAACTATGGCGATCAATTAGCCTACAGTGCAAGGGGCCACCCTGGGCGGTACCTTATTATCGAATAATGATTTCTCGCCCACAAAAAACCTCCCTGACAATGACAATGATAATGACATGTCTTCTATAGCCGCACAGGAGTGGGAAGAACTAGTGGCGACCTATAACCGTCATCCATCTGAATGGAAGCCCACTGCCGATGCTTTGCCAAGATCCAAGAGAAGTCACAGTCCAGGAAAAACAGCTCCTGAATCAATTTGGGCGACAATCTTAAACACATTGCAACTCTCGGCTACAGCCCTGGAATTCCAATCTCAAAAAATGGACATACAGCTTTGTGTTTTACAGGCAATGGCTGACTCAATTTCAGGAATTGACTGCAAAATCTCTGAACTAAATGGCCTCATAAGGAGGGGTCAAGATGCCGTCCTTGCGGCCCAACCAACACTATCACAACCACTATCTTGTGATCCAATTTTAGATAAACTATCATCTTTACCATCGATGTTGGGGGCACTAATAAGTGACCTAAAATCAGCAGTCTTACCAACCCATACATCACAAACCTCCGACTCACCCTTAGATGTCCCAACAACACAAACGGACCTATTTGAACATCCTATCGAGCGGAGGTCAAACATCATTACATCTTCAACCGAAATATTACCAACCAGACCCCTGGAATCTGAGCAAACCATCACGACTGCCATTACAGTCACACCTTTTTCAACACTCGTCCAGGAATCTTCTAAGGCCCGTAGAAAGAACAAAAGGAAAGGAAGGAATCGGGCTCAAAAAAGCTCAAATAAGATGACGGTAATATATTCTAATTCCTCCCCTTTAGTAGCGACTGCTACAGAGTCTGTTACAGAGTCTCCAACAGCCAAAGTAGCACAACCCCCTCAGTATAAGGCATCCGGAACTGCATCTCCAGTATCCCCATTGGCACACTCAAAAGCAACAAGAATGGCTTCTACGAGACCTGCACAAAAAAAACTTAAGCAGAAAACCTTACAATTCACAAAAACTAAAGTGGCAGAAAACTCTATTAATCCGGAACCAACATCACCTGAACCCGTCCCAACACGAGGAAGAGTGGATACCGCTGTGGCTAACAACACTGAGTCCTCCCTACACTCAACACCTACATCGGTTAGTACCAACGGTAATCCCCACATAGCTAATAAACAACGTGAGCAATCAAACGCTTCAGTCATACCAGACCCAAGCAACCTTTTTCAATCAATTCAACAGGGTGTCAAGAGTCCACTGTCGGACTCAACCAAACCACTGCTTGTGAACAGTCCAACAATACACATAGCCAATACTCAACGCGAGCAATCAAACGTTACAGTCATACCAGACTCAAGCAACCTTTCTCATCTAATCCAACAGGGTGTCAAGAGATCACTGTCGGACCCAACCAAACTACAGGTTGCGAACAATCCAACACCAATTCTTTTCATCCCGGAATATACATCTCGTGGCAGGAGTGACATACTGAATAGGGGAAACATAATAAGGCTAATGCATTCAATACCAAATTTATCAAACATCAGTTCATCTGATCTTCTGGCAATAGAATTCCAGCCAAACACCGAACCTCTTCGCCCTGAAATCACAAAAGCAACTTGACTCTCACTTGAGACAGCACTTAAAATTATGGAAGAAATAGCGACGTTTCAGCTATGGGGAATAGAGCTGAGACTTGAAGAAAGACCTCGCTATCCTACTCCTTTTCTTCCTTTAGGCAGATCCCCAACACAAAAAAGCACTACTTCAATATTAAAAGGAGCGAGAAGCAGCTCGCCTAGGCCGTGCTACAGAGACCTAGAAAATCCCAACTATGAACTAAACCAAAAGTTTAGTAGCTGTTCACCACGTAAAACTGGTCATAATTGGAACTTAATTCAACGCACATTCACAAATTCCACTATTAATAACTGACAGAAAGAGGGAAATATGGACATTAGAATTTGCTCTTGGAACATCAATGGTTTGGCGTCCAAAAGAAATGACCCCGAGTTCCTAGAATATCTAACTACATTTGACCTTATCTTGCTCCAAGAGACTTGGGAAGAAAAAGCATTCGAGCTCCAAGGATTCACGTCCTGCTGTATTCCAGCAAATAAAAACTCAACCTTTGGCCGAAGATCAGGCGGTCTGATGCTTTTTGCAACTATATCGTCAATAGGTGAAATCGAGGCAATTGATCTTTTTATCCCTCCCCCAAGTGTCATTCAGGCGGTAGAGGTCCCACTTTGGTTAAAGAAGCAGCCCCAAGCTGTAACCATAATTAATACATACCTCCATCCCAAAGACAAACAAAAAGGTGCGAAAGACCTAGCCAAACTGATGAAAAAAATAACGGAGGAAAGCAAGTCTGACTCATTCATCCTGACAGGGGACTTCAACATGCTCCTAATTAATAAAGAGCAGCCTAGCGACCTTACTCGGGACCTGAACGTAGCATGGGCCGTGCCGACACAAGGCCACACAAAAAACAAGAACTTAACGAAGCACTCAAAACATCTACTTCGTCACTTGGAACAACTCAACTTAAGGGCCCTGAATGGCCGCTACCCTGGTGATGATCCACCAGTTGCCACCCTTCATGCGAATAATCAATCTTCCCATCTCGACTACATGTTCACATCGCTAAACATGCTATGTGGGGTAAAGTCCTTTCGAATAGGTACGTCCGACCTCAGTGATCACCTGCCACAAGAGGCCACAATAAATGCCACTTCCCATCTGGGACTTGAAACATTCACAGGCCTCGACACAGACATTGCCCCAAATTTAAGGCGGCTTCGCTGTACCGCCGAGAACATCGATTCAATTAGCTCCATGGCGAAAAATCTCTTCTCCCAAGCCACCAGCTATGCATCCAAGGGATCGGACGTCTGGGACACTTTCATCAAAACCATCAGGGAGCAAATGGTAAAAAAGGTTCCCACCAAGCTACATCACCAACAGTTGCCCCTTGGTGGGACTCACTCATGTCCAGAAATAAAACTACAAAAAAGATTAGTAAATCAATTACTGAGACAATTGCGAAAGGACCCCACACATCATAGCTTGCAAACTGCCCTACGGGAAGCTAAAACAAAATTGAAACGGACAAAATGGGGCAATCAGCAGCGAAGGAACGAAGATCTATGGGCGAAACTAGTGCACGAGGGGAAGCAGAAGAACAGCTCCAGATTCTGGCAAATGGTTAAAAGAATACAGAATCCTGACCTTCCAGGTCAGAACTCGCACATAACGGAAGAAGTATGGTCGAAATACCTACAGGAGCACTTCAACAACGATGGGGCCATAGACAAAGTTACTACAAATAAACCTTCTTTAATACCTACAAAACATAACAAAAAAGTAAACCTCAACCACTGCACCCCCACAAACCCCTGTGAAATGGGGGAACACATTGCCATCAATACACTAAAAACTGATAAAGCTAAATTGGATAAAAACTTAACAAAAGCACCTGAGTCAGGGCCAAAGCCAATTCGCCCATCAGACATCCAACGACAAACATCAAGGGGGCGACCAACCGGAGCTCCTGGGCCGAACGGCCTACCACCTATGCTCTACAAATCAGATGCCGAATTTTGGAGCGCAGCCTTAGCACCAGTGTTTAACAGTATCAGACTCACACAGATCCTTCAATCATTAGCCCGATACACAAACAAGGTAGCAAGAGGCTTCCAAACAACCACCGCCTCATTGCTCTCATAGACGTGGAGGCAAAATACTTTGCTGGCCTTATCCTGGAGGAGTTAACATCATGGGCAACTGAGAATTCCATCATGTCAATTAACCAAACGGGTTTCTGTAAAGGCCAAGGGACCGCAAGCAATCTAATGGCACTATCACTGCTGATGGAAGCAGCAAAAGAAACTAAGTCATCTCTATTCTTTTCATTTATTGATTATACAGCTGCATTTGACCACGTGGACCGAAACAAACTTTGGATGAAATTGGACAAGCTGGGAATACCTAAACACCTATTAGACGTCCTAATACTGCTCCACACAAACACCTGGATTAAAATTAAACTTGGGGCTGGAACGCATCTTTCAAAACCCATAACGACAACAAAAGGACTGAAACAGGGATGTCTACTTGCACCGATCCTATTCAATCTTTTTTTAGCCGACTTACCTGGGCAACTAGACAAATGCTCCAATCACGCACCAAAACTAGGGAAAATCATCCTCTCAAACCTGTTATATGCGGATAACCTGTTGCTGATAAGTCGGACTCCAATGGGCCTCCAACATCTTTTGAACATAACCAATGCCTTTTCAGAAAAAAATGCCCTACAAATAAACTTCAATAAATCGAAGGTGATGACTGTGAACTATAAGAAAAAAAAGAACCCTTGCTGGTACTTGAATGGCGAAAAGCTTGACCAGGTTACCACATATAAGTACCTGGGAGTAATCCTGGACTCAAATACCACTTCGAGGGCGCAGTTTAAATCTTTGCGAGGGAAGGCTATAATGACTTATATGGCTCTAAAAACATTGAAGGGTAAATTACCCGATCTGACACTGAAACCTCTTCTCGATCTATTGAGTGCCAAATTAAAACCGACTTTCACATATGGGAGTGAATCACACCATGGTAAGGACGCGGCGTTACTGGACACTCTCATTGCCAATTCATACAGGGCTATTTTCAATCTTCCCAAGTACGTTTCCCCGGCTCAGATTCGACTAGAATTCGGTATCTTGAAACAAACTCTAGAGAGGCGGAGCGTGTATGCAACAAACTGGCATAAAATTCGCAATGCAGATGCTGGATCTCTATGTGCAAACCTATGGGAAGAACTACTTCGGCACCGCAACCTCGCGCCGAGAGCCTACTTATATGAATCTCTCAAAGTTCTAGGCCTGACTGAAACCTGGGAAACATCAATGGATCTCTTGTCCTTTAAAAAAGTAGCTAAAATATCAGCTAGCATCATCTCAGCGATAGAAGACAAGAAAGACCTAGCAAACCGAGCACATGGATGGCTAACGGTGGGAGCTTATGAAAAACTGCGGCCACAAGCGTACTTCAGTATTGGCATGAAAATAAATGTTAAAGAAAAATTCCTCAAATTACGACTTGGTGTAATTCCCATACTTCCACATCTTCCACCTTGGGAGAGAAATAACCCTTCACAACAGTGTCGCATGTGTAAAACCGGCAAGGAAGACATAATTCATGTGATTTGCATCTGCCCTAGCATAAAGGACCTGAGGTTCAATCTCTTACGTCCTTTTTTTAACTTTTATGCCGTCCGGACCTGCAGACAGGCAGCCATATTGTGCTTTTCTACTAGCGACACTAAATTGAACTGTCAAGTTGTGAAGTTCTTTGACCTAATAAGAAAGAGACTTAACCATGCCATATGAACTTTTAATCCTATGATGCTAACCATATAACTGTTAACATCACTGTAATTTTATGCACCTTATTTTTTATTTTTTGTTTGATTGTTACGTTAAAGCAAAAATTACTACGGACACTTTTCAATTTTGTAAAGATTTTAATTAATCATATACAAATAAATATTTTACTTACTTACTTACTTACAGTCAAGGAAGGACCTGGCCTGGCTATTTTTGCTGGACTGTTGCCATGGGGAGCAGGGTCAACACTGATTTGCATTTGGCTTCAGTCCAAACTGGGATGACATCATGAGTGTAGGAAGCTGGCTCTCTATATAGTGCACTCAAATGAAGTACATTGTGCAGAGAGTCCATTGAAACTCAGATCGGTATACAGAGCCAAAATTATATAATGCCAATGCTCTATTTCTGGAAGTGTGGGCGAGCAGTCAGTCTTATCAGAGGGTAGTCCTAAGCATTTGTTGTACTCACAGAGGCAATAAATAAAGCACAAACTCAAGAATAAATCTAAGACCAATTTACAAAAATGAAATAAACTGTTAAATAACTTTTCAGACTAAGAGCTTCATTCTACAGTAAGTACTTTTCAAAATATAATGTTTTACATTCACAAAATAAATCACTTGTGAGCAATTACACACCATTGAAGTCATTGAAGAAAATAGACGAATGCATATAAAATGATAGAGTTGGATTTTGAGGTTCACCTCCCGTATTTAGGTAAGTAGCAAGGCCAGGTCCAATGTCCCACCATCAGATTCCCTGGAGCATCTCAGATTCGGCCAGGAGCAGGGTGCTAAAGTTGTTGGTAGCTGGTGCGCTAAGAAGAAGGGGACACCTGAAAACACATTTCACAAGAGGACTTAAAGGTACGTACAAGGGTTCCGACTTGAGGGAGCAGGTTCAAGGGCCTCAGTGGGACCACCATTGATTATCGCTACCCAGGCAGGGCGGGCTGAGTGCAGAGCAGATATCTCAGCCAGGCGGCGCGCATCAATATGTCCTCGGGGTCAGGGGCAGGGGAAGGCAGGCTGCAGGGATGATTCTGAGACATTTGGGACACTCACAAAGTGTGTCACAGGGGTCTTGACATCCCTTGACAGATGCTTGCTACCTGGGCAGTTGGGTTCTGGAATGGACTCTTCGTCTCAGTGTAGGTTGCAGGGGTCTGGTACCCTAAGTATTGGTGCAGCACGGCTCAGGTAGGTCCTGGGTCTCCAAGCTCAGTGGGGAGACAGAACCGACCCTCCAGAGCTCATGTACCTCTTTTTGCTTGATTGCTGCATCAGAGTCACTGGGGAGCAGCAATTCAGTAAAGAGGACTCTGTGGGTCTAGTGCCTGTGGTCGGCAGGGCAGTAGTTTCTCTAACCCAAGGAAGTTCTCAGGCAATTAGCAAAGGGCCAGGCATGCTCTGGGATTCCTGGAGTCCTCACAGCAGCAGGATCAGGCAGCACACCACGATTGTCAAGTCCTGGAAGCAGCAGGCAAGGTGTTGTGCCAAAATTCTGCAGCAGGCCTTCTGTCCTCAGGTCAGCATCTCTTCCTTGTCCGTATCTTCTTTGCATCCATTGAATATGAAGTTCAGGGTATAGGAGTGCCACCTATGCATTAAATACAGGGGGGTAAAAGGGAGTGACAGGTAGTAGACAATGGGCTACCTACTTTTAGGGTGTCTACACCATCTAAGTGACCATTTCATGTGGGAAGGGTTACTACTATACCCCAATAGAGTCCTTCTAGCCATCCTAAGATGGAGGAATTGGAAACCTCCTAATTTAACTAATTATCCCACATGTACTCCCACCTAATGTGCAGTAGGAAAAGTGGGGTTGGCATCCTCTACTAGTTGGAGCTGCCTGACTTGCATTTCAAAGTTGGCATTACTTTTCAAGCTTCGCACCCTGGAAGGCCATCCTGGCCTGGGGGAGGTTTGAAGCAACTCCGCCCAGAGCAGATTTTGTTCCTGGCCTATGAGAGCACTGGCTCTCACCCCATTAAGTCAGAAACATGTCTGGTGGTGGCAAGGGGACTAAGACAAGTCAGAGACCACACTAGTTCTTAGTAGGTTTAGGTTTTCAGGGTATCTCCTAAGGTGTCTTCTGTGTGCATTTATTAATACATCCACCACTGGCATCAGTGAGGATTTATTGAGACAGGTTGTTTGGTACTAAACATCTTAGGGTACTGTGAAGCCATCATGGAGCTGGGAAACTCATGATGACAAGTATCCAGCCCATTCACTCTCTATGGCTTCCCTGTACTCTTACAATATCCAAGAAGGGACTTAGATATTGCAGGGTCATATCTGCTCATGTAGATATGTCCACACATGGGATATAGTGCATCCTTCCTTAGGGCTGTAAGGCCTGTAGTAGGGGTGACTAACCTATACCTCATGCAGTGTATGGAAGGCATGGCACACAGGGCTCTGTGCTATGTCGACTCTTCATTTTTCTCTGCACCAAGACACACAGCCTGCAATAGCAGTTTGCAGGGTCTTTGGGAGGGGTCCCTAGGGTTGCACAATTTGTGCTGCAGCCCTAGTGTACCCTCTTCATTCCTAATGCCCTCGATACCAGGGGCACCATTTACTAGGGACTTACACATGGTGCTGGAGTTGTGTGAATCATGGTACAGTTTTAGGAAAGATATCTGGCACTGGAAACCTGGTTAGCAGGGATGCAGTGCACTTTCAATTTGAAATCAAATCATGTTTCCAGTTCGGGGAGGACATGACCTGGCAGTTCAAGCTGGACTGTTCCCATGGGGAGCAGGGTCAATACTAATTAACATATGGCTTCTGTACAAACTGGAATGGCATGGTGAGCAAAAAAAAAAAGCTGGATTTATACTCAGATCTCGCTAGTGGGGGTGAATGTTGACATTGCTCAGTATTCCATCCATCAATAGTTTTTTTTGCATTTCTTACCCTGAGTAGGAAGGGTATGCCCAGACGTCAGACCCGTGCTCACCATGCCATTGGAGTCAAACTTGCCTGGCTGATGAGGAGTGATACCTCAAAACTGGTCCCAGGATGCTTGTATCTGGTCCAGGGAGGACTGGCAGTTTGCATTGGACTGTTCCCATGAGCAGCAGGGTCAAGACTGATTTGCATATGGCTTCTGTCAAAACTGGAATGGCATGGTGAGCAAACAAACAATGGATTTACGTCCAGTTCTCTGTACTGGGGATGAATGTTTGACATTGTTCAACATTCTGCCCGTCAATTGTTCTTTTTGGACAGGATGCAGGGTATTCACGTGAAGGTGTGAGACTATACCCAGCTCCTCTTTTCTATCCTACCCAGAATTGCCCATCAGGATGTGGATGGCCCTTCAGTCACACCTAAGCTCCCTCTGTGTGTGGCTGTCTATAGAGGAAATACAAAAGGCTCATCTCTCACCCATCCCACACGTGTATCAGAGACAGGCTGCAGGTAGACAGAGCTAGGAGCAGAAAAATACCAACTTTCAAAAAATTTGATTTTTAACACTATAATCATTAATTCGGCAATACCATTAAATAGGATATGTAATTACAATTCAATTGGTACTAAACATGACAGATCCACCTTCTTTAAATTAGGAATTGCACTTATTAAATGTAACAAGGAATCCCCAATGTTAACCTATGGGAGTGGTAGGCCTCACAGTAGAGAAAAGCGAATTTGGGAGTTTTTCTCTACCAGGACATGTAAAACTTAAAAGTACATGTCCTACCTTTTAATTTTAATTTCATTACAAGACAGGAAGCTACATTATGCATTAATCTTTTAATGCAGCTCACAAACACAGCCGCTTACATCACAAAGGTAAGAATAAGAATTAGGTGACATCATAGTATCCATAAAGGCCAGGTGCCAAGGGAGATCAGCCTCTTTTAAATGCGGCTCTCAAACAGATAAGTTGTCTTTCTTAAACCTCTATCTTTACATTGCTTAGAGTTTTTTCTGTTAAGCCACATTTTATATGCTAAGCTTATTAAGTTAGCTCATTTTGTTTAACTTTATGCTTTCTGCCTCTCATTGTTTGGCTATATGCTGGTATATTCTACCCTGTACTGTTAACTGTACTGCCATCCTGTTTAGTTTGGCTCTTTCCCTCCCTTTATGACTTTCATCCGATACTGGTTGGTTACCCCGGACCTCTCCCCACCCCCAAGACTTCTTATTTTTGGTCGTCTTGCCCTTTACCTTGTTAGGTCCCTGTCCCTTTAGGATATCTTGGCGCTCTCTTTCCCTTATTCCACGCTGCCCCGCGTTTCCTTCAATTGCCCCCTTTTGGCCCTTTTCCGACCGGTTTTTCCTCCGTTGCGGTGGCTCGCGCTTGCACCGATATGTGAGCTCACGTCACCCCTGGGTAGAGGAATGACCCTTGGCAGCGGCGCCGCAGCGCGCCCTACCTCGTAAGGGTCATTCCTCTCTCCTCCGTGTGTTCAACTGCCTCGAGCGAGTCAGCTACCCTACGGAGCCAAGACTCAGCTGTCTGCCTCGTTTCCCCTCAGCAAGAACTAGATTATCTAACAGAAGCCAATACAACTCTCTACCTACTTTAACTGTGCCCTATATTTATAAAAAAAAAAAGGCAAGATAAGCTTTCCTCTCGTTTATATTACCACTTTGCTTTGTCCTCATGTCAGATATGGAGAGTGAAGACGCTACAGCTTCCTCTCCCTCTCATAATAGTGACGCATTTAAAAAAAAATTAAAAAAGAAATGAGAGCATGCATGCTCGATACTATTAACGAGGTAATGTCTCGTAAGAGGACTCTCAGTGATCCTGGGCAACACCCTAACGACCCTACAAAGCCTAAAGCACCTAGGAAAACCAAGCACACTATGGGCAGTTGTGCGGGGAACTTTGGAGGTCCAAGCACCTCTCTGGATTTGGGAAGCCTTAGCGCTCCAAGAGGCATTGGTGCCCCTCGCGGCACAACTAGGTTGGGTACCCCTGTCGGTACAACTCTGGAAGGTGTCCTAAGCGTCACAAGTGGTGATGGTGCTAGTGCTCATTCTGATACCTACTCTGACATAGAGGAGACTTTCGAGGAACCCTACAACGAGTTTGTTTTCGACCCTAATGATTACTTTTTCAATGACTCTGACCCCAACTCCTTTTCTGAGTTAGACCCTCCTCCCTCCTCCAAGGATGCTATCCTTGACCCCCTAGGGGGAGAGATGTTTTCTCCTGAGAATATCTCACGCCCTAATAGTTCTAAATGGTCCCCCCAGGAACATGTCGGCAAGTTTATAACCAAATGGTTAAGAAACTCCTTGGAAAATGATACAAGGAACATTATGCGGGCTAAGTGCCCGAGACCATGGATTGGGGATAAGGTCTGCCAGACCCCCAACCTCGACCCAGACCTTATTAAATTTCTTTTTAAACTGGGAAAGGACCCAAGAAAAGGGCTTGAAAGAGCATTTAAATCCTGCCAGGACCGCCTTCTAGACATGCTAGGCCCTCTCACCAAAATCTTTGACCTTGATGAGGAATCCTATATTTCAGATACTCCCCTTGACACTGCACTTATTAGGGGTTGCCAGAGAGCTATCGTGTTCTTAGGGAATGCTAATTCGAGCCTGAACATGGAAAGGAGAAAAACTGTCCTAAACAGAATTAACCCCAAACTTGGCGACCTTGCCGACAAGGAACCTTCGTCCGAGCCCCAAGGCCTACTTTTCGGGCAGGACATGATTAAGTCAATTGGCAGATATGTTGCGACCTTTACGGCGCTTGATAGGGCTCAAAGCAACTTGAAAAAAGTCTTCCCTTCTAATGTTTTTGGTCAGGCCGGAAGAAGGGGCCGTGCCAACTTCCGGCCCTATAACTCCGGCAGAGGAAGAGGTGGTGCAGGAAGGGGATACTACCCCTCGAACAAACAGTTTTACCCCCAACGAGGAGGTCGTGGTTCCCGAGGCAGAGGCTTCTCCTCCCGTGGAGCACCTAATACCAAACCTCAAGTAAGTGCCCTCTTTCCTCTTTCCCCTCCAAAGGTCGGGGGAAGGCTGAAATTCTTTTACCATGTTTGGGAAAGTTATACTCAGGACCCGTGGGTCCTACAAACTGTCCGCGGGTTCAAGATAGATTTCGTGGACATCCCTTACCAATCCACGACTCCAAGACCCTTGGACCTCCCCCCGGAACATCTAGCTATCGCCAAGGAGGAGGTCTCCTCTATGCTAAAAAAGGGAGCTATTATCGAGGTTCCTTGGTCACAAAAGAATTTTGTAAGTACCCTCTTCTTGGTAGAGAAAAAGGACAAAGGTTGGAGGCCAGTGATAAATTTACGGGAAGTAAACAAATACCTAGTTTATCGCCACTTCAAGATGGAGGGCATCCATCTTCTCAGGGACCTTCTCCTTCAAGGAGATTGGTTAGTCAAGCTAGACCTAAAGGACGCCTACTTTACTATCCCCATGGCCAGGGAACATCAATCCTTCCTCCAGTTTATTTGGGACGGACACCTCTACCAATTTCAAGCTCTCCCCTTCGGTCTCTCATCCGCCCCCTGGTGTTTCACCAAGGCCATGAGAGCCATTGTTTCGATTCTGAGAGCAAGGGGGGTTCATTTAATTATCTACTTAGACGACATCCTCATCATGTCTCAAACCCAGGAACAAATTTTAGAAGACCTCAGGGTCTCCATGGAGTTGATAGAGGATCTCGGCTTCATTATAAACAGAGAAAAATCCATCCTGACGCCCTCAAAATCCCTCGAGTTTTTAGGTTTCACCGTGAACACCTCAAGCTGTCTTTTTTCACTGCCGAAAAAGAAGATTGCGAAAATTCGAAAAGAAATCAGGTTTGTCCTGAGACATCAATCTCTCTCCCTACGAGAATTAGCCAGACTCTTGGGTCTTCTTTCTTCTTTGATCCAAGCTATCTTTCCGGGTCCCCTAAACTACCGTGCTCTCTAGAGGGTGAAAGCCCAAGCTCTCCGGTCCGGTCTCTGGTATGGGGACAAGATTTCACTGGACCAACCAGCGAGACTGGAACTCTCTTGGTGGCTGGACAATTTGGATGCATGGAATGGAAGGGCTATCTTCGGTTCCACCCCAGACTTTGTCTTGGAGTCAGACGCCAGTCTCCACGGCTGGGGCGCTCGCCTCCTCGACCAAGACACCGGTGGAGTTTGGACCCTTTCGGAGTCCTCCCTTCATATAAATTTTTTAGAGCTGACCGCTGGACTCTATGCCTTGATGAGTTTCAGACACTCACTTCAAGGCAGATCTGTCCTACTGAAAATGGAGAACGTTTCTGCGGTCTCTTACATCAACCGTCTCGGTGGCACGAGGTCCGCGGACCTATCGGATCTGGCCAAGAAATTATGGATGTTCTGTTTAGAACACAAAATTTCCTTGAGAGCAGAATACCTTCCAGGGAAATCCAATATTTCAGCGGATTGGAACTCAAGGTTCCTTCAGGATTTCAGCGACTGGAAACTCGATGTGACCATCTTCAATTCCCTGAACATTCTTTGGGGTCCCTTCGACGTGGACCTTTTCGCAAGCAGATTGACCTTCCAACTCCCCCAGTATTTCAGCTCGATGCCAGACCCGGGTGCTCTAGCTGTGAACGCTTTCTTCCAGCCTTGGGCTCCCCTTCGCCCTTACGCCTTTCCCCCTTTAGCAATGATTCAGAGGGTTTATCAGAAAGTGAGACAGGAACAATGCTCCCTTGTCCTGATAACTCCTTTCTGCCCGTCTCAAGCCTGGTTCCCCACAGCTCTGGAACTTTCTTGCGACGTTCCTTTCCTGATTCCCGCAATTCAGGGCCTCCTCCTAAACGCAGACGGAGAGGATCATCACCTGGTTCTTTCAGGGAGTTTGAACCTTCTTGGCTGGAAAGCGTCAGGCAATCTCACCAATTGTCTGGACTTTCGTCGTCTGCTCTCACTCTCCTCGGAGAGTCATGGGCACCTGGAACCCATTACAGATACAATAACATCTGGAAGAAATGGTCTAGTTGGTGCTTGGAGAGGAACTTGGACCCCGTGGAGGCTCCTATAGTCTGTATTGTTAATTTCCTTGTTGAAATCTATGATAATGGTCTCTCCTATAGATCAATTAATTGTTTTAGATCTGCAATTTCAGCCGGTCACGCTCTTGTCAATGGTAAAACAGTAGGTAAGAACGTTATTATCTGTAGAGTTCTTAAAAGTATTCGCCTTAAGAGACCCCCTCGTCCTAGATATCAATCCGTTTGGGATGTTAAACTTTTGCTTGATCTCTTTTGTTCATGGCCTAACAATTCTCTCCTTAACAGGAAATGTCTCTCAATTAAGCTTGCCTCTCTTTTATGTCTAGTTTCTTGTCGCAGAGTTTCTGATGTCAAAGCTCTGGACATCTCTAATAGATGTTATGACATGTTTGGTGTTAAATTCGAAATATTTAGAAGAACTAAAACCATGTCCGATTCTATCTTTTACCCTCGTTTTGATTCTCATCCAAAACTATGTGTTGTTGATTGCATGAAGGAATACGATTCCAGAATGTCTAACCTTCGTCCTCCTGATGCAAATCAACTTTTAGTTTCTTACGTTAGTCCCTTTAAACCCATCTCATCATGCTCTATCGCTAGGTGGGTTAAAATTGCTATGAACCTTGCTGGTATTGACCTGTCTAAGTTCCAGGCTCACTCTCTCAGGAGTGCTATGGCCAGAAAATCATTCTGGTCTGGTGGTAAGTTGGATGCTATCCTTAAGTCCGCTGATTGGTCTAATGCCTATACTTTCGCACATCATTATTGTAAACCAATTGAACATGTTTCTGATGCAGTTATTCAAGGCTACCAACATGCATAATGTAGCCTCCTATCTTGTAATGAAATTGCGATTCTCCTATTAACATGACGAGAGAATCTGGATTTCATTAAAGACACGGAGGCTAACATTATCCCTCCCTGAGGGTAATTGTGAATTGTTATTTAATCTGGTTTACAATTTTTTTCATGCTCTCTTACTCTGATGTTTCTGTTCATGCTTCTTATGAAGACCTTTTCTCTCCTTCTCGTTGATTTACTTTGTTTTCCTTTTCAGACAATTCTAATTGATGAATCCACATAGAATTCAAGATGGTCTCTAATTCTTCATTCAACTTCAAGTTTTATTCCTCTGTTTCAACTTCTCCTGTCACTCGAGGCATTTAAAAGAGGCTGATCTCCCTTGGCACCTGGCCTTTATGGATACTATGATGTCACCTAATTCTTATTCTTACCTTTGTGATGTAAGCGGCTGTGTTTGTGAGCTGCATTAAAAGATTAATGCATAATGTTAGCCTCCGTGTCTTTAATGAAATCCAGATTCTCTCGTCATGTTAATAGGAGAATCGCAATTACACATCACCCTGCCCTAAGGTAACTTACATCCTTCTTCCACTGCAAGATAGAAGACATCCACGACAGCTTCAACACCGAGACAGCCCCAACAGACAGCAACACAACAGACCCTCCGCACACCACCGACCACATCCCGTTGCTAGCCTTGGCCAGCGTGAGCGTCGATGACACCATCAAGACCATGAGCACAATCCACTCCGGCTCACCATCAGACCCATTCCTGCACCACGTCTTCAACAAAGTAAGCAGCTCCATCGCACCCCACCTACGCAATGTAATCAATCTCTCCCTTGAGACCACGACCTTCCCAGAGAGCTGGAAACTAGCCGAAATCAACGCCCTACTCAAAAAACCCATGTCAGACTCAAGAGACCTCAAGAACTTCCGACCCATGTCTCTGCTCCCCTTCCCGGCCAAGGTCATCAAGAAAATCGTTAACAGACAGCTAACCCGATACCTCGAAGAGAACAGAATCCTGGACCCTTCCCAGTCAGGGTTCCGCAGCAACCACAGCACAGAGACCGCCCTCATAGCCGCCACTGATGACATCAGGACCCTGCTAGACAACGGGGAGACTGCAGCACTCATCCTCCTAGACCTCTCCGCCGCCTTCGACACCGTCTGCCACCGTACACTACGCGCACGCCTCCACGCCGCAGGGATCCGAGACAAGGCTCTAGAATGGACCACCTCCTTCCTCTCCGGCAGAACCCAGAGCGTCCGCCTCCCCCCGTTCCGTTCCAAAGCCTCCGAGATCATCTGAGGCGTACCTCAAGGATCCTCCCTCAGCCCGACACTGTTCAACATTTACATGGCCCCGCTCGCACACGTCACCCAACAGCACGACCTCAACATAATCTCCTATGCCTACGACACTGAACTGATCCTCTCCCTCACCAAGGACCCCATCACCGCCAAAGCCAAACTCCATGAAGAAATGAAGGCCTTTGCAGACGGAATGAAGATCAGCCGTCTGCAGCTGAACTCGGACAAGATGGAGGTCCTCATCCTCGGCTACAACCGGTCAGCCTGGGACGACTCCTGGTGGCCAACGGCACTCGGGGCAGCCCCGACCACGCACGCAACCTGAGAATGACCAAGCGAGTCAATGCTGTCTCCTCCTCCTGCTTCAACACCCTCCACATGCTCCGCAAGATCTACAGATGGATCCCAACAGATACAATAAAGACAGTCACCCAGGCCCTAGTCAGCAGCAGACTCGACTACGGAAACACCCTCTACGCGGGAGCCCCGACCAAGGTCATCAATCGACTACAACGCATCCAAAACACCTCGGCACGACTGATCCTCGATGTACCACAACACGACCACATCACCCCCCACCTGAGAAACATACACTGGCTCCCCGTCAACAAGACAATATCCTTCAAGCTCCTCATCCACGCACACAAGGCACTCCACAAGACCTAACCAGCCTACCTCAATGGACGGCTCTCCTTCTACATCCCCAACCGCCAGCTACGCTCCACCGACCTCTCACTCGCCACCGTCCCACGCACCCAAAGCACAACCACCGGCGGGAGATCCTTCTCCCACCTTGCCACCAAGACATGGAACATCCTCCCACTGAGCCTACGACAGACCCAAGACCTGCTGACCTTCAGGAGGATACTAAAGACCTGGCTGTTCGATCAGTAGAGGCCCCCACCTCCCCCCCTCCAGCGCCTTGAGACCCTCACGGGTATGTAGTGCGCTTAACAAATGACTGATTGATTGATTGAATAAAAGAGGAGTTTAACACCTTGGCTGCTATGGGGTTTTCCCGCTGTGCGTTGGAAATTGACATTTTCCATTGTTCGTGACAAGGTCAGCTCGTCAAACGCACAGCGCAGGTAACACTCATGACGAGCTGACCTTGTCATGAGCATGGAAGGGGTTAAAGCTTGGCAAGGGGTTTTCAATGCCAATTCAACATGGCAGTGTATACTGCTCACAAAGGCCCTGCAGTAGCAGGCCTAAGCTATATTTTAAAGGGCTACTTAAGTGGGTGGCACAATCAGTGCTGCAGGCCCACTGGTAGTTTAATTTACAGGTCATGGGAACAGGTATTGCACTTTACTCAGAACTTATACGTAAATTAAACAAGCCAATTGTGGATGGGTCAATCAAGTCATGTTTAGGGGGAGAGCACATGCACTTTAGCACTGGTTAGCAGTGGTAAAGTGCCCAGAGTCCTAAAATAAACAAAAACAAGGTCAACAAAATGGAAGGAGGAAGGCAAAAAGTTTGGGGGTGACCATGCAGAAAGGGCCATTTCCAACACTAACCTCAAAACGAATGGTAAGCTATGGGTAACAGCATTTCCTAGGTCAGCTTTCTGAAAGTACCCAAGATGTCTTTAGCAAACCCAACAGCTGCACTGTCTGGTAGGCATCGACCTACCAAACAGACACATGTCTTGTCTAGTGGCCTAGCCACAGCTCCTGTGGATAGCTTTTATCAGTAGATTTGGAATAATCAGTTGGAAATTGAATTAATTATTTTTACAGTTCCTGACAGTCAATTAAGCTTGATTTTTCTAAACAGGTGTGAAATATTTTGTGCAGTGTTTTCACTGTTTTACTGTTTGAAGTGTTGCACAAATACTTTACACATTGCCTCTTAAGTTAAGCCTGACTGTTCTGTGCCAAGCTACCAGGGACAGGACACAGGTTTATCTAGGGTGTATTTGTGAATTACCCTGTCTAGGATTGTGGTACCTGCTTGGACTCTGTGAATACCTCTGCTAACCAGAAACCCAATTTCTGACAGTTTGTAACTCACATTTTCTGGCTTTTTATCTTCTGGCTTTATTTGCTTTAGGCTGACCAGCTTGAGTCCGTCCCTTCCATTGCCCAAACATTGTTCATTGTTTTGTTCCACAAACTCGCTATCTGTAAACTGGCTTTAAATCTTGTTCTTATCTTGTTACATTTCCTATGCATTCAGAGACAGAGGTCAAATGTCAAGCTCTCTTTGCTTTCTCTGACTTCAAAGTGAGAGAATGTATGTAACAATCCTGCTGAGTACCCTTGTAGGAGGAAAGGGTGCAATATGTATTTTTTTCTAGCACACAACAAAAAAAAAGAACTGTGCTGATGTTTCAGAATGATTACAAATGAAGCAAATTTGTTTCCAATTCTGAAGTGCGGTGTAAACAAATATTTGAATACGATCAAAACACATCAATATACTAGGTGATTAAATTTGCACACATTATTCACATTATTACACATCTAGGGTGTATTTGTGAATTACCCTGTCTAGGATTGTGGTACCTGCTTGGACTCTGTGAATACCTCTGCTAACCCGAAACCCAATTTCTGACAGTTTGTAACTCACATTTTCTGGCTTTTTATCTTCTGGCTTTATTTGCTTTAGGCTGTCCAGCTTGAGTCCGTCCCTTCCATTGCCCAAACCTTGTTCATTGTTTTGTTCCACAAACTCGCTATCTGTAAACTGACTTTAAATCTTGTTCTTATCTTGTTACATTTCCTATGCATTCAGAGACAGAGGTCAAATGTCAAGCTCTCTTTGCTTTCTCTGACTTCAAAGTGAGAGAATGTATGTAACAATCCTGCTGAGTACCCTTGTAGGAGGAAAGGGCGCAATATGTATTTTTTTCTAGCACACAACAAAAAAAAGAACTGTGCTGATGTTTCAGAATGATTACAAATGAAGCAAATTTGTTTCCAATTCTGTGGTGTAAACAAATATTTGAATACGATCAAAACACATCAATATACTAGGTGATTAAATTTGCACACATTATTGTTTGTGTGCACAAAAATCTAATTTGAAAATATGGTGTCTGTAATGGCACTGCTCTACCACATCATGGATACTCCACACCACGTTATTCCACTTCACTCTTTGCCCTTCGACTCTATGCCATGACACTCCATGCTACTCCACTCCACTCGATGACATGCCACTCCACTCTACGCCGCACCACTCTATGGCATACCACACCACTTGACTCCATGCCACTCCAATCTACACCCCTACACCACTTATTCTGTTGTGAACGTATCTAGGACCCTAATTAAATATTCCTGATTTATGCCCTTATGTGGTTATAACAAATCCAATCCTTATAAAGGCATAAGAATCATATCCATATTTAGTCATAGCCAATGCAGTCCAAATACGGCAAGGCAACTTCCCTAGACTCCTAGAAAGTACAACACGTTCTTTAAACAAAACCAAACATCCAGCAGCCCGGGAATTCCCCCTGCTTTTGTTGTGATTTGTCCTAGAACTCCTGAGAGTCCTGAAAGAACTGCCAGTTCTTAGTGACAGTTCTTAGTGACCTCTTATGTCCAACCTTACGTCAAACACAACACCTTCCTGGTATAAATATACC
The DNA here is from genome assembly GCF_964263255.1 of Lissotriton vulgaris. Taxonomy (NCBI): domain Eukaryota; kingdom Metazoa; phylum Chordata; class Amphibia; order Caudata; family Salamandridae; genus Lissotriton; species Lissotriton vulgaris. The sequence continues at coordinate 76,021,950 of NC_141690.1, forward strand.
AGCATTTGCCTTAAGCAACACACGGTGGTTTGGAGCAGAGCGGCTCTCTACTTACCCAAAGCCCAGCTGATGCGAGTGCCGAAGGAAGCCGACCCTCCCATTTGACGCACTGAGAAAGACGCTGTCTTTTCTCCTGCCGAGAAATCCAGCTCCAGTGTTTCCAGTCACCCTTGCAGGTTGCTGGGAGATCGAGTTCTGAGAAAGAGATACAAGACCTCCTCCATTCTAAAATCAAAGTTCGGAGCTGATTAGACCCTTAGAGAATTCTTGATTCAGATTCTTGGCAAAACTAACTTAACTTAAACTGCAGCTCACTTACTCCTTCCCAGGTATTAGGCTTAGGTTAGGTACACTTTTACTGTACGCACTTTACTTTATGATAAGTATTGCAATTGTAGCAATTCATTTCTCTTGCATGAGAAAGAAGACTGCTCAATAAATAACAACTTTTATTGAAAACGCCCGTCTCTCTATTTCTCTGCACTCTGGTGAAACTAAGCATGCACGATTGACTGAGTGAAATAGCTATCTATTGTTTTCACACGACTCTGGAGATATACTCCTTATTCTGGAGGGAGCAAAGTTGTCATGTTTATGCGGTTGTCAGAAACTAATCCCTTCTTGTCTAATCAGGAAAGTTAACACCTTCCTGATCTTTTGAGAAAGTTTCTAGTGACCTCTGAGCTAGCTGGCATACCTAATTAAGTCTAACATATTCAGTAGAGACCTAGTCGACCTCAGTCCTACGTCTAAACTACCGTTTATGTTATTCCAATGCGCAGAGCTTATTGGGAATATAGGAACTACACTACAATTCCACAACACGCCACCCCACTTTACACATCTCCACTCCACACCACTTACCCAACTCCATTCTAACCCACTCCAATCTACCCACTCCACTACAATCTGTCCCACTCCACTCCAACAAACCCCAATCTGAATCTACCCCACACCACTCCACTTTGTTACAATCTACTCTACTGTAATCTACCCTACCCAGAGGACCAGTCACCATATATGCTAATAAATAACACATCTAAATATTTGTTCCCCTCTTTTTTTCCTCTGCTTGTTTTAAATCGATTAACATGCAGACAAATCCTTGTATCAGCATACATCTGGAGAAAAATCGCTCAAACACTTTTTAAACAACATGCTGTGACAGTGTCAGGAATTAGCCTAGGACTTAGAACACTCCAAGGGTGAGGGCTACAGACAAACATCCACAGCCAGTTAGGACATCATGTTCTAGCAATTACAGCAATGGCACAAAACATACACAGGCGTCAAAAATCTGGAGAATGGGAAAGTGGAGACTGGATTAGCCATTTACAGCTGGGGTTGTGAAGCTCAGTAAAGGGTGTCAAGAACTGGTTTCAATTCCAGGCTATGCGAGGCAGTTCCAGGTAAAATTACAGCAACTAGAAGTACTCAGCTTGGCAAAAGCACATGATAGGCTTTCTCCTCTTGAGTCTCCCCGTTTTCACCCATTTGATGTTTCCAAATGTTTTTCCCTCTCTTGGTTCCCTTAGCAGTTAGTACCCTCTTGGCAGGACTCTACCATTTCCCTTCTGTTTTCTGTTTCCTTACAGCTCCGTTCTACTCACCATTTGACATTTCACCATCGCTTTGGTTCACTTATCGCAGATTCCAATACTGAGTCATGCTTGACAGACCCTCCCTACATTTTTAGATTTCTGACTGTATACTGGTTGTTGGTGGGATAGTAACAGCAAATCTCCTACCTGAACCTGGTAAGCCTAACTTTGGTTTTAAGCTTTTTAGTGAGTAATGGTTATTATAGATCTGTGTCTAACATGCTGTATGCCTTCACTATAGAAACTCAATGGTCTAGCACATTCTTGTGAATTACCAGGATATCCTGAGCTGCATTGTCGTCAGGGCCTTGTCTGTCTTTTTGTCCACTGACCCCTCTTTTCCTTGAGGTAGTATTAGCTGCAAGTGTGTTACCTGTTGCACTGAGGTTATGCTGTTTTAGAGAGAGAGAGATGGAGTATCTCAGCTACTTAGAAATCTCTACCAGCTTCGAATTCTCCCAAACCCGTGCAGGCACATACTATTTTCCAGACCAATCAGACACAGGAAGAACACTGAGATACTGTTGGCTGATGCGAGTAATCTTCCTGCACTTCACACCCCAGCATCCCTGCAATAGTCTTAGCCATTATTGCTTTGATGTTTGTCCCATCATTCTCTGAGATACTCCTCTGTTCCAAAACTGTAGTAGGTTCCTGTTGAGTAAATATCAACAAAATGAAGTCAAAGATATAAGTTCATTCATGGAAATGAAGCACTCCCTGCATGCAGCTCCGGTCACAGAGAGAATATCCAGTAACTGATAACAATACAGTTAGGGCATACATTACAGCAGTAACCAACTGGGGATGGTCTCGAGTGATGCACAATTGAACAATAATATCACTCGAGACCAAACTGAATAAAAACAATGGCACGAGTCGGCGCGAGTCCACGTGGTGAGCACACGAGGGAAACCTCGCACCAAGCATGTACTCGCGCTGACTCGCGCACTACACAACACACCTTCCCCCCTTAAAGAGAGAAGAGAAGAAGAGGAGAAAGAAAAAAAAAGAAAAAAAAAAAAACACAATAAATTACACTTTTCTGGTAATGAAAGCAACAAAATCAGACAACCATTTCGGTTTTTTAGTGACTCTTTTAGGTAAAGAAACCCCATACTGGACAATAACATCTTGGTTGATGACACTGCTATCTGGACAGGGAGCTACAGTAGGAACAGTATCTTGGTTGGTAAGACAACTATTTGAACAGCAAGGTGATACGTCAGCAGTACAAGAATCCTCATCCAAAAAAGAAAAATCAGGATGTTCAGGAATAACTTCCTTACAGTAGACATCCTTGTCAGCCTTGAGGACAGCAATTCTACTCAAATTCCAAACTTTATTATTAGAAAGTCTCACAGAGTTTTTCAAAACTTCTGAAACTTCAAAAGGACCCATAAATGAACTTTCACCTTTCTTGACCTTCCATGGTTTCTTGACCTTTACCATCATGCCCACTTCTACCTTGGGATCTTTTTTTGAACCACATTTCTCATCAAAGTATTTTTTGTTTGAACAATGGGTGCGAATAAGGTTTTCCTTGACTATACCCAAATCCACTTTGGAAGGAGTGGACTTCACCAACCACGAGGGGTTCGCCTTTGTCCTAGGAACTCTTCCTCTCATGATCTCAAAAGGAGAATACCCAGTCATTGAGTTTGTGGTTGTTCTGTACATCCACACCTTCTTAAAAATCTCTACTTCCCATGTTTTGTCATCATTACTAGTGATCTGTATGGCCCCTTTCAGAACCCTATTGAATCTCTCTATAACCCCATTCCCACTGGGATTATATAAAGAAGTGGTAGAGTGGACAATGCCAAGTCTTGAAAAATAGTCATTAGCTTTCTTGGAGATAAATTGTACACCATTGTCAGATATTATCTTTACTGGTAACCCTTCTTCAATGAAGACTTTATCTAGGAAACACAGGACTGAATCTGTATCTATCTTCTGGACAATTTTGATAATAGGCCATTTTGAGAAAACGTCAATAGCTGCTATAACATACTTGGAATCGCAGCCAATGGGACCCATAATGTCTATAGCAATGGTTTCCCAGGGATTATTTGGAATACTATGTGTACCCATATTGGGTTTCAAAGTAACTAAAGACTTATCAGAATTGGCACATGTCACACAATTTCTGACCAATCTTTCAATAAACATGTCAATCCCTGGCCACCAAAATAAATGTTTAACTTGTTGCTTGGTTCTAACCATGCCACTATGACCCTCATGACCCTGTAAAACTATAATTTTCCTTACACCTACTGGTGGTACTATGCGCTCACCTCTTTTAATGATGTCCCCACAACATGAAAGTTCTGACCTTACTTCCCAGAAGCTTCTCAACTCCGGACTCAAACACTTCTTTTCAGGCCAAGTGCCAACTATATATCTGGCAACACTTTTTAAAATATCATCACTCTCAAATTTCTCTTTCCACAAAGTCTGATCAATAGAAATGGGACCCTCATCATGTATCATGGCAATCTGGAAATTGTCCCATTCATTATGTAAATCCTCTTGAATAGGTAAAGGCATTCTAGACAAGAAATCCGCAGAGACATTCTCTCTTCCCGGTAAATATTGTATGTTGTAAATAAAATCCTGCAAACGCATGGACATGCGTGCAATGCGTGCTGAAGCTCTTAACATACCTTCTGTAGTAAGTAGCCGTACTAACGGTTTATGATCACTCCTAATAGTGCATTCCTTACCCCAGACAAACACTCTGAAATGTTCCAACGCCCAGATGCACGCTAAAGTCTCCCTTTCTATCGTGGAATACTTTTCCTCGGCAGGAGTAAGTGCCCTTGAAGCATGCGCAATGATAACCTCTTTTCCCTCCTTATTCTTTTGCGAAAACACAGCACCTAGACCTTTTGCGCTAGCATCGGTAGTAATAATGTTTTCCAGAGAAGGATCAAAACAAGATAATGCGCTTGCAGAGCAGATTGCATTCTTCACATCACTGAACTCTTTCTCACATTCACTAGTCCATTCGAAAACAACCCTATTTTTAATTAACTGCCTGATATTATATGTCCTGCACGAGAAGTCAGGTACATACCTAGCGTAGAATTCAACTAACCCTAAAAAGGACCTTACGTCATCCTTAGATAAAGGGTGAGGAGCTGATTTAATCGCTTCTAAAAGTGAAGGTTTGGGTTTGACACCCTCTGCACACAATTCATGACCTAGATAATTTACAGAATGAACACCAAACTTGCATTTCTCATGCTTAATGGTAAGGCCATGTACGTTAAGTGCATTCAAAACTTCCTCTAAAGCCATAATATGTTTATCTTTGTCATCATTGAACACCAAAATGTCGTCCTGAAAACAAATGGCACTGTTACAATCCTTCAAAATATCTTGCATGACCCTCTGAAAAATAGCTGCTGCGGACGCTAGTCCAAAAGGCATCCTATTGAATCTGAAACACCCAAATGGTGTAATAAATGCCGTCAAATCCTTACTCTTCTCACTTAACTCTATCTAGTGATACGCAGCAGATAGGTCAATTGTTGAAAAAATATTAGACCCCCCAACCACAGATAACATTTCGGAAATGCGAGGAAGGGGAAATTGATCTACAACAATATTATGCAATGCATAATCTCACCTTGCCATTAGCTCGCCTGGCAACCACTATGGGCGAAACCCACTCAGAGGACTCTATTCTCTCTATTATTCCGCCTTCCACTAAGGCATTTAATTCATTCCTAACCTCCTCTCTGACAGCAAAGGGAATGTTGCGAGCCTTATGTATTTTAGGACAAGCATTGTCCTTTAAACGGATTTCATGTTTAGAACTGGTTAACTTTCCAATGTCTTTGGAAAAAACATTAGGAAATTTACTTAACATCAGAGAAGAAATACCATTTTGTTCATCAATCAACATCACTGGAGTAGGACTATTAGGATCCAATACAATGTCAAGTTTGCCAAAATCAAACCAGCTAAGGACTGAGGGACCCTTCTTTGAAACATATAATTTTGCAATGCATTTTCTGTTCTTAAATCTGAAAACTAAGGTTCTGAATCCTAAGATATCTATCCTTCCACCAGAATATCCTTCAGGATTGATATCACTCTCTTCTAAATGACTGCCAAGTCTAGGTACAAATAATTTTTTCCAAACAGATTCACACACTATAGAATAGGGTGATCCAGAATCTGCATACATGTTAATCTTTACACCTCCAATAACCATATCACACAAGGGCTTTTTCTTGATGGAATGGTCATTTACATTTAAAACATCGGCATCCTTTATGTTCAAAACAAACAAACAGTCGTTGGAATCATCTGTAAAATCATCCTCATCACTATTCTCATTCAACTCAATACACTTGACTTTTTGATTGACATTACCTCTTCTGCAAGCAGAAGTAAAATGCCCTTTTAACCCACATTTTGAACATTTTTGTCTCAAACCAGGACAAGTTTTATCGTTTGCTAAATGTGATTTGCTGTTACATCTAAAACATTTCAAATTACTCCTTGAAACTTCCGAATTAGGTTTGGAAGAAAATGTCTGCTTCTTTTTGAGAGCATCCCTATTATTACTGTCATACTTTTGATTAATTTTGGCAATAATATTTTTACTGACGGAAATTTCTTTCCCTTTGACTTGTAGTGCACTTCTACAGGAAAGTTCAGCTTTTCTGACAATGGATAAAACAAATTCTAAATTCTCATCACCATTAATCCAAAGTCTCTCCTGTATGGTTTCATTTTTAGAGTGCATGACCACTTGATCCCTAATAAGATCCTCCTGTAAGTTACCAAATTTACAATCTAGCGCCAATGTTTTAAGGGATGAAACAAAATTATCCACAGTCTCCTCACTTAATTGTTTTCTTTGAAAAAACTTAAACCTCGAAATTCCTATGCATACTTTAGGAGAACAGTACTTATCAAAATCATATACCGCCTTATCAAATACATTCATGTCACCACTTGCATACAGGGGTGGTGAGGGACAGAGTCTCTGAATTAAGCAGAACGCTCTCACCCAGTCACGAGATCAGGGCTAGATCCAACACCGTTTTTTAGCTCACTGCACCATCCCAGTTTCAGAACCTGGCTGTATGCAAATTAGTCTGTTCCTGTCCCAGTGCATGATGGGAACAGGGCAAACCAAACTACAAAAGCCAATTCTTACACTGGGAAGGAAACAAGCTCCGGGGGATCGGTTTCTGGCATTACAGCCGTCTTCGGCCCGGTTTGCTTGAATCCTGATGGTGCAATGAGCAAGGGTCTCACATCTGAGAATACCCTTCCACGCTTAGGGTGGACAAAAATATTTACAACAAGGGGTGGTGAGGGACAGAGTCTCTGAATTAAGCAGAAAGCTCTCACCCAGTCACGAGATCAGGGCTAGATCCAACACCGTTTTTTAGCTCACTGCACCATCCCAGTTTCAGAACCTGGCTGTATGCAAATTAGTCTGTTCCTGTCCCAGTGCATGATGGGAACAGGGCAAACCAAACTACAAAAGCCAATTCTTACACTGGGAAGGAAACAAGCTCCCAGGGACCGGTTTCTGGCATTACAGCCGTCTTCGGCCCGGTTTGCTTGAATCCTGATGGTGCAATTAGCAAGGGTCTCACATCTGAGAATACCCTTCCACGCTTAGGGTGGACAAAAATATTTACAACAAGGGGTGGTGAGGGACAGAGTCTCTGAATTAAGCAGAAAGCTCTCACCCAGTCACGAGATCAGGGCTAGATCCAACACCGTTTTTTAGCTCACTGCACCATCCCATGCATTGTGATGAGGTTCCCTGGTGCGGTGAACAGAGTTGATGCATTGTTGAGTTGATTTAGCGGGTCTGCTCCACAGCTAGCACGTGCTCGGCTCCGCCTGAACACTGAAGCTACTCAGTACACACTTTTTTTTGTTGGTTTCGGAAGGTGGCCGGACCGTTGCTTACTGTAGAAGGTAGAACCGGTGAGATTTAGATAATTAAATAGCAAGCAAATTAGGAGCATTTGACTATTTTCCTCTAAAGGTGATGAATACAAAATATCCTTCATTACTCTCTCTGATTCAGTGTCTCCTCTGTAAAGTTCTGTATAGTCAACACACTTTGTGCACACTGCCTAGTACATTATCTGTCTATTGAGCTATAGGATGAATTAATCCAGAAATGCAGCCCTCTGTGAAAGCAAACCTTATGCTGTCTGACTGCTCTCATTATTATTCTGCACCTCGCATTAGAAATAAAAATTACACATCTTGGGGCATATTACCAAGCAATAGCGATAATTATCGCTATTGCTTGGTTAGAGACAAAAATTTACCGCTGAGGTGCGGATATTTCTACCGCAAATAAACCTTGGCATTACCAAGGTGTATCGCAAATGCGATAAAAATCGCCGCAATGCATGAATATCGCTGAAAAGTCAGCGATGTTCATGCATTACCGAGCTAATGCTCTTAGCCATGTTATCCACCTTCCATTGGATAACATGGCTAAGAACTGCTCAGGGCAGGTGTTAGCTTTTGGAGATATTCGCGCTTAGCGCGATTATCTCCAAAAGTTGGTAATAGGAGATAGCGATGTTAGCGACTGTTTTCAGTCGTTAACATCTTGGCACGCCCACTTTGCATGTCATAAGTGATAAATATCACTGACATGCAAAGTGGGGCCCAAGATAAAGTGGGGCCCAAGATGGTCGCTATCTCCTACTAGCTGTCGCTAACTGGTGTTAGCGACAGCTAGGTAATAGGGAGATCATTTTATCTCCGCTTTCTTGGCTTTTAAAGCCAAAAAAGCGGAGATAAACCCCCTTGATAATATGCCCCCTTATTTTTTATTTGTAGCTTATAACAGGCTCCTTTTTATTATGCTCACTGTGAGGTGCTAACAGCCTGCTCATCGCCGAATAGTGTGTTACGGGCCTTTCTTTATTTAGGTTTGTTAAAGTCTGAGATCAGAGCCGAAATAGACGTCAGCTCCCAGTGACTACTCCAGTGAAAGTTTTATTTCGGATCTGAATCAAAGCTTCCCATGAATGAAGGATTGTTGTTGTAATGGTGGTTAGGGGTGCCTCTCACTGGCTGTACAGACACGTGTTTGTAGCCATGGCATGTGAAAAGTGAATATCCTCAGTGACTAACTACAAACACACATGAGCCTGAACAGATTCGATCCGTGTATGTTAAAAGTAACACCCAGAGTAGTTGCATATTCAAGTCCTACTTTTCTGTCCTATGGCTGTGAAATTCTTTTTTCTTATGTATATGAGGTGGTGTCTACAGAGCGTTTTGTGTTTTTTAACTAATGCTTACAGAGCAATAAAAAATTCATTAAGGCTTCGCAAGTCGCAGGACAAACGCACATGATTTGGCCTGTGGGATATCTTGTTTGTCCAGGAAAAGCTGGTTGTCTCAAACAGGAGGCATATCCAGATACCTCAAGAGAAGCTAAGTGTCAGGTAGGTAACGTTCAGAGTTTACTTAAACCCTCTGATCAGCAATGCATTTGGTATGTTCGATATATCAGTGTTGATTAGGAATGCACAGAGGTGACATATAAGCAGTGCTGCCCCAGGTGGAAGATTCAGAAAAGGGGGTGGTGATGGAAAGAGTATCTGAATTAAACAGAACACGCCTACCCAGTCAACAGATCAGGGCTTGATCCATCACCGTTTTTTAGCTCACTGCACCATCCCAGCTCAGAACTTGGCTACATGCAAATTAGTCTGTCCCTGGCCCAGTGCATCATGGGAACAGGGCAGACCAAACTACCAAGCCAATTCTTTTACTGGAAAGGAAACAAGCTTCCGGGGACCGGTTTCTGGCATATGGAAGGTGGAAGAGCACTGACTGGGAGAGGTGCGCTTGAGCACCAGGTGGAATCAAACCAATGCTTCAGGTGTAAGGGGTATCTTGAAATATGCATAAACTTGAGGGTGCTTCCCATTTTTTTAAATCTAGCTTAATCAACCCCAACATTACTGCCTGAAAATTTGCACATCCGAGTAATGTCAAGCGTGTCTATGATTTGAATTTGATTTCTTATATGAGACGAAAGCATTAATACTAGGCTAGGAAAATGAATTGATGCCACATGACCACCATCAATTTCTATGAAAGGGGGAGAAAGTACCTGGCTACTCTACTTTCTATTACCTTCTGTGTCGGGAAAAACCTTAACTTCCTGGTCACAATAGCTTTGCTTATCCTTTGTCACTTTATTTTGCACTTCTTACAAAGAGAGAAACAGAGAGAGATGGGGCTAAGCAGAGCCAGAATGAGAGAGTGTAGCAGAAAGAGAGAGGGGTATAACGAGTATGTTGCAGTAGGGAAACAAAAAGAGGCACGCAGGAACAAAGACAGATATAAGTATAAGCGTATGTACACAGTTAGCTCTACTATAATCAGACACTGGAACAGACCATTGAATGTTGGAATTTAAAATCTTGTCCCGCTTTGGGGTAACTTAAAAAATGTCTCTGCTACAGGAATTTTTAAATATGAGAGAATGTTAATTTGCTTTGGCAAGGCATGCATTGTAGACTGCACTTAACCCACATGAAATGACACATGGAGGCCTGCTTTGGCAGTGAATTGAATCTGGAATTTCTGAGTTTGAGTTGCATGGTCAATATTTATGTGTCACTTTCATAGTTATTGTTAGACCTGGCATCATTGTTGTGAGTCTCCCTTACATTTTGACAGATTGCCTCCTCTGTTTTGATATGTTTTTGCTGGATTTATGCTTTGTGCACTGTGTCACTGCTAATCAGTGCCACAGTGCAAGTGCTCCCAAATTGGTTATTCCATGATTGGGTTATTTGATGTACCTGTCAGCCCCTAGTACAGTGCACCATGTGTGCCCAGGGCTTGTAAATCAAATGCTGCTGGTGGGCTTGCAGCACTGGTTGTGCCACCCACAGAAGCAGCTTGTAAAGTGTGCAAGGCCTGTGTGCAGTCTAGCACTGCCATGTCGACTTGACCAAGTGCACCCACTTGCCAGTCCCTAAACCTTCCCTTTACTTCATATTAGACACCCCTATGGTAGACTCAAGGGCAGGGTGCATTGCAAGTGTAAGGCAGGACATGCTCTAATGTGTGTAGCATGTTCTAATAGTGAATTACAGCCATTTTCGTTTTTCACTATTGAAGGCTACCTGTTCTCATAGGCCAGAATAGGCAGTTAGGTTATTACATTCTTATAATCCGAACTGCCTCAGGGAACATGGTAGAAATTCGAATTTAGTATGCCTGAACTCAGAATAATAAAATATATCTTTCAGAAAAGTTTGTTTTAATATTCTGTGTTTGCAAATACCACTTTTAGAAAGTAGGTATGTGCTTGCCTAACCATTTGAGCCTGCCTCTGCTGGGTTGTGTATTCCTTGTTTGGGTTTGTGAGTGACAGGGCTGGGGGATTCCAGGAGGGGCAGCCCAGTGGTGAATAGAGAGATCTGCATCTAGATGGGAGGGAGGAGTTGCACCTGGGACCTGAATAGGGCTGGGCTTCCCTCTACAATGCTGGCTCCACCCCCTGTGGCTTGTCTGATGTCTCTGCTCGGCACTGTGAAAGGAGAGGAGGAATCATATCAACAGAGTGCTGCAGAGCTTTATCTTCCCTGCCCTGTGCTGGATCCACCTCCTGTGGGGCGTCTGATGTTTCTGCCCTGCACAGTGAAAGGAAGAAGAGAGTCATGTAAACAAAGTGCTCAGGAACTAGTTTGGACTAGGCAGAGGCCTCTCTGCCTTCAGAGAACAAAGGATTTTGGGGTATACATATTGGGACCCTGATCCCAAGAAATTAGATCACTTCTGGAACAAGAAACTTTCTGACAAGGAGAAGAACAAAGGAAGCTGCAGGAGTTGTACTGCCGCTCTCCCAGTGTGCTGTTTGCTGGGTTGGCATGCAGTGGTTGCTTAATTTCCAAGGCAAAGGAGAAGGAACTTTGTAAGGACTTTCATCTACAGAATATTCACCAAGGGCTTGAACTGTGCTTGCCTCCTGCTGAAGACTCAGGGAAAAAAGACTTCACCTCCAGCCCCCTCCTGAATTTCCTTGCTGGGAATTCTGACTCCAGTCACTTGCGTGCCGCTGGGAGCTGAAAGCGCGACGCATCGAGAAGAAGCGTGTCACCGTTGCAGTTGAAATCATCGCAACGCCGGAGAAGTGTGCCTTCGCCGCATTTCCCTGGAAGCATGTGTTCATCGAAGCTGCCTGCTGTTGCATCACCAGAGAAGCGTGACGCCATTGAGAGAGTCGCCATCGCAGCACTGGAGAAGTGTGTCGCAGGGCCTGTCGCGGCTCCAAAGTACAGAGTCATCGCAAGGCTGCCAGGGCGTCATCGCATCGTCATCGCATCGCCGCATCCAGGGCACCATCTTCTCGCATCGCAACCGGATCATCGCATTGCATCAAGGCGCCATCTTGCGTACCACAACGGGCCCGCAGTCAAGTCAAGTCAAGTCAGAGAATTTATATAGCGCACTACATACCCAGAGGGTCTCAAGGCGCTTAGAAGGGGAGGAGGATTACTTGTCAAATATCCACGTTTTAAGTTGCTTTCTGAATGCTAGGTGGTTCTGGGTAAGGCGAAGGTAAGCGGGGAGTGAGTTCCATGTTTTAGCAGCCAGGTATGAGAAAGATCTGCCTCCCATGGTGGTCTTGTTGATGCGAGGTACAGTGGCGAGGGCTTGGTTGGAAGAACGTATTTGGCGGGAGGGGGTGTAGAAGGACAGTCGAGAGTTGAGGCAATCTGGTCCGATGTCATAGAGTGATTTGTGTGCGTGGGTTAGCAGACGGAAGGTGATCCTCTTATTGACGGGTAGCCAGTGGAGGTCTTTAAGGTGACCAGAGATGTGTTCGTTGCGTGGAATGTCTAGTATGATCCTGGCTGAGGCGTTTTGGATTCATTGGAGTTTCTTCTGGAGTTTAGCGGTAGTGCCTGCGTAGAGGGTGTTTCCGTAGTCCAGTCGGCTCGTGACCAGAGCATGGGTGACTGTTTTCCTTGTTTCGGTGGGGATCCAGCGAAATGTTTTTCTGAGCATGCGAAGAATGTTGAAGCAGGAGGAGGATACGGCGCTGACTTGTCTGTTCATTGAGAGTGAAGAATCCAGGATGATGCCTAGGTTCCGTGCGTGGTCTGTCGGGATGGGTGCTTTTCCAAGGGCTTCCGGCCACCAGGAGTCGTCCCATGCAGAGGGGGATGTACCTAAGATGAGGACTTCTGTTTTGTCCGAGTTCAGTTTCAGACGGCTTTGTTTCATCCATTCTGCAACTTCTTTCATTCCTTCGTGTAGATTAGTTTTGGCGGTGCTGGGGTCATTGGTGAGAGAGAGGATTAGTTGAGTGTCATCCGCGTAAGAGATGATGTTGAGGTTGTGTTGGCGGGCGATGGCCGCGAGGGGGCTCATGTATACGTTGAAGAGGGTGGGGCTGAGTGAGGATCCTTGTGGTACGCCACAGATGACTTCAGTGGCCTCGGACTTGAATGGTGGGAGGCGGACTCTCTGGGTTCTTCCGGTGAGGAACGAGGTGATCCATTCAAGAGCTTTTCCTTGGATTCCGATGTTATTGAGGCGTTGTAGAAGGGTGCTGTGGCAGACTGTGTCGAATGCTGCAGAGAGGTCGAGGAGGATGAGGGCGACTGTGTCTCCATTGTCCAGTAGGGTTCGAATGTCGTCTGTTGCTGCGATGAGGGCGGTCTCAGTGCTGTGTTTTGCTCGGAAGCCAGATTGTGAGGAGTCAAGGGATTTGTTGGCTTCGAGGAAGGCGGCGAGCTGGTTGTTGACAGCTTTCTCGATGACTTTGGCCGGGAAAGGAAGGAGCGAGATGGGGCGGTAGTTTTTGAGTTCGGTGGGGTCCGCTGTGGGTTTTTTCAGAAGGGCGGTGAGTTCAGCGTGTTTCCAGTCTTCCGGGAAGGTGGCGGAGTTGAAGGAGCAGTTGATGACGTCTCGGAGGTGCGGTGCTATGACAAAGTCCACTTTGTTGAAGATGTGGTGAGGACATGGGTCTGTGGGGGATCCTGAGTGGATGGAATTCATCAGGCGGATTGTGTCCTCAGTGGAGATTGGGTTCCAGTCGTTAAGGGTGTTCACGGGGGGAGAATGTTCAGCAAGTGGTAGGGTGGGTTGGTTTCCGGGTTGGTTGTCGAAGCTGTTGTGGACGTCTGCAATCTTGTTGTGGAAGAATGAGGCTAGGGAGTCGCAGAGGGCTTGAGAGGGGGTGATGTCGTTGGAGTTGGCCGAGGGATTGGAAAATTCCTTGACGATGTTGAAAAGTTCCTTGCTGTTGTGGGCGTTGTTGTCAAGTCGATCCTTGAATGCTGTTTTCTTGGCCTTACGGATTAGTTGGTGGTGGGTGCGGGTGGCGTTTTTGAAGGCGTCCTTGGTGCTAGTGGTTGGGTCTTTTTTCCAGGCCTTTTCAAGGGAGCGGCAGAGTTTCTTGGACTTCTTAAGATCATCGTTGAACCATGAGGCCTTCTTGCTGCCAGGTTTGTTTTGACGTTTTTTCAGTGGTGCTAAGGTGTCGGCGGTGTTGGATAACCATAGGGTGAGGTTGGCGGCGGCTTCGTTTGCGTTAGAAGAGTGGGCTGGGGTGTTTAGAAGGAGCGATGCGGCGATCTGGTCTGTGGTGATTTTGTTCCAGTTTCTTTGCAGAGTTGGTTGGAGGTGGTTGGTGGGTTTTGGTTTGTTGTAGGTGAAGTGAACGCAGCTGTGGTCAGTCCAGAGGAGATCCGTAGTGTGGCTGAAGGAGACATGATTGCTGGAGGTGAAGATGGGGTCGAGTGTGTGACCTGCGATGTGGGTGGGGGAAGTGACTAGTTGTTTAAGTCCGAGGTTGGCCAGGTTGTCTAAGAGGGTGGCGGTGTTCCGGTCGTTGATCTTTTCAAGGTGAAAGTTGAGGTCGCCCAGAAGGATGTAGTCTTTGGAGGGGAGCGCGTGTGGGGTGATGAAGTCCGTGATGTCTTCACTGAATTTAGCGCGGGGTCCTGGTGGTCTGTAGAGGAGGGTGCCTCTGAGTGTGGTCTTGGGGTCGATGTGGATCTGGAAGTGAAGGTGTTCGGAGTTAGCGAGGTTGGCGTCAGAGCTAGTTGAGATGCGGATTGATTTCTTATGGACGATAGCGATTCCTCCTCCTGTGTGGCTGGAACGGTCCTTGCGAGTGATCTTATAGTCTTCAGGGATGGCAATGGTGATGTCTGGGGCGGAGGAAGCGTTCATCCAAGTTTCTGTTAGGAAGGCGACGTCTGGAGAGATGGTGTCTAGTAGATTCCATAGGTCAATGGCGTGTCTGTGGACCGATCGGGTGTTGAGAAGGATGCATTGTAGGTGGTTGGGGTCGGGAATCTGTGTTGTGGTCGTAGCGGAGGTGTTGTCGGTGCCGATGAATTTGCAGGAGTAGCAGGAGAAAGGTCCATGGGTGTGTCCAGGAGCGGCTTGGACGCAGTTGGGGGCGCGGCCGGGGTTAAGGGCTAGGAGGGTGGCGGCATCGTAGGTAATGCGGGAGGGCTGGGCAGCGCGAGGGGCAGGGGGTCTGGCGCTGGGCGCGGTCCAGGCGCGGACGGGCGTAGACGGGCTTACCTTTGGCGCACCTTCGGCGCGGATAGGGCGCGATCGCTGCGCGTGAACGCTGCGCGCGGGAGCTACTGTCATATGTGGAGAGTGGAGGGGGAGGGGCGAGGGCGTCTCAGCTGGGAGGCGGGGCGGGTACACGAGGACGACGAGAACAACAAACAAAATGGAGGCGGAGGGGGGAGGCACAGCGGAGCGCTACAGGTAAACGCGCTGAAAACGTTAGGGAAGCAGTTACAGTAACACAGAGCGCAAATGAAGCACAAAGCAAGCGAAATTAAATTAAACGGCACAATTCTAGCGAAAACACAGAGCGCCAATGCAGTTCACAATGCTGGCAAATAAACAGCGCAGATGAAGCAAAGCGCGACTTTACTATACAGCAGGCGAAATGAAACAAGTGGTTATTTCAGGCAAACGAGGCAATGCAGCGCTGAGATACCAGATGTCTGCAGGGACACTGGGAGCGACCCCTCAGCCCGTGAGAGAGGAGCGAGTCACGGCGCTTGCAGGGGGAGAGATCTATTTGTGGACAGTGGGAGGGCGTCTCAGCTGGAAGGCGGGGCGGGTACACGAGGACGCCGAGAACAACAAACAAAATGGAGGCGGAGGGGGGAGGCACAGCGGAGCGCTACAGGTAAACGCGCAGAAAACGTTAGGGAAGCAGTTACAGTAACACAGAGCGCAAATGAAGCACAAAGCAAGCGAAATGAAATTAAACGGCACAATTCTAGCAAAAACACAGAGCGCCAATGCAGTTCACAATTCTGGCAAATAAACAGCGCAGATGAAGCAAAGCGCGACTTTACTATACAGCAGGCGAAATGAAACAAGTGGTTATTTCAGGCAAACGAGGGAATGCAGCGCTGAGATACCAGATGTCTGCAGGGACACTGGGAGCGACCCCTCAGCCCGTGAGAGAGGAGCGAGTCACGGCGCTTGCAGGGGGAGAGATCTATTTGTGGACAGTGGGAGGGCGTCTCAGCTGGAAGGCGGGGCGGGTACACGAGGACGCCGAGAACAACAAACAAAATGGAGGCGGAGGGGGGAGGCACAGCGGAGCGCTACAGGTAAACGCGCAGAAAACGTTAGGGAAGCAGTTACAGTAACACAGAGCGCAAATGAAGCACAAAGCAAGCGAAATGAAATTAAACGGCACAATTCTAGCAAAAACACAGAGCGCCAATGCAGTTCACAATTCTGGCAAATAAACAGCGCAGATGAAGCAAAGCGCGACTTTACTATACAGCAGGCGAAATGAAACAAGTGGTTATTTCAGGCAAACGAGGCAATGCAGCGCTGAGATACCAGATGTCTGCAGGGACACTGGGAGCGACCCCTCAGCCCGTGAGAGAGGAGCGAGTCACGGCGCTTGCAGGGGGAGAGATCTATTTGTGGACAGTGGGAGGGCGTCTCAGCTGGGAGGAGGGGCGGGTACACGAGGACGACGAGAACAACAAACAAAATGGAGGCGGAGGGGGGAGGCACAGCGGAGCGCTACAGGTAAACGCGCTGAAAACGTTAGGGAAGCAGTTACAGTAACACAGAGCGCAAATGAAGCACAAAGCAAGCGAAATGAAATTAAACGGCACAATTCTAGCAAAAACACAGAGCGCCAATGCAGTTCACAATTCTGGCAAATAAACAGCGCAGATGAAGCAAAGCGCGACTTTACTATACAGCAGGCGAAATGAAACAAGTGGTTATTTCAGGCAAACGAGGCAATGCAGCGCTGAGATACCAGATGTCTGCAGGGACACTGGGAGCGACCCCTCAGCCCGTGAGAGAGGAGCGAGTCACGGCGCTTGCAGGGGGAGAGATCTATTTGTGGACAGTGGGAGGGCGTCTCAGCTGGGAGGCGGGGCGGGTACACGAGGACGACGAGAACAACAAACAAAATGGAGGCGGAGGGGGGAGGCACAGCGGAGCGCTACAGGTAAACGCGCTGAAAACGTTAGGGAAGCAGTTACAGTAACACAGAGCGCAAATGAAGCACAAAGCAAGCGAAATGAAATTAAACGGCACAATTCTAGCAAAAACACAGAGCGCCAATGCAGTTCACAATTCTGGCAAATAAACAGCGCAGATGAAGCAAAGCGCGACTTTACTATACAGCAGGCGAAATGAAACAAGTGGTTATTTCAGGCAAATGAGGCAATGCAGCGCTGAGATACCAGATGCCTGCAGGGACACTGGGAGCGACCCCTCAGCCCGTGAGAGAGGAGCGAGTCACGGCGCTTGCAGGGGGAGAGATCTATTTGTGGACAGTGGGAGGGCATCTCAGCTGGGAGGCGGGGCGGGTACACGAGGACGACGAGAACAACAAACAAAATGGAGGCGGAGGGGGGAGGCACAGCGGAGCGCTACAGGTAAACACGCTGAAAACGTTAGGGAAGCAGTTACAGTAACACAGAGCGCAAATGAAGCACAAAGCAAGCGAAATGAAATTAAACGGCACAATTCTAGCAAAAACACAGAGCGCCAATGCAGTTCACAATTCTGGCAAATAAACAGCGCAGATGAAGCAAAGCGCGACTTTACTATACAGCAGGCGAAATGAAACAAGTGGTTATTTCAGGCAAACGAGGCAATGCAGCGCTGAGATACCAGATGTCTGCAGGGACACTGGGAGCGACCCCTCAGCCCGTGAGAGAGGAGCGAGTCACGGCGCTTGCAGGGGGAGAGATCTATTTGTGGACAGTGGGAGGGCGTCTCAGCTGGGAGGCGGGGCGGGTACACGAGGACGACGAGAACAACAAACAAAATGGAGGCGGAGGGGGGAGGCACAGCGGAGCGCTACAGGTAAACGCGCTGAAAACGTTAGGGAAGCAGTTACAGTAACACAGAGCGCAAATGAAGCACAAAGCAAGCGAAATGAAATTAAACGGCACAATTCTAGCAAAAACACAGAGCGCCAATGCAGTTCACAATTCTGGCAAATAAACAGCGCAGATGAAGCAAAGCGCGACTTTACTATGCAGCAGGCGAAATTAAACAAGTGGTTATTTCAGGCAAACGAGGCAATGCAGCGCTGAGATACCAGATGTCTGCAGGGACACTGGGAGCGACCCCTCAGCCCGTGAGAGAGGAGTGAGTCACGGCGCTTGCAGGGGGAGAGATCTATTTGTGGACAGTGGGAGGGCGTCTCAGCTGGGAGACGGGGCGGGTACACGAGGACGACGAGAACAACAAACAAAATGGAGGCGGAGGGGGGAGGCACAGCGGAGCGCTACAGGTAAACGCGCTGAAAACGTTAGGGAAGCAGTTACAGTAACACAGAGCGCAAATGAAGCACAAAGCAAGCGAAATGAAATTAAACGGCACAATTCTAGCAAAACACAGAGCGCCAATGCAGTTCACAATTCTGGCAAATAAACAGCGCAGATGAAGCAAAGCGCGACTTTACTATACTGCAGGCGAAATGAAACAAGTGGTTATTTCAGGCAAACGAGGCAATGCAGCGCTGAGATACCAGATGTCTGCAGGGACACTGGGAGCGACCCCTCAGCCCGTGAGAGAGGAGCGAGTCACGGCGCTTGCAGGGGGAGAGATCTATTTGTGGACAGTGGGAGGGCGTCTCAGCTGGGAGGCGGGGCGGGTACACGAGGACGACGAGAACAACAAACAAAATGGAGGCGGAGGGGGGAGGCACAGCGGAGCGCTACAGGTAAACGCGCAGAAAACGTTAGGGAAGCAGTCACAGTAACACAGAGCGCAAATGAAGCACAAAGCAAGCGAAATGAAATTAAACGGCACAATTCTAGCTAAAACACAGAGCGCCAATGCAGTTCACAATTCTGGCAAATAAACAGCGCAGATGAAGCAAAGCGCGACTTTACTATACAGCAGGCGAAATGAAACAAGTGGTTATTTCAGGCAAACGAGGCAATGCAGCGCTGAGATACCAGATGTCTGCAGGGACACTGGGAGCGACCCCTCAGCCCGTGAGAGAGGAGCGAGTCACGGCGCTTGCAGGGGGAGAGATCTATTTGTGGACAGTGGGAGGGCGTCTCAGCTGGGAGGCGGGGCGGGTACACGAGGACGACGAGAACAACAAACAAAATGGAGGCGGAGGGGGGAGGCACAGCGGAGCGCTACAGGTAAACGCGCTGAAAACGTTAGGGAAGCAGTTACAGTAACACAGAGCGCAAATGAAGCACAAAGCAAGCGAAATGAAATTAAACGGCACAATTCTAGCAAAAACACAGAGCGCCAATGCAGTTCACAATTCTGGCAAATAAACAGCGCAGATGAAGCAAAGCGCGACTTTACTATACAGCAGGCGAAATGAAACAAGTGGTTATTTCAGGCAAACGAGGCAATGCAGCGCTGAGATACCAGATGTCTGCAGGGACACTGGGAGCGACCCCTCAGCCCGTGAGGCTCACGACGAGTCCCCTACTCTGCGCAAGCATTGAGGAAGGACGCAACCGTTCCCCCTGGTCACGGAAACAATGCATCTCCCCTTCTGCGAGCCTTTTGTTCACTTGCGTTACACATCCAGGTACTTTGTTGAGAGCTTTGTCACATTTACCAACAAGTTGAACTAAGAGACTTTAATCATCTTTTAAGTAATCTTAAGTGTAGTATTGTGGATTTTTGTCATTTGTGATCTTGTGTTTCAGTCTATATAAAGAATACTTATTTTTATAAAACCTGTGTTGTGTCCATCTGTAGTGTTTTCACTGTATTACTGTGTATATTCACAAATGCTTAACACACTGCCTCCGAGATAAACCCGTCTGCTCTTGCCAAGCTACCAAGGGGGTGAGCAGGGGTTATCAAGGAGTGTAATCCCCTTATCCTGACTTAGAAGTAAGGGTCCCTATTTGGACAAAGGTGAATACCATTGCCAACTAGACACCCCCAGATCTAACAGTTATTTAGTCTGTGTTTCTGTTTTATACTGTTTCTACCAATTTGTAACCTTAAACCACAGTTTTGGTTGATTTTGATTGAAGTGGCTCAGTTTAATTGGTGATTCACAATTCCGATCGTGGGTAAAACATGGCTTGTTGAACATAGAGGAGATGTACTTGCAAATTGTTGGATTGTGTATTGCATTTCAGGTTTTCAATTTGACCAATCTTTTGACTTTTTACCAACGAAATGAGTGTCTTCCTGGTCGAGGACCGCTCTGCTTTTTGACTTATCTGTCTTGTATCAAGACACTGCTGGACTATGGGATGAAAGAAAGCTTGAATAAGCAGCTACCTAATATATATGACATCTCTTTATTAATGTAATAACTGCACTTTCACAATTGCTTTTTAACCTTCCTGCTTTCTCAAATTTGCTTGAAAATGCACTATTTGTCCACTCTTTTTCGAAAACAAATTCGGGGAAAGATCTGCCCCGACCCCCCCTTATGAGGTTTGGGCTCGCTCGCTACGCTCTCTCGCTGTGATGCAGTATGCTAATCATTTTACGCCTCACCACTTTAAATGTCACCAGCCGCCATTGGAATTCGGGCTTCATATTTTGAACATCAGATGGGTGGTAGTCATTTTTGATCATCGGGTGTCCTCTTTTCAGCAGCTGGGTTCTCTTTGTCTATTTTGATCTACCCAGGAGGAAAGGAAAGCCTGTTAGTCAGACCTCAAATCAATGGAATAAGTAATTGGTTGGACTTACCAGATGCAAAAGGTTCTTTACCATTTGAATGTTCAGGGTAGATTCACAAGAGTCATGGCTGCTTGCTTGTCAGAATTCAAAGGTGCATCTTTAGCAGAGATCTGCAGAGCAGCTACTCAGTCCTCTACTTCACCTTCATTAAAGATTAACAGACTTTTACATTGGGATAATGTTGGTGTTTTTGTTTCCAAAGTGCTCTCCACTGTAAAGTAATATGCATAACCTCTTTTTTCAATACATTCTTTCATCTTACAGAAATTCAATGTATTGTTGTTTGTTTGAATTAACTTTGTGTCAGCTCTATGAGCTCGAGAATGCCTCGTTTAGATATGACTGGGACATTAAAGAGGATGAAGTTGTAATATTTAAATTACTTACTGACACATTCCATTATTCTGAGTAAATTTGTTTTCATTTCAGTCATTCCTTCCTTCCCTCCCATTCATTAGTCAGTCGGGCCGCCTGGATGGTGGGGAGGATGGTAGGTGAAATAATGAAGTCCAGTAGCAGAGATGTAGTTTAAGTAGGTTTATTTAGTCTCAGTTGTAGGTTATTAAATTCATGTAGAGGAGCCCCACCAGGAGCAGAGTTCATGCTGCTCAGTCAATACTCCCATAACCCCTACAGCACCCAGACAATAATTATTCGTGCAATACCTCAATTAATTTATCATGTGGATCCCTTCTACTTTAAAGGAGTGTATATTATGCCATTATTGGTACAAATGCATTGGACTAATCAATAAAAAAATAATTAAAAATGTAATTTTCTGACTCCTATTGATGGAGACGAAAGCCTAGACACTGCAAGGGAATCTAACGTTAAAGTCTTAATATTTGGTCTTTCATAATGGCAAGAATAACGGTAAACGTGAGCCATTCAGCATTGCTGCACACGCAGTACTGCTGGAATATTAGAATAACCCAGCCAGTACTATCGATTTCCACTGTTCCACATTTCAAAACTCAATTCACGTTGCCCGCCCACTCATGCTTTAACATAGTGTGTGTACTCGAAGATTCATAAATACATCTTGCTTAACTTGTAATAAAAGCCGGAGCTCAGAGCATTTTGCTTACTGCAACATCTTTTGCAACTTCCACCTCTCATTTCCTCTGAAAATGATTCTTGAGAGCAGAACATTCAGTGCATAAGAAGATTTTCTACTGATCCCAGGGGTGTCTGTATAAAATAAACCTACGGTATATTTTCTTATATTTAGTCGTAACTCATACAATTTGAGGGGTCTACAGTTTGCTTCCCTGCTATTTGCATGTAGCATAAATAGAATATATTTACAGTGTGTTAAAGGTGATTAGCTAAAAAGTAACAGTAGCGATTAGCACATAAACCACTGGAATGTTTATAAGAAGAAACCAAAACAGCAGTAATCGCTTATAAAGGAGCACTCGTGAGGACATCTGTGACATGACAACCTTACTCTGTTGTGCTTTCAATACAGAAGTGGCAGCCATTCTTCGAATAAGATAACAACTTGCAATGCACAAAACTGAATATCGAGTGATCACACACGGAAGTCAAAGGAAGTGACATCATACGCAATCATACCACAGACGCTAAAGGGAGTATGGATATTTTTCCAGTCTATATCAGTCTAACGTCCCATATACCAACCTAAAAAGCATTCTGTTCTCGTTACCTTAGTAGAAGTAGGTGTATTTATATCATCCAAAGTTTGTAAGTTTGGCTAAAGAGAGTTTTAGATGTATGCCAGCCTTCATGTTAACTTTCCAAACTAAAACTCAGATAGAGGCTTTCCCTTCGGCCACTGGTTGACTTGGGTCAGCCATCTTCTTCCATTGCTTCACAAAAGTGAAATTCATGTTTGGATTGTATTAGATTAGTATTTAAGGACAACATATATCAACATTAGGAATATCGAATACCTAATTGCGATTTTCTGCAAATAGAAATTAGGTAATCGCTATTCCTAATGTATGAAACTCTAAGAGTTTCATTTAGCGATTCCTAGGGGGTCACAAATAAACCTATTATCATTAATAATAATGAGGTAGGTCGCATTTGGGACCCTCTAGGAATCACTAAAATCACGGGGATGGTAGCCAACTGGGGTCAGCAGGCCAGCATGTCCATGATTGCTTTTCAATAAAGCAATAATTTTTCGAAATTCAGCCCATTTTCCCTAAGTAAAAATGGGTTGCGTTTAAGAAAGAAAAATGAAACATTTTCTTTAAATGTTTTAAGAGCAGGCAGTGGTTGCAGTGGTCCATGGAACCACTGCTTGCTCCTTCACCTCCTTCCTTACCGGCAGAACCCAGAGAGTCTGCTTCCCCCTTCCGATCCGAAGCCACCACGATCACCTGCGGCGCACCCCAAGGATCATCCCTCAGCCTGACCCTTTTAAATATCTACATGGCACCGCTCGCCAACGTCGTCCAAGAACACCACGTCAGCATTGTCTCCTACGCCGATGACATCCAGCTGATCCTCTCCCTCACGAAGGACCCAGCCACCTCCAAATCCAACCTCCACGAGGGAATGAAGGCAGTCGCAGACTGGATGAAGACCAGCTGGCTAAAGCTGAACTCGGACAAGACAGAGGTCCTTATCATCGGATCCACCCCCTCCACATGGGACGACTCCAGGTGGCCGGCACGCTGGAAGCCACACCGACTTCCACCAACCACTCACGCAACCTGGGTTTCATCCTGGACTCCACGCTCTCTATGACCCGGCAAGTTAACGCCGTCTCCTCCTCCTGCTTCAACACCCTCTGCATGCTCGAAAGATCTATAAATGGATCCCCACTGAAACCAGAAGAACCGTCACCCAAGCCCTCGTCAGCAGCAAGCTGGACTACAGCAACACCCTTTACACAGGAACCACGGCCACACTCCAGAAGAGACTCCAACTCACACAAAACGCCTCCGCATGCCTCATCCTTGGACTCCCTCACCACAGCCACATCACCACCCACCTAAGAGAGCTGCACTGGCTCCCGGTCAACAGGAGGATCACCTTCAAGCTTCTGACCCACGCCCACAAAGCACTCCACAATGCCGGACTAGTATACCTTACTAAATGACTATCTTTCTACACCCGAACCGCCAGCTTCGCTCCGCCGACCTCGCCCTCGCCACCATCCCACGCATCCGCCGAACGACCATCGGCAGCATATTTTTCTCCCACCTCGCCTCCAAGACGTGGAGCACCCTCCCCGTCCAACTAGGGCACACCCAGGACCTACTGACCTTCAGGAGACTCCTCAAGACCTGGCTGTTCGATCAGTAGCTGCTCCCCCACCCCCTTAGGGCAAGTGGCACGCTCTACAAATGTCTTGATTGATTGATTGGAAAAAGGTTTTTGCCACCATTACCAAATGGGAAGGGGTTCCTTGGGGACCCTTGTGCGAATGGGTTACCACCAACTTGATGTTGGTGAAAAAATTTGAATGTTTTGCGACCGCATTCACAGTCACAAAACATTCATACATACTGCTGTGATTCGGTATTTGGAAGGGATGCTCTAAACACTCCCCATCCAAATACCAAATCACAAACT
Organism: Lissotriton vulgaris; assembly: GCF_964263255.1. Classification (NCBI taxonomy): domain Eukaryota; kingdom Metazoa; phylum Chordata; class Amphibia; order Caudata; family Salamandridae; genus Lissotriton; species Lissotriton vulgaris. The sequence goes on from NC_141690.1 coordinate 76,046,297, forward strand.
CATTTTGCAATTCGGTAACAGGTTACTGAATCACAAAATAGGGTTTGATACATGGGAAAAGCCTTTTTTGCACTCACGGAATCGGCCTGTATGCAAAGGCAAAATTGCTTGATACATTTGGCCCTAAGCCTCATTGTTAACTATTGGATATTAGGTGTGTAAGTTACCCTCCCTAAAGAGTGCTACCAGTGCAGTGCTGCCTCCACCCCGGAGCTGCTCATGAATCAATGGAGCCAGGACTTGTGTCCCCCTGGGAGCATGTCTCTTTAGTAGTGAGATTTGGGAGCATCCGCACCACCACACACAGCGATACCAAAATAATAAAATCAAGTAATGAGCTATGGCAGCCTCATGCTCTCCCTACCTAATAACAAAACTGTGGGCAGCAGAGCTGGCAGAGGAGCTCCTAAGAACCTGGCATAGTAGAGCAGCATAGTCTCGCTCACCTACATCACAACTGACATTTTTCGATCACATCTAACCACTAGTGTCAGCCAAAGTACATGTCCTGAACCGTACTGTGGGTAGTAGACAGCTGACAGTACAGCACCCATCTGCTTAGCACTGAGAAGTAGAGAGAAGTTCTTCTCACAGAAGATGTGACTCTGCGAACCATATAATTTGTGTTCCTCTTCTGGTGTTGCTCTCCCTGTGTCTCTGTTTGCAGTTCCTTTTTCAAGTTGAGATATCTCAGAAAGGAGAATGAGCTGGCCACCCTGCATTATGCAAGGGGAAGCTTATGTATCAGTCTGATGCTGCTGGAAAAGGCAGAGGACACATTGCCATGGGCTTCCACAATTTGATGTCCAGGATTTGATCCAACAGAACATGGAGCCCATGCAGCTTAAGAGTGTCTGACGTGGTTAATGGATATTGCACAGCATCTGTGTAAAGGATGTTACAAGAAGATATTAAGCCTGCCCTGTATGAACTGTCTGAGGCAATAACAGCTCTAAAAACATGTGTCATACGAATCTGTCACAAGCTCTTGAAAAGTATGTAACAACTTCTGGCACAGATTATGCAGAAAGTGCTCCACAACACAATCTCTCCACAATGGCTATCAGACACGGATGCACTGACCTACAAGGTCTGTCACTGTTCTACATTGCAGGCTGTATTTTGCAGTCTTTTGCATGCTTAGTCACACATTTTCTAATATTGGCTGCCATCCATGGTCAGCATTATTCAAACAGTCTCGTTCAAGGACATTCTGTCACATTTTGCCATTCATAATTGGTCACACAAGCTTTGATGTTTCTTGTTGCACATAAAACTTATGATATGTGTCATAGGCTTGTCTCTAGAACTACATAAGATTTTTCCCTCCAGTGTGACATGCTGTTTTTGACAACTTCTGTCACTGCCTTGTATGACATACTATTTTAATGTGTTTGTAAATGTTTTGTCACTACTATATGGGTGATTGCGGCTTTTTGCCCAATAACCTATCTCTGTTTTGATTGCAAAAGCTGTGCAAAATACATGCCAAAAATCATTCACAGTTGCTTTCAATTCATACCTCCCTTTAAAGCATCATGAACATGCACTGGAAAGCCAATAGTTGTAGCTCATAATTGATAGTGTTTGTCACTGGTGAGTTTCTTTGCAGGCAGTATGGTTGATGGGTGACTGAGTGGTGAAGGCACGAGTGAATTAATGGGTGTCTAAAAGGAGGTACGAGTGCAACGATGAGTGATGAGCTGTTGTGCACCTAAACTCGACAAATTAATGTAAAGGCACTGACAATTCTAAGCCAAATCTCCTGACCTAGTGCTTGTATTCTATCTTTTTCCAGATACTCACTAATGAAATATGTGTATCACCTGCAGGTCACGGGTTTCAATTCCAATATGAGAAACTTAGGGCCTGATTCACACAGGTAAACTTAAACTCCTGTTCAAGTTTATGATTGTTTGCTAGTCACAAAGGATCTATGAGTAATATATTTACAAGTGCAGAGTCTCCGCACATAAAAAGGACCTATTTGTACGTTTCGCCCGCACAGCACATGCACTGCGCTTGTGAAATCTATTGTTTTTAATATAACTTATAAGTGGCTTGTCTTTTCAGTTCCAAAGGCCAAAATACTCATCCCAAGTTGCTTTATGGGTGGAACTGATTTTCCTACAAGAATACTTACCTACCTCTGGCTTCACACATTTACAATACGTATCTTCTACTAAAAGCTGTTCAAACTGGTTAAGCCCCCTTCACTGTCCAGACTTCAGGCACTGTTAAGCTATAAGAGAACATCGATTCCCAAAGAAAAGACAGACAGCTTCCAACCGTATGCAGGAATACTTGCTTTTTTATTACTTTGTTGTGTAAAGCAGATGCTTTAACCTTAGAACGTTTGTGGCATTTCCTATTCATACAGCAGTACCTTTTTTTGCACTTTGTAAGCATTATTGAATCAATTTTACAACTATACAGGCAATCACAATTGCAGTTAAAAGCGGCTTGATTTAAATGGTGCAGCGGGTGCAGTGGCACAGGAACTAAAAGTTGTCATAACTCCACTAAACACCAACTATTGCTATATGTTACTGCTATACAGGCAGTCATCGGTGCAGTTATCTAGTAGACACTAGGGCTATGATTTCAATAGCGGACCAAGTGCAGTGTCACAGGGACTAAAAGCTCTGGGCACCTCATTAAAAACCAATTATTGCAATATTTTACAACTAAAAAGTCACTCACAAGTGCAGTTATCTTTCAGGCAATAGAGTCATGATTTGAATGGTGCAGGAGATGCACTGGCACTGGGCCAACGAGTTGTCAGAACTCCTCTAAACACCTAATAGTGCTATATTTTGCTACTACACAGGTGGGCGCAATTTTAGTGAATTTGCAGTTAAAAGGGGCATAATTTGAATGGTGCAGCAGGTGCAGTGGCACGGGGGCCAAAAGCTCTAAGGACCCCACCACCCCACTAAACATAGATTATTGCTAAATTTTAGTACTAAACAAGACAGTCACAAGTGCAGTTAATTTGCAGACAACAGGGTCATGATTTGAATGGTGCAGCGGGTGCATTGGCACTTGGGCCAAAAGTTGTTATAACTCCACTAAACACCAAACATTGCTATATTTTACTACTAAACAGGCAGGCATGCACTTGTCTAGCAGGCACTGGTCCATGATTTCAAAAGTGCAGTGGCACTGGGACCAAAGTCTCTCGGCCCCCCACTATCACTGATTATTACTACATTTTACAACTAAACCGGCAGTTACAAGTGCAGTTATTTTTCAGGAAACAGGGTCCATATTTGAATGGTACAGCAGGTGTAGTGGCATTGAGCCCAAAAGTTGTCAAAACTCCTGTAAACACCTAATATGTTTATGGTTTACTGCTAAAGAGACAGTCACAATTGCATTTGCCTCGCTATTAAAAGTGGCTTGATTTGAATGGTGCAGCAGGTGCAGGGGCACCGGGGCCAAACGCTGTAGGGAACCCACTAAACTCAGAATATTGCTAAGTTTTACTACTAAACAGGCAGTCACAACAGCAGTTACCTAGCAGGTACTAGGGTCATAATTTCAAATGGTGCTGCAGGTGAAGTGGCACGAGGGCCAAAGTTGTCAGAATGCCTCTAAACAGCAAATATTGCTATATTTACTACTAAACAGGCAGTCCCAAGTGCAGTTCCCTTGCAGGCACTAGGGTCATGATTTCAATGGTGCAGCAGGTGCAGTGACATCTCGGTCCAAAGATCTGGGAACCCCTCTGAAAACCAAATATTGCAGTAATTAAGTACTAAACAGGCAGTCACAAGTGCATAACTCCTCTAAACACCAAATATTGCAGTAATTAAGTACTAAACAGGCAGTCACAAGTGCATAACTCCTCTAAACACCAAATATTGCAGTTATTAAGTACTAAACAGGCAGTCACAAATGCAGTTATCTTGTAGGCACTGGGGGCAAAATTTGAATGCTGCAGCAGGGGCAGTAGCATTGAGCCTAAAAGAACTCCTTGAAACACATAATATTGCTCTTACATCAATTAATTATATTATTTTCCTCTTTCATTTAATTTTTCAAAATATTGCTATTATGTACCCACAAACTACCCCTAGTAACAGCACAACATGTTATCTTTTTGTACATAAACATATCATAATACTTTAACATAATTTCTGTAACTTATATTGTACAACTACTAGCAAGCTACAATTTAAAGCAAAAATAAGCTTATTATTAATCATATAGGCAAAACCTAATGCAGTTACCAGTGCTTGTTTATTGCACAGAGACTCCACACTCGTAAATATACTACTTCTAAATCCCTTTGTGAAGAGCAAATAATCGTAAACTTACATGAAAATATGTAAAGAGTCTGCTCACTTGTAAAGCTACTACTCGTTAATCCCTTTGTGAATAGCAATGGTTAACTTACCCAGATATGTAAATTTATCTTTGTGAAGCACATTGCAAGTCCTTAATCCTTTCATGGTCAATTGTTTTATGTCAAACGCTATGCCAGCTATTATGCCTGGTCAGTAATTGTGGGTCAGTATTCCTGCACCTGGTATTGTGGTACTTACTTGCTGGTTGCATTAATTCCGTGGATATAGAACTAATCCCCTAAATGCCTCAAGGAAATGAGGAATAACATACAGGAATCGGTGTTACCACACTGATTAGCGATAGTTGAGGGGGTCCTCTGTAGCGATGTCTTTTGCGGCTGCTATCGCAGGAAAACTGGTGCTGTGGGCTGTTAGCACCAGCTTGTGAATGGGGGGTAATTTTATCACGACTTTGGCTGCGATAAAGTGCTGGTAATTCGGCGATAGCTCCTTGTGAATACACCCGTTAGAATGTAGCTTCACCAGTTGTTTTGACACAGAAAAGGAGCATTTATGGTGTTCTCAATGGTCTGAAGATGAAAGGGGCCACCATTTTATTCCTTGACTGCAATGAGATGCAGAGTATGCGTTCCCATGCAAAAAACTGCGACAACACGACACCTCAACATTCACAACGGCAAGCCAGATCTGCGATAAGAACACAAAACTCGCAATAAGGCGCGTAGCAGTAGGAAATGAACATCTGCTCTAACCTGGTGTAAAGTTGGACCACGGCCTGCACCACAAAAGAGAGCCCAGCCCACAGCCACACATGAAGACAAACAGATGCCATAGAGCAACTGAACATGCAGCACGGACACCCATGAGGGCAACAACACCACACCCAGGACCACCCCTTCCTAGCACCCCGACCAAAGACATGCCACAACAGCTACACATAAACATGTACGAAATAATCCACCTGATGTCACGCAATCACAACTGGTGACATGCATGTGTCTTCACAGAAATGAGCATCACACATCGAAGCAAACAATGAAACTTTATTGAAATTAACACTGAAATGAAATGAAGACATATGGCGGCGCCCCTCGGGAAACTCCGTAGGTCACAGCCTGCAAGACAATAAACATGATGAGAAGGTGTGTCCTGTGCACATCAAAGGACAGAGAGAGAGTGAAGGAGTTAGAGAGAAGAGACGGGGAGAGAGAGAAAGAGAGAGAGAGAAGAAGAGAGGGGTAGAGAGGGAGAGAGAGAGAGAAAAGAAGAGGGGGAGAGAGAGAGAAGAAGAGAGGGAGAGAAGAAGAGAGGGGTAGAGAGAGAGAGAGAAGAGAGGGAGAGAGAGAGAAGAAGAGAGGGCTAGAGAGAGAGAAGAAGAGAGGGGGATAGAGAGAGAAGAAGAGAGGGGTAGAGAGAGAGAAGAGAGGGGGAGAGAGAGAAAGGAGAAGAGAGGGGGAGAGAGAGCGAGAGAGAGAGGGGAAGAGAGAGAGAGAGAGAGAGAGAGGAAGAAAAAGGGAGGGGTAGAGAGAGAGAAGAACAGAGGGGGAGAGAAAGAGAGAGAAGAGGCGAGGGGTAGAGAGAAAGAGAAGAAGATAGGGGAGAGAGAGAGAGAGAGAGAGAAAGAGCGAGAGAGAGAGGGGAAGAGAGAGAGAGAGAGAGAGAGAGGAAGAAAAAGGGAGGGGTAGAGAGAGAGAAGAACAGAGGGGGAGAGAAAGAGAGAGAAGAGGCGAGGGGTAGAGAGAAAGAGAAGAAGATAGGGGGAGAGAGAGAGAGAAAGAGAGAGAGAAAAGAAGAGAGAGGGAGAGCGAGAAAGAGAAGAAGAGAGGGGGAGAAAGGGCCGCCCCTGCGCACCCAGGCCACTCTGCTCACCTACTACCACAGGTGTGTCTCTAACCACTTGCCGGTATGTATAGCAGTATACCAGGTCACACATCAGAGTCAGAGCCATCATCTGAAACAGAGTCCATATACATGACTGGCACAGTACACACACTTGCACAAGACAACATCGTCCGCCCGCCCATGCACACCCAGACAGAGGCATCCCAGCCCCTACCGCTGCCCATCGGAGCATGCCCGCCCATGAACACTCGGGCCTCAGTGCTCACCTTCCGCCACCGGTGTGTAGACAGCAGGTCCCACCACATGCTGCTTCAAGCCACAAGCCCAGGGCCGACAGACATGGCAACCTCAACACCATGTAGCCACGCTGCGCAGGCCACCAGGTCTCACCTCTGGTGCTGGGTCTTGATTACTCCATGGCATAGGACATACCAGGGCACCCGGCAACATCACAGCCTGCACAGCCGCTCAGCCCAATGGGTGCCACTAACTCTGTGATCCCAGAAGCGAGGCTACATGGTGGTAGGCCTGCACAGCCTGCTGGCTCGGCCTACACTGCGGTGCAGCTAGGCACATAAATCCTTAGCAGTCTGGACTGCCGGAACGGGGCATCATCGCAGGCAGGTGCCTCTGCCGGCCGTGATGCAGCATGTGCCACAAACCCTGTTCAATCCCAGTCAGCGCCACGTGATGGTAGGCCTGTGCCGGCCTCAAGGCCTCGGGTCCGCAATCCAGTCACCACCGCCACAGGGGTATATGACGTCATCGGCCCCTTATATTTGCGGGGTCCCATGGCCTGTGACGCCTGTGCCGGATGGGTATGGTGTACATGCAAACCTGCCCTCAGGGAGTGACTGTGACATGCTGACAACTAGACCAGTGACCTGCACACCACCAGCGAGTATGCCTGCAATGGGTAGCAATGAGGCCCCCCCCTCGGAGCGGAAGTGAAGTGGTCTGGCCTGGCGTACGCAGTACCAGCGCAGGGCCTGCAACAATGACTCGGGGGCTCTGGGCGTGGTTCAGTCCATGTCTGGAAAAGAAAGTGGCTGATGTGTGTGTCCCTATTGTGGTGTCCACGTGACCTGTAACACAAATTACTATGTAGCGCCCTCTGACTGGCATCCCACAGGATGAGCATCATTGACACGAGGGAAATCACTGTCCCTATATTCAACCACACATACATACATGAATGATAAAAGACATGACACAGCAGTGCGTCACTGGATGTTTATTGCACATCCAGTGCAGTTCTGCAGCTGGAGCAGTACAGGGCAATGCTGAACACACTACACAATATGGGCCCGTGGAGGTCCAGCCAGAGTCTATCCGGGATGACAAGTACTGTGGAAGAGGAGGGGTGCAGTCCGCAGTCTGGTCGCCGTGTCATTGGCCATCAAACAGGATGTGGCAGCCCATGTCGTATTCCAAGTTGAGTTTATATGTGTACTCAGGGGTCAGTGGAAGGTCATGAGGCTATGTGCGGGACCAAGCAGAAACAGGCCAGGTGGCGGAAATGAATGCTACTGAGTCCTTCTGATCACAGGCACATCCACGTCCTCGTCCTCGGATGTGTGCTCTGCCCCACCTGTGGGTGTTGCTGTACCGGCTGCGGCACTGTGTGCCACTGACACATCAGGGGCTGGAGGTGGATTGTCGGCCGCACTTTGTGCCACTGACACATCAGCCGGAGTGGTTAGGTCTGCTGCACTGGGAGGCAGAGACACACCAGGGGGCAGAGATGCGGATGGTGTGGGGAAAGCAGCAATCATCATCACCATGACTTGTGACAGCAATGCCATGATGAGGATCTGCAGGGCAAGGTAGATCCCAGCTACATTCCGCTGATGTGCAGTGTTGGGTGCCATCTTTTCCATCTCCCTCCGCACCATGTACTCCATGAGACCATGGATCGGGTCTACACACCGAAGGATGGCGTAAAGTTTGGTTGACATGATGCCAAAGCCCAACCTCACCTGCTCTGCGGTCTCCCTCTGGCACTCCAGCACACGGCGTTGGAAGGCCATGTGTTGTTCCTGGGGGTCTTGGGGGAGTGCAGAGGCTTTGGGTGATTCCTGCTGGGTGCTTTGGGTAGTGAGTGGGGTCACCTCGATGTAGCTGGGCTTGCCTGATTCTGGAGATGAGTGGCGGATGAGGTCAATGATGTCTTCGATGGTTTGGGTGTCGATGCTGGTGTTGTCCTCCTCATCATCAGTGAAGAGTGGCTGGGACTGCTCTGCAGGAGGTGTTGATGGTGCCCCTGCGATGTGAAGGGGAGATGGTGTATTACTATGTGTCCACATGTATGTAGCCTTCTGGTTGGCAGAGAGTTTCTCCTTGGTCCTCCGCTTGATGTCATTCCATCGCCTCTTGACCTCGTCCATTGTCCTCTTGTGCTCACCGACGGCATTCACCTTGTCCATGATGTCCCACCAGATTCCATTTTTGGTGCCCAATGACACGTTGGAGGTGACGAACAGTTGTTGGTGATCTTTCATGGCCTCCGTGACTATGATCCTTTTCACCTGCGGACTGAACTTTGTCTACCTCTTCTTCTTGTCCTTGCCCTTCCCTGTCCCAGAGGTCCCGGGCTGGTCGTCCCAGGTGCTTGTGGGTTTGCGCTCGTCCACTGCACCTGCTCCGGCTGCCTCCATCGTTCTTGGGTGTTGGTCAGTTTGTGTTTGGGTGTTTTTTCTACTTTTACAGTGATTTTTCTGCCTGCCAGGTGTGTGTTACAGGCCTGGTGCTGCTTAACGCTGATTTCCTCATCGCGCTTTGGCCCATTGCAGGTTTTTTGGTGTTGGGTTTGTGTTTTTGTCTCCATCTAGGTGGATTGCATGCGACCGTTGCATTGTGAATTCGACGTTGCTACGGGGTTATTTTCCTACGATAGGCTGCGATGTTGAAGGCTGCGTTATGGTAATATTGCGGTAGTTATCACACATTCTTGTGAATATACCCCTCAGTGCATTGACAAGCATATGCGTGCAGTCCTGCTGATGGAGTGGTGCTCCACTCACATTAGAGGGATATCATTCCCCCTCCCTCGCACTAAAACTGACGGCGTTCCCTCTCCAAAAATATTAGACACATACCATCCACTCTGGTCTGCCTTATAACGGTGCCCTTGAACCGGCACAGCCAGGTGAAGAAATGAATGCATTTAATGGATTGTTAATCTGGATAAATGCATGATGAGTCAAGGAACTGTTGTGTTTTCATTCTTTTCAAAGGCTTTCTTGTGTTACATCTGCTCGTAACTCCTAGCCTGGCTTCATGCACCTATTTTAGAGTCGTGCTCGATGTCGGAAATCGTTTTGTAATTGCTCTGAAATCATCATTCCCTATAAATAGAAAGCTTTCAGGATTAAATGAACTGCAAATAACGAAAAGCTAGTGATGGCAACGCGTATTCGCCACTTGGTATTGTTTTGACTCTGTAGAGATTTAGAATGGTGAAAGGAGCCCCCTGACCCCAGGCGTGATTGCAACTCCAAAACAGCACACTCTGGTTGAAACTCTGGCCAACCTTCTAACACGCACGGGCACAATCCTCCTGATTTATAGCTGCAAAGAGCAACGCAGCGCCAGACACGCAGGCAGCAGCCGAAATGTGGGCTGTGGCAGCTGAACTTTGCTATTGTCAAATGCAGGAAATAACAGCTCGCCGTCTTTCTGAGGTGGGTCACTGCGATTAAGTCCTAGGCCTGGACGAAATCTGACCTCCATTTTCCATCTAGCTTTGTACAGATAAGCATGATGCAAAGGGTAAATAGTTAAATAGGTGCAGTGTTCTTCGGCAAAGGCATTTGTGAGAAAGTTTCAGTTTGGAACAAATGTTAGTCTCTCTCTCTTTTTTTTTTTTTTTAAAATCGTCGCTTGAGTCCTTTTTTTACCCCGCCTTTTACTTTACTCTGTGCAGTGTGCTGCTGTCTGAAATACTTCCTGGTTACTGTAATCTGTTCAGAGTCCATATGCGAATGTTGTTCTTCGCCTCCTCAGCACATGCTCAAAGGTGAGACCTATGCTGGCTTATGTTAAGCCTTAAGGAGCTATGGTTAGTTTCAGATGCACTAAGACAATCTTGTACTCTCAGAACTCAGCCGAAGGATCATCTTGGACAGACAAGCGTGGGTTCCAGCCTTTCGTAGATAGGGGAGCCCAACCGTATGGTGAACACATGTGCAGTGGTAGGGGTTGGTAAGGGGAAGCTTGGGGGAAGAATGGAGATGCACAGGAAGCAACTGGATAAGTAGTGGATGCTCCGCCTTGGACTGTGTGCTGACACTCTGCTTATTTCCTTCACCTTCTAAAAGTTGTGGTGAATGAGTTTTAGCTGGGGACAGTCAGAGCAGGTAGTGGGATGGTGGTTCTCGGTGGCTCTAAAAATGTAGAGGGAATCTTGGGGTTGCTGGTCTTGTATGGCGTAGGCTTGCAAATACTGGTAGGATGCTCGGGATAGGACCGCGTCAGTCTAGAACTTCACTTGGCTCTGTCCCTAATGACAGGTTCAGTCTGGACATCAGGGTGTAGCTTCTCTGGCTGTGTGAGCTGAACTCAGGGTCTAGTGAGGATTGGATTGAAGAGTATTAATGATGAAGAACGGTGACTAGACCTATTACTAGACAGGATGAGTCTCCGGCTGGGAGGAGTGAGTACAGGCTTCCTGCCTTCCTCGACTTGGTGCAATAATCCTGTTATGAACTTTCATCTTCAAGTATTGGGGAACGTGTCTTCTATCTTATCACATGGCCAAGCTACAAGAGGAAACCCCACCCCTGTCGTATTTCAGGTCTTGGACTCATTTGGTGATGGTGGGGCACACAGGTAATGTGGTCATGCTTTTGTCAGAAGAATGTAGATCAGAGGGATGCAGTGATTATGCGAGACTCAGGAGCAGACTTTGATGTCAGTACTGGTATGGGATCATCCATGAAGCATATCTAGTCATATAGCAAGTGTGTGAGAGGAGTTCCCGCAGATGACATACCTTCAGGGGTATAATAGGATCTCCTTAAATGTCCATGTTCATTTCATGGTCACTTCCTCTTCTTGTTCCTCGCTTATTCTCCCAATTCTCTCTACTACTTCAAACCTAATCCTTTACTTGCCTATAAACAACCTCATCTCTATAGACTTCCCTCATAAAGCCTTTTGCATCTAGGAATCCAGATTCCCCACTATCCCCATTTGTCCTGGTTTGCAGCATTCATATTCGGGGATACAGAGTCTCACCTGAGTGAAGTAAAGAGAACATCTTGGATTAAAACAAGAGAAGTGCCCATAGCTGCTGCAACATCTACAAGGTAGGACAGTAGCAAATCTAACCATGAAACCTGCCCAGATAACAAGGGAAGAGTTTGGATCGGCATCAGATGTCAGGGGTCCTTTAAAGAATGCACACACAACTGAGGCCAAGCTATGCGGAAGGGTCTCACGATCAATGACGTAGAACTATAAACAGGCTTTCTGACAAGCACCCAGCATCGGTTTTATATCCCATAATCAGGCTGTGTTTGGATTTCCAACAGCAGGCTTCCTGAAAAACATTATCCTGCAAAATCGTTCCACACACACTTTCAAATCTTCATCCTCGGGCAGAATGTGTCACACCCTGATGTGCAAAATATGGTACGAATGCCCTACTGATGACGAAATACCACCACACAAACAGCACTGTTGTTGGTTAGTGGTTCATTGGTGATGATACGTATGCACCAACTACCATGAACAAGGCCACTCACACTGTACTAAGTCCTACAAAGAGTCACCATAAATTTGTACCTTGCTCAACCCTTGGTAGCAGGCACAGAGCAAAAAGGCTTAACTTAGGAGACAGGGATGTAAAGCATTTAAAAACACAAATACAGTAAATAAGTAAGACACAACACACAACGAAAAATCCCACACAAATGTGTAAACATAGGAAATATTTTTATCTTTAAAATGTTATCAAAATGATCAAAATACAATTTAGGGAACCGGAGATATGAATTTTTAAAAAATAAACACATTCAAGTGCTTAGAAACTAATAGCACCACTCGGGACATCTGGTCACCCTTGACTGGGACAAAGTCAAATTTTAAGGCCCACTGTGATAGAACCCTACTCAAATTTTACCTTCACACTCAGAAACTTTTTGGGAGCTTTTTCTTTCAAAGGCCTTTCACCCGGCCGGATTCGGTGAGGGTTCCTGGGCTTGACTTTAAGGAAGTTCTCGGTCAAATCCTGGAAGTCAGACATCCTGAACTCTTTAGTGGGATGAACCTGAAATCCTGGCTAGGTTGAAGGTGGCCAAGTTGAAGGTGACCAGCTTGGCCCTCGTGGTCGGGTCAGTCGCCTTATGGAGCTTTTCCCCAAAAGTTCCCAAAACTTTCCTAAACTTCTGGAGATGTTATGTTATGTTAAGCTTATTTGTAAAGCGCAAAGTATACCCAGAGGTGTCTTGGCGCTGATCCCGTAAGCAACTGTGGGCCGGAGAAAGGACCTATTGATTGAAGAGCCTGGTCTTCAAAAGTTTCCTGAACTGGGACAGGGAAGGAGCTGACCTAAGATTCAGTGGAAGGAGATTCCAAGATGTGGCTGCTCGAACCGTAAAGCTCCTACCACCCCATTTAGATCTTTAAAATCTGATGAGATTTATTTTGAAGGAGCCTGTAGATCTTAGGTTTCTTGTTGGAATATACCATGATAAGGCTTTCTTCAGAAAGGAAGGTCCTGAATCGTGGTGGGCTTTATAAGTAAGACATAGTGCCTTAAACTTAATTCTGTTTTTGACTCTCAGCCAATGAAGATGCTTAAGAGCGGAGCTAACAGAATGTTGCCTAGGCAAATCCAGTTGGAGTCTGACTGCAGAGTTTTGAAGGATTTGCAATGTGTTCAGGTGTTGAGCTCGTAAATGTAGAGGGCGTTGCAGTAGTTGATCTTGGACAATACCAAGGTAGAAATAACTAATTTCCTGGCTGAGATGGGCAGGAAGATTAATATTGTTTTAAGTATTCTCAAGGTATTGTACGAGGAGGAGATCACTGCGTTGATTTGATTGCCTAGGAGCAATCGTCAATCGTGATACCTAAACTCTTGGCTTTCCTGGTGGGAAGAGGAATGGGGCTCATCTCAGCTGGCCAGCAAGGAGCAGTCGTGAGGAGGTGATTATTTTCCAATAAAATCACCTCAGTTTTTTCAGCATTGAGCTTAAGGCGGTGTTTGTTCATCCAGCAATAAATAGATTTCATGCAGTCGTGGATGTGAAGACGTGTGTGGTTGAGATCATTGGAGGCTGCTAGTACAATTTGCATATCACCTGCATAGGAGATGAGGGAGAACCCAAAGGATTCGACCAAAGGAACCTGATCAGTGATGTATATATTAAAAAGTTTAGCGCTGAGAGAGGAAACCTGCGGAACCCTGCAGGGCAAACGGAATGAGCTAGAGGAGAAGGCATCAATGCTGATTGTGTTTTCTCGGTTCGATAGGCAGGATGAGACTAGTTTCAAGGTCAGTGGCCATGATCAAGGCAGTCTCTGTACAGGGTTCAGATCTGAATCCAAATTGAGTGTGATCCAGGCAGTTAGAGTCCTTAAGGAACTGATCTAATTGAGTATTCATCACCTTCTGAAATATTTTCGCAGGGAAGGGAAGTCAAGAAATAGGTCTATAATTGGCCAGGTCTTTGGGGTCCAGATTAGTATGGAGGATCTTTTCCATTTGGATGGAAAAATGCCTGTTCTGAACATGTTATTGAACAGGTTAGAGAGATGGTCTTCAATAATGTCAGGAACCATCTTTATAACTGAGGGTGGACAGGGATCGTCCAGGGAGCCAGACTTGGTGGTCAGGATAAGCTCTTTTAATTGTGACGAAGAGACAAGGGAAAAAGACTCGAGGCCATAAGTGGCCACATCATTATCGGAAATGGTGTCCACCTTATCTTGACTGGTGGGCACTGGAGGATTACCACAGTTCCTGAATGAGGTAAAAAATGAGTAAATTTTTCCTCTAAAGTGCAAAGCAATCTCATCGCAGAAGGACTGGCTAACCCATTACCTCTTATGCTCCTGTTGTTTTGTGAGTTTACTGATGTCTTGATAAAGTTCTTTAGCAGTGTTTTTGGCAGATTCAATTTGCGAAGAAAAGTAGTCTGACTTTTCTGTGACCAACAGGGATTTATATTTAGTTAACGAGCGTTTGTAGATTTCTCTCTTGTGAGAGTCATATTGGACTCTCCATTTCCTCTCCAGATCCTTCCAGAAGGTATCTTTGTGGGCGTCAAGGGTCCAAAACAAAAAAATCCAAGGGTCTGGAATCTCCCAGATCATCCTTGACAGGCCAGGACTACACTTCCCCCAATGCACTTTGTCAACCACTTTAAAGTCCACTGGATGCACTCCAGGAGGGGGGCTATGGCTGGAAAAGTGTCAGTTAAGCTCTGTTAACCTGTAGTTGCAGGGAGCCAACTCCTTACTCCTTAGTCTTTCTTGAAGGAAGGCAAAGTCCTCAGAGCTGTTGAACCAGATAGTGGAGCAGGCACAATCTTCACCAAGAAGGCCCTTGAGCGCAGATCAGGATTCCAGCAGGACAGACCTTCTTCTTCTTGTAGTTCCAGGCAGCTGAACAGAGAGGCACTACTCTTCCAAAATTAATGTGAAAATTTCAGCAGAGCAGTAATAGCTAACTAAACCAACTCACTGCGTGGCTCATTTCCCATAGCTCTCAGCCAGCTAACATCTGGAAATTCCTTTCTTAAGCCTGCTATCTGGCTGGGTAACAGGGAACTGGGGTTAGGTAGGCCTGGCATTCCCTGCATGTCCTGTCCTGCTGCTGCAGAGCTCTCTCCAGCAGATAGCCACTCCCCTTGATAGCCAGGGCAGGTGTCCCTTCCTGCACATAAACAATCAATTAAAATTTTTTAGCAACTTCTATGTGAGCTGCATTAAGCAGCACCCATAGAAGTGACATAACGACATTTAAAGAGTATTTATGTGCAGGAAGGGATACCGGGACGTGGAAGATTTTCTTGAGACATTGATTTGGCCATGGTCGCGGTTATTCCTAAGGAGAACCCACCTTCTACATCCTGCTTGGACTATTTATGCCACAATCCTTGTTGCTCACCTCAAAGATGAACTTCCACTCTAGTACATCCGGACCAGTGTGGATTCATGCCCCGTCGTGGAACAAAACATTGCCAAAGACGCCTACAAGTGGCACTGGGATATCAACAACTCCTTTACTTATATCTGGTCTTGCTTCTAATAGATTTCGAGGAGGCTTTTGACACAGTAGAGTGGCGATATTTGGAAGAGCTACTCGTCCGGATATGCTTTGGCCCTTATTTCAGGAGTCTGACACGAGTACTATACTCCAATCCATCAGCTCAAGTCATGGTCAACAATACAGTTCTCTCACAGGAGTTTTCGATCTGCGGGGTACGAGGCAGGGATGGCCTTTATCCCCCTTGCTCTTTGTTCTGGTGATAGAGCCGCTAGCATGACTTATAGATGTGATGCCTGAATCCAGGGATGGCGATTGAGCATTTCTCATTAAGTGCGTATTGCCCTATATGCGGACAATGTCCTGCTGCACATGGCAGATTCCACTCGCACAGGCCCCTGCTGTCTAGTGATTCTACAAATCTTTAGGGAGGCATCAGGACTGAGCCTTAATCAGAATAAATTGGTTCTGGCTCCCCTCCACGCCTCAAAGAAATGCATAGACTGGCAAGTGCACATTCCTATTAGGCGCCTCAGTTTTCGATACCTGGGGATCTGGGTGGCACTACACTCAGAGCTGACCTGGACCCTCAACCTGGCTCTGTTGATTAAAAAGGCCAAAACAGTTCTGCAGAAGTGGCAGTCCCTTCCATTGAACCCAATGGGGAAAATGGCTTTATACAAAATGATGACACTCACCCACTTCCTTTATGTACTGCAAAACCTCCCACTCCATCTCCCACGCCAATGGTTCCGTTTCCTTGCCAAACTGACAAAACCGTTCCTGTGGGGCAATTCCAGGGCCAGGGTGGCACTGACCCGCTGTCAGAAAGCTACATATGATTGGGGAATTGGAATGAACAACCTCTTCCTCCACTATATAGCAACGCATCTCCTGGTAATCAATTACTGGGTTGATGGGGAATGGTCAGACCCGGCATACCAACAAGAACTTGAAAGTCCGGGGTTCTCAAAGATTCAATCTATGCTTAATGAAGCACCAATCCCACAAAGTGTCCCAACAGTGACGGGATCGGTCCTCTTGGCTTGGGGGTCAGCGATGCGTTATATCAGACACCAAACTCCCCCTCCTGACACCGCTGTAGCAGGGTACATGAACCGGGAATTTAGGGGCACTGGAGGGGTTCTAAAAGCGGGACCTTATTAAGATCTCACAAATAGGAGATATTCGGTCCGGAGGGCATATCCGGACCTTTCAAGACTTGCAGGGCCTATACTCCCTCAACGCCAATCAGTTTTAAAAATATCTACAGCTCTTACATTGTTATCACTCAGTTCATCCCCACGGGCACCACATTACCTGAATTCAGCCCCTTGGAGGCCAAAATCCTCAGGGGAGCCGAGGGGAGGAGTGTCACAGATTTACCAGTCCCAAGTTAGTAACTCCCCTAACACTCTAGACCAGTTACGGTCACAGTCGGAGAGATTGATGGGCCCCCTAGAGGACGACGATTGGAGGAACGCCCTCATAACCCCCGAACATTTTCCATATGAGCGAGCCTTACGCTGATTCAGTTTTATTATCATCAATGTACATACCTCACACCTACTAGGCTATACCATGCGGGACACCTGCAGAGTCCAAGTTGTCCACAATGCACTCCTGCAGACTTTTATCACATGACATGGTCCTGCAAGGTCATACAGAAATACCGGATAGAAGTGATTGGACAACTAGGTGAGGTTCTGGGTTGGGAGATTCCATTCTCTCCCCAAACACTGCTCTTAGGAGTGATGGAGGGTATAGGCGGCACTAGAGCACATCAGGCTTTCCTGGGTACCACCACAATGGTGGCCAAAAGAGATATAGCAGCTAGATGGCAAAACCTTGTCCCCCCTTCAGTCTCCCAAAGGCGCCAAGCACTTGACTAGTGTGCCACGCAAGAACAGCTGGTGTATGAAGCCCAGGAATGTCCAGCTAAGTACAAGAGAGTTTGGGGCAAATGGCTGGAGTTATTGGGTTCATGAACAGGAGAGAGGTATGGGGGTTCGGCTGCCCACAGGGAGTCTTTGGCGTGTGGACAATAAAATCATCAAACAGTGGGTCACTTTGAGTATGATAACTTATGTGCACCATGCTTGGTGACACCACTACAATGCGTTGTCATATCTCCTGGTTTATCATATTTGTAAAAACCCAATAAAAATGGCCATCAAAAAAAGAAAAAGAAGTAAGTTCCTTGGGGTCTTGAGGTTCACCAGGTAGGTGACCTCCCTTTTATACTTCTTCACCTCATAGAGCCAGGTCCACCGGTCCTTCAAGGCCAGAGATGCCTCAGGCTTCATCACACACCTTTTGGCCAGGCTCATACTCCCCCAGAGTGGCCTTCTAGTCGTAGTAGTGCTTCATGAACTTTTGGCTGCCCTCCAGGTTCTCAGTGGCCTCTTTCCAGAAGAGCTTCATCTGAAACCTGAGGGTTAATAGGTAGCTCACTACATATTAAGCAGGCTTCCTGGGAGCTTGCTTCTACCCCTACTTCATAAGACTATGAAGACCATGCACAAGGAGGCCAAACAGAAGTTCAAAGAGACTATACACCACTCACTTCTGAGTCACTTCCCAGTATGCAAATAGCAGGCATGGCAAGAGGGCATTCCACTTATGCCTCAAATGCTCTGATAGGCCAATGATCATGCCATTCAGGGTCTTGTTGAATCATTCAATAAGCCCATTGTACTGGGGGTGGTATGTAGAACTGTATATTCCCCCACCCTCATCTCACATCGACTTCAGGTACGCAGACATAAAGTTGGGATCTCTGTCAGACATAACCTCATTGGGAAAACCATTCACGTAAGGAGTCCCATCAATGCCCTGGTAACAAGGACTCAGTCACCAATCTCAGAGGAATGGCCTCAGGGTAACGGTTAGAATGGTCCACCAAGAAAAGGATGAACCTCTTGCGCTAAGGAAGTCTTGGGGTCCAGAGGCCCGAATATATCAATGCCCACCCTTTCAAAGGGTCTTCCTACTTCAGGAAATGAAAGCAGGGGGCCTTTTGTGTTACCTGTGACTTCCCACTAGCCTGGCAAGTTATGTAGGATATGCAGAATGCATCTGATTGCATCCTCATTCAAGGCCATTACAAGTAGGGTGATTACTGAAAGGTTTTGATAAGTATCAAGGGGGGGAGGTAGACGTTTTTTGTAGTGTTCACCACACTTCCATTCTTATAACATTCATAATCAAAGGAGAGTGAGCCCTGTCAGTTTTGGCTGGGTCTGGATTTCTCCAGTTTTGACCCAAATCCCTCAATCAATCTTAATGGCTGGTGATGTAGGGTTTCGCACGTTGGTACTCGCCTCCCCAGGTTAGTACTGCTCCTTCCGAGGGAAAGTACTGGTGGGATCCGTCTAGTGATGTATAAAATTACCTCTTGTATTTCAAAACAATTACTTTAATGCGGGTGAAGTATACAGAGGTATGATTAAAAGGTGAAATGGTGACATTCTGCAAATTTGTAAATTGTCCTAAACTTCACAACTGATCGGTCAACATGTTTCAGCTTATATTGCCTGTCAGGGTCTGAGCTTTCATCAGGACATATTTCTAAATTCAACGGGTCCCTTATTGTTAGTTTTCTGCATACTCGTAAGTCTATTGCTCACGTGTCTTCATACCGATACACTCTATCGGAAACACATCTGGGCTTCTATTGAGCCTATGACTTTGTATAGTGAAAAAAAGGGAGAATTCTGGTTAAAGACATAGGGGCCCAATTGGTACGCCTTACGCAAAGATACCATTCTTATTACCATATATCTGAAACCGAAATGTAAGCATGTTTGCCCTTGTGCCTTGTAGAAGGCGGCATATTTCTATAGATAAATTGCATTTAATGAAATAATTTTCATAGTGGTTATGTGCAAGCTACAGTCCTTCTGTATGGGGAAATTAGGGAGAAATTTAAGAACAGTCTTATCTTGACTAAGGCAATATCGAGTGTGTAAAGAAAGAAAGGGCAAAAAATGTGGGGTGAAAGGGAGTGCAGACATATTTTGATACCATTTGGAAGATTCACATATATTGAATTTTTGCACTCCTTATCCTTAAATACTATTTGAAAAAGTGAGTACAATTTTTAAAAAAGGTTAGTACAATTCAACAAGCACAATGTGGAAGAATAATCATAAAATACCTTTAAAGGATTCTTATTCTGCCTTTTACATACTGGTAAAGCGGGGCTTTATGGCAATCTGTGTGATGGGTATCACAAATGAATATATTTTATCACAAGAAGAAATTAAATTAAAGGGTTCCAATGTGTCTGCAAAAGAAAATGTGCTCTAGGTTTAGTTACAGCTATTGTATGCTGTTCAAAAGGCAAAGTAACAGGGCGAATGTTGCATATTCTTTCACATAGCAAACACAACAAGATGATGGATGGAGTGCTGAAACCTTTCAACTACTCACCCCCAGTCACCGATCTGGGTTTAATCCACCGTCCTTTTGCTCAGTATGCCACCCCAGTTTGGACACAGTCATATGTCAATCAGTCTTGACCATCCAGTCCAGCCCGAACTGGCAGACCTGGACCTCCCTGAACTGGAATTAAGCATCCTGGGACTGGTTTTGGGGTACTACTGCTCATCAGACGGGCTTTCTTGAATTCAGTGGCACAAAGAATAAGGGATCCATGTCTGTGCATACCCTTGGTCACTTAGGGCGAAAATAAGATGATGGCCGGAGTGCTGAAACTTTTCAACCACTCGCACAGAGTCACAGGTCTGTGCTGGGGTGAATGTTTAACATTGTTCATCATTCTGTCCAGCAATTGTTCTTTTTGCATTTGTTAGCCTGAGTGGGACAGGTATGCCAAGACGTGGTAACCATGCTCTCCATGCCACTGGAGTCAAGCTAGCCTGATTTATGTGGGGTGAAACTCCAAAACCGGTCCTAGAATGCTTGTTTCCATTCCAGAGAGGGCCTGGTCTAGCAGTTCTGTCTAGGCTGTTCCCATGGGTAACAGGGTCAAGACTAATTTGCCTATGGTTGTGTCTAAACTGGAATGGCATGGGGAGCAACAAAATAATCAATGGATTTAGGCCCAGATCTCTAAACTGAGGTGAATGTTTGACATTGTTCAACATTCTGTCTATCAATTGGTCTTCTTGCATATTCCTTCACAGCCATGTGTTCATCCTTATGTGTGATCGTAATAACCTTATCAAGTCAATTGCACTTGTGCATTATTAAAGGTAGGAGCATGGGGAGGTGTGTCATTTACCCCGTAACACTTGCCGTTTTCAAATGGAAAGGGGTCTTTTATTTGTTAATAATTATGCAAGATTGCCAAAAATTGTTTCTCAACAAGTCCAAGAGATACAGACAATAAGGCCTGTGGCTCATCTGAATTTCCATCTTAGCGCCTTTCTTGATAAGACCTGCCTGCTAGACCCTTCCTAGCATGGCTTTCGAAAGGCGCACAGCACGGAGTCAGCCCTCACAGTGGTGGTCAATAACATCCGCGCTAAGGGCGACAGAGGTCAGACTACTCTTCTGATCCTGCTCGACCTTACAGCCGCATTTGACACCCTGTCCCCTACCATCCTGGCCTCCCGTCTCAGGGAGACGGGGGTGGAGGGTCTGGCTCTGAGCCTCCTCACTTCCTTCCTCAACCATCGGGAGCAAAGGGTCAAATTGGGTGACTTCCTTTCCACTGCCAAGGCTCTGCAGTGTGGGTTCCCGCAGGGCTCTTCTCTGAGCCCTACGCTCTTCAACGTTTATGTGGCCCCACTTGCTAGACTTGCCAGAACTTTTGGATTGGAAGTGCTCTCGTACGCCGATGACACCCAGATCATGGTCTCTCTGTCACAATCTGTCGAGACCACGGCCCTAAATTTTAGAAATTGCATGGAGGCAGTGGCAGGTTGGATGGCCTCGAACTTCCTCAAGTTAAACGGGGAAAAGACTGAGATCCTTGTCTTTGGTGGAAACAAGGAGGATTGGTCAGCCGACTGGTGGCCACAGTCACTGGGAACATGCCCCCAGCCCTCTCCCGTCGCCCGTAACCTGGGAGTCATATTTGACACCTCATTTGCTTTTGATAAGCAAGTTAACAGAACGGTCTCAACCTGTTGTGGGGTTCTAAGGGTGTTAAGAAAACGTACCCGCTATCTCTCTCCTGACGCCCGGAAACTGGTTTCTGTTGCCCTCCTATCCTCGCGCTTGGACTATTGCAATGCCTTATACCTTGGCATGAGCAACAAACTAATCCATCGCCTGCAAGTCATCTAGAACGCTGCAGCGAGGTTTGTCGTCAATGCCCCCAGACGTTCTTCAGGAACCTTGATCAGGAAAAATCTTCGCTGGCTCCCTGTGTATGCCAGGATAAAATTTAAAATCCTGACCATTACCCACCGGGCTCTTCATGGTGCTGGTGCTGAGGCCATCAGGTCCCTAGTGTCAACCTACGTTCCTGTTAGGGCCTTGCGCTCTGCATATCAGAATTTGCTGACCGTCCCTCGAGTTACTAAGGCAAGATGGGGAGGCAAGGCCTTCTCCTCCCTCGCTCCCAGACTTTGGAACGAGCTCCCCTTGGATCTCTGGGACCAAGAATCTCTTGTCCTCTTCCAAAAGGGCCTTAAAACTCTGCTCTTCACTGAAGCCTACTCCTAGACTTCCATACCCTATACTTCTATATATGTACCTGGCTATTTTCCATTATCTGCGCCTTGACGCCTTCGGGCAAAGTAGCGCATTATAAATCCTCACTCAATCAATCAAGGAGAGTATCATGGAGGTAACGTCCTGTGCAGTCAAACTGTGTATGTGGCCACAGAACAAATGTCCTGTCAGTGTGGGAGGGGAAACATCAATTACAATGCAGTCATTACATTGCACTGTTTTTACAATGCAACTGTTACAATGCAACTGCCTTTACATCGCATGCCATCACAACGCATGCCATTACAATGCATATCACTACAATATATGCCATTACAATGCATGCCATTACATCGCATGCCATTGCAACCCATTATAGGGTAAGTAATGGAGATTTTTTTGTGTTGGGGTGGGTATGAGTTTTGAGGTAGATGGGAATAGTAATTTCCACCCCTACACTATCCAACACTTTCCCTACTGTTGCACTCACTGGAGTGGGACCAGTGTTATTTTTACCCCTACACTATCCAACACTTACCCTACTATTGCACTCACTGGAGTGGGAATATCATTTTTACCCCTACACTTTCCAACACTTACCCTACTGTTGCCCTAAAAGTATTATGCGTTGTAAGTTTATGTGTTGTAATGGAATGCAGTGTAATGGAATGCCTTGTAATGGTAGCTTTTAGAAATGTGTTGTAATGGCATGCGTTGTAAAATCATTCGATGTAATGGCAGTTGCAATGTAAAAACTGTGCTGTAAAAGCATGCATTGTAATTATTTGCATAGTAATGTTATATATTCGTGTGTGAGAAGACGTGTAGTCCTGGTGCAGTTAAAAAGCAGGAAAACCCAATCTTATGTAATTAAGACATGTATGTGGTGCATTTAAAATGTATAATGTGGTGATGGAGACCCAAAGTGCCCTAAGGGTATTTTACTCACTTCTCAATGGAAGGCCCACAGCCTTATGACCTACATGTTCCTCATCCGTCCTGGCGGGAGGATAATCCAGTGTGCGGGAGAGTTTTTTAAGCATGTACACAGTGTTGTCTGTTTCCTGAATTGGTGTGCCTGTGTGTGTACGTTAGCGTTTTGAAAAATGCCCACAAATCCCCCCTTTCTGGGCAACAACAGCGATAGGTTGTTAAACATTGAACCATTTTACAGGAATAAACATAAAGGTTCCAGATATTGTTTGGTTCCAGATGTAAAAATTAAAATGTTGCTGTTATAATAATTCTAAATGGGTGGATGATTTGGGTATTGGATTTATATGCATGAATTGTTATACAGGAATAGTTTGCCTGTGATTCGTCCTATACTGATAATGGAGTTTGATATAAAGGATGTCTCCTGTGTTATCAGCTTCTTAATGGATTTGTTTTGTATGGGGTCAGGACTTATGGTTGTCTTCAAAATGCAAAATGCGTCATCAACTCGGTTGATCATAAATTATGTGCTGACTGTCAACCAGGTTATATTTCCATTAAGGCCACTGCCATAAGTTCGGAGTCAATACACCCACCTCTGCTATTTTTGGAAGAGTATTTTCACTGCATTCCTGTCAATTTTGACAAGCGTTTTCAAAATCACCCACTCCAGGTCATTTTCAGTATGTTTTTCTGTACGGAAATGGTTGCATAATTGTGTAGTTCTATTGCCACTTCGGATATTGCTGCGATGTTTACCTATTCGTACTTTCGCCATCCTGCAGGTTATTCCAATGTATCTGAGTTGGTCCGGACACATAATCATATAAATGACGTGGGTGGTGTTGCAATTGATGTGTTTCCTTCTTGTCCAGGTTCGGTTTGTGTCTAAATGAATGATATTTGTTCTTTTTGTGAGATGGCATATTGAGCATGTTCCACATGGAAATGTTCCGTAATTGATTGTAAACACCAATCCATGGACCCTGTTTCTCTTTGTTAAAGGCGTGATAAAGGGTCTTGTGTGAACCAAGTAGTCCCTTATGGTTTTTCCTCATTTGTTTTCAAATCTAGGTTTGGGCCAATTGAGAGCGTCGGAGGTGATGTTATTCCAAGGTTTATTTATTGGTGTTTTCATATGATTTGCTGCGCATTAGGTAGTGACACGCTTCAAGATAATGTCATCTTTGGTTCTGTTCGTTTGTTACAGAAGGTTCTCTCTGTTCTGATTCTTTGCACATCCATTGCATTTTGTTAGGATCTATGTTGGGTTTTGTCTCTCTTCCAGTTTTACTACCAAATCCTGGGCTTGTTTCTTGTAGTCTTTAACAGTTGCAGCAATTGTGGTGAAATGTCAAGAATTGGCTGTATGGGAAGTTTTCTCTTAGTGGACATGGATGAAAGCTGTTGAACGTTAACAGACTGTTTTTATCGATTGGTTTGTAGTAGGTTTTGGTCCTAAGTCTCAGCCCCTCTGAAAAGATGATAACATCAAGGAAGGCCAATTTTCTATTATGCGTGGAGTATGTGGACTTGAGAAAGTTGTCCTTGATGGATTGTTCATCTCTTGCCATACAATGAACACCTCATTGCTGCATTTTCTCCCAAAATATATCTCTTGTTCGTAAGGGTTTGTATCAGTGAATATGTATATTCTCTCAAAATCACTCACGAACAAACCCTCCAAGCTAGGGGCAAATGTGCTGCCCATCGAAGTTCCGTGTTCCGGAGAAAAAGGGATACTTCATATTCTTAAAAATTATTTTTAAGAGCCAATCTGCAGCATTCTAGGGGTGCCAATCTGCCAATGTTCACTGAACAATATATTCTCTATGGTTTCTAGAGTTGCTTCTTGTGGCAAGCTCATGTGTAGGTTCTCTATATTGAGCCCCGCCAAAATATGGATGGCTGGGTCAAAGTGTGCATTTTTTAGTTGGTTTAACAAATCTGTGGTGTCCTTCAAATAGATGGTTGTTTGCTGTACAATAGGACAAAGAAAATGGTCTGCAAAGTGTGATAATGGCTCTAAAATAGAGCCTATTCCTGGCACAATAGGCCGTCCAGGTGGAGAATGTACATTCTTATGCTTTTTCGTGAGTGAATAGACGTATGGAGTCTTCAGATCTTGTATGAGAAGGTACTCTGCCTCTTACTTTGAGATCCACATGTTCACTTCCTCTTCTTCCGACATAGTCCCTCTGATACTGCATAGTCTAGATTTCGGATCAATCTCTAGGGGTTCATAGTAAAGTGTATCTGAGAGCAACTTCCAGTATTGTGTGTAGTAGTCATTCTTCTTTAGGGGAACAATCCCACCTTCTTTGTCTGCTGGTTTTATTATGAGGTCATGGTTATCTGTTAGTTCTTTGAATGCGTATCTTTCCTTTTTTGTAGAAAGGTTGGAAATCCTCTTTAATGATGTTCTCAATTAATTCGAAGAGAGCTTCCTAAAAAGCTATGATTTCTACTGGAACCATGGCATTGGTGGGGCAAAAATTGCATCTCCTTCTTAGGTTGGTATTGCCTTTTTCATCATGTGTTGGCTTATAATTTTATCCTCTTACAGAATTCTGCTACTTCTCTATGTAGTAGAAATGTATCCAGGTTGGGGGTTGGGATGAACCCTAGTACTTTGTTTAAAACATTTGTATGATCTTCTGTCAATTTGTTGCCAGTGAGACAAAACACTCATTACTGCTTATGCTGGTTCCTGGGGTTGATTCCTTTGTTCTGCTCCTTGTGTTGACTCTGTATTCATGGTCTCCCCATCTGACTCCTCTTTTCTTTCTGCTTCCTTGGGTATCCTGGCCCCTCCATAAAAAAGACAGTCTGAAAGGGAGGAAGGAACTTGTTGTGGGACCTGGGGCATATGAATTCATCCATCAAGTCATCTGGGGAGGAAAATGGTAGAATGGTACTTGTAGGTCGTAGTAGCCAACACGTCTCCCAACCCGACCTCTTCCTCTGCTCCTTACTCTGTTTTTGTTTTTGCTCTCATCACCACTGTTCCAACATGTAAAAACTGTGGGGCTGTCCTCGATTAATCATAGTCTGATTTCTGTTCCTTTGGAGGGTCATAATACAGATAAATCTTCTCTTGAGAAAATCTTTTCAAATCTTTGTCAAGTTTGGTATTTTACTATAAGTTATGAAGTCCTCCATTTCGGTCATTTCAATGTTAATCCCTTCACGAGGTTTTTATCTGGTTGTTATATGTACTGAATCTTTAGATTTGCTTTCACTTATTTGTATCTTGTGCATCATGGCCTCAGAAAGTCTATTGGTGTTTTTTATTATTAGAACAAGCCATTTTGGATAATAATAATGATTCGCAATCCTTTTTGAAGGCAGACTCTTCCAAGAAGATGCAGCGAGGGGCGGTATTAACCTAGAGTCCTCTGGGTATGATGTTACCTCTTAAATATTCGGAAATAAAGACCCCATGAATGACTGTCCTAATTTGTTCCCCTTTGACTTCCAGGAGGGCCTCCCAATTGTTGGTTTGAGCAAGTGACTAGGTGATGTTTAAGTCGCTCATGAGTGGTGGCCCTGAAATAATTGAGCTTATTTCCTCATCTGTATATTCTAATCCTATGTTTTCTGCCATCAGGTGATCTTGATGTGCCGAGAGGCTAGTGAGGGAGAAGGATGGGGTGGCGAAGAAAGAAGGTTTTATGTACCTAATGTAATGTTTTGATAGGGAATAGATTAATACCGCTACCTCCTTTTGATGAAAAAGAGTTTTTGTGTACACTACTGAGGTAGACTACCCTATCTGCATTATGCTAATGAAGATAAGAATCTAGAGGGGAAGTAGAAGTTCCACTTCCACTCTTATAACATTCATAATCAAAGGAGAGTAAGCCCTGTCAGTTTTGCGGGGTCTGGATTTCTCCAGTGGTGACCCAGGTGGGGAAACTTTTGGCCCTTTTTAGGTCTCTGGCCTAACGTAAACTGTACAGCAGTGTCGCGCAGCCAGAGTCCTTTTCTCGGGGTCTAGAAAATGGACCTAGAAATTCCACGCAGCTCGTGCGTGTTATTTCCTAGGTCCATTTACATTGACCTTTGCGTGCATGTACTTTTAAAACAGAACACGCAATAGGCCATTGGGCGGTCGCGTAACTCCGCCCATTGCCTATTGGTGTCTGTTACACGCACCAGAGGCCCATATGTATACAATTATCGCGACCGTCACGGGCGTGATAATTGAAGACATATGCTCGCAGTGGCGCACGCACGCACCACTCGCAAGATTTTTTTTTTTCCGCTTGCTCAGTGACCGCAACCAACCAGGAGGGCCTGGCTCTGAAAACGAAACTACAGCATTGTGAGTTTCGTTTCTCAGGAAAGAGAAACCTGCGCTGTGTGCAGAGGCGGGAGGGGTCGATGACTCAGTCCAGTGCTGGGCATCAGCTGAGGCTGCAGCCCCCTCTCTGCGGGTGGAATCCAGAATCCTGGCATCTGTGACTCGGTGCTTCGTTTGAGCTGTCGGTTGAGGACAGCACTTTTTTTTCCCGTCATCACAATGCGTGCCGCTTTATCATTGGGCAACGCCTTGGGCCAGCCAAGCAATCCCATAGCAATGTGTCCAATCACAGGCAGAACGCCTGGTTTCAGCCCCCTCAGTGACCAAGTAACACGGTGATATGACCCCTCAGCCCAGAAGGGAAGGTCAAGGTTCACCAAAAGTTGCTGCTTATCGTCCAAATTGAGTTTTTTTTTTCACCTTACACGAGTGGAGTTAGATTTCAGTATAGGCCTTCCTGGCGTTTTAATGCCTACATTCCCCTCACGCCACGCTGCATGTCTGTATACCCCCTGTGTCATGTACGCAGGTTTCCGAGCACAGCTTCTTAGTACAACGGTGGCCCAACCTGCAAAGACCGCCGCTTACACAGGTGATCAACGACAGGCTGGAGCGGGAGTTGACCTGGAGGAGTGGTCCAAATATGAGCTGCAGATCCAGGCCTTCAATGCCATTGGACCTGGGCCAAAGGTCGCACCAGGGAGTCAGGTACTAACATAAGGCATCAGTGCCGCAATGAATGGACACGACATTTTGCCGTTTGACCTGCTATTTTAAGGGTTATATTTCTATATTGAATTAATCAAAATACAATAAATAAGTACACCATTTAATGTTATTATTCTTTTATAGAGAAAAATGCTGCCAGCAGTTTTTAGCTTGTGCCATTTACTAATTTCGCCCTGTATTTTCTTCGCGCTCAATTAAATACAGCTTTATTATGTCTGCTGCTGTTGTGATAGTGCACCTAAGATTATATGTGCTAAACGCCTGATAAGAGATCATAGGTTCATATGTGGCAGGGCGGACTTGGCCTTTCGTACTTCAAAATTTGATAAATGCCATTAAGTTGGATATTTGTATCACATGTTATTCAAGTGCATGCGTACAATATAGCTCATGGTCTCAACTATAACCTGCGCATGGCTTTAAGTGGGATGAAAACACTGGGGGGTCTCTCAAAGGGACGCGGTCATTGTAATTAAGGGCGTGGCTCAAACAAGTAAGCTAAAAATCTATGTTTAGCACAGTGTGCCGCCCGACTTGTATTTTGCTGTGCAGTGTGTGAGCGTGCAGGGTGAACATTGTGTGAGCGTGCAGGGTGAACATTGTGTGAGCGTGTAGGGTTAGCAGTGTATGAGTGTGCAGGGTGAGCAGTGTGAGAGTGTGTAGGGTGAGCAGTGTGTGAGTGTGTAGGGTGAGCAGTGAGTGAGTGTGTAAGGTGAGCAGTGTGAGTGTGTAGGGTGAGCAGTGTGAGTGTGTAGGGTGAGCAGTTTGAGTGTGTAGGGTGAGCAGTATGTGAGTGTGTAGAGTGAGCAGTGTGTGAGTGTGTAGGGTGAGCAGTGTGTGAGTGTGCAGGGTAAGCAGTATGTGAGTGTGCAGGGTGACCAGTGCGTGACCATGCAGGGTGCGCAGTGTGTGAGTATGCAGGGTTAACAGTGTGTGAGCGTGCAGGGTGAACATTGTGTGAGCGTGTAGGGTGAGCAGTGTGTGAGTGTGCAGGGTGAGTAGTGTGTCAGTGTGCACGGTGAGCAGTGTGTGAGTATGTTGGGTGAGCAGTGTGTGAGTGTACAAGGTGAACATTGTGTGAGGGTGTAGGGTTAGCAGTGTGTGAGTGTGCAGGGTGAGCAGCGTGAGAGTGTGTAGGGTGAGCAGTGTGTTTGCATGCAGGGTGAACATTGTGTGAGCGTGTAGGGTGAGCAGTGTGTGAGTGTGCAGGGTGAGCAGTGTGTGAGTGTGCAGAGTGAGCAGTGTGTGACCATGCAGGGTGAAAATTGTGTGAGAGTGTAGGGTGAGCAGTGCGTGAGTGTGTATAGTGAACATTATGTGAGTGTGTAGGGTGAGCAGTCTGTGAGTGTGTAGGGGCAGTGTGTGAGTGTGCAGGGTACGAAAACTCGAACTAATTCCACCACACACACACACACATAACACCACACACATAACACCACACACATAACACCACACACACACACACTACACACAACACCCCACACACACCACAACACACACAACACCACACACAACACCACACACACACACAACACCACACACACTCACCAGCACACACTCATCACTGCAGACTCACCACCACACACGTAACCACACACACAACTACACACACACAACCACACCGTCAGTGCGCACTTTCACCAGACACAGACACCATAAGTCATCCTTGCACGCTTTCAACGGGCACAAACACCACCAGCCGTTAGTGCACACTTTCACCAGGCACAAACACCACCAGCTGCCAGTGCACGCTTCCACCAGGCACACACCAAATGTAAATGTAAATGTATAGGCATTTATATAGCGCACTACTTACCCGGAGGGTCCCAAGGCGCTTCGACCGCTGCGAAACCCTTCCTGGCTTCCCTGAGAGATGGTCCCTTAATGGGTATCTCCAGGGTGAGACCAGGCATCCCCGGCGGTCTGGTGGGGCCGTTAGTGAAGATGAGGCAAGCTAATACCCAGAGTTGCCGAGTGTGATCGCTGATCAGAGTGGGCACCGAGGCGAGAGAATTATCGAGTCCGCTGACCCTGGTCCAGAAACCTGCCGCGCCGGGAATCGAACCCTGGTCCCGGGCCGTCCTCTGCTCTCGGGTCTGCCGCCTCTAACCAGTGAGCCACACTACTTCACCACCAGACGTCAGTGCACGCTTCCACCAAACACACACACACCAGCTGCCATCAGTGCACACTTTCACCAGGCACACACACCACCAGACATCAGTGCACACTTTCACCAAGCACACACACACACCACCAGCCGTCGGTACACACATTCAACAGGCACACACAACACCAGCCATCACTGCACGCTTTCACCAGGAACACACACACACCACCAGCTGTCAGTGCACGCTTTCACCAGGCACAAACACCACCAGCTGCCAGTGCACGCTTCCACCAGGCACACACCACCAGACGTCAGTGCACGCATTCACCAAACACACACACACCAGCATCCATCAGTGCACACTTTCACCAGGCACACACACCACCAGCCGTTGGTGCACACTTTCACCAAGCACACACACACACCACCAGCCGTCGGTACACACTTTCAACAGGCACACACAACACCAGCCATCACTGCACGCTTTCACCAGGAACACACACACACCACCAGCTGTCAGTGCACGCTTTCACTAGGCACACACACCACGAGCTGTCTGTGCACACTTTTACCAGGCACACACACACACCACCAGCCGTCGGTGCACATTTTCAACAGGCACACACAACACCAGTCGTCATTGCACGCTTCCACCGGGCACACACCACCAGACTTCAGTCCACGCTTTCACCAAACACACACACACCACCAGCCTTCAGTGCACACTTTCTAGAGGCACATGCAACACCAGACGTCAGTGCACGCTTTCACCAGGCACACACATCACCAGCCATCAGTGCACGCTTTCACCGGGCCCACACACCACCAGCCATCTGGGCACGCTTTCACCAGGCACATACACCACCACCCGTCAGTGCACACTTCCACCAGGCGCACACACCTTCAGCCAGCAGTGCACGCTTCCACAAGCACACACACCACCAGCCATCAGTGCACAATTTCTACAGGCACACACACCACCAGCCATCAGTACACACATCAATTGTTAACGCATCCACAATTAACTATTGTAGCAATCGCAGTATGGCACACTTTACTTTTAATCATATTCATCTAAAGCGCAGCAGGCCACCATTGCTACAAATCCTATCCAACCCACATAATTCCACTACACACCAAATGCATACTCCATAACACATAGCGAAAACACATTGCCATTTACAATGCCATTAGCTCTACCTTAAATAAATCCGAGACCTATTGCATTTCCAATGTTTGTTTTAAATGTAAGCATACACATACACATCCACCTGATAGCAATTCAGGAACATGGCAACGCCATGTACAGATTTAAAACACCTCTCCCACACACTAGATATTCCTCCCGGCAGGACGGATGAGGAACACGTAGGTCATAACACTGGGGCCATGCCTCTGAAAATTGAGTAAAATACCCTGAGGGCAATTTGGGTCTCCTTCACCATGTTATACATTTAAAATGCACCCCATGCACATCTTAGTTACATAAGACAGAGTTTCCTGCTTTCTAACTGCACCAGGGCTATACGTCTACTCCCACACTGACAGAAAATGTATTCTGTAGCTACATACACAGTTTACCTATACAGGACGTAACATGTGTGAGACTCTCCTTGGGCCACAGTCCTCATTGCCTGTATCTCTTGGACTTGTTAAGTAACAAATTATGGCGATCTTGCATAATTATTAACATGGAAAAGACCCCTTTTCCATTTGAAAACGCAAGTGTTAAGGGGTAAATAAGACACCTCCCCGTTCTACAGACTTTAATAAAGCACAGGTCCAATTGACTTGATAAAGTTCATACGATCACGTATAGCAATTAACATGTGAGTGTGAAGGAATATGAAACATACGCCCCGTTTCTTTGTCTTTTGAACAGCATAAAACATTGTTTTTTACAGACACATTAGAACCCCTTAATTTATTTTTTGCTTGTGATAAAAAATATTATTTTGTGATACTCATCACACAGTTGGTAGATGATCCACCTGACCCATACCAAAGATTATGGCCGGGAGGGAACTGAAGACAGCCCGGACAATCAGTTTGACCGTCCCCAAAGGTGTGTGGGGGGGGGGGGCAAGTAGTTTTTTCTCTATCTTCCTCTAGTCCAAACAATGCTGTAAAATGCAAGTGCTTTCTCCCAGTGGCTTCTATTCTAACTTATGTTGCATTTTCTGTTAAGTAAACTACAGACCCTTCTTAATCATCCCTGTATTTCTCTACTCTTTGATCCCTACCATGTGCACCGATATCCTGATACCAGAGAGATGCTGTTTAGCACAATACTATAAAAAGCAAAATGCACTAAAAGATGCAGGATCCACTCACTCTCTGCCTGGCATTCAGTGGCCTCTACATTCAAGCACACATCCTCTGGCAGACGCTGCCTCTCCAGAGCACCTACCTAAGAGAATGTCTGAGCTGTTTCATGGTGTCAGTGCCTCCTGAGTGATCGTTGTTCTCTACATTTGTTTGGTTGCCTGTTATAAAGGTACTCTGATGTGTTCCCTGGAGGAAATAATAAATAGCTAAAGCCAAATTCACATGTGTATCACAATCAAAAGTAGAGGGAATATTTGTTGTGTCGGAACTTCTTCTAAGATAATAAAAACACAAAAGGAATTATTTGTACTTATATGTGAACTAACGAATCTACTTAATTCAAAATTTCACTTAAAACACATAGCATGTGAGAATGTGTCTGTAAAGGACTATGGGCCAGATGTATGAAGCTTAAATGGTTACGCAAACGCTGAAAATCATAGAATTTCGGCGTTTGCGAACTCATTTGAGCAAAATGGTACGTATGTAGCAAATTTCAGTGCAAAATAAGGAATCGCAAATTTGCGATTCCTTATTTTGCGATTGCATGTAAGGAATCGCAAAATTTGTGATTCCTTAAATGCAATGTATGATGCAAAAAAAAATTGCTAATTGTCCCTAAGGAATCGCAAATTACCACCAACTTCAAGTTGGTAGTAATTTGCGAATTTCTTGAAAAAAGGTCATTTCTGCATTTTTCAAAGTGTCATATGATGCACATACATTCCCTTAGGGCATGTATGTGCAACACATGTGCACCCATGCTTATTTCAGGGGTGCAACAGACCCATGAAATTATTCTCAATTTGCGATTAGCAAATTGCGAATCGCAAATTGAGAATAATTTCACATTCATTCCTATGGGCTCCTGGCCCATAGAAATGAATGGGAAATTATTCCTTAATTGCGATTAGCAATTTGCTAATCGCAATTAAGGAATTTTAAGAAATCGCTAAACAATAGCGAATTTCTATATACATACCATTTTGCAATTCTCAAATAGCGATTCCTTAAAAATCGCTATTTGAGAATCGCAAAAGTGTATCTTGATACATCTGGCCCTTGCCGTCTGTTATTGTGCAAGATCAGTCCTCTTAACCGTCCCACAGCAGCACATCAGCAGCACAAAATTACTGATTTCTTCTGTTGTACTTTCTTTTAAATAGTTACTTCGACCAATCAGATAAGTAGTAGACCTAATGTTTAAAACTAAGACAGCAACTAAGGACAATGAAACACTAAAGCAGGACTTAACAAATACCACAACTATGTGATAGGTTCATGAATAAATACATTGAAGCGATATATGTTTCTGTTGTTTACAGTAACAGACACATTTTAGTGAATTCTAATTTTTGGATCGTTCTCTTTAACTATGCTTTTTTTAAAGAGGATTTATATTTTTTAATCTAATGCTATTTTTTCAGAGTGCCGAACATTAGCTTTCCTTTAACAAAGCTTTTTAACTATATTCTCTGGGTTTCACGATTTTATATTTTATATTCTTGGGAAGGAAAGAAGTTACTGTGCATGTTATAGTAGATGGCACGTTACCACCAAATGAACAGTGCAAGTCAATCGGCCACTTGTAGCAGACCCGCCCCCTTGTAGGACCAGCCGACTGTGCATGGCAGTTTATTCTGATAGCCGCACACCAGCGCTGCTCTAGCCCCGCGAGTCCCCAGGTTGCTGCCAAAAGCAGATTACGTCTGCTGTTCAACTGACTAAGCTAGTCAATGAGTCACCGACCAGTGCATTTGCGGGTCACAGACTTATTTAATCCGTGCCATCAGCCGCAGCGGTCCTCACAGCAGGACCCTCCAGCCATAGACTATGGTTGGAGCTGTTTCTACCAGCTGGACCTCACCTCACCTTACACCTTCATCAACTTCTGACATGCCTCTACATTAACTGTACTGACTGCCGGTTTCTCCTGATCCTTGAGCACCCGAGGCAGCACTTTGCCTCTTGTACAGGCATCTTTTCTCTCAGGCACATAATTTAAGTCCTGATGATGGTCCCTATATCTTAATGAAGGATCGAAACATAGTCAACCAAAGAGTACCATGACTAGTCTTAATGCAATTTAATGATACATGAATAGCATGATTACTAAAAATGTGGCGCGGATGCAATATTTGTGGAACCACATTGTAAATGTCTGAGTTTGTGTTTGTTTATCTAAATTGTTCCGTTTTTCCAGTCTTTCCTTCTAGCCATAATGACGATGTTCATTGTTCTGAATATTTATTAAAATAACTAAGTGCATGATCCTATTTTAGGAATTGTTTGTTTTATTTATGTAATAATATAAATTTTCTCTGGAAGGGACCTTATGTTCTTCTATAAATAACTTCACCTATGGTCTCTGTTACATCCTTGAGTTCCCTTGTCATGGCAGTAGGTGGTGGGCAGTGGGTTCTGGGTGCATTGCATGATCATCACCCAAACACCTATGGTACCTGAAAGGCCCCGGCAGTACACAGTCTACTATAGATACTGACAGCTAGCCTGGTTTCAGGCATTGTTTATTAGGATGTCAAAACATTAGGATATTCCAATCTCCATAGATTCTTCACAAACACAAAGACAATTATAATTTGCTTTATAACACAAAATGTACATATTCTAAATCATACTTGAGTTCTTTTCAGTACTCTGGGTAGTATTCACTCCCTACTACATTAAAAAAAAACTCTTTGTGGACCCTTTTGTGATTTCAAATTGCCAGAAAAAAACTGAGGGCATTCCCTACGAAAAACATTTCTAAAAAATTAAAATTAAAATTCTGGATTTGAGCATTCTGCCATTTGGCATGAATCTGCTATCTCACTGTTCCTGTTAATATTGGGATCATCCATTATCAGAATCCTAAAACCTACTTGATGTCTTCAATCGTTTACTGTTTCTCAGTTAATACACCCCAGAATCTCTTTGATATGAAGAAATTGGTCTTCTTTATGACAAGTTAAACAGAGCTTTGGATTTCAATTTTGACTTTTTCTTCAATTCTTATCACTTTTTCTCTCAGTATTCTGGATATCTTTGAGCTGTGGTTTCAGAGGACGTGAAGTCTGCGAATCCCAAAGATATATAGATTTTGGGGCAGATTTACAAGCCCCATGCACCGCCGTTGCATCACGTTTCGTGACGCACCGGTGGCGCAGTCTGCAAAGGGATATTTACAAGCACAGGTAAAGTCACCCTGCGTGACATAACCTGTGCTTGTAAATATCGCCCCTGTTCATGCAACACTTTGCTTGTTAGGGGCGGGACATAGGTGTTGCTGTGGGTGTTCCCATGCAACACCCATGTCCACTGAGGCATTTCTAAATTTACGAGAAATCGTAAACCTGGAAATGCGTCTGTTTGCTGCGCTACCATAGGGGTGGCTTAGCCAAGCGAAACGAGGGGAAATGTTTTCATTTCTCCTCGTTTTTTCCTCTTTCAATGTGTGCTGCATTTTTCAGCACGCATTGAAAGAGGTAAATGCCTGCAGTGATTGCTTTTGTGCAGGAAGATGCCCCTTCCTTCACAACAGCAATCTCCCCATGGCGCAGGCATCCTTGCACCATAGTGCAAGGGTGCCTGCGCCGGCGCATGGCAGCTGTTGCTGGGCCAGTGCAGGGGAAAGCACAGGAATGCGACATATCATTGTAGACATGTTGCATTCTTGTGCTCTGAAAGTGCTGCAGCGTGGCGCAGACAAAGGGCTTGAGGTGCCTCGCTGCGGCACTTTCTTGTAGATCTGCCCCTATTTCTCTCATCTTGTGGTACATTACTGGAGGCTGACCAGGAGAGCTGCAGCACTCTTAATTTTGCTTAAAACTATCTCAGATGTCATCTCAAAATCCCCTTCCAATTTTGGCCCCACATCTAGAATGAGGGTCCAATGTATTCATCTTGAATTTGCATTAGAATGTTTAGCATTACCACTATAGCGGGAGCCCCACACAGGACAGTGTTAGCTTCTTCAAGTAGTACAAGGTATAGTACCAGAATATTGTGATCAAAATGCACAAAGTATTCACACTCTAGCACACAATCAGTAATAAACTGAAAACACAACATAAGAAAAATCTGTAACCAATTTAGAAAAAATAGTGTACATTTTAATAAATAAATGAGACTAAAAATCCCATTGGTAGAATCAGAGATATGCAATTTGAAATTTAAGGTAGACTCAGCACCTAAAAGCACAAAGCGCCACTAGGTGTGATCTGGTCGGGGTAGACAGGTTCAAGCCAATCACGAAGGAGCTATGACCAGCCACAGGGAAAAGGTTAGTCCTGCTGAAAGAGTTCCCATCTCAAGGTCTAGCGTGAAGAGTGGAAGAGCCCATGAGGAGCAGAAAGATTGTAGTGGATATTTTTTTGCATTAGCTCGAAGAACAAGCCTGGCATCATGAACAGTTATCACTGTAGGTGTTCCGAACGGTCCTTGCAGAAGCTTCCAGCTGGCAGTCATTATGGGCTATCGAAGACAGCACTCGTTGCCATAGATGACATCTGCATGATTGTTGACAAAGGATACATGGCAGTCTTCTTTCTCCTGGACCTCAATGCAGCATTTGACATGGTCTCACACTCCATCATTACCAAGCTCCTAATTGAGACTGGCATCCAAGGACCCACTGTCTGCTGAATCTGCTCCTTCCTAATGGATAGAACAGAAGCTCAGCACTTTATTCCTTGGAAGCCTGCAAACAGCGGAGTGTCTCAAGGTTCATCACTCAGCTCCCCGTGCCATAAGGTTACATAGGCCCCAGGCATAAACACCTCCTAACACACATTTAATTGCGCTCCCAAATGGGATAATGTTCTCAGAAAATGGTTTGCTTACACGTACATGTCTTTTAGGCACATTATCAGGCCTTGGAACATTCTGTTTAAGAACTGGGTACACTGGGCAAAATGTCGCTAATTGGTGTTGTCTGTTCGGGGACAGCTCTGGGTAGGTAGAATCAACAATGACATCCAGGACAGAGCCTAGGCTCAAGACAAATTGATCCAGTTCATTCTATAAACTGCACCAAGCATTTGTTCAGACAGAGGAGCATTTCAATGGGTTGTCAAGGTCGCCCCATGCCGGAATTCAAGCTCAGCTGAATCTCGTCAACATCCTGAGAAGGAAGGCAGCTTGTTCAACCCCAAGACTGGCTACCAGATGAGACACACCAGCAAGCAAATGGGGAGTTAGATCACTCTAAGGTATTCTGGCAAACCCTCACACTATATGCTTTATAGGAAAGGCTGTGCTAGGTAGGAGTCCAAAGCAAATGCACATGGGTTGAACTGCTCATTCTGTTCACCATTCTTGTAACACTGGTTACATTGTTTTGCTTCATTCTATTTAATATTGCAGCACACATATTTTATACGAGAGTCCAATTGCTTCATAAATATTTGAAATGCCACTTTGTGCACTTCTTGGGCCTCCCTTTAGGCATGCCTGAGTTACCAATGAAAGGATATATCTATTTACATGATTTCCTTGAGAAAAAATATGTTTGTCATGTTCTGAGATTGTAGACACAATCTGGTACCTTGTAAGGTTTAGAGGTCCAGGTGGCACAATGTGAGCTAGCCAGGAATTAGTTCAATGTATTCTGATGGTAATTGCGGACTCAGCGCTTATGTTGCCCAAACACACAGTCTTACTAAAAAAGTAGGAACCATACAACATGGCGCCTAACGTTTTCGGTCAGATACTGATTTAATGGTCTCCCGAGTAGTTTTCTTTCATGTTCCAAAATACTCTACTCACCATCATTTAACTGGAGAAGTCCTTGGTGTTAGGGAAAAATCATCCTCAGCTAGATTGGAAACACCTATTTTCAATCTGTAGGTTTTTCAAGCTTGAACCTTTTAAAGGATCACCCCACTATAGTTACCCTCTCTGAATTATACACATTCAATTGGCTAATCCAGTAACAGTGGTCATATGACTAAACTGTAGACATGTAGTAACACGTATGTTGCAATAAACATGGGCACCCTCAAGCAGGAGGGGTTGTTATAGAGACCACAAACTGTATAAAACAGGTATTCTATTTATGGGTAACATTTCCGGCAGCAGATACCACTACAGGAAACTTTCACACATACACAGTAGGAGCAATTCCCAACAATTACAGGCACATGAAGGTTTAGAAATATCACTAACATATCAGGAACACACAAATTGGTTCCAAGGCACCTTTGGATATCCATTAGCTATTGTCAGACTGGGTCCCCTCAGCAATGACGGGGCAACATGGCCAGTCTTAGCTGGCTATACATCTTATCCACAATTAGCAGCACTAACAAAAGCAGATTTACGTATACTTTACAATGGTCTAGTGAGACTATACAGACGTATGACACAGTTCATTATACACAAAAAAAAATTGCCTGGGCTGCTCGAGCTGCACAGCAGCATTTAGCAATTCCAGCAATTAGTTCAGTCACTATTAATTCAATCATGGGAAAGGTTCCCACGTGACGGGAGAAAATTCCATTCTGGATTGCACAAAAACAAAATCAGCTTGAAACATTATTTCTAGCCCTGGGCGGAGTTGGCGGAGTGGGGCTTCGCGGAGCTACGCGAAGTGGGCGAGAAACTACGCCCACCTCCTCACTCCGCGTAGCCCCACTCCGCAAAACCACTGGGCGCCAGCCCCGCCACCCGCCTCCCTCCCGCCCTCCCTAAATACTTTAAAATAAAGGAATGCAATAATTTAAAAAGCACTTACCTTGCCGCCGCTGCCCGCCGCGTCCCCGGGGCTCGCTATCTTCCGTCTTCTTTAGTAATGCGCATGCGCGGGCGGTCGCGCATGCGCATTTTCTCGTGAAAATGCGCATGCGCGGCCGCCCGCGCATGCGCATTACTGAAGAAGACGGAAGATAACGAGCCCCGGGGACGCGGCGGGCAGCGGCGGCAAGGTAAGTGCTTTTTAAATTATTGCATTCCTTTATTTGAAAGTATTTAGGGAAGGCGGGAGGGAGGCGGGTGGCGGCCAGCTACGCTCCGTCTGCGGAGCGTGCGTAGTGCCGCCTGGCTCCGCCAGCTCCGCAAAATGCGGAGTAGGCGGCACTACGCACACTCCGTGCACGGAGCGTAGCTGGCTGCCCACCCCTAATTATTTCCCCATACGGGAACTCACAATGTACCTCCCTTTAGGATTGGTTCCTGTAGAACAGTGTGTCTCATGGGGCATACTGTGTGCCGCAAGCTATACCACTATATAATAAACAGGGGTTTAGCCCAAATTACCCTCCCATACCTGGGCAAGGAGCATCATAAAGATAAACAAGTAGAAAAAATGGTACTGAGGAATCAATAAAGCATGAGCTACTTCAAAACAAGATACAGTTTATTATCCTGTTTTTTACAGTTATTTCTGTCTTCATTAAATGATATGATTTAAGAAGGACAATGTTATGAGTCATAAGACAAGGAGGTCAAAATATATACAATATACAAAAAGACAAAAAAGACCTATAAATGCAATATATACATTATATATACAACAGAGTGTGCCCTAAACAAAAAAGAAAAAAGAAAACACAATCAATTTTCTGTAAATACCCACTCCTCAATTTTAGTGGAGTATCACAACCAAGGTAGTCCTTATAGCACGTAAGTTATTATTTCTTCTAATCACAAACGAACTGATGATTATAAAGGGCGCCTGATATTATTCACAAAATATACAATGTGGTAGGACTCCTTAAGCAGATGTCTCAAGCTATACCACCACACATGGTACACCATCCATAGCTGTTTTACCAGTTGTGGAGAAGTGTGGCTCAGGGGTTAGAGGCGGCATACCTGGAGCTTGAGTTTCGGCCCTGGACCAGGGTTCAATTCCCCGCCTCGGCGGGTCTTGGGCTCAATAATCCCACGGACTCGATAATTCTCGCTCCGGTGCCTTCTCGACTCATGGGTTCACACTCTGCGACTCTGGGCAATAGCTTGCTTAATCTCCACATCGGCCCTTCGCGGCGGGATGCCTGGCTTTTGCCTTGTGGATACCCTTCCAGGGTTATCTCACAGGGGAATACCAGGACGGGTTCCCTAAGCAAGCGCGGAGATGCCCCAGGGTAAGTCCAGCGCTATATAAGTTTCATACATTTACATGTGCTTTAACAGATCCAAAATGAATACGGGGTATCCCCTGCCGTGGGCCTGGGGATGAAACTTATTAGCAATTATGCCTCAGTTCCTCAATTATTTTACATAATATTAAAGGAGAAGTATCAGCTTCAGCAGTACACCAACGTCTCACACAAATACTGTTAGCAGATCAGGAGCTAGAACTTCCAAAAATGATTGGTGACACCTATATTTCCATAGGTCGAGATAATTCAGGAGCCAGACCTAATAAACCACAATTTAGTGGTAATTCTGAAAAGGATAATTTGAAACAGGCACCCCAGTTTTCTAAAAAAATATTGAGTTAATGAGAAAAATCGAGAAAGACTAAATCACATGGTGGATCTCTTCCACAGGATTCCTCTGAAAAGTGCTACAATTTGCACAACCATGAAACAATTAAGCAGCCTGATAGATATAAGTATACTGATACAGGCCCTTCTCATTCCTTTCAGGAGTCATCCAAAAAACGCTCGGGACGAGGAGGTCAATCAGGGTGAAGATTGGAGGAGATGTGAAACAGAAGAAGGACTTACAATGCTCTTCTGATTTTGTAGTAAAAAAAGAAGAAAAGTTTCCACAACAAAAGCCTCAATTTAAAAAGAAGAAAGTGGCTGGGATGTCACTTAAGCATGCCATACACATTGATGCTTTTGAACAAGGAGTGGGCACTGACTCTGCTAGACAGCACAGGAGAAGACACAATAGTTTTTCAGAATCTTCAAGAGTTTCTAGTGGCAAGAGACACTAATGAGTTTCTTCAGGTGGAAACTAAGGTAGGGCGGTGAACTCTGTACCACCAGCAGATTTGCAGAGTTTTCCAAACCACGCACTCTGCTGGTAGAGCAGAGTTTAGCAAAAAACTCTGATTCCATAGCGTTGTGAAATGTGCCCTATTGCCTACCCCTATTCCTTTTTTAGTCCGCCATCCAATGGAAACTCTGCTGGTGGCACCCTGATGTCATGGTACCTGAGAATCAACAGCCCCTGTGATGTGTTGGCAGCAGTCTTCAAGCCTTTCACTGCAGCAAACTACCTCGCATGCACGTAAATTATGTGCTGCCATGTTTAGATCTCCATCGCAACCAGCACATCATAGTTGTGAGCCACCCGTCGCATCTTAATTTATGTGTCAACATTTTGTTCAGTCCAGCTTCTCTTGTGGCAATCTGAAAAGAACAACTGCAGGGCAAAGGAATGGGGGGTAGACTGAGGGAGAAAATACGTGAGAGCAGAAGATAGAAAATAATGTGTGGTGAAGGGACACAGGAGAGAGGTAGTGAAAGGCAGGAGGGAAAGGAAAGAAGAAAGGGGAGAGGTACATGAAGGGAGATTCGGCTCACCTTTGCTTCTGTGCTTCTTTGTGCCCATAGTCCTTACTAAGATTCCAACAGTGCCTTGATGACCAACAGCATTTCCTCTGCTGCAGAACACAGAGGAGCAAGGCGGGGGAAGAACCACAACATAACTTGAGGTAAGAGGTTCACAGATGTGTGCTCTGTCTCCTTCATTACTTTAAAAGTAGTTTTTACACAGCTCCATGGAATTATGTATTGAGCAACTCTGCAAACTCCGCCCACCCTTAGTGGAAACATCAGATGAGAGAGGTAGTACTCCGGGCAGATTATATGATTTGCAACTCTAAATGGGGGCTGATATGATTAACCCTGGGTGTAGTTCACGTAGTAGCGCTATGCGTAGCTACGCGAAGTACACTTTGTACTACGCAAGCTATGCAAACTGCATAGTGCACTGTACAAGATGCTGTTTGCACTGATTGCACAGTGCTGAATCCTTGTCTGCACTGGGCAATCAGTGCAAACCGCATCTCTGTGAAAGCGGTTGCTCCCACCACGCTCCTTGCCTCAAGAGCTGTCTGATTCCCTGTGGTATCGTAGGCTGTCTGTCATGATAGAGCATTTTAGCGCTGATTCTCGCATTTAACTG
Organism: Lissotriton vulgaris; assembly: GCF_964263255.1. Taxonomy (NCBI): domain Eukaryota; kingdom Metazoa; phylum Chordata; class Amphibia; order Caudata; family Salamandridae; genus Lissotriton; species Lissotriton vulgaris. Next base: position 76,088,788 of record NC_141690.1, read on the forward strand.
TAGTCTGTTTCGAAGCGCTACTTTAGCTCAGTGAACCTGCTGCCGCCTGTAGCATTTTTACATCGTGTGCTGCTTTGAAGACTGTTAATTTAAGCTACCGCCGCCATTAGCAATTGACATTTGTGCTGCATTGTATGCTTTGCTTCTGATTGCATCTCCCTCAGCCCAGTTTCACTTTCCCAGGAGACATTTTGTTGTGCTTGTTTTTGCCTTCATTTGGCCCGCCTACCCTCCCCGATACCGCCTCCCAGCTGACCCGCCCACCCACGAACACTAAACGCTCCCCCTCCTCCGTGCATCTGTGACCGTCTGGACCTCTGTGAAAGCGGTTGCTCCCACCACGCTCCCTGCCTCAAGAGCTGTCTGATTCCCTGTGGTATCGTAGGCTGTCTCTCATGATAGAGCATTTTAGCTCTGATTCTCGCATTTAACTGTAGTCTGTTTCGAAGCGCTACTTTAGCTCAGTGAACCTGCTGCCGCCTGTAGCATTTTTACATCGTGTGCTGCTTTGAAGACTGTTAATTTAAGCTACCGCCGCCATTAGCAATTGACATTTGTGCTGCATTGTATGCTTTGCTTCTGATTGCATCTCCCTCAGCCCAGTTTCACTTTCCCAGGAGACATTTTGTTGTGCTTGTTTTTGCCTTCATTTGGCCCGCCTACCCTCCCCGATACCGCCTCCCAGCTGACCCGCCCACCCACGAACACTAAACGCTCCCCCTCCTCCGTGCATCTGTGACCGTCTGGACCTCTGTGAAAGCGGTTGCTCCCACCACGCTCCCTGCCTCAAGAGCTGTCTGATTCCCTGTGGTATCGTAGGCTGTCTCTCATGATAGAGCATTTTAGCGCTGATTCTCGCATTTAACTGTAGTCTGTTTCGAAGCGCTACTTTAGCTCAGTGAACCTGCTGCCGCCTGTAGCATTTTTACATCGTGTGCTGCTTTGAAGACTGTTAATTTAAGCTACCGCCGCCATTAGCAATTGACATTTGTGCTGCATTGTATGCTTTGCTTCTGATTGCATCTCCCTCAGCCCAGTTTCACTTTCCCAGGAGACATTTTGTTGTGCTTGTTTTTGCCTTCATTTGGCCCGCCTACCCTCCCCGATACTGCCTCCCAGCTGACCCGCCCACGCTCCGCCCCCTCCACCATCCATTTATGGCCAATGCCCCCACGCGCAGCGTCCACGCGCTTCGGACACGCCGAAGGTGCGCCAAAGGTAAGCCCGTCTACGCCCGTCCGTGCCTGGACCGCGCCCAGCGACAGACCCCCTGCCCCTCGCGCTGTCCAGCCCTCCCGCATTACCTACGATGCCGCAACCCTCCTAGCCCTTAACCCCGGTCGCGCCCCCAACTGCGTCCAAGCAGCTCCTGGACACACCCATGGACCTTTCTCCTGCTACTCCTGCAAATTCAGCGGCACCGACAACTACTCCGCTACGACCACTCCACAGACTCCCGACCCCAACCACCTACAATGCATCCTTCTCAACACCCGCTCGGTCCACAGACACGCCATTGACCTATGGAATCTACTAGACACCATCTCTCCAGACGTCGCCTTCCTAACGGAAACATGGATGAACGCTTCCTCCGCCCCAGACATCACCATTGCCATCCCTGAAGACTATAAGATCACTCGGAAAGACCGCACCGGCCACACAGGAGGAGGAATCGCTATCGTCCACAAGAAATCCATCCGCATCTCAACCAGCTCTGACGCCAACCTCACCAACTCCGAACACCTTCACTTCCAAATACACATCGACCCCAAGACCACACTCAGAGGCACCCTCCTCTACAGACCACCAGGACCCCGCGCAAAATTCAGTGAAGACATCACGGACTTCATCACTCCACACGCACTCCCCTCCAAAGAATACATCCTTCTGGGAGACCTCAACTTTCACCTTGAAAAGATCAACGACCGCAACACCTCCACCCTCTTGGACAACCTCGCCAACCTCGGACTTAAACAACTGGTCACTTCCCCCACCCACATCGCAGGTCACACACTCGACCCCATCTTCACCTCCAGCAACCATGTCTCCTTCAGCCACACTACGGACCTCCTCTGGACTGACCACAGCTGCGTTCACTTCTCCTACAACAAGCCCAAACCCACCAACCACCCCCAACCAACTCTGCAAAGAAACTGGAACAAAATCACCACCGACCAGATCTCCTCATCGCTCCTTCTAAACACCCCAGCCCACTCCTCGGACCCAAATCTAGCCGCCGCCAACTTCACCCTATGGTTATCCAACACCGCCGACACCTTAGCACCACTGAAAAAACGTCAAAGCAAACCTGGCAACAAGAAGGCCTCATGGTTCAATGATGATCTCAAGAAGTCCAAGAAACTCTGCCGCACCCTTGAAAAAGCTTGGAAAAAAGACCCAACCACCAGCACCAAGGACGCCTTCAAAAACGCCACCCGCATTCACCACCAACTAATCCGAAAGGCCAAGAAAACAGCATTCAAGGAGCGACTTGACAACAACGCCCACAACAGCAAGGAACTTTTCAACATAGTCAAGGAGTTTTCCAATCCCTCGGCCAACTCCAACGACATCACCCCCTCTCAAGCCCTCTGCGACTCCCTAGCCTCATTCTTCCACAACAAGATTGCAGACATCCACAACAGCTTCGACAACCAACCCGGAGTCCAACCCACCCAACCACATGCTGAACACTCTCCCCTCGCGAACACCCTTAACGACTGGAACCCAATCTCCACTGAGGACACCATCCGCCTGATGAACTCCATCCACTCAGGATCCCCCACAGACCCATGCCCTCACCACATCTTCAACAAAGCAGACTCCGTCATAGCACCGCAACTCCGAGACGTCATCAACTGCTCCTTCAACTCCGCCACCTTCCCGGAAAACTGGAAACACGCTGAACTCACCGCCCTCCTGAAAAAACCCACAGCGGACCCCACCGAACTCAAAAATTACCGACCCATTTCGCTCCTTCCATTCCCGGCCAAAGTTATCGAGAAAGCTGTCAACAACCAGCTCGCCGCTTTCCTCGAAGCCAACAAATCCCTCGACTCCTCACAATCTGGCTTCAGAGCAAAACACAGCACCGAGACCGCCCTCATCGCAGCAACAGACGACATTCGAACTCTACTGGACAATGGAGACACAGTCGCCCTCATCCTCCTCGACCTCTCTGCAGCATTCGACACAGTCTGCCACAGCACCCTTTTACAACGTCTCAGCAACATCGGAATACAAGGAAAAGCACTTGAATGGATCACCTCGTTCCTCACCGGAAGAACCCAGAGAGTCCGCCTTCCACCATTCAAGTCCGAGGCCACCGAGGTCATCTGTGGCGTACCACAAGGATCCTCACTCAGCCCCACCCTCTTCAACGTATACATGAGCCCACTCGCGACCATCGCCCGCCAACACAACCTCAACATCATCTCCTACGCGGATGACACTCAACTTATCCTTTCTCTCACCAAGGACCCCAGCACCGCCAAAACGAACCTACACGAAGGAATGAAAGAAGTTGCTGAATGGATGAAACATAGCCGTCTGAAACTGAACTCGGATAAAACAGAAGTCCTGATCCTAGGTACATCCCCCTCTGCATGGGACGACTCTTGGTGGCCGGAAGCCCTTGGAAAAGCACCCATCCCGACAGACCACGCACGGAACCTAGGCGTTATCCTGGACTCTTCACTTTCAATGAACAGACAAGTCAGCGCCGTATCCTCATCCTGCTTCAACATTCTTCGCATGCTCAAAAAAACATTTCGCTGGATCCCCACCGAAACCAGGAAAACAGTCACCCATGCTCTGGTCACGAGCCGACTGGACTACGGAAACACCCTCTACGCAGGTACTACCGCTAAACTCCAGAAGAAACTCCAACGAATCCAAAACGCCTCAGCCAGAATCATATTAGACATCCCACGCAACGAACACATCTCTGGTCACCTGAAAGACCTCCACTGGCTACCCGTCAATAAGAGAATCACTTTCCGACTGCTAACCCACGCACACAAATCACTCTACGACATCGGACCAGAATGCCTCAACTCACGACTGTCCTTCTACACCCCCTCCCGCCAACTACGTTCTTCCAGCCAAGCCCTCGCCACTGTCCCTCGCATCAACAAGACCACCATGAGAGGCAGATCCTTTTCATACCTGGCTGCTAAAACATGGAACTCACTCCCCACTTACCTCCGCCTTACCCAGAACCACCTAGCATTCAGAAAGCAACTTAAAACGTGGATATTTGACAAGTAAGCCTCCTCCCCTTCCTTAGCGCCTTGAGACCCTCTGGGTATGTAGTGCGCTATATAAATTATCTGACTTGACTTGACTTGACTTCCACAGTGCAAGTGGTCGTTTTCTGCCACACGAGTACCTTTGTACTCGAGTGGCAGCTTTCTCACCACGGACTTGTAGTTTCTCATCGTGAGCGGTCACGAGCATACGCGACCACTCGTAATAAGAAACCTGGCCTCCCCGCGTTGAAAATCTTGCCGGGAGGTTTATTTTCCACGCTCGCGATCAGCAACTTGATGTTACTGATCGCGAACAAGGAAAAAGTCTCACCCGGATGTCATTTTGCTCGCTCGTGGTCCACAACTTGATGTTGAGGACCGCAAGCGAGCAAAAAATGCCCGCTAAGCTACGCGTTTTGCACTGTGCTACGTGCATTTCGCATAGCGTGTAGTTGCGCAAACTGTGCAAACTACACAAGCGTAGTGTAGTTCTACGCCCAGGGTTAGCTATGAATCGCACTATTAAAGTTCTCTTTTGGAGAACATAACATTTGACTATGGCATTCTCTTGGTTTAAAAAGATTGGCACCAGAGTTTGTACAAAATGTCCCAGGGAGAAAGTGTGATATTACCAGCCTTCTCCGCCTCTGTTCCAGAATCAGTTCAACATTCATATGTCCTAGCATTAAATTGCAATCAAGTGGGATGAAAATTTACCTTATATATAATATATATACCATACCATCCACCTTACCGTATAATATATAAACCATACCATATAATACCCATAAGGTCCAGCCCACAAGTGCAACCACAAAAGCCCATCAAACAGGAAACCAAATGACAGGTTAGAAAAATCCTAAAACAACTTGAATATCAAGGTGTACTCAAAACTTGTACCACATCAATGAACAATCCCTTGTTCTCAGTAGCAAAACCAGATCATTCATACACCTAGTCTTAGTCTATAGACAGTTAAATAGTCACACTCACACATTTGTAGTACAAAATGCACACAGCGCGGCACTAATGAACAACAGAGTGCGCAAAAAATACAAAATCAACATTAGACATTTCAAATAGCTTATTCTGCCAAATCGTAGAACCTGAGAGCTGATATTTAAAAGCATTTACCACCCTCGGGTCACAAAAAAGGTTGCCGATTGCTACAAGGGTGTAAGTACAGCCCCAATGTGTTTCTCTCCAGTAATTGGGCAGAGCTGTGGGAGCCTTCCAAGCCCCCATCCAAACCCCACTTGAGACTCATTTTTTAAATGTTGTTATTGTTTAAATATTTAATAACTCATGCCTTGTAGCTGTAGCGTTTGAGAGCAGATGTTAAGGTAGTCACAAAAATTTCCAGGGTATTCAGTTTTGACTTCTTATAGGCACATGATATGAGTCTAGGAGGAATTGTTGTTGTTATGATATTTTGATATTGTGATGTTGAAATGGATGAGATGATGGTTGTTCCATTTGAGAGATAGAGGTTTGAAAATGGTTAGGTTGGCAGTGTTATTAACAATCCATCAAGGGTGTGTTTCAGAAGGTGTGGTGTCGGTAACGAGCTGTGTCAATTCAAAAGCTCTCAAATATGATAGAAGTCCTTTTGTTTGAGAACAATCTGGAACTATGTTTTGTAGTCACCCATTGAAAAGAGGGTTGGTGGCTTCAACTGAGGCTATTATCATAGAAACCTGTAGCAAAGGAGGTACTTTGAGATGTGGGCTTTGAACTCGTAGGAAGAAGATTTAGACATTGGGAATGTGTAGCATTTGACTACGAGCTATTTGGATTCCTGCATGATTTGCACTCATCACATCAATTTTAAGATGATCATGGTGGGTATGCTCCAAGCACCGTGCAGGCTATATCATCAGTTGTAAGCTTTTAGTGATGAATAGTGCTTCTAGTCAAATGTCTGTGATTAGTTCATTAACCTAATGTATGTTTTTGGATATGGCTTTTGCATTGATTTGGTGGAGTAGGTTTGGTTGGCAGTTGTCTGTTAGGTAAATGTTGACTGGTCAAAAAAGCTTGGGTATGTTACGTTCTTCTATCTGGTTATAGTCATAGCTGTTGAACCTGGACTATTCCTAGTAGAATCTATTGCGTATGGCTTATCTCTGTATACAGTAGCACAGTGTGTGAAAAGCAATGGGGTGTAATATAGCCCGACTGATATTCAGTGGCTGAGATCAATTAAGTGTCATTCCATCACTTTGTTGCAATAGATGCCTAAATTGCAAACAGTATGCCTAGAGGTGGATCCCATGCTTGCTGTTTCATAGGACTCAAGCTTTACTTCACTGATTAGGCCCAAGTAAGCCAAAACATATCTGGGGTTGTTGCTTAAGTGGCCCAAGCAATCTCCAGTGGTGAAGAATAATTAAGACATTCTTTCCATCACTTTGTTGTTTGATAAAAGGATGAATGGTTGCTCCACAGGCTAAGATCCTGATTTTGAGTTTAGCAGATGGGTTACTCCTCCACGAAGGTGACTGATATACCATCGCAATATTACAGGTCTCATTGAATATATTGGACTGGTAATACAGCTGATGGGATATCTGTCACATTTGTGATGGTGTAACCTGTCCACCAAACTCTAAATCTGTCTCTAAGCCTTTAACAAAGGATAGCCTCCAACCAAAAGGACAAAGGTCATTCCAGCAAACATGACTTGAAAACCTCTGACCAAAATACTCAGGGAAAGTGGCTTTGCTAACCAGATCTAAAAAACAACATGGCCTAGTAGGAGAATGCTGCCAATAAACATGACATGGACAGTGTTACTTTAACACTGCATATCATATGTCACAATAGTCCACCAGAATATCTAGGAACTTCTGACCATGTGTGATGAATCTATTAAAGTTTCCTTTAACAAATAAACACTCAGAGTTCCAAATAGAGGGTGACATATTGTGTACTATTAAAACAAAATTCTGGTCATAGCTGTTGAAGGTCTGTGGCATCATCATAGCTGAAGAGATCTGGATTTACACCGTTGTGATACACCCAAGGGGTAGGAAGTGAGAGTTGATGTGTTCTCCACAGTAATCCCAGTTCTACTTTGGGACAAATATGCACACGAGTGGGCTCTCTCAAGTAAGTTCCTGCATTATATAAAAAAAGTAAGCTTGGGATAAGGAATCAACTCTGCATGCTAAGCCTCTCAGGAATGACTGAGGACTCAAGCTTAGTATCCTTTAAAGCCTGCAGTCAATGAATGCATAAAAGCCATTCTTCTCAAACAACACTATCAGAGAGGGATAGTGCTTTGCCATTTTATTATGAAAGCCCTTCTGTCTCAGTGATTAAGCTTGCTGGAACATATAGATTAGGACCGGAATGTGGGAACATAAACTGATCCCCCTATTTCTCAAAATATTAATATGAAATTCAGCCTTTAAAATGCAAGCATATAGCACACGATGGCTCAAGTGAGTAAAGATTTCAACTCTAAGGGATTTGACTGACTATGTTGGCGATACAAACTACTAATGTCCCCATTGTCACAAAGTCCCAAACTGTGGGGGATATTCTCAAGAACGTGTGATAATTACCGCAAAATTAGCATAACGCAACTCGTCACATCGCAGTCTAACGATGGAAAATAACACAGTGTTAACGTTGTATTCTCAACGTGGCGCTCCCCCTGCGATAGGCTCACGTTAACGCATAAAATGACTGCGTTAAAACTAACGCAACGTCGATAAAACTTGAAACACGAACACAAAAATAGTAGCGATGAGGGCAATTGCGATACAAAAATCCGCGATAACCAGTGACAGGCCTGCAATTACCACAGGCCGTGCAGGAAAATGCACCATAAAAGCAGAGTAAAACAACTGTGAGATGACAATGTACAAGCACAACCCCACATAAGTGAGTTACAACAAGTGACCATTGTCCTACATCAAATAGGCATCTCCTCACAAACAGTCAAAATGTACATTGACATGCAGTCTGCATGCGAACTGCGCCAATACGGAAACATACATGGAACACACTGTGAAACCGCATCTCCCCTTCACATTGTAGAGGGACAATCAACACCTCCTGCACACAGGCATGTCATTTCCATGATCAATCAAATATGAAAGCATGGACGAATGTAGGGGCAGTGACTCCCACTTACGTACATGTTGCCCATGTTGTGGGACTTGAATCACAGGGTGCATCCCTGCATCATGGTGGTACATATCTGACCCCAAAAGGAGCCCTGTTGTCACTTGTAGGTCATATAAGACAGCCAAAATGGAATGATTTGGGACACATGTGAAATGCCAAAGAGTGGGATACCGTACTAACTGTGACACACAGAACTGGCAGTTCGAATATGTGACTCCCTGACAGCCTCCATTAACAGAGGTGACACATCCACCAGCCATTAACAAATTATAAAATTGCTAGCACTACATGTCGCACTGAAACTTGTCTGAGTGATGTGCCTGTACAGATGAGTGACATGCACTCAGAGAATGTGTTTTTTAATCCATTTATTTGCACATGCTGTGCTTGTGGTCATTTTGTACTGTCCCAGGATTGCAAAGGACTGTCACAATGTGACGTGCTTATGTTAAGAAATTGTCAATGATGGTGTTTCTACGGGCTATTCCTGCTGCAGCTGCAGTGGGGTGTGGTCCACCTACCTCATCTTCCTCATCATTGTCCGGTGCATCTGGCACTTGTATTCATGGGGCATTACTGCATACACATATGTTGTGCAATACACAACATGCAACAATCATCTTGCCCGCGATGTATGGGCTGCACAGGAGCCTTCCATCTGCGATGTCCAGGCAACTGAAACGTGACTTCAACACACCAAATATGCATTCCACAATGCCTCTGGTGCGTTCATGGGCCAAATTGCACTGTCTCTGGGCCTGTGTGTTCGGGGCTCGGAGGGGTGTCACTATCTAAGTGCAGAGTGCATATCCTTGATCACCTGGGATGACATGAGTCAATAGTAGGTTCTGCATGATGTGTTGGCAGGATTACTGGTTCATTGGTGTGTGATATGTGTGACTTAGTGATTCCTGTATGACATGTACTGCTTGTTGCAAATGAGCGGCATCAATGTGTATTGCATAGCCTCACTCCTGCTCCTCATTCCCCCCGAGCCTATTCACCAGTGTGCGCAGCACGGTTGCATTGCTTGCACCCGTACGGCACACCATTGTCATGCCTGTCTGCACATGTCCACAACGACACAGTGACGTTGGGTGCTGAAGGTGGCCGGCCATGTGTGTTTAGGCCTATGGTAAGGACAGGGCAGGCACAGATGTAGAGTTCATGCCTGGCTGAACTAGCCATGCAGTGGAGGGTAGACCTTTTGGCTTATGCTGCGGTAATAGCAGCACACACAACAGTTGGCATGTATGATCCCGGACCTCGAGCGGGCTTGCGCTCCCTCTTTACCCCTCGGCCGACCCGCACTCCGGGGGCATGCTACATAGCAACATTTTTCATTGTGGGACGGGTGGTGCAGACAATACAACAGAGACACACGCATTAGTTACTTCCTTGGCAAGACCTAAACTTAACCACGCCCAGAGCCACATCTTGTATAACCGCACCCCTATGCTGTACTGCCGTACGCCGGTCCACTCCGCTTATGCTCACAGGGGGGTAAAACACAGCTACATGCCCCAGGTCTACCCCACTCCCTGCAGTGACAAGGTTGTGCTTGCTGTACATAGCACAATGTAATGTGGTATGGCTCGGGCCCTCATGCATACATAATGACCACACAGACATACTTAGATAGTTTCTGGAATTGGCTACGGGCACGTGTGCCCAGCACCTTTTATTGCCAGGGTCACATGTCCAGTGACGCCTGTGCTGAATGGGTGTTGGGTAGTGTAAGCCACCCCTCAGTGGTTGGTTGGTGCTGGCAACAACTATAACAGTGATAATACAATCAGAAGTTCAAAGTACAATCTGCAAGGCTCCATGAGTTAGTTGCCCTGGATGCGCTGCAGCCGGCACAGGCACACCGCCATGGGACGCTGACTAGCGATGCACTGAGGTAGGGCCACGAGACTTAAGCGGGTCCTCGTTGATGTCCAAGGAGAATGTTGCGGAGTGTTACGGAGGACAGTGGAAGGTGTCCTTCCAGGGCATAATGCAGAGGGCAGAAGCAAGCATAAACAGGCATATGGAGGAGTTTAATGTTACAAACTCCTTTTTACCACCATGTCAGTATCAGGTACATGATGATGAAGACAACCCCCAGGCCATAGACTCAGATGCAACCAAAGTTCAACCAGAGAGTGCCCATGACTTCTGTGGCATAGAGTCAGTGGCACCAGAGCTGGAGGGGATGTAGTCTGCAATGAGGCCTTTACAATGATATGAACTCAGCGATGAAGAGATCAAGACTCAGTTCAAATTGTGTGACCTACTCGACCGCAATGTAGGCTGGAGGCAGCGGTCAGCAGTGGCCCACAGCCATGTGTCATCGGCTTGCGATGCAGAGAGTTAGTAGCAACAGTGCAGATGTTGGTAGTGTTTGATCACCGGACTGAACCACGTCTTCTTCTTACTCCTCTTCTTGCTTACTGTGATATTAAGTCTGCCATGAAGAAATCAAAACTCAATTCCAAATGTGTGACCTACTTGACCGAAAGTGTAGGCCGGAGGCAGTGGTCAGGGCGGATCAACCGCTGTTCAGCCAGATCCTCCCTGATGTCTAACACACAGCTCTGAAATGGCATGTAGAGATGATTTGTGGTTGATGGAGGTAGAGGCACAAGAGCTGAGTGGGTGTGCAGCCTGCGACGATACCGTGTCCTGCCTGGTACGGACTGTATTGGATTGGTGTGGGGCCTGCTGGACCGATGATCAGAGGCGGCTACCAAGGTCGCGGGCCTCGGGCTTTGGGGATTGCACCAGCACGTGGTGGGCCCTCTTTGACACATGCCGCTGTCGGAAGGTGAGCAGTAAGGCCTGGGTGCACAGAAGCGGGCAAGACGGGTCGGGGGACCGGCAGCCCTGGGTGCAGCAGGCTCACAGAATCGTAGGCAATACCGCTCATGGCGACGGCATCGGCCTCGTGGTGAGGTGAGAAGCGCCACCCTGGCAGACACGTTGAGCATTCTGGAAGAAAACTACGCCTAGAGCTACGTGCTTTTTATTCACACCCCTATGCTGGCCTGGCGTATGCCGGGCCAGCCCACTCCGCTCACGCTTACAGGGGGGACGTAACTAATCAATCAATCAATCTGCGTACTTGTAAAGCGCGATACTTACCCGTAAGGGTCCCAAGGTGCTGAGGGGAGGGGCGGGGGATGATGCTACTGCTCGAAGAGCCAGGACATGAGGAGCCTTCTGAAGGAGAGAAGGTCTTGTGTCTGCCAGATGTGGGTAGGGAGGGTGTTCCAGGTCTTGGTGGCGAAGTAGGAGAAGGATCTGTTGCCGGAGGTCATTCGTTGGATGCGGGGGACAGCTGCAAGGGCGAGGCTGGTGGAGCGGAGCTGGCGGGTGGGGGTGTGGAAGCTGAGTCTGCAGTTCAGGTAGGCTGGTCCGGCGTTGTGGAGTGATTTGTGTGCGTGGGTGAGGAGCTTGAAGGTGATCCTCTTGTCGATGGGGAGCCAGTGTGGGAATCTCAGGTGGGGGGTGATGTGGCAGCGGCAGGGGACGTTGACGATCAGGCGGGCGGAGGAGTTTTGGATACGTTGTAGTCGTCATAGGTGTTTGGCTGGGATTCCTGTGCAGAGTGCGTTGCCGTAGTCCAGTCTGTTGCTGACGAGGGCCTGCATCACCGTTCTTCTTGTTTCGGTGGGGATACACTTGTAGATCCTGTGGAGCATTCGGAGGGTGTTGTAGCAGGAGGAGGAGACGGCGTTGACTTGCTTCGACATGGAGAGGGAGGAGTAGAGGATTAATCCTAGGTTGCGTGCATGGTCGGTGGTTGTTGGTGCTGTTCCCAGTGGGGTCGGCCACCAGGAGTTGTCCCAGGCTGAGGGGGTGGGTCTAAGGATGAGGACCTCTGTCTTGTCCGAGTTCAGCTACAGACGGCTGCTCCTCATCCAGTCGGTGACGGCCTTCATTCCCTCGTGGAAGTTGGCTTTGGCGGTGTGTGGGTCCTTGGTGAGAGATAGGATGAGCTGGGTGTCGTCGGCGTGGGAGATGATGTTGAGGTCATGTTGGCGGGCCACTTGTGCAAGGGTGGCCATGTAGATGTTGAACAGCGTCGGGCTGAGGGATGAGCCCTGAGGACACAGCAGATGAAGTTGGTGGCTTCGGATCTGAAGGGTGGGAGGTGGATGCTCTGGGTTCTTCCGGAGAGGAAGGACGTGGTCCAGTCAAGAGCCTTCTCTTGGATTCCGGCTTCTAGGAAGCATGTCTTTAGAAGGCGATGGCAGACCGCGTCGAAGGCAGCTGACAGGTCCCGGAGGATGAGGGCTGATGTTTCGCCGTTGTCTAGTTGGCGCCTGATGTCCTCTGTGGCGGTGATAGGGGCAGTCTCGGTGCTGTGGTTTCGAGTGGGACGGGTCCAGGATGTTGTTGTCTACCAGGTGGAGGGCCAGTTACATGTTGATGATTTTTTCGAAGACCTTTGGCTGGGAACGGGAGCAGCAAATTGGGTCGGAAGTTCTTGAAGTCCTTGGGGTCCGCTTTGGGCTTCTTGAGGAGGGCGCTGATTTCGGCGTGCTTCCAGCTTTCCGGAAATGCCGCTGTTTCGAATGAAATGTTGATGACCTTCTGTAGTTGGGGTGCGATGGCAGCATCTGCTTTGTTGAATACGTGGTGTGGGCATGGGTCAGACGGAGATCCTGAGTGGATGGAGTTCATGACCTTGCGTGTCTAGTCATCGTTGACGTTGGACAAGGAGGTCAGGTGGTTGGCGCTGGTAGTGTGCACAGGGGGTGGTGTCTGGCGCAGTCAGGGCAGTTGTGGTGTTGAAGCTGTCCTGAATGCCAGCGATCTTGCGGTGGAAGAAGATGTCTAGTGAGTCGCACAGTTCTTGTGAGGGCGGGATGTTGTTGGCGTTGGCGCTGGGGTTGGAGAGTTCCTTTACAATGCTGAAGAGCTCTTTGCTGTTGTGTGCGTTGTTATCCAAGCAGTCTCTGAAGGAGGATCTTTTGACTAATCGTATGAGGTGGTGGTGTCTGCGGGTGGCGTCCTTGTGGGCTTCATAGTTGTCCGGTGTGCGTTTGTGGAGCCATATCTTCTCCAGTTTTCGGCATGCAAGTTTGGAGGCCTGGAGCTCGTTGGTGAACCAGGTGGCTCTCTTGTTGGCGTGGCTTCTTGAACGGGGCGAGGGTGTTGGCGCAGTCGTCGATCCACTTTCTGAGGTTGTGGGCTGTGGCGTCTGGGTAGGTGGGGTCGGTGGGTGGGATCTTGGCGAGGGAGATGGTCAGCTGGTCTTCGGTGACTTTGCTCCAGCAGCGGCGAGGCAACTCTTGAGTGTGGTGGTGCGTGTTTGGTTTCTTGAAGGTAAAATGGATGCAGCGGTGGTCGGTCCAGTAGAGTTCTGTGGTGTGGTCAAAGGCGACGTGGGAGCCTGTGGAGAAGATGGGGTCAAGCGTATGGCCGGCAGCGTGGGTGGGTGCTGCGACGAGTTGTCTGAGGCTGAGGTTGGCGAGGTTGTCGATCAGGGTGGCGGAGTTGGCATTGTTGTTGTTCGCGAGGTGGAAGTTCATGTCCCTGAGGAGAATGTAGTCAATGGAAGCGAGTGCATGGGTGCTGGCGAGGTCGGCGATGGAGCCCCTGAACTGAGCTCGGGGACCAGGCTGTCTGTATATGAGTGTTCCTCTGAGGGTGGTGTTGGGGGTGGGGCGTGGGTGGGTGCTGTGATGAGTTGTCTGAGGCTGAGGTTGGCGAGGTTGTCGATTAGGGGGGCGGAGTTGGCATTGTTGTTGTTCTCGAGGTGGAAGTTCAGGTCCCTGAGGAGGATGTAGTCCGTGGAAGCCAGTGCATGGGTGCTGGCGAGGTCGGCGATGGTGTCCCTGGACTGAATTTGGGGGCCAGGCTGTCTGTATATGAGTGTTCCTCTGAGGGTGGTGTTGGGGTCGGTGTGGATCCGGAAGTGTACGTGTTCGGTGGTGTTGAGGGTGTCGTCCGCGTGGGTGGCAATCTTGAGGGTGGACTTGAGGACAATGGCTATACCTCCTTCCGAATCTGTTGGCGTGGTCCCTGCGGGTGATCTTGTAGCTGTCCGGGATGGCTTTGGCAATGTCGGGCCCCGAGGAGATGTTCCACCAGGTCTCGGTCAGGAAGGCCACATCTGGGACGGAGGTGTCAAGCAGATCCCAGAGCTCAACGGCGTATTTGCGTGCGGAGCGTGTGTTGAGGAGTATGCAGCGGAGGTGGTTGAGTCCAGTCTTTGGAGGTTTGGTGGTTCTGTAGCAGGTGAAGCTGCAGGGGTGGCAGGAGAAGGGTCCGTTTCGGGGCAGCTTGGAAGCAGGTGTAGTTTCGGCCGGTGTTGAGTGCGCGGAGGGTACTGGTGTCGTAGTGGATTCTGGTGTCGTGGCTTTCGCAAGATCCAGGGGTTCTGGTGCTGGGCGCGGTCCAAGCGCGGACAGGCACAGACGGGCTTGCCTTAGGCGCGCCTTCGGCTACAGTTCTGCGATCTTCTCCACTGGCTGGGGTGACATGGTTGCGTCCACTGACCACTACACTCCATACACCTGCGGTGTATGTCGACATGGATATGTGTGTGGTTTGCATACTGCAGTCTGGCCATCACATCCACGCCAAACTTGGCACTGTGTACATTCTCATTCATGGGTCACTTGCTTCCATCTCACATGCCTAATTCCCACCTCTCCCCACAATCTGCTATTATGTGGCTGAGGTGCCAAGCCATTGATGGCTTATGTACATGGCTGGCCCAGGTTTCCACAGTAAGTTATGCTGTCATGTCTGGAGGGTGGGCATGTTGGTTGGCATGCTGTATGTGAGTTTGTAACGTGTGCATTCTCAGAGGAGTTGCATGATTGTGGAGCTGAGGTGTGTTCATTTGGTACTTACCAACAAGCAGTGCATTTCCGTAGGTGCCATCCTGGAAATGCTGGTTGAAGATGGACTGTAGGAAGCTGTATGAATCATGCACACTGCCTGGGTAGTTGATGACGACATTGATGAAGAGTCCCCGGTGGTCCCTATTGCCTGTTCATTGATGGAATGCGTGTGCTTTCTGTTGCGGTAACTGTGTGCAGTATCGACAGGGGGAACAAGTACTACATGTGTGCAGTCAATTGCCCCCCTTACGTGTGGGCAGCCAGCTATGGCGAAGAAGCCTTGCTTGGTGGCAAGTTGTTTCTGCATAGTGTGGGGGAAGTATAGGTACAGGGGTACCAAGCTGATGATGGCATCCAGGATAGGGGTGAGGATCTTGAATAGGGCTAGCTGTGAGACTCCTCCTACTCTGGTGGTTATTGGTTGGAAGGTACCAGAGGCCAACAGATTCAGCACAGCCAGCAGCTTTGTCTGAGGTGGGATGTTGGTTGTCCGCTGTGTTGGTACCGTCAGCCTGTGGGCTATGATAGTCGGGATGCGGATGATGGTTGTCCTTTTGAGCCTGGAGTGGGCAATGATACTCTCAGGTGTTAAGTCTGTGAGGCTGGTACATTTCCAGAAGGTCCACTGTCTTTGTCTATGCTGCCTCTGTGGTGGCCCGGGAGGGGGGGTGGGAGGGATCGGGGGGCGGGCCTGGGGTTGGTGATGGTGGATGTTGTGGCCCTGTTGGGGCTCCAAGCTGCATGATCAGTAGCACCATGGCATCTGTTTATCCTCAGGTGTGGTTCTGGCCTGGGCTCCCTTTTCTGGTGTAGGTTGTCGTCCGACTTTACACAAGGTCAGAGCAGGTGTTAATTTCCTGCTGCTAACGCACCTTATTGCCTGTTTTGGGTTCTTATCACCAATCTAGCTGGTCGTTCAGAATGTTGTGGTGTGGTGTTGTCACAGCTTTTTGCACGGGACCGCCTACTCTGCATCTCATTAGCGATAGTCGCCGGGGTCAACTGTGGCGATGTTTTTGGCGGCTGCAATTGCAGGTAAACTGGTGATATGGGTTGTTAGCACTAGCTTGTGAATGGGGCAATACATTTGTCGCCAATGTGGTTGCGATAAAGTGATGATAAGTCAGCGATAAGTCCTTGAGAATATGCCCCTAAGATTTCTACAGACATCACGAAGACTTCTCCTGTTAGTTGACCTATACCGAATGAGGAAGTCAAACTGACCCCATTAAGTCAGTTCACATGGGCATGGCATCATCATGTGAGCCTCAGTGTTACTTTGTCCCTGCTACAGCAGTAATATGGATTCCCGTTCATGCCCAAGAGTTCTCAAAAATATATACATGAATAGATTTGTCAACAGCTGTCTGCAACTGTGAGACCTACCATCATGACTTTTGCAAAATCAGGTAGGCCTTTTGATATTGTAGATCTCAACTTCAGCACGCCATTGCTGCAGCCAACCAGAGCAAAAACATTCTGACTGCAGATGGTTGATGTTTCCGCCTGTGTGTTGTTTGCTGCTACTCTTGAGATCATAAAACACTTCTATCCATTACCATTAGACGGTAATCTCCTATTTTAGACGCCAATTGGGTGCCTTTTGGAATTTAGAAATGTGCCCTTGGTGACCAGTGGTGGTCAAACCATGGTACGTAGTTTTCAAAAGGTGCTAGGTGACACAACCAAATAAAGACCATTAAATTTAAAGGACAGCCTAAATTGCATCTAAACCAAGAGAAGATGAGAGATCATAACAAAAGAGGTGACGGTGACAAAAGAACAAACAGACTGGTATGCATCTCACTAAAGGACAATACTTTTATTCCTTGAACCATGAGACGTAAACAAGGAAAATTGAACTGCGATTCTTTCCATACCTTGTTAGTCCATGGTATAATTTGCCACATTTTAAGTTTTGCTGCAATGGGATGTGCGAACCGATTCATGGCACATATTTAATACAAAAATGGAATTTCCCACACTAGCAGCACTGCTGCATAATGAGCCCCTGTCCTTATTGAGGTCCCCGTCCTTATTAGAGCATCTTCATGCAGAAACCTATTATAACATTTCATATTGTGTGATTTTATCATTACGTAGTCCCTGTGATCTTACCAAGTCTCTTCTGGCCTGCCAATTAATTGCCTCACCTTCTGTTCTTGTGTCACAGTTTTATGCTCTCTTGGAAAATGGAAGTTACATTCTTATACTGGATTCTGTTCCTTCTCAGCTGTTTTAGGGCCTTATGTTTCTTTTAACTTTTCCTATGCAATTTTGTTGTGTTTCACTCTTCCCACCTTCTCAAAAGGCTTTAGCTTTCCCATTCTATGCAAATATTGCCCTGTACCATAAAACGTTCCTAAATTAGGAAACATCACTGTCAATCTAACGCTAAATGAAATGCCTTTAGGTCTGCTGGTGACTCAGTTTCAAACTCATTTCACAGACGTCGTCTATACCTTCAACATTAAAGTTGTGTCTTCCCCCATCTTAAATATATCTATAATATCTTGGACTCCTTAACCTCAATGTTTTGGTGGAATCCATCCAGCCAAAATAATTGCCTGTGTAATCCTTCTGCTCATCCTACTTCAAAGATTACTTGCGGTATCCAAATGAATGAATGAATGACTATACATTTGTATAGCACATGGCTACTCGAAGGCATCCCAGCGCTTGACAAACTTGTGCAAAGTATGAGTTTAGATTAAGGAAAAGGGAGCATTGACTGGAGGCAGAGTAGTTTGGAAGGTAGTGTAGTGCAGACTAGTAGGGTCTCTGGCTCTATGCCATTTCCATTACCTATATAGACCTAACAGAGAAGCCACCACACATTGTCACCCTTTCCCTGCCAGCCCTCTACCTGGACATTTGGGCTGGAAACTCTGGTTAGGCAGGGTAAATAGCAATGGAGAACCAATTAGTGGGGGTGTTACTGGATGAGAAGGTTCAAACAGCGAAATATGCAACAAAGCAGGTAAAAGAGATAATTGAAGCCCAGCATTTACCTTCAGTGGTGGCGGGGAGGTGCTAAGGCAGGATACACCAGTCAAGAATAGCTATGGGGAAAGTAAGAAAGAGAAAAACAAATACATCTTTACAATAAAATCTTGCTAGGCAAATAGGATTGAATATAATGTAATTGAGCATGTCACAGCAATTAAAGTATATTAATATTAATATTAATGTGGTTTCGCTGAAGTATGAATTTGGAAGACTCATTAGGGAGTTTGCTGAGGCCTAGAAATGGCATGGGCATTGGCCATTTCCAGCCACCACATCAATAAGTAGGTCCATATTTATAAAGCCTTTGCGTTGTCTTAGAGTTACATGAGGCAACACAAGGGCAATGCAAAGGCTCCAGTGAAATTTACCAAGCCATGCAAGGCCTGAATTGCGTGGCTTTACGTGGCTTTGTAAAGAAATGTAAAGTAAGGCAGTTGCTTGAGCTGTGTTGTGCCACATTTCAACTTTGGAAGCATTCCATGAGTGGAGCAAGGGCGTTCCCATGCATCCACCCATGGATGTTGGTGCATTCCCAGATTTACAAAGACTAGCAAACCTGGTAATAAAAGCATAAAAATGCTACACCTTCTCACGAAAAGTACAATGAGGAGAAATATCTCTATAACTAGCTCAAGAGAGAGAAGACATGCTCCATGTCTTTGTAAATAAGGAGCATTTCTACTCTCCCTTTCACACACTGCAACCAGCAACTTTGCTTGCTGCTCTGTGTTGTGTGAAGGTTTAGTAAATTCAAATCATTTCCATAGTCAAATGGAATACTTTTATAGTCCCCCCCATGCGACCATGGTACTTATCCACTTTTATGCTCGAGCCAATGCTCTGCATGTAAATATGACACAAAAAAGTCAAGCAGAAGGCAAAAAAATGGCACAATGCACATAAAAACCATACGATCAGGATTTAGCCAACATTTTATTCACATCAAAAATGCTTGGGCTTATTGCACAGACATGATTTGAAGCTTTTCTGTGCAAAATACATACAGACCTAACATCTCTTTATGTTATAATATTGCAGGGCTAGAAAAAGGTGTAATGTTGGGTCTTTTTTTCAAAACCATCAATGCCTATTGTTTATACAACCAACTGTTAGAGGTTTTCTTGTGCATTGTGGTGGTAGCCTATGGAGAGTAGATGGATTTACAGCACAATCTGAGACTTGCTGCTGGTTGTGAGCAGCAGATCAAACCCTCTGAACAGTTTGCTACTTCCTTGATTATTTGAGTTTAGGGCTGGGTCTGAGAACAACCTGTGGGTAAATGGTAATTAGGCCCGGGCATAATCTTCCACTCTTCTTGTGGAGTTTATCCCACCCCACGCTCCGGTAGACTGCGGAGTTCTGAAAAACGTCACTTAGTGGTGCTGAGCAGAGTTTTTCCTCCTGCGTGGCTCGCCAACGTTAAGTTGGCAAGCGCCAGCGAGGAAAATGGTACACTAGACCACCTCCAGTTAAGATTTCTCAAAGCAAGCCCTCGCGGGGGTCGCTACCACTCTAGTTGAGAAACCTGCCGCTCGCTATGAGGAAGCTGCTGTTCGAGTAGAACATCTACTCGAGCGGCAGAAAGAAACAGCACCCTGCTGTGCTGCGCATGGTGGTGTATGCACTCATTTTAGAGCACGGGACAAACACCCAGCACTAAAAATCAGGATGGGCAGCACAACTTACCTTGCTCTGCAGCTTGCGGAACTCTACGGAGCATGTCAGAGTTTTTTGGGCACTGTGCGGAGTTCGGTGCAGCAGAACATTGTGAACTCTGCTCAGGCCTAATAGTAATAAGACGAACTGGGAGGCTGAGTTCAGGAGTTGGAAGTCACACCTTGAGCAAGAGACCAGGGTAGAGCAATAGAATTAATGTAATTAAAAACAATGTGAGAAAGGGTAATAAAAGCACATACGTAGGTGCAGATTTACTAACGTTTAATGCAACACAGCAGCTAACATTACTGCACTGCACTCTATGAATGTGATGGTGGAAAAGAAAAAGAAAAACAGCGCCATGTCTAAGAAGATATGGCACTGTTTTCCTCCCTGCTGCGCTGGAACACTTTAGGATGCAATTCTCAAACACTATCACCCCGGCCATTCTATCAAGAAAAGAGTTTGTACTGGAAGGTGAGCCCTCCAGTGTAAAAACTATGCTTTAGTACTTTTTCCATACTGTATATTTGATGAACATTGCAGCACACATGCAAGGTTGAAAAATGTGGAGAATTTTAAAACTTGCTCCACTCTATGCCTGCTCGAGATTGTGTACTTTTTGGTACAAATTCCTAGCTACTAATGTCTGTAGAGAGGGATTTGCAACACAACCCATGGGTGGTTGCATGGGAATGCCTATGTATTACTCGTGGTACACCCCATTGACACAAAATAGCACATAGTGCTACGTTGATTTACTTTAGGTAACATTACAATTCAAACCATAATTCGCATTGGAGTAAGTAAATCCCACCACAGCACTTTCTACTGGGTTTGCATCACTTTTGTAAAGCAAACCCGGCACAAAGTATTAGTTCATTTTGGCAGTATTTTCAAGAAGAGTTGTATAACTTTTAAAAATGAAAGAAGAGGACACGCTGAAAGTCCACTTATTAAAACATAGGTTTTAGAAGATAAAACTAGATTGAGTATTTGTGGCTTTAAGTTATGATTGAATCATGCTAGCATTACATAATTAGTATAGAAAAACCCTTCCCACACCATTTTGATCCATACCAAATCTACTTGAAAAGAAGTCAAAGAATATACCTATGTATGTCACGTGGTACGAGAGTTGGAAAGGGTTTGGCTGAAAGCTGTTCAGGTGATTGCTTCCCAGTGGGTCCTTTCTACCAGTTACCCTAGCCCTTTCTAAGCAGGGCATGCTGTTTGCTGCTCCATCAACCTTCCTGTATCCAAGGAGTGTGTCTCATTCCTGGATTGATTCCACAGAGTACTTGCAATAGCAGTGATACTGACATCTGCCTGGCACTATCAATATTCAAAGTATAAATGGGCTCAATGTGACTTTTGATCACATCGTCCTTAAGTTGTGACTCGCTGCATTTGTTTGTTTCCTTTCTTCACAAATTGTCTATCGTTATTTGTGTGTAAACCTGCAGGTCAGTTCGTAGCTAATGGATTGCTGGGCAGTCTCTAAAGAGGTTTTTGTTTGGTTGTGTTTCACCTCTGCATGTTTAAGGGTTATGGTCACTCTTGGATGAACTCTAGATTGTTTAGCTTGGCTGCCTGTAACCAGTACATGACTGGAGGTTGCTCGCCCTCTGTCCTCGGTAGTAGGTGAAGAGCTTTTTACTGGGGCTGCATTTCTGTGTGTGGATGTGATTCAATCCATGTCTCTCACAGATGGACAGTTTAGATAGTAGCATGTTTGTGTGTTGTCCAGTTGCCAGACCTAGGTAGGCCCTATAGTTTTTTATTCTAGCCGCCTGACATGAGTGCACGCTTGTCGGTCACTTTCCCGTAGCTCCAGAGTAATCCTGTGAACCATTTAAGCCTGGTTCCTATAGTGGCTACACATATCATCTGATTTGATTTACTGTCCATTACATGAAGTGGGCTGCTTTTCTTTGACTGCTGGGTGGACTATATAGAGAACTCAACCAGGCCCAACAATAAATTATTCAAAGTGCATAGGTTCTATCCCTAGGTACTTTTCCCTCCAATGCACACTTCGGGCACGATTACAGATTTGGCGGTGCGGGAGCACCACGCCGGATTCCCCTCCTGCACTGACAAGCCCATGTGCCCACCGTCTGCCAGCTTATTACTTTTTTTGTCACTGGTGGTTCTTTGGCGTTCCCACAGTGCAGTCCATGTTGTGCAGTTACTGGGGTGCATGCACACAGGGGTGTAAACATGTGCCCCCCTGCATGCATCCCATGGCCCTGATGCAACAGGGGGCCCTATAGGATGTCCTTTGTATCTTGTCCGCCACGATTTTCATAGAATAGGAACCACCATGTAAACCGTGCCAAGAGGAAACTTGGAATATGCTTGTGGCAGTCTCACCAAGCAACGCCTCTGTGCCATCTCCAGGGATCTCTGATCGTTGGCCGTTGTGGCGGTGCAATGGCGAACCAACTGCCCAAGTCGTAATAGGACGGTTGAACCACTGGTGCAGTTATGGCTGGACTGCCACCGCTGCGCCACCGCGAGTCTGGAGGGCCTCAGACTTACAGATCAGGCCCATTGACATAGTAACATAAGCCAGGATAAGAGCACCACTCCAGTCTGTCATGTGCTGCACCAACATGCTTCTCACTAAGACACAAAGTCTCTTCTACCGTGCAGCATGCTGCCCATCAACTAATGCATGCTCTACATACTACGTGGCTCATGAAAACAAAACGTATTTTCTTTAGTTCTGTCACTAAAGAAATAAAGGAGATTTGATTAACAAATTTCAACGAGAGAAACATGTTGTTATTAGTCTTTCTTTATGGTTCGAAATGTAGAAACCGGTATCATATTCAAGAAATTCCATGGGAGGACTTTTAAAGGATATATTTCATTGGCATTCAGACCTACTTGCCTTATATTTCAGAGCCGTTTGTGCTACAAATAAATGCTACATATGTTTAAAAAAGACCACAATGCACTATTTTACAAGTCATCACTTGACAACATCATTTGAATTAAAGGGTCTCGTGTTCACGACCTTGCACACGCCGCGCTCAATGTTCTTTTCCGGAAGTCAAGGGTGAATTGTTAGAGAAGCGTGGAGGCCTTCTGCGTGCCCTTGGCAAGTTCTATTTTCTAACTAGAGCAAGGTTTGCAGCCCATGACTAATGACACCCAATGAAAATGAAAAGTGGTTGGGTAAACTTCACGACAGGTCACTAGCAAAGTCAGCCAATCTGCAGTTTCTTACTGTATTTATTCCCATTTATGCCTAGTTAAATATTATTGTAACATTATTTAAGCATTTAAAAAAATACTTTTGTGGTGGGAAAGTGTCTTCTACGTAGAAATAAAGTATTTTAGGCATCAGAACTACCTACAAACTCGCAGTGGAAACATGTCTTTGTGCATCCCAGTGTCTGAACTAACCGGCAGTTAACTAATTAGTGAGTCGTATTGTTTTACTACACCTTTTTTCTATTGACTGACATCTGGTTACTACACCGGGTCTCATCCTCCATCAATCTCTTATAAATCATATAATAATTTCTCCAAAAGACACACGTGTTACATAGGAGTCCACTGGGCCAGGAGCACGTCGCATGCACTGGATTGAACACTTCCTGCTTTGGTAAATCAATATGAGGTAATTTCCTACTGATTTGGTCTCACTATTGGCTACATTACGAAATAGTTTCTGGTAGTCATGATTTTACTACGTCTGCCACCGATTGTAGTATATTTAGTTACTGTACTTGTTAATAATATCATATTTACTATTGTTTGTAGTAGTAAAGATATATAACGAATCATTATAGTTGTAGTATTAGTAATAACAGAAGATAGAATTAATATTGAATAAGAGTGTTGGTAGATGAAGTAAACAAATATATACAAATGTAATCATATCTAATCGTACCGGTACCCTGCTGTGACTAAAACCACTCAGACTTCTGTCCAAGAGCAGTGCACTGCATCAGGATTAAAGATGATTCATGCTGCTTTTTTCAAGGCTTGTGACTACATATGTATTTTTATTAGGTCAGGGCGTAAAACTCCACTTCGCTTGCGGAGTTTGCGTAATTCGGAGTTGCCAATAAACTACCGCACTCCGCAATGGAGCAGAGTTATGTTGTTGTTAGCGTGCTCAAAATGTCCTTTCTTGCCCAGGGGACTAACTTGCTGTGTGCTCACAATCGCCAATGAGATTTGCAGAGCTACTCGAGAGTGTCATGAGACTTGCTAGCCGGCTGCGTGCTCCAGTGAGAGTTTGTGGTCGGCAAGTCGCCATTCAGATGCGCCTGCGACTTTCTGCTGTTTTCTGCCATATGCAATGCGGAATGCACAGGAACTACCGTGGCTGCAACCTAGGGTAGATTTTCTCCTTATGAAGCATTGAAATCTTACCAAAATAACAATTTGGAGTCAAATACCTCCTCGAATCGACCTTAGCCGTTTGTTTTTTTTGTGCGAGGAGTCCTTTAAAAAATATATGTTTCCAACTGGAAGGAAGTGCCCCAAGAGTATCCAGCTTCCTTTTCCTGAGAAGAAGGCTCCTCCCAGTGCTTTATTCACCTTCCGGACACTTTTCATTTGGATTTAGAGCTGGAACGATCACTCTGAGGGCCCAATTACGATGCCATTAGGAATGCCTCCTAAGGGCATTTGCTCCATCCGAATCAGATCGGGAACGTGTCTTACCGACCGAATCGGAATGATTTCCGACCGTTCGATTACGATGCGAGTTAGGTATTAGGAATATCCTAATCAGAACCTGACGGCATTCAGAATGACCAAGCCGTACAAAGCACACTCATCAGAGGCGCAACTAGAGCCAAATTTCGGGAGGGGCTAGGAAAAAATTTCGGGGGGGGGCTGAACCTTTAATCAGTAGGCAGAGTGGGGCTGCAGGGACTCTTAGAAGGGGCTTCCTAACCGCATCTTAATCGGGCCCTTAGTGTGTGCTGCATATTTAAAGGGCTTCGTATTTGCGATTTCACAATTAAGTTGATAAACTGGTTTTATTTGTTTGATTGGGGCCATGCACCTTGATTTATTTGTACTTTTAATCGATTTTTTAAATATTAATAGTGTTGCCTGTAGTTTTAGTAGAGGCCTAGTTATTTCTTTCTAAGTAATTTTTCTTCTTTTATGAAGGAAGAATGTTGCACAGTCTACTACATGTTCGCCATGTTTTTTTATACATTTGCAATATTGATTTAATTTACTATGTGGCCTAGTCTGCCAAAGGGCCTTCCAGTCAGTAGGCCCATCACTAGTTATGGATGCATGAAACAACTGTTTCTGTGGTGTCTGTTGAATTGAAATATCATTTAAGCCATGGATGGATTTGGATTAAAATAGAAAGAAAACATTTTATTGTGGTATTTCATGTTTTTTTTACTTCCTGGAAACAGTATTTAGGTGGGGTAATGCATTTGGAGGTTGAGTGTTGTAAACATTTTTAGCATTGTTATTTTCATTTTTGGCATTGCTGAATTAATGCTGTGTTCCCTGTGTTACTAATACCTCCCTTGTCTTGTGGGTGTTTTTTCTTGTCATAGGCTGCCATTTGGCTTTGTACCCATTGAGGCCAGGGGCAATTTTGTATAGTCAGTGTCCATAAGCCTGCATGTGTTTTCCAGGCCTCCTGCTTGTTGTTGTGACCATGTGGCTGGCAGTCATTTTGTATAAGCAGCCACTGTGCTTTTGCCATAAGCTTTCATGTGTTCTTGTTGTGGCCATTGCTCCTTGCTTGCTGTTTGACCATGTGGTTGGTGGCCATTTTGTGTTGGCAGTCAGTGTGCCTTTGCTAAAGGGGTGCATTTGTTCTTTGTCTGTGACCATGCCTTCTTGCTGGTTGTTGTTGTTTTCTTGCATGTGATTTTTCTCTGTTGTAAAGGAAAAATGTTGCATTCTTTAGTACATTTTCACCATGTTTTTAATAATTTTGCTGCATTCTTTTAATGCACAATGTGGCCTAGTCGGCCAATGGAATGGTCCTTCCAGTCAGTAGGCCCAGTGCTAGCCATGGGTGCATGAAAAACAACTGTTTCTGTGGTGTCTGTTGAATTGAAACATCATCTAGGCCATGGATGACATTGGACTTAAAAAATACAAAAAAGTGTTTTCTGTGGTATTTCTCTTATTTTTTCTGTAAACATTGTATAGGTGGGGTAGTGCCTTTGTGGGTTGTGTGTTGCTGTAAAAATATTTAGCTCTTGATTTTCGTTTTTTGCATTGCTGAATTAATCAATGTTGTGTTCTCTCTGTCTAACTATGCCTCCGGCGAGTGTTTTCCATTGTACACCATTTGTCTTATTTGCCAATTCCATGTGTCCAGGGGCCATTTTGTATAGTCAGTGTCCATAGGCCTTTATGTCTTTGTTTTCCAGGCCTTCTGCTTCTTGTTGCCATGTGGCTGGCATGCAGTTTGCGTAGGCAGTCAATGTGCTTTTGCCATAGGCCTACATGTGTTCTTTGTCTGTGGCGATGAATTCTTGCTGGCTGTTGTGACCAATGACCATGTGGATTGTGGACATTTTGTGTAGCCAGCCAGTGGGCTTTACCCATTGGCCTGCATGTGTTCTTTTTAGTTTGTTCCCCATGCCTTCTTGCTTGTTGTTGCTTGTGACCATGTGGCTGGCGGCCATTTTGTGTAGCCAGCCAGTGTGCTTTTGCCATAGGCCTCTTTTTTCCCAATGCCATCTTGCTCACTTTTGTTCTTGTTGCTGACCATGTGGCAAATGGCAGGAAGCCATTTTGAGCACCCAGCCAGTGTGGCCCTTTGCCATATGCTTGGATGAATGGCTTGAGCAATGAGATAGCAGTTTAATAAATTATTATTATGTCTTTGAGGATAACTTTATTTATTTATAATATTTTTATTTTATTATTTTCAATGTTAGTTAATGTTATCATTTTTTGGGGTTAATTGTTATGAATTCATTTTTTATGTACATTTTTACATTTATTTTTATTACGTTTTGAGTTTTGGAAAAAAAAATATTTTTTAAACCATTTTCATAAAATCTGGCATCAATAAATCAACCCAATGTCTGTTATATGTGCACAACAGCATTAATTGTTTTAGGATTATTCTATTGTCATTTGTCAGCTACACCTCACAAACCAGGTGCTAAAGCAAACAGTTACATCTGTTGTTGTTGCTCTTTCTTTTTCTTCCAGAGTGTACACCATGAATGTTTATGTTGGTGTGGTTATCCGTTTTACGATTGGATACAGTGTTATGAATTATTTATTAGAGTAACCAGTGACCACAGTAAATTATATTGTGTGTTTGTACTACTACTTGAACTGCAACAATAACAATGCCACATTTCACTGATATTCTTCTTGCTTCTTTTTTTAGATGGACAAGAGACAACATTACCCACAGTACTGCCAGACAGAAGGCATGTGCACAATGTGACCAGTAACCCACACATCACACAAACATCTCTTTAACTTGTGAATCTAAGTGCCACTGCTAACTGGCAGCTTCAAGATGCCCCCCAAGTAAGGTGCAATGAAGAAAGTTCCCAGTGAGAAGAAGAAGGATCTTATCACCACAGGTATGTCGACCCAGACCTTTTTTGGGAAAAATACAACTGTGCCTGCCACACTGGCCCCTGAGTACCAAGCTGGGAGCAGCACCTTGCATCAGTGGACCTACCCCAACCTAGGTCCAAGTCCATGAGCGGGTGCAATCTGCAGATGAGGTGGCTTTTAAATATGATCTATCTTTCAACGCTTTTATACTAATGTTGTTGTTACTCTTTGGGCACTTTTACTGATGTTTTTTATTCCTGAAACATTAAAATAATATCTGCAGGGCTATTCATTTTTACCCACATTTACCGGCTGTTTGAGTGTGCCGCCTGGTTCTACTCTTCCCCGATCCACTGCACCACTTGTGTGCTGATTGAGTGGAGGGACGGCTCGTAGGTTCACTCTCTTCTTTATTTTTGCGTGTTTGCGGGGTGCTTTGCGTGTTCGCGGGGCATTTTGGCATGTTCGCGCGTGTTTGCAGGTTTTTTTTGGGGCGAGACCGTAATGCGCCCTCTGGTTCATCACTGCCACCCTCTCGTTTTTTATGCCCTTCTGCCCTCTGTACCACTCGTTTTTGTGCCTTTCTGCCCTCTACCCCACTCGTGTTTGTGCCCTTCTGCCCTCTGCCCCACTCGTTTCTGTGCCCTTCTGCCCTCTGCCCCACTCGTTTTTTGTCCCCTTCTGCCCTCTGTACCACTTTGTGCCCTTCTGCCCTCAGCCCCACTTAGAATGGCGCCGGCAAGCTGCCAGCGCCATTCTAAAATAGCTACAAAGTCAGCTTCAACAGGAAGCATTAATAGATAAAGTAAAGCAGGTGCTCGAGTTGAAGGTCAAATTAAGTTACACAATCATTAATCACCCCAAGTTTGGGGTGATTAATGATTGTGTAACTGAATTTGAGGTTCAAACTCGAGCACCTGCTTTACTTTATCTATTAGTGCTTCCTGTTGAAGCTGACTTTTGTAACTATTTTAGAATGGCTCTGGCAGCTTGCCGGCGCCATTCTAAAATAGTTACAAAAGTCAGCTTCAACTTTTGACCCAATCCGTTCTGCTCGCGGATTTTGCGGGAAATTCGCGAATCTCGTGGATTGCGAATTTGCCGAAAATCCGCAAAATCCACGAGCGGAATGGATTTTCCGCCCACACTTAATAGATGCCATCTTGGAAGAGCGGGGGACTAACTTTTTTCTTAGGCCCATTTCCTCCTAGGATAAAACCGGTCTGCTCCCTTCCCCCTGGTCAAACAACCCCAGAATCATTGCGGAACATTAGTTACCCATGAGAAGTCCTACCAGTGATAAGACCTCATGGTGAGTGCCCTCCGCATATTATGCCAAATACATCTTTCTTGCCCCCTCCTCACCATATAGGATTCAACCATACACATTACAGGCGCTCAAGATCCAAACCAGTAACGAATATAGAGCAAACTGCTGCACTCGATCAGCAGAGTAATAAAAGGGCGGACTTTACGTATACGATTATCACATAGTATGCTCTTAAATACAAGGTCCTTAGTGAATCATCATTTAGAATTTAAAGAACTAGGGCATATTATCAAGAACTGCAATAAAATTATCACCGCTTTAGCGGCAGGAAACTGCCGCTACAGCAGCGATAATGGGCTTGATAATATGCCCTTGTGAATTCCCCCAGCAGCCCAGTTAACACCAGAACCTGGGCTGCTATGGGAATTCATAAGGACATATTATCAAGCCCATTATCGCCGTTTTAGCGGCAGCTTCCTGCCGCTAAAGCAACGATAATTTTATCGCCCTTCTTGATAATATGCCCCTAGTTCTGGCGCAGCAAGCAGACATTGTGTTTGTTACCGAAACATGGGTAGATTCGAACTGGGGCCCATAAATTATCGCTGCTACTAGGATACTATGTCTATCAGCTGGACAGGCTAAAAATAATGGGAGGTGGGTTGGCAGTATTTTTTCAAAATCAATTTAAAACTACTATTACACCTTCAACAGTGTCTGACTTTGCGGCCTTAGTATTTTCTGTGCAGTTGTCCAACATGCAGCTCTTTAAGGGCATATTTATCTACCGTCTGCCAGCACCCAGATGCTGTTTTGAAGATAAACACAGTGTGACTGTTGAATCATCCATCCTCAACTCAATCTTCTCAGTGTTGGTTGACTTTAATTTTCATCTGGAAAAGGGGACTGATTCGGACTCCACAAAACTGATTGATATCATGAACGGTCTCAGATTATCTATAATACCCAGAGGACCTACACACAGGGCTGCACATATGTTAGATGGGGTCTTTTCTAATCACCTATCCATTAATATACTTCACTTCCCCTCACGTGGTCCAACCACTTGGGAGGTAAATGGCAGCTAAAAATTCTGGAGACATCATCATACAGATCTGTAATTAAACAAACTCCAGGAAGAGCCTGGCACAGAATTCTGCAGGACAATTTGGAAGCCATACTTACAACCTCACTCTGGCAACCGGCCTGTAATCTAGAGCAGAGTGTTGAAAACTTAGCATACTATTTCTCCGCAGGTATTTACTTCAAAAATTTTACTTCGCAAATACCATTACTACTCATAATTGTAGTGCTCATGTTATTACTTCTCAAATATACACAAATACATTAAAAATGCTTTTTCTTCGCAGTTAATTATTAAGCATACCATTACAACGCGTTACTGGTACTTTAAAACAAAAAAATAATCGTAATAGTAACCTATCCCCTGGCAAGCACCCTGAACCCTAAAAAAAAACCCTACACTCCCTAAGCCTATCTCACCCTGACCCTTAAAAATATCCCAGCACCCCAAAAACCTAAACGCACCCTGCACCCCAAAAATACCCCAGCACCCCAAAACCTTAAACACACCCTGAACCCTAAATATACCCCCTACACCCCAAAGCGCTAACCATCCCTGACCCCTAAAAATACCCCTGTACCCAAAACCTAAATGCACCCTGAAACTCCAAAATTCCGCAGCACTCCAAAACCTTAAACACACCCTGAACCCTTAAAAATACCCCATGCACCCCAAAAATCTAACCTACCCTGACCCCTAAAATTACCCCAGCACCCCAAAACCTAAATGCACCCTGAACCCAAAAATACCCCAGCACCCCAAAACCTTAAACACACCCTGAACCCTAGAAAATACCCCCTTAACCCCAAAACCCAATCAGTCTGTCCCCTAAAAAAACCCCAGCACCCCAAAACCTAAACGCAGCCTGAACCCCATAATTACCCCAGCACCCCAAATCCTTCAAAGCACCCTGAACCCTAAAAATACCCCTTACACCACAAAACCCTGACCCCTAAATATAACCCTGTGTCCCCCAAAAACTAAAATCACCCTGAACCCAAAAAATACCCCAGCACCCAAAAACCTTAAACACTCCCTGACCCCTCAAAATACTCCATGCACCCCAAAAAACTAACTCACCTTGACCCCTAAAAATATCCCTGTATCCCAAAACCTAAACACACCCTGAACCCTAAAATTATCCCTACATCCCAAAATCCTAACCAACCCTGACCCCTAAAATTACCCCAGCTCCCCAAAACCTAAACGCACCCTAAACCCCAGAAATACCACAGCACCCCAGAACCTTAAATGCACCCTGAACCCTCAAAATACTCCATGCACCCGAAAACCCTAACCCACCCTGACCCCTAAAAATACCCCAGTACCCCAAAACCTAAACACACCCTGAACCCCAGAAATACTGCAGCACCCCAAAACCATAAATGCACCCTGAACCCTCAAAATACCCCATGTACCCCGAAACCCTAACTCACACTGACCCCTAAAAATCCCCAGTACCCAAAAACCTAAAAGCATTCTAAACATGGAGGCAGTTTCGCAGTGGATGATTTTGAATTCACTGAAGCTGAACGAAGAGAAAACCGAGGTCCGGATTTTCGGTGAAGATCAGGACATTTTGTCAGGTGACTGGTGGCCACCATCCCTAGGAGCCTGTCCTTTGCCCACGAACTCAGCCCGTAACTTGGGTGTGATGATTGACCCCTCACTTGCTATGAGACAGCAGGTGAACAGGACGGTCGCCACCTGCTGGGGTGTTATCAGGACTCTCAGGAAAATCACCCACTACCTTTCCCTGCAAGCCCGCAAACAGATCGTGGTTGCCTTAGTTGCCTCACGGCTGGACTATTGTAACACGCTCTACTCTGGCATAAATAAAGGCCTGATACAACGTCTGCAGACCGTCCAAAATGCGGCGGCCAGGTTTGTGCTCGACGCTCCCAGGCTTTCATCTGCCACAGCTGCTAGGAAGAGCCTGCATTGGCTCCCGATCCAGGCCAGGATCTCTTTCAAGATCCTGTGCCTGGTCTATGAGGCCCTATCCGGCATATGTGCTGAGGGCGTGAGAGCCCTGCTGGTTCCTTATGTCCTCAGCAGAAGCCTTTGCTCCTGCAGCAAGAACCTCCTGTCGGTGCCACGAGTTCGCAGAATCAGATGGGGAGGAAGGGCCTTTTCCTTCTTGGCCCTTAAATTGTGGAATACCCTCCCCCCTGAATTAAAAACTCAACCATCCATCTCGCTGTTCAGGAAAGCATTAAAGACATGGCTCTTTGCCGAGGCATATTTGTAATTGTCCCCTGGCCACTACTCCTTTCTTTTGCTGTTAGGCGCATTGATGCCCACCGGGCTAAGATGCGCGTTATAAGATGGCTTTCATTCATTCATTCAACCCTAAAATTACCCCCTACACCCCAAAACCCTTAACCACCCTGAACCCTAAAATTACCCCAGCACCCCAAAACCTAAACGCAACTTAATTTGCACAGTAATTCCATTATGCATAGTAAGTGCATGCTAAGTAAATGCATGCTAAGTAAATGCACAGTATATGCTTAGTAATGGTAATAAGAAGTAATGACCGCATAGTAAAGGTAGAATACCGTTGAAAACTATTACATTTGGTTAGGCTCGGCCTTAGACACTCTAGCCCCGGTCAAAGAAAGTCTCCCAACACGTGGTACAATGAGGTTCTTGAGACATCATGACAAGACTGCCGTAGGAAAGAACAGAAGTGAAGGAAAAACTATGAGTCCGAAGAAAGAATAACCTACAAAAATAAATTAGCAGAATATGAAAAATGTATTCTAGCTGCTAAAATGCTCAGTTACGCAGAGCAGATAAAATTAGCACGTGCTAAAAACTAACCCTGGGGACAGCACTACGCTACGCTCGCGTAGTTTGCAAAGTTGCCACCAGTTATACCACACAAATAGTGGTATCACTGGCGAAACACAAAACTAACTTGGGCTACTCCTTTAGAACCTGCATGAGCGGCATTACTAAATGGATCCTTTTTGGCAATGATCCATCACTTTGGACAGCCAAATGGTGGCCTCATGTATTGGGCTCTCTTCCAGAACCCGTAACCAAAGTGAAAAACATAGGATTTCTGCTCGATGAGGAACTGAAGGTCAAAGATCAAGTGAACAAAGTTACATCTGCCTACTTTTGTTCCTTGAGGTAAAAAAATATGGAAAAGTCTTGCTGTCAGATCTTCTGAAAACAGTAATCATCTTGCATGTACTTTCAAGGCTTGATTTATGTAATAGCCTGTATCGCAATCTATCAGTAGTATCTTTGAAGAAGCTTCTAAAATGTGCCGGCTCAATTTCTTTCCAAAATTCCTAAATTTGAATCAACTGGAGGAGCCAGTCGAACAATGTGTTAGGTTTAAGGCACACTGTCTGGCCTACAAATCATTGCAGGGACTAGGGCCATCTCGGTTCAAGGATAAGCTCAAATGGTATATTCCAAGGAGGACCCTACGATCAGGGTCAGCTATGTACCTTGTAGTCCCTTCCTTCAGGAGAACAACCGGGGGTGGAAGGAGCTTCTTTAGGACCACAGCCTTGTTCTGTAATAGCCTACCTTTGAAACTCAAAGCTGCTTCCTCACTATCTATTTTTAGAAGAGCCTTGAAAGCCTGGCTCTTCTCTCAAGATTAGGAGTGGTGTTTGTCCTGCAAGTTATAAAGAGTCCCTACAAGGTTAACCATTACTGTAGCTGTACCCATCTCTTTAGCGCTAGACACCCTTGGACAGGAGTTTGCGCTTTATCAAATTCCCATTCATTCATTCATGTCTGTCACAAAGGCAGCCAGTCTAATCTTGGCAATACCGATGAGCAGAGATATTAAAATTGATTTATCACTATCGCAAAGTAGTACACAATTGTTGCAGGAAACTGAGAGAAGATAACAACATCTGCAACCACCAATAGTAGTTCCTCCTGAAGTAGGTGCCATTGAGGAGATTGAGCTTCATGGTGAGGAAGAAGAGAAAGATCCATTGTCTTCCAGATCTTCAGCTAGAAAAAGGAGGATTAGTGCATCATGTTCTTCTTCATGCCCCCATTCCGATGATCTGGACAACACTTAGATCTTGCTTCAGTCTGATGGTGAGACAGGCCACAAGAGGAAGGTTTCTGAAAGCCTTAGCTTTATGAAGGCAGATGTAGAAGAGGAGTTTAACGATGAGCCAGTCATCATGGATGTTAGCCCAGCCACAGTGGAGACCAATGTTACCCCATCCCAACTTGCTGGGAAGGGTGTGGCACCACAGATACCACCTCTACCACCAACACAACCGTCAGCTGCCATATTTGCAAAGTCATGGCACAGCTCGGACCAGCCGTGAGAAGAACGGCCAACTACACCTACCGTCGCGGGAGTCCGCGGGAGCCTGCTGCCATAGCCGCCAGCGCTGAGAGGAGCTGAGCCGCCAGCGCTGTTGTGAGGGGAATGGCCCGGCCCAAGCCACAACTCCCAGAGGGCTCTGCGCGGCGCAGAGCCAGTAACGCTGCCGGAGGGCACCAGAAGCCCTCAAAATCGTCCCGGCCCTCCCGCATAGCGGGACACTGCACAGCTCGAACCAGCCATGAGGGGAACGGCCAACCGCACCTAACGTCGCGGGAGTCAGCCGGACCCTGCTGCCATAGCCGCCATTTTTGTATCGCTGCTGAGGGGAGCGGAGCCGCCAGCGCAGCCAAGAGGGGAACAGCCCGGCCCAAACCACAACTCCCACAGGGCTCTGCGAGGCGCAGAGCCAGTGACGCTGCCGGAGGGCACCAGAAGCCCTCAAAATCGTCCCGGCCCTCCCGCAGCGCGGGACACTGCACAGCTCGAACCAGCCATGAGGGGAACGGCCAACCACACCTACCGTCGCAGGAGTCAGCCGGACCCTGCTGCCATAGCTGCCATTTTTGTATCGCTGCTGAGGGGAGCGGAGCCGCCAGCGCAGCCAAGAGGGGAACAGCCCGGCCCAAACCACAACTCCCACAGGGCTCTGCGAGGCGCAGAGCCAGTGAAGCTGCCGGAGGGCACCAGAGGCCCTCAAAATCGGCCCGGCCCTCCCGCAGCTCATGGGCGCTGCCCAGACGAAGCCCGGCACAAGGGCGGCCCAGTCCGCGCCCGACAGAGGCCGGAAGAGGCTGGGCTGGGCATCCCCCCTAACATTCACAAAGAGGGTCCTGAACTTGAGGTATTGTTGACAAACTACCAAGATTGACATATCTTTAGACTTATCTATATCTATCAAGTGGTACTGACCTGGTGTACTGTGAAGTATATATGCTTGTGCTGTGAGGACACGGGGGAATTTTTGTGTGTGTAGATTGCTTCAGCGTCGTGGTGTGTATAAGTCAGTCTCTTTTAATATTAATTGTCCTCTTTGATTGCTCTGTATCTAAGAGTTTCCAAGATGTGGAAACAGGCTTGTGTGGAGAAGAAACAAACCCTAGCTTTGCCTAAACCAAGCTCTAAACCTGAGTCTATAGACAGGTTGTTAGAGAAAGCTCTGGGAGCAGTGGCCACAGAAATAGAAAGGACCGAAGACGTTTATCCCTTACCCCAAACTTAGAAATAGAATCGGTAGATCTTAGTCCTACATGTGGCACAGGGGTCTTAGCAACAGAGCTCTCCAATGACCAATTAGCAATCATTGATGCAGTGAGCTCAGAGTCACCTAAGGCCAACATCCCAAGCCAACCGGGCAGAAAAAGCAAAGCCAAACCAAAACCCAAAGTAAAACTACCGGCAAGAAGGAATAAACGACAGGTTGCGGAGAGTGCGAGGGAAAGATTTCAGTCAATCGCAGGACAATTTGGGTAGTCTATATGATGCCTTACTCCCTGTACTTGTAGAGGCATCCATTTTAAATAACCTAAATAGGGACGGTTTAGACCTAGAGTTTGTTGAGTCGAATCATGTTAAACTAGGAGAAGTTACATTGAACTTCTTCTACCCCAACAAATCTAACAGGCCGGGCAGGACCCCATCCCACCCCTGGTATAATGCTCTTTGCCGTAAGGCTAAAAATGCATTAATAGCATCTGTTAAAGCCAAATTAAAATTGAAAGAAAGGCTTACAAAGCGGTCATTTTAGAAGCTAAACAAGGGCTTGGAAATGGAAAATTGGGACACATTGAAAACCGCATTAGGGGATAGAGACATGAGGACTTTTTGGGGTGTTGTAAATACTGGTTTCTCTACCCCCAAATCAGTGGTTGAACCGAATCTAGATGAAGAGGTTTGGCAGGAGCATTTCGAATCCCTCTATGCCAAGGAAAAGACGCCCAAAGATGTGCTGTCTGATACCTGCTACTTGAAGGTGGATTGCCCCCCCAAACCAAGGAGATTGAAACCTTCATCCTGATGGTAGTGGGAACCCAGGTATAAGTTTAAATGAAATCAAGGGCGAATTGACAAAAATAGCCCTGGGTAAAGCACCAGGGGCCGCATTTATGAGCCCTTGCGTCACTTTTACGCCACCGGTGCAACACTTTTTGTGACGCACCAGTGGCGTAAAAATGCACCTTGTTGCGCCATATTTACCAAGTGACGCTTCTAGGTAGATGCGTCACTTTGTAAACCCCTGCGCCACATTATACATGTGCTAGGTATATTGTATGCAAGGGAGGCGTATTGACGCAAGAAAGGGTCGTAGAAGTGATACAGTGAAATCACTTCTAGGATGCTGTTGCGTCAAAATCTTGCGCCTGCCTCACAGCAGGCCCTTTCACATGGGGCTTGCCCCATGTGAAAGGACGCATTGCTGGAGTTGCGTCACTTTTGTGACACACTCCAGCAATGCGTCACTTTTGCGCTTACAGATACGTCAGAAATACTGATGTATCTGTAACTCCTTGCACAATGAAGAGTCATAATGTAAATATGACGCATCATTGGTGTCGCAAAGAGGGCGCAATGAAAAGTGACGCATCGCTGTTTTAACGCAGCGATGCGTCACTTTTCATAAATGAGGCCCCAGGTCTGGACAAGATTCCTGGGGATCTTTTTAGGAGCGAACCCTCTATCTGGGCCCCGTACTTCTGGGTGCTTTTTAATGCCATACTGCAGGGCATGAAGATCCCTTCTAGTTGGCTCAGTGCGGAAATAATTCCGATTTTTAAAAAAGGCTCTCTGCTCCTACCAACCAATTACAGACCAATCAATTTAATAGATATTTCCCCAAAAATATTTGCATGTATTCTGCTGCTCAGGCTACAGTCCTGGATGGAAGAAAAGGGGGTACTGTCCTCCCTACAGGCGGGGTTCAGGGAAAAATTGTCGACCCTGGACCAAGTACTAAGATTACAATTGTTGTACTGGAAGACCGTCTGCCTAGAGGGGGGCAGTCTCTACTTAATATATGTAGACCTGAGGGCGGCTTTTGATTTAGTCCCTCGGGAAAAACTGTGGTCAGTCCTTTATGAGATGGGGTTCCTGTTTATTTAATCCAACTCATTAAACGACTCCACAAGGACAATTATGCGCAAATTAGGTAGGGTAAGGATGGAAAACTTTCTGCACCCATATCTATTAAACGTGCCATACGCCAGGGTTGTGTGATTGCGCCAACTTTATTTAGCCTATACATCAATGGCTTTATTGATTCCTTGCTAGCAGAAAAAGATTTAGATGCCCCTAAGTTAGCCGCAATGATGTTTGCCGACGATACTCTTTTGGTAGCTAAATCACCCATTGGGATACAAAGGGTCCTCAATAAATATGAGGTATTCTGTAGGGAAAGAGGTTTAGAAATAAATCTACAGAAAACCAATTTTATGGCGTTTAATAGTCCAAAAAGTACACGCCCAAACCCTTCATTAAATGGTAAACCCCTTGAAAGAGTTTCTTCCTCTATTTATCTAGGCATTACCATCACAGAAACCATGGACTGGGGGGCTCATATTACGAAATCGACATTAAAATTAGCGGAATCGACAGGTGGCATCATGAAGGTTTTCAGTAAGTCCAGCAAGAGAGCAGTCAGCCCGGCAATAGAAATCTACAAGGCTCAAGCTCGAGGTGGAGCGCTATATGGCTCAGAGTTATGGGGTCACTTGAAGCTGGAGACCCTATCACAGATGGAGAATCAATTCTTCAGACAGCTGTTTAGACTACCAAATGGTACCCTGTTAATCCCGTTCCGATTAGACATGGGGCTAATGGCTATTGCAGAAGTGTCTAGCCTTAAACCCTTAATGTACTGGCGTTGCCTGTGGACTACTCCTGAACTTTTACCTTATAGGGAGGAATTGTCTGAAGTAATGATGGCACGGGGTGCTGCCAAACTCCCTTGGTTTGCTCATATTAAATACTTGTTTACTAGTATGGGCTTGGGGGATTGCTGGGTTGAACCTTGAGTTTGCCTGTTCATCAATATCAAGGAAACAAATGAAGGTTGATTACGAAGAGTACAGAATGGCTCAACTTCATTCTAGTTCCCAAACAGGCAAAATAACCATAGCTTTCTTAGAAATAAAAGATAGTTTCCGCTTTGAGATGGTCTTAGATCTCATCAAACCAGCAGCGTTATTTACAGTTTAGGCATGGGGTTCTTCCACTCTGCTGTTTTACATCCAAATGGAGAGATCTGCAAGCGGTGCATTGCCCGGCATGTGATCACCCTGAAGAATCAGTACTCCACGTTTTCTTCAGCTGTCCTGGCTACTATAAAGCAAGGAAACGTTGGCTGGTGCAAATTTGTAGGAACCTTGGAAGTAGGCATTGTTCTGAAACATTCAGGATTCAGAAGTATGACCTCAGTATCCCGATTGTCTACTCAGTTGCAGGATTCCTATTCTCTATGTGGTCTACCAGAAGGGTCTTCCTGAAATCAACTAATGACGCACTGGATTCTTCCTAGGGAACCAAAAATGATAGCATCACAACCTGGTATAATTTTCCTCCGTGGCTTACTTTACTGTTT
This sequence comes from Lissotriton vulgaris, assembly GCF_964263255.1. Lineage (NCBI taxonomy): Eukaryota > Metazoa > Chordata > Amphibia > Caudata > Salamandridae > Lissotriton > Lissotriton vulgaris. Next base: position 76,127,466 of record NC_141690.1, read on the forward strand.
CATATTTAAGGGCCATCCTTTTTATGAACCTCTTTTTAGCTAATTTATTTATTTATTTGCACTATGCACTTTCCGAAATCAAAACTCTGTCCCCAGCCTAGTAACAATCCCCAAGACTGTTTTTTTTTTTAATAATGTATGGAGGTACTTATTTATGCTAATTATGTTTATAAGGATTTTTCTACAGCGCTTTAAATTTGCTGTCTGTATGCCTTGATGTAATTTTATAAATGATTGGATGTACTTTTGTGTTTGTACTTTTTAGGTCATATTGACCGAAATAAAGTTTTTTTGACTTGACTTGAAATACATCCACAGCCACCTCAGCAGAAGTACGTATTGCAGAGAGTCAAGTGCCAAAATGCCAGTTCATACGACATTGACAGTGGCACCAGCGTCAGAAAGTTGACCTCCCCAATTTTGGACTTCTTTACAGTTACCAGAAGGTAATGAACATTGCCATAAGGTCCATTTGCGGAGCAAGTGTTCATCAGGTCAAGCTTTGTACAAACTATGGTACCGAGGGCCCAACAATCCATGTGAGAAAGCACAGTATGATCCAGTTGGAGGGTCACCTTAGTGGCAAAAAAACTGCAAGTGTTGTTGATGGAGGTAGAAAGGATGAACAGGGAATCCGATCAATTCATGGTGGAAGGTGAAGAAGAGGAAGTCATTTTGGTTATACAAAGCAGCCCTCTCCCCAGCCATGCAGTAGTACTGCCTACATCAGCAACATCACAATGGCACAAGACGCAGGCCGAGACACTAAGGCAAGAAAGGACTGTGACTTCCCCTCTGAAACGCACATTGAAACAAAAAAAGTCTGCTCTCAAGAATTTGCCTGCATCAGTGACACCAGAAAAGAAAAAAAGAATCCAGGCTACTATTCCTGGCATGTTTTGTAAGGAGGGGTAGAATGAACCCAACCACCCAATGGCACGACGTGTTTGTACAACTCGAAGCTAGTTAAAATGTTAGCGCTGGACTTCCTTCTTTTTTCTTTTGTGGAAGGGGTGAGTTTTCTTGAATTTGTGACAGCCATTTGCCCGAAATGGGAGGTTCGTCACCGGTCCTATTTTGCCAGCTCACTTCACAATATGCTGGAATTGCTTGGACAAGCTTTGCAACAGAGTTTTGTTACACAATCTTCCTTAAGACAGATATGTGGACCAGTTGTCAAGCCACTTATAACATGTGTATCACTGCACACTGGATCTCTGTTGTGCAGGCTAGAGAAAAGATATCTGCAGGCGTTCACACTGCTGAGATTTTTAATGCCACTCGGAAGCATGCCACATTAGCCATGTTCGCCATGGGGAAATCCCATTCTTCTGCAAACAATTTGGAAGACTTTAACAACAAGGTCTTCAAATGACTGTGACCAAGAGGGCTTAGCATTGGATTTGTTGTCGTGGACAATGGTAGTAGTATAGGTAAAGCCATAACCGATGGTTGCTATTTCAGTGTCCTGAGTTTGGCACACTGCATCAACATCATTGTACCGGACTTTCTCAAAAAAGAAGACCAAGTAATCAACTTACTGTCCACCTGCAGAAGAATCTGCACTCATTTCAGCCATTTAATTAAAACCCAAAAGCAGCTGAGGGTCATACAGTATGATAATAGAATGCCAGTTAAAGCACTAATACAGAGGAGGAGCTACGCGGGCATCCAAGATGGTCGCGTGAGCAGAGGGCTCCCGAGACCCGCGCCGCCCTCATTCATCTATCCTTCTGATATCCTGAATATTTCGATGGGCTTTTGAAGTTCTACTTCTGCTGATCCTGATACACTTTTCAGGGCTGAGTTCGGACTTCGGGAACTATTTCTACATCGTCATTCACTTTCTGGCCTAACCCCGGACGTTCAACAACAACGGTCGCCGAATATCTGCTCCACCGGTGTCATTGTCACATTCACTTTCGGTTTCCCTTCTACCTCCTAATTGACTGCCCTGGACGTACTCCTCATCTTGGACCACGGTAGCCTGACCCGCTGTGCGTTCTGGCCACAACCCTGATCTCGCAGGCTACAATTTTGGGCAGAAGTGCTGATTTGGCGACCTACAGATCGCTGCAATTTACACCAGGTCCAGAAAGACCCTTCGGGGCGCTGCTTCCAATATGGCGACTAAACCCGATACTGAGAAGCGCAAGACAAATGTGCTGACTCGTGGGGGCTCGGTTCAGTCCAATGTCATGGACCGCTACACACAACCGAAAGGCTCCCCCAGTGCTGCTGGCCGTAGTCTTGAAGACCCGAAGACGGACCTGGCGGCGACGTCGGAGGTATCCCTCCAGGATCTCATGGCCGCCATCGCTGGGATCAAGACGGACATGGTGCACCAGTATGAGGCCATCGTCTCGAAGATAGACACGGTGGCGGTTGATGTCACCCTCATAAGAGCGGACTTGGCTAAGACCAATGAGAGGGTCAAAGCCTTGGACCTTAAGGCCTCCAGTCTTATCACCGACATGGCGGACGCGCAGTCGGGGATCGGCAACCTGCGGTCATCGCATGATCTGATGGCCAGACGTCTGGAGGAGTACGAAAATAGGGCCCGACGGAACAACATTCGCTTAGTCGGGGTACCTGAGAACAGTGGTGATACTTCTGTGGATCTACTGGTCGAGGACTTAATTGTGACTCATCTTGCTCCCGCAGGCCTTACTAAGTTTTTTGCGGTCGAGCGTGCGTACCACTTCCCGGGTGGGCAGACCAAGCCGGGGGCTCCCCCGAGGCCTATCATCGCTAGGCTATTCCACTTTCGGGATAGGGACGCTATCCTCCAGGCCTCTCGTAGACATGGTCCACTGAAATACGAGAACAGCTCCATTTCTATTAACCCTGATTTCACTCCTCAAGTGCAGCGGCAACGGACGGGATTCCAGGGAAGGAAACGCCGATTGCGGGACTTGGGACTTAAGTATGCAATGCTGTTTCCAGCTCGACTTCGCATCGAGTACCAGGAACGCACTTTCTTTTTTGACCGACCGGACAGTGTTGGCGACTGGATGGACTTGTTGCCTAAGGAGGACACTGGGAGTGGAGGCCCCCGGAGGCGCGGACGGAGGTGCATCGGCACAGGAGTGACATTTTGGTTTTGGATGTCCGGTTTTGGGTCGCATTTATCGGCAGAGTTCTGTTTACATTTTCTTATTGCTTAGGCCCGGGGATGGGGCGGGGTGGGACTGTCTCTCCTTTCCTCCTCAGGGGTTCTTTGTGTAGAATTCTATGAAGGGGCGACAGGCACACTGCAGTTTGGGGTGGCTTTTTAGTCAGCAGGGGTGCAGGGTGGGGGGCGTTGTAACGGGTTGTTGGTTGGGGGTGGAGGGAGGGGTTTGTTTTTGTTTTTGTGTATGTTCTTTTCACGTGGTACAATCTCATCTGCCTTTATCCTTCTATTCTGGGGTTTCGAGAGAGGGAGGTTCGGGGGCTCTGCTGGGATGGGGGGGTGATTTGAATTTGTTTTCTTGGAACGTTAATGGTCTGGGTGACAGGATCAAGCGTGGTGTTGTGCTTCAATTTGTTAGACGTCATTCCCCTGATATAGTTCTGCTACAGGAGACCCATTTGATAGGGAATGCTTGTAAGGCTCTCGATAGACGAGACTATCGATTGGTAGCGCATGCTGGGTTCACATCCGGCTCTAGGGGGGTCGGCATAATGGTTAAATCCTCCCTACCCCTTGAAATCGATGATCGGGCCGGTATGCTGCTGTCTCTGGGCGGTGGGAGGGGAAATTGCTTACAATTGTCACTGTTTATGTTCCCCAGGGGCTCCAGGCTACCACCTATGCCGATCTTGGAAGGACTCTTCTAGGACTTCCGGATGGTATCCTTATATTGGGTGGAGATTTCAATTTGGTGGTTTCGGGTGGGTGTGACCGGCTACCCCCCGGGGTTCTGCCGGCGTCTCAGTTGTGGCTGCCTGAGTTGCTTGAGACTTTTGGGTTTGTGGATGTCTGGCGGATGTTGAACCCCACGCAAACTCAATACACTTTCCATTCCGGTGCACACGGCAGCCTCTCGCGGATTGATTACTTTCTGATGTTAACTGCCCATACCTCCTTGGTGCGTGGGATTCGCCATCTTCCCAGGGGTATCTCTGATCATTCCCCCTTGATGCTTGAGGTTTCGGTGGGATACTTTGGTGGAAGTAGGGTCCCCCCCTCCATCCTTGGCATTTTGGGAACCCTAAGCTCCGTTCGGAACTTGTCAAGGCTATTGACTGTTATTTTGATGAGAACTCGATTCAGCAAGCTGAACATTCAAGTAAAGAAACCTTTAAAATAGTTCAGTCATTTTTCAAACCCACATGTATTGAGAGGGAAGTTCCCCCATCAATCTCGTTTTGCAACAGCATCTCAGACTTTTTTGACTCTAAAATCAAGAAAGTATATGAGTCTTTTGGGCCAGTGAAGACCACGGTTAAATCCGATTTAGCGGGCCTAATACCGAACCATGCTACCCTGACACAATTTGATTCAATAGACCTAAATATGGTCAAGCAAGAACTAAGTCGCTGCAAATCGGGCTCGCCAGACGATCCTTGCCCTCCTAAATTCTGGAGCCGCATAGCTGACTTTGTGGCCCCCGCTATTCAGCGCATATGGAATCTGTCCATCTCATCGGGGGTGTTCCCGGATATTTGGAAACATGCCACTCTTCTCCCCCTAAAGAAGAAATCTAATGGGGACCCTAAGGATCTCAATAATCTCCGTCCAATCTTCCTCCTTGCAGCACCAGGCAAAATTCTTGAAAAAATTATCCAGCGGCAATTAAATCAATTAATTGAATACAACAAAACTCTACATGAGACGCAATCAGGCTTTCGACCCGGATTTAGCACCGAAACAGCTTTAATTGAGGTGGCAGAGTCAGTGAGGTGGTCGATGGACTCGGGAGACTCAGCGATGCTGGTGCTCCTGGATCTGTCGGCCGCCTTTCATACGGTCGACCGCGCTATACTACTGTCTCGACTGGCGGAGATAGGTATCCAGGGTCAGGCACTGGAGTGGTTACAGTCCTATCTGACTCAAAGAACTCAGAAGGTGGCATTAAGGGACGTCTATTCTACACCAAAAGCGCTGAACTGTGGCGTCCCACAGGGCTCAGCTTTGAGCCCACTCTTATTTAATGTTTACCTGGCTCCACTCTTCACGCTGATCGCCAATTGGGGGATCAAGGCAATCTCATACGCCGATGATACCCAATTGGTGTTCCCATACTCAGAAGTGTCAGAGGAATCCTTCTTAAATTTCAAGGGGTGCCTACAAGACGTAGCCTGCTGGATGAACACTAATAAATTAAAACTCAACACTAGTAAAACTGAGGTGATCTTCTTTGGCAAAGACCCCCCCCCCACCATCTGATTTGTGGTGGCCGGCAGAGATGGGTCAAGCCCCCTCGCCTAGCCATTCAGCAAGAAATCTAGGTGTGCGATGGGATGATAAGTTGTCCTTTGTTTCACACATACAGCAAGTTGCTGGCTGCTGTATGAGCAAGTTGAGGAATCTACGTAAGATCCTTCGGCTTCTACCAGTTAGCTGCCGAAAAACTATAATCCACGCCACAGTTAAATCTAGGCTGGATTACGCTAACGGCCTACCAAAGTACCTTATACAGCAACTACAACTGGTCCAAAATGCGGCGGCGAGACTTTTAATGAGGTTTCCGTTCAAGCACTCAGTCTCTCCGTACCTCTTTTCCCTTCATTGGTTACCAGTTGCCAGTAGAATAAAATTCAAAGCACTTACTCTGGCCTTCAGATCTCTATACGGAAACTGCCCAAATTACCTGAAAGTTCGACTACCAAGGTATTCCCAAGTTCGCTCGCTCAGATTGAGGTTCCGTGACAATTGTAAGTGGTGTTTTCGACTCGTACGAATATAGTCGAGTTTAGTATCTACGAACCGCAAATGACGAGTTTAGTAAGTGTGCGCAGTTTCGCTGTGCTAACCTAAACCGTTCGTTTGCTACGAGGGTTTTTCATCTGTACCCACGGGTTCCATCTTAGATACGGCATCCATTTTGTCTCTTGCCCTCAAGTAGCCAGCGAACGGACGTTGTCCGCTTCGCGACCCTGGGACTCCCAAGATATTTGCGGAAGACACATGTTCTTTGTAAGTGTCTTTATGATGAGGGGGATGATACTGTAAGGCAGATGGCCCCGCTCGAGGCTCATCTCGCCGTGCCGGTTTATTGTCTCAGCCGTGCATCTCATTAGGCACGTCCCTTTGATGCCTGTAGCTCGTGTTTCCCGATACCTCCCCTTTTACACCCTTTCCAATCTCCCCACTGTTTCCATCTTCCTCTGCACCTGTCCTTGTTCCTTCTTCGATCTGTTTTACTGCTGATTGGAATGTACTAATGGTGGGAAGATGGGTTTTTACAGTTGGGAACCGCCAAATGTTTCCGCACTTATGTCCCGGACCTTATGAGTATCAAAGTGACCAAAGCGACCCCTCTTGGGGATAATTGTGGGAACCGGGTTGTAAACCTTTGTCTGCTATGCAAACCTATGGGAAAATCGTGTAAAAAAGGAGCGATCCACAGAACCAATTTGAAGCAGTCTCCCTGAACTACACTCGTTGTACTTCCGTGATCTCTGTGTTTCCCTGCGGCAAATAAACCTTGAATCTTTGACGCCGAAGGAAGTGTCCCGTGTCTCTGTCATTCGTACGCCGGAGCAGGTTACCCACGAAGGTTTCAGGTGTTGTCCCCTGGCACCGCTGTGTCTTAAAGAACCCAGTCCTTCAGTTGGCGCCCAACGTGGGGCTGCATCAGTGGTACCGGTCCAAGCCCGACGATCGTGAGGAACTTCGTGTGAAATCTCCGAGGGAAGGTGCACTCCGCTTCATCGATCCTGTTGTCGAAACAAGTGGCCCGAAGACTTTTCCCGCGAAGATTCCCGCCTCCTGACGGCTGCGACGGACTGCTGCCCTGACTGTAGACCTGTTTTGGCGCCTGGCGTAGACCTTGGTAGAGTGAGACGATTGACGGGCCTTCCTGGTGACGCCATCGATCTTTGAGTTAAGTATTTGTGGGTCGCTCCCAGAGTTCTTGGTTGTGGTTGCTTAGTGGTTGCATGGTTCCATTGCATTTGTAGTTCTTGGTACTTTGTTGTGTTGTTTGACGACTGCAGCCGTCAAAAACCGAGGGTTTTTGCTTTTGCTGGGACTTGGTAAATCCCGTAACCCTTGAAGTCTGTGAAACTCGACTAGTGTGCAAGATGCCTGGTCGTAGTACTTTGTTTAGTTGTTTCAGACGTTGTGGTGCGGATTCCCGACTGGAGGACTCGTGTCCGATACCTCCGGTTGGAACTCCGACTTATGAACTGTACAGTAAACATGGGCTAGGCCCGATTACTTTTAATGATTATTGGATTCGCTATACTAAGAAGGACGGTGTCCTTAGTTGGCCACCTCACAGTAGCTTTGAGACCCCAATCCTAGATAACTTAGAGGCTAAATTGTTCGAGAAAAAGTCAAGGCCGGCCATGTTTGATGCCTTTCGGTTGTGGCGTAAAGAAGCCCGACAGAAAGAAATCAGACAGACTAAACGAAATCAGAGAGATAGTGTTGCTACCATTGTAAAGAAAGCAGAGCAATTTCAGCATGATAAGGAGGTTAAGGAAAAGGAAGTGTTTGATAGATTACAGCGTATGACTATAGATAAATGCTATCCTGCTTTGCCTACGGAGTCGGAAAAGAAGGAAGACGCAGTTGAGGATCCTTTAATGTCTTATCTCATGAAGTCGCCACCTCCGTATGTACAGGGTACCGCAGCTCCTGTGGTTCCTCCTGTACCTATTCTTCCACCTATTCTTCCTCCACCTGTTCCTCAACCTGCACCCGTTCTTCCGACTGTTCCTGCTCCTTTGCCTGTTGCCATCCCTACTGCTCCTCCGCTTCCACATACTCCTGCTCCCGCTACTGCTCCTGCTCTGTTAACTCCTGCTGTTGCTTCTGTCTCTACTCCTTCGCTTGTTAGTTCTGTGTCCTATACTTCTCCCTCTACTCGTAGTCGTACTTCTCCCCTTGCGGCTAGCTTCTTCCATTCGCTCGGACCTGTTCTTGGGTCCGCTGGTTCCGATGGTCCTCAGAGACGTAGTCAGCTTCCAGGTAACAGGGAACGCGCTTCGCTATATAATATGGCGATGGGTTGGATGACGCATCCCCTTAGAAACCCACCACGTATTGTGCTTGACACGTCTTGTCAATTCAATATAGCAACCCAAAGATTCGTGTTCGAAGAAATGTGTAACGTTCTTCGTGATCAGATATCGGCCGACGCACCTGACGAGGTGCTGACCGCTTTGTCTGATTTGCAGCTTCAGTTCTCGACTGGACTGATAGTGGATACCAACGTTCGACGTGCGGTTGAACGGTTGCTATCTTTCCGTCCCACTCCTATACCTCAAGCCTTGTTTGTTGAGGATGTTGAAAGACAGCCAGATGAATCTGGTCAGTTTCCCATGCGGGAGGTTCCACCGGTGTGGATGCCAGCTAATCCACAGGCTCAACCTCCGATATTGGCACATTTCCAGAGAGTATGGATACATCTCCCATGGAAACGATCAGAAGTGTTACAGGTAAAGCAATCTTTGCCTGACCCTCGCAAAAATCCTGCAGGGTACTATAAAGAATTATCGCAGCTCGTAGACGCTACGATAATGAATCTTGCCGATATCGATATGTTGTTCGGCAATGTTGTGCCTCAACCGGTATGGGCTAAGATTCGTCAGGAGAATCACCCAAATGAATTAGGTGGTGATTGGGCTGCCATTGTAGCGGCGGATGGTTTGCAAACTGGTGGTGCTAAACCCGAGCAGCTGATTGCTGCTCTTCCTCAAAGAATAATAACGCTCATGAAAACTCTTATGCCAGCTATGAGAGTGAATTGGGATAAATTGTCGGCTTGTAGACAGAAGAAGGACGAGAGTGTCTCCGACTTCTTTACGAGATTCGAGGAGGCATTCATCGACCATAGTGGCCAGGATATGAGCACTGAGGGTGGTCAACGGTTGTTTGTGGACAAATTCGTTTCAAACTTATTGCCCGATTTGAGCAATAAATTGAAAAATTCGGAAAGTGCGTGGGCCGTTTCTACTTCAGGTCAAATATTGGCTACGGCACAGTATTATGAGAATAGAGAGAAAGAAGAGAACGACCGTGCTAATAAAAAGACGAAAGAACTCAAAACTAAAGTGTTGTTACAGCAGGCCTATCCCCCACGTTCGAATCAGAATGCTTCGCAACAAAATAGATCGCAGCCGCAATCGAACCGATCACAATCTCGTAATGACTCCTCTTCCCAAAGATCCTCGTTAGGGTACAATCAATGTGCCTATTGTAGACAGGAGGGTCATATCAAATTCAATTGTCCTGTTCTAAACGATCGTAATAGTGGTAATTCATCTAGAGGAGGTCGTGGTGGTTCACAGCAGACGTCACGCGGTAGGGGTCGTGGTGCTCAGAATGACCGTTCAGATAACTCATCAAATTCCGATAATTGTTTTGATCAGCGTGGATCATCGCAAGGACGATCTGCGCAGTACAATGTAGACGATTATTATGTCGATCAGGGAACTGACGACAGTAATTACTAGGACAGCCATGGACAAGGAGAGGGAGTGGTATCAGTTCCGGTTGATCAGAGAGGGCCTTATGTCGCAGTTGCTACATCGGGCGTCGTTGAGCCTTTTCTGTTGGACACTGGTGCAGCGAAAAGTTCCATAAAGCATTCGAAACTCCCTGGCGCACCTTTGTCTGGCTTAACAAATGTTTCCGTTGGATTCTCTGGCGCCCCTGTTAGCAATCCAGTTTCGCGCCCTCTGCCCCTTACAATTGGGCCTCGTGAGCTAGAAGCTCCGTTGATTTTGACCACGGGCTGTGGTGAAAATCTTTTGGGTCTGGATTTGCTTAAACGTTTGTATGCAACTTTGTATTGTTCCCCTGCGGGTGTAAAGCTTACGTTGGGAGAGAGGGTTGTCTCTCCTATGTACTTGTCTCTCAATAAGCTTCCACCGGAATTGAGTTCTCTTCCTGCATCTTTGTGGGCAACAGGTCCCAACGATGTGGGCCTGCTTGACATCTCCCCTTATGTTGTTCAGTTGAAATCTAATGTGCGGTTGCCACGTATTCCCCAGTATCGTATCTCTCTTGATGGTGAACGAGCATTGTTAGCGATCATCTATGATTTGATCGAGAAACGTTATTGAGGAAACACGGGGAAACGTGTGCAACAGCCCTGTACTGCCCATTCTAAAACGTACTGATCCTTCGAAACCACCTGTTTATCGTTTTGTTATCGATTTACGGGAGGTGAATAAAATTGTGGTTCCTCAGTTCCCCGTTGTGCCTGACATCACGGCACTACTGACTCTGATTCCAGCTTCTGCATCTTGGTTTTCGGTGATTGATTTGAAGAATGCGTTCTTCAGCATTCCCATTGCAGAAGAGAGCAGAGACCTTTTTGGTTTCTCTCTTGGTGGACGCAGCTTCCGGTTCAAACGCGCTCCTCAGGGCTACTGTGAGAGTCCATCGATTTACAGTCAAGCCTTGAAGGGTCAACTGGATGCGTTTTCATTGCCGGCTGGTGCGGCTTTGATCCAATATGTCGACGACTTATTGGTAGCTGCAGATACTCAGGACATTTGCAAAATTGCTACGGTATCGCTGCTGCAACATCTCTGCGAGTTAAATCACAAGGTGTCACCTTCTAAACTCCAATATTGTTGTCAAGAAGTAACCTATCTAGGTCACTTATTGTCAAAGGAGGGAAGGCGGTTGACCCCAGAGAGAATTGCAGCAATTGCACGAATGGCTGTGCCAACAACCCAAAGAGATGTGCGTGCCTTTCTAGGTATCACGTCGTACTGCAGGCAATGGATTCCAAATTTCTCATTGCTAGCGAAACCATTGGTAGCTCTTACGTGCAAGGACGTTTCAGCTCCTTTACCATGGACGGAAGAATGTCAGAAAAGTTTTTCTGAATTACGTGATTCATTGTGCTCGGCTCCTGTGTTAGGTACTCCTGATTACAGTAAGCCGTTCACATTATATGTTCACGAGAGGGAAGGTTGTGCGTTGAGTGTCTTAACACAACCTTTTGGTGGTAAGCAACGTCCATGTGCATATTTTTCATCGACCTTGGACCCGGTAGCTAGAGCATTGCCGAGTTGTTTGAGAGCAACAGCGGCAGCTGCGGTGTCCATCCGACAATCAGCAGGATTGGTCATGGATAATATGCTTACGGTGATGGTTCCGCATGCAGTCGACACTCTTTTAAATCGTACGAAAACCCAGCACTTGACGAGTGCGAGATTGTCTGGGTACGAGCTGACGCTGCTGGCAAGCCACATTCAGATAAAACGTTGTAATGTCCTGAATCCGGCGACTTTGTTACCAATTAGCTCAGAGTCAGATGAAATAACAGAACACGACTGTTATTTGAGGACAGAAGAGGAAACAAAAGGTCGAGTGGATCTTAAAAACACTCCTTTGGAAGACCCAGATGGAACACTGTATGTGGATGGTTCATGTTTTAAATTACCGAATGGTGATGTGACTACTGCATATGCTGTTGTAACGTTGAATACTGTTGTTGAGACTGCAAGATTAAATCAGAATTCTGCCCAAGCTGCAGAACTGATCGCTCTTACCAGAGCGTGTGTGTTAGCGAAAGGGAAACGTGTGAATGTGTTTACCGACAGCCAATATGCTTTTGGCGTCGCACATAGTTTTGGACGGTTGTGGAGAGAGAGAGGTTTTCTGACATCGCATGGTACGAAGATTCAGCATGGTCAGCTTGTGAATGATCTTTTGGATGCACTTACGTTGCCTAAGCAAGTGGCGATTGTTAAATGTAGTGCGCATCGTAAGGTGACGGATGATGTTGGTCGTGGTAATGCGTTTGCGGATGAGACTGCTAAGGAGACTGCCCGGAACCTTAGCACTCGAATGTATGTGACGAGTTCGGTTAGGTGACCTACAGAATCGAGTATGTGTGAGGACACTATCGAGAGTGTGAAAGCGATTCAGAATGAGGCCACCGAGACTGAAAAGATGAAGTGGAAAGAAAGTACGGGAAAGTTGGATGCAAATGGTTGTTGGATTGACTTATCGGATCAGAAAAGATGGATGTTGCCTGATGCGTATGTGCTGGCTGTTGTGACTATGGCGCATGGGTTAGCACATATTAGCGCGAAAGGTATTTGCAAGTTGTTGTCTCCTGTGTGGAAGAATGATGGTATCACAAAATGTGCTGAACGATTGGTTAAGAATTGTATGATATGTATGTTGTACAATCCTGGTAAGGGAACCCCAACTCCTCCTGGTAGTTTTGCTCCCCCTTCGTGTCCCTTTGAGGTGATCCAATTAGACTTCATCCATATGGAGCGATGCAATAACCTGAAGTACGTTTTAGTTGTGGTTTCCGCGTTCTCCCGATGGATCGAAGCCTACCCTCTTAAGGACAATACTGCTTTGTCAACCGCGAAAATCCTACTGAAGGAATACTTTCCTCGGTACGGAATGCCTAGAGTTGTGTGGTCCGATAACGGAAGTGAGTTTGTGGGGAGTGTGATGAAGAGTGTGTGTAAGGGCCTTGGAATTAATCAGAAATTCCATAGCGCCAATCATCCCCAGTCAGCTGGTTTGGTTGAAGGGTACAATGGCACCCTTAAACTAAAGCTAGCAAAGATTCAGGCTACGACTGGTCTCTCGTGGCCTGACGCTTTACCCTTAGCATTATTGTCAACAAGGGCAACTGTACACTCCCGAGTAGGGCTCAGTCCCTATGAGATAGTGTTCGGTCGTCCTGCCAATGTTTGCGGGGTCCCTAGGCCGGGTGTGTTCTGTGATCTTGAGTATCCAATGTTGATCGATTATCTTCATGACTTGACTGCTAAACTGAGGTTAATTCACCAACAGGTTTACGAAGCATTGCCGACGCAGACGGAGGGTCCAGGCAACCAGCTCCAGCCCGGAGACTGGGTGGTGACGCGCAATTTTTCGCGCAAGAAGAACTTGGAGCCAAGATTCACTGGACCCTACCAGGTCCTCCTTGCCACGAGAACTGCAGTTCGTCTAGAGGGTCGGAAAAACTGGGTGCATGCCACCCATACCAAAAAGGTCCCTATTCCGTTGCCGGCAGACTTGTGGGTGAGGAGAGGCATTGCATCAACTGAAACCGAAGGATTGCTGGCGTTTGTACCTTTCAGCGACGCACAACCTGTCGGAGAATCCTCAGTGCAGCAGAAAAACACTGTTGAACATTTGTCATCAAAAGACTCAAGACCAGAACATTCAACTGATCAACAGAACGCTGTCTCTTCAACGGATCCTTTGTTTGACGAACAGACACGTCCTGGGAAAACCCGATACTTTTTGCGATCCAGCACTAAAGACTAATAAAATATCCTGTTCTGTCCCTTGACAATTGCATTATCCCGTTTTCCACGATCAGTTTGAACACTCGTATCACTGTAATTATTTTTGTATATATACACTGAGTTTCGTTCCTCATATTTTTGCTTCCACAGCTGAGAGACACTTTGCATACACATAATTGTGAACAAAGGCCGTAGGGCCGCGCGTGTACTTCCTTCTGTTTAGTAGGTCTTGACACTAGGTTAAAGACCGTCGGTTCCTGGGAACTCCTAGGGATTGACTACTGCTACACAGAACGAAGTGCGTCAAGAAACGTTGCGGACGGTCGTAGGGGATGGCATTTTCGAAGCTGATGGACTTGGAAGGAGCTCAAGCGCAAAGGTTCAAGTTGCAACAACTTAGTCGTACCAAATGTTTTATGTTCCAAATATTCGTATTGCTTTTGACTGTCTCTGCATTGTTGGCGGGTGGGGTGTATTACATGATGTCTTGTTTCTTATCTCCTGCTATACCTACTCCTACCTCTAATCCTCAATCTACTACTGTTGCATCTCCCCATTCTTTCCATTTCTTACCCGAACACGAACAGGCTAGACGTGCAGAATTCCGCAACAATTCCTTTATTCAGCTCCTTCACCAGCACCAGCTAGTGGTTAACACTACTAATTGTTGGGTGTGTGGGTTGATGCCACATACCACGGATAAGGGAATTCCATATCTGGTGTTACCGTATAGTTCCCAAGGGTCCGCTCGAGCATTTCAAACAATGTTTCGAAGCGCACTAGATTCTCAACCCAGTCGAGAGCCACGTTCTCCCTACCTTGGCCCTGGCTCGTACTATAAGCCTTTGTCTATAGCGATAGAAGACTTAGATAGAGATATCTATGAGCCGTCGCTCATTCCAGTGGAAGAGGTACAAGCCTATAGGGTCCTGAGTAAGGTCGAGTACAGTGCGCTCACGAGTGATAAACAGCTTAAAAGCTCGCCTCCGATATGGGTCGTACCCCACATTGGTAATTTTTGTTTAATGGGTCGTGGCCGAAGATCGAAAGCCCGACTTGGAGAGAGTGCTTGCGCTGAAAATTACATGCTGCCGATGATCTCGTCCCCTGTGTTTCTGGCTGCCAAGGGTACCTACTTTGTCTGTCATGATCGTGCGTATGCATGGTTGCCCTCTGACTTCATGGGCTCATGTTTTATCGCAAACTTGTTGCCTCCGACGTTTACTGTAGATGCAGATTATCACAAGACTAGAGTTGTGAGAGGCGTAATTAGCGAAGAGGATACTGCCGGTCAAGAGGCAGGAGACTTTTTCAAGGGTTTCCTCCCGTTTTGGGGACCTATGGTTAATAGTAGGAACCTGAGACAGTTGACTCGAGTGGTAGAATCGACAGCAAATATTACCGCCAGTGCCCTTGGTAATATCACCACAGAACTTCAGGCGGATAGACTTATGACGTTACAAAACCGTATGGTTTTAGACGTGATCTTAGCAGATCGAGGTGGGGTATGTAAGGTGATCCATTCGAGCTGCTGTATTTTCATTCCTGATAACGCTCCGACTGTCTATCAAGCCATCTCGAAGTTGCATAAGATCTCTGAATCCATACACGTGGATGTAGGGGATTGGACGCTACTTGGGTGGTTTTGGGGCCTGATGTCGACTTGGGGTTGGAAGATTCTGATGATCATCGGAGTTGTTGTGGCGTTCCTGTTCACGTGTTGCCTTTGTGTGCAGTGCGGTCCTGCCTTATGCGGCCTCTGCGCTACAACGTGTATGAGACAGCCGCCTGTTACCAATGGAACTCGGTTGGACAGAGCTATGTTACAGCAACATCTAGATGGTCTGATGAATATCGAGTATGGTTCCGACTAGTGCTTGCCTACATGAGGGCAAAAGGAGCGTCTGAGGTTCCGTGACAATTGTAAGTGGTGTTTTCGACTCGTACGAATATAGTCGAGTTTAGTATCTACGAACCGCAAATGACGAGTTTAGTAAGTGTGCGCAGTTTCGCTGTGCTAACCTAAACCGTTCGTTTGCTACAAGGGTTTTTCATCTGTACCCACGGGTTCCATCTTAGATACGGCATCCATTTTGTCTCTTGCCCTCAAGTAGCCAGCGAACGGACGTTGTCCGCTTCGCGACCCTGGGACTCCCAAGATATTTGCGGAAGACACATGTTCTTTGTAAGTGTCTTTATGATGAGGGGGATGATACTGTAAGGCAGATGGCCCCGCTCGAGGCTCATCTCGCCGTGCCGGTTTATTGTCTCAGCCGTGCATCTCATTAGGCACGTCCCTTTGATGCCTGTAGCTCGTGTTTCCCGATACCTCCCCTTTTACACCCTTTCCAATCTCCCCACTGTTTCCATCTTCCTCTGCACCTGTCCTTGTTCCTTCTTCGATCTGTTTTACTGCTGATTGGAATGTACTAATGGTGGGAAGATGGGTTTTTACAGTTGGGAACCGCCAAATGTTTCCGCACTTATGTCCCGGACCTTATGAGTATCAAAGTGACCAAAGCGACCCCTCTTGGGGATAATTGTGGGAACCGGGTTGTAAACCTTTGTCTGCTATGCAAACCTATGGGAAAATCGTGTATAAAAGGAGCGATCCACAGAACCAATTTGAAGCAGTCTCCCTGAACTACACTCGTTGTACTTCCGTGATCTCTGTGTTTCCCTGCAGCAAATAAACCTTGAATCTTTGACGCCGAAGGAAGTGTCCCGTGTCTCTGTCATTCGTACGCCGGAGCAGTTTACCCACGAAGGTTTCAGGTGTTGTCCCCTGGCACCGCTGGGTCTTAAAGAACCCAGTCCTTCAAGATCCAACAACCATGTGCGACTGACAGCCCCTAGAGCAAAAAGAGCCCGACTGGGCGGACGTACCTTCTCTGCCAATGTGGCCAAACTATGGAACTCACTACCCGTCACTCTCCAACAGGCCCCATCTGAAGCCTGTTTTAAACATCTACTGAAAACCTGGCTGTTCACCCAGTCACGCTAAATGCTACCCTCTCCAGCTTCCGCGGTCTTATACACTTGTTCTCTCAGCGCCGGGACACCTCCTCGTGAGGTAGCTGTTCGCGCTATACAAAATATTATTATTATAATGAGGGGTCTGTCTCTTCCCCTATTTCCTTGTGGGAGGCCTTTAAGACTGTAATACGGGGATCTGCACTGTCCTTTATTGCCGCTGACAAGAAGGCCAAGAGGGGAAACTTGTTAGCCCTTGAGGCAGAAATTACCTCGCTTGAAAGTGGCTTGGGTGGTGATGATACCCCGGCAATCTTGCACTCCTTAGCGCTGAAGCAGGATGATTATAGGGCCCTGGTGACCGATGCTGCTAAGGTAATGCACAGGAATCAACTGGGCAGGTTCTATGATGTGGGAGATAAGGCTAGTAAGCTGTTGGTATGGTTGGATAAATCTGAGAGAATGAATCGTGTGGTGCCCGTGATCACCCGTGAGACTGGGGAATGCGTGTCTGATCCGGGGGAGATTGTCGAATGCTTTGTGGACCATTTCCAAGCAGTATACCGATCGGTGAGTGATAGAGACGAAGCTGACTCCCGCTTGATTTTGCGTGATATTGCGCTGCCCTGTGTGTCGGAGGAGGATTGGTCCGCTTTGGACGCGCCCATTACGGTGGATGAGGTTGCAATCGCCATACGATCCTTGCGTTCGGGTAAGGCTATGGGGCCTAATGTTCTACCCATCGAGCTCTATAAGCTTCGGCCTGATAAGATGGCGACCCATCTGCGCAATATGTTCACTGATGCCTTTGAGGCTGGCCTCCTTCCCCTTGATCAGCGCTTGGCCACTATAGTTCTCATCTACAAGGACGGTAAGCCTTGTGATCATTGCACTTCTTATCGCCCTATTTCGTTGCTCAACGCTGAGCCTAAGATCCTGCCTAAAGTCCTTGTGAATCGCTTACTAACAGTTATCTCTGACTTGATCCATCCGGATCAATCCGGTTTCATTCCTCATCGGAATACGGCGCTTAATCTTCGCAGACTTCACGGTGTTCTCGCGAGAGCTGGGACACTTACTGAACCCGCCATCTTGGCCTCGCTGGATGCCACGATGGCCTTCGACACTATTGAGTGGCCTTATTTGTGGGCGGCCCTCTCGAAGTTTGGTTTTGGCCCTAACTTTATCGCGTGGGTACAGCTTCTGTATGAACGTCCATTGGCCCAGGTAGTTGTTAATGGCAGAGTCTCTGGATCGTTCCCGATGGGGCGTGGCACCCAACAGGGCTGCCTGCTCTCCCTTCTCCTTTTTGCCTTGGCATTGGAACCGTTGGCAGCGTGGCTTCGGTGGGAGCCTTCGATTAAAGGGATCCGGTGGGCCCTGGACCTTGAGGATCGCGTCTCTCTCTACGCGGACGATATTCTTCTTTACTTTACTTCCCCTCAGAAGTCCCTTAACGTGCTCTTTGATGTCCTTACCTCATTTGGGAAGAACTCGGGGCTCGTTATTAACTGGACTAAATCGTGTGTATACTTTATAGCCGGGGTGCTGCCTCCACTACCCCGTAGATTCCCGATCCAAGTGGCAGAGACTGGGTTCAAGTATTTGGGAATTTTCATTTCCCTGGATCCCTCTGCACGATATGACCGCAATCTCTATGCTCCTCTTCGGCGCCTTAAACGGGACGTTCAACGGTGGCGCGGCTTGCCTTTGTCCCCACTGGGACGTGCGGCCCTTTTGAAAATGATGTCCCTCCCTAGATTTTTCTATGCCTTGCAGAATTTCTTTGACCCTGTTCCCTCTCGCTACTTCCGCGAGGTTGAGGGACTTCAGAGGCAATTGATTTGGGACGGACGGGCTCGTATCTCCTTATCTAAACTCATGGTATGATGGTAGCCTAGCCCTCCCGGACATCAAGCGTTACTACTGGGCCTCACAGTTGAGCGCGATCAACCATGTGACGTATTCCCCGGGCCCCGTCCCTGCCTTCGCTATGGACACATTACTGTTGCCGGGCGGCAACTTCAACAGGGCTTTGTATTCGAAGGAGCCATTCTGACTCCTGACTGGACCCACAAAATGTGCTGTGCGTGCGTGGAGAGATGCGACTGCGGCTACGGGCTGGGGTGATAGGATGACACGGCTGACTCCACTGTATGACTCTGATCGGTTGGGCAGCCTGTGGCGAACTAAAGGGTTTGATAGATGGGATATGATCGGTATTAGCAAGGTGGAGGATCTTTGGTCCAAAGGCACAGTTAAGTCCTTTGAGGCCCTTAAGGTGGAGTATCAGCTGGACGACAGGGAGTATTTTCGATACCTTCAGGTGCGCCATGCCCTGGTATCCATGTTCCCTCCTGGGACGGAGATCCCCCAGTCGTCACCGCTTGAGGATCGGATTCTGGACGGCCACGTGCCGGACAGTACGATTTCCTTGATTTATAAAAAGCTTATCAACACCAGAGCTGATCTTCTGGTGCGGCTTCGGGCCTCTTGGACTGCGGACGGCCTCGAACTAGACGACGAGGATTGGCAGATAGCGATCGCTCCCCTAAAGAAGTGGCTATACCAGCTCGCCTTTGTTTTGTGCAATTGAAGATCCTCCACCGAGTTTACATGACTGGTACGCGTCTGGTTCATATGGGGTTTTCGACTGATGGGCTGTGTAAGCGTGGTTGTGGCATGAATGGCACCTTTCTCCACATCATCTGGGAATGTCCGGTGGTCTCCGCTTTCTGGTCCAGAGTGCATGATATAATGGGGTGGGTCACCGGGGTCTCTCTTCTACCTGAGGCGCGTCGTTGCCTGCTTAATGTCTGGGAGCCTACGGATGGTACGGCTGCTCAGACCTTTTGGGTTACTCTTGGCAACATGGTTGCCAAGAGGGACATAGCGCAACTCTGGGGTTCTCATAGACCGCCTGGGATAATTGCCTGGAAAGAAAACATGGACTGGTGCATGTTTCGGGAGAACACGGTCTATGAGGCTCGGGGCCGTCCCAGGAAGTGGGGCAGGATCTGGTCACAATGGAATGAGTACCGTGGAGATATCTGTACCCCTCCACTCGAGTACACTGTTGGCATTCCTTCGTCCCCGTAATTGACGTTCCTATAGACTGACCAATAACATTTCTTTGTGATCCTTTTCGCCATCCCCCCGCCCCTCGATAGTAGTCGCTAAATTCTTAGAAATTGACTACCTCCTACTCCCCACCTCATACCCCAGATATTGCTCCTACCATGTGAGTGTTCGTGATGTTTGTTCTAATTTCATCAAAACTATAAAAACAAAACCTGATCGATCCTTTACTTATGATGTTTGACGCCAGTGCACCGATATGTTGCAATTTGTGGCTTTACTGTTACATTGTGTTGTCTGGTATCCAGATGTTTGTCATAGCGGTCGGCCCGATTGGGTTGTAGGCAGACGCTGTGTACTGTGCAGTCAGAAAATAAAGGTTTTTAAAGAAAAAAAAAGCACTAATACAGGAAGTGCCAACATGTTAAAACCAAATTTATTACATGCTTGAACGCCTGCTTGAGCAATACAGACCAACCAATGATTATGCTGTGAAAAGAGGGGATGCAACTGTGAGAGGCATGATCATTACGATGGACCAATGGGTCCTAGTCAAATGCCTGACAGAGATGCTGCTTCCTTTTGAAGTCTTCACAAGGGATGTCAGAAAGGAAGACCGTACCATGGGCCAAGCTATCCCATTGTTGCACAGGCTACTGGAATGGTCAAAGGAGGTGTCTGCAAAGTTCTCAGGTGTGGAGGAAAAAAACGTCTAGTCTGAAGACTTTGATATGACCCCTTTGGTAAGTGAGATTCCATGCTTAAGAGATTATGGTAGAACCAGACCAACCATGCTTGACAACCAGATTAAACTGTGCATTTTGTCTCAGTATTAACATGACACATTTATTTATGAAAGGCCTTTACTCTGTATGTGTACTGTTGATTATGATATATCTAGATACACCATGCTTGGTAAATTGATGAAACTGCATATTCTGTCTCAATACCGAATTAATGTGGCACATATATTTATGAAATGCTTTTACTCTGTACATGTACCGCTGCTTATCATATATGGGAAGTTAATCTCCCTCTCTTGTAATATAAGTAGGATTCCATGATTATCAGAGTATGACAGATACCTGATACCACATGCCTGGCAGGCTAATTAAATTGCAATTTTTGTCTCACTATCAAATGGTTTATGGCACATGTATACATTATTTGCTTGCGCTCTGTATCCATACTGTTTCTCTTTTCACATGGGAAGTCCTTTCCTTTTTTATTTTTAGTCATCTCTCAACACTTTAATGCATAGTAACCAACCTAAAAACTTCTGACAAGGCGTTAACCCCTGAATACATTTGATCAAGACAGGCTCTCATAGTAGATGCTATAATCTTTTTTTTTTTTTTTTTGTGTCCTCATTTTCACCCTTGGTGATCAACTAGTAGCATGTGGAAACGATCTTACTGTCTCAGATAAACTGGGAGGAGCTCCAAGGAAAGCGGCCCTGATTGCCCCACAGTAAGTAGTGTCGTAATCCAACAAAGCCACTTTGAAGTAACCATATGGGATACGTGCTGCGTTCATATACCCATCGTGTTTAAATATATTGGGTATAGTCAAACGGAAAAAGAAGAGGATGCCAAGCAGCATAATCATTGGACCTTCGGGAAAAAAAAAAAAAAACAAGATCAACTGATGCTCTTTACCAGTTTAACAAACTCCAGAAGTTTCTCTTACTTTGATTTCCTGATCTTGAGAGGTCCATCTTTGATGTTTGTAGAACTGACCTTTGCCAATACAGCAAGATTGGAGGTGAAGGATCTTTCCATTTCTTACATATTTCCCTCCTTGCCAACAAAATACAGAAGCAAAGTAAACTTTTTGCTGGACCGTGAAACTCTGGAGAAATACCAAAGATAACAAGAGCAGGAGACAAAGTTAGTGGGGATCCCAAAGAGGTGGATATTGAAATAGAAACAGAGTTCCAGAATGGTATTAGCAGTGGGCATTCCAAGAACATGTGTAGGTCCGAGGCCTCTGCCAAACCACATTTAGGGCATGGGACCTGCGAATTGCTTGTAAACTTCGACAGATGTTGAAGCGAATAGTAGGCCCTATGTAGTGTGAACAAATGGTTTTGGCGTAACCAAGATGGTTTTACAATGTTCCACATGATTTTAAATGATTCGTACCACATATTCTCCACACTAATATCAGTCATGTGTATGGACCATAGCTGATCTTGTAATAGGAACTCACCCTCTGCTTCATCTAATAATAAATTATACCATAATGAAACTTCTTTCTTAAATGGGAGTCTATCTGTTAGTAGTGACACCAATGTGCTATCCCCTCCTAATTGAAATCTACCTTTAACAAGGGACCTTGCATTTGCCCAAGATTGCATTTGAAGATATTTGAACCTAGAAAACCTAGACCCCACTTTGGAACTTAATACCTCCCATGGTAGAAGACTTCCCTCAACAAAGATGTCCCCCCAGATTACCATACCTGCCTCACGTAGTGGTGTTGCAAGACTATCCAAAAGCCAGCTCGGGGAGCCAGGAGAGTTCCATAGTGGGGCTTTCCCAGAATAGTAGTCAATTTTACTGGTACACCTAAGTTTAGCCCACGTTCTACATGCATCTCTAAGCACCTTTAGTTTTATTTTCTTAAAAAACTTGGGGTCCCCAAATTTAAACAAAAATTCACGATCTGCCACTTTTTCTCCTCTCAGTAATGCAGCAAACATGTGTCCACAAGCCAGGTTTATAGGGGATTTTAACGGCATCCTGACATGGGACATTTGAAAGGCCCACCCATAGAGTTGTAGATCGGGAGCAGCCAAACCTCCCTTCTCTCTACATCGCCTGATCTTCTTCCAGGAGATTCTTGGGTTATGGTTATTCCAAATAAAAGAACGTATATCACTTTGGAGCTTGGCTATCATTTTAGAATAAAAAAAAAGGGGAATGGTATTAAATAAAAATGTGATCTTAGGTAAGATCGTCATTTTAACTAGATTAGATCTACCCAATAAAGATAGCGGCAGTGTGGACCATGATTTCATTTGCCTACGACATTCTTTAGAAATAAGCGAAAAATTTGCTGGAACTATCTCGTCTATGTTTTTATATATATTCAAACCTAGATATCGAAGGACTGAACTTATCTGGGCTCCCACTACGGGCTCAGAGTCATTCCAGACCATAATGTCTGTCTTGGTTGCATTAACCTCATAGCCTGATACTGCTCCAAACTCTTTAGCCAACGTAATTAATGTTGGAAATGCTGATCTTAACTCTGATGTAAAAATAAGAAGATCATCCGCATATAAAGCGACCTTCCTCTCCCAACCCTCAAACACAAAAGACTTGATATTACTATTGTCTCGGATCTTTTGAGCAAAGGGCTCTATATAAAGATCAAATAGGAGGGGGGATAGGGGGCATCCTTGTCGGGTTCCCCGAGTGATATTAAATGGGTCCGATAGTTCACCGTTAACAAGTAAAGATGCTGATGGATTCTTATACAAGAGTTTGATTGTGCGTCTAAAATTGTTGCCTAAATTGAATTTTTCCAGTACCTCTGATAAGTAAACCCAATTAACTCTATCAAAGGCCTTGGTGGCATCTAAGGTCATTACAGCTAGAGGAAGTGATGTCACCGTGACCATATCGATAGCGCCTATAGGATCATAAGTCAGTTCATATAACTGTCGCCCCCTTACAAATCCCTTTTGGTCTGTGTGCAAGATGTTTGTTGCAACTGCACCCAACCTATTCGCAAGTACAGAAGTAAAGATTTTATAGTCTGTATTTAGAATGGAAATTGGTCTATAAGACCCACAGTTTAGCGCTGATTTACCTGGTTTTAAGATCAATGTAATTGATGCATTATCCCACGATTTAGTAGGGGGCATCCCTTCAAGGAGGATCTTATTGAAGAGCTCAGTCAGAAAGGGAATAATGGTTGGAGATTAAGCTTTATATATTTCAAATGGCAATCCATCAGGGCCTGATGCTCTACCCTTTTTACTATTGGCTACAACTATCTTGACTTCCTCTTGTGAAATCGGATCATCCAGTTTATTTCTTTGTTCTAATGTCAGAGCAGGGAGAGAAACTTCCGCCAGCCAATCTTCAGCCTGCTTTGGCTCTACCTGATTATCTTCACAGTAGATGTTACTAAAGAAGTCACGGAGCGTTCTCCTAATATCCACATCAGTAGAAACTGTAATGCCGTCAGTCATAATAGAGTTAATGTTATTACGCACTAACTCGGTCTTTGATTTCCAAGCGAGCAATTTACTGGCACCTTCGTCATACTCGAAATGTGCCAGTTTACTGGCTTCCCATCTCTCTTGGACCCTAGTATTTAGTATCGAGCTTAATTCTTCTTTCAAGATGGTCACTTTATTCTGCTTCTCCTGAACCATTGGAGAGCTGGCATCGGAGTGCTTAGCTATATCTGCTTGAAGATTAGCTAACTCTGATTCCAATGAGGTCATTGCTTCTCTATAGATTTTATTCTTATAAGATACTTTGTTCTTTATCTGGCCCCTTAAAAACGCCTTAAGTGTATCCCATATGACGTCTGGAGAGGCTGATCCTATATTGTCGTCCAGGAAAAACTGGACCTCTATATTAAGGGCGTCAATGATATTAGATGATGACAATAGTGAACAATCAAACGACCAATTACTTGATCGCCTTTTTGGAAATCCTTCCAGGTCTAAGAGAATTGCCGCATGATCTGAAAGATGAAATGGTAGATGGGATACCGATTTAACCTGGCGCACTAAAGACTGACTGATCAGGATGAAATCAATTCGAGATTGGTGATGAAACCTATAATTCCGAAAAGTGACTCCTCTTTGTAGACCATGCATTGTTCTCCAGATATCATTATATCCTAGCTGCTTCATATTGTCCTGCAAGTATGCCCTAGTTTTGGACAAAACTTTGGCTCTGTTGGATGGAGATTTATCCATTACAGGATCCAGAACTATATTAAAGTTGCCTGTTAGGATAACTGGATCAGGGAACAAATATAAATGTGAAAAAAGAACTTTCAGTGCCGATGGGTCATCCTGATTAGGACCATAGTATCCCACTATAGTTATTGGGGCACCATGTATTATGGCTGACACTATTGCCCATCGTCCTCCTGGATCTACAAGGTTCGAGAGCAGTCTCACTTTAATAGAGTTTCTAAATAGGATTGCTACACCTCTAGTGTGTGTTGTTTGTGTCGTCGTTATACAAGCGTCAATCCATCTATTCCTCTTAACCAATATCTGTATTTCTGGATCGCTAAAATGTGTCTCCTGAAGTACCATAATCTGTGCGGGAGAATCTCGAAGATATTG
Source organism: Lissotriton vulgaris (assembly GCF_964263255.1). Classification (NCBI taxonomy): domain Eukaryota; kingdom Metazoa; phylum Chordata; class Amphibia; order Caudata; family Salamandridae; genus Lissotriton; species Lissotriton vulgaris. The sequence goes on from NC_141690.1 coordinate 76,152,238, forward strand.
CATGATATTATTTTTCCTGGGGCTAGTCCGAAAACCATTGGTATTCCAGGAGAGAATAGATAGTTTACTCATAATTACTCATTAGTATAATGATTCCAGTTCTTCATTCTTGCCGCTCCCCCCAAAAAAGGCTCTGTAATCCATATACCCATACCAGAAAAAGTTACAGCTGAGACAAATCTTAACAATGACCACATCACACAAAAAGCCAAACTACCGTGAAAAAAATGACTCTTTTTTAAGTTTTCCCCCTGCAACCCCCCCAGTACCCCTGTCTACCTCCCCTTACCCCCTGGGAAACCCTTGTTTTATCTATATGGAAAAACCACAAGATAGAACTCTGTTGTGAACTCCCTATCTAATTATGGTCGGAAGAATAAATAGAATGGATAGGATAACCCCCCTCAAGGAATATGAGTGAGAAAAGTTGAAACTAACCTATGTGCTCCTTACCTAAACCCATTCATTATATTCAAGGGTGTGTGTGATGCACTACTTTTGTTATGTGTTTAGTATCTAACCTCGACCCTTTTTTTTTTATTTCTCACATTTTCCGTATGTTAACCTTATAAATCACTTTTTTAATTTTTTATTATGATTATTTATTTATATGTATATAAACTTTTTTCCCCCCTTTTATTTCCTCTTTTCCCCTCTCTTTTATATCAATTTGAGATTTCTTTTTTCTATTATCTCACCTGTAGTTCAAAGTACAAAACCAAATCAGTTTCAATTATCCCAGAAAAGCTTCCTCTTTTTACCTGCTCCCCTTTCTCCTTTTTCTCTACCTATAGTGAGCAGTAGCTCATCTAGCTTGCACTGATTTTATATTGTGCATGGTATTGTTTTACATAACTCTCAGTGCAGCAGGAAAAAACAATTGGGCAGTTGCACCATAGCTTCTAAAAGCCTCCAGCCTTTTTCCAAACTCCCATTGTTTGTCTAGTGTTCTAGACAGGTCAGATCTCACTTGAAAATTGAACCCTTTTGCCGTGACAGTTTTCTGTTTTAAAGCCAGGTTAAGGATAGTTTCTTTGAGGGAGTATGTGAGAAAATTGACCAGAACTTTTCTGGGCTTGGTTCTTCGAGGGTTTTTGTTAAAAGGCTCTCTATGTATGCGCTGGATATCTAACGCTAACTCTTCTTCAGACTGATCCAGTCTTAGTGCCTCCTTCAATAGCAAGATAACGTACTGCTTGATGTCTGAGCCTTCCTTATCCTCTGGAACATTCATTAGACGAAGGTTATTCCTACGAGCATTATTCTCCAGCGTCTCCATCCGTTCTGAAAGAATTTGGTCTTCTTTCCTAAGAGTGACGATATTGGACTTAGCTTCGTCTAGATGTAGGGACAGGGCTGTCACTCTGTCCTCTAGTGTCTCTGTTCTCATTGATAGGTTGCTTAATTTTTTGTCTAAACTTTCGCAAAAACACCTAATGTCTGCTTGGTTAGCCGCTGAGGTTTCAAATCCCTTTTTAATATCCACTGAGAGAGAGGAAAACATCTCCTGAAAAGACGACTGCAAAGTAGTGATCAGCTCTGCATTAGTAGCTGTAACCCCTTGTTTGGGATCCTGTAGAACTGAGTCAGCTAAAGAAGCTAAAGAAGCTAGCGCAAGAGGAGGAGCCAATGGGGGTGCCAAAACCAAAGCCAGAGGTGGCAATTGTCTTGATGAACCGGCAGTTGGATCACCTATCCCTCTCTCTATATCGCTGCCATCTTCCACCCCTGCTCCAAGGTTTGTGGACATATCAGAGCCCCCCGTCGCCATCTCTAGTGGAGAGTCAATTTTGTCAAGCAAATCCTCGAAACTTATTAGACCCTTAAATTCAGTATTGCTTTCTGGTATCTTTTCTGACCTGTCCGACAGTAGTACTACTTGTGGTACTACTTTAAAATAAGACCTCAGTGATGGAGTTATTCTAGATACTGAGGTGGCGTTCTGACTCTTAGATGCTTTGGGCCCTTTGGCAGATTTGCGCGTGTAAGCACGTTTTGCTTTAACCTGCCCGGTTAGATTGGAGGAGGGCTTTTTTTATCACTAGAAACATGATCTACAGTAAAACTGTCATTTCTCTCAGGAACCACTGCTTTTGTTACCGGTTCACCATCACATCCTAACCCAGCTACAAATTCCACTGTAGGTAAACACGAGTCCACAACCAGGGGAGCAGTAGCATCTCGTGGCCAAGTTGTTTTTATTATATTTTTGCTTTTACTCGGCCTTCCCTTACTGACCTTGCTGACCTTATTTTTGCTCTGGTTGCCTCTCAAGTCATAAGTTGTTTTCTTACCGGCATCACTGCTAATATCACTGCCTCCACCTTCTCTCTTCTCCTGGAGCAACAATGCCTCCCCTACCTTCGACGTCTTCTCGTCAGAAAATACAGGCGTCTCCACCTCTGTGACCGCAACGATCCCTCGGCGTCCGGGAAGTAAGCCCCAAATGAGGCGCCCTCGTCTGAGCTCCAGGGCGGCCAGGCTCCACACCAGAGCACTTGTCGATACTAGGGTACGCCCACAACACGCTGAGACTAGCTTCTTGCTGCAATCCAGGTGAGCCGGGCGAGCCTTCTCCTCCGCCACGGCACTCACAAAAGAACACGCACTCTCAAATCCCATTGGGCAGGCAATGAGGGTAACGCGGTAACGCTGACTTACTCGTAATTTTTTTTATTTAGTTACTGCTCCATTAAGGTGCAGGGGTGTCGGGGGTCCGCTATGTAGGTGACCAGAGTTGGCGCAGACACTTTGAACCAGGAGAGCACAAACGGAGCACTGCAGCGGCTCAAGCGGCCGCCGCCATGTTTCCCCAGACTGCAATAATTGTGGCCGTAGATGCTATAATCTTATCAATGATGCAGATTATGTCTTGTTTTTTGTTCATCTAAGATGGTATGTTTATTTGTGTAACTGATGATAACTAATGTTAAACTTATGACATTCTCCATCCCCTCTATTTCCCTTTTATGCCTCTTTTTCTTCCTTTGCCCTGGACATTGGGCGCACTCATTGTCACACAATACTTTGTGGAATGTGTTTCGTTCTGATTACCCCACATTTTTCAAATTCTATTTTTATCTTTGTGATGTTTACCCACTATTTGTGAACCCGGTACCTGCACACTCCTATCTACATCTAGTCACGGGCTTTCTCCCTCTTTCTCTATATATATCCCCCCTTGTTTCGTTCCTTTGTTTTTCTGCTTTTTCCCTTATGTATGTTCACTTGTTTTATCAGCCTTGGAAAAGTCTTGGCGAAACACATGTTGGCTGTCTCTGTTTTTACTCATATTACAAGGAAATTAAAAATAAAAAGGATACAACTACTAAGACCTTTTGCTTCCTTGTTGAACACCACAACTGCAACAACAGAGTATGGCACCTTAATTTGCTCTGATACCAGTTGAAAACTTTTGGGATTGCACTAACCACTGATTGAAAAGAACCTTAAAGGCACAAAACCCTATTATCGTGCAAATACCTCTCTGATACCAGGTGGTCCTTGGGTGAAACCATCGACTAGGGTGTGCCAGCAGCCATGATTGGGTCCTGTCTACTATTTGTGAGTGAACCCTGGTGGCACCCACATCCTCTCATTGCCTACAGGGGAAAAAAATGTGTATGAGTTGGTGGCAAGCCTAATCCTTCACTTATTTGTTAATGACATCGTGTCAGCCTAACATTACATCTGTGCCACAATTCTTGATCCACAGTACAAACCATTACTGTCCACTTTGATTCCTTTTTCAGACTGGGATGTTGCAAATTACAAAACATGGATAGCTGAGCAAGCCAGTAAGCTAGAAAAAGAACAGCAGGGGGTTAGAGAGCTGCAGGGCAGCCTTAAAGTTCATAGCTTGAGGGCAATGCTGTTTGCTCACAGCAGCCAAAAGCAACAACAAGAGCAGGAGCATCAGCCCCGAAATCTGCAGCTGAAGGGTTTCTAGAGGCAGGGCTTAAGTCCAGTGCAGAGGCGAAGACAAAAGAAGTCAAACAAGGTAGAGCACCAAGGACCATGGAGCAGATGGACCAGGTCTACCTTGATCAAAACCCATTGGTGTATTGTTATGGGAGAGGCACCAATGGCCAGTGCTCAGCAGACTGGCAATAAACTGTGTCTCGGCTGAACTTGTTTTCAGTGCTTCTGGCGCTGTTTTCACAGTGAGAAGGATCAGTCACTTATCTGCTTTCTTTCTTTTCTTTGACATCCCCCCCAAAAAATTAAAGATACAGCTATGGAAACATTCTTTTGTTTGTGTCTGGTTGACTAATTCAGCACCATTGTCTTAAACGTATTGACATTTTAGTGTGAGGTTGGAGTTGCAACAGTGTGCAGTGAAGAAACACCCGCCCACTCATTTCCCTCAAGATATACAAACAAATGTGTGCCTGCCTCAAACCCTGGGCAGTGACTATCCTTTCCTAGTTTAATATTAACCTAGTCAGACTGCTCCACATTATTTAATTTAGACTGGCCAATGTCTGCTTCATGAACAATGGATCTGCACTGTACCACGGTCCCGGTGGCCATGCCTGAATTAGAAGAACAGATAAATTGCATGCATTGCTAGCTGAGTGATTATTGTTTGTGAGTGTGTTGAGATGACTCATGTGGTGGTAGGCAGTGGCACTGGGTGTTTGTTTATTTGTAACTATTACACTTAAATGTGTTTATGATGATTTACAATGCTGGTGACCTACTGACGGTTGATCATTTTTACCTGGAGGTGGTTTTTTAGTTCCCCTTTAAGAGTTAGCGAGACTTGTTTGCCGATGCCAGGTCCATTTCACACTGCATTGTTTACTGCTTTAGTTTGTACTTGTTAAAGAGTCAGATCCGACGAGTCCCTTTAGAAGATAACACAAACACAACTCTAGTTGATACAAAAAATGACTCAATGTTTCTCTTGTTGTGCATCAACAGCATTGTACTACAGGTTGATTAATTGCATTTGCGTTGGGACACAGTCTGCACTGAGTTGCACACCTCACTCAAAGCCAGGAGGATCAGGGATGATAACATTATTCAGGGCATGAGCATGACTAGTTCGAGAACTGCCATCAAAAGAAGGAAGTTTTCAACTCCACTGAAACTAGCTGATTTGGTGATGACTTTAGTGGCCTACCCAACCGTGTGGAGTGGTGATAGCGCGTTAATTTTACTTGATTTGGAAAATGCAATGTTGCTGGGTGTGTGTGCTCAGTGCTGTCCAGCTCAAATTGAAAGCTAAGTGATGATTGGGTCGGGGGGCCTGTTGTTGTAGATAACTGGCGACAGACATTAGTCATGAATGATGATCGCATTATGCACTTGCTGTTAGGTTACATATTTTTGTTAATTTTCATGATGATGAATTGATGATCTTGATAGTTGCAAGTGATCAGCCCCATACTGATCGTTACATGCAGCCACTTTTGTGTGATATTTGGTTATTGTAAAATTTGCTTTCACTTAGTTGTTCACACATCAGTCATGCCTCTGAAGTCTTCTCGAAGCACTCCTTATGAAGTTTAACTTCTTTCTTTCTCCTTCATTCTACAATATCATTTTTATTTTTCAATCTGCATGCCCTCTTACCCTGTGCCAAACTAAAAAAGCAACATAAGACTCACGCTTACCTTACCAAACTGCATCCGCTAGGCACCCAAGATTAATGGACATTCCAAGAGGAATGCAGACGTAACTCCCAATTTGGTAATACAGTATCATTTTTTCTTTTAATAATTATGAGACCTGTGTGTGTGTTTTTCACTTGACTCCTGCATAATTTGTAATATACTTGCTATCTTTCAAGGCTAGGTAACACAAGCCATTTAGATATATAATGTTATGTAACTTGGGCCTCTCTGGGGACAAATGGACAACATTGGTTTGGTTTGCATTTAAGTTACCTGTAGTCATTCCTTGATCATTTTCCTCCCATAACAGATTGATGATGGTTGGCTGCTGATTGCCCAGATGAATGTTGTCCTTGTGTAGTGTTTGTCAAACCTTTCCCCAAATCCTTCATCCCATCCATTCATCAAAATCCCCTAACCCCTCTACAACCAGGCTGTTTGATTTATTGGGTTGTGGCTTAATTAACACCATCAATGGATCACACACTTGGTGGGGCAGATGTGGTGAAAGCAACCCAAACTCAGTGCAGGATCTTCAATTATACTCAGATTACTGAAATAATAGTCCACACTGACCCCAGTTACCCATCTGCTCAGAAAAGTGATAAATATGTTTTTACTTATAGAAGACTATCATTCATCAGTATCATCATTCAAGAATTATGTATTGCATTAAACGCTTAACCAACAATAACCATGTCCTCCTCCCCACTTTAAGTCCTCCTCCTAATGAATCACAATTCAAAATGCTAACTCGCCAACCATTGCTCTGGCTAATTTAATTGTTATTCTGCATCAAGTACTATTTGTGGAGTGCTAGTCTGGTCTCAAGTGTTCATAAAGCTAGTAATGCATAGCACACCAATTCAGTTTTTTTAATTTCAAAATAGTTTCCTGAGATGAATTATGCTTCTGTATAAAATCCTACAGTTGGGCTTCCCCTAAGTGGGAGTGAAACCTGACATCTGATTTCTGCACAGTTGTGCGCTAGCATGCTACTACTGCCACCATAGGACTTTGGGAAACCCTGCAGCCTTTGCTACTTCCCCTATTTGGTAACAGAACTATAGTTTGCTCTTCTAATGAGTTGTGGTAGGAAAGCATTGGATAACCCCCAAACCTCAAATAGTGGTCAATATAGTTGCAGACTGCAGAGACTGGGAGAGTAGGCTCAAAGTACCAGATTGGCGTAACGCATACGTAATTGCGGTTACACACTATCAGCAAATTTTAAAAATATGTTGTGCTAAAAGGCAGCTATTAAAAGTAAAATACCCTGAAAGACCTTGATTAGACGTTAGACTTTAGAGGCATAAAACACTCCTTCCACCCACTCACAACAACAACTGGTACACCCCTGTCCCCAAACAAATATTCCCATCCCCAATCACTGTCCGTGAAAAAGAAAGTCCCAAAACCCAAATCACAAATCATGGATACCACCCTGCCCACCCAGAACAAAAAACAAGTCCAACCCAACATATAAAAAGTTAAGAAATGGGCAGAGGTAGCTAAACATGCTGTAGGATTCCTTTTTGGAGGCGGTGCATTTTTCTCTGCCGGGCCTCCATGCATGCAAGCCTTGACTGGACACAGCGCAGTAGGTTGCATTCTGAGACGGCAAGGGGGCAGCAGTGTGGGTGGTTGGATGGCGGGCAGCTGCCTGCACACTGCTGCCCCAATGTTGTGGTTAGGATTGGGAAGCTTCAGGTAATGGGGCCTGGCTGAGGCTCTGGGCCGCTGCCTCCTCCTCCTCGTGCTCCTGGGCCACCAGCAGCAGGTGCTGCTTCTGCTGCACAGCCGGGATGCTGCATCCTGGCGGGATGGACGATGTTCACCAGGAGAAGCTAGAAAAAAGAAAATATGCAAACCATTGCTCTGTCACTCTGTGCCAAAACCTTATTGAAAATTATATTGTGGGTGTGTCAGGGATCGCAGGAGGTTTCCTCCTCGCGAGCCCATCATTGCCCCATCTTAACTTTGAAGCATTTTAGGCAGAGTCTTAAGTCTGGCCATGTTCCCAACTGGAAGACGAGTTGGCGGTGCTGGAATTCTAAGATGGCCGCCAAGTCACTCGTTGATCAGCAGTCTAGTGTTTGATGGAATTATCTAGTTTGGTGAAGCGTGCACTGTCGTTCTACTGCACACTTCACCAGAGAGTCTCCAGGAGCAAGAGCTTACTTGATTTCTTCTGGCATGTCTAGTCAGATTAAGGTAGCGGTGGCGGGAAATGTCTAGCTTCTCCGGTTCCTGTTTACTTAGTTTCCTTTTTAGTTTCCCAGGTTAGTGTTATCTGCGCATGTTCACGCAAATTTCCTTCAGTTTGTGCTTGATGCATGCTCGGTCTTGCTATAGTGTTTCCGACACTGCACAGGCATTTTTAAGAGTGATGAGTATACAGATGTGAAGTTTCCTCTCGTCTCGTTTTCATCACATTTCTGCAGTAAATGGAATTCTTGAGACTCTAAATGGTTATATCTCCCTCTCCCTAATATTATAGTAATTGAAAACTACAGGGCTCAAATATTAAAACAGCTTTAAAATTAAGAAAGGACATTAGAGTCTGGAGGATTATGAGGTGTTTCCTGAAAACGAACTAGCGCTATCATAGGTAAAATTACCAGAGTAGACTTGTTCTTATCTGGGAGTCCCTGACTAGAGTTATCACGTTCTCAACAGAAAATCTATTTATAGGTATTTCTTGTTAACTTCCCTGAGTTCTCCTAGGTGAAGAGAATCTTGCTGAAGGGCTTCCTGTTTATAGCTCCTTCTGTAGGAGATAAAAGTAGCTTTAATAAAGATAACTCCTCATACTACAAGACATTACAAGACAATAACTTATCAACAAAAGAATACTACAAAAGAGAGGAAAAGCCCCAATAATTCTGGTAAGACTGAGTGATATAATATGTAAAATGTGTTGAATTAGATAAGAATGTATATGTGAGAAATGTAATCTGTGGCAGCCGTTTCAAAAGAAGAAAATGAAAGAAAACAAAAAGCAGCGTGCATGTGTTTTGGCAGTCTCATCTCATCCCCTTCCCCTTACCCCCTTGGTACCTACCAGAGAAGGAAATCTTAAAAGCCTGACATTAGGAATTAGGCATCATTCTGCTCCTGTGCAAGTTGGGAACTGAAAAGAGATCTTAGTCCTGACAGGGACTGACCTTTTCCATGTGCATAATTTTTACAGGAGATCGGTCCACTACAAACTGTCCAAAGTGATCAGACCTTTGTCTCACTCTCAGCGAGGTTTGGGAGGCCTGTTGGATGTTGGGTCAAGGTATTTAGATTTTATCTGAATAGACTATCCGATCCACAGAAGTTAATCCATTCTGCATTACATTGTTCTACTAGTAATCTTAATCTTGACCCTTGGCTTTGATATGCACCATTTAAACATTCTCTCATCCACTCTCTCTCACTAGTCATCATTATCCAATTAATCCATTCATCCAAACATAGCTCTGAAAAACCTTTCACCAACTTCCATTTACCCAGCCATGCATCCTTGCTTTCACCCATTCCATACACCTATGCTGCTTTGCCTTAACCCACTCAAGCATTCCTTAGTTCCATCCATCCTTCACCCAGCAATGCAGATTGATGCATATCATCACCCACCTAGCATCATTCCTTCCACACACGTATCCTTTCACTAATATATTACATACATGTTACCCATCCTTTATCCTTCTGTCCTGTTTTATCTTTCTCATCAACCCGTCATTCTTAAAGTTCATTTATGTACCTTTCTCTGCTGAGTTGCAGATAGAAAAGGACATAATAACTACACAACTTCCACTGTAGCTACTAAAGCAGGGTGTTGTTAACAAGTCAGTCATTGCCCTCGCTGTGAGTGTATTACTATTTGTCAATACGTAAGCAATGTCAAGTCAAGTCAAGTCAAAAATTTGTATAGCCCGCTACATACCCAGAGGGTCTCAAGGCGCTTGAAGAAGGGTGGGAAATTATTTGTCAAATATCCACGTTTTAAGTTGTTTTCTAGATGCTAGGTGGTTCTGAGTGAGGCGAAGGTGAGTGGGAAGTGAGTTCCAGGTTTTAGCTGCCAGGTAGGAGAAGGATCTACCTCCCATGGTAGTTTTGTTGATGCGAGGTACAGTGGCAAGGGCTTGGTTGGAGGATCGTAGCTGGCGGGAGGGTGTGTAGAAGGACAGTCGTGTGTTGAGGCATTCGGGTCCGATTTCGTAGAGTGCTTTGTGTGCGTGGGTTAGGAGCCGGAAAGTAATCCTCTTATTGATGGGGAGCCAGTGGAGGTTTTTCAGGTGACCAGAGATGTGTTCTTTACGCGGGATGTCTAGTATGAGCCTGGCTGAAGCGTTCTGGATGCGTTGGAGTTTTTTCTGGAGTTTTGCGGTGGTACCGGCGTAGAGGGTGTTTCCGTAGTCCAGTCGGCTCGTGATCAGAGCGTGGGTGACCGTTTTTCTAGTTTCGGTGGGGATCCAACGAAATGTTTTTTTGAGCATGCGAAGAATGTTGAAGCAAGATGAAGAAACGGCGTTGACTTGTCTGTTCATCGAGAGGGAGGAATCCAGGATGACGCCCAGGTTCCGTGCGTGGTCTGTCGGGATGGGTGCTTTTCCAAGGGCCTCAGGCCACCAAGAGTCATCCCAGGCGGAGGGGGAGGTGCCTAGGATGAGGACTTCTGTTTTGTCTGAGTTCAGTTTCAGACGGCTGTGCTTCATCCAGTCGGCTACTTCTTTTATTCCTTCATGCAGGTTGGTTTTGGCAGTGTTAGGGTCTCTGGTGAGAGATAGGATCAATTGAGTGTCATCGGCGTAGGAGATGATGTTGTGGTTGTGTTGGCGTGCGATGGCCGCGAGGGGGCTCATGTATACGTTGAAGAGGGTGGGGCTAAGTGAGGATCCTTGTGGTACGCCGCAGATGACTTTCGTGGCCTCTGACTTGAATGGTGGGAGGCGGACTCTCTGGGTTCTTCCGGCAAGGAACGAGGTGATCCAGTCCAGTGCTTTTCCTTGGATTCCGATGTTTCTGAGGCGTTGTAGCAGGGTGCTTTGACAGACTGTGTCGAAGGCTGCGGAGAGGTCGAGGAGGATGAGGGCGACTGTGTCTCCATTGTCCAGTAGAGTTCGAATGTCGTCTGTTGCTGCGATGAGGGCGGTTTCAGTGCTGTGCTTGGCTCGGAAGCCGGATTGTGAGGAGTCGAGGGATTTGTTGGTTTCGAGGAATGCGGCGAGCTGGTTGTTGACCGCTTTTTCGATGACTTTGGCCGGGAATGGAAGGAGTGAGATAGGGCGGTAGTTTTTGAGTTCGGTGGGGTCAGCTGTGGGTTTCTTCAGGAGGGCGCTGAGTTTGGCATGTTTCCAGCTTTCCGGGAAGGTTGCGGAGTTGAGGGAGCAGTTGATGACGTCTCGGAGGTGAGGTGCTATGATGGAGTCTGCTTTGTTGAAGATGTGGTGAGGGCATGGGTCTGTGGGGGATCCTGAGTGGATAGAGTTCATCAGACGGATGGTGTCCTCAGTGGAGATTGGCTTCCAGTCATTGAGGATGTTCAAGGGGGGTGGGGGTCCTGCAGGGGGTTGGGTGGGTTGGTCTTCGGGTCGGTTGTCGAAGCTGTTGTGGATGTCTGCAATTTTGTTGTGGAAGAATGAGGCTAGGGAGTCGCAGAGGGCTTGAGAGGGGGTGATGTCGTTGGAGTTGGCTGAGGGGTTGGTAAATTCCTTGACGATGTTGAATATTTCCTTGCTGTTGTGGGCGTTGTTATCTAGTCGGTCCTTGAAGGCGACTTTCTTGGCATTCCGGATCAGTTGGTGGTGTATGCGGGTGGCGTTTTTGAAGGCGTCCTTGGAGCTGGTGGATGGGTCTTTTTTCCAGGCCTTCTCGAGGCAGCGACAGAGTTTCTTGGATTTCTTAAGATCATCGTTGAACCAGGAGGCCTTCTTGCTGCCTAGTGTGATTTGTCGTTTTTTCAGTGGTGCTAGGATGTCGGCGCTGTTGGATAACCATTGGGTGAGGTTGGTGGCTGCTTGGTCGGGGTTTGAGGAGTTGGCTGGGGGGTTTAGAAGAAGCGATGAGGAGATCTGGTCGATGGTGATTTTGTTCCAGTTTCTTTGCAGAGTAGGTTGGGGGTGGTTGTTGGATGTGGGCTTGTTGTAGGTAAAGTGAACGCAGCTGTGGTCTGTCCAAAGGAGAGCTGTGGTGTGGCTGAAGGAGACATGTTTGCTGGAGGTGAAGATAGGGTCGAGTGTGTGACCTGCGATGTGGGTGGGGGTAGTGACAAGTTGTTTAAGTCCGAGGTTGGCGAGGTTGTCCAAAAGGGTGGTGGTGTTGCGGTCGTTGTTCTTTTCAAGGTGAAAGTTGAGGTCTCCCAAAAGGATGTAGTCCTCGGAGGGGAGCGCGTGTGGAGTGATGAAGTCCATGATGTCTTCACTAAATTGTGCGCGGGGTCCTGGTGGCCTGTAAAGGAGGGTGCCTCTGAGTGTGGTCTTGGGGTCGATGTGGATCTGGAAGTGAAGGTGTTCAGTGTTGGCGAGATTGACGTCTGAGCTGGTTGAGATGCGGATGGATTTCTTATGGACGATAGCGATGCCTCCTCCTGTGAGGCCGGTACGGTCCTTGCGAATGATCTTATAGTCTTCCCGGATGGCAATGGTGATGTCTGGGGCTGATGTGGCGTTCATCCATGTTTCTGTTAGGAAGGCGACGTCCGTAGAGATGGTGTCGAGTAGATTCCAGAGGTCGATAGCGTGCCTGTGGACTGAGCGGGTGTTGAGCAGGATGCATTGTAGGTGGTTGGGGTCGGATATCTGTTGTGTGTTCGTAGATGAGGGGTTGATCTTGGTGCCGCTGAACTTGCAGGAGTTGCAGGAGAAGGGTCCATGGGTAAGTCCAGGAGCGGCTTGGACGTAGTTGGGGGAACGGCCGGGGTTAAGGGCTAGGAGGGTGGTGGCATCGTATGTAATGCGGGAGGGGCGGGCATTACGAGGACCAGGGGGTCTGGCGCTGGGCGCGGTCCAGGCGCGGACGGGCGTAGACGGGCTTACCTTTGGCGCACCTTCGGCGAGGCCGTAGCGCGTGGGCGCTGCGCGTGGGGGCATTGGCCATAAATGGATGGTGGAGGGGGCGGAGCGTGGGAGGGTCAGCAGCTGGGAGGCGGTAGCGGGGAGGAGGGGCGTGCCTGGGAACAACAACAACAGCAAACAAAATGGAGGTCAAAGGGGAGGCGAGGCAGGGGCAGCAAATCGCCTGAGTCACCGAAAGTGGAATAAATATAATTGAAGTTGCTGGCAGAAGTAAGCAAACACAGATAATTGCAAAGCAGGGCGGGCGGCGCTACAATTACATGCGCTATGAGCCGGTCAATTACAATGCGGGGACAGCGTTATAGTGAGCAGCTTTAAAATCACACTACGCTAAATAACTAAGCGCAGGCGATACCGTGTTGTCCAGTTAGGGGTGCGAAGATCACCAGGCAGGCAGCAGCAGTAATGGGAGAGGAGCGAGGAGGGAGCAACCGGTCAGGAACGAGTCCGGGCGGTCACGAGGGCTGAGAGGAGGAGGCGAGCTCTGTGAACGTGGGTGGGAGGGTCAGCAGCTGGGAGGCGGTAGCGGGGAGGAGGGGCGTGCCTGGGAACAACAACAACAGCAAACAAAATGGAGGTCAAAGGGGAGGCGAGGCAGGGGCAGCAAATCGCCTGAGTCACCGAAAGTGGAATAAATATAATTGAAGTTGCTGGCAGAAGTAAGCAAACACAGATAATTGCGAAGCAGGGCGGGCGGCGCTACAATTACATGCGCTATGAGCCGGTCAATTACAATGCGGGGACAGCGTTATAGTAAGCATGGGCGGAAAATCCGTTTCGCTCGCGGATTTTGCGGATTTTCGGGAAATTCGCAATCCGCGAGATTCGCGAATCTCCCGCAAAATCCGCAAATCCGCGAGCAGCGGATTTTGCTCGCACTGCTCGCACTGTTCGCGTGAGTTCGCGGCTTCCCAGTACAACTTCGCGCCCCGCGAATAAGTGCTAAATTGCAGAAATACGATCTTAGCAAAACTGAAACTACTTACCAGGTTCAAAAGTTCAGGCTCATCATTAGTAGCCATTTCCTGTAGTGCTTCCTGAGGGGCCCCTCCAGAGTTCAGTTGCCAGTTGCATCTATTATGTGACCCTGCTCTGAACCTCAGAATAGTTACACATATGCCACAAAGGTCCTGAATTACAGCTAAGGGAGACAAGCAGGAGCCAGGCTGGAAGTTAAAATCCATTAATCAGCCCCTAATTCATTATTGTCAGTTGGGGCAGGGCAGGTGTTGTAACTAATTTTGCAACAATGAAAGCACTTAGCAAGTGCAAAAGATCACTAATCAGGGCGCACTAAGGAAGCAGGTGCCAGCTAAAAAAATATTCTGTGACACATTAATCAGCCCCAAATTAATTCAATTCACTTGAGGCAGGGAAGGTGTGCTTTGCCGAAAATAATGTACACTGGACAACCAGAGGGTGTGGTGATGAAACAGAGGGTGGCATGGGTGGGCCAGAGGGTGGCATGAGTAGTCAGAGAGTGGCAGTGGTGACAGAGAGTGGCAGTGATGAAGAAGAGTGTCCCAAACAGGCTGGACACGTAGAAACAACAAGTTCGCAAAACTTGCGACCCGACAGGTAAGTTCGCAAATTGCGAAATTGTAAAAACCCTCGCGAACTGGCAGAAACACGGGCGAACACACAAAAAAAAAAATCCGCAAATTCGCGGGAATTCGCGGATTTTGCGGATTGTGAATTCGCAAATCCGCAAAATTCGCGAACGCGAGATTCGCAAAATTCGCCCATGCTTACGTTATAGTGAGCAGCTTTAAAATCACACTACGCTAAATAACTAAGCGCAGGCGATACCGTGTTGTCCAGTTAGAGGTGCGAAGATCACCAGGCAGGCAGCAGCAGTAATGGGAGAGGAGCGAGGAGGGAGCAACCGGTCAGGAACGAGTCCGGGCGGTCACGAGGGCTGAGAGGAGGAGGCGAGCTCTGTGAACGTGGGTGGGAGGGTCAGCAGCTGGGAGGCGGTAGCGGGGAGGAGGGGCGTGCTTGGGAACAACAACAACAGCAAACAAAATGGAGGTCAAAGGGGAGGCGAGGCAGGGGCAGCAAATCGCCTGAGTCCGCTGGTTCTCCCCCCCTTACTGACCACTGATGCCGTGGCCCCTCCACTGGCGCCATCGTCCCCGGCACTGGTGGTCTGTGCGGCCTAGAAAAAACATTATATTTTTATAATTTGAGATGCCAGATATGCCTCACCTGTTTTTGTCTTAGCAATGTATAACCACAAAACAAAACAAAACATCACAACAGTTCCATTACAGTTTCTTACTCTATCAAAATCCAAAACATCACTTTGGGCATTTCGTTGGTTGGTAATCATTGAAAAGCCGAGTATTCAAGCCAAACAATTTTTTTTGCAGTTATAGAGGGGCAGATCTATAATGAATCTGAGTTTTTGAAGTGCAAAGAAGTGGTTCAAATATTGGTCAATGAAGGAGATGTGGTCCTGGTTGGCAAATGCAATTGAGTTGTCCTCCTCATCATACTTTCAAGTTCCAGCCATGCTGAATGGTCCTTACCTGCTGGTATACCATTACTAAACATGCACAACACTGGGGGGTCCACCATCTCCATGGCCACTCTCTCAATCTACAGTACTGTTTGAACATGAGCAAGCAAAAGAAAGCATTCTCAACAAACGTGTAGAATACCTTAACTGCATGCAATCTTCACAGTAGAGTACCTGACCTAAAACGGGTTTTCTGATTCACACTGAGCCACCAGTCTATAAGGGGCAAGAGAAAGCTTACTTGCAAAGCAGAAGAAAAGGGAAGTTACAGACTAGTACAGACAGTTTTGAAGTCAAGTTAAGAACACATACTTGAAATATAGAGAAAGTAAAGTAAGTAATGAGGAGGTGTAGGGATAATAAGGATTTAGGAAACAGATCAAAGTGATTTGGAAGAAAATTAGACGACAGGCATAGTAAAAAGGTAAACAATTTTAAATGTAGGGCAAAAAAGTAGGATCTAGAAAAGATAAGAAAATAACTAATATTAAAAGGAGGCCTTACTGGGCCCAACAGAGCCATCTGTGCTCATGAAGGCACCTCTTTCCCCCTCACCCGTCTGCGCCGTGGTGATGGTGCGCACTGCTGTGTCCCTCCTGCCCCTGGATGCTGATGTAAGAAATAAACAAAGTAAAATTAAAAAAGATTAATGGTACAGTTAATCTACCCAAAAATATTTTGATGCTGTAACATTTGGTCATTTAACGTTTATGAATTGGATCTCCTCTCCTATTACTATTATGTACCTATTCCTTAATTTGCTAACTGTACCATAATCTGAATTGTCTTAACTACATTAGACCTATTATTAAATTGCAACAATTGTTCTTTGCTTCTTATCTCATTCTGAATCTCAGTCTCAACCTTTCACGGGTCACCTCAGAGTGCAATTTTTTCCAATGCATTCAAGCTGATGCATTCATAGTTACTAGTTATTAATACTTTCTACACATCACTGGGAAATCACTTGGGATTGGGAGTTGGGACTGTATGAGCTATAAAAAGTAAAGGCACTGAGAAGTGAAAGAAGAACGAGCTTGCTCACTGTCTAATACACCACAATATCAGTGACAGGACAGAGGAGTCTCTGCATGACTTAAACAGCCAAGCGAGTGCCAATGAGCAACTACATGAGTTGGATTAGGGAGTGCCGCCCAGCACTTGTCTACTCTAGGATGATCAAATAATATTTGTAACATAAACCTAAATTATCTGAGTGAAAGCAGCATGCTTGTTAATTGGGGAAAAAATATTGGCATAGATAGAACATAATAAATGAATTAATTACTCACCAAGCCCTGCAATGTCCACGCCCAGTAGGTCGAGCAGGTCCTGGTCCCGGTCCAAGATGTCCCACCACCGGTGTGTCAGCTGCTGTTGGGGGCGCTTGACGCCCGAACACCAGTAAACCGCCCTGCTCACCCTCTCTCAGCACTGCTTCAGAGGGCGTAACCGTTGTCCGACCTGCTGTCTGCTGCTTCAGGGCGGAGGGAAGGTGGCGGGAAGGTGGCGCTGCATGTAAATATCCAGTACGGCGACCTCTACCGCGGTGAACAGTGTGCGGGGCTGCACCTATTATTTGCACTGCCTACCGCAAGGTAGGCGGCTGTGGCTGATGGTTCCGGGGGGCCTGGTGCTGCTGCTAACCTGCTCTCCCATAGTGCTGGGTGGGGGCTGGGGAAGAGTAGAAAGTAGAAAAATGGTAAAAAGGAAGGAAGGAAAAAGAAAGTAAACAAAAAATAAAATACAAAATGTCAAGCAAGAAGAACAAACAATTTGAAACAAATGTAAAATATAAAAACACAAAGACACAGGGCAAGGATATATTAAAAAAGGATGTGTAGATAGGTTTTAGAGGAATAGGATTAAGAAAATTAGGAGGGTATTAAAAAATAGGCTCTTCTCCATAAACAGCAACAGAAAAAACCAAGAAGGCCACATCTATCCAGACCGCCTGGTGCAGTTCGCGTATGATTTCCAATTTGAGAATGCCAGTTTGACATAAAACGTAACGCGAACGGGTGAGGCAAACAACTATGCCTGCTTGCAGAACTCTGCGTAGCTTGCAGATTTGTTAACCACTTTTCAGAGTTTGGAGTCGCAGAATTCTGCAAACTCCACTCACCCTTAATTTGTATTAAGTATGGTATGGATGCTTTGTTCTTTTTCACCAAAAAGGGATGGCTTTATCAGAATCAGACCATCCCCAATAGCATCTTGCTACATCTACAATGAAGACAACAGCAATTCTGCTTGTACACTACCCTGAGAGTCTCCTCTTGGTCCAGGTACTTGTTAAATCAGCAACCCTTGCAAATACCACAACTGCCCTCACACATCCCTCATAATGGAGTGGAGGTGTCCTAAATCTGGGTGAAAACACCTATCATTTGTATTATGAAAAGTATACCAAATTCCCAGGAAATGATGTAAAATTAAAGCCAGGAATCCGTGTTTTGAGCAACTAGATTTACTTTGGTGCATACATAATAAAAAAATACACAATTCCCACCATTGAGTATTACATTAAGCACCAAACTGTCTCAATGGGAGTGCATGTGGATGGTGTGAACCACTTAGAAACATTTTTACCCTTCTCTTTTCCACTTCAAGTCCGGTATATACTACAGACTTCTATCTGGAATTCAAAACAGGGAGGACACTCACAGTTCAAAAATACTAATGAGAACTTTGATACTGCATAAAATGGTGTGACTACAATCTGGCATGGTCGTTCTTGGAAATTGGATTGAGCTGCACAGGAGGAACACCACCTAGGTTCTATGCATGAATGAAAAAGAAATGGGGAATATGTGAGATTCGAGGTAAACATGGTGTACTAGAGCTTAAAATGAGGGGCATAAGCAAGTGTACAATTAACTAATGCCCAATCGGTCCAATTTTCAGAACCCTGGCAATCAGTTGCATGTAATACAACAAAGATGTGAGGGGCCAATCTTAATTACTTCTTGTTTTATTAATAGTCTATCCAATCTCCACCAGAGTATTTCACGGTTACTATTAACAGTGATGATTATATCGGATAAACTGCATATCTTTTTAAAAGTACCTGATCTGTTGGTTAAGTTGGCCTACTGGGATGCCACAACATTGTGAACTTTGATTACATTATATTACAGAACACGAGTGATTCATGCCCACTAGGGCTACAAAATTGCATTTATTTTTTATACAAAATTTACACTTAAAATTGGAAAGGGGCGACCACTCGGTCCCCCCGAACGTATGGTTGGGTGCCCCGATCCTAACAACAACAAAAGGTACCAGAGGGTCTAAGGCCAAACACAGCTCATAGGTATACGCTAGCCACCTAATCCACCACAGTCCCCTGATAACCCAGGGTTCAGAAATGATTCAGGCACAGAAGACTCTCTAAGGATGAGGAAAATACCCATCAGTCACCATACGGATCCGCCCTTCATCATTTGGGATTTTATCCGGACCACCCGTCTGAGGAAATCAGTGCCACAATCAAAGGATGACCTGGTGGTAAGGAGGTCCCTTCCGTGGTTCTTGATTACAGTGTGGTCTACCACTCATTCTTAATGAGTGGAAAAAGACATGGGACTGGGGTGTGCAGTGCAAGTAAATGTGAGTGAGAAAGAAACCAAGACAAAAGGGTGTGTTAAAATTGGTCAAAAGAGCACGGAACGATATTTATTCTATGTATGCTCTCAATACCAAGGTTAAAAATATATGTGACCTTAGGCAGTCAAATTATGTAGACTGTCTGAGGTAGGATTGGTCGACATGTTTCAGCAAACATGGACTATTGCGTCCTTGCTTTCATCAGGACCAGGACTACAATGTTAGAGCTACTGCACAACGTGAATAAATAATAAAGTGAAAGAGTGACAAAAGGAGAAATAAAACAAGTGCAAAAAGTCACCTGTAAAGTCCAAACTCCATTACAGTTAGTGCCGATCACTGTGGATAAAAAGGGGAAGTGAGTGTCAGGTTAGACTATCTGTATCCTATGGGCTATAGAGCAAGTCCATCATCTATGGATCAATAATGAAATCACACTAAAGATGTTGATATATACACTCTTATTGTTAGAGAATCAGTTGCCATCCATTTGGAAATATATATTATCATCCAAACGCCATACAGTTCTTACCTTAATCTGTAAGGTAGACTTGCCTCATCCCACCTGGCAGCGGCTCAGGGGAAAATGAAGCACCGCTCTAAAAAACATGTGAAACACATGTCTGGCCCCGATCCTCCCAGGAAACCATTTTGGGCGGGGGGCGTGTCTCGGCTGGTATGCCCGAAGCGGCGTAGCCAGGGCGCGCCTTTTCCCGCCCAAGAGGGGTTGGCCTAGACACCTACACCGATGACCACGCCCAGTAGGCGTACCGGAGGAGGGTACATGCCCTCCTGAAGAAGAATAAATAGAGCGGGAATCCGAAGAAGCGTCCTCTTGTTCCTGTGCTCTGAAGGCTGCACCCACTCGTTGCTCGTGAGCCCTCGACGGAACAAGCAGCAATTTTGACCCACCCACCAGCCCCTTATGGCAATGTTTGTTTGTAATAAAGTTTTGCTGTGACAGTCTTTTTGTCCTTCGTATAAAAGTAAATGAATATTTAGGTTAAGGATGTGCCTTCTGTCTGTAGGATTCTGTTTTTTCTTTTAGGAGTAAACAGTCTTGATACAATTAGACCTGCTGATATTTTCTTCCTTAGTAGGTGAACAACTGTCGTATTTATTTTTTGGTCGGGCGGTAAGGTCATGATCGGTGAGCAGTAATTTCAAGGTCCCTAGAGGGGGGCGCCACCCACTATGGATGGGAGCGCCCGGGGGGAGGCGGCCATTGGCCCCTCCCACGGGGAGGCAGCACCCACTAAGGATGGGTCGCCTAAGGGGAGACGGCCATAGGCCCCTTCCAGGGGAGGAGGCGGCTATATGCCCCTCCTACTAATTTCCCAGGGGCCGGATATCCGCGACGGCGGATAGAGAGTGTGGGGATGGGGGGGGAGTCCACGCTGTCCTTCCTACAGATACCTCACACGGGAGCTCGGACGACCTTTAAGATGGCGTCGAGCGGAAAGTGGGGCCCCCAACAAGACAAGGGAAATTACAGTTGGCAATGAGGGTACAGTCCTCTGCGCATGCGCCACTCACACCATGAGGGCGAGAGTTTTGGTAGTAGGGATCTGACACCGGTTAAGACCTTGCCGTTGGCCCTTAATGCTAGGATGTACAATTTCAATTTAGAATGTATGCATTTGCAGGATGTTAGACTCGGCTAGGAAACCTTTGTATTAGAGATTTGTTAAGGTTAGCCAAAGAACATGTCTTCATCGAAATGTAATAAATGTAAAATTGTACATGATTATGAAACTTTTATTTAATGTTTTAAATTTTGTTTCATATTTTAATAAATACGGCCGGGAGGGTGACTCTCTCCCGCCTTCCAAAAGTTCCGAACTGCGTCCGACTTCCCATCCTTGGGGATTGTGTTGGGAGGGGGTGACGGGCATCCCGGCCATATGCATTTATAATGGGCAATTATGTTGCTCAGGATTGTCCAGCAGGTCACATATGTACCTTAGGCTTCCTGTTTTGGAATTGGTCAATTTTGCCCACTGCAGCACTTAAATGTTGGGAATACTGCATTTGTTAACAGACCTGTATCAGTTGATTATGCTTAATTTAAGCCCACTTGGGCTACACAAATCAATTTGTTTGCTTATATAGTTATTGCATTCATGCTCACTGATAATGATGTCAGCCCCTGGAGCAAGTAATGTACTTAGGGCTTTTTCGCCGGAAGTTTAACAAAAGCCGGTAGCTCGAGCTGGTAAGCAGCTTCACATGCTTTGAGTTTTTTTCACTTGGCGGGTTCGCGCCTCCACTTAATTTGTAAAACTAGCAGTATTCGAACTTTCACATTATTTGTTTGTTTTACGATTCCGTACCAGTATTTTACTTTGATATACCCTGTTATTGCATTTGGATAATTTTATTTGCAAACATGTTTGTGGCATGACTTAAGTGATTTACTTTATCTTTGAACCAACACTCTTATTTCAATTATGTGAGCTTGCAGTTATGAAATCCAGCAATTCGCACAATAGTGTTGTATTATAATGCTTTTTGACGCTCATGTTTTAATTCTTTACTGAGACGATTACACGGACAATCCCCTGCGAGGGAGTCTGTTGTCCATGTCCATGAGCACATGATTTTCACTTTATTTACCTTCACGTTAACATTGTTTGCTGCCCGTGATGAAGGAGTGACCACAACTCCGAAACGCGTAGGACATCGTGCCTGAATAAACTTGCACTACAATACTTGTGGCCGCGGCTCCTTTGTTGTCAACTCGTCATAAATGGGAGGAGTTCTTACATTGGTGACAGTGTGCAGAATATACAGGGGGTGGCTACCCCAACCGTGAGCCCGCTGGATTTGTGGCTTGGGACAGCTAAATCTTTGTGGTTATATATATATATATATATATATATATGAAAAAAGGATCCCAACCGCTTCTTGCAGCAGTGTAAGCAGGCGCAGACCTCCTCTCCATCAGTAAATTAGATGTCAGATGTTTGAATCATCAAAAAGCCATCACATTAGTCAAAGTGCCAGCAGTGCATATTTATTTAAGAATGTGTCAGAGCAAGTGCCCTCCCAGACGCGTTTCGCTCCGCAGACGGAGCTTGGTATCTATATATATATATATATATATATATATATATTTCCCAACACGTTTTTTAACAAGCCGTTGCTCCTCTCTATTACGGGTGCTCCTCAGCGCGCGGTGAAACGCGCAATTATATTTCAAACCCTGGTCCTCTCGTTCGAAAACCACTGCAATTGAGTGCACTCACGAAAGCCATCCAAAGGGGTTTAAGGCAACATCAAATCTTTAATTTGCGCTATAACATCAATTTGACATATGCGTTTCAGCGTTTCCGCCTTCATCAGTGTCAACAGAAACTTTACTCCTTCGTGTTTAAATAAAAAAGTGCATTTTGATTCAAAGACATAGAAAGTGTCATGTGCAGTGAATACAACTGAAAATAAAAATAAACAATGGACTTAAAACATGGCAGCCATCTTGTAACGTGTCTGTTCTTATCTACACCAGTCAATGTTTTTGCCCGTAATTTCCTTAAATAATGGGAATATTCAATTAATGCATAATCCATACATTACCCTTTTAGTAGGTGATAAATAATAAAGAAAATTCATTTACACATACATAATCCCAATTGCACTTCGTGTAAGTTAATTCATTACAGCACCTATATATGTATAACTGGCTATAGTTGGCCGCTGTGTTTGGTATCAGGCCCTGAATGGGCTGAAAGCAGTAGTATCTACCTGATATCTAAGAACATGGTATACCTAAGAGAAATCTATTTTAATCTTCTCTTTGATACTTAACTATTTTCTCTCTTTAGGACTGTACATAGAACTATGTGCTCACTCTCTGCGCAGAGAACAGTGTACATTGAAATGTCAATTTACAATTTTTCTTACATTAACCTACATTGACCCACATCTCTTCTTTGTTAAGTCCCTGCGGGGCCTTTGTCTGTAATTTGATAATGTATTTAGACTCCAATGTGCGGAGTTATTTTACATTATCTCCCCCTGTCTCTGATTTAACCATTTGGTCTAAACAGAAGAAGGTCAGTAGACTGCTGTTGCTATTGTGTTTTTTCTCAAAGTGGCGAGCGACCGGATAATTCGGATCTTTAACAGTGATCGCTCGAAGATGTTCTAAAACCCTTTTTTTAGCAGGGTGGATAGTACTCCCCACATAATTCATACCACATGGGCAGGTTAAGCAGTAGATTGTGTAGTCGGAATTACAGTTTAACAACTTGCTAATTGGTATTTTGGTTGTCGTTCCCGGTATTGCATAAGTTTTGACCTTGCTACTGTACTTGCACGCCTTACATTTCATACAGGGGAAGAATCCCGTCACATCATTCATTTTCTTTTTTCTGGGGTCATAATGGCTATTCACCAAGTGATCCCTTAACGAGTTTCCTCTCCTGTATGTCACCAAGGGATACTCTGGAAGTGTCTTTCCAACTACATTGTCTGATTTTATTATCTTCCAGTTTTTTCTTAGAATTTGGCAGATTTCCAATGATTTATCTGTGTAATTGCTTATTAATCTTACACTTTTATCTTCTACCTTTGTTTTATCCCTTAGTAAGGTATCTCTTTCTGTTTCCTTACATCTTTGCTCCGCGTTAGCAACAAGAAAGGAAAGAAAAGGGGGGAAAGAAGAGAGGAAAAGTGGGTAATATATAATACAGGGAGAACTTTTAGGAGTGTTGGAGTACCTGTGCAGCGCCGACAGCGCCAAGACTCACTTCTCCCTGATTTCTAGCACAGAAGCGCCAGCGACCTTGCGGGACAACACTGCCATCTGCGCTGCCGCCCCAGGACTACGAATCCCAGCAGCCTCAGCGGCGGCGCGCACCACTGATGCGGCTACAGCACCAGGAGTCGCATATAGTCACCCAGCCCTCGGAGCGGAGGAGAACTTTTAGGAGTGTGGGAGTACCTGTGCAGCGCCGACACCGCCAAGACTCACTCCGACCTGAGTTCTAGCGCAGAAGCGCCAACGACCCTGCGGGACAACACTGCCATCCGCACCCCCGCCCCGGGACTACGATTCCCGGCAGCCTCAGCAGCGGTGCGTACCACTGACGCGGCTACAGCACCAGGAGGCGCATATAGTCGCCCAACCCTCCGCGTCGCGGGACGCACGCGGGACGCCCCAGGCTAAGCCCGGGCAAAGGGCGTGCCATCTGTGGCCATCCGGGGCCAAGGATGCCGGGCTGGGCTACCCCCCAACACTTCCAACACGGGCTGAGACATCTGCCAGGACTGTGGGTCAGTGAAGCTATTCTGGTGTATTTTAAAGTAGTCCCACTGTCGCCTTGTTAGCTGTGGCCTGAGTGGGGATTTTATTTATTTATTTATTTATTTTTCTTGTTGCCTATAAGTGTAAAGGTTCACGTTGCCTAATTTTCTGTATTTGTAGGTTTACTTGAGGTGATTAGAACATGACGTCCAACACAGGGAAAGGGAAAAAAAGTACGACTATCAGCACAGGTGGGTCTTTAACAAGAACCATGGACCAGTTTATAACTAGGGCTGTTGTAGCGCTGGAACGGGAGATAGCCATAATGGAGAAGAGACTGTCATTAGAACCTATCTTCTTTAAGCGTTCCTCACTGGGCACCATTAGGGATGTCATCTCTCCTGAGCAGCTATCGGCTAATTCTCCTAGAGGTTGTTATACGGCTGGAAACGAGTCAGGATTTGGAGGCTACCGATGTATCTGACACTTGTTCTACGGTAGCCCCCACTATCTCGAGTTCTTTAACAGAGGACAGCCCTTTAAAAACCTCTAAAAGTGGGAAAAGAAAGCGATGGGGGGGAGTTCATAAGGGTAGACGCCCCAAAGTAATTAAATCCACCATTTCTGGAGGGGCCTCTGCTACACTGTCCCATTCTGTTACCGATAGTATGCTGCTTACTACTGAAAACTCAGGGAAACAGATTCCTGTGTTGCTTCAGCGCTTGTCGTTGTCAGCACAGCCCCCTGATAGAATCTTCAGCCAGACAGAGCACTAGATGAAGTCGTTGATGCTTCCCCTATTCGAAAGAATTAAATTAGTCCTTGAAAATCTGGGGAAGCTGGAAAATATTGTTATGGCTAATACTACTGTTTTGGAAAAGTGTGTGGGCTGTTCTATGGTCCCCAATTGTTTATCTAAAGGAGTTGTATCGTCAGCTCATGCTGGTAACTCTGTCGTTAGCCCCAACACAACACACCCCAAACCTCCCCAGCACCCAAGTCAACACGATGGTAGGGGCACTACAGGGGCAATTAAGACAAGTCACACCACCAGTACGAGAGCTTAAGTGCAGGGGCGGGAGGGTAAGAAGGTGACAGAACTTGTCAAAGTGGCGGTAGAGTTAATCCCTAAAGAGAAGGAGGTTGTAGTTGCTGAAGATAGGAAGAGGAAGCATCCCTGTATTGACCTACCCACTGACTCAGAGCCCTACCCTGTGATATTGTCTGGGGTACCCGAGATTCAACAGGATAAACAGGAAAATCACAGGGAACTGAAAAACAAAGTCATCTTTTGGCTCAACAACTATAGACCACTCCCAGGATATATCAACGGTGAAATCCTACATGTAAGGAGGGTGAGTTGGTTGGGTAGCAGATGTAAGGACCTGTCAGGGGATTGTATAATTGTAAATTTCAGAGACCCCAGAGCAGTCAGGTTCATCTGCGAAGTGAATCTAGAAGGGAGGGTCGGATCCAAACTCTGGATCTGAGCTATTTTTATCCTCGATCAACCTCAGGTATCCCTCTGTTTTCTCGAAACTGGTATGAAACGCCCTCTAGATATCCTACCTCTACATCTAGGGTGGAGTGTCATCCTCCTCGGGTTCATCAATTGGATACCCTTTTAAACCACCCCACTTATGCTCATAACTGATTTGCCCCCCTATCTACCTTAGAGGAAAACGATTGACTTGGGGATGGTAAGGATTTGCATAGGTCACCGCCTAATGGGAGTCTGTTTCAAAGTTTAGGGGTAACTAATAGTAGTAAAGTATCACTGCCTCAAGCCTATTTCCCTCTCCAGCCCTCCACTCCTATTAATAACAGCGTTGTTACGGGGAGTCCTGTTCCTCGCCTCACGGGGGGTTGCCCGGAGGTGATCTCTAGTCCCGATGTCCCCTTGGTGAAGGTTTCTTCATGGAACATTGCGGGCCTGGAAACTAAATTACACGTACCAGATTGGGCTAGTTTTATCGACGAGTCTGATAGCTGGTCCTTTCAGGAAACTTGGGCAATAGCCCCCCTCTTCCGCTCTGGTTATTTGAATTTTTCAAAACCAGCAGCTAAGGGTAGTAGAGGAAGACCAGTGGAAGGCTTGTTGATATGGGTACGTCAACGTGAGGGTGTCTCTGTCGCTGAAATTCTGATAGACAACCCGGACATTATGGCCATAAGGATTAGCTCCACAAAGAGTCTCAATATTATTATTATCAACATGTATCTTAGGGGGCTCCCAGGTTGGAGATGCTCTCCAACAGCCCTTTTATTAGAGGAATTACTTTGTACCGTTTCTAAAAAGGTAAATAGGGTTGTGGCTGGGGACTTCAACACCTGTTTTGAGCCACTTGGTATGGTTGATGGGAAGCTTTCAGAGGCAGAAGATTCTATGTGGGGTATTCCCCAGTTGGAGCTGACGCCCATTAAAAAATGGACGCAAGCGGCTCTGTTTATGAAGGGTTTGTGTCTTGATAAGGGCATGCGGTCTGTCAATGGCAGAAAAAAGTCAGACCGGGCAGCGGCAGTGACTTTTGATAATGGAAGATCTGGGTCTTGCATCGACTATATACTGGCTAACTTGGCGCTGTGGTCGGTTATCGCCAATATGGTGGTCACGTGTAGACCTGAAAGTGACCATAACCCCCTAGTCCTGTCTCTGACAGGTAACAGTTTTATTGATACTGTCATGGTTGATGTCCCTATTGTACAGGGAAAGGTAACCCTAACTAATGATGCGAGAAGGGTACATTGGCCTAAAATAGCTATGAATGAGGGCTCTTTGTCTACAATAAGGAATCTGCTCACTAGCACGGTGGTCAAACGAAATAGCTTTGAGTCGCAGGTTGAGATTAATGAAAAATTTCCTGGAATCCACAATTGTTTATTTTCTGAACTCAAATCTTTTTTTGTTAAGAGTTTACCCCCTAACATTAAAAATAAAGAGTTGAGACCCTGCTCCTGCTATGATAATGGTTTTAGACAGGCACAAAGAGCTCTGCCTATAGCCATTAAATCTAGACTACCAGATGACATTCGAAGTTGTAGGGCTACTTATAAACTCGTCCAACTAACTGCCAAGAAGAATTGGGACGAGGATCGTTGGAGGGGGTTGCTTCAGGCCTGCGAGGGGCGGAACATGACACAATTCTGGCACCTCCTCAAATGGGGCAACCGTCGTCCGCATGACATGGTTCCCACTAACCATGTGGAGCCACAGGCAATGGTTTCGTATTTTGAAAACCACTTTAAACTGAAGAGTAGGTCCACAGCTGCGACACAGACCCCTTATGTGTGAGGAATACCTGTTTTTTTACCCAGTGAGGTGAAGGCTGTCCTGAAGGGCATTCCGAACAGCAAAGCACCTGGGCCTGACTGTATCCCAGCAGATCTATTTAAACACGAGCAAGATCTATGGGTCCCATATTTGACAATGTTAGTCAAAGCCGTGCTAGTGGAGGTTTGGTTCTCGATTCTTGGCTAGGGGCAGAGATATTGCCTATCTATAAGAAGGGCGATCGCTCTGCCCCGGCCAACTATCGTCCAATTAGCCTTATGGACGCGGTACAAAAGATCATGGCCCGCCTTCTTTTGGGTCGTATACAGGGCTGGATGGCCGATTTTGATGTACTAACAACCCTTCAGGCGGGTTTTCGGTCGCACATTGGTACCCTACACCAAGCATTTAGGGTTATGCTCCTATACTGGAAAGAGGTTTTGCTGGGGGGTGGCATGCTTTTTGCGGCCTTTGTGGAAGTTTTATTGGGGATGGGCATGCCCAAAGAGCTGGTAGTTTTTCTTATCAACATGCACGAACACACGCATACAAAAGTTAGATGGGGCAAACTCGGGGAGGTGACCGAAAGGTTTGAGGTCTCTAAAGGGGTTAGACAAGGGTGTGTGTTAGCTCCTACCTTGTTTTCTCTGTTTATCAACAGGGTTACAAATTATTTTTCTAACCACCCGACTGACGCACCCTCCCTAGCTGGCAAGAAAGTCCCACTGCTCATGTTCGCGGACGACACGCTCTTAATTTCTAAGACAAGACAGGGGTTACAGCTTGCACTGTCTCGCTTTGAGCTTTTCTGCCGCGAACATGAGTCAACATAGGGAAGACCAAATTTATGGTCCTCCGTGGTCCAAGACCAGTCAAAGTTGGGTCAAAATGGGTGGGGTCATCCTCGACCAGACAGCTGTTTTCACGTACCTCGGAGTCACCTTTAGTGAAGACTTAAGCTGGAAACCGCAGATAGACCTCCTCACCCTTAAGCATGCCCAACTTAGTGGTGCATTGTTGAAGGAGCACAGAAACTCCCTAACTAAACCACTGGACCCCCTGATAAAAATCTATGGATCTAAAATATTACCGGCCATTATGTATGTAGCGTAACTGTGGGGCTTTAGTGACACGTCCCAACTTAAGGTCGCACAGAACAAATTTCTCAGATCAGCAATAGGGCTACCCCAATCAACACCTCGTATTCCCTTATTATATGACCTAGGATGTAACCCCGTAGAGGATGTGAATCGGTATAGACCACTGGCGTTGTGGCGGCGCCTGTGGACGACATGGAACTGCCATGTGCGCTGAGGCCCTTTTGGAAGTAAAAGGGCTACGGGGCTCATCCAGGATTCCCTGGTTATCAGGAATAAAGGCCTCCCTGATGGATATGGGTTTGGGGTCCTTGTGGGCCGATCCAGTTACTGCCGTTTTCCCCTCTAAGAAGATTCTTAAGGAAATTTATTGGAGTAGGATTAAGGAAAAGAGGGGGGCGACTGCTCAGGGAAGTTCTATGACAGCTTTATTCCTTGTTATCAAGGACGCTCCCTAATATAAAACCAATAGATCGTAAACTCTACTATCAGTTAAAAATAGGTTCCCTCCCGCTCAGAGGGTTACCTTGCTTGTGGAATCCTGTTAGCACTGATAAATGTCCCTATTGTGTGGAGGAGGTGGAAACAGTTGACCATTTCCTCTTTTGCTGTCCAATATACATACAACCCAGACGATTATGGCTGAGGGCCGTATGCCGCTCGTTTGGTACCAAATCCGCACAGGCCGCAAGTAGAATTTTAAAAATCTGACACCTCAAAATTGATTGTTATATTGGTATCTAAATTTGTCAGTTGGGCATGGATAATTCAGATCTGGAACTTGAGACCTTAATATATTGTGTACACTATGCAGATGACGGGTTAGCATGATTGTCTACTCCATATGAATTTCATTTTTAATCCTTTTATGTTTTATAGATTGCTTCAGTCGTGAGTCTTTCTATATACATTTAATAACTTTTTATTCTTGTTTTTAGTATACTCTGTATTTATGGATTTTATCAGG
Organism: Lissotriton vulgaris; assembly: GCF_964263255.1. Classification (NCBI taxonomy): domain Eukaryota; kingdom Metazoa; phylum Chordata; class Amphibia; order Caudata; family Salamandridae; genus Lissotriton; species Lissotriton vulgaris. The sequence continues at coordinate 76,181,636 of NC_141690.1, forward strand.
ATATTTTACTAGGGATTGTGCTGTATTTGTATAGTATGTCTTTTATGATGTAAATCGAAATAAAGACCTTTTTTGACTGACTGACTAGTTCAGTTCTAAAAGTGAAGATCATGAGATTATACTAAAGATTACTTGTGACAATACAGTATAATAAGATTATATACTATTAAACTATTCGTAACATATCTTATCTTATGCAAGAGGCAGGCAAATAAGTAAGTATAACAAATATAATAACCAAACCGGGGGATAAAATATTGTAGGGGAAAGAACAGTGACTAAATAAACTTTGGAGATTGGAAATCCACAGAACGAGTATGTGATACAGAAGTTGGAATCTTAGTTAAATATTTGGTTAATGATGATCAAAATGAATCCTTATTTACATGTGGTTTAACTGAAGAAGCAAATGCAATGTATAATCTATGATAATGACAAACGTTATTCCAACAGGATTTCACTAAAACTTTAGTTGGATATTTCCATTTGAGTGAGATCTGCTGAAAAGCTAAGGCTTACATCAAGTCAAATTAACTTTTCTCGTGTAAAGATAGTCCCAATTAATCGGATAAGCTACCCAAAAATAGAGTAATGTGTGAAAAAGGAGCCCGTAAGTTAAAAATATGTGAGAGGTGTTTCCAAACATCCTTCCAAAACAAAGTGAGAGCAGGGCAAGAAAAGAGGAGGTGCATCAGATTGGCCAGAGGAGATTGACAAGACCAGCAGGTCGCATCATTAGAGTGTATGAATTTGGCTATTGAGGTAGGTGTGTAATATAATCTGTGATACAGTGGAGAAGCGTGGCTCAGTAGTTAGAGGCGGCAGACCCGGAAGATGAGATCAATTGTGGACCAGGGTTCGATTCCCCGCCTCGGCGGGTCTCGGGCTCAAAATTCCACAGACTCGACAATTCTCACTCTGGTGCCTACTCAACTCACGGGGTCACACTCTGCGACTCTGGGCAATAGCTTGCTTAATCTCCACTACGGCCCCTCGCGGCGGGATGCCTGGCTTTCACCTTGTGGACACCCTGCCGGGGTTTCTCACAGGGGAATACCAGGACGGGTTCCCTAAGCAAGCGCCGGGACGCTTACGGGCAGCTGTGCGCTTTACAAGTCCAGCACATTTACATTTACATTTACATTTACATACAGAAAGAACGGGGACTGAGTATTGGAAGCAGATCTAGAGATCTTTAACGATCTACCCCATAATTTGTTCCAGAAATCAACGCTCCAGTCACATCCCAAATCCGCCACCCAGGCAGTTTCCACCTTAGATTTATAACAAACCAGATCAGGAGAAGTAAGAGATTTATAGATCAAAGAAGCTTTGGTAAATGTAGTTAATACTTTGAGTAGTAGATCCGCTCTGGGGAGGCGTTCAGTAGAGGGTAGAGAATTTTAAACATCTAAAATTGTAGTCATAAGAGTAGAAAATTTATACCAGAAGGATCTAGGGCATTTAAAGATAGTCTGAAAATGGGGGAATGAACATGGCGATAGACCATCAAACAAGTCTTGAACCCAAATAATCCCCTTCCCCTGCCAGGATTTCCAAAAAAGAGGCCTGTTATTGAGGGTAATGAGGTGGTTGTACCAAAGAGGAGAATGAAGGAAAGAATTCCTAGATAGAGAAACCAATCGAAAATGACGCTTTAATAATGAACAAGTGTGGTTAAATAATGGGAGAGAAGTAATGATGGTCTTTGTTGAGAAAGCAAGAACTTCCTTAAAAGAAAAGGGTGCAAGTAAACATTGTTCAATATTGACCCATGAAGGTGTAAAGGGGTAGATTTCGCGAAGGAGCCATTTAGAGGCAAATCGAAGACAAAAGGCCTTAAGATACATCCAAAAATCGGGAAAGTTAACTCCACCCATAGATTTAGGTTTACGAAGATGAGTCAAGGCAAGTCTAGATATTTTATCGTTTCATAAAAATTTTGAAAGAAGAGAGTCAATTTTTTTAAATTAGATATTTGGTCTATGAACGGGGTTAATAGAAAACATATATAATAAAATAGGGGTGATCATTATTTTGACCCCACCAAGAAATAAAGAGATAGTTCTAGGAGGAGAGAAGCTTAGAGATATGATCCAGCATATTCTTCATGTTAATTTTAACTGAATCCACTATGGAGTTGTTAAACCAAATACCTAGGTATTTCATTTTAAAACTGTTCAAACGGAAACCAGTGGCATCAAAGTGCTGATCAAAACAAAATTTAGAGATGGGAGAATTTATGTCTTGACAGAGTTGATTCTGTAACCTGAAACAAGGGAGAAGTCTTAGATTTCCTGCAAAAGAGGAGGAATGGAAGTTTTGGGATGAGATATGTAGAGTAAGATATCATCCACATAGGCAGATAATTTCAAATGTTGATCACCATATGAGAAGCCAGAGATGGATGAATTCTGATGGATATGCGATAAGACAAGTTCAAGAGAGAGAATAAAAAGACGGGGGGGAAGAGGGCAGCCTTGATGGACACCACAATTTAAGGAGAAGGATGGATAAACAAGACCATTGACTGCTACAAAAGCTCTAGGAGCTGCATATAACAAGGATATCAAAGAAATACATTTAGGACCAAAACTATGACAATGGAGAGCTTTTAATGAGAAGGACCAATTAACTCTATCAAAAGCCTTCTCTGCGTCAATAGATACTGCAGCAAGAGGATTGGAAAGAAAAGAGGCCTTATTTAAGATGTTAAAAAGTAAGCGAGAATTGTCAGATGTTAACCTACTTTTAACAAAACCACATTGTTCCAAACCAATTATTTTTGGTAATAGAGGTTCAAGAATTATCGCAAGCAATTTGGCAAAAATTTTATAATCTACTTTTACAAGAGATATAGGGTGGTACTTTTTACACTGTTCAGGATTGTGGCCATCTTTATGGATTAAGCAGATTTAAGCATCAAAGAAAGTGCCCTGTGCCTTGCCATTAGTGTGGAAAAATTGAAAGAGTTGTAGAAGGTTGGCAAAAAGAAGATGCCAAAAATGAAGAAAAAATTCTATTGTGAACCCATCAAGACCAGGTGTTTTATTTTTCTTAAGAAGATTTAAGGATTGAGAAATTTCTTGGATAGACAGATCAGAATCGAGAGAGCTGAAGTCAAGGTCTATAATGGATAAAGGTAGAACATGATTAAGATAGAAGTCAATAGAAGAGGGAAGTGGAGAAGATTCTGGGGTATATAAAGTTTTGTTAAACTCCATGAATTCAGTAAAAATGTCTTGAGCTTTAAAAAGGTTTTTCCCATCTGAAGAGCGAATAGAGTCTATCAAAAAACTTTCTTTTTGGGATTTAAGATAGTTCTCTAGGAGTTTGCCAGCTTTATTGCATCCACCATATTACCGAGCGCTCAGTTGGAGTAAAACAGAAGAGGCATTATCCGTAGTTATTTTGTTAAAGTCAAGTTAGGCACCAATAAGCTCCTGTGCGGAGGAAGCAGAGGAGAATATGTAAAAAAGATGCTCTAGACATTTAACATTATTTTGCAATTTTTTTGCTGATTAAGAACATGTTTATTTTTCTTGGAAACAAGACCTATGATAAAGCCTCAGGCTGTAGCCTTAAAGGTATCTCAAAGCAGTGAAGGAGTAATATCAGTAGAAGAGTTCAAAGAGAAAAATTCTTTTGTAACGGAAATGAAAGAAGAAGAGAAAAATGGATTCTGCAAAAGGGAGTTGTTAAACCTCCATCTAGAAGACTTGGAATGCGAGGGGAGCAAATCAAAATCAGTAATATTCAGGACGTGATCAGAAATGACAATGGGTTCAACTGAGGAGGAAAAAAGAGTCTGTGTTAAGGCTGAAGAGAGAAAGATGTAGTCCAATTGTGACAGAGCGCCATGTGGAGGAGAGAAAAAAGAAAATTCAGAGTTGTCAGGGTTGCAAAGTCTCCAGGCATCCACCAGATGAGTCTGAGATATTGTGTCTTGAAAATTGTTTATGGGTCTTGTGGGGAATAAAACGAACCTGAGATTGTCGATCAATGAAAGGATCCATAACTTGGTTGCAATGACCTCCCAAAATAAAAAACATCATCTTTATGTTGTAATGATTTTTTTGTGATATTAGGCCAAAAGGAAGAGTCAGGTTGAGCTGGACCATAATTTTTCAAAACTGTAAGAGAAATATTATTAATAAGCAAATTAACTAATAACCCTCTATCATCTGAATCAGTTTCTTTAGAGATAACAGAACATTTTAAACGTTCATGAACCAGAATAATTACCCCATTTATTTTCGTATTCGTAGGGGAAACTAAGACTAAACCCACCCACTGCCTTTTGAGTTTCAGAGCTTCTGATTCTGCTAAATGAGTCTCTTGCAGTAAGACTAAGGGGCCCATTAGCATGGCGGGGGAATTCGCCACTGCCCTACTGGTGGAAAGATCGTCTTCCGCTTTTGTGCCGGTAGGCAATCGTCATGATTGCTTACTAGGTGGAAAACGCCTGCAAAATGGTGGCTGTGCCTTGCCAGTGTGAATGAATTTCCCCAAATTTACAGGATCATCAAAGTTGGACGTGTTATTCTAGAAAGTCACCTTAAATAGACAGGGATGAAAAAACCCATATCATGCACCTAGGGCCTGTAGTGCAGACCGTAGTTCAAAGAAGTCTTTCCATCTTTTAGCCGTAGCATTAGAAGCATCTTGAGAAATAAAAAAGTTAGCACCAGACCAAATGAGACGGTTTTTAGACTTAGCCGTGTTTAGTAATTTGATGAGGTCCATAAAATGCAAGAAAAGGGGAATCACTCCACGAGGTTTTGATGGAGCCGATGCCAAAGAGAGATGAGGACCCACTCTGTGAGCACGCTGAATGTTCAAATTAATTGAAGGTGGAAGATCTAGAAGCTTGGGAAAAAAGGAAGGGAAATAGGTGACTGGATCATTCCCTTCAAGGCCCTACAAAAGACCTTATAAACAAAGATTGTTCCATCTATTTCTGTTTTCAAGGTCTTCTGCGGACTTTTTAAGCAGTGAAATGTCTTTTTCCAACACCACAATCTTAACAGTAGCATCCTGGACATCACTGACATGTTGTTTACCCAAAGGAGAGACTAGAGTTTGTAGATGACCATTTGTTATCCATCATCTGTAACCGAGTACTAGTCTCCTCAATGAACGGGCGTAGCACATGTATCTCCGCCAAAATAGTATCTAATGATACCGGAGTAAGATATTTAGGAGGAGAAGTTGGGTCCTGTTTGAGGCATTTAGTAGCTGTAGGCGTTGTCTCTGTCTTGGAGGCTGATAAAGACAGAGGTGCTGACAGAGAAGAAGAAGTCTGAGCCATCTCTACTGCAGAGAGTTAACTGACTGTAGAAGGGCAATAAGTGTGGAGTTAGTCGTAGAGGGTTTAGCAGTTTTACCTTCATTTGAACACAGTTTAATTCTGCTCATAGAAGCATTGAAAAACGTTGGGAAAAACCACAGAACAGAAAAGGATGCAGCCAACAGTAGAAATATAAGGCCTTCCCCAACCACACAATGCCACGGATAAACAAGATATGTCTAATCAATGAGGAGAGAGTTAGGAAGTATGAAGAGAGTGCCACAAAGCGCTTTCTTCAGAGGAGAACAATGTTCTGGAATTCAATTTTTCAGGTCTCCAGAAAGTAAGAAAAGATTCTCAAAGGGCATAAAAACGTTGCCAAATAAAGCAGGACATGCTCCGCTCTTGGTATTTGCCTGATATGGGGTCAATTAAAGTTTTGCATTGGAGTGTAGGAGATTTTTTAACTGCTGTCCACATAAAAAAAGATGTTCACTGTTTCTGTGTGCAAGCTGGAAATTACACTTTCAACTTCCCCTATCTCACAATATTAAAAACAATGCAGATAAAATTAGGTAAATTAAGAGAAAGGCAGGAAGTATGTAAAGCGCACCACAGAAATCCAGTTCTGAGGAGAGCATAACCCTAAGGTACAAAATGGCGGCCGCAGTATAGCCCCAGCATTTAGCACTCCGAAAAACTAGAAAAACAACCCTCAAGGACACATAAAACGTTGCAGAACAGAGCAGGGCATGTTTCGATGTTGATGTTCAAGTAAATTAACGTCTTGGAAACCGCATATTATTCTCGGCGTTGCGACATGATACGAAGCTCCACTAGGTGGTGGCCAACTTGAGAGCTGCCACGCATGCCTAGTAAAAAAAACACACAAAAAAACATATTTTTAACAACAATATTTTTTTCTCTATATTTTTGTACTTACCATTATGAAGATAGGATTTTGATATTTTTGAAAAGGATATTTTTATCACAATATTTTTGTAGGTCGACATTTCTGTTCTCGGTATTCCTTCAGTGATCTGGTGCAACTGTGGCATAACAACAGTTGAGAAATCGGTCCTGATTTGAACCATACAAATTGGATGAAAAGCATCCATAAATTCTAGAAACCCCTCTCTTTCCACCAAGGAAAATACTAGGAGGTCATGAGCTAACACTTTGGCTACTTTCTCATTGTATACATTCAAAAGACAAAAGGTTTGTTGATCTTGCACATTCTTGTTGAACATAAGCTTCATAGTGGACTGCTGTGGTCGTTTCTGAATATTCCACATCAAGTAATATCTCTGGAGGTAGGCTGCTTGAGTGCTTTGCGGTGACCATGGAATCCCCATGTTTTTTGTGGCAAACTGAGATTGCTGCTGATGGTAATAAGTACACATTCTGAAAGACAGGCCTGCTTCTGATGACAAAGACATTTTCTTACTAATCGTGACCTCTTTCTCTGAGTTCAGGTTCCTCTGTCTAATAGACATCTCTTTTTAGGTGCTGTTCTCATCCGATTGGATATTTGTTTTTCATATGTTGTTCATATGGGCCCATTCTTCCCCAGCACCAAGAAATCTGCTTGGTCCCCTATGATTCACTGCTTTGTGGCAAATTTTGTAGTTTGCAATGTGGTCCTCATTCAGTAAATGTTTTAAAAAGTACACACCAAGGGAGGTGACCTAATTATAGAGCCAAAGCCAGAAGATATGATGGAGCTAGGCTGGGTTTGCTTTTCATCAGGGCAGGCAGTGAGTTAGGTAGGCTTAGGAGATACAGTGATGGTTTGTAGATTTTTGGAAGATTCTGGCAAGTGTTGGTGGAATTGGAGCAGGCTGTATAGAAGTAAACTGCGCTTCTTCGGGACCACACTTGATACGAACAATCACTGGTTGAATGCAGTTTCCTTTTTCCTTGTCTCTGATTGAGATAATGTTGAGTTGGAGGATGCTTCCTTTTGCCTTGTCTCCGATGGAGAAGATGTAGGGGTGGTCTTTCTTTTCCTAGGAGATAATGGCAAAGATGATGTGTCTAATATAAGAACAGTCACAACATCCTGATGTGCAGCAAACACAACTTCCTGCTCTGATGATAATGCAGATCAGATGTAGCAGACTCGTTTTCATATTTCATTTTGGGAAGATTATGGTTTGCTGGAAATTTTCATTTTGGACTTACTGGTTATGTCACGCCTACAGTCACCTCAACATGCCACAACATCTGCTTTAGTTTTGGAAGTGGTGGTACAGCTGCTGATCCAGTGGTGGTACTCCCATCATCTTTCTCGGTAGATGGTGCAGCCAATATGAGACATTGTGCACTTCGCCAGAAAAAGTAAGAATGCTTGATTGACAAAAATGGTGACAACAGACTTCTCCTTACTGACCACTTTCTTGGGAGAAGCCTATTTCTTAGATCACATCTTTTTCACTTCCTGTTTGTCAGTATGATAAGTAGGACCTAGCAGCGAGATCTGTGTTCTACAGTGTCTTCTCAGTCCAGTTCACCGGCAGCAAATAAAAAATCAGAAGGAAGGCATTCAGACAGGGCCGTTCTAGTGAATGCAAAACGATATCATAGTAACAGTAATATACACAGGTGTAAACTTTCTATTTAAACAGGGCATTAGTTAAACAACAATCAAAGAAAAGTCGGAGAGGAGGTTGTAAAAATGTATTAATAATGACAACAACGGATTACAAACCACAACAAAAAGCCAGCAAGCACAATATAACAGCAGGAAATATATATGAAAAAGGGACAAGGAACAAAATTATCTATGAGCTCCAGCAGGGCAATAACACATACAATGATAAGAGGCACACACACACACACGCTTTTTGTAAAATGGTATACATGCAAGAAAAATACACTGAGAATGGCAGGCTATGATGAAGCCTTTAATGCACATGCTGGTTCCACAAAATGATGGGAAAGTATTTGCATTAGTGCAAGAAGCATGGAGAACAAAGGCAAAATGGCCACAGTAGGAGGCACTGGTTTAAAATAATGGTGTACAAACATATCAAGCAAGAAGAAGCATGAAGGACCAAGAGACCAAGAAAACATGTCGGTCTCCTTTGACTAGAGCCCTTTCCCCACACCCCCATTAACAAATACTAGCAACATTGCTTGAAAGATTCCATAAACATTTGACCTTTTCCAGGGTGTCAATGTGCCTCGCCACCAAACAAGCACATTTGTCAGTGTTCAGCAACGTTTTAAGGGTATGTGGTATTATTTGCTCACACCTGCATTGTGCAATATATGTGCTATGACTTAATTCTTCATGTGAATATGTCACATTGCAAGTGTAAATACTCCTACAAGTCAAAGCAATTTAGGTATGCAAATGACGTGAGTTGGGCATCTATTTGCAAGCTCTGTGTTGCACTATGATGGGTTAAAGATACTTTTTTCGCTACTGTCATTTCCTTCACTTGAGTACTCAATGATACACATGCACATTTTTTTGCTCAATAATATTTTACCTTGGGTCTGATTCCCAACTTATTTTTTTTGCATTTACGACTGCTTTAGGTATGTTAAAAAACAAAAACAACTGCTTTCACAGATTTTGTTTCACAGCATTGAGACCTAGGCTTGTTTACTCGCGTAGATCGTTATTACTATAATACATATTTACTCAGAGAAAATATGATATCTCAATATATATATTACAGCCACGTTTATTCTGCGGATTTGCAGACGATCAACAGGACTAAGGGTAAGGCAGCACAAGTACTCATAAAAATGTATGACTTTCACAGATTAACATGGAAACATATACAGATTTTTTTTTATAAATCCCAAACAGTGAGAAGGTTTAAAAATACATTTGTGATGTGGCTATTTGTATGTTTATTTCGGAATGCAAATGCGTTGTTCTCTCCCCAAACTCGATGGTATGTGCTGATACTTTTTCTCAGTCTCAAAAAGCTCCACTTACTGGGAATATTTGTGTTAGTCAGAATAAATTGCAAAATGTTTGCCTACTATTAGCAAGATGACACCTGGGAACAACTCAGAATAAAATAAGACAGCTGAAACTCAAAAGATATCAAATAATAAAAAAATGATGACTACAGACCATTTGTGGAGCACAACTTGTGAACCAATTGTAGCCTTGAATTAAAATGGAATACAAGTATTGATATTGTTACACCTGGCATCCTAAGGGTGGTCTTCCCCCCAACTGTTTGCCTGCCTCCTCCATTTTTATGACCTTGTTTTTGCTGGTATTATTACTCTGTGCACTATACTACTGCTAATAATTGCTTAAGTGCTTGTGCACTCTCCTCTAAATATGGTAACATTAGTTCGTACCCAGTTGGCAAATGTAGTTTACTGTTAAGTCCCTAGTAAAGTGGTACTCCCTGCACTGAGGGTCTGTAAATTAAATGCTACTAGAGGAACTGCAGCATTGACTGTGCCACTCACTTAAACAACCATGTCTCACGCCGGCCACTGCAGAGCCTATGTGTGCAGTTCTATGCTGCAATGTCGACCTGGCAACACAAACCTTTTGGCAGGCGCAAGCCTTTCATTTTTGTACATGTAAGTCACCCCTTCAAGTAGGCCATGGGCAACCCAGAGAGCAGAGTGCAATGTACTTTAAGTTTTACATGTCATGGTAGTGAAAAATACCCAGAGTCCTTTCTCACTACTGCAAGACCTATGTCTCCCATAGGATAACACTGAGATGACCTTATTACATTTTATACGGGTAATTTCCAATTGGGAAGAGATAAGACCCCTTAAGTCTGTTTTTTCTTGAATCCTAATGTAAAATTCTAATTCATGGTGAAGTCGGATTTCAAATTACAATTCTGAAAATTACACTTTTAGACAGTTGTTAATAAGTACAACCAAACCCATGAATCAATAGGGACTAAGGGTGGTAAGTATTTTTAGGAACTAAGGGGCCCATTAGCATGGTGGTTGGACAACCACCCCGACCACCAGGGTAGCGGAAAACAACCACCCGCTGGTGCCGCTGCAAAACTGGCGGTACAATTAGGATCAACCGCAAAAAAAAAATGACTGCGGCGGAATGAGGCAAAGAAAAAACACCTGTAGCGGGCGGAGAAGGCCAGAAAACATCCGCAGTGGTCGGAATCGTGGCAGAAAATCACCAAACCACCCCCAGGATAGCGGAGACACCGCATGGAAAATTAGGATGTCACTGATGTGCCCATGGTACGTGCCGCTGTGCTGCGGTCGCAAAAAGTGATGAATGGGAGAGCTGCGGAAGAGCTGTATCATAGCCACCGCTGCAGACGCTCCATGACAAACATGGCGGTTGACAGAAAAAACTCAGAACAAGGCCACAAAGTGCACACAGCAAACTACCCCTGCCCCCCCAAAACACCTAACACACCCCAATGACACACCCCCATGGCAACTACAAAAATACAAATCCCAGCACAAACCACACAACACACCTGATAGCAATACCCCATATTGACACACCCACATAGCGGAGTATAAAACCATCCCCTTCCATGACCACAATCCTTTTCAATACTCCAGAGGTGAAGGGCCCAACCCCAGAGAACAAAGGACAGGCAAATCAACACACCATCACTACTCAGACGACACACAGCACCACCACCACTTCCACACCTGCACCTCTAACACCTTTACACATCACACACCATACACACCACCACCCACCCACCGCTTACACAACTGCACCTATAACCCTTTTGCACATCACACACCATGGCACCACAGAAAATGCCCAAATTGATCGGAAGCCAGTGGAGTTGTTGTAGTAGAGGTGAGGCGCAAGTGCATCTAGGCAACTTGAAGATTAGCCTAGCAGCATCGTTCATCACCACCTGGAGTTTTCCCAGCAATGAGTCGGGTAGCCCAATTTCCAGTAAGTTCCCATAATCAAGACAGGCCAAGATCAGGGCGGCCACCACTGGCCTCATGGTTGAGAAGGAGAGAATGGGGGGGAGTTTCCTCAACTGCCTGAGTAGGAACACACAAGTCCCGAATATGGTGGAGACTTCATTGGCCAACAAGAGTTGGCGTCTATTTTAATGCCCAAACTTCTTACCACAGGAGCTGAAGACGGAGTGTCTCCCAGCTCGTGTAGCCAGTATTGGGGTTTCCAGAGGCTGCTATCATTGGTGACATCCAAATCCTCGGTTTTACCCAGATTGATCTTGAAGGAATTGGCTGTCATCCAGTTAACCACAAAACACAGTTAGTCTTTCACTCATGTGTGGGCTTGTGGGGAATTATCTATTTGTAGGATGATTTGAGTATCATCCGCATAGTTAAATATCTGGCACTCCATCAGGGCCAGGTCCCTTATTAGAGGTCTGAGGAATATGTTGAACAGGAGTGGGGACAGCGTCAACCCTTGTGGGACTCCACAAGGAATGGACCCCCTCTCTGATACCCATTCACCCATCTGGATTTTTTGGGTGCGGACTGTCAGGAAAGATGTATATATAAGCCATCGTAGGATTGGCCCCCCAATACCAATGTCCCGGATTCTCTCCAGGAGTAGGGAATGATTGACCGTGTTGAACGCTGCCGACAGGTAAAGGAGGACTAGGACACATGGCTTTTAGTTGTCTGCTGTAAGCCCTATTTCATCAAATACTGACAACATCACCAGCGCAGTACTGTGGTGAGCTTTAAAACCTGCCTGCCTATCTCCAAAGAGTTGGTGGTGCTCCAAGAACCTGGATAGAGTTAGCAAGACATGTTGTTCCATGACTTTGGCCAAAAAAGGGAGTTGGGATATAGGTCTGTAGTTTTTCATGTTCGAAGTGTCAGCTTTTGTCTTCTTGAGTAGGGGGATTACTCTTGGGTCCTTAAAATTCCTGGGGACCTTCCCTGTTTCCAGCACGAGGTTCATCATGACGACGATTTCTCCATCAATTGCTGGGAGTGCAAGTTTAAAGATCCTAGTTGGACAAGGATCTGTGGGTGAGCCTGATTTTATTCTGGTTGCATAGCGTCACAGTGTCTCTAGGTCAGGAGATTAGAAGGAAGAGATCAGTTCTGCCCTATTTCCCCGTATCACTGTCTCTTCTTTAAAGGTCTGTTTAAAGGGGGATTTGTTGATGTCAGTCAGGATATCTTGCACTTTGTCAGAGAAGTAGGATAAGAATGTATTACATTGATCCTGGCTTGCTGGCGCATCCAGCGTCTGCTTTTGACTCAGTTCCTTAAGGATTTTAAAAGTTTCTTTTTGTTTGTTAGTTGCCTCCAGGATCCTGTGTTCATAGTATTCAGCTTTCCTACTAAGAAGAGCTTTTTTATAGGCGGAGCCTTTTAGCCCTGTATTCTACGAGGGCCTGCTGCTCATAGCTTCTGCGCCAGAGTCTTTTGTAGTGGCGAAGTGTACGTATTAGGCCCCTTAGCTCTTCCCGGAACCAAGGAGCGCCCTTGCCCTTGTTTCCATTTTTAATTTTCTTAGCTGCTGATAATTTATTGATGTCAGATGATAGCTGATTGGAGATGAATTCAGTCCACTCTTCAATATCAGCTGTCTCCGTCCTCCTATCAGGGTTTGCTTGAAGAGTATTCTCAAAGCTGGAGCCCTCGATTTTATTCCAACTTGGCACCAGTTTCCAGTTGGGTGGAGGGCGTAAATGGCAACTCACTACGGGAAGTAGGAGATTGATAAAATAGTGGTCTGACCACTCACAGGGAGGTGTATCTACTAAGTTCACTAGCGGGAGAGTTGCCCTAACTAGGTCTAAGGTGTATCCCCTCCCATGGGCAGGGGTATTTGCTAGCTGTTTCAACCCAAGGTTGGTCAGTAATACCGAAATGAGTAAGTGCCTTCTGTGAATACAGAAAGTCTTAAAGTTAGGATTTTTCTCAGTTTAGGAGTAGTAGTTAGGACCCCTAACTTTACTACTCCTAAACTGAAAAAATCCCAGCTTTTTTACTTTAGGTATTCACAGAAGGCATTTAGGAGTCCTAAAGTTAGGAGTCCTAACTTTACTACTACTAAACTGAGAAAAATCCTAATTTTAAGACTTTTGGTATTCACAGAAGGCATTTAGGAGTCCTAAAGTTAGGAGTCCTAACTTTAATACGACTAAACTGAGAAAAATCCCAATTCTAAGACTTTCGGTATTCACAGAAGGCATTTAGGAGTCCTAAGGTTAAGAATCCTAACTTTTGTTAATACCGAAATGAGTAAATGCCTTCTGTGAATACCAAAATGAGTAAGTGCCTTCTGTGAATACCAAAATGGTAGTAACTGTTGCACCTGTACCCCTCTGGGTTGTTGGTCCCAGTGGTAGTTGAAATCTCCTACCACCAGAAGTTGTTGGAATCTAGAGCGGAGATTGGGGACACATTCGGTGAGGAGATCCATGAAACGTGGGGGGCAATTAGGTGGACGGTATGCTACCAAGATTGCTATGCTTGAGGAACTGTGACAGACCTTGACTATTAAAATATCTGCTCCTTCCAGAAAGTCCTAAAGTTAGGATTTTTCACAGTTTAGGAACAGTAAAGTTAGGACTCCTAACTTTACTATTCCTAAACTGAGAAAAATTCCTAACTTTATGACTTTAGGTATTCACAGAAGGCATTTAGGAGTCCTAAAGTTAGGAGTATTGTATTGTATTGTATTGTATTGTATATTGGATTTATATAGCGCTTATCACCCAGGGGTCTCTAAGCGCTTGCCTTGGGAACCCGTCCTGGCTTTTCCCTGTGAGATAGCCCCTACAGGGCATCCCCAAGGTGAAAGCCAGGCATCCCGCCGCGGGGGGGCCGTTGTGGAGATTAAGCAAGCTTAATGCCCAGAGTTGCAGAGTGTGAACCCATGATTAGGTCAGGCACCGAAGCGAGAATTATCGAGTCCATGGACATTTGAGCTCAAGACCCTGCTGCGTCGGGAATTGAACCCTGGTCCCGGGTCTGACCTCTGCTTCAGGGTCTGCCTGCTCTAACCAGTGAGCCACACTTCTCCACAGGAGTCTTAACTTTACTACGACTAAACTGAGAAAAATCCCAATTCTAAGCCTTTCGGTATTCACAGAAGGCATTTAGGAGTCCTAAAGTTAGGAATTCTAACTTCTGTGAATACCAAAATGAGTAATTGTCTCCTGTGAATGTCAAAATGAGTAAGTGCCTTCTGTGAATATGTGGCCGGGTGTAGTGGTGAGGGGTTACCCGGAGGTCTGAGATTGGTTCTGGGACAGGACTGCTAGGCAAACCCGGTAGAGAATCAGAAACTGGATGGACAGCAGGTCTTGGAAGCAAAGAGGGTTTTATTGGTATTGTACGTTTAGGGTTTGGTTGCAAAGTTCTCCGGGTCCTAAACGTAAGTCTCTCCCTAGCAAATTGACTGGGATCCATCTTTGAACCGGGGTTGTCTCCTTCTCTCGGGTCTTTGGTCTTCCGGTCTTGGCCTCAAGGTCTGGCCAAGGAGGTGTCTCGTCGCTCCGGAGCCCATGAAAAGGAAGACCAACAGAGAGGGAACCGTTAGTTCTACAGTCTTTTTGGGAATTGCACCTTGGGGCGTGTGAAGTGGGGGAAGGAGGGCACCAGTGTTGAACTTGCTGCTATTCAATCGGTGACGTGGGGAGGGTACAGAAGGTGAGGGATAAACGCGGGGTAATGAACACAAGAGGTAGGGAAATACGAGGAAACACGAACGGGGTTTGCTGTACACTCTTTACATGCACGCCGTCTTCCCACCCACACCGCCATACGCTCCCGTACCTGGGACAGCCACGCTCCTCCCCCGGGAGAGTGGCACGGCGGCTCACAGGGTCGTTGGCCTCCTGGCTCTCCGTGGGGCTCGTCTCTTCCGGCCTGTTCTTCGGAATTCCTTCGGTGTCCTTCTTTACCGACTTCTCCGCTTCTTTCCAACCGCTCTCCGACGCCGCTCCTCGCCTTCTCCTCCTCTGGGGTGATGTCACACGCTTCCTTCCGTACTTCCTGCTCTTTATCCAATCCGACCTCGCAGACGTATACAGGAGGAGGGGTCACCTCCTCCTCTGAGTACGCCCAATTAAAGGCGCCGCGTTCCTCATCTACGTCGTCCAGTCCTGTATCCCAGGGGTCAGTCTGTAAGGAAGGAGGCATGACAGGGTCAGTTACGGGAGTCCACCATTCCTCGGTAGCACTCCGCCTCGCTCTGTTACATTCCTCCCCCCCTGGATTCTCCCGATCGGGGAGAACCGGCATGCGAGAGAGATAATCAGCGTTCCCATTGTCCCTTCCCTTCCTATGCACCACCGTAAAGGCAAAGGGCTGAAGAAAGAGGAACCATCGTAGAATCCGTGCATTCTGAGTCCTGTTCCTCTGCATCCACTGCAGTGGCGCATGATCGGAATACAACGTGAACGCCCTTCCCTCCAGATAATAACGTAGTTTATCCACAGCCCAGTGTATAGCTAAACAATCTTTTTCAACCGTGGGATACTTCCTTTCCCTAGGGTGGAGCTTGCGGCTGACATACAATACGGGATGTTCATCGTTGTCCTCCCCTATCTGTGACAGAACTGCCACATCAGTGGCCAGTATAAAGGGACGCCCGAAATCGGGCGGAACAAGCACAGGACTGGTGGTAATGGCTCTCTTCAAGTGAAGAAAGGCGTTCCTGGCTTCCAGGGGAGGGGGTTGAGGCAGTGCATTTCTGACGTTCTTCTGCAACAAATTGGTCAGGGGGGAGGCGATGTCTGCGAAGTTCTGAATGAACCTTCGATAGTAGCCCATGAGGCCCAGGAACGCCCTTAGTTCCCGTTTCGTGGAGGGAAATGGGGTCTCTGTTATGGCTTTTATCTTCTCTTCTTGGGGAGCTA
Organism: Lissotriton vulgaris; assembly: GCF_964263255.1. NCBI lineage: Eukaryota > Metazoa > Chordata > Amphibia > Caudata > Salamandridae > Lissotriton > Lissotriton vulgaris. The sequence continues at coordinate 76,197,731 of NC_141690.1, forward strand.
TTACCCCATCCCCTAGCATGAAGCCGAGGTATTTCACTTTTGGGAAGGCTGCTCGGGACTTCTTGCCATTAATATGAAGACGGGCCTTACCCAGAGAGGACAGTACGTTAGCCAGATGTTCTAAGTGTTCTTTCCAAGTTTGACTGAAGATGACAATGTCATCAAGGTACACCGAACTATAGGCGGTATGAGGGGCCAATACATTGTTCATAAGCCTCTGGAACGTGGCAGGAGCCCCGTGGAGTCCGAAAGGGAGGACGTTGAATTCGTACAGACCGTCCTCGGTGGAAAAGGCTGTTTTGTGACGGTCCTCCTCCCTTAGGGGCACCTGCCAGTATCCTTTTGTCAGATCCAGAGTGGTTATGTATTTGGCATCTCCTATCCGCTCTATGAGTTCGTCCACCCGGGGTATAGGGAACGCATCAAAAGTGGACACTGCATTCAATGCCCTGAAGTCCATGCAAAATCGAGTGGACCCATCGGGCTTGGGCACCATGACTATGGGGGATGACCAGCTGCTTTTTGACGGTCTAATAACCCCCAGTTCTAACATACTCGCAACCTCCTTTCTCACGTCTGCCCGTTTTGCAGCTGGGATGCGATAGGGCCTCTGTTTTACTATACTCCCTTTGGCCGTATGTATCTCATGTTCTGCCAAGTGGGTGCACCCAGGTGTGTTTGAGAACAACTGAGAAAAAGGGCGGAGTCTTTCAAGCAAGGCCTGTTTCTCCTCATCTGTGAGTTCTGGATTGATAGGCAAACAGTCCAAGGTTGTCTCAGTACTATTTTCGGGTAGCACCAGGTTAGATGATTGTGGGACTGGTCCTAACCATTTTTTAGGAGATTTATGTGGTATGTTTGATTGCGTTTGGGTGATAGCTGTATCTTATATGTCGTATTGCCATATTTCTCTAGGACTTGGTATGGTCCCTTCCATTCGCTCTTGAATTTTTGCGTGGAAGAAGGGAGCAATACCAGAGCCCAGTCTCCTTTGTTCAGCGACCTCCACCTTTTCCCTTTATCATAACATTGCTTTTGGTGATTTTGGGCCGACTTTAGATTCGAGTAGGCGAGGTCTCTCAACTTGCCTAATCTGGACCGCAACTGCTGGGTGTAGTCCAGTAGTGAACGTTGCTCCTGAGCCTCTTCTCTTTCCCAGACGTCTCTAGTTATTTCAAGTAGTGACCTTGGTTGCCGGCCATACAATAGTTCAAACGGGGAGTATCCCAGGCTGCTCTGGACTTGGGCCCTTACTACATACAGGGCCAATGGGAGCATTTTGTCCCAGTCTTTATTTTCGGCACTCAACAGTTTCTTAAGAGGGGATTTTAAAGTCCTATTGTACCGTTCCACTAAACCATCCGTTTGTGGGTGGTAAGCGGAAGTGCGGATGTGTTGAAGGTCCAGGGTCTTGCAAACCTCCTTCATCATCCGTGACACAAAAGGAGTCCCCTGATCTGTTAGGATTTCCCGGGGAAATCCGACTCTTGAAAACAGTTCCACCAGCTTCTCTGCTACGTTCTTGGTGGTCGGGGTGTGTAGAGGAAATGCCTCAGGGAAGCGGGTGGAGTAGTCCACCACCACTAGAGCATAAGTGTGACCCCGAGAAGTGCGGAGCAAGGGTCCTATGAGGTCCATCCCCACGCGTTCCCAGGGATTACCTATTACGGGCAGGGGTTGCAGAGGCGCCGCTGGGGGTTTAGTCAGGTTTCTCCTCTGACACACCTCGCAGTGTTGGCAGTAGGCTTTGGTCTCTTTGTAGATTCCGGGCCAAAAAAACAGTCTCAGTATATTTTGGGTGGTCTTTTCGGCCCCGCTATGTCCTGCGGTTAAATGAGTGTGTGCATAGAACAGTATCTGTTCACGGAACTCTTTTGGTACCACCAGTTGCCCTTGGTCCCCCTCTTTCCCTCCTCGATAGAGTAGATCGTTTACGATCCTAAACCTGGGGTATCCCTGAACAGTGCCGGTGGTTTGCGCCACGTGGGCTGCTTCCCACGCATTCAAAAGGGTCGGATCGTTGGCTTGTGCGAATTTGAACCCCTTGTCTATGACCCAGGGTTCGACTGATAAGAAGGCCTCCACCGGTCGACTGCCTAACTCTCGTTTAAATAAGGCCAGGAAATGGGGATTATCCACCCCAAGGATCAACTCCTCGGGTAGTGACGCAACCACTCCTACTCTCACTGAGCATGGTTCCCTTCCTATCGGGTTTATAGTGATGCGTGCAAGGGGATATGTCTTCACGTCCCCATGGACACACCGGATGTGTACTACGCCCTCCCGCCCTATTTGGGATGGTACCAGCAATTTCTCCCGTATGACGGATTGTCTGCACCCTGAATCGAGAAGCGCCTTTACAGGTGCTTGGTTCACCAGTACCCTTACATAATAAGAAGGTCCCATTTCGGCGGAGTACATCACAGCTTTGGGTATGTACCCAACTTCCATGGGTTCCTCAGCCGGTTTCTTTCTGGGGCACAACCTCGCAATATGGCCCCACTCCCCGCATTCAAAACACTGGGGTCCCCTCATTGGAGTAACATCCGGACGGAATGGCCGTGGCTTTAGGGGTTCGTAGATGGGTTTCTTTTTCTCTGTCTTAGGGGGTGGTACCAGAGCCTTTGAGGGTTTTTCAGTCTCCCATGGAGAAGGTCTAGGAGTTGCTCTGGTGTAATTTGCCGCCATTTCTATAGCCTGAGCTGCGGTCAGTCCGGGGTGCTGTCTTAGCCACCGCTGGGTCCCATAGGGTAGAGCTTCCATAAATTGTTCAAGTATAATACTCGTCATAACATCTTCCTTGCTCCTGCTTTCGGGACGCAACCATTTTTCTGCCGCCATTTTCAGGCGTAAATACAGTGTCTTAGGGTTTTCCCCCGTGACCCCTTTCTCCTTCCGAAACCTGAGTCTATATGCTTCGGGGTCCATCCCGAGGTGATCTAGTATCACCTCCTTGATTGCAGTATATGAGGAGGTACCAGCATGATTTGCGACCTGGTATGCCGTCTGTGCTTCGCCCGTCAGCAAGGGCGCAAGAAAAAAGGGCCATTTTTCCTCTGGCCACCCACACGCCCGTGAGGCCCTCTCGAAATTGACCAGGAAGGCATCCGGGTCTTCTCCAATTACATACTTCTGTAAGGAGACTCCGGCTGGATGTGGTCCGGCCGGTCTTCGATCCACCGAGACAGCGGTCCCCGGTGTCTGAACCACTTTTTGCAAACTATCCATTTGTTGCGTCATAGTGCTACGGAACAGGGCTCGATCTGCATCCGCTGTACTGATTTGTTGGCTGACCGCCCATTCCAGTTTTTGCTGACCATCCACTAGTGTCTGTATGATTTGTTCCATAGTCGTTTCTTGCTCAGAGGGAGTAGATCCCACTTCTGACACCACTGTGACCGGGTGTAGTGGTGAGGGGTTACCCGGAGGTCTGAGAATTGGTTCTGGGACAGGACTGCTAGGCAAACCCGGTAGAGAATCAGAAACTGGATGGACAGCAGGTCTTGGAAGCAAAGAGGGTTTTATTGGTATTGTACGTTTAGGGTTTGGTTGCAAAGTTCTCCGGGTCCTAAACGTAAGTCTCTCCCTAGCAAATTGACTGGGATCCGTCTTTGAACCGGGGTTGTCTCCTTCTCTCAGGTCTTTGGTCTTCCAGTCTTGGCCTCAAGGTCTGGTCAAGGAGGTGTCTCGTCGCTCCGGAGCCCATGAAAAGGAAGACCAACAGAGAGGGAACCGTTAGTTCTACAGTCTTTTTGGGAATTGCACCTTGGGGCCGTGTGAAGTGGGGGAAGGAGGGCACCAGTGTTGAACTTGCTGCTATTCAATCGGTGACGTGGGGAGGGTACAGAAGGTGAGGGATAAACGCGGGGTAATGAACACAAGAGGTAGGGAAATACGAGGAAACACGAACGGGGTTTGCTGTACACTATTTACATGCACGCCGTCTTCCCACCCACACCGCCATACGCTCCCGTACCTGGGACAGCCACGCTCCTCCCCCGGGAGAGTGGCACGGCGGCTCACAGGGTCGTTGGCCTCCTGGATCTCCGTGGGGCTCGTCTCTTCCGGCCTGTTCTTCGGAATTCCTTCGGTGTCCTTCTTTACCGACTTCTCCGCTTCTTTCCAACCGCTCTCCGACGCCGCTCCTCGCCTTCTCCTCCTCCGGGGTGATGTCACACGCTTCCTTCCGTACTTCCTGCTCTTTATCCAATCCGACCTCGCAGACGTATACAGGAGGAGGGGTCACCTCCTCCTCTGAGTACGCCCAAATAAAGGCGCCGCGTTCCTCATCTACGTCGTCCAGTCCTGTATCCCAGGGGTCAGTCTGTAAGGAAGGAGGCATGACAGGGTCAGTTACGGGAGTCCACCATTCCTCGGTAGCACTCCGCCTCGCTCTGTTACAGAATACCAAATGGTAGTAAGTTTAGGATTTTGTCTTAATTTAGTTCTGTGAATCGGGCACAGAGAGTCCAGAATAACACTGTTCTGTGTAGTTGCCCAACAATATCACAAGTGACATGTGAGGGAGTACATGCCAAATCACATAGACAAACATGGCATGTGTAGTCAGCAGTGTGTTAAATGTCACATTGGCATTGTGTGCACAATGATGTTCCATTAATCATGTGGTCACTGTGCACTGTTGATGACTGCCCATTGGCCATTGACACAGCATGATGTGTCCATAGTTGCTGTCAAAGTGCTCCACCACCCACATCCAGGTCATTCAAATTAATGTATGGCACCCAAATCGCGGTAGATACCGCCTGGCTCCGGCGGTGTGTCACCGCCAATGCCCAAGACACAATTGCATTAGTGATAGATGGATATTTATTGCCAAATGGCTGTTGGCATGCTCCGCCACCCAAATCCAGGTCACTCATGTCAATGTATGGCACCCAAATCGCGATAGCACCGCCCGGCACCGGCGGTGTGTCACCGCCATGGACCATGCCCTTATAGCCAATGGGAAATGCAATCGCGGTATTCTAATGCAATTTTGAAAATGCAGCAGGTGTGCTCCGCCTCCGCGGGCCGGTCATTGGATGCAATTGAAAGATGCACCACTGCGGTAGCACCCGCCTGTCCCCTGCAGTGTGTCACCGCCATGGACCATGCCCTTACAGCCATTGGGAAGCACATTCGCAGTAGCCTAATGCAATTTTGAAAATTGCTGTAGGCATGCTCTGCCACTGCGGAGCCGGTCATTAGATGCTTTTGAAAAAGGCAGACCAGGAACACCAATTACAGCAGCTTAGAACGACTAAAACAACCCCAGGGGGCTATATATGTGTGGTAGAGAGCCTCATATTTCCACTGCTGCCAGAGCCTGCTGCCTGAGACCCCTCACCTGCTGCTGCCTCCAGGGACTGCTGCCAGAGACCCCTCACCTGCTGCTGCCTCCAGGGACAGCTGCCTGAGTCTCCTCACCTGCTGCTGCCTCCAGGGACTGCTGCCTGAGACCCCTCACCTGCTGCTGCCTCCAGGGACTGTTAACTGAGACCCCTCACTACCCACTTCCGGTACTGCTGCCTCCAGGGACTACTGCCTGAGACCTCTCACCACCCACTGCCCTGCCTCCAGGGACTGCTGCCTGAGACCCCTCACCACCCACTGCTGGTGCTGCTGTCACCTGACCACAGTGATGGCAAGGACTGAGAAACGGGCCAGTACCTTCACCACCGCAGAGCTGGAGGTCCTGGTGTATGAGGTGTTCACACAGTATTCAAGGCTATATGCTGCTCCAAATGCTGTGGTAAGTCATCCAGAGTGGGAGTGAGAGTGCTGTGGGGGGCACACATGAAGTTGATCTTCTGCAGTATGTGCCTGAGAGTGTGGGGTTGTGTCATGCACTGCCTAACATGCTGTCTCCAGGGGGAAGGGGTGTGTAGTCTATTTCACAAGTTTCCCTGCCTGCACATCAAGATTTGAGGGACATGTATTGTCTTTTTTTTTTTTTTTTTTTTTTTTAAAGTCCTCATTAGCCAAAAAAGTCGATCCAACAATGCTCTTGTCCTCTCAGACACGAGGACCGACCCCCCCGTAGCCCCTCGGAGCCCAATGTTGAGCTCCAGGTGCCCCGAGAGTCAGCCTCAGTGTCACCAACTGAGCTTGGACGGACATACTCCCTTCAGACCAGTTCGGCCGGATGTCCCGTAGCTAAACGATACCACCATATAGGACAGAGAGATTTTAGGCCTAATCATCGGACCCGGGGAAAAAAAAAAAAAAAAAAAAACAAAAAACCCCGGGTTATCTAACTATCCCTCGTCCAATCAATCAAAAAGTCCCAAAATTTAAGCGATCGAGGGCTGCATGTTCTCGATAAATCCAACCTTGATGTTGCATAAAGTGAAGACAGCCACTCTGCATGTGTTGGGGGATTTATGTTGACCCAATTTTTACAAATTTCTCTTCTTGCCAGTAGGATGGCATAAAACAGAAAATTTCTCTCTAATCCCTTAATATTGTGGTTTAGTCCAAAAATTATTAAAGACCATGTGCACGGAATCGTGATACCAAGAATAGATTCAAGTGTTGTTCTGACTTCATGCCAAAAAGTGGCTATATTTGGACACTCACTAAACATATGAAGGTCTGAAGCTGCTGGTAAAGAGCATTTACAGCAGCACTTCCCTATTTGAAATTTTGACAGTCTTTTAGGGGAGTAATACGCTCTGTGAAGTGTGAAGAAGTGGTTGCGTCTCAACCATGCTGGCTTGATGATTTTGTAAAGAAGGGTGAAAGATTCCTCCCAAATAATCTCTCTATCTGGTTCTCCCTCCACACCCCAAAGTTTTTCCGGGAGGTTAAAATCCCGCTCACCATCCTCTATAATATGCCAATAGAAGAGTGCAACTTCCTTTTTCCCCGCAGGTTTTTCCACTAGGATATTTTCTAAAGGACTCTCCTCTCCCATCATTCCTTTTTTCTTAATTTGAGTCCGAAACCAGCTTCCTATTTGTAGATATACTATCCAGGAGAGTGATGATGTTACTTTTAGCTTGAAGATATCCCAGTCAATGATTGATCTTTCCAACAGCAAATCTCCCCACTTTGTGATCCCTGCTTCTGACAGGACTCTTTTGACTATGTTGACTTCTTGTGATGCTAGCCCAGGTAGGTCCCAAATTGGTGCGTGTTCAGAAAGGTATCCTATTCCGGCCTTAGACTTTATTTGAGACCATTCTTTCAAGATACTCAGTAGTGTCTTTAGCCTGATTTTTTGGAAAAACTTCTGGTGGCCGAACTTGAAAAGAAAGCCATTAACCGGTAGGTCCGAACCCAGTAGCATTGCCTTGTACATAAACCCATTTGCATTTTCCCAGGGGAGCTTAAGTAACATCCTAGAATGGGTCAGATGAAATGCCCAAGCGTAATATTCCAGGTCTGGCAATGCGAGCCCTCCTTTTTCTCTTCTCCTTCTCAATTTTTTCCAAGCTAATCTGCTGGATTTATATCCCCAAATGAAAGAATTAATATTCTGCTGACATTTTGCAAGCTGTTTGGTATCAAAAACTAGCGGGATGGCATTGAAAATAAAAGTAAATTTCGGGAGAATACTCATTTTTATCAGGCTAGTTCTCCCATAGATATTAAATGGGAGGAAGGACCAGGCTTTCATCAAAATTTGGGATTCTCGCGAAACACGTGCTAGGTTATTTTGCGTCAACTGTTCTAGGTCATTAGTTATTGTAATTCCCAGGTATCTCATTGACGATTTTACAGGGAGTTGAAGATTTGGGATGTTCCAAACCATAATTTCGGTTTTTCCTGCGTTAATTTCGTAACCCGAGAGTTTCCCAAACATCTCCGCCTTCTGTATAATTATGGGAAATGCCAGTGTGGGGTCAGTTGTATAAATAAGTATGTCATCGGCATAGAGGTCAATTTTCTTTTCCCAGCCCGAAAAAGTAAAATGTGGAATGTTGGTATCCTCCCTGATGGATTGTGCAAACGGTTCAACATATAAATTAAAGAGGAGAGGGGATAAGGGGCAGCCCTGCCTTGTTCCTCGGCTAATTTTAAAAGGAATTGTTTGTGTACCATTTATTAATAAAGATGCTCTAGGGTTGTTATATAATAAGCCTATGGTCCTACAAAATTTGGGTCAACACCTACAGCCACACTCGAGAATCTGGGAGATAAGGAAAGAAAACTAGAAGCTGAAGGAGAGCCAGCTAGAGGTATAGAGATGGGGGACCCAGTAGACCGAGTCGCGGATGCAACCCTCCCACAGGAACAGCACGCCCTCACCGATGCAGGGGGAAGTAACACAAATGATTTGGCTCAAAGCAGACAGGGTTGCGAAGATAACGCTGAGGATAATGGAAGCGATGATACTATTCAAGCCATACTTCTTAGCATGAGGAAAGAAATTAGAAATGGATTTGAGGAATCAAAGCGATGTTTCGAGGAATCCAGACTCACTCAATCAGAGATCCGTACAATGTGCGAAAATCTAGAGTCTAAGGTGGACGGTCTCTCACTAAGAACAGGGGGTCTAGAGAATTGTGTCGAAGAACTCAAGGCAAAACTGGAGGCTGCCGAGGGAAAGATTCAAACATTAAGACGAGAAGGTAATACAGTAAAAGAGAGGGTGGAATCCCTAGAAAACTTTTCTAGACGAAATAACCTAAGGCTCCTAAAAATACCGGAAGGGAAAGAAGGTGGAGACTTAAAGAACTTTGTTGCAACTATATTAAAAGACTCTCTAAATATGGATGAATCTGTGTCCGAGATAGAAACGGATATTCAGAGGATACACAGGGACCCATTCCGCCTTAAACCTGGTAGAGATAAGCCAAGGAAGATCCTGGTGAATTTCTTAACATATTCTCTAAAAGAGAGGATTTTGACTTCAGCCCTCAAAGCCAAGACTTTGAAAGCTTTAGACTTCTCTTTTGAAGTGAGGTCGGACCTGTCCAAAACTACACTGGATAGACAGTGGGAACTAGGCCAAAGGATGGAAAAATTCAGAAGCCTAGGAGCGACTGTTCAAATGAGATTCCCTGCCTTTTTGAGGGTAATGTACAATAACAAAATGTACAATGTCAAATCCCCCTTTGAAGCTGAAGAGCTACTTGTTACTATTAGTGAACATGCAAACCCTCCGGATCAAGGGTGAAAAATAATATAATACAATATAAATAAATAACAGGGCAATTTGCTAAATGAGATAATAACAGAAAAGGAGTTAAATAAAAAAAAAAAAAGAGGGGTGTGAAAATAAAATAGATTGAAAAATAAGAAAAAGAACAAAATTCACGAAGGGAGAGGGTAAAAAAAAAAAAAAAAATTAATTAAAAAAAGTAAAAAAAAAAAAAAAAAGTAGGGAAGAAGGGGAAAGAAAGGCAAAAAGGGGGGAAAAAAAGGGGGAAAGAAAAAGGAAGTAAAGAAAAAGGAAAAAGGAAATGGGGGGAAAAAAAAAAAATAAAAAAACAAAAAAAATAAAAAAATAAAGGGCCAAATAAATAAATGAGAAAACACAAAGTATCTAAATTTTGGCCTGGATATATAATTTCGAGATTAAATCCAGGAAAACTAAACAGTAGCGAGTGACAGATAAACATTAGTTAATTAACCTCAGAACCTTACTATAGATCTTAAAACCCCCAGCAAATTTATTCTCAAAAGTTCGAGGTATAACGTCTATTGGGATTATTTTCAATCCCCATATTAGCGCCCAAATCCACCCTCGGTCACTCGATAATCTTTACTGGGAATAAAAAGATATAAGATAAATAATACATAAAGGACTAAAATTGGGGCTTTAGGAGTTACCACTGCCTTCATTTTAAATATAGAGACCAACAAAATAAATATCAGGGCATGGAGCAGGAAAACGTCAGAGACGACAAGCTGGCAATACATCAAGCCAGAGTAAGTTGGGGGGGGGTTTTCCAGGGGAGGGGGGGATGGGAAGGGAAAAGCAAAATATAAAAGTCCTCATAAACCGAATCCAATAATTATGAAGAATATAGATCCAGCAGTTTCTCAAAGCGGCTGTTTGGTCAAAATAGCTAAAGATAAAATTAACAATAGGCTTTTTTTTAAAACAATAAGAATTAGAGGAGGGGGGCAGGAAACTTGGCTAAATATCAATGGTAGAAATTAAATTCATATCCTGGAACGTAAATGGCCTGCGTGTTAGGGCTAGAAGAAACAGAATCTTACAATACCTAAGGGATTCACCCGCACAGATCATTGCGATCCAGGAAACACACTTGAATAAACAGGAAATTACAGATATACTTAAAAAGCTCAAATGGGTTGATAAATTTATAACTACGGACCACAACACTAATATCCGCGGCACAGCTATCATTTTCAAAAAAGCAGCTAGGGCCCAGATCACGAGTTGGGAAATGGATGCGAGCAGTAGATGGCTGATAGCTAATGTTCAATTACATTCGAAGGACATTACTATTATCAGCTATTATGGACCTAATCAGGACGATCCTTCTTATTTAAATACCCTGCAGAACCATTTGATTACCTGTTCCGATCCTATAATATGGGTGGGAGATTTTAATCTTGTCCTAGACCCAAAGCTAGATAAATCCCCTACTTCCAGAGCGGTTGCGCATAGTAATATGAGGGACACACTACTTAGATGTATGTCGAATCTTGGCTTAATAGACCTATGGAGACAAAGGTCCGGCAATGCTATGGGAGTCTCCTACCACAACTACAAATACAGACATAAATCACGAATTGACTACGCTCTATTCAGTCGCTCTATTAAAGATCGGGTTAAAAATATAACATACCTCCCTTTACACCTGTCAGATCATTCTGCTATTTCTTTCTCTGTGAAATTAGATCAGAAGTCCACTCACCATTCCTGGTCTTTCGATCGAACAATTTTACTGGAGGAAGAAGAGAAAGACCATTTGATGTATGAAACAGTCTCCTTTTTAGAGCAAAACTTAGGCTCTACTTCTCTGGTCACAGTATGGGAGGCTTGGAAGGCCTTCATAAGGGGCTGTATTACAGGAAGGGCCTCATACAGGAGAAAGAAATATGATGAGGGAATCCGACATATTGAGCAAGAATTAATTCATCTAGAAGCATTAGACCAGCCCCCTTCAGATAATCAAGAGGAGAAGACAGAATTAAAAGCCAAGTTAGACATACTACTACAGGAGAGGATAAATAAAAGATGGCAGGCAAGCAAACTTGCCCACTTCGAATATGGTGAATCTGCAGGAAAATTGTTGGCCTGGAAAATTAAAGCTGATCAATCTAGAAAGTTTATCAAAGAAGTGAGGGTCGCTGGAGAAGCTAATAGTAGGTCAACGAACACGGCCATAGGGGAAGCCTTTAGTGAGTTCTTCCAGAATATATACACGGAGGAACTGAACGTTAATGTAGAGGAAAGGAACGAATGGCTGAATAATATAATTCTTCCGAAATTGGAGAGCTCCCAAACGGAAAAAATAGATAAAGACATAACGGAACTAGAAGTTTCTAACACCATCAAGCAATAGTCACAGGGCAAAGCGGCGGGACCAGATGGCCTCCCAGGAGAATTATATAGGGTACTCAATACTACGCTTACCCCAGTTCTTACGAACCTTTTTAATGACATAATGATCAGAGGGCAGACAACACCAAGCTCCTGGGGGGAGGCAAATATAACCTTAATATTAAAAGCAGGCAAGGACCCAGCCGAATGTGGATCATATCGCCCAATCTCGCTTCTCAACAGTGACTATAAGATATTTACCTCAATTTTGGCTGCGAGATTGGGAAGCGAGATTGGGTCGATAATCCACTCTGATCAAAAGGGGTTTATTAGAGGCCGGCAGTTGGCTGATCTAACCTATGATCTGGTGGGAGCCACGGACATTGCCTCAACTTTTGGTCTACCCCTGGCCATCATGACCCTCGACGCCACTAAAGCGTTCGATAGGGTAAATTGGGCATACCTAAATTCAATAATGAGGGACATGTATTGTCTTGTCAGTCAAAACAGCGACTCAGCAAGTTGGTAATGCAGGAGTCAGGACAGTGATTGCTTGTGTGAATGGCTGTGTGGGTCCCTGTTGTCCAGCTCAGTGTGAGCCCACCTGGCCTGCACAGTCACAGCCCAAAATGACAAGCACACATCACTGAATGTACAGAGTGTTACATGTGTCTGTTTTCATTACTCTCCATCAATGAGCCATATCGGCCCTGTAGATTACACACAACAGGTCTTGTGAGAAGGGTGTGGGTTTGTGAGACCATGTCCCACATTGAGGGCCGCACAGAGTTGGACCCAGTGAGTCTACCCCCAAACATATGTTGATATGCAATGTATGTCTTGATCTATCCGAAAATGGACAGTAGATGTGGGCAGACTACACATGGCTTTCTGTGCTAGCATCCTACATGTTTATTAAATGGGCAGGTACTATGTCCTCCCTCACACCTGCATGCATTTACGTGTGGTTCTTTCGATGATGTACCATGTGAGATGGATTCTTGTCTTTTGGATGAGTCATTATCATGCTACTGTCCTGAGAGATTTCGGTACATAACACTGTGTCACTGATGTTTGCCCCCTCTTGTCTCCCATGCCTGCAGCTCAAAGTCCACCAGCATAAGGCCCTGTGGTGGGGCATTGCATGCAGGGCGCGGGCTCTGGGTGTCTCCAACTGACAGCGTACCCACTGTCACAATAGGTGGGATGACATCTGTCGGCTAAGCAAGAACGTGACAGAGATGACACTAGGCTGGTACCTTGGACTGGCAGGTTGGCACGGCGCAGCATGACACCATTAATGGCCCTCATCTTGGCCATTACACAGCCTGAACTGGATACATGTTTGAAGGAGCATCAGTAGCAAACTAAGGGTGAATATTCTGGGAAGGGTGACTTTGGCTGTGAGTGGCTGCATGTGTACACGGCATGGGCCAGCGAGGGGCTGCCTGATGTTGGTAGTCTGATGCAGTGGCTTGTAACTGGCCTCTGTGCTGGGTGCAGCTTTCATGCATTTGCCCTACCTGTACTTCCTAATGTAATATGAGAACTGTGCATTTACATAGCATTCTTAGTCGTGGGCTTAAGGTATCGTCTTCATTGGGTTAGTCTGGGGAATCACATGGAAGGGAGCGGCAGTGTGCCCAATCTGAGTTTGCATTCTTCAATGTGTGCATTGCCTGACCTCAGATTTGTGAGGCTTAGACATCTGCCACCCAAAGTACAACATGACTGAAGGCAAGGGCTCATGGCCATTGTGGAATGTCATGTTGGAGTGTCCATCTCTGTTGTCTCCTTCTGCTCCATCCAGATCTGACAGTGGCAACATGTTGTAGGGTCCATCCTTGCCGCCATCAAGGTCCTAGCTGTGCTCTGAGCTATTTGTGTGTCTCTTTGAACCAAGCCACTGGCAGGATATTGTACTGTATGGTCATCAAATGGCTCACTTATGCCTGGTTTTCTTGTTTACACACATTGTTTGAGTTAAAAATTGAGGTTGTACAATGTTATTGCACAGGGCAGTGTGCAACATGTAGAGTTCTACATGCTTTGCTTGCATATGTTTATCCTGTTGCTGCTACTGAACTGACCCTACATCTCTCTCTCTCATGCAGCATCTCCGGTGTGCATGGAGGGACAGGGGACGGACACCAGTGGAGAGGCATCAAGCACAACCGTTGCACAGGAGCAGTGACACAGATGTGACAAGCGCCTCGGAGGGGGACGGGAGTCTGCTGTAGGAATCACAGGAAGAGACACAAAGCTCAACGTCATCTGATGCATCCATGTTGGCGTGCACAGGGAATGGGAACTCTGCCTCTGCTTCCACCACACAGCATCCAGTGCCCACCCTCCCATCTACTTTCACTGTTGCTGCCCGTGTTCGCATCAGTAAGAAGGGAAGAGTGTCCTTCACCCCAGGCACTGCTGCCCCTGTCCCCCCTGCTGCCATCAGTGCTGAGTCCGTAGACCTTTTGCACCAGCTGTGTGTGGGCCAGACAGCTCTCCTCAATACCTTCATAGACCACGACAAAAAGTTGGCACAGGTGGTTGCTTTCATGGAGGGCATACATTCAGACATGGGTGGGTAACACCCGACTGTCCAGTCTTTGTCCTCCGCAATGACAGAGGCCCTTCAGCAGGTACAATCTCAGAGTTCAGCTCCAGTCCCTTTGTCGACCCCCCTGACAGTGGCCACATCTGATGATAGTGACCACGCACAACAGACCTTAAGGTCAAGATACAGCACAGGCAGCACACAGCAGCAGCCCAAGTAGTCCAGAGCGCAGACACCATGCCCACAGAAAACTAAAGCCACCCCAGAGCGCAAAGACAAAAGCACGTCAGGCTACACCAAGGGCGAAAAAGCCAAGAAGCAGACCTCAGGGTCACATGCCTCGGAGGCATCCCTAGCCAAGGACTCTCCTGTTGCAAAAACAAGCAGACAATTTCCGTGCCCACTGAGAAAGTGGTGCCTGCTAAGAGTGCACATAAGAAGAGCTCCAAGACAGATTCACCCACAACCAAGACTCCCATCCAAAGCCCCATGAAGCAGGGAAAGGAGGGCACTGGAGGGGGTACACAGGGTAAACAGGTGATGAAGGGGTAAAGGCAAGGCCAGGCCAAGCATGCCACTGGACCCAGCATGTCCCCAGAGAGAGGGCCACCGGCTGCATCTTTTGCAGCTTTGGCAGAAAGTGTGCCTGTTGTGGCCGACCCCCTTACCACTCCTCCCAAGACAGTGAAGCCATTTAGAATCCCTAAAAAGTAGAAAGGCACCCCTCCACAAGCTCCCAGCCACACTGTGTCTCACAGCAGCATGACTCCACCTCCACATGCCCCTACACCACCTGGTCCAAGCAGCCATCCAGATTCCCAAGCCACTGATACCTCTACCTCAGCTGGGCCTCTCTCTCCCCAGTCAAGTCCTCCAACTGTCCCCAATACCCAGCCAGCTCCCAGTATGACTGCTAGCCAATCCTGAGTGGTTGTCCCCCTCACACAACTGTCTCTCCCACAGCAGTGCCTTTACTGCCCATTGTTACTCTCCTGAATGTGTTGCTGACCATGGCAGGCTACAGTAGCACACATTCCCTGGACTTACTCTAAACAAAGGACTAGCCACTGGTGTTGTTGTTCCCAGCTGTTTGCCGCCCCTTGCCTGTGCATATTCTCATGGACATACTCTGCACTTTGTGATAACCACTGGCCTTGTCATTCACTGCTGTTTGCCACTTGCCTGTGCAGCTTCTCATGTACATACTCTGCCCTTTGTGATTGCCACTGGCATTGTCGTTCACTGCTGTTTGCCACTTGCCTGTGCATCTTCTCAAGGACTAACTCTGCACATAGAACTGGCCACTGGCCTTGTTGTTCCCTGTTGTTTGCCCCTTGCCTGTGCAGCTTCTCATGGACTTACTCTGCCCATAGGACTGGCCACTGGCCCTGTTGTTCCATGCTGTTTGCAACTTGCCTGTGCGGCTTCTCATGTACATACTCTGCACTTTGTGATGGCTACTGGCCTTGTCGTTCACTGCTGTTTGCCACTTGCATGTGCAGCTTCTCATGTACATACTCTGCACTTTGTGAAGGCCACTGGCATTTTCGTTCCCTGCTGTTTGCCACTTGCATGTGCAGCTTCTCATGTACATACTCTGCACTTTGTGATGGCCACGGCCTTGTCGTTCACGGCTGCTTGCCACTTGCCTGTGCAGCTTCTCATG
The DNA here is from genome assembly GCF_964263255.1 of Lissotriton vulgaris. Classification (NCBI taxonomy): domain Eukaryota; kingdom Metazoa; phylum Chordata; class Amphibia; order Caudata; family Salamandridae; genus Lissotriton; species Lissotriton vulgaris. Next base: position 76,213,424 of record NC_141690.1, read on the forward strand.
TACATACTGAGCACATTGACTGGCCACTGGCCTTGCTCTTGTCTAATATTGTTGCCTATCTGTGCAATATGTGAATAAAGACAGTTGCTCCTGTTGTCTGCTTTGTCAGTGTCCTTACTGAATAAAGCTTTTTCTGTGTATATGTGGTTTACTGTGTCATATGCTCTGTATGCCACTTCAGCATTGCCAATGGCTTGTCTCACTTTTTCAAGTTTTTACAAGGGTGACAGGGACTTCAGTTCTTCTTGACTCTGATACTTGTTGGTGCAATGATGCTGGATTTAGATGAAATACTGTTGTCTTTTTTATTCTTTGATCATGTTCGCTATATTGCACACAATTCAGGTTTGGGTGCACTGCCAGCACAGAATGGGATTCTAGCCACAGGATTGCATGCAGGCTGGCCAGGGTCATCTTGTATGTGTAAAGGGAGATAGAAGACTGTGCCCTCTCGATTTGTCAACATTAGTTCAAAATGAATGTCAAACGTTCTTTGATGGTGTTACATGCGTGGTCTTTATTTGTTGTTCCATACACGAAAAGCACAGTCAGCACTTGTTTCGCCCTAATGACCTATTGGCCGTGGGCTTTTTCAAGGAAGAATTTAGTTATGTAGTCAGGTAACGTTTGTGATTCTCTAAAAGGAAGGTATTCAGTCTCTGCGGTCCTGGAACAAACGTCTTGCATGTGTGTTCTTACTTTATGTGTGCCCAGCAGTGTAGGTGTATAGTCATCTTGTGATGGTCAGTCATCCTAGTCACTTGGCTTGCTTTCAATGTGTTCAAAGTGTGCAGTGTGAAGGGGTGAATTTGTCAGGAGTGTTAATGTGTGTGTGCCTTTGCAAAGTCAACTACAAACATGTGTCACCCAGGAGTGGAGTGCCTGTTTGTGTGATTGTTCAGCCCTGTGATTGTGATTGTGTGCACATGTGTGTGTTGTATGTTGTGCACTGTGCAGTGTGTTGGTGTGTCCTTGCAGTTCTGGTTGACTCCTATGTGTTGTTTGGGGCAATTGTGAGTATGCAAAGTATGTGACTGGCAAGTCAGTGTTGTGTCTTGTTGAGCATCCATGTGTCTTGATACTGTTTGTGGTCACTGTGCAGACCTTCTTAGCCACACTGACACTGTGGGTGTGTTTTCTCATGCTTTGCTGTCACATGGGGCTTTATTGCCTCCTGTAAGGCATGTGGTGTGTGGTGCCATACCATCCCCTACCTGTGCTTCAGATGGCTACCCATTGTGAGTCTGTACTCCATCTATTTGTGTATGGTACACTCCTTCCATGTCCACTACTAACATACACACCACTTCAATTTCATGTCAGCTGTCCCCTTGTGTTGCCTGTGTGTGCACCTCCCCATCACTTCATTTGTGACACTGCTTTGTGGTGCAGATCTTTGCACATGAGCAATGTGCCACTCAGGACATTTTCCTAATTGGTTATATGTGATTTTCTTGTGCTGTTCATCAGTCATGGTTGCTCATATGCAGTTAAACTGTGTGTGCTGCATAGTCCTCCGGTAAGGTTGTTTCCACTTTGGTGTCCCCGACGTGTGCATCTGTGGGTGTTGGATCAGGTGTATGTGTGTTTGCTGAGGTACAGCTTCACTTCATGAGTGTGATGTTGTCAGTGTGCTGTTTTGATTGTTGGTGTGTGTGTTCATTTTGTGTCATTCATATCTTTGTGGATCTGGTATGTTTGATGTGCACACACTGCTTGTTGTGCATGCAGTGCTGTGAGTGTATCATGGATTTCCAGGGGCAGAGTCAGCACAAGCAGCACATGCTTCTGAACACGCGGCAAAGACCGCGTTACTAGCGACTCTTTTGCAACCTGATGTGGAACTTTGAACCACTTACGAAGGAATCTCAAATTGAGAACTTCGTACAAACCTTTGAAAACTACACTAATAGTGTGAGTACTTTCTATGTCCTTTTTTTGTGTTTTGTCCTGACGAAAGCTCCATAGACCTTCTGGCCCTAGGTGAGCTGAAACATGTCGACCTGTCTTTAAGAGTTATATGGTAATCCGGTAACTCAATTACTTAATATAACCATTACTTTTTTATCTAACGGTACTCACCTTCTTTGAATAAATATTATTGTTACGGGGAACTACCGTTTTTTACAACTCCTCAAACCCCCCCCCTTGTCTTATTCATCGCCTCCTGAGATCTGTCCCCCTATCTCTGGACACTTCTACACTAACTGGAGGTTGCCTCGGGTGAGGCATGCATACAGCACGTTATTTTGACAACCCAATGACTATGCCCTGACGCTTGACTAAGGGGCGGGCGAAAAGATACACCGCACGTTTTCAACAACCGATTGTGTCAGCGTCTATGAGGGTTGTCAAAGAATAACCAATGGTTATTGTAGAGACTAGTGTCCATTCCCACTGTTGATTAATTAATGACTTCCTAAGGGGAACTGAATGGACTACAATTCCTCTTCCCTCCCTATTGATGAAAGTGTATCATGGATTATCCTTGCTTGGTGTGCATCCCCTGATGTCCTGCTGTGTTTACTATGTGAATTATTGGCATGTGCAACTGTTGTGTGTTTGGTGTGGCTGTGTGCAGTGTTTGGTCTGTGTTGTCACTTGCAGATGACCGATGCTCTGTGTGTGGTGTTCTATTTGCATGTCAGCTGCCAGCTTCCATTCATTAGAAACTTTGGCTAATGACAGGGAAGCATTTATTATCTTATTTATGACTGTATTGACAGTGTCTAATATTACATGTGGAAACAAGGGTGGACAAGGGTCGAAAGGTGAACCTGATTTGACAGCAAGAGTCTGAGACTGACGCATCACTTTCAGAACCGACACTGTGCAATGCTTTTCCCAGCGCAAGCCCCTTACATCTTTCACCAATGGCAGCCTTGATTCCAAATGTCCACAACGCAGCTTTGCTTCTCATCAGAACCGCGCATTGACTCCACTGTGCCTCGCAACCTTGACACCGACCTTCACATCGCAAACTCATCAGGACCTCATACTGTAGCCTCGTTGCATTTTGAAACTGACGCATTGCTTCTGCTACCAGACACAACTTTGATGCAGATCCACGCAAGTGCTGCACAACTAGGATTAAAGTACTTTTTGGTTCAACTGGACTAACTGAGTCCCTGTAGGTGACCTGCACTCTATCACAGTTGTCCTGAACTTTTGACTTCATCCCGGTCCTACTCAATCAGATATCCTCAATAGCTCTTTTTTTTTTGCTTCTAGGTGCTATTTTTCATTATTATATTTCAAATTCAATATCTTACGTTCTACTTTTTGGATTTTGTCGTTTTGGTCTTGTTTTATTTATTACATCAAAGTCTATCTTTCTAATTTGTTGTAGAATCCTTTTGGGTGGTGTTTTCACTGTTTTACTGTTTGAAGTGTTGCACAAATACTTTATTAATTAAAAAGCAAGTCTCCATTTGGTTCCGCAAAATTAACACTACTCGTATTCAATCACCCAATCCACAAATATCATCACTGGTCACACTTTGTGGGGTTATACTATAGGCCCAAACAGTATACCAAAATTACGTAAATAGTAGAAAATTTACAGAGTTTATTGAATAAAAAAGGTTTTTTTTTAAACAAAAGGGAACTTCCTTCCTACTAGCATAGGTTTAGAAACACAAGAAATTACCAGAGAAACATTTCATATACATTATAACATTATCATAATGACAAAACACTGTATAATTGATGTTAACACGAAAAAGGGAGTGACCGGTGATGATATTTGTGGATTGGGCGATTGAACACGAGTGGTGTTAATTTTCCAGCAACCGAAGGAAGATTTCCTTTTTACTTATTGATAGTACCCTTTGGTGAGGTAAAGGGGTCCCTCTCTTGACAATTTGAGCACAAATACTGTACACATTGCTTCTAAAGTTAAACCTGACTGCTCTGTGCCCAGCTACCAGAGGGTAAGCACAGGTTAATTTAGGGTTTGCCTGCCACTTACCTTGACTAGGATTGTGGTTACTACTTGACCAGGGCTCCTACCCCAGTCAACCATTTCTAACATTGGCGATTAGAGGTGAGGATAGGACTTGTGTTTTTGCAGTGTCATACCATGATTTTGTATACACTACTATTCAAAACATCCAAGACCAATTGTAGTTTTAAATTGTCCCTAATTGCCAACATTTATTCCTGAAAACCATGTCTTGGGCTGCTGGATCTACAATCACAAGCATGCTATTTGAGCTACACAACATAGAGGTATATACTGTGGCCCGGCTCAGAGACTTCTGCAAGGAGGCTGGGCTTCCTGCTAAAAGCAATACCAGGAAGGTAGAGCTGCACAAGGCGCTGGTGGCCTGGGCAGAAGCTCACTCTGTACTGGATGAAATCTCAGATAATGATGATGGACTGGAAGATAGCCCCCATTAGAAACCACCTGCAGCGGATGAGGGGGTGTCCCTTGCATTGAAGCTTCTTGTTTCTCCCATGACCTGTCCCAGGGGAACTGGCAGAGAGGAGAGGGAATTCAAGCTGTAGATGGCTAAATTAAAGTGGAGGAGAAGAAGACTGAAAGGGCCTTGTTGGAGAAAAAGATGTTACTAGCTCTTGAGAGGAGCCTAAAAGTGTTGGACATCAATGCCATACAGACAGAGTCCAGCAGTGATGGTGGCAACTTACTCATAGTACTTGAAAGAAAGAAAACGGTTCACTTACCGAAGGTTATGATGCCCAGTTATGTGGTGGGTGATGACATAAACAAATAGTTTTCTGCCTACAATGAGGCACTGAGGGCTCAGAAGGTTCCTTAAGAGCACTGGTGGGTGGTCCGTGGAAGCAGATGCCTACTGTGAGGAGGTACATACTACTGATACTAGATGTTGGGGAACCAATCAAGTTCACCCCCATGAAGGCCATTTTACTTGCTAAGTTTGGTTTGACCCCACCAGAAATTGAGGCCCAGCCATAAGCCTCCCAACCAATTCTGGGTAGATTTTGTGGACTATTCCAACAAAGCACTGAATGGTTGGGTGCGGGGCAGCAACATTAATGATTGTGTTGGGTTGTACAATTTTATCATGGGAGAGCACATGCTCAGTATTTGTTTTAAAGAGTTCCACCAGCATTTAGTTGATAGTACACTGACTGACCTTAGGAAGCTTTCTGAGGAGATAGACCTCTGGGCTAGCACCATAGCGTCCAAAAAGGTATCTGGGGGGACTCCCCAAAAATAGTTCTCAAGGAAGTAGTGGTAACCAGTCCGAGAATGATCCTAAGAAAAAAGAGTTCTTTGATCAAACGACAGTGAGGTTTGTACCCAAATGTACTGAGTGCTACAAGTATGGGCACGCCAACGGTGACCCCAAATGTCCCCACAGGGCACAAGCCCCCACCGGTGGGAAGAAACCCGGTTTGGCAATGGTAGCGCTCAAGGAGGAGATAGTCCTAGTCAGCTTTGGAGAGCAGACAGAGGTGACTCTAGATTCCATGGGGGAAAAAAAAGATGGTGCCTAAAGCCCATATGCCAGCGTATACTTCCAAGTATAGACAATGGGTCATCATCAATTGGCAATGGGTGGAGGCTCTGTGAGACAAAGGAGCCAGCATGACAACTGTCAAGAGTCAACTGGTGTCTGCTGAGCAGGTACTAGTGAACACATTCTGCCCAGTCATGCTTGTCGACAATCATGAGAGCCATCTACTAGTAGCTCTGGTTCCATTTTAGTGTGGGGGATCTCAGGTTCTCTGAAAGTAGTTGTGAGCCCAGCTATGCCTGTAGACAATCTGTTAGACAACAACCTGGAGCACACTGCCTGGAGGGAGGTAGAAGGCATGAAACATTTGAAGATGTTGGAATCGCCGGAGTGGGTTTGTATAACCACAAGATTTATGGATGTCGACAAGGGAGTTAAGTGCATGTGGAGCATGAAACAATGGTCAAGACAGCTGCTAAGAAAAAGAGAGGAAGGGGTATGGGGCATGGGAAACCAGACCCTAAAATTCCCCCGGTCAAGTTGATGGGGTTCCTGAGGAGGAAGGCCCCTGAGCCAACAGGGGAGGAAAATGCCAACATAGGTGACCTGCCTGAGCTTACAGACTGGAAAGTTGAGGGTGTGCCCACCAGATAGTAATTCTGAAGGATGCAGAGAGAAAGTTCCACTCTAGAGGGCCTCTGGTAGCAATCCAAAGCCCAGGTAGCAAGTGAAGTCTCTGGGGATCACCTAATCTATTGGGAAAATGGTCTCCTCTATAGTAGGACTGAGGCTCCTGGCTCTGGGCAGCCAGTGTGCTAGTGGTCCCCCAGTATTAGAGGACCGCCCTACTGGGTGTGTCTCATGGTATACTCCTGGCAGGACATTTAGGGCAAGACAATAACTTCACCTTTCTCCCTCTTCTATTGACCAAGAATGAAGACAACCTCAGATGCAATTTGCAGGTCTGGTCCCACTGTTCCCCCCTGCCAGACCAGTGGGAAATTAGGGAAAAAGCAAAAATCTCCCATGATCCCTTTAACAGGCATTGTCACCCCTTTGAAAAGGTGGGCATCAACATCACTGGACCCTTGGACACCAAAACAGTCTTAGATAGCAGGTTTTTCCTGGTCTTGGTGTGCCATGTCACCTGCTATACAGAAGCCATACCCCTGAGATGAGACTGCACCGTTGATGGCTAGAGCTCAGAACGGGATCTGTACCCATGTGTGGTTTTCCATGGCGGTAGTGTCTAACAGAGGCACTAACTTCATGTCAGTGTACATGAAATCCATGTGGGATGAGACTGAGTGACCCACAGGTTTACCACACCCTGTCAGCTCCACACCAACGATCTTGTGGAAAGGTTCCACAGGGCATTATTATGGGTCTACCTGAGTCCATGAGGCATAAGTGGGATGTCCTCTTTCCATGAATGCTATTTGCCTACATGGAGGTGCTGAAGGAGGGAGTAGGCTTAGCCCTTTTGAACTCTTCTAAGGCCACCCTATTAGGGGACCTCTGAGCATTGTCATGGAGGTTGAGAGCAAGCTCAAAAGAGAATCCCATCCAGGGTGTGGTCAGCTACGTGTTGGGCAACCACAACCAGATGCATTGCTTCTGGAAGAAGGCAGAAAGTAATCTTGAGGCCAGTCAAGAACTCATGAAGCTCTGGTACAACCAGAAAGCCACTCTGATAGAGTTTCAACCTACCCGGGAAGTATGGGTCGTGGAGCCAGTAAGGCCCACAGCTCTCCAGGGCCACTGGCTAGCCCATACAAAGTAAAGGAGGGTACAGGAGAGTCCACCTAATTGGTAAATCTCCAGGCCCCTATGTACTCCCTAAGAGTGTTCCATGTCAAGTGATTTAAGCCTCACTTTGAGTGCTCCGAAGTGAACATGCTCCTGGAGATATATGAGGGAGTGGAAGAGGAGAGCAAGTTTCTCCCTGCCAAGGAATGCGATGGGTCTGTGTTAAGTGTCAACTTCTTTCTTCCCTGACCCCAGAGCAGCAGAACAACAGTTACTAGTAACTGGGACAGTTTGCTTCTCTGTTCTCCCTTATCCCTGTACTAGGCCCGGGCAAAACACTCCGCTCTGCTCATGGAGTTTGAGTAATTTGGGCACACTGAGCGCAACCATGGAGCACTGAGTTCCGCCTTCTGGGTGCAAAGCAAAGATTTTTTCTGTTTGCACACAGTGGGGCCAATTTACAAGCCCCCTGTGCCACCAGTACGTCAATTTTTGTAACATTCTGATGGAGATTTCACTGTTCCATATTTACAAGGACAGGAAAAGCCAACCTGCATGGCTTTTCCTGTCCTTGTAAATGTGCCCACTTTACATGCAGCACTTTGCATGAAAGGAGTGTTCCGTGGGTGATGCTGTGGGTGTTCCCACGCAAAACCAATGGAACAAGACACACTTGCGTGTGAATGCTACGCCTCCCCAGGGAGGCGCAAAGAGGAGAAATGTTTTAATTTCTTCTCGTTTTTCCCTCTTTCAGGGTGTGCTGCATTCTACAGCATGCATTGGAAGAGGAAAATGCCTCTAGTGATTGTTTTTATGCAGGAAGGTGTCCCTTCCTGCACAAAACCAATCTCCCCATGACGGAGGCATCTTGCACCATGGTGCCAGGGTGCCTGCACCGACACATTGCAGCTGTTTGTGAGCCAGCACAGGAGAGAGTACAGGAATGCAACATATTATTGTAAATATGTTGCATTCCTTTGCTTTAAAAGTGCTGCAGCGTGGTGCAGCCAAAGGGCTGGCGTTTGCTGAGTTGCGGCACTTCCTCGTAAATATGCCCCTCAAGATTTATTTTGCCGCTCGCGAGGAAGCACAACAATATTCTTGGGCTGCTAGCGAGTGCTCGTGAGACTATGTGCCTGCAGGCATGGCTTTCAGCTGTGGCGGCACAAATGTAGTGATGCTCGAACGCAACACTCAAGTAGGTTTTGTGCTCAAGAAGCAGATACATTTACAAAAAGAAGGAAGGAAGGAATTGCCCCAGAGACTCCAACTTCCCTTTCCTGTTCAGCAGGCTTCTCCTAGTGCTTTGTCCATCTGCTGGTCACATTTCATGTGGATAGGCTCTGGAAAGATCACTCTCTTTGCCTGCTGCATATATACTTTTGGATTTAAGTACTTTTTATCTGGGATTTCAAAAGGAAGTTCACAAACTCTTGCATAAGGGGGTTGTTTGTTTCATAGATGGCATGCACCAGTATGTATTTGTATTTGTATTCAAATTTCCAGATTTATTGTGGTCGGTGACCTGCAATTTCTGTAAGGGTCTAGTTTTATTTTTTGGATTTTTTTTTTCATCTTTTGAAAGAGAACAATGGTCCACAGTTCAGTACCTTTGCTCCTTGTTTGGTAAATTTGCCATCTTTATTTATTTTGCTATGTTGCCTAGTCTGCCAACGGGCTAACCAGTCAGTGGGCCCAAGCCAGTACTAGTCATGGGTGCATGAAACAACTGTTTCTGTTGTTTATGTTGTTTTAAAATATCATTTAGGGCTGGGATGGCATTAGATTAAATAAGAAAGTTTTTTTTATTATGCTTTGTTTTTGTGTACAAATGTGTATATGTGGAGTAATATATGATGCCTTGGGGGGATTTGTGTTGTTGTTTGTAGCTCCGTTAAATTTCTTTTTTCCCTTTGCTTAATTAATGTAGTGTTTTCTTCAGTGTACCATGTCTCCTTTGTCTGTCCAGTAAGTTTGCTTGTAATAGGCTACCATTTGTCTTTGTTCTACATGCAAGGTGGCATGGGGCCGTTTTGTAGAGTCTTTGTCTATAGGCCTGAATGTGTTATGTTTGTTCCCCATGCTTTCTTGCTCACTGTTGTTTGGCCATGTGGCTGACAGCCGTTTTGTGCATCCACCGGTTTGCCATAGCCTTGCATGCTCTCTGTTATTTGACCAGGTGGCACTGGCGAGCAGCCAATTTCTGCATCCAGCCAGTGTACCTTTGCCACAGACTTGAATGTGTACTTGGTTCTCCATGGTTCCTTCCTCGCTGCTGTCGTCTGACCATGTGGCACTGGCAGGCTGCCATTTTGTGCATCCAGCTATTGTGCCTTTGCTACAGGCTTGCATGTGTTCTTTGTTCCCAGGCCTCCTTGCTTGCTGTTTTTGTTTAGCCAAATGGCTGGCAGCCATTCAGTGCATCCACCCAGTGTGCCTTTGCCAAAGGCTTGCATGAATGGATGTGATATCAGTTTAATAATATGCTTGAGGATCATTGTAGTATATGTATATTAAAAATATGATTTTTTATTTTGAACCTCCCTGCTTCCCACTAGGTTTCTTCTCATCCTCCCACACAGACATCAGTAAATATTGATTGCTTCAATAACAACATTTTAACATGAGTTTTTCATTAAAATTTTAACTTTTTAATTTTGATTGTTTTAATTGTTATTTTTATATTTAAATGTTTATATTTTTTTATTTACATGTTTTATATATACAATATATATATGTTTTCATTTTTTTTATAGTTTTCTTTTTTATTTAAATTTTGTTTGTTTTGCCTCAGTACATCCATCCATGCATCCATCCAGCCATCCATCCATCCAGCAATCATATGTGACCAGCTGCGCAACATAATTCAGTTTTTTTTAAGTATAATTCCATTTCCTTCAGAACATCTTGTCTGTGGTGCACTGCAGACACATCAGCATCATTTTTGTAATAATTATTCCATTTCCCGCTGGACCACATTGCATGCAAAAGGCACAAGCAAACCTTAATTTTTTCAAGATTTTATTATTCCATTTACCCATGCAGCTCTCTGACTAGGACAGGTGTCTCCTTTAGAGTATATGAACATAAAGCAAATAGCTATAGCTGTATGTTGTGTTATCCTAATGGGTGTGGAGTGCAAAAAAACGATGGATTTAGGCCCAGATCCTTGTACTGGGGTGAATGTATGACATTGTTCTACATTCTGTCCATCAACTGTGTTTTTTCCAATTTTCACCCCGAGTGGGCTGGGTATGCTCAGACGTGAGTCCCAGGCTCTCCACACCACTGGAGTCAATCTATCCAGGCTGATGAAGGCTGATAGCCAGAAACCGGTCCTTGGATGCTTGATTCCGGTCTGGGAAAGACATGGCTTGGTAGTTCGGACTGGACTGTTCCCATGAGGCACAGGGTCAGAGCTGATTTGCATATAGCCAGTGTCTAACCCAGGGTGGTGTGGAGTGCAAAAAAATGATGGATTTAGACCCAGATCCTTGTACTGGGGAGAATGTATGACATTGTTCTACATTCTGTCCATCAACTGTGTTTTTGCAATTTTCACCCCGAGTGGGCTGGGTATGCTCAGACGTGAGTCCCAGGCTCTCCACACCACTGGAGTCAAGCTATCCAGGCTGATAAAGGCTGATAGCCAGAAACCGGTCCTTGGATGCTTGATTCCGTTCTAGGAAAGACATGGCTTGGTAGTTCAGACTGGACTGTTCCCAGGAGGCACAGGGTCAGAGCTGATTTGCATATAGCCAGTGTCTAACCCAGGGTGGTGTGGAGTGCAAAAAAACGATGGATGTAGGCCCAGATCCTTGTACTGGGGTGAATGTATGACATTGTTCTACATTCTGTCCATCAACTGTGTTTTTTGCAATTTTCACCCGAAGTGGGCTGGGTATGCTCAGACGTGAGTCCCAGGCTCTCCACACCACTGGAGTCAAGCTATCCAGGCTGATGAAGGCTGATAGCCAGACACCGGTCCTTGGATGCTTGATTCCGGTCTGGGAAAGACATGGCTTGGTAGTTCAGACTGGACTGTTCCCATGAGGCACATGGTCAGAGCTGATTTGCATATAGCCAGTGTCTAACCCAGGGTGGTGTGGAGTGCAAAAAAACGATGGGTTTAGGCCCAGATCCTTGTACTGGGGTGAATGTATGCCATTGTTCTACATTCTGTCCATCAACTGTGTTTTTTGCAATTTTCATCCCGAGTGGGCTGGGTATGCTCAGACGTGAGTCCCAGGCTCTCACACCACTGGAGTCAAGCTATCCAGGCTGATGAAGGCTGATAGCCAGAAACTGGTCCTTGGATGCTTGATTCCTGTCTGGGAAAGACATGGCTTGGTAGTTCGGACTGGACTGTTCCCATGAGGCACAGGGTCAGAGCTGATTTGCATATAGCCAGTGTCTAACCCAGGGTGGTGTGGAGTGCAAAAAAACGATGGATTTAGGCCCAGATCCTTGTACTGGGGTGAATGTATGACATTGTTCTACATTCTGTCCATCAACAGTGTTTTTTGCAATTTTCACCCCGAGTGAGCTGGGTATGCTTAGACGTGAGTCCCAGGCTCTCCACACCACTGGAGTCAAGCTATCTAGTCTGATGAAGGCTGATAGCCAGAAACCGGTCCGTGGATGCTTGATTCCGGTCTGGGAAAGACATGGCTTGGTAGTTCGGACTGGACTGTTCCCATGAGGCACAGGGTCAGAGCTGATATGCATATAGCCAGTGTCTAACCCAGGGTGGTGTGGGGTGCAAAAAACGATGGATTTAGGCCCAGATCCTTGTACTGGGGTGAATGTATGACATTGTTCTACATTCTGTCCATCAACTGTGTTTTTTGCAATCCTAATGGGAAACTACATTTTATGGTATGGTGGTTTGATTTGAGCTTAAAGTGGTTGATTTAATATTATGTTAGAAACCAAACACACTAATATTGCTTTTGTCTGTACTAATTCAAACTGCAACAATGCCACGTTTAACTAATTTTTTTTTGCTTGTTTGCTTTTAGGTGCGCAGGAGAAGAAGAGACATCACCCACAGGACTACCAAACGGAAAGCCTGTACAGTGACGTCAACCTCTTTTGCTTCTGCAGCTTAGTGTCACTGCCAACTGAGATGTTTAAGATGGCCCCAAAGAAAGATGCTTCCAAGAAAGGGATCAATGAGAAGATGCAGCTTTCCACCAGTGGCATGTCGGCTCAAACCTTTTTTGAACAACTTTGCATTCCTGCTACACTGGGTTCCATGGAACAAGCTGGGAGCAGCACTCCAGCATTAACAGCACCACCCCAACCTAAGCCCAAGACCATGTCTATCAGTGAGGCAGCCATTGCAATCATGCCAATGCTGACAAGCAGTAACGTTGAATTAGATTTTTTCTTTCGCAATGTAGTACCCAGTCATTTCAGGAAATAGAGAAAATTGGACAGCAGCCACAGCCAGCAATTCTTGATGCGGAGCAGAATGGGAGGTCGATCTTCATGCCAAGCACTTTACAATAATTGCTAAACATGGTCATAGTGGTAAAGGTGAGGAGAGGTGGGGAACATCAGATAAAAGTCCAATCAAGGTGGGAGGCTATGATGAGAAAGTAGATGGTGAAATCCTCACTCAAAGCAGGCTTGTCACCAGCAATGTGCGAGCAGAATCACCCACCTCAACAACTTCACAATGGCCCTAAATAAAGTTTTAAGAGCGCTCAACGGCATGCAACAGTAGCCATGTTCGCCATGGAGAAGTCACATACAGCTGCAAACATCATGAGCAAATTTAACAGCAAGGTATCTGAATGGCTGAAACCAGGTGGTCTCAGAATTAGATTTGTTGTCATGAACAACAACAGTAACGTAGTCATGGCCATGGCAGATGGTGGCTACTTCAAGGTCCTGTATTTGGCGCATTGCATTTACCTGCTGATGCTACACTTTCTCAAAAAAGAAGAAACAGTCAGCAAAATATTGAACACCTGTAGATTAAACTACAATCATTTCAGGCATTCTTTCAAAAGCCCAGCAGTAGTTGTGGATTGTTCAGTGTGCGGAAAAAGTACAAGTTAAACCCCTGATACAGGAGGTGCCAACATGTTTGAACTCGACCTATTACATGTTGCAACGCCTATTTTAGCGGTACAAAAAGATCAATGACTATGTCATTGAAAGGGGAAGGGTGCAGTTGGGAAAGCTATGACCATGGATGCTGACAAATGGGGCCTGGGCACATGCCTGACACAGGGAAGTTAGCAAGGAGGACAGTACAATGGGCCAAGCTATCCCATTGTTGCATCTGCTACAGGACCAGCTAAAGAAGGTGTCTGAAAGATATGCACTCACAGGTATGAACGAAAACAGAGAAGTGCATACCTTGGTTGAGAGCTTACTCTTTCACCTGGTTTGTCATGGAAGGCTGCCAAATGACAAAATCTTGTCCAAAAAGTACATTTGTGCCACACAACTTAATCCATGGCACAAATACATTGTGCCCACTTTTATTCCTTTTTCTGAAGAGGATGTTTCAAGATAGAATAGGTGGATTTTTGAGCAAGCCAGAGATCTGGAAGAAGAACGTCTGGAACCTAGAAACCCACTCTGCATTCAACTTCCAAAGAGGGCAGCCTTGTCTCACAGCAACCAAAACCAGCAACCAGAACAGCGGCAACAACAGCAACACAAGGATCAACCTCTACATTGGACTGGTATCAAATGGCAGGGCTTATGTCCAGTGCAGAGACAATGGTAAAATAGGTCAAGCAGGCAGCAGCACCAATGACCATTCAGAGGATATTCCAGGAGTATCTGTGTGATCCAAAAGAGGTCTATGTGGATCAAAACCCATTGATGTATTGATATGGGAAGATTCCACAATGGCCAAGGCTCAGCAGGCTGGCAATGCTGTAGCCAGTGTGTCTGCAGAGCATGTGTTTAGTGCAGTTGGTGCAGTTGTTATAGTGAGATTGACCATGATCAAAATGAACCAACATTTTGTACCACACAATTGGACAATTCCTGAAACAGTCCTGGAGGAGGATTGGTCAGAATCAAGTGTGTTAGCTGACCAACTTCTGGTGAACCACTTGAGTTTGAGGACAAACTCCACTTCCTGGACTAAGTATGCCAGTGCCATCATAGAACTTTACAATCATTTCTCATTGCACTAATTTCTTTGCCAAAAAAAAAAGCGATAAGTAGCTAGTGGAACATTATGTTTGTGTCCGATTTATGCTATTTTTTGTCACATATATGGCCGGATTGAAGTTATACCACTGTACAGTGTAGAAACCTCCTCATTTCCTTCATGGCATTGGAGACAATGCATGCCTCCCTTGCATGCCTTTACTTTTTTGCAGCACTGAACAGGGCTGTCCCCGAAGATCGTTGTTTACAGGAGTGCCAATACCAAATTCCAATGTGTTGCCTGCATCCAAGATGCAATTGTGTACCTACTACCAAACCTAACCATGCTTGGATTGGAAGAGCTAACTACAACTATTGCAACAATTAATGGGTGATTGTGAGTGATGATTGATGATTTATGTGGTGTGGTGGCAGACAATGAGCGAGGGTGTTCAATTAATAATAAACTTGATTTTGATGTATTGCATTATTTGGTGCCTGATGGGTGATCATTCTTCCTGAAGGTGATTGGCCTTTACAAATGTACGTAGCAAATATTTACTTGTACGGTCCACTCCTAATCTATTTTTTTATCATCACCTTAGAAGGGTTGCCCCAAAAGATTATTTGACTTGCAAGACTTTCAAATTCCAATGAGTTGCTTACATCAAAGAGGATATACGATTGTGTACCTACCACCGTACTTGGATTGGAACAGGTAACTATTGCACCAATGAGTGATATATTATTGAGTGATTGTGAGGGATAATTGATGATTCATGTGGTGGCAGACAGCGAGGAAGGGTGTTCAAGTAATTTGTTAACTTGTTTTCGATGTTTTGCAAAGTTTGGGGACTGATGGGTGATCAGTTTTCCTGAAGGTGATTGGCCCTTTTACAGTTAGTGAGATTTACTTGTAAGGGCCACTCCTTTTTTTCTGGTTCTTCAGAGACCAGACTAGTAACTTTAGTTAACAAACACAAACCCATACAAAATACTACAATTCTGTTTATCAACTTGTTCTTCAACAGCAGTGCACTACACATCTATCTTGCTTGGGTCAGGAGGATGATAGAAAGACTCATGGTGGGACTACCTCACCAACAGCTAGAAAAAGAAAGGTATTGACTTCAAAGGGAAACCATGACTCTGAGGCCTAGTACTCAGCTATGTGAAATGGAGAGGGGGTCTGATTTGAGAAATGCTGCTGATTGTGTGTGTTGCACTGGTGTCAAAAAAGAAACTCTGAGTCCTCTTATTGTTTGTTCTGCCTCTGATTCTTATCAGTACACTCCTTATGAAGCTTAACTTCCTTCTGTCCTTCTCCTTGACTACAGTACAGTTTCTGTTTTACAATCTGCAGACCCTGGTCTCCTGCATGAGCGAAAGCTGAGTTCAACATTTCTGCTTACCTCCCAAACCGGTCCAGACAGGCACCCTAGAGTCACAGCTATTACCGAAAGGAATGGAGATGCCCCACCCAATTTTACAATACAGTATCATATTTCTTTTAATAATCATGTTTTTATAACTAGGTGGGCTCACTCCACCATAATTGGATATTTTCAAACCTAAAAGGGGGAACATATAATTATCTGATAACTTGGGCCTCTGGGAAAGAGGACTCTTTGTAATGCATTTAACTGTACTGTGTCATACTCATTTCTTTGTTTCCTTCCAAAACAGATTGATGATGATGATGTGCTGCTCATTGCCCAGATTAATATTATCCCTGTGAAGTTTTTTTCTTTATCACAACTTTCCGCAAATCCCCTTTCCCATCCATTCATCCAACCCCTAACCCTCTTCCCCGGGGCTGGGTGATTTATTTGGTCTGACTTTATTTACACCTTAAATGGATCAAACTTTTGGATGGTAATATGTGGTGAAAGCGACACCAACTCACTGCAGGATCTTATATTACCTAAGCAATAGTCCACACTGGCCTCATTTAGCCACCCACACATAAAAGTGATCCATATTTTAGATATATAAGAGCATTAGTTGTAGGCATCACCATTCAGTTCTTGTGTCGCATAAACACTTCACCTTGTCCACTCCATATTTGAGTCCATTTTTCATGACTCAAGGATTTCGTAACTTTAGTTTTAATTACAAGTAAATTTTGCTATGTCTTTGTTATGTTATCATAATCAGTTATTCTTTGCTGTACCATGTCGTAGTCTGGTCTCAGTTAGTTTAGTTGCCTGTGATGGATAATCCTTCTAATTAATCCTACAGTTGGAGCTCACCTAGAAGAAGACATACAAAGGTTAGAGGCAGCTCACATCTCGGAGTAAGAAAGAGCTGGTCTGTGGGTGAACAAATATAAGGCAATTACCTCTGCGAGGCCAACAAAGCAGGGAAAATCCTAGCCTCCTACCTAAAACATAAAGAAAGGAAACATACCATCTCATAATCACCGACTCACACAGTACCGCACACACAAGGCACAAGGAGATGCTAAGAACTTTTAGAGAGTTCTATGGCGATTTATACAAAAACGACCAATCACTAGACCAGACAGGCTGCACAGCCTTCCTAAGACAAACTAAATCTACAGAGGTTAATGAACGAAGAAGCGCAGACACTGGGATGAGAAATTAGCTCAACAGAAATTGTTGCGGCGGTAAAGTCTCTTAAAGATAATAAGGCGCCGAGGCCAGACGGATAAACGGCCGCCTTCTACAAAACGTTCCTTACATACCTGCACCCTACAATGAAAAAAGTGTTCAACCACTGCGAGGGGACAGGAGCGGTCTCACATACCATAACAGAGGCTAACATAATAGTTATTCCAAAGGAAGGCAAAAACACACAACAGCCCCAAAACTACAGGCCATCTCACTAATCAATGTCGACTGCAAGGTTTACACCAGAATATTAGCCTCAAGACTAAACGCTGTTCTCCCACGTCTGATAAGTAATTCACAGGTGTG
The DNA here is from genome assembly GCF_964263255.1 of Lissotriton vulgaris. Classification (NCBI taxonomy): domain Eukaryota; kingdom Metazoa; phylum Chordata; class Amphibia; order Caudata; family Salamandridae; genus Lissotriton; species Lissotriton vulgaris. The sequence goes on from NC_141690.1 coordinate 76,230,678, forward strand.
ATTCCTAAAGACGCGAATGTCAAATGATAACACCAGACTCCTATGCCACATACTGGAGAGGGCCACCAGGATTGAAGAACCAGCAGTAATGATTACACTAGACGCAGAGAAAGCGTTTGATAGGATATCCTGGCACTTCCTCGAGCAATGTATGCGGTCATACACCTTGGGAGACCTATATACTCGGAAAGTGATGGCTCTAAATGAAAACCAACAAGCTTGTATATTAGTCAATGGGGCGGTCTCAGAACCATTCACCCTACAACAGGAAACATGACAGGATTGTCCCCTGTCCCCCTCGCTCTTTCTGCTGGCCCTAGAACCGCTGATCCGGCACATCGAGGCCAACAAGGAAATGAGGGGAATGACCATACGAGAGCTCACAGTTAAACTAGCGGCATACGCTGATGACATCCTCATAGTCACAGAGAGTCCCAACTCCTCCATCACGGCCCTCATGGAGACCATAGAGTGGTACTCAACCCACTCTGGCTACAAGCTGAACAAGGATAGGTCGGAGTGCAAGCCACTAAACATCCACACCACTAGAGATATACTGGGGAGCTCAGGCCTCGCATGGCAAACTGGGTTCATCAAATATCTGGGCATACAGTTCAGCAAAGAACTCAAATCAAAACTCGACCAAAATGAAAAACTACTACTAGAAAAGACAAAGACATTGTTGGAGGCCTGGTCAACTAAATTCCTGACATGGTGGGGGAGAGTAGAAACTATATAGATGATGATCACCCCAATGGTCAACTACCTGGCTGGTATGCTACCACTAGTGCTCACGGACGAGTTCCACCACAAAATGGACAAATTGTTCAACAAATTCCTTTGGTGGGGGAAAAGGGCGGGATTAAGCCTAAAAAACTAAGACTAAACAAAAAACTGGGAGGTGTAAATGTGGCAAACTTCAGAGCATTCCAAACTGCCTTTCTAGCGAAACAGGGGGCCTACTGGGTCCTGCCTAGCCAAGATTACACGCCGGTCTGGCTCAATATTGAGAGAGCTATACTAGACAATCTGGAGCCAATAGCGCTCCTGACAGCCAATAAACAGGCACTAGCGGCAAACCCAAAATTAAAAAACACCAAGAATGCCCTGCTTAAAGTAGATCAAACAAAAAATGGAACATGGCGTGAAGACCTTAAGGTGGGAATCAATATGGGCAAACACAAATATAAAGTATAGGGGAAAACCGCTCTCCTTAGACGCATGGAAAAGACTGGGTATCTCATACCCAGCACAGCTGGAAGAGGGAGGAACCCCCGTCTCCTTCAGCATGCTAAAAACAAAGTACAATTTACCAGACATAGAACTGTACAACTTCCTTAAAATCAAAACAACCCTTGCCAAAGCTAAAATATCAAAGCACAAACCCTCAATCATCCAATACATGATGAATATCAACAAATTAGGACATAAAGTATCACACCTTTACAAACTACTAGGTCCCAGTTCCTCCAAACTTAACGACAAAACAACTACTTACTGGGAGAAAGAACTCGGAACCACACTCAGCGAAAAGCAGCGCCACCTGCTCTGGGCATGCCCCATGCAAAACAAAATCTTCCCGGCTTTAGCGCAGACTAAATTCTGGTTCCTACACGAAACATACTGGGCGCCATCACGCCTTGTGACTCTGGGGCTGGGGGAAAACGACCAGTGCTTGAATTGTGACAAGGATAAGGGAGACTTTACTCACCTTATCTTCCACTGCCCCAAGGTTAAAACATTTTGGGAAAAAATGTTCACCTTTATAAATAAAAAACTAGAATACACACTAAAATCAGACATTGCTACTCTTGCCACCGCATTCATGACAGAAGAGATCCACTCAGAGCAAGACAGAGACCTGTTGGATCTCCTATTAACAGCGGCACTCAAAATAGTACTCATCAACTGGAAAGACACCTCCAAGGCAACCTTCAAGGGCTGGCTTAACTGGGTGACGGACCTTCGAGGCGCTGACAACACCGCCCTCAGAAACTCACCATGGAGACAAGCCAACAGGGGGATGTTGACGACCTTGGATGAGCTCTTAGACCCATACGACCCGCCATGAATATACACCAACAAAGCCAACAAGTGGCTCTACACCACATCCCCATAGGACCTTTCCTTTCCTCTTAAAACCAACAATTGGATATGGGGCAGCCATGCATATATACTCTGGAATTGTACCACGGATAACACAGCAAATGTGGCTTCAACCTTGTCCGACTATGTGCTGATGTTTTATATGTTTTATGTTATTTGTTTTGAAAAACAAAAAAAGATATTTATCTGCAGATAAGTAATTGTTTATCTAGTTTGTTGTAGGCCATCTAGGTCCTGGTAGCATCCCACTAATGGTCAAGATAGTTACAGAGATTAGTAAGACAAGCATATATAACTAACCATTGTACAGTTTTATAAACAGATTTAAAAAACAGGCTGTGCAAAAAGGCAGCAGTGCACAGTAAAAGTAAAACACAAATAAACTACTTCAAGCATAAAATGTGGCAAAACAGTTTTCCCCTTTAATATTTTTTTTAAAACCACCCTCTCCACCTACAACAGGCCTACTGCTTACCTCAAACAAATTGTCCCATTCCCAACCTATGTCCAAGCAAAAGCCTAAAATAAAACAACCAGTCCCAAATCCCTTTCCACCCTCTGCACCCGCAGGTCTGTCCTCCCAAAAAAAAGGCCTTGGAAGAGGGTATTGTCCATACGGATCTGGAACTCCTCCAGGCTCTGCTTTATGCTCTATAGCAGGCATGATAGCCAGTGTGTCAGGTACTTTGCTACTGTCTGCAGCAGGTGTAGCTGTAGTTGACAATTATTTATCTTTAATTCCAATGGACCCGCTCTTCGCCAAATGCCTTTCACTGACTATAAAGAGGCAGATGCATAATAAATAAAATACTACGTCACACACATCAAGTATAAAAGGTGGATATTATTATCCTGTCTGCCTTAAGCAGACGGTGGGGAAAACAATGCACTGCACTACAGGGAAAGGAATGGGCTGCATAGATTGTATTTGGCACATTTGTCATAGAGGGTCCCATACGCCAAACTTGAAAGAAAATCAGGCACTTAGTCCCACTTTAATTTCTGGCCTCACCAACCGCCACACGTTATTTCAAGCAGATTTATTTACTGGGCAGTCAGGAAAGGAAAATTGACTTAATCTACTGCAGTGCACGTTTGAGGGATTAGGCAGCTAAGTTGAGCTTTTCCTAGAGAATAGAGCAGTGTCAGTGATCATTGATTCGTTATGTTCCTACACTTTGGCTTATTCAGTCACTGTAGTTGACAAAAGGGACAGAGTTGAAATAAATCTGTTATGGGAAACAATTTAATATATTTTGGAATCACTTCAATTGGCCATAGAAATGTGACACGTGTCAAAAAAGGGTTTTCCTATTTTTTAGGCATGCTGGAGGTGAGGTGACCTTAGGAAAGAATAAAGTAGTGAAGTACTAAGAGGTGACTGGATGGGCAAAGGGAACACATCTTGTGTGTTTGGTTTCTAATGCATTGAAAACTTTGTAAATGCCTTAATAACTGAAGTAGATACACTTTGCACAGCCAACACTACAGTCATGAATTGAACCATACTACACTTCAGGCATTGGTAGTGAAATGCCATGGACAGGGAGGGGAATGGTGAATGATGATGAGTGGGATACATATCTGCCTCACTTAACAAATAGTTTGTCAACAGATTAGAATGACAATTAAAATACCCCCCACTGTGAACGATAGCTTTAATAATTATAAAACAATGGGCCACATGCATCAATCTAGGATTTTGCATTTCCTAAATAGCGAAAATTAAGGAATCGCTATTTAGGAATTTCAAAATCCTATGCATCAAGAAATCCTAATTTTTTTTAGGATTTCTTAAATTTTGGAATTTGCAATTCCTTAATTGCGAATCACAATTAAGGAATGGCATTACAATAATTCCTATGGGCCTAGAGGCCCATAGGAATCAATGCCGTTTTGCATTTCTTTTTTTAGGAAATCGCAATTTGTTGATGCATTGCAAGGGTGCAGAGGGGGGTCCCCCCCCCGCACCCCTGAAATGTATTTTAAAGTGCATGTTTCACACACACATGTCCTAAGGACATGTGTGTCTGTAACATGACACTTTTCAAAATGCATTTTTGTGCTTTTTGAAACAATTTCGCAAATTAAAACGAGGGTCAACCTCGTGTTAATTTGCACTTCCTATTTCAAAAATCGCATTTTTTTTAAAAATGATGCATTGCATTTAAGGAATCGCACAAATGCGATTCCTTAAATGCATTCTCATTTTTAGGAAATGAAAAAAAAAACAATTTTTGAAAAAATGTTTCATGCATCCCAAAAACGTATTTAGGAAGCGCAAACGGCCGAATTTACCGATTCGCAACGTTTGCACTTCCTAAATAGGTTGATGCATGTGCCCCATAGCAACTGTATCAGATGATCATCTTATTTTACCTTTGTGAATTGGGCCCATTGTCTTTTAGTGCAATAGCATCAATGGCTGCAGAGAGGCCGGTAGGACTGAGGCCAAGTCAATGGGCTACTAACATTAAGGGTGACTACATCTTCTAAATGCTCACCCCAAATGTGAGATGGTCATATCCCTGAGCCTGACTGGAGGAGTCCCACCATCTTCAAGATGGTGGGCACTGAAAAGTGTACTTCAACTCGCCTCCAGCAGCTGAGGGTTGGAGTTGGCAAAGGGTGATACACCTCCTATTCTTTTTATGTTTTACTGCCTGTCCTCAGGCCAAAAAGAGGGTGAGGACTATAAGGTTGTCTGCTCCCTCTAACAAGAGTGGCTTGGGTCACATTACAAAGGCAGCATGGACTTCGAAGCTTCCAGCCCTAGATGGCTCTCCCTGACCTGGGGGAGGTGTGAACACCTCCAACCAGGAAAGGCATTGTTCTCGGACGCCGATTGATCAGGCGCATCTTCCATGAGGTCAGTGCCCTGTCTGGTGGTAGCACACTAGCTCAGGCTAGTCTGTGACCACACTAAGGATTGGTGAGTTCCAGGAGAACCCTCTAAGGGGTCCTCTGTGTGGACTTTTTAATCAATCTAACACAGGAACCAGTGCAGGTTTATTATGCTGAGACGTTTGGTACCAAACGTCCATATATTTCAGCGCAGAGATTATGGAACTAGGGAACTTGTATGGATGAGTGTCCATCCTATTTACTTACCATGGCTTCCCTGGTCACAGGAGATGTCGTTCACGCTGCCTTAGGGATAAGGCCTGCAAGAAGGGTGTAATACCTATATCTCATGAGGTGTCTATGGGCATGGCACAGAAGGATGTGTGCCATACACAGTCACACTTTTTGTCTGCACCAAGACATGCAGGCTGCATTGGAAGTGTGTGTGTGCTTAATGAGGGGTCCCTTAGGGTGGCACAATTCATTCTGCAGCCCTTAGGGACACTCTTTAACCACAAGGCCCTTGTTATCAGGGGTACCATTTATAAGGGACTTATATGTGAGCTAAAGGGGTGCCAATTATGGCAACAAAAGATACAGTTTAGGGAAGGGGACCTGCACAGGGCACCCGGTTGGCAGTGACCCTGCGCTCATCTAGTCAAAACTGCATTACTTTCCAGGCAAGAAGTAAGGGCTATCCATGTCCAAAAAGAGCCACTTTCCTGCAGTCTGTTTCATGGTAATGCAGCCTTATTTGACTGGGAGTTGTGCACCAAGAGCTACCATCACAGTGGTAGAGGTTTACTGCCGTTGCCATGAGTCCAGTGGCACAAGTGCAATGGTAGAATCAAATTTGTTTTCTTTTTATAAGAATCAGCAGTCTGAACAGGCCTTTTGTCCTGCATCATTGGAGTGGTGCTTACTAGCCCAGTCATTCAAAGTTCAGATGCTGAGTACTTAACTCATCCTTGGCCTACACTTGCATATGTGTTTTGGGATGTATGTGTTCTATTATATTCTTTATTTGTAATCAAGGGCTACACAATTGCCATGGTAGCATTGTGGCTACTAGGAGGAGCCACCCTTTCCTTGAGAAATGAAAAGAGGGTCTCAGCACACATTCTCCATTGTCCAATACTTAAATTAACGATGAGACACTGACAAGTTGTTGTTTTTACTTTATAGGTGTTCCTGGCATTTTGAGTCCCCAATCATTTCTTCCTGGATTTTATGCTAGATCCCAGGTCCCTGTTTGTGCAAGGTCCAGCACTGTAGAGAGGAGGATTTATAACCTATTTGCACAAGCAGGCTGTTGGACTCCCTGTCAAACCTTTACAATCTTGTGTTAGCTTCCCAGTTGAACAACTTCCTGCGCTGTGGGAGAGATGGTCTTTTGTCTTGTGAGGAGCGAAAGTCTTCATTCTGTGTGGGATATTCCAGTATGTGAAGGCTCTGTGAGCTCTCCTTTCATCTCATACTGGAACCTGGCTCCGCATCAGCAACTTCCAACACTGTAGGAGAGAAGGGCTACTTTTGGCTGCTCTGGGGTGTGGAGGAGCTCTCAGGATTAGTAATGTCTCTTACAACTTTAGCCTTCCTTATTTACTGTAGGGCAGAGGCTTGTGTTAATGAATAAAAAAGAGAATATTGAGGTATGGGATATAGTATAGTTAGAGATGCAAGGAGCATGGGTGGATCTTTTAGAGAATACTGTTAAGTAGTGAAGGCCTCGCAACAATAGGATGCTATACATAGAGCAGTATTGCAAGTGACCTTTTCGTACCATAGCATGGAAACTGACATGAGATACGCATGGGTCCACTGATGTGAAATGGGAACAACCCACAAGTTAAATTTGTGCAAATGTAAACTTACAACATTAATTTCAATGTTCACAAAAAGAGCTGGAAATGTGCATTTTACACTTGCACTACTGTATACAGAGTGCAAAATGTGTGTAGATTCCGGTCAATCCTTATTGATAGAAAAAATGCTGAACTATGTGCTTGACGTGTTAATCTTTCCCTCGCAACATTAATATGACTTTCTAAAGCTCACCCATCTCTTCCTTTTTCTACCTCTCTTAAATATTATACGTAAGTTTTGTTTGCTATTGGTGCATGTATCACAATCGACATTTATATCTCAATATGGGAATAAGCTGGACTTGCATCTCACTCTTTTTACTGTTATCTCTCAATTCTTAATTTTATCAATAAAATAATTAATACACAAAATAAGAAGGTGGAGGAATATCACTGGGCGAATTTAAATGCAGGCAGTCAACAGAAATGTTTCCTATCTGCATTGCACGCCCCTTATTGCACTGCTCCTAAAATATATGCTGCTTAGATTTTAGGAGTCTGGGTCAAGTGCATCATCGTTCAGATGGATGGTTGTCCAGAAACTTTGTCTTAATTTCATCATTACAATGTCAGTATAATCGTGGAAGTATTTACGTGAATGTGGAGTTTGCCATTTAAAGGTTTTACAAACACATAGCAATTGTTGGAACACAGAAACTGACAAAAATGTATGCCACAAAACTGTATATTCAATTATTTTGCACTTTAAGATAGAGAAGAGCAATTTAAATCACAACTACATGTATTAAAACATTGTAGGGCATATTTAAAAGCTCCTATTGCCACCACAGCATCACTTCTAGTTACGTTGTGGTGGCGATAGGAGCTTCGCCTTATTTACAAGGTAGTGTTGAGCCACTTAAAGTGGCTTAACGCTGTCTTGTAAATAAGGCCCCCTTTCACACTACACTTAGCGTGAAAGGGGCGGATAATGGGTGTTGTGGTGGGTGCTACACTGCAACACCCATTGATTTTGACACTGTCCCCTATTTACAAGGGTAGCTTAACTAGGAGGCAGCGGCAAAATTTAGACCAGGGAAAACTTCGTCTTAAACAGGTGAAACCATCTCCTCCTAACTAGATTTCACTCTGGCAACTCTTCCTTTGTGATATCATCAAATCATTTACATTGGGCAAAAATGGTCGAAATTACCACCTACCGCAAGAAGTGACGCTAAGGGCAACTAGAGGGAACAACATAGAAACAAGGATAAGCACTGTGACCGAGTACACCTTGGATTATCAACGAATAAGGTGTAAGCTGGTCAAGATGAAAGAGCTATCAACAAGTGCAAAGGAACTCATACATCAAGAAAACGGGCAACAACCGTTACAACGCAACTATTACAACAAACTACTTTTACAACGCAACTACTACAACGCTGGATCCATTACAACGAATGCCTTTACAACGCATGACATTACATCGCAGATGCTATTACAACGCATGCCATTACAACGTAAGTATAGGTAAGTATATCATTTTATTAAAACATTTATTTTGTTTAAAAAACATTTATTTAATTAATTATATATTACTAATTTAATACATATTGATAACAAAATTATTATTTTTTAAAAATGTACTATAAATACATTTTATAAATTAATTTAAGTAATTTTATTATTAATTAAAAAAAGTTATAAAAAAAAAAAAGTAATTTTTACCCCTACACTATCCAGCACTTACCCTACTATTACACCCCCCTGGAGTTAGAATAGTAATTTTTACCCCTACACTATCCAGCACTTACCCTACTATTACACCCCTCTGGAGTCAGAATAGTAATTTTTACCCCCACACTATCCAGCACCTACCCTACTATTACACCCCCCTGGAGTTAGAATAGTAATTTTTACCCCTACACTATCCAGCACTTACCCTACTATTACACCTCCCTGGAGTTATAATAGTAATTTTTACCCCTACACTATCCAGCACTTACCCTACTATTACACCCCCCTGGAGTTAGAATAGTAATTTTTACCCCTACACTATCCAGCACTTACCCTACTATTACACCCCCCTGGAGTTAGAATAGTATTTTTTACCCCTACATTATACATCACTTACCCTACTATTACACCCCCCTGGAGGTTGAATATTATTTTTAAACACCTACACTATTTAAAAAAAAGATATATATATATATATATATATATATATATATATATATATATATATATATATATATATATATATATATATATATATATATATATATATATATATATTTACAAATATATATATAAAAAAATGTAATTAAATAAATTACATTAATTAAATATTTACTAATTACATTTTTATTTAAAATATATACTTACCTATACTTACGTTGTAATGACATGGATTGTAATAGCATCTGCGATGTAATGTCATGCGTTGTAAAGGCATTCGTTGTAAAGGATCCTGCGTTGTAAAAATTGCGTTGTAATGGTATGAGTTGTTAAAGTATGCGTTGTAACTTCATACATCCCAAGAAAACAACCTGACTATAAACCCAATTGAAACTTGGGAGGTGTTCACAATGGCCCTCAGGACAAAATATGCCACAAAACCAACGATTTTAAAAGGGATTTCTCTGTGCCCCTTATCAAGAAAGCCAAACTCACCTGAGATAAATGTATTTAAACGGAAAATAAATCAAATTTTAAGTTCGCCCTAAGTTGGCAGGGTATGCTCAGACGTGAGTCCCTTGCTCACTTGGCCACTGGATTCAAGATAGCCTGGCTGATGAGGATTATGAATCCGAAACCGGTCCCAGGATGCTTGTTTCTGGTACAGGTAAGACATGGTTTGACAGTTCGGGCTGGACTGTTCCCATATTATTGTTCACCTGGTGACAGGAAACTTTTAATTTTTAACCTGTATTTTAATATGTGTTTTAATGATATTGATTTGATGTATACAATAATGTACTGTACTGAATAAACCATGTCTTTTTAGAAATTTCGTTTTGTAAACAGTCCTTAGTACATCAACGTGTTATCTATGGATATTATGTTGTTGACATAGTGTGCGCACAACGTGACACACTCCTCACCACCACTGCCAACATCCATCACACCCCACTCTTGCCAGGCCCATAAAGTCACATAATGTGGTTATATTGTCTAGGGCGTAGATTTTATTCACTTCAAGCAGGATAATTCAAGACAACCACTACATGGATGTAAGTAAACTACTTGGATACACAGAATATACATGTTGCACCCTCTAGTGATATTTTCATGTCAAAGGCACTAAGATATCAAAATAATTATTACATTTCAGAAAAGCATTAAGCTGTCCATCCTCATGAAAACACTACTGCACACATTCTGCCAGCAGGCCACAATGTGCTACAGCAAACAGTTGCATTATCTGAACCAGAGCATGGCATAACGCACAGGCTCTCAGAGGTACCTGAACAATGTCAAAACTTTCCAGCACACACCTATCAAATACATAAAGACATTAGAATTGTCATCACAGGTGAGCATAGCCTTATGTTGTTCGTAGTCTTGACACCTCTGCTGCGCACCTTGTGCCGGCAGGCCACAGCGTGCCGCAACAAACAGTTACCTTACTTGAAATCCAGGGCACCGCATAGCGCATCGGCCCTCCGAGGTGCCTGAACACAGGCAGTCTCCCCAAGATTCATCTCAGTCCTTAAGTGACGTGTTCGAGCAGTAGCGTTGATGACCACCGGCAGGCGGGTCCCCATTTTTACCGCCAATCCATTGCACACTTCAATCCTACCCCGTCCTGGGGTCTATTCAGTCACTCAACCTCCTTTGTTGAGCATGCCCCTTCGTTGTTAATTGTCAGCGCTCTGCCAAAGGGCGAGAAGCTACCCGGCGCACACGCCCTCCCCCCCCCACCGGCGTTCACTGTGCTCCCGAATAGCCCCCAAAATTGTATGGATGAATATCTCTATTCCTTTTGTCGACAGGTGCTCACCATTGTGATGGAACAGTTCAGTAGACCCCGGATGAAGCAATCTATGCTGTATCGTACCCATTGAAGGGCCACTAAGAGTTTATGTATTGAAGAATTCAATTTCCGCACAGAGTCATTAATGGCCTTCACCGAGGCCCCACCCAGCCAGAATGACCTTGGTATCACCTCTGACCACAATATCAATGTTGTAGGTAGATAGTTTCGAATCCTAGCCAGGACTGAAAACAAGGCCTCTCGAACTCCTAGTCTGCCTAAAGGCAACATGTTATTCCCGCCCACATGAATCACCAAAACGTCCGGGCGAGGCATCTCTCCGGATTCTACCGCTTGTTGTGGGTGTAGCAAAAGATCCTGTAACCGTAGTCCCCGTACCCCAAGCCAGTGATGTGTAAACCCAGCCGCCCCTTGTGCTGCCTCCAAACCGGACCCATGAAATTGCTGCTCCGCACTGCAAATCAAGGAATGCCCACACCAACAAATATGCACTGTTTTGCGGGAAACAACTGTAACAGAGAGAGAATTGGTATTAAGACCAAGATTGAAGGCACCCTGAGCATCACTTCTTCCCTGAAACAAGACTTGGCCGGACATACCGATGAAAACAATCTGACTGCCAACGACCCACTTTTTTGATTGCATCTGCTGTCAATCCCATCGCTGCTGCTGTGGTGGCCGCCCCTATGCGAAAAGAATGGGAGCTAAACTGCGTGGAATCCTCACCTAGATGTGCCAACGCTTTCCTAGAAACCTGGGTAAACTGATACCTTGTCATTGGCACGCCATCTTTGTGCACTAGAAGCCTTGTTGAGTGGTCCACCGGGCGTACTTTAAGATATTCCCGTGTCAATGCTACTGGACAATATGCAACTTGATGAGCCGCAAACAATTTCACCCAAGTGCCTCTCGCGCAAGAGTCTGTCTTTGACCGCTTGATACATATGTGGACTGCCCCTTCTTCTAGAACGACATCTGCCAGGCCTAACCCACCTCCCCCCTGTTTGGATGATGCCACCAGCTCAGAGACACGTAACGCCCCAAAAAAGGCGAGTGAGTAGGCCAGACTGAATAGCTTTACCTCATATTGACACCGGCACACCGACTGTAAGGCCCCCCAAGCTTACCCAACCTTTCAACATTTATAGGTAGCCTAGTGTCTCGTGCTCCCGGTGCCAAACGCTCCCAACCCCTAATGGCCTTTTGCACCCTAAAATCTTTAGTGGGATCCCTAACACCATGCAAACCTGCGAAGAAAGCAATGGCAGACATCTGCCTCCGCACTAAGGAGAGTGACCTTCCCTGCTCCTTCTGGCCCACCAGAAAACCCAACACACCTTCTGGTGTGAAACGCTTTTGCTCCGTGTCTGCTCTGAATGTCGCATTGTACACCCCCCAAGCCCTCTCGTACATACGTTTTGTCTGGGGTGCCATTGCTGCTGTAATTAGGTCTGCCGCAATGGGGCACCTAGCCTCATAACTCCTCTGGGAACTCCGCCATCACTTCGTCTGCCTGAGGCCATGGTGCCCTGAACTCTGCCATCTTAAATCGAGAAAAGCGTCAGCCACTGTATTATCCACACCAGGTACATGTTTGGCAGGAAAATGCACGTTATGCAAGAGACACAGGCGAACAAGCGTCTTCAACAACCGCAGAACCATGGGGCAACTTGCGCTCTGATTATTAATGGCCAACACCGCAGACATACTGTCTGACCAAAACTTTACTCTAGTGTTCGCTAAAGAAGGCCCCCAAATGTGTAAGGCAACAATGATAGGGAACAATTCTAAAAAGGTAATGTTGCGTGTAAGCCCACACTCAACCCATTGCTCCGGCCAATGTTTCATGCACCACTTAGAACCTAACACTGCTCCCAAACCGATGCCGCCCGCTGCATCCGTATAGAGGTTTAACTCAGTGTTGTTGCACTCAGGCTGCTGCCACAAAAGTGTACCATTGAAGTTATCTAAGAACTCCCTCCATGACTCTAAGTCCTCCCTAACATCTGTCGACAACCTTATGTGATGGTGCTTAGCCTGTAAGCCAGACATTGCTCTAGCTATGTTTTTTGAAAAAACTCTCCCCATGGGAATCACTCTTAGGGCAAAGTTCAATTGACCTATCAAGAACTGCAGCTGATACAAAGTAACCTTCCTGGCTGAGATGCAGGCGTTAACCGCCTCCCTGAATGACTGCACCTTTTCCTGAGGCAATCTACATTCCCCTGCCACTGAATCTATCACGATACCTAGGAAGCATAGGCAGGTGGTAGGCCCTTCTGTCTTGTCTGCAGCTAACGGAACCCCCAGCACCTGGGCAAGCTGACGGAAACCTTGCAGTGCCCTCCCGCATGCTAGATCATCAGGGAGACCCATGAACAGGAAGTCGTCCAGGTAATGTACCACATCATCTGACGACACCAAGTCCCTGACAGCCCATTCCAGGAAACGGCTGAATGTCTCAAATACAGAGCATGCAGTGGAACATCCCATGGGCATGCACAAGCCCATAAAGAACTGTCCCTCAAACGTGAAGCCCAGCAAGCAGGTATCCTCAGGGTGGATGGGAGGGAGGCGGAAGGCCGATTCTATATCTGATTTGGCCATAAGCGCCCCTTTGCCTAATCTCTGCAATTTTGCAATGGCCTCGTCAAAGGTGGTGTACCGTACCGTGCATAAGGCCTGATCCAAACCATCATTTATCGATAGCCCAATGGGGTGCGACAAATTATGAATCAAACAAAATTTGCCCGGCTCCTTCTTTGGCACCAACCCCAGTGGTGAACAGACTAAAGATACACAAGGTGGAGAATTAAAAGGCCCCGCCACCCTGCCCGCAAGCACCTCCTTCATAATCTTGTGCCGGACCACCTCCCGCTGTTGCAGGACTGACTGTTGATTTTTTGGCGGGACTGATGAAGGGGGTACGCGGGAAGGAATGCGGAACCCATCCTTGAAACCATAATACAGCATGTATGCATCTTTGACATTATTGTATTTACTGAGAAGGTGCGTGAGAACATGCATCCGTATTGGTGATGGACGCTCGGGACTAATACTTTGGCAGAATGCTCTTAAAGGGTTTGCTTGCCTTGTTTTTTAAAGCACTTGAACTCCGGATGTCCTTGCCCCCCACAGAATGAACAAATGTGCTTGAACTTACAGGCCGCCCCCTTGCTACATTCCTTTTTGTTGTACTGCCAGCAGGCCAATTTTTTGTCTCCCAAACTTTTGTTGAAACAAAATGATTTCCCAGGTGCTTGAGCCATATTAAACTCTGCATGCCAAATATTTATCTCTCTTTGGTCCCATGCTATCTCCGGACGGACAGCCTTCATCTGCCTAAATTTAGTATCATACTGCATCCACGCCGAACCCAGGAACTCGGAGGCCGCCCCGTGTATGAGGGACATGTACCCAAACAACTGCAGTGCTAATGATGGTGTTTTTTCTGTTAAAATCGCAGCATAAATAGCAAACCCTGTCACCCAGGTCCGCAAGGACCATTCCACCCACACAGTTTTTGGTTTAAACTCACTCTCTTTAGTTGCTTTGGGACGACTTGGAACCACCCCTGCATTGATCAGATCAAAAACGTTCACAAATTCCCCCTTGTGAATCTTGTCCCTAGTCTCCGAAGGAACATGCCAAGAAATCGCAGAAGAGGGGGTCAGCACCAAGGATGTAGACCCAAATATTAAAGGAGTCACCACTGGGGGTGATTGTACTACGCTTGCCGCAGTTGCAGTCAGCGAGGGGGAAGTCTGCCCTACCCCCTGCCCCGCTGTAATTGGAGTCCCACCTGTCTGTGCCCACACTTGAGCCGCCACCGCCCCTTGTGATCCAGATACTGGCAGTGGTCCGGATAGTGGTATGGCTGGCGCCCCTCCCAACACCCCCGGGGCCTGATGTGCAACAGAGATCCCCGTCGCTTGCAAGCCCCCGGAAGTTCCAGAAGCCCCCCCTGGCCCCTGCGTCGGCAGCACCATTAACCCTGCCGTATTTCCCGGGGCTGCAAGGCTGTAGAGCTACCTGCCGCTTGTGAAACCACTGGTGCCCCACCCTGTGGTGTCTCCCCCGATGCTGCTGTTGTGGATATTGCCATAATGCTCTGCCCCACCGCCCCCACCGTCATATTGAGCACGGGCCCCTGCGCTGCTTTGTCTGTCCCACGTGCCGCCATGGCCTGAATGATTGACTCACCCCCCACCGTGGCCAACGTGTCCGGTTGTGGGTGTGACTTGTCCTGCTGCCCCTCTCTATATCGTGCAGGGACCTTCCTTTGTCGCTTTGTTGCCCTGCCATCCGGCCGCTGCTCTGGCTCTCCAGCCAACTTTTGAAGCGCTGCTTCCATGCCATGCCGCTGTGCCGCCTTCCAAAGTTCATTGAGAGCACGAAAATCCTCTTGTGCCCCGGGCTTCCCGGAAATGGGGCGAGCACGCTTAGGCTCCATGTAAGCCTGCTAGCGGAAACAAAAGACAACTGTTAACTTCATAATATCGCCATGAAACACACCCCCTACCGGCTAATGGGTACCACCCCCACTGTCCCCCCAAAATACTCGGTATTACAAGCTGCCCCATCAGTAACCCAGAACTAATACGTGATGCGTGCCTATGATCACCAAATGCTAGCACCACCTCCTAAGCGCCTTCACCAGTTTTTCTAACCAAAATCTACCTATCGCCACACCAGATCACATGTCCACTGAAACCCAGCTATGTTTTGTTAACAGGGACACCACTTTAAAATAATTGGAGGAGGGTGTGGGGGTGGAACATTTCCTGCAGCCATTGTTTAAAAATGCGCACCATAAATCAACCAACACAGCTTCCTGAATTGGCCCGCACTTCCTTCTCTGGGGCCTTGTTCCTGATACCTTCATATTATAAGTGGGACTGCGCCAGCTCTCGGGGTTAAGAGGGCCCCTCCTTACATCCTCGTTGGCCCTACATCTGATACCTTTTTTTTTTTTATAATGCGTGCGCATTTATATGGCGCGAACTCGACCCGAAGGTGCAGGAGCGCTTTAGCTGCCCTTTATAGACATTCCCCCTGCAGGCACCGGGAGAGTAAGTGATACGCCCATTTCCTCGCTGGGCCATGTGTTCCTTTGAATGAAGGCTGCTCGGCAGACCGCATTACCACGAAGCGCTTGCCCATTTCCCGCTCCCGCAGCCTTCCCCTCACTCCACGTGCATCTCTCCTTAAGTGAAACAGCCATGCACTCTCACACGACCAACTCCACGGAGGCCGTCCACGCCAGACAGCAAACCACCCCCTTGACCCTCGCATACATTCCACGAGTCCCGCCTCCCCCCTTGCCACCCACTCACTCATGAGGGTTGAAGCGCATCAAAGCGCAAGGCATAAAAGCGGAAAAGCGTATTAATGCAAAGTGCATTTCGCATACCGCCAAGGTTACCTAAAATCGCTGAAGCGGCACTTGGTCCCAAAGGGCTCATTCACATAGACATGTTTATTTAAGGAGGAGATATGGGTGGTCTGCTCCTCCGATCCTCTGTCTGACATATTCCGAGCCAACATTACAACCGCAAACAGTGTCGGAAAACACACCTTTTTCTAATACCAAAACACCCACCTGAGCTGAATAGCGCTGGGTTAATTGCCATGACTAACTGCAGCAAAAGCCAAAAGTGACACAGCTTTTAAACCCACACCCGCACATAGGGGCCAGCATACAAGCATGCCAGTATCATAGCCCTGTGATCAACCGCCGCCACTCATGGACACCCGTCTCTGCCGGCTGAAGAGAGAACCGAGGCAAGCAGTGTACACTATGATCCAGCTCGTTTTCGTGTGAGCCTGTGTACTGCTAAGCACTGTGCGCATTACTTCACCCAGGGCAAAAACCAATCGGAAAAGAATCAAGCATGCCGATTCACTGTTTGCTTTACCTTGCCCCACACTTCAATTGTTGAATAAACACATGTTCGGGCGGACCATATTAGAACCAGGCTTCACTGATTGAAGGTGAAAGCCTTCACAGGAGAAAAAGTGGAAGAAACCGTATGCACCCCCCCCCTTCTTTGTACAATAATGTAAACAGCCATAAAAATCAACCTAGCCTCTTTTCCTCAACATGACACGCTTTTCCCGCCAACCCTGACCTCCAACCCGGGACTCCCAGGCCAAAGGCGCGCTCTTTAACAATTGAGCCACAGTCACTGCCCCGATAGTTATGGTGAAACTACCGGAGGTCATTATCTTAAAGAAGCCGACTGATGAAGTCGAATGCCACTTCGCTGCAATTATCCCCATTACGCGCCTACAGTAAAGTAAATTAAAACGCTCCCAGGAGAAAACCAAAACCTAAAATACAGATAGTCATTATAAATGCTAAACCTGAAATAAATAAAACTACGCCGGCCCCCCTGAACCCACCGCGTTGTTCTTCGGCCTACGACCAAAGCTCTGCACTCTTGGCTGTCTTTTTCCGTTACTCTGCGGCTGTGGTCCAGGGAGACAAAGAGGACGTCCCCCCTCGAGGCACAGCCTTAAATACCTGCCAGATAAGATTCGGTTTCGTTTACCCCTGGATACTCCAGAAACCGCAACTTAAGCCAGTCTGGACCCCTCCTCAAACCAGCCCCCAGAGTGATGCTTGGTCGCATGGCGCAACTGAGGGAGCCCCTCCTCTAGGCGAGTGGGGCTCCTGCTCATTCTGGTACTAGTTTTATGTTCTGAGTTCTGACAAACACATCACTACCTTACTGTCAGGTTACCTGAAATTCATTGTTGTTTTAGCTCTGTTCCCCCTGTCCCACATTGGATATAAAGGAGACCTCCCTTGTTTTCTTCTGTTATCTCTGTAGAACAGGAAAAGAGGATCTAATACACATTATCTGTATTTCTTAAGTTTGATGGACTTTGAGTAAAATGGAGCCAGAAGGGAATCAGGACCTGCAGGCAGGCTGTAAAACTGTGTTGCAACCCAGAAGAGATTTAGCTAAACTGCTGTCTTGCAAAGTACTTCGATATAGTGGCTGGAAGACTAAAGCATCAGCAAGACGCAGAAGCAGAATAGCAGGCAGCTAGCATAGCTTATAGAGCACGGCAACAATTAAACTAAAGCTGGATTGTTTGCCCAAGCTTTGGCACCTTGAAGCACAAGCACTTTATCATGTCTTATTTCTTATTCATTTTAAAGATGGCCTGAATAGGCAATCCGAAGTTCAACGCTCCTTGTCCATGACTTATATATTTAGAAGGACTGTATTGATAATGGAGTTGGGACTCCTGTTTATAGTACAACATCAACAGGCTAATCTGGAAGTGCAAATTTTAATCAACAATGTATAAAGAGAGACACGGTTGATTTATGTATTTTAATGTTTGAATGTTTTAAATTTTGAGTTTAATTAACTGTACAATAAAGATTACTTAATTACTGGTCTTAAGTTTGTGAAACGAGGAGAAATGCTTTATTTCTCCTTGTTTTTGCTGTGTCCATGTGTGCTGCGTTGGGGAGTACATAGAAACATCAAAACGCAAATGATTCTTTATGTGCAGGAAGGTCCCCCTTCCCATACATAAACAATAATTTAAAGAAAATGCCGTTTTGCAACTTCTATGTGTACTACATTAAGCAGCACACTTAGAAGTTACAAAATGGCATTAAAAGATTGTTAATGTGCAGGAAAGAGGACCTTCCTGCATATAAACAATCTTCTGCTCAACGCACACACACTTGCACTATGGTGCAAGGGTGCTTGTGTTGGTAGCTAAAATCAGCGCCAGCACAGGGGGAAATGCAGGGCTGCGCCAAATTCTAATAAATATGGTGCAGCCCTGTGTTTCTAAAGTGAAGAAGCGTGTTGTTAGCCTTCTTGGCTTCTTGTAAATATGCACCTATATTTGATTAAAAGAAGAGAATGAAAAAAATCCCAGTGAAGGAAATGTATCAATATTAACAATGAGCAAATTTAAGATATCCAAGTTTCCGATTATCTTATAGTCTTTGATCTATTAAAATCTAATTAATTCATTGTAATCAGATCAAAGAATGTGAATTAGAATCTAAAGCTACTGAAATGACTCCAAACTTCCTTTCTTGCTTAGTCTTTTTTATCAATATATTTGATCAAGGAAACGAAAGCAGACTTAAAAACAGCCACAATCAACCACAAAAATGAATCTGATACTTTTGTACAAAAAGAGAGTTCAACTTGATAATTGCTCGAGTTATACTGACAATACGAGCATTATTATGACAAAATCACATTGTGGCTAGGATTTCTGAAATTCTATTTTTAAAATATTTCAATTATTTTAATAGAACATTCATCAAATGATGACGCTTACTGAATGCACGACAAAACAACATTGAATTATTGTTTACAGAGACTAATATCCCATAATTATAAAGAGGCTACAAATGCAGCTAATTAGTCAAAAGTCAATGCAAAAAGCTAAAGGCAAAAGGAGCACAAAATAGGAAGACACAACGAGAATGGGCTAGCTAGACCGAGCTGAAAGACAAACTAGTATGTAAAGTAAAGACATGCAGCTAATTGACTTATCAGTTTAACAAATTATTAAACTCCTTCCAGATCCCCTCAGAGAGTTTGTCTTGGTCATGTCAGACAAATATGACTTTCTCATACTTCCATGTACTAAATCAAAAATAATTTCTTTTTTGTCATCCACCCAGATTCATTTTCCTACAAAGCAATGTCTTCACTTCCATAACCAACAACTTTTCCCATTAAATAGATACAAGCAATCGAAAAATACAAACAATGCAATTGGTGACCCTGACACATACAACACCCGTACCAAATTCGCCCTGTGAAATACATAATCAAAAGGTGCCCTTTCTATGATGATATCTTAAAAATATGGCAATTATCCCACAACAGTAAGTCACATGACCGGTATAAGACAAGAGTTTTTGCAGATACTTGTTGTGTTCCAGTGTATGCACGCCTGTGATGTAACAGGCGTGCAGCGTGAGTGACATGTGACTGGGCTTTAATAAAGTGGGCCCCGCACGTACGTCGGCACTTGGCGACGGCGCGCAGAGCCATACAGACATCCCAGTGTCCGTGTATTATTTGATAAGTGGCCAAGTGAAGGCCTCAGTCTGTACCCCAGGTGCCCCCTGAGAGTAGGCCCCCTAGAGCTGGTCCCCAGTCATCACTGGTCCCGCCGAGACAACAACTGGCGACGAGGGCGGTCGTGCCCTCGCTGTGCACGCCACGTGTGCATCCTGGTGTGGGGCGGCTGCGAAACACCCATCCCCTCCTGCAGTGCTTGTGCCCCGAGTGCTGCACATGCTGTGCATGGAGGAGTAGAACTCTCGGCTTCTGCCATGTTGCAGGTGAGCTGCTGTGTGACCTGGCGCCCCGCTCCCGCGCACAGCGCCACCCGACCTTGCCTGCCGGCAACGGCTATCGCTGCACCTGCCCGGGCGCCACAACGTCCCTGCACCCGCCCCCAAGTCCCGTGCAGCGCCGCACCCGTGCAGATCGCGGGTGCGTGAATCGTGCTGCCTGGGTGAAGCGCCGCCGCGGTGCGCACCGGGCTGGCCTGGCCCCTCGCTGCCGCGCGGACTGGGCGCAGCCCGCCTTGCCCCACGCATCTCGCGGGCGTGCCTGCACACGGCGGACCTCCCGGCCATCCTCGCTCCGAGTGCTAAGGTGGGGCTATCGTGCTCCTGGGGAGGCGAGAGGAAGGAGTTGCATACCTGCAGGCGCTGGTGGGAGGACACAGCTCAGGCCGGCCACGAGAAAGCACATGCATTTGGTGCAATCAATCACCAACACCAACCAAGCACGAGGTGCTGCGCCCCTCATCACCTCGTCCAGAGGGGAAAGCATCAAACAGAGTCCACGACTCATCAAGCAGCTCTACAGACACAGTGACACTACACAAGAATCATGGCCACAATACCCCCCATCGAGCCGTTTGTGGTCGAAGGCTCACCATCCTCGCTGGCCCCGAAATGGAAAGACTGGGTGGACCGCCTACTCATATTCTTCGAGGCCACAAAGGTCCACAAAGAACAGAAGAGGGCCATGGTGCTCCACTTAGGAGGCAAGGACGTCCACAATATAGCCAAAACCTTGGTGGAGGCCACGCCGAAGACTCATAGTTCACTCATCAATGCCCTGAATGCATACTTTGAGCCAATGGCTAATCAGGACTATGAGAGATTTATCTTTAGGCAAGCCAGACAACTGCCAGAGGAGTCACTAGACATGTATCACGCGAGGCTGAAACGACTGGCAATGTCTTGTGGGTTCGTGGACGTCACTGAAGAAATAAGGGGCCAAATAATTCAGGGCTGCGCCTCGGCCAAGCTCAGGGAACGAATCCTGGAGGAGTCCGGGAAACCCTTAGCCGACATCCTGACCTTGGGTCGCACAAAAGAACTGTCCAAAGCTCGAGCCGCTCATATGGAGGCAGCCCTCCAAGCGCAGGTAAAAGCTTAACCGGTCAACAAGATCCAAGTAAAGTCACCGGCAAAATGGAATAAGAAGCTCCCTGGAAACTCGATGGGAGCAGTAGGGAAGTCGTGCGGATATTGCGGAGGATCATCCCATGTCCAGGCATCGGAATGCCCAGCTCTAGGGAAGAGGTGCTCAGGGTGTGGTCGGTTCAATCACTTTGAAAAGGTATGCCGATCAAAGAAATTCATAACACACAACAGAGCAGACCAGGTCTAGATATAGTGTGTGTCTATACAGGCGACTGTGGAACCGTTGGATACACATGTGGGTAAATGCTGTTGAGTCACAGAGGTTAGGACAAATCCCATCAGCCCACCCTTTTGGTGGAATCTCATCATGTGGGAATTGATGATCATTCAAAACCTTACCCGGCCTTGTGGTACCGGGAATGAATGTCAGAAATCTAACCATACTGTTCCTCAAATAATGTTAGTAAAGTGCAGTGCTCAAGTGATCGTGATGGATAAAAATGACTACCAAGACTCAGGAAACGTTCAAAAAGACGACTTGGTGTCAGAAATTAAAAACACGCCGAGTAGTTGGATACTGGAACTACCCTATGGCGCTGTGCAGGTGGGTCGACATGTTTCAGCCTATAGGGGAACTACCCCGGCTTTCTTCAGGACCTTTAATATGGAATTACTACTGCAGCTCATGGTGATTTGTGACATGAAGAACAGAAAATGTACTTAAAAGAAGTTACATATCTACCAGGAACTTTGCACTCCAATGTTCACTGTAGGAAGCGAGACATAACTTCTTCCTATCGGGAGACAAAAAATAACACAACAACACAGGGTCACCCACATACATCCGTATGGATACACAATCACTGTGTAGATGAACACACCTGCGCGAACAATTTACATTCCGCATTACACAAAAAGCATAATAGCTTAATCACACAGAGGCATTTCCTCATAGTGATACTCACCCAGCTTTGTGTGGGTGAAGACCTCACCTCACCCGGCAACCGCTCGGGAGAATGAGGCCCCGCTCTACAGTGTAGAAAGAAGACATAGTTAGCACACAACCTATACTATGCCTAACCAAATTACTCTACACACATAACCCAACATACGTGTGCTAGAAACCCATCTATCAGCACAGGAAGTTGTCTACACAGAAGCTGACATAGGGGCACTCTGAAGCCGCCCGTGCCAAAATATTTACAGGTGCCACAGGACACCGTGTAATCACTGATAGACACCTCTAAATCGCTAACCATGACACCCACTAGTGACACTAATTATACAATGAGGACTGGGTATAAAAAGGAATCCTGAATCAAACCCACAGTCTGGTGGAATGTGTGCAATGTAGGAAGGGGGAGGCTGTAGTTGGCGCAGTGTAGCACTAGCGACAAGCAAGGACTCTCTCTTCCTCGTCAGGGCTGAGGGTTACCTTCCAGACAACCTCTGCTTACCCTCTAGGTAGTGTGGCTTAAGCAGTCGTTAGGCTAATCTTTGGGGCACATAGGGTTAAACATTTGCAATATCACACCACCACAACCAACCCTCCACACAATGACACCAAACTGTATTTGTAAAAATATATATCTTTATATAGATTTCAAGCAGGTTTGTAAATACAGTTGTCACACTTTCAATAGCGGTTCCAGTTTACTCAAGTTTAGGTTGCCACAGTTCTTTCTTAGCAATAAGCAATCTTTTGGGCCTTCTGCCCAGGTTCAGTAAGGTTCAGTGTCTTGTAGCGCCTCAGTGCGCTTTCCGCTGTCTCTGCTCGCTTCAGAGAGGAGATCGGGCCTCGAGGGCCAGGAGCTGTGCGAGCCTCGGTTTCAGAGGCGGCTCGCGTTGGGAGCAGATAGCGCGGTGCGAGCTCGAGTTGCAAGGCGCTCGCACCGTGAGGATACAACACAGTACCTTTTCAAATTCTTGTGGAGCGGGCGGCTTCCAGGGGAGCTGTCCCACGTCGCGTTGCTTTTCCGGGGTCGCTGTTCGCTGCGGCTCTCAGCCGGGCAGGTCACGGGTCATCCGGGGCGGCGGTGTTCAGTGGCGGCAGGGTCCTTCCTTCGTCGTTCGCTCCGACCCTGGAGGCGGCGGCTGTGTGGTGGCGGCAAGTGACAGTACGGTCCCCAAGTGCAGGACGTACCCAGCCAAAGTGCCGGCTGCAGCTGTGCGTTCACAGCTGAGTTGTCGGGCAGGCTACCGACCAGAGGGGGGGTTATCACAGGGCGGCTGTCCGTCTTCGCAGGTGGATTGACAGCTCGAAGCGCAGTCAATTCGGGAGCTTGGACCGGACGGGTCCTCCTTCACTTTGCTCTCGGGCTCCCGGTGCAGATGCGGTCACGGTGTTCGGGCCAGCGGCGGCTGGACCTCACGTTGCTCTCGCTGTTGCTTTGGGCCCCAGTCACGGTGCTTGGGGGGATGTTGATGCCTTGGATACGGGGAGCGTGGCAGGCTTGCCCAGCGCTCCCAGACCCCTCTGTCAGTACTGCAGTGATAAGCAGCACACACAGTCGCTTTCTTCAGGATGTAGCGCCCACTGGTCCTGGGGCGCTGGTCAGGGGGCAAGTTCAGCAGCAAGCCCTTGGAGATCTTTCAGCAGAGTTTGGCACAAGTTTCACAAAGCAAAAGTCTTCTTGTAGTCTTTCCTTTTCCTCTCCTTCTGCAGCAAGGCACCAGACACAGGCAAGAGTCAGCATCCTTCCTTGTCCTTCCAGGTCCTTCTCGTCGGGCAGAGTTCCTTCTGTAGCACAAACAGGATCTAATTTACAAGGAGCAGGGCTCCTACTTTTATACTGCATTTCTTTTGTTCTTACAGGCCAGGGGGGCCTTTGCATAGCCACTCTCAGTCCTTGAGTACCTTGTTGGGTGCAATCCGGCTTCTGCTTTCAGTGTGAGGGGCAGGCACATCAGACGCCCCACAGGAGGTGGAGCCAGCATTGTGTGGACAGGGGCAGCCAGAAGTACCTTGTTGATGGGGGTTCGCCCTTCCTGGGCCAGGTGTCGGCTGAGTCATCAGTCGCTCCCCAGGAGGGTGGAGCCAGCATTGTGGTGGCAGAGCACAGCAAGATTCAGAGTCAAGAGCCACTCCTACCTCCCACTAAGGTGTAATCTGCGCATTCACCACCTGTCATCCCCCAGCCCTGTCACTCACACATCCCAGACAGTCAGATACACATACCAGCAGAGGCGGGCTGAAATGGTTAGGCAAGCAAATGCTAACTTTCTAAAAGTAGCATTTTTAAACACAGGATATTAAAATAAACTTTACCAAAAGAAATATTTTATTATTCTGAGTTCAGGCATACTAAACACGACTCTCTACCATGCTCCCTGAGCCTGCTGGGATTATAGAGTGTAATAATTCCAGCAGCCCATTCTGGCCTAACGGAAGCAGGTAGCCATACAATAGTGAAATACGAATTTAGTTGTAAGTCACTACTAGGACATGCCACACACATCAGGGCTAGTCCTACCTTACACCTGCAATGCACCCTGCCCGCAGGCCTACCATAGGGGTGACTAATATGAAGTTAAGGGAAGGTTTAGGCGCTGGCAAGTGGGTGCACTTGCCCAGCCAGCGTGACAGTACGAGACTGCACGCGGGGTCTGCAATGGCGGACCCCAGACACATCTTAAGGCTGCTTCTGTGGGTGGCGCAACCAGCGCTGCAGGCCCACTAGCAGTATTGGCATCTACAAGCCCTGGCACTCCTGGTGCGCTTTACTAGGGACTAACAGTAAATCCAATGCACCAATCATGGACATCAATCACATGTACAATTTACAGTAGGGAGCACTTGCACTGCGGCACGGGCCGGCCGTGGCGCAGTGCCCTGAGTATCGGAAAACCAGCAAAACATCGGAGGCACACCAGCAAAAAGTGGAAGGGAAACTCACGCCAAGGTGCCAGGTCTAACATATGTCCCCTCCAGCTGAAATGTGGGGGGAACTACCCTTCCCCAGGGAGTTCCACATCACTAAGGCGGAAAAATCTGGACAGACCGTCAGCATTGGCGTGATCGGTGCCAGGGCGGTGTTCCACCGTAAAGTCCATACTCTGTAGAGAAATGGACCACCTCAACAGTTTCGGGTTCTCACCCCTCATTTGCATCAACCATCTGAGGGGCCTGTGGTCCGTCTGAACTCGGAAGTGAGACCCAAACAAGTAGGGTCTTAGCTTCTTCAGCGCCCAGACCACAGCAAATGCTTCACGCTCTATTGCACTCCACCTACTTTCCCGTGGAAGTAACCTCCTACTGATGAAGGCTACGGGTTGGTCAAAGCCCTCCTCAGTCATCTGTGAAAGAACAGCCCCTACACCATGCTCTGAAGCGTCTGTTTGCACTATGAATTCCTTGGAGAAATCAGGAGCCAGGAGCACGGGCGCCGTGCACATGGCAGTCTTCAGGGTGTCAAAAGCCTTCTGACAGGTGTCAGTCCAAATCACATTCCTGGGCTGCTTCTTCGAAGTCAGCTCTGTCAAGGGGGTCACAATCGTGCCATAGCCCTTGACAAACCTCCTGTAATACCCAGTGAGCCCCAGGAAGGCTCTCACTGCAGTCTGGGTCTTGGGGGGTTCCCAAGCCAGGATGGTCTCGATTTTGGGTTGCAAGGGTGCCACCTTGCCACTCCCCACTTGGTGTCCCAAGTACACCACGGAACCCTGCCCAATCTGGCACTTGCTTGCCTTGATTGTGAGGCCTGCTCTGCGCAGGGCCATCAACACTTCCCAGAGGTGTCGCAGGTGTTCTGGCCAGGTGCCACTGAACACCGCGATGTCATCCAGGTAGGCGGCACTGAACTCATCCAGCCCAGCCAACACCTGGTTGACCAATCTCTGAAAGGTGGCAGGGGCATTCTTCATTCCAAATGGCATAACCCGGAACTGGAAATGCCCATCTGGTGTAGAGAATGCTGACCTCTCCTTTGCCCCATCGGTCAAGGCGATCTGCCAGTATCCAGACGTTAAATCAAACGTGCTGAGGAACTTGGCAGCCCCTAGCCGATCAATGAGCTCATCAGCTCTGGGGATGGGGTGCGCGTCAGTCTTGGTGACTGAATTGAGTCCTCTGTAGTCCACACAGAACCGGAGTTCAGGTGTGGCTCCCGGCGCAGCAGCCTTTGGGACCAAGACCACGGGGCTGGACCAAGGACTGCTGGAAGACTCAACCACCCCAAGGGCAAGCATCTTGGAGACCTCCTCCTTGATGCAGGCCCGGACCCTGTCAGTCACTCTGTAAGCCTTATGCTTCACAGGTAAGCTGTCTCCTGTGTCCACATCATGGACGCACCAATCTGTGACACTCGGAACCAGGGAGAACAGATCTGGAAACTGCCCCAGCAACTGGCGGCAGTCTTCCTGTTGTTCGGGGGTCAGGGTGGGTGAGAGGTTAACTCCATCCACTGACCCGTCTTTCTCACAGGCCACTAAGAGGTCAGGAAGAGGCTCCGACTCCTCCTCCATTCCATCATCAGTTGCCAACAACATGCCCACTTCGGACCTCCTTAAGTGGGGCTTGAGGCGGTTGACATGTAGGACCCTCAAAGGGTTCCTGTGCGTCTTCATGTCCAGCAAGTATGTCACTGGGCTCTTGCGCTCCACAACCTCAAATGGACCTGTCCACTTATCCTGAAGGGCACAGGGTTCCACTGGGGCCAGGACATACACCTCTTGTCCAGGCTGAAGCTCGACCAGAGTGGCATTCTGGTCGTACCACCGCTTCATTTCCTCCTGGCTTGCTTCCAGATTTGCCTCGGCAAGTTGTCTGAAGCGCCTGGTTTGGTTTCTGAAGGCCAGCATGTAGCTATATACATTCTGGGGAGATTTCCTGGGAGATTGCTCCCAGCCTTCCTTTACCAAACTCAGTGGTCCTCTCACGGGGTGACCGTACAGTAGTTCAAAGGGGCTGAACCCTAGGGACTTCTGTGGTACCTCGCGATATGCAAAGAGCAGGCATGGTAAGAGGACGTCCCACTTACGCCTCATTGGACCTTCCAGGCCCATGATCATGCCTTTCAGGGTTCGGTTGAATCTTTCAACCAGCCCGTTTCCTTGGGGGTGGTAAGGCGTGGTGAACTTGTATGTTACACCACACTCTTGCCAAAGGGACTTCATATACTTGGATATGAAGTTGGTCCCCCTGTCGCTCACCACCTCTAGAGGGAATCCTACTTGTGAGAAAATTCCCATCAGTGCACGTCCCACCACGGGGGCCGTCACTGTCCTCAGAGGGATGGCTTCAGGGTACCGGGTGGCATGATCCACCAAGACCAGGATGAACCTGTTGCCCATGGCTGTCTTGGGGTCCAGAGGCCCAACAATGTCAATACCCACTCGTTGGAATGGCGTACCGACCACAGGGAAGGGTTGGAGGGGAGCCTTGTTCTTCCCTTCGCTCTTCCCACTTGCCTGGCAAGTCGGACAGGTCCTACAATGAGCGTCTGAGCTCTTGTGCATTTGGGGCCAGTAAAAGTGGGTGACAAGCCTGTCATAGGTCTTGTCCATCCCCAAATGTCCTGCTAAAGGCACATCGTGAGCCAGACCCAGTAGGAAGGCTCTGAACTTCTGGGGTACCACCAGCACACGGGCTGACCCAGGTTCAGCAGCCTTAGGCTCTGAATACAGGAGGTCGTTCTCCCAGTACACATAATGTGTTTTGGCCTGAACACCATTGGCCTGGTCTGCAGCCTGCTGCCGCATACCCACGAGAGAAGGGCATTCTTTCTGCTCCTTGCAGAATTCCTCCCTGGAGGGTCCTCCTTCTTGCTGCCAATGGGTCAGCTCAGGCAGGTCCCCCAGTTCGGCAATCTGATCCCCTGTAGGCTCCAAGGCATCCCCCTCAAGGTCTGCTTCCTCCTGGACCGTGGGAACTTCAGGGGCCGGTTTCCCGCGCCCCCTGTGCCTTCTCCCTAAAGCCGGTTCCTGGGCCTCTCCTTCAGGCCCCAGGACCTCTTGATCACCCCTACTGGCTGCCATCGACCGGGTGGTCACGCACGCCCAGTCAGGTAGACCCACCATCCTCAGGTGAGTCGTCTTCTCCACCTTTTCCCAAGGGGAGTGCTCCAAGTCATTCCCTAGCAAACAGTCAACAGGCATGGTTTTCCTCACACAGACCTGCAGAGTACCAGAGACCCCCCCCACTCGAAGGGAACTTGAGCCATCGGACACTGACTCTCTGAATTATCAGCGTTGATAACCCTACAGTAGGCATGGGGTACAACCTGCTCTTGAGACACCAGGTGCTGCCTCACTGCCGTCACTCTGGCTCCTGTATCTCTAAGAGCCTCAGCTTCCTTACCATTGATGATCACCACCTGCCCATATTTTTTAGTGTTAGAGGGCAGGTAGTTTGTAGGGACCATCTCGCTGTCTCCTAGTGAGACTAGGGTCATCTGAACGGGATCTCCACCCCCCGGGACCATCACTTCTTCTCCTAAGTGAACACTAGTCACTTGACGGGGCGGAGCACCAGTGGGTGCGGGTTTTCCAAACAGGCGACACTTGGGGTCACTGGATATGTGCCCCGGCTCGCCACATTTGAAACAATTGAAGGGCCCCTTGGGAACAGGTCTACCTGTCGGGGCCCCATTCTGCTTTGGGGGTGGGGGAGGCTGAGAACCTTTCTGCTGGTCTCCTTGGGGATTACTTTGGGGGCCTTTTTGGAACCCTTTCTGTTTTCCCTTGTCCCCCCACTCTTCTGCTGGGGACCCTGCCCACCCTTGGCGGAGTCTCCCACTGGACCCTTGTGGACCCTGGTGCTGAGCCAGCGGTCCGCCTCCTCAGCAAGCTTCCTCGGGTTGGACAGCTTGCTATCGATCAGGTGTTGGCGTAACTCAGGAAAACAGTGATCAGACAAGTGCTCCCATGCAATTAAATCAAAGAGACCTTGAAAATCATTTACTTTGCTACCCTTCACCCAACCATCCAGTGCTCTGCAAAAATAAGTCACATACTCCACATACGTATTCCCAGGCCGCTTAGTACATCCCCTAAACTTCTGTCTATACATTTCAGGGGTAAGCCCGTACCTGTTCATTAAAGCTTCTTTCATGTGGGAATAGGATCTCTGGTTCTCAACGGGCAAATCTAGCAGGGTATCTCGCCCTTCGCTAAGGAACCTTCCCCACAACCCCGCTCCCCAATCCTTGTCAGGGACCCGGTGGGAGGACATGGCTACTTCGTATGCCCTAAACCACTGTCCTATGTCATCCCCCTTAAAGAACTCTTTAACTACATCTTTGGGGATGTGCACTCTCGACTCTACCTGCACCGGCGTTGTGCTGCCACCAGAGGGAGGATGATCCAAGTTTCTCTCCTTTAGACTCATCTCCCTCATTTTCAATTCGTAATCCATTTGGTGCTTTCGCTCTTCCAGCGCCATCCTTTTGGTTTCAAGCTCCAGTTGGATTTTTAATTCTGCCAGCTTCCTTTCATGATCCCTCGTTTCCTTCCTGTCTGCCAGCTCCTCTGGCGACAGGCCTTCACCAAAGCTGTGCACGCTGTCTTGCCTTTCGAGATCCACCAGATCCACAGGTGCCCTCTGCTCCTCAGTGGCATCCTGATCCTCAAGGGCATCTTGATCCTCCGGGGGCTTTCTGGACTCTATCCAGGCTTTCAGGGCCTTGTAGAGCTCTGGCTTGTTCTTGCAACCGGCGTGCGGAACCTTGAGTTTTTTGCAAAAAAACTTCAGCTCATTCTTTGAGTATTTGTCCAGCTTCGCTGCATCCCATTCCACCTCCAACATTTCAGAGGTCGTGGACTCCGCTCCATCCAGGCTCTTCGTGCCCGGCATGGTCTCTTCGCTAGGGATCTTCTCTCGGCAAAATTACAACAAAACCTGTGGCCAAGTAACTGGACTGAAATCACTGTGCAATGGTCAGAAGTTAAGGTATAGACACTGCAAATGTAAATTCGAAAAATCCCCACCGCTGCGTCCAATGTAGGAAGGGGGAGGCTCTGGTTGGCGCAGTGTAGCACTAGCGACAAGCAGGGACTCTCTCTTCCTCGTCAGGGCTGAGGGTTACCTTCCAGACAACCTCTGCTTACCCTCTAGGTAGTGTGGCTTAAGCAGTCGTTAGGCTAATCTTTGGGGCACATAGGGTTAAACATTTGCAATATCACACCACCACAACCAACCCTCCACACAATGACACCAAACTGTATTTGTAAAAATATATATCTTTATATAGATTTCAAGCAGGTTTGTAAATACAGTTGTCACACTTTCAATAGCGGTTCCAGTTTACTCAAGTTCAGGTTGCCACAGTTCTTTCTTAGCAATAAGCAATCTTTTGGGCCTTCTGCCCAGGTTCAGTAAGGTTCAGTGTCTTGTAGCGCCTCAGTGCGCTTTCCGCTGTCTCTGCTCGCTTCAGAGAGGAGATCGGGCCTCGAGGGCCAGGAGCTGTGCGAGCCTCGGTTTCAGAGGCGGCTCGCGTTGGGAGCAGATAGTGCGGTGCGAGCTCGAGTTGCAAGGCGCTCGCACCGTGAGGATACAACACAGTACCTTTTCAAATTCTTGTGGAGCGGGCGGCTTCCAGGGGAGCTGTCCCACGTCGCGTTGCTTTTCCGGGGTCGCTGTTCGCTGCGGCTCTCAGCCGGGCAGGTCACGGGTCATCCGGGGCGGCGGTGTTCAGTGGCGGCAGGGTCCTTCCTTCGTCGTTCGCTCCGACCCTGGAGGCGGCGGCTGTGTGGTGGCGGCAAGTGGCAGTACGGTCCCCAAGTGCAGGACGTACCCAGCCAAAGTGCCGGCTGCAGCTGTGCGTTCACAGCTGAGTTGTCGGGCAGGCTACCGACCAGAGGGGGGTTATCACAGGGCGGCTGTCCGTCTTCGCAGGTGGATTGACGGCTCGAAGCGCAGTCAATTCGGGAGCTTGGACCGGACGGGTCCTCCTTCACTTTGCTCTCGGGCTCCCGGTGCAGATGCGGTCACGGTGTTCGGGCCAGCGGCGGCTGGACCTCACGTTGCTCTCGCTGTTGCTTTGGGCCCCGGTCACGGTGCTTGGGGGGATGTTGATGCCTTGGATACGGGGAGCGTGGCAGGCTTGCCCAGCGCTCCCAGACCCCTCTGTCAGTACTGCAGTGATAAGCAGCACACACAGTCGCTTTCTTCAGGATGTAGCGCCCACTGGTCCTGGGGCGCTGGTCAGGGGGCAAGTTCAGCAGCAAGCCCTTGGAGATCTTTCAGCAGAGTTTGGCACAAGTGTCACAAAGCAAAAGTCTTCTTGTAGTCTTTCCTTTTCCTCTCCTTCTGCAGCAAGGCACCAGACACAGGCAAGAGTCAGCACCCTTCCTTGTCCTTCCAGGTCCTTCTCGTCGGGCAGAGTTCCTTCTGTAGCACAAACAGGATCTAATTTACAAGGAGCAGGGCTCCTACTTTTATACTGCATTTCTTTTGTTCTTACAGGCCAGGGGGGCCTTTGCATAGCCACTCTCAGTCCTTGAGTACCTTGCTGGGTGCAATCCGGCTTCTGCTTTCAGTGTGAGGGGCAGGCACATCAGACGCCCCACAGGAGGTGGAGCCAGCATTGTGTGGACAGGGGCAGCCAGAAGTACCTTGTTGATGGGGCTTCGCCCTTCCTGGGCCAGGTGTCGGCTGAGTCATCAGTCGCTCCCCAGGAGGGTGGAGCCAGCATTGTGGTGGCAGAGCACAGCAAGATTCAGAGTCAAGAGCCACTCCTACCTCCCACTAAGGTGTAATCTGCGCATTCACCACCTGTCATCCCCCAGCCCTGTCACTCACACATCCCAGACAGTCAGATACACATACCAGCAGAGGCGGGCTGAAATGGTTAGGCAAGCAAATGCTAACTTTCTAAAAGTAGCATTTGCAAACACAGGATATTAAAATAAACTTTACCAAAAGAAATATTTTATTATTCTGAGTTCAGGCATACTAAACACGACTCTCTACCATGCTCCCTGAGCCTGCTGGGATTATAGAGTGTAATAATTCCAGCAGCCCATTCTGGCCTAACGGAAGCAGGTAGCCTTACAATAGTGAAATACGAATTTAGTTGTAAGTCACTACTAGGACATGCCACACACATCAGGGCTAGTCCTACCTTACACCTGCAATGCACCCTGCCCGCAGGCCTACCATAGGGGTGACTAATATGAAGTTAAGGGAAGGTTTAGGGGCTGGCAAGTGGGTGCACTTGCCCAGCCAGCGTGACAGTACGAGACTGCACGCGGGGTCTGCAATGGCGGACCCCATACACATCTTAAGGCTGCTTCTGTGGGTGGCGCAACCAGCGCTGCAGGCCCACTAGCAGTATTGGCATCTACAAGCCCTGGCACTCCTGGTGCGCTTTACTAGGGACTAACAGTAAATCCAATGCACCAATCATGGACATCAATCACATGTACAATTTACAGTAGGGAGCACTTGCACTGCGGCACGGGCCGGCCGTGGCGCAGTGCCCTGAGTATCGGAAAACCAGCAAAACATCGGAGGCACACCAGCAAAAAGTGGAAGGGAAACTCACGCCAAGGTGCCAGGTCTAACATGCAAGATATTGAAAGGGACCCTGATATGGTTTATATCGCCACCTGCTAGTAGGAGCTCATTGAGTACTAACTAACTGAAGGCTCGATCTCAAAGAAATGAGGATCGTTTTGGCTAATTCCAGTCATATCTCAGAGGAATGAATTAACAAGCTGTTAAGGCTAGTTCCAGCCAAAGCTCACAATGAAGCAAGTGAAAAACAGCAAGGACATCCAGCATCTTACCTGTCCGTCGGTGCCCCTAGTTCTAACCGAGCGGAAGGGGAGGTGTTGGAAAATCGGCCCACCTCCTCTTTTAGCCGGACGCTAATTGGATAATGAGTCACATGGGTCCATGTTATCGTGTCTCAATGTCCGTAAAAACCTGCGTGGACCCAGCTTCCAAAAGTCGACATTAGCAAATTAAAGGACAACCACAAGGTAAACCCGGGTGCCAAGGAAAATCGGAAACCATGCCGCTTCGTTGAGTCCGTCAACCGGTATGCAGGTACAGACGTATGCAAACACGCAAGCGCGGAGTGAATGCCACTATTCCATTGTTATTTTTTGTCTCCCGATAGGAAGAAGTTATGTCTCGCTTCCTCCAGTGAACATTGGAGTGCAAAGTTCCTGGTAGATATGTAACTTCTTTTAAGTACATTTTCTGTTCTTCATGTCACAAATCACCATGAGCTGCAGTAGTAATTCCATATTAAAGGTCCTGAAGAAAGCCGGGGTAGTTCCCCTATAGGCTGAAACATGTCGACCCACCTGCACAGCGCCATAGGGTAGTTCCAGTATCCAACTACTCGGCGTGTTTTTAATTTCTGACACCAAGTCGTCTTTTTGAACGTTTCCTGAGTCTTGGTAGTCATTTTTATCCATCACGATCACTTGAGCACTGCACTTTACTAACATTATTTGAGGAACAGTATGGTTAGATTTCTGACATTCATTCCCGGTACCACAAGGCCGGGTAAGGTTTTGAATGATCATCAATTCCCACATGATGAGATTCCACCAAAAGGGTGGGCTGATGGGATTTGTCCTAACCTCTGTGACTCAACAGCATTTACCCACATGTGTATCCAACGGTTCCACAGTCGCCTGTATAGACACACACTATATCTAGACCTGGTCTGCTCTGTTGTGTGTTATGTATTCAGAGTAAGGGATTGAGCAGACAGGTCGTTAAATATTCCCCTTGACCCTCCACACCTTTGTTTTTGTAAGATCAAAGAAATTCCCCAAGCCACGACAAGTGGTGAACGCCATACCAGAAGGTAACCATAGCCAGAGTGATATGGACGATGATGAGGAAGAGGAAAGGACAGTGCACAAAGTGCACATGATTGGCACGGCCACTCGAAGAGCTCGGAAGCTTCCCCAGTGCTGCATCAGAGTCGCAGACCAAGAGGTTATGGCAGTGGTCGACACAGGAGCTACCATCAACCTCATGAGTGCAGCCCTATACTGGACAATGGATTGTCCACCAACACTGAGTCCATCGCCCATCACCGTATTTGCCTATGGTCAGGACCCGCCGCTACGAATCAGAGGAAAGTTCAGAACGGCAATCAATCATGGTGACAGGACCGTCACCACTAACATATTCGTGTCAGAGGATGGACAAGGCATGCTACTTGGATGCCGAGCCGCGGAGGACCTGTGAGTAGTCACATTTGCATTCGGAGTTCACCAAGAATCCGTACAGCAACTTATAGCTGATTTCGCAGACATCGTGAAAGGAATCGGGAAATTCACTGGTCGCCAAATACACCTACATGTTGACCAAGCTGTTCAGCCGGTGGCCCTCAGACACCGCCGCATCGCGTTCCATCTCCTACCACTGGTGGAAGAAGAACTCAAGAAGTTGGAGGAAGCGGGCATTATAGAGAAAGTGACAGGCCCCACCCCCTGGGTATCGCCCATCGTGCTCACCCGAAAACCGAAACAACCGGGCGCTGTCCGGATATGCGTAGACATGAGTCTTCCCAATGTTGCCATCAAGAGGGAACGCCACATCACGCCCACTATCGATGACCTCATAGGGGAAATGGCGGGGGTGTGCTGGTTCTCGAAGCTGGACCTCAGATCAGGATACCACCAACTAGTTCTCGATGAAGAGTCGCGGAATATAACAACATTCTCGACACACGTGGGGCTCCGGAGGTATACCCGACTCAGTTTTGGCGTGTCCAGCGCAGCAGAAGTGTTCCAAAACGTGATACAAGAACTGATTGCTGACATACCAGGTGTTATCAATGTCAGTGACGACATCATGATACATGCCCGCACCATACCTGAACACAACCAGAGGCTTGCCCAAGTGTTCCAAAAATTGAGGGACGCGGGTCTCACCTTGCACAGGGAGAAATGCGAATTCCTGAGGCAGAGAATAGGATTCTTTGGGTACACGTTCTCAGCTGATGGAGTCAACCCTGACCCAGAAAAGGTGAGAGATGTCAAAGAAGCTGCTCCCCCCACCTCAGTCACCGAAGTCCGCAGTTTCTTGGGAATGGTCAACTACTGCGGGCGATTCATTCGGGATCTGGCCGATTTGACGCTACCACTGAGAGAACTCACGAAAGAGTCCATGCCCTGGACATGGGGACCGGAGCAAGAAAAGGCCTTCAAGGACATCAAAGCAGCTCTTTCAGATAACACCACCTTGGCATTCTTCGACCCCCGGAAACAGACCCTGGGGGCGGTGGACGCTGGTCCCGCAGGATATGGGGCGGTTCTCATGCAGAAGCAACGAGATTAGATGGACTGGACCCCTGTCGCATTTGCCAGCCGCTCACTTACGGACACTGAACAACGATACTCACAAATTGAAAAAGAAGCCATTGCTATACACTGGGGGTGCAGACATTTCCACCTATACCTGTACGGGAAACCATTCACAGTAGTCACGGATCACAAACCACTGGTTGCCCTGTTTTCGGGGACATCAACAAAGCCCCCTCCTCGCATAGAGAAACGGATGCTACAGCTACAGGACTACAACTGTCAGATAGAATACCAGCCAGGGTCCAGAAATCCGGCAGACTATCTCTCACGACACCCAAGAGCAGCCACCCCGGCGGAGATGGAAGAGGCCGAAGATACAGAAGCTTACGTCAGGTGTGTTATCGCGCGATCCTGCCCACGGCCCATATCCATCAGCAACATCGCGGAGGCTACCCTGAAGGATGACTGTCTACAGAGAGCGAGGAGAGCCCTTCAAAGTGGGAATTGGCGTAGGGCCAAAGACGAATGGAATTTACTGACACCACGCGCTCAACGCATCATGGAAAACCTATACCATGTGAGAGGAGAACTGAACGAAGACCACTCCGGATGCCTGCTAAGGGGTCACCGACTGGTGATACCCTCTGCCCTGACTGATCAGGTGGTACAACTGGCCCACATCGGTCACCAAGGAATGGTGAAAACGAAAGCAAGATTGAGGACTAAGGTGTGGTTTCCGCTAATGGATGATCTGGTGGAGGAGACTGTAAGATCCTGTGCGGCCTGCCAAGTCACTGGAGATGCCCCGCGAGAAGCACCCATCGTAGTCGAGCCTCGACCTCAGAAACCATGGGAATGTGTCAGCATGGACTTCGGAAGTCTTCCTGACGGACGATACACCATGGTCGTGATAGATGATCACTCCAAGTATCCAGAGGTTGAACTAATAGCCACTACCAGCGCCACTGAAGTGATATCCAAATTGGAAAAGATCATAGCGGCTCATGGGGTAATGCGGGAACTCAGAACGGACAATGGCCCTCCTTTTCAAGGCCAGGAACTAGTCAACTACTTGCACGCCCTAGGAACGCGACATCGCCGCATCACTCCTCGCTGGCCACAAGCAAACGGGGAAGCTGAACTCTCAATAAGGTCATCCGGATCGCACATGACAAGGGACAATCGTTGGAGATGGCGATATTCACATTCCTGCGAAGCTATCTCCAAACACCCCACACCACCACGGGGGTAGCTCCGGCACATGTTCTCATGGGACGGGTAGTGGCGGATTCCATTCCCCATCATCCCCAGTGGACACCCGAGATGGCCAATGAAAGCAGGATTGAGGCAAAGCGACAAAAGTTATATGCCCAGGCCAGCCGGCGACGGAGAGCTGGTCATGTTGGAATCGAACGAGGTGATCTTGTGCTACTGAAGAACAGAGTAACCAATGGGAAGTTCAGACTAACATATGAAAAGAGACCATGGAAAGTTATTAGTGTGAAAGGCACTCGCATCATTGCCACCCGAGGTCGAGAAATAGTAACCAGAAACGTATCACATTTCAAACCATTCCATCAGGAGGTGGAGATGACCCCAAATGTGGAGTGCCTGGCACCGCGAGTTACTGCGAGTCCAGCAGCTGAGAACCTCCAGGAACTTAGCAATAATCCTTCAAGAGCGGTCTCTCCTGACACGGCAAGCGAAAACCCAGATGAGGCTGAAACCTCCAGTGTAGCACCAGAGGTTTCGGAAGTAGAGCCTGTCAGCCGCAGTCCTGCTTCCCCGGCTGGGGGGGATGTCCCCCGAACTCGTGAGATTGCCACCGATAAATTGAGAAGCAACCCAGCACCTTCCTGCCGCCTTCAGGACTACATCATGTAAGACTGTTCCAGTATGTTATACATGTGTTTTATAGTGCCTTATTCTCTATGCTTATCATGAACCTGAACAGTGCCGCAAACCACCGAGAACAGTATGATACATCCAGAGACTGCACTGATGTTTCAGATGTTTTGCCTATTTGTTTTTTTTTATATTTTAGGAGGAATGTTGTGTTCCAGTGTATGCACGCCTGTGACGTAACAGGCGTGCAGCGTGAGTGACACGTGACCGGGCTTTAATAAAGTGGGCCCCGCACGTACGTCGGCACTTGGCGACGGCGCGCAGCGCCATACAGACATCCCAGTGTCCGTGTATTATTTGATAAGTGAAGGCCTCAGTCTGTACCCCAGGTGCCCCCTGAGAGTAGGCCCCCTAGAGCTGGTCCCCAGTCATCACTGGTCCCGCCGACACAACAGATACTCTATGCATTTTGTTTCTAAGACTCACTACGAGACAAATCACGAGACCTCACAGCTGAGCAGTGCGGAGCAGAGGAGGAGCACAGGAGATTCACGGAGATTAACCGCCCGCCGCTGCCTGCCCGTAACCCCTGCTAACCCTGCTAACGAGCTATTAACCATGGGGGGAGGGCCCTTTCGGCTGACGTGTGCGGTCAAGGCTGGGCCAGGTAACCGACGGCGGCAGCTAGCGCCGGGCTTCAGAGCCTCGGCTCCACCCTACTCAGCGGCCCGAGGCATAGGCGGCAGACTGGAAATTGTGGGTGTGGTCCCATGCTAGCTGTTTTCCTTTCCTCGCCTCAACCAGGCTTGATCTGAGGGGCTGAGGGGCCGAGGCTTGTCCGGCATTTGCCTAGCCTTCCACTATTTTCGTGCCCCGAGAACGCCTCGAGATAGCTTATGCCTGGTAGCTGGCTGCCACTGCCAGGCTCAGCACAGAGCCCGGAGTACTGCCGGTGGGGAATGCAGCCCCACGGGCAGACTAAATTGGATTATTTCAGGTAATAAACCGCGGAAACAGTGCGAAGGGCGACTGGCCTACCTGGAAACATCAGATAAAGGAAAAGGGAGAACAGGACAAAGGAAGGAAATTCCAACTGGGTGAACAATTTTTTTTTTTTGCTTCTTCTCCTTTTCCCCTGTGTGGAGTGGCCTACTAGTTGCTGCAGCGGTGCAACTAAGTCAAATTTCGCCAGCCAAAGCCACTGCAATTGAAGCCCCATCTCAAACCCAAACTACCACCACAAACACAGCCATAACCACAGACGTCCTGCAGCCCTATCACAGATACACTAAGTGAAACCTTTTCACGACTGCTCTAAATGGCTTCCCCCGAGGTACAGTCCACCAAGAGAAACCGCTACCCTTACAGCTCAGCAACGGTCCTCAATTGTGACGCCAACAGGAGGCCATACCCCTTCCTTCAAGGACGGATACTATCTCATAGAATATTTCACCAACACCGAGCCAAAGCCATGGAAAAAAAGAAGGACCAAAAACCAAAGACAACTGAAGAGCTAACGACAACTCATGACGTATCTTGCATGCCCTCCTCCTATGGTGCAGAGTCTAACCTCAATCAGAACAAGACAAATCCCTCTACCTCGGAGATCTTGGTAGCTTCAAAGTCTATCAAAGACACAGTCAGTGTAACAACACTAATGCCAATTAAACACACATCAAGAGCTAGGGCCCACACGGAGGGCAAACAGGCCAGCTACAAGAGCAGCAGAAGTATCTCAGAAATCAAAAGGAAAAAATCAATAACAGAATATTTTTTAAAAAAAATCTCGACAGTCAGTACACTTCGACTTCTTAGACACACCCAGGAAAAGGGAACCCAACGGAGGCTCGGTAGTCACCCCTGCCCCCATGGTTGATATAATATCGCTTATAATCCAGTCTCCTAGAACTAATAGTAATTACATTTAGGCGCTCCAACAATCAATAAACAGTACAGTAATAGACATATCCTCAGGAAGCCTTCCAGATAGTTTGCTGGCAGACATTGGTCTATCACCTTGACTGATGGAAACAGACCAAAAGAGGTGGAAACGGTATCTGCCTCACAACTAGTCTCTCAACCGCTACCAATTGCCAATTTAAAACACAACCCCATCTCAAACCAAACTGCATAACCACAACTGCTCAGATCCACTGCCTAGTGGACAAAAGATCAGGATGCACAAGACAATATGGCACAGTAAGCTGTAACACTGGAACAACTGACCAAGCAGACCATGAACCTCAAAAAGGTAGCCACAGGGATCTGACATCGGTCAGGACCAACCCGGGGCTCTTCCCTGCAATAAGGTCAAGGACAATGATACTATGATTTACACCATGACTGGTAAAATACCAGAGCAACACAGGCTCCAACTTTCAGCGGCCCAATGCTCTAAGGTGAACATGAGCATCGTTGATAGCCGAATACTATCGGCCAGTAAAAAAATAAAAAATAACACAGAACAAGACTCTCTACTGGCCTCCATAAATGCCACCTTAGCCAACACAGTAAATGGCCTGCCATGGCAATCTGACAAATTGGAACTACAACTTGGCCATCTCGATATTAAAGATCGAGGAAAACGTCAGCTCCTTGCAGGAGAGGTTAAAAAATTTCGAAGGAAAAGAATCCCCTTGTGCATCATGATCATGCCACCAGATTATTCACTATGCCTGACGTTCTTAATCTAATGATAATGGATATAAAATTGGCCCAACAACAACAGGTAAGTAGCACCGCCGGCAGGCCTGATCAAAAACCTAAAGAGAAGGAAACCGGACAATTTGCAGAACGAGCAACTACTTCTCCGGAGGTAGCCAACAGGGAAACCCCACAATGCAATGTCACCAAAGAAAGCTCTTTCAAAATCTTCATTGTATACCTTGGCAGGACCTGACTGCCAGGGGGACGCTCTACCCTCCACTTCGCAAGAATTGGACAAAAAACCGCCAGGCTATCACAATGGAAAAATCCCAACCGCGGACAATAACTGGTCTTCTATTCTATCAAAAAGAGCCAAAAAAAGGCCACAAACAAAGCAGTGAGAGAACGCTCTTCAAACCAGCTTTAAGTTAAACCAGTAAAACTGGACAGCAAATTGCTCAATGTATACCCACTTTTTAAAAGCAGTGGAAATGAAGAATGCACCAAGATCTGCCCAAGCCCTTGTTACTTTATCCTATGCAACGTTGGTTTTGCCACCGGTTCTATCCAAACCAAATACTGTCTCTATCATGGTACAAAATCCAGTCACAGAACTCATTATACCAGGAGCACACCAACCTGGACACCCTAACTTATGCAAGACCAGAAGGAAACTCAGCCTAGTAATAGTTGCAATAAGCTAAAAGACCTACAACTAGGTCAATTAACTGCTCCTTCACCTGTAATTACAGCAACATCAGCTCTCTCTTCACCCAAGAACAAACTAAGTTCCATTATGGTCCAAAGTTCAATATCACGACCCTCAGTTCCTTCTACTCAAACACAGATGTCGCTCCATCTCCCAGGACAGGCGGCGTCTCCTGCGATAAGAAGCATGGATCCACAAAGACTATCACCAGGGAGTGATCAAATCAGACTATTCACCAATGACCATTTTCTCTTCGCCCATCCTCATAACGAAGGTCAACTTAAAAAGAGCCTGGGTAAGGATCGACCATCTAAGCTGGCCCTCATCCCGCACTATCCTTTGGAAGGGAGCCACGATGTATTGAATCGATCAAACATATTAAGATTGTTCCAGGCAACTTCCATTCAGTCAAAGATAACGTTGGAGGACATTCTGAGTGTGGAATTTAAATCCACCCCATGGTGTCGCAACGGGAAGGAAGCCACATTCTTAACATTAAAAACAAACCTAATGGCAGACGATATATTACACTGTAAGGCCATTTTAGAAAAATGGGACATAGGAGTTCAAAAAATCCAAGCGCCCAAATACTCAGCCCCACTAAAAAAGTTATTTGACTCAGTCAACCCAAATGCCCAACCCTATAGTATATTAAGGGGGACTTGGCACTCATTTCGTCCCTTACGGACAGACAACATACAAAATGCTTGCACCTACCCATCAAAAAGGGGCCTGACCAGGAAAACAGCAATAGGCCCCATTAGGGGAGAACAACAACCTAACTGCATTCAGGCGCCCTTTCTCTCGTTTAGCGAAGCCACAGTTAATACCTAGCAGTGAGACGAGCACAGAAGAGCCACATCATTATATAAATCTTCTGTCATGGAACGTTGCTGTTGTTATGTCATCGGACATCCTTTGTTTCCAAGAAACATGGACTCTAACTCCAATAACAATCGCCGGCTTCCAAGGGGTCCATCGAGTAGCAATGAAAAAAACATCTTTGGGAGGCCCTCCGGTGGCTTGTCAATATACCTTAATCTTAACATGAAACTAACAACACATCCAATTCCAACTCAAAATATGATGCTTCAAGCACTTGCACTGCATAGCTCCAAGACAAACGTGCAACAAATTAAGATCCTTCTGATCAACGTTTATTTCAATAGCTTTGGACCATCACGAGCAACAAGGCTAAGCCAGCTGAGTGATAACTTGGATCAAATTCTCTGCGATCACGCTAATCATGAAATAATAATCTGCAGTGATTTCCATTTGAGACACCTAGGAATATCTCACAACGTTAGTCCACTCTCAAATCCCCTAAGTACTCAAATAAACAAAACCTTAACTAAACATGGGCTAAAATCTGCACAGTCCACAGCTAATAACTTTGAAGTACCAACTCAGACTATAAAAACCTTAAGGGGGAAAAGCACCATTGACTACGTGTTTGCCTTTGAAAAACTCATGAACTATCTTGTGAGCTTCGATGTACATCCTACAAACGACAGTGACCACCTTCCTCTTCGCACAACATTTAATCTTTACTTACCTAAATGTAAAAGTCATAAGGCTTTGGGCACCTCTTGTAACGACAAATCAGTACACCTAATTCGGAGAATAAAATGGGGACATGTCAACCTTCGGGAACTAGCATTATGGAAAGCCAACACAGGACAGTCCCTGCAGGCCCAAAGGGGTGAATACTTACTAAAGCATTGGGGATCTATAACCAGGGGCATCAACGAAACAATGAACTCCCGCACAGGTCGAGGGCGCCAGCAGTTAAAATCCACTAACAAAAATCAACTTATACTGACTAGTTCCGGGTGCACCCGAAAGTTGACGAGGGCACGTAAGATAACCCGGAATGAACAAGCCAACGCTGTGCTGTTATTGGAACTTCAAGTCGCAAGAAAACAACATAAACAATTCATTTGACAAGAGAAAAACAAGCAGAGGGAAAAGGTTTGGCTATACATCTACTCTATAATGAGCAAGCATAACCAGGCTGACTTATGGAGACATATCAAAACCAAAACACGACAGGAAGTTGCAATGAGTAACACCATCAATGAAGCACTGTGATCCTCGCACGTAAAGAAACTATATGTAGTTGATCATTCTATAATCTTCCCGTTTGAACTTCTAGAGTCCACTGATAACACAAAACACTGTGTCTCCATATACACAAATAACAGCATTCAAAAAGCACTACGAAAAATAAGAGCCTCAGGCGCACCTGGCCCAAATGGTCTCCTGGCTCAACTATTTAAAGAAGATTTAGCCTTATGGCCTGCAATACTCTCCCCAATGTTCACCACCTGTGCCAAGTTCCATCAAGTGCCCGACAGTTGGAGAGGTTGAATATTGCACCCAATATTTAAAAAGGGGGACAGACAGAATCCTATTAACTACCGTCTAATAGCCCTATTGGATATTGAGGCCAAGATCTACGCAGAAACACTTCTAAATGAGTTGTAGACTCGGGCAACACAAATGAAATTATTCCATTCTGCCAAACAGGCTTTCGACCCAACTCCTCCGCACTGGACAACATAATTTCCCTATCTTATCTTGCCCACCATGCAATTAGACGGAAATCTTCAGTCCTTTATGCATGCTTTGTGGACTATTCGTTAGCATTTGACCTAGTGGACGAATGTCTGACATAATATCGACAGACAGAATATCGAAATGCAAAAATATCGGAGCAAAAATATCGACATCAAAAATATCGGAATCCTATCTTCATAAAGGTAAGTACAAAAATATCGAAAAAATAATATCGTAGTACAAAAATATCGGAATCAAAAATATCGTTTTTTTAAATGTATTAATAATAATGTAAAAAAAAATTTAAATACATATAATTTTACAAATATTAAATAAAAATATTAAAACAAAATTAAAACTAATACATATACATTTAAAATAAATAAAACACTTAATAATTTAATGTAATTTTTTTTCTATGTTATTTATTTGATTTAATGTAATATTTTTTTGTTTTTACCCTGTACGCCTGTACCCCAAAAACCCAAAACTGACCCTGAACCCTAAAAATATCCCTGTACCCCAAAAACCCAAAACTGACCCTGAACCCTAAAAATACCCCTTTACCCAAAAACTGAAAACTGACCCTTATCCCTAAAAATACCCCTTTACCCAAAAACTGAAAACTGACCCTGAACCCTAAAAATACCCCTTTACCCAAAAACTGAAAACTGACCCTGAACCCTAAAAATACCCCTTTACCCAAAAACTGAAAACTGACCCTGAACCCTAAAAATACCCCTTTACCCATGAACTGAAAACTGACCCTGAACCCTAAAAATACCCCTTTACCCAAAAACTGAAAACTGACCCAGAACCCTAAAAATACCCCTTTACCCAAAAACTGAAAACTGACCCTGAACCCTAAAAATACTCCTTTACCCAAAATTAATTAATATTATTTAATTACCAATTGATTATTAATTAACAATAACAATAAAGTAAATATATTAGCACATTAGCTGTAATTAATTTAATTTAATAATTAATATTATTTTTCCAAATTAATTAATTAAGAATAACAAAAAATTATATATAAAAAAATTACTATAATTAATTAATTAATATTAATTATTTACCAACTAATTAATAATTATAAATATGTACAAAATTATATTAATTAATTAACTAATTATTATAACTTAATTACCAATTAATTATTAATTTAAATATGTACAAACATATATCAATTAATTAATTATTATTAAAGTACTTCCCACCCTATTCCCCTATAAACCCATGACCCGCTACAGAACATATTTATCAATTAATCAATTAATTAAAATTAATTAAAAATTATTTCTCAATTAATTAATTAATAATTCCTACTAATTACTAATTAATTTAACATAATTAAATTACTTCCCACCCTATTCCCCTATAAACCCACAACCCGCTACAGTAGTAAAAGACAATATTTAATTAAATTACATTAAAAATAAATAATAAAACATAATAAATACAATATAATATACACTAAATTTATTTAAAAATTGATATTAGTAACATCGAAGTTATTTATTTCGATATTATTGACATCGATATTTAAAACTTCGATATTACTGATATCATACTAATATCGATATTAAGACTGTCGATATTACTTACCTTCGATATTTTGTCCCATCGATATTTAAACTTCAATATTTTTGTATATCGATATTTAAATA
Organism: Lissotriton vulgaris; assembly: GCF_964263255.1. Classification (NCBI taxonomy): domain Eukaryota; kingdom Metazoa; phylum Chordata; class Amphibia; order Caudata; family Salamandridae; genus Lissotriton; species Lissotriton vulgaris. Next base: position 76,275,517 of record NC_141690.1, read on the forward strand.
TCGATATTTTGTCTGTGTACCCTAGTGGACAGAGGTATCTTATGGAGAAAACTCCAGGTGTGGGGAATTCCAAGCAGTCTGCTTAACGCCATCATTTCCTTATATTCCTCCACTTGGGTGAGAGTCAAGCTGTTGTAGTATGGTTTAGGGCCTCTTTTTGCGTGCATGTTTTATTAACATGGCTTATTAGAAGTTTGAACACTATTTTACCTTTTGCTGCTTTTGCACACGACACTGCTTAGCTTTGCAAAGTTAGCTTTCACGAAGGTCTATACATGAGAAAAGGTTTTTTTTTCGACATAGACATAGACATACATCGTGCCCCAAGTCTGTACAGTGAGTGCTGAGCCGTCAAAGTTATCATAACATGTGAGCCTGTTTATCGGCATGTCCGTGTAACACATTCTAGACACAACATTTTGGCAGCTGCGAGCCAAGCAAGATTCTGGCGCCTTTATCATAGTACACTTGCTATGATTTCACACACTTGGAAGATTCCAGGGATGCAGAGAGCCTTGCTGATCCAGATGTAATTTACTCTTACTGGGCAGAAAGGTAATGGGGTTCCCCAAAACAAGCTCAAGAGAACTTCTTTTGTTTATAATACATAGTTCCTATATAGGGAGGGTGTTAAAACTAGGCGCTATATCACCTGTTTGCACTATAATTTTAAAATGATTCCACCTTTTATATTTTATGGAGTTGTAACCATGCTGACCATATTATTTTCACGCATATGTCTGCTTATGTTGACTAAAATACTGCGCATGATATCAAGTCATTAAAATAAACATTTTAACCTTACTGTGTCTCTTTTTTACTCCTGTTCTGGACTGGTATGAGAGTATAACAAAAGAGTGTTCTCACTTTCCACCATTCCTGAGATGGTCCTAAGTCACATGTTCTAGGTTGTCTAATCATTGGTTACTTTGCTATAGGACAAAGAGCTATGTGACACTGAGTGCTAGCTGGTTGGGGTTTCTAGGTACTGAGGTGAGTTTCTGGTACACCACAATTCACTAATGTCCTAGGTATCTGTGCACAGTTCTGTGTATGAGCAGAAATCCTTGCAACATGGTGCCGCCACTGAGTGTGGTCTTATTGTGAGACACTTGAGTAGTGCTTATATGCTTATATCAGTCTACTACCCCCTCACTATTGTTTCCAGTTGACAATAGTGACGGATAAAACCTACCTATAGTTACATAGGTTTCTTCAAGCTTGATAATTTAAAACGGTTTTCTGTTTGAATTACTATCCAGTTGTGCCTTATTCAATTACATTGTACTTCTCTATTACTGTTTCAATATGGCTGTGGTTGATATCCCAGCACACAGTTGTGTGGCTGTGGGAATCACTTGCAGGAATACCTCGGTTCTTTAGAGGGACATGCTGTGGTTTTTGTAGTCTCAGCTGACGCGGTGTACCCGTTTGAGTTGAATTACTCATGGGTGACATTTCCTGCGGTAGATGCTGGTACTGGTGTATTTCACACTTACACCCCTGCTGATGCTCCTGCTGTGTACACTCCATATCGGACAGTGGAAATGCTGATTTCTGCTTGGCAGCATGCCGTTTGGTTTAATGGCGCCCTCCCACACGTTATTACAGCGGTCAGACAAGTGCTGTTGTCACTCCCAGGTGCTATTTGGCGTGTTTTAGCTGCTTACACCCCGCATCCTCAGGCGGGGCAGTTAACAGCTCGGCAACTAACAACCCTATATGCCTCTACAGTATCAGTTATTAGGGGTCTGGTTCATTACATTACCCGCAACCTCCTGGGTGGGCCCCGGGTGGTGCGGCGCATAAGGTGACTCGTTGGAGCGTTTGACATTGTACGCGATCTCGTCCTTGTTAATGTCAAGAGGGATGCAGTAAGTTTCCAGGTCTCTAATGCTTTGCAAGATGTCCCCAACGCAGACAAACCCTGTCAATTACCGAAAATTATTACGGAGGCTTACAAGACCGTAGGCCGTAATTGTTTGGGTGTTAAGACTTTCACTAAAAAAAGAAAAACAGCAGCAAACTCAACAAGCGTTATCTGATAAAGAAGACTGCCCAAAAGTTCAGAAACAAAATTGGAGTAGGAACAAAAAACAGGGAAAATTGCAACAGAAACAGGGGTCCCATCCCGCTTCATCTACACCTGCCCCTGCTGAGCGTACATATGAGTTGCGCGACCGCAGTACTATTAAGTCACCTGGTAGATTTCAGGTTCCTGAACAAAGTTCTCCTCGCTCTTTTCGGTAACTACCACCGGTGGAGGAGGCAGCGGCAGGGGTCAAGGTGCCTAACAGAGCCGTGAGCAGCCTCGTAAGGCTGACGGAAAAGGCAAGCAGGACGAGACATCGTGTCCAAGACCCCAGTTTCAGAAGAAGAAAGTTGCTGCAGTAACAGCAAGATATGCCACAGATAGTGTGAACGCAGCTTCAGAATCTTACGTGGGCGCTGACGCTGCTGGACAGCGCGGATGAGATTACTATTGTTCGAGAGGCGCTGGGTCCACTACTGAAGGTGACAACGACTAACACCTTCGTTATAGTAGAGACAGCTGAAACTAGAGTGGCTCCTCCTAACATACTTTATAAAATTGTCCTTGTAATTGAAGGTGACATAGAACACACCATAAAAGTGTATTTTTGGCAAAATCTAACAACTACCTATGATATTTTGTTGGCGGAGGTCGATTGGCCCCCACCCTTTGTCTTAGCTGCTCCGCAAGGGGAGGAGGTGATCCTCCCCGCTTTCGCGCACACAGTGCCGAAGGAGCAGGCTCTGCAGTTTGCAGAAGATTGGGCTAAGGCGCTTGCACCGGCGTTGTACCGTACTCACTGTGGATGGGACAAATTTTCCCCTCGTCATGAGATTCCTTTGCAGTCGATGCCACAGCCTCAACCCCAATACCCCATGCGACATGAAGCAAAAGCCTCCGTTGCTGAAATCCTTGAACAATTGCAATATCAAGGTGAAATTGAACCGTCTGTGTCTTCGATGAATAACCCACTTTTTACTGTGACCAAGCCAGATGGCTCTTACCATTTGGTATTGGATTATCACCACTTGAACTCACACTGTCGTACGTGCGCAGTGCAGAATACTCACAGTTCTGCTTTTGTAGATAGTCTTGTGGATAAAAGGTTCAAAACCACACTTGACATATCCAATGGCTTTTTTCCCACAATCTGTCCCCTCTTAGAAGTCAATGGATGGCTTTTAGTGGTGGCAAACAGCACCAATTCCTTCTTTTGGCTATGGGCTACAAGACTAGTCCAGGCGTTTTTGCCGCCTGCATTGTCTCTCTACTGGAGAGACTCAACGCAGATGCATGTTCGTATGTGGATGACATTTCTCTCACAGACGACGAGTTATGGCCGCATCTGTGCTGTGTTGACCGCATAATTTGCTGTTTTGTGGACATAGGCTATAAATGTAACTTTGCAAAATCACACATTGCAGAGTACACAGTGTTGTTCCTGGGCTACAAGCTCAACAAGGAAGCCGAGGTTTAGCTCCTCACATCTTGGAGAAATGCGCACTTTTGTGAGCTCCCACAATGCTGAAAAAGCTACAATCTTTCCTGGGCTTTTGTCAGGCCCAGGGGGGCTTGCGGTCTAGGGCCCGCCCCATTCAGCAGCTGTGGTTGGCGTAGTCTTCGCCCGTGTCCTAAACACTTATGTGGGAAGGTACATAGGTCTCCCTCAGTTGGACATAGGTGGCTGCTTTGTTGTAGGGTCTAGGCAGGCTTAAAACTTAGACTGTGATTTTGCTCTAAATTCCCTTTAGTTTCCCTATAGTCCGCGAGATGCGTGAGGTTTGGCAGGGTAATCGCGTCCGCGAGATGCGTGCACTTTGGCAACCGCGTCCGCGAGATGCGTGCAATTTGGGATGCTGTCGCATCCGCGAGATGCGTAGGGCTTCCCGGTGACGCCGCAAACAGGGAAAATACGCAGGTGTGGTTACGTTGATGTACGTGACCACACCCAAGGGTCTGTGCTCACTATTCTTTGGATTTAGGAGAGAGAGGTTGATTCCAGGCAGGCTCTGTGTTTTTGGATGCTGAATTAACCCTTTCTGCAGATCGAGTTTGCCGCGCTGGAGCAGACCTTCCTGAAGAGAGTCCTGAGGTGGCAGTTTCACCGGCAGCTGATGTGAAGGTCGTTTTGGACCGGATTTCTTCGTGGGATTCCTTCTATTGCGGTCCAGAGGTTCTGTTGATCATAAAGTTTTAGAGTAGGTCGTACTCTAAAGGTATGAAGGCAATTTGATACAAAAATAAGTTTTTTTGAATTTAAAGAATCCTTGGTACAAAAAAGAAGATTTAAATACTGTTTTCAGTTTTCATCATTTTTGAAAGGAATCCAGAAACTTCTATGTTTTGCTACTGAAAGTTAACCCAGCAATATATATTCGAGTAGAGATTTATTGTTTTAGTACAGAAAGAAGATCAAAACCTTGTCCATGTTTATAAATGCAATTTTGGTTATGATATTGTATAAGAATATGATGAGAGTGTTTTAAAAGACATAATTCACACACAGTTTTGATTTTGCAAGTAATGCTAAGAGTCTTGATGCTAATTAGTAGAGAATAATTTACAGAAGTATAATGTGAATCATATCTTTTCTGAGAGAGAAATATCAGAGAAGTAAAGAAAGTTAATTTGCAAAAGGTTATCTAGCATCTGGAGAATAATAAGTGAAGAGGTTTAATTGCAAGAGGTTTAATTGCAATATTCTACCTAGTGTATTGTGAATGTAGGATTACAAGATTCCATGCTTTGGTTGCTGCTTGAATTAAGGAAAGTTTACTGATCTACAAGTAGCTAAGTATTAGTGTGTGTTTAACTTTTCCTTTTCAGATCTCCCCCCCAGCTGTTCCCTTCCCAACTCCCTTTTCCCCCCCGCTTGATCACTTCAATATTCTGTGTAATTATTACAATCAGAATTGGAGGTATCGAGAGGTGGGCCCTTATATCATCACATCAGATTCCAAGGAAGACTTCGTCTGACAGAATAGTGAGCCCACGAATTATTTTTCCTCCCGATCTGATTGTGTTGACATAATGGCCACCATGGATGATTTACTGGCGGCAATAGTTAAAATACAGGCAGATTTAAATGAGACTATGGCTGCAACAGCATTGTTGTCTGATAAAGTAGATAATATTCAGCTTCTGAACACTCCCCTTCCTGAGGAGGCTCAAGACACCAGAGCTTCCACAAATATATCAGTAACTGTTCCACCACAAATACCTCTGGCTGCTCCAGAGCGTTTTTCCGGAGACCCTTCCAACGTGCAGATATTTTTAACACAAATAGAATTGCATTTCTCTTGTAGGCCTACAGCATTTCCCACCCCCCAATCTAGGATAGCATTCCTAATTTCTTATCTGTCTGGAGATGCTGCAAATTGGGCAGTCCCGTTAGTACGTCAAGATAGCGCTTTATTGTATAACTGGCGGCGCTTTGCAGAAGAATTTGAGAAAGTATTCGACAGACGAACTGTAACTTTGTCTGCAGACCGGGAATTGTTACAATTAAAACAAGGAAATCGAGATCTTATTGCTTACTTGTCACATTTTAACAGACTAGTTGCAGAAACCTCTTGGCCGGAAGAAAAGAGAGCAGCACTTTTCTATCAAGGGTTGAAAGACGATTTAAAAGATGTGTTAGCTCAAATAGACCCACAACCAACTGCTTGTTCGGATTTGATAAATCTAACCTTAAGATTGGATCACAGATTATCAGAACGAAGATGTGATAAAAAAAGAGGAGAGAAACCTAATTGGAAGAATGAAACCAAACCTAGAACTCAGTTCACACATTCTGAATATAGCTCTGAGCCGATGGCAATTGGGACCCTTAGACAACCATTGTCGAAAGATGAAAAAGATAGTAGACACAAAAATGGACAGTGTCTTTATTGTGGACGCAAAGGACACTTTGTGAAAGACTGTATGTTGAAACCTAAGAGTAAATCTCCAACCACTGGTAAAGTGTCAGTTTTGGAAACAAAAGACTTTAAGTCCGAAAACTAACATGCCCAGGATTTCTAGAAGGGGATATCTTGGGAACCATTGCTTACCCTTCAGTAAACTCTTGTGCAAGTAATTACAAAGCTCATTTTCGTTTGGCAGTTCAGATACAACTAATTCACAAAATCTGGCAAATGGAAGTTCTAATTGACTCTGGGGCCACAGGAAACGTTGTCGATTTAGATACCGCGCAGCGGTTGAGTATCATCTGTGAGAAAAAAGACACTCCTGAAATAGTCCAAGCCGTAGATGGAAAAGTTTTGTCTGGAGGTTCAGTTACCATGCAAACCTCAAAGGTAATAATGTGTTGTGAAGACTCCAAAAAACAATATCATAGAGAGGAGGTTCAATTCGATGTGATCCAAGCACCTCAGTATGGATTTATTTTAGGAATGCCATGGCTCTGTCTACATAATCCAATTATTGACTGGCAAAAAAGAGAACTTGTATTCCAATCTGATTTTTGTCAATCATCTTGTATGGGAACTCTCACAACAACAGTTAGTCAAATTGCTACAGCGAGGAAAAAGAAACAATTCTACCTAATTGTTACAAAATGTTTCAGGAGGTATTCAGCGAAGAGAAAGCAGCAGTCCTTCCTCCTCATCGCAGCTATGATTGCCAAATCGATCTCTTGCCTGGTTCTTGTGTACCGAACTGTAGGATATATGCACTCTCTGAAAAGGAAAATCAACATTTGAGAGAATACTTGGAACAATATCTTGAAAATGGGTTCATCCGTCCCTCAAAGTCGCCAGCCGCCTCTCCTTTGTTTTTTATCCCAAAAGCAAATGGTGAATTAAGTACGTGCATTGACTATAGGGCTTTGAATAAAATCACAATCAAAAACAAATATCCATTACCATTAATCCCAGTTCTTTTAGATCAAGTAAAAACAGCAGGAATATACGCAAAGCTTGATCTAAGAGGAGCGTATCATCTGGTAAGAATCAGACAAGGAGACGAATGGAAAACTGCATTCAAAACTAGATATGGACTGTTTGAATATTTGGTAATGCCATTTGGTCACTGTAATGCATCAGAAGCCTTCCAGTTTTTTCTCAATGATGTTTTAAGGGAATTTCTAGATTTATTTGTTATCGTCTACATAGATGATATCTTAATTTATTCCGATTCAGAAGAAAAACAGGAAGGCCATGTCAAACAAGTTTTAAAGGCATTACAATCCCACAATCTGTATTGCAAGTTATCCAAATGCGATTTTCATGTCTTTGAAGTTGAATTTCTTGGAGTACTGCTCACACCAACTGGCATGAAAATGACTGATAGAAAAATAAAAGCAGTAGCAGAATGGCCTATTCCAAAATCTGTTTGAGATGTGCAATGTTTTTTGGGCTTCGAAATTTTTTATCGACGATTTATTGATCACTTTTCAGCAGTCGTAGCTCCCATAACTCGTCTGTTACGAAAAAAGGTAAAATTTGAATGGACTGCAGAAGCAAATGAAGCATTCCAAAGTTTGAAGAAAGCTTTTACAGTAGCCCCAATTTTGATGCATCCTGATGTGAACAAACCTTTTATAATCGAAGCGGATGCCTCAGATGTTGCAATTGCAGCCATTTTATCCCAGAGACATCACAAAACTGGTCAAATGCATCCTGTTGCATATATGTCTCGCAAATTGAATGCAGCTGAACAAAATTACATCATTGCTGAGAAAGAGTTGCTAGCGATACTTGAAGCATTCAAAGAATGGAGACATTATATTATGGGAGCAAAATTCACAGTGACAGTGTATACAGATCACAGAAATTTACAATTCATGAGCTCAGCCAGAATGTTAACCCCACGACAAATGAGATGGATGATGTTCTTTGCAGAATATGATTTCATAGTAACCTATCGACCAGGACAAGACAATAAAAAAGCGGATGCTTTATCTAGGAAAGACTCAACATTGCATAAATGCGAAGGAACTCCACAAGCAATAATAGAACCCGACAAAGTGATCTGTTTGTTGGATGCTGATCAGTTTTTAGACAATATACATGAAAATTTTCCTCCATCTCAATGGGAAAAGTGGAACAACAAGAAGGAAAATCAAACAATCAAAGAAGGAATACCATTTCATGGAAAACAAGTCTACCTTCCAACCAAAGAATTACAAGAAACAGTCTTTAACTGGTTACATTCCCATCCTATGGCAGGACATCCAGGTCCAAAAAAGACAGTAGAATAGATTAGAAACCTGTTCTGGTGGCCAACTCTCCAAAAGGATGTTTCTTTGATGGCTCAAAACTGTGAAATATGTGCTAGATTTAAAACCGATCATAGCAAACCAAAAGGTTTGTTACAAGTCTTACCAACACCAATCAAACCGTGGGAACATGTTTCTTTAGATTTCATCACGAATTTGCCACAAGTGAATCTTCATTCAGTGATTTTGGTTGTTGTGGATAGTTTAACAAAATGCGCCCATTTTATTGCTTGTAAAAGATTGCCAACAGCAGGACAACTAGCACAAATAATTCTAACAAACATAGTGCGATTACATGGTTTACCTTCAGTGTTACTATCTGATCGAGGTTCTCAGTTTTCATATAAATTCTGGCAACAGTGGTGTCAAAGTCTACAAATCACATCTAATATGTCTACTAGTTACCATCCTCAAACAGATGGTCAAACTGAACGATTAAATCAGACATTAAAACAATACCTGAGATGTTACGTGGAAGATTCCAAGAGGTTTTGGTATGATTTACTTTGGATTGCAGAAATGGCTTATAACACATCACCGCATTCTTCAACTGGATCATCTCCATTTGAGGCTCTCTATGGATATCTACTGAATACAATTCCTCTAGTTTTGCCCAAACATGTGAGTGATACACGTGCTGTGCAAGATACTATACAACACATGCAAACTGCTCATCAACAAACTCACCAACGTTTACTACAAAGTAAAGAAAAATACAAACAGCAATATGATAAACATCATAGACCTGGTCCAAGGTATGTTACTGGAGATAAAGTTTGGTTGTCCACCCAAAACTTAACTTTCAAGCGAAAAAGTATGTTTCATCCCAAGTTTATCGGACCATATTCAGTGCTTCGCCAAGTCAATCCAGTAACGTACAAATTGTTACTTCCAAAAACTTTGAGAATCCATCCAGTGTTCCATACGTCCCTTTTGAAACCAGCTAAGCAAAATGCCAGCGCCAGTTTTGGTTCACGGTAACTGGGAATACGAGGTACAGGACATAATAGACTCTAAACTAAAGAGAAACAAACTGTGGTATCTTGTCTCCTGGAAAGGATATGGAGCTGAAAATGATTCCTGGGAGCCGGCAGAGAACATTCATGCCTCTCGCTTGGTGCGACGTTTCCACCTCCTTCATCCCTTGAAGCCGGGCCCTAGACCGCTCCGGGGAGGGGGGAGTACTGTCAGGCCCAGGGGGGCTTGCGGTCTAGGGCCCGCCCCATTCAGCAGCTGTGGTTGGCGTAGTCTTCGGCCGTGTCCTAAACACTTATGTGGGAAGGTACATAGGTCTCCCTCAGTTAGACATAGGTGGCTGCTTTGTTGTAGGGTCTAGGCAGGCTTAAAACTTAGACTGTGATTTTGCTCTAAATTCCCTTTAGTTTCCCTATAGTCCACGAGATGCGTGAGGTTTGGCAGGGTAATCGCGTCCGCGAGATGCGTGCACTTTGGCAACCGCGTCCGCGAGATGCGTGCAATTTGGCATGCTGTCGCATCCGCGAGATGCGTAGGGCTTCCCGGTGACGCCGCAAACAGGGAAAATACGCGGGTGTGGTTACGTTGATGTACGTGACCACACCCAAGGGTCTGTGCTCACTATTCTTTGGATTTAGGGGAGAGAGGTTGATTCCAGGCAGGCTCTGTGTTTTTGGATGCTGAATTAACCCTTTCTGCAGATCGAGTTTGCCGCGCTGGAGCAGACCTTCCTGAAGAGAGTCCTGAGGTGGCAGTTTCACCGGCAGCTGATGTGAAGGTCGTTTTGGACCAGATTTCTTCGTGGGGTTCCTTCTACTAGGGTCCAGAGGTTCTGTTGATCATAAAGTTTTAGAGTAGGTTGTACTCTAAAGGTATGAAGGCAATTTGATACAAAAATAAGGTTTTTTGAATTTAAAGAATCCTTGGTACAAAAAAGAAGATTTGAATACTGTTTTCAGTTTTCATCATTTTTTAAAGGAATCCAGAAACTTCTATGTTTTGGTACTGAAGGTTAACCCAGCAATATATATTCGAGTAGAGATTTATTGTTTTAGTACAGAAAGAAGATCAAAGCCTTGTCCATGTTTATAAATGCAATTTGGTTATGATATTGTATAAGAATATGATGAGAGTGTTTTAAAAGACATAATTCACACACAGTTTTAATTTTGCAAGTAATGCTAAGAGTCTTGATGCTGATTAGTAGAGAATAATTTACAGAAGTATAATGTGAATCATATCTTTTCTGAAAGAGAAATATCAGAGAAGTAAAGAAAGTTAATTTGCAAAAGGTTATCTAGCATCTGGAGAATAATAAGTGAAGAGGTTAAATTGCAAGAGGTTTAATTGCAATATTCTACCTAGTGTATTGTGAATGTAGGATTACAAGATTCCATGCTTTGGTTGCTGCTTGAATTAAGGAAAGTTTACTGATCTACAAGTAGCTAAGTATTAGTGTGTGTTTAACTTTTCCTTTTCAGATCTCCCTCCCAGCTGTTCCCTTCCCAACTCCCTTTTTCCCCCCGCTTGATCACTTTAATATTCTGTGTAATTATTACAATCATAATTGGAGGTATCGAGAGGTGGGCCCTTATATCATCACATCAGATTCCGAGGAAGACTTCGTCTGACAGCTTTTGAATTTTGGTAGTACCTACATTCCGGAATATGCGCAGCATATCAAATCGCTTTATGCGTTGATACAACCTTCTTTTTTCAAATCGTGCTGGCTGCCAGAACAGTCAGCCATCTTGCAATCCTTGCAGGCCAATCTTCTTGAATCTAAGTTCTTGTTGACTCGTGATAACCACACCAACATGGTGATAAGAATGGTGCCAGGGGCGGTGGGTTTCACGTACCTCACTTTTAATGAGGGTAACACAGTCCCTATCGCTTACAAATCACACTTGTTCAGAAAGGCTGAATTGCGGTTTTCCACTGTGGAAAAAGTTTTGACAGCAGTGCAAATGGCGATTCTTAAGGAACGTGCACTGTCACAGGGAACATACATTTTGGTATTTATTCCATATCCTGCCTTGGAGGCAGTGACGAAAGCCAGTGTACTGAATTCGAAAATGTTGCACTAACGGTGGATACAGTGGACTACATCCTTGACATCTCTGGATGTCACATTTATTTTTGATTCCTCCCTGCAGACTCAAGAGTACTTGCACTCTTGAATTTGTTGATCCTGCTCCTCTGACTATGCGCCCACTTAAGAATTTCAGCTGTATCATTTACACTGATGGAAGTGCGCAAACAGCTACGGATTCAAAACACGCGTATTCTTCGACCTGCGCAATTGTGATTGGTACTATGGTGGATGGTGAATTCAAGTCTGATGTCGTGCATACACAGACATTAGATGACTGTACCGCCCAGTTGACAGAGCTTCATGCTCTGATGCTTGAATTGGAGTACGCCGATCCCAGTGTGACTACTCTTATTGTGAGTGACTCTTACAACTTTGTTTCAGTCATACAATGACAATCTGCCCTTTTGGACTCAAAATGATTATCGTGACTAATGTTTTGCAGAATCTACAAAAGACCAGAGACAGTCTTGCAAAGGAACACTTGCCCTCCACGTCTGAAGCTGAGTTGCAGGTTCCGGTAGTCGCCTGGCTACCCCAAGTTGGGGAAGTGGTCCGAGAGAAGATCAACAACAAGAAAGAATTTGGTCCTTCCTATCGAGCTCCAGTTGCCGTGCTTGATGTGCAGGGTACAAGAACAGTCATTTTACCTCCTCTTCCTGGGCGAAAGAGGAACAGGTACATTTCCATTGACAATGTCAAACCACACAGGGTTACCGATTCTCTATAGTATGACGCCTGCGGTTTCGTGTCCAGCAATGGTGCAACACTCTGTTTTGGCTCGGATCCTGCCATCGGGCCTGATGTTGTTGTTGAAATGAGTCCACTTACGAATTCTTTATTGAATCTACCTGCTGGTGATCCTCTTAATGACACTGAATATACTTAACCCTTTGACTTGTCTATGCCTGATTTGGAGACCCGTGTGGTTAATCAATCCTGTTTTTCATTTGACACTGGCTCTTCCACATCTAAGTCCCCTTCAAAAGTTTCAATTTTTGCTACCTAGTTTTAAAAAAAATTGATTCCTCCTTGGACTAACATTTGGCTGGTGCTTATTGCAATTTTTTTATTCATGTCCATAGGATTTGCGTTGTACTTTTTCCGTTTTATCAATGGACCCTACATTCAAGAAAGAACTTCAATTAGAATGATTGATGGAACTTTGGCTCCCCATTCCTCTTCGCACATCATAAAGAGGGACCAGAAATTTGTGAATATAACTGCTTTGCCCGTTTTAGATATGATTGTATGGGATTCTGTAAAGTTCCAGATACATGGGCCCACAGAGGTTAATAATGTTCCCAATGCACTCCGTGTTTCTATGGGGGATGTGTTTAAACAAAATATCCGCTCTGATGATTGGGATGTTAAAGCTGTAGAAGCTTTATTTTCTGATTTGAAATACTATGCTGCTTTTGATGCTGAATATTTGTTTGGAATCTGCGAATTATGGTGATGTGTACTGCTTCCAGCATTTTGGCAATCACTTTCTGCTTAAGACAAATTAATTTTGAAATGTGGTTAACTACACACAGTGGGAGCACTGTCCTGCACCAGTGGAAGGGAGCTCGAAAAGATTTTTGAAAACGTTTTCTGAGTCAACTGATTTTGATCAATCAAACCCTAATGCATTTTATTTTAAGTTGACTGAGAAGTCCTCTTCCAAGGTTAGACTTACCCACACTAAATTACTGCATTTGAAGTCCTTTATTGACCAGTTGGCTGTTGGGGGCTATGAACTGTGGAAAGATACTATTGATCTTAAATCTATTTGGGGTTCTAAAAGTTGGCAAGTTCAAGGCACTGAGGCTTTGCATCGTGCATGTCTCATCCCAAACCATATGTTGTTTCTGAATGACACTATTTCACAAATCACCTGCTTTGGATTGGCAACTTCTAAATATTAAAAAGGCTCCTTCATTTCCTGATTTGGGTGAAATTCCCCATTGGAATAATTATACCAGTACTTCCCTAAGTGACTTACAAGCCCTGTTAAAAAATTCCTCTTTCCAGCATTAATCCCGAAGGCTGGTTGCTATGGTAAAAAAGTACACATTCCTGCCAGCACCGTTTTCTGTGTCTGATCCCTGGCTATACAGAGGTTAGAGTTGATCCCCGCTTTCAGACTCAACATTTACAGCCTGATTCATGAAGTGAAATTGCGCCCGCAATCGCTGCGAAATCGCAAATGCGGGCGCAATTTCCGTAATCGGCATTCAACAACAAAATAGCGAATTCGCAAACACATATTTGCGAAATCGCTAATATATTCGCAGAATCCCAGCCGCTGAGCATTAGCGATTCCGAAATAGCGACACACCACGGATTCTGCGATAATAATAGCGAAATCGCAAAATAATCGCTATCGGTATTCAAGAAAAATCGCAATTAGCGAAAAACCCAAAAATCGCATTTTGCACCGCGCAAAATAAGGACAACTCAAAGCAGGTGGTAACCATGAAAGCCATGGAAAAAAAACTTTCAAAAAACCGTTGTCCTATCACCAACAGGTACTGGCCTGACCAATCACACATAAGGACCATCAGCAGCAGCAGCATTAGGAGTCCCACAATGCCAGGAATGTACATGGTGGTGAGGCGTCGCAGGCTACAGCGATTAGCACGGAGGAGACGCAGGATCCAGGACAGGATATTCCGCCAGCGGGTCACCTTGCTGGGCCAAGCCAGAGAGCAGATATATGCTAAATACAGGCTGAATGGGGAAATGATAATGCAGCTAATACTGGACCTTGACCCCCTGATGCAGCACCCAACAAGCCGTACCAATGCCGTGCCTACACATGTGCAGGTATTGTGTAGCCTGCACCTCCTGGCCTCCGGAAGTTTCCAGGGGGAAGTAGCGGCTGCTGGGGGAATATCCCAGCCCACCATGTCACGCTGCCTCCACACTTTTGTTGACGCCATGCTCACCCAGCTACACCGTCACATCAAATTCCCCGCCAGCCAACAGGAATTGGACATGACAAAGCTACAATTCTACAATGTAGCCCATTTTCCACATGTGCTCGGATGTATAGACTGTACCCACGTCGCCATCTGCCCACCAGCTGGCATGGAGTATATGTTCCGCAATAGAAAGTGCTACCACTCCCTCAACATCCAGATGGTCTGCAATGCCAAGACATACATCACTGACATCGTCGCACGGTACCCAGGGAGTACCCATGACTCCTTCATTTTCCGGCACAGCGGACTCCACACACGACTGGTCAGGGGAGAGTTTGGGGAAGGACACCTACTTGGTAAGTACACTTTGATTGAAATGTCACATTGCAAAGATGTAACAGCGCAGCACAGGCAATCACCATCTGCTCCTCTCATTCAGGTGACAGTGGCTACGCCCTCCGTGAATACCTCCTGACCCCATACCTCAACCCTGCTACACCCCAGCAACGGCGCTACAATATTGCACACATACGGACAAGGAATTGCATAGAAAGGACATTTGGCCAGCTCAAGAGCAGGTTCCGCATACTGCACAAGACAGGTGGGGCCATGTATTACAGTCCTGAAAAGTGCTGCCGCATAGTGGCTGCCTGCGCAATACTACATAACATTGCAACCAAGCGCCGGATACCTGTTGACATCTCTGGCAGTGAATCTGAGGGGGACAACCGGCCACCTGCACATGCGCGCCATGCACAAGGGGAGAACCCAGCAGAAGGGCACAGACGTCGCAACCACATCACAGTGAACAGTTTCTAGTACAACCACTTCCATCACCCCACAAATCAACAATGCATGCAAAATGTAATGATGACACAACGCTAATGTGTGTAGGAAAATAAATGTATTTGTTAAATTCGCAAAATGAAATATAAGGTTCTGTCCAAATAGCAAAATAAATGTACTTGTTAAATTCACAAAATGAAATATAAGGTTCTGTCCTAATAGCAAAATAAATGTACTTGTTAAATTCACAAAATGAAATATAAGGTTCTGTCCAAATAGCAAAATAAATGTACTTGTTAAATTCACAAAATGAAATATAAGGGTTCTGTCCTAATTAGTCCAACAAACAGTATTACGCCATACTGCTGTGCATGAGTGCATGGCAGGCTTGACCTCAGCCTGTGCCATTGGTGAAGTGCAGTTCTCTAGGTGCGCCTAGTGCGCGTTCCTCCATAGGGCCTCTGAGGGGCTTCCTCCTCCGGGGCTTCAGGCAATGGGGGGGTCCTGGTGCTGCGGGTGGGTAGTGGGGCCTGTGAGGCAGATTGTGAGCTGAGCCTGGACGCCCCCTCACTCGCATCATCACCCCCCACAACAGATGGAATAGGTGGAGGGTGAAGAGCAACGACGGCCGTGGTGAGGGTCTCCAGCACCCTTGTCATGTCCTCACTGCACTGGATGATTGCGTGCTGCTGGGTCAGACTGCGCCGCGCCAAAAGAGATGTCCCATTCGCCGACACATAACTTGCCCTGCTGTAAGTGCCAAGCCGGTTCAATAGTTGGCGGTGGCGCCGGCGTTGCCCACTGCGCACTCTCAACATGGCACGGGTGTTGGCCTCCACGGCTGCAGCAATGCGGGCCATTCCAACTCCCACACCTGCCAGGTCTGCCCTCATGCCTTCAATGTGGCCTGCAACAGATGCCACGTTGCGGCCAATCATGTGCAGTTGGAGCTGTATAGCTCCCTGCTGCTGAGCCTGGCGCTGGTGAATGCGCAGCATCCGTCTCTCGACGCTGAGCTGCGCCAGCCCATCAGCATTGGCCTGCCTGGTAGCTGCTGTGGAGCGCTGGCGTGACCTGCCACGCCTGCCCTGCTGGCCTGAGTGTGAGGCTGGCCGCTGTGTGGACAGTGGCGCTGCCCCGGATGTTGAGGCGACAGCTGCTGGGGGTAAGACCGCCGGTGTTGCAGGTGAGCCAGTCGCAGGGGGTGTGCCTGCTGGTGTGGCAGTAGCAGTTGATGCAGCGGGCACAGGAGTGACTGCCCTGGCTGCGGCTCTGGGAGGAGCAGCGGTGGCAGGAGGCACAATGGGGGCTGACATGCCAGCGGATGTGGGTGCCGCACCTGTTGCGGGGGGGGACGCTGCTGGTGGTACTTGCTGCTGGTGTAGCTGCAGCGGCAGGGGCTGGTGCCTGGGTTGGTGTTGGCACCTCCACCTCCGGGACGCCCTCATCGATCTCCAGCCTATCACTGTCACTGGTATCGCCACCTGTGGGGGTAAGTGGTGGACCATTAGTTGCATGCATCTGGCAGACGTGCAGTTGGTACATGCATGCTGGGTGACATTCCCTGAATGGCAGTGGCTTTGTGTGCATTGGGGCCTGTCTGGCTGCATTGTGGTACTACAACATTGTGGCCAGACTACATCTCCCACAATGCTTCAGGACATTCCTTGATGTGCAACTATGGAATGCCTATGGGACATTGGGGGAGCCTATTTGGTCATGGACATCCATAGGGGGCAGGGTCGCAGTCGCATGCCACTTACCTTGGGTGTCTTGGGTGGGGCGGGATGAGTCCAGTGTAGTGAAACCGACACAGGCCTCCTTCTCCAAGGTGTTCTCAACCTGGTCCTCCATGGCGGTGTTTGGTGGTACCGTTGGTCCTCCTCCTCCTGTGCCAGAGGAGTCCCCAAGGCGCGCCGCCACCTTCTCCTTGGCACGGCCTCGGAGGTCGTACCACCGCTTTTTAAGTTCGTCCAGGGACCTGGCCGCCACTCCCACCGAGTTCACTGCTGAGGCTATCCCCTGCCATATGCGCCGCTTCTCCATTTCTGGGACCCTCCGTGAATTAGCGCCAAACAGTTGGTCATGGTTGGCCACAACCCCCTCAATTAGGTGTTCCAGCTCCTGCTCAGAGAATTTCAGTTTTCTCTTTCTCCCAGACGAGCTGCTGGTCCCAGGTGCTGGTTCCTCAGCCATGGTATAGGCTTGTGGATCTGTGGATCTGTGTACTTTCCAAGATGAGCTGCAGCTCTCCAATGTGCTCCCTCTCTCTCTGCCTCAATGTGCAAAATGGTGGTGGGAACCGGCAGCTTCCTGGTTGTGATGTCATCACTGGGCTCGAAATGCGACTTCCCGTTTTCCCGATCTCGCGAGTTTGCGATCTCGCAAATAGCGATATCGCAAATAGCGATATCGCTATTTGCGAGATCGCAGTCCAGGCGCGGGTAGGCGGAAATTGCGATAATTCTGCGATTAATCGCAATTTCAATCGGATCGCAATCGGATTTTGCGATCGCGTGCGAATCGCTTTTTTTAATCGCAATTATTCATGAATTCGGATTTGCGATTTCTGAATAGCGATTCGCTTTTTTTCGCTATTTCAGAATCGAAAATGCCGATTTTCATGAATATGGCGGTTAGTCACCACCTATTCTGTATGCAAATTGTGCCAGAGATGGCTCAGACATTCATCCTTAGCGTCTGTGAAACTACATTTATCCAAACTCACTGACGCTGTTGGCTTAAATGATTTTGTTAAAGGTCCTGCAGCAGGCAGATGGAAAAGATGGATATATGCTGCTTATAAAGAGGTCTGGAAACTGTCCCAAATTGAAGCTGCATCTAGACTTAGAGCTATTGATCAGGCCAATTTAGAAAAAGTGCTTGCCGTTGTAGATAATAGCATTAACACCCTTTCTTCCAGAATTTACACTTTAGATAATATTGTATCCTCTGTGGTTGATATTGTGCAAGAAGAAGTTGCTGTACTGTATCATGGGCAAAATCAATTGCGTTCTGTTATGCAGTTTGCATGACCCTACAAATGTTGAAAAATGGCCGAGTTCCATGGGATTACATGAACACAAGTTTATTATTTCTGCCTTTCAATTTGACTGTTAAACAGCAATTTATGTCAACGAAAGATGCCACGTTTTCACTGTTGCATATTGAAAAGTTAGAACCTTTACCCTTTTCAGTAGCGAAATCCAATTTGGCAGTTTGGCTCATGCATGGGTTGATAACTCTACCTTTTCCCCTTTTCAAATTTGAGTCGTACATGAAACACTATGCAATAGGCAGGTTTGAGCCTCTGGCTGGTGCTTATCTTCATGAAATCTGGAATCTCCTGTTCACATACTGGTGTTTGAGGGAAGGAAAAGAGGTTTATTTAAATGGCAAAAATTGCACCACTACACCAGATCATTCATTAGTGTGCAGAAATCTTCAATTGCACGGTTCTTGTAATATACGTGCACTGAACCTTGCCTGTGTTTTGAAGGGCACTCCAGTCCCGGCAATTGCACCGACATTCACATTGCTTGCAAACGGTAGTTATTTATTATTAAATATTAAAGATTGTTGTGGGATGCATGCTGGAATTCCTTATATTGTTATGGTTTCCCAGCATGTAGTTTGCTGTAAAAATGAGTTGTTCCCACCTCCGCATGGCAGGCTCGATGTTTCCAGCTGGCCTTCTATTCCGACCTTGAAAGCAGAGTTCAACAAGATGAGTCAAATAAGATCTCTTTTGTCCCTGAAGGAAGTACCCATTACATCTCCTTGTGAGACATTCGTCCTTCACGTTGCAAATACTCGTACTGAGGTAAATGCCTTATGAAACACAGACCTGCCCCTGCATTTCGGTGCTTTAATTCACATAATCTTAAATGCCTCGTTGACTACTGGCCAGGCACATTTTTTTAAAGTATTATGTTCTTGCCTTGTGACCTCATTTCAAACTAAATTTGGTGTGATCCCTGCATTTTTCATTCGATTTTTTTTTAGTGTCTTTGGCGGTTTCCCTTTGCTCCTGGCTTTAGGTGCAGGCTTACTGCTATTAATTTGTTTGTTACAAAATGGATGCACAGTCTGTGCCCCACGACGATCTGGCCCGGCTGCTCCACCTTCGTAACCGGATGCTAGAATACTATGGATCGCTGCCTCTGGCAACTCTGAGTGTGGCATATGGTTTATCTTTCCGGTTCTCATTTTTCACTTACGTGCAGCCTGTTTTCCATTGCCTGGATTGTGGATTTGAATGGGCCCTGGATTTGTGTCTCTGCAACACGGTGTCTCCTGACCTGGATTTTAATCTAATATTGAGTCCCTTAGTTGCTCATGAACTAGATTGTTCTAGTGCCCGGATTATGGCCTGCGCATCGGCTCATGGGGTTCAGGGCAATTGGAACATTTGGACTGCGACCAATGACTTTCTGGCACGCACTTATCTTGAAGTAAGATCGAGTGGTCCTCTGATGGTACTAGAGGCTCCGGCAATCGAGGAACATGTATGTTCTTTCCCTTTACTTAATTAGATGGCTGAAATGTTCATGGATGATAACAATGACTTCCTATTGGAGGCAGTTTCCACATATGGTGCTTAGACGCTGTTGGATTGAAGTACGGATTTTTTTTCTGCTTCATAAACACGTACTGAAATCGTGAATATTTTTTTTTCTTTTAATGTCTTAATTTTTCCTTAAATGTTTGAAGTCTTTTTACACACCATGGCCGCCCATGATTGGTTTCGCTGACTTGGCTATTTTAATTCACATTTTTACTCTCGATTCTCAAGTTTGGCCAAATTCCCGAACTTGGTTCTGTTCCATTCGAACTTGAACTCTGCGTTCTATGAAGCTTGCCTCAGTTATTGTGCGTTCCCCGAACAAGGGAGGGTGTAGTATGGTTTAGGGCCTCTTTTTGCATGCATGTTATGTTAGCATGGCTTATTAGAAGTTTAAACGCCATTTTACCTTTTGCTGCTTTTGCACACGACACTGCTTAGCTGTTTTTGCAAAGTTAGCTTTCACGAAGGTCTATACATGAGAAAACGTTTGTTTTTTGACATCCCTAGACATACATCGTGCCCCGAGTCTGTACAGTGAGTGCTGAGCCGTCAATGTTATCATAACATGTGAGCCTGTTTATCGGCATGCCTGTGTAACACATTCTAGACACAACATTTTGGCAGCTGCGAGCCAAGCAAGATTCTGGCGCCTTTATCATAGCTCACTTGCCATAATTTCACACACTTTGAAGATTTCAGTGATGCAGAGAGCCTTGCTGATCCAGATGTAATTTACTCTTACTGAGCGGAAAGGTAATGGGGTCCCCCAAAACAAGCTCAAGAGACCTTCTTTAGTTTATAATACAGAAACCCACATGCATCAAGGTATTTAGGAGTCGCAAACGGTGCGAATCGGTAAATTCAGCCTTTTTCGATTCCTAAATATCTTTTTTGGATGCATCAAACATTTTTTGGAAAATCGCTATTTTTAGCAAATTCCAAAAATGCAATTGCTTTTAAGGAATCGCAAATTTGCAATTCCTTAAAAGCAATGCATGATTGCATTTTAAATTGCGAATTCGCAATTAGGGGGTGCAAATGACCACAAGGTTGAACCTCGTGGTAATTTGCGAAAAAGTTTAAAAATGCTCAAAATTGCATTTTAAACACTGTAATGTTACAGACACACATGTCCTTAGGACATGTGTGTGTGAAACATGCACTTAAAAATGCATTTCAGGGTGCAGGGGGGGTCATTTGGACCCCCCCCTGCACCCATGTAATGCATGAACATTTTGCGAATCGCAAATAGAAATTCGCAAAATGTCAATGCCTTCCCATTGATTCCTATGGGCCTTTTGGCCCATAGGAATCAAAGGGAATTGCGAAATCGCAATTTAGAATTCGCATAATCCTTGCGATTCGGTAAAAATTGCGATTCTCACCGAATCGCAAAAAGTATACGAATAAATAATGCATCCCATTTTGCGATTCCTTATTTGCGATTCCCTATTTTTCGCAAATAAGGAATCGCAAAATGTCCCGATGATGCATGTGGCCCATGGTTCCTATATAGGGAGGGTGTTAAAACTAGGCGCTATATCACCTGCCTACACTATCATTTTAATATGATTCTTCCTTTTGTATTTTATGGAGTTGTAACCATGCTGACCATATTATTTTTAATCATATGTCTGCTTATGTTGACTAAAATACTGCACATGAGATCACGTTGTTAAAGTAAATATTTTAACCTTACCGTGTCTCTTTTTACTCCTGTTGTGGACTGGTATGAGAGTATAACAAAAGAGTGTTCTCACTTCCCACCATTCCTGAGATGGTCCTAAGTCGCATTTTCTAGGTTGTCTAATCATTGGTTACTTTGCTATAGGACAAAGAGCTAATGTGACACTGATTGCTAGCTGGTTGGGGTTTCTAGGTACTGAGATGAGTTTCTGGTACACCACAATTCACTAATGTCCTAGGTTTTTGTGCACAGGTCTACAGCGAGCATTAAATTAATTGCACAAATACAACAAGAGCAAACAAAATGACAGTAAACACTTCAAAAACGAAGGTGCTATCCTTTGGAAGGACGCAAAAACACTCAAGCAGCAACTGGTCATTGGGTCATCTAAAAATCTCAGGAGAAAAATCCTAAAAACTACTTGGGTACATGGTTCTCTGCAAATGGCGCACCTACAGCACATAAGTGCCACCTAATGGATACGGCTGCACTGATAACAACTAGACTCTGCCAATTACATACAGCCCTTGAAAGTCCCACATCAGCCCTAATTAGAAAAGTACTTAGGGCTGTATTACCATCTGCATTTACATATGGCAGTGAGGCCTTCCCAGGCAAACTCACTAAAACCATCGAAAAACTACATCTAAAGGTCTATAAAAGAGTGTTTAAATTGCGGTATTATATCAGAGGATCCTTGGTGAGACTTGAATTTGGCCTGGAGGGCATCACATGGTCCAGCATGGGTCTTTTATGAAGTACTTACAGGCACCCTGAAATGTATTCTGCAAAACATATTCAAGATCAATAATAACCCGTGGTCCACCTACCTAACAACGGCGGCAGCCACTCTTCTCATCGACCTATCTGTCTTGAATACCCCACTACTGATGCGTACTGTAGTAAAAAGCATATTGAAAAAACAGATCACGTTCCTCTCGAAGTCTGCAGACTTAAAAAACATCAAGTCCACCCCGCCACAAAGGGCACTGGCACTATCATACAATAACGATAGCCAAGTTGGCCTTCAGGTCCAATCATACCTCAATTGCACAACTGGAAAAGCCTGCCTAACCCATATTCTGACAGCAAGGATGTTGGCTTTACACATTAAAGACTTCAACCCTACTGGCCAATGTTTTCCAAGATAGTCAAGTGTAGACTTTGTGGCTACAAAACCAAAACCTTTTTAAATCTACTCTGCAGTTGCTTGTGCCCCGGCGAACATTATCAAAGCCGTTTTTTTTAAGCCATGGTATAAGAATATGCAATAACAAAATGAACTGGATTTTTAGTACCATGGTTCCCCTTGAACTGGCAAGAATAGTGACATTTTTCAAAGGTGTCCAGGACCTTCTTAAAAACACACAATTAAGCAAAGAGATGTTAGTGGATTGACATATTTTGCTTTGGCACTTCGGACATTAAGCATTGTAATGTTTGACCTCCTTGACCTTGAGACTTAACATCTGCCATGCATTTACTTTACTTTGCGATTGATTAAAAAAAATATATCATTTTTTTAATTCCTTGTTTAAATAATTGATACTAGCTTTCTTATCATAGTTTATAAATACTCAAATATTTTAAATTTAAACTGTCTCATACCTTGAATGTTACATTTGGGCACCACGTGCCAGCCACTACACGGACCCATCATTCTTCTTTTTTTTTTCTTAGCCTAATATGCTTTTTTAATGTTTTATATTGTTTCGGTTTTAAGTAATCTACACGATAAATTTTGTACTGACTGACTGACTGAAGTCAAGAGTTTCCAGTCTTTCTGAAGTCCAGCACGTTAGAACTGTCAACTTTTGTTTGGTATCAATATCTAAAAAGGGGCTTAACTGCAAAGTATATGTTCTAATTCAAATGTGAAGCAAAAATGAGTTCTTTTTTTATAAATATTTTTTATTATTTTTTGATAAAACATCAAAACAATTCAGCAAGTACATCTCAGTCACTGTCCATCTGGTACAAGTGACAAGATTTACAAATGGTAAAGAAAGAAAATTAACGGTATCATGATTCCCCTTCACGACCCCATTGGTTCCCCCCGCCCCGTGCTAGATACCTCACAACTCCCTCAACTCAGTATGGACCTAGAATAGTGAACCCCCGCCCCTGCCCTGCTTCATATGTTGTCCAGTGCATCCCCCTCATCCTCTTCCATCTCTAAATTGTAATAGCTCAGCCATGGCTGCCAGATTTTCCTAAACTTTCGCGGGCACCCCCTTGCTTTATAAACTGTATTTGCGGCTCTCATATACATATCTATGCCAGTCCGCCACTCCTTCAGTGTGGGAAGCTCTGGTCTCCCCCAGTGCTGAGCTATAGCACGTTTAGCCACTATGAGTCCTAGGTTACTAAGTAGAAGTTGGGATCTAGAAATGGCGACGTCCGTTTGGATGCCCAACAGAACACATTTAGGGCCCATCAGGATTTGCACTTGCAATATATTGTTTAGTTCTTGCACAATCCGTATCCAGTAACTATATATTTGTTGACAGATCCATAACATATGAATGAAGGAGCCTCATGCTGTACTGCATCGCAGACACTCTGGCGTCTCCGCCCTGCCCATCGCATGCAGTTTCCCCCGGTCATAGTGTACCCTGTGCAAGATTTTGAACTGAACCAGTCGCAGTCTGACCTTAATCGCCAACCTCCTAGAGATTCTTATTTAGATCTTCCTAAAATTGTTGAGTCCATACTGATGTGTAGTATATCAATAAATGACAAATTCAATCAGACAGGAATATATTCCTGTTTTGGTCTTTAATAGTTCTACCAGAATAACACAGTTATAGACAACACGCGTTTCACCATATTTTCTTTTTCTTTTTGCAGACTTATGTAGCGCGAACTCCACCCGTAGGTATTGGAGCACTTTACATGATCACTGGTTATCTTACACAAGGACACATTCATTTTTTGATAGGCACAGGGAGATTAAGAGATTTGGCCAGAATGACAGGATGTGGACGCGACCCTGAGGCTCGAACCTTCGTTTCCCAGCTTCATACCTCATCCTCTCCTATTAAGCATGAGCGACCCTAGATCCTTATTACCTAAAAGTGGAAGTGAATCCAAAATCAGGTATTGATTGGAGGGTTAAGAGTGTGTCTGGCCTTAAATGAATGTACCTCAAAGTATATGTAACAGCTTCTGAAAAGTCAGCCTCCTTTTGTTGAGTCAGTTCAGTTGACATGTGAACCTCTAATTAACAAGATTGCTATATGAGCATCTGCTTTAATTATATGTATAGTTGACTATACCTCGAAAAACCTTTTCTGCAGCTTAGCTTCTTAGTTATTGCTATGGAGGGATTTCAGCACACTGACACCCTTTTTCTCCCTATTGCTTAGGTGAGCACACAATTTCCTGTTTTTGCAACTACTCTATCAATCAACAAAAAGGGGGAACCATATTGGACTATATTTAACGGGGTCCAGTGTACAAGTCCAACTAGCTAGTAACACAAAGAGAGTACAAAGTTCCCCAGTGAGAATAATAAGACAGAGTGAATGTGCAACGTAGAATAAAGGAAAAAAAAGGGGGGAATTCCCTTTTTGGAACTAAAACCCTCACACACCCAGCTAGGTGTCATGCTTCATCATATGGGTTCTGCTCCTCGTCAGACTGGCGCTGCAATGTCTGACGGGCACCCGTAAAGGGGCTCTTTATCGGAGATCTTTTGTTCCAGCCATATGGTGCATGCGTGTGAAAGGGCAAAGGAAGTGTAGTTGTGAAGTGAAAGTGAGTTTAAAAAAGGTAAGTCAATCCACAATATACTTTATTAAGGTGGTAGACTCCCTTGGTTAAAAGGGGTGGGAGGGGAGATATAAACTGGAAAAGGCTCACAGTAAATTATCTACAACCCTCTTGTCAGGTCAACATGTTTCTTACCGTCATGGCAATTCTTCAGCACCTAGGTGTAACGTACTACACAGTGTGTAAAAAAGAAAAAATTACAAACTTATCCAGTAGGTCAGTAAAGGCAGGCCAATTGGTCCTAATATGATCAAGCGACCTAGAAATGTGAAAGCAATAGAGGAATAAAGTCAGTATGAGGCTCTATTGCCTAGTAGATTGTTAATACTTCAACGTATTGCACACACACAATTAAAAACAAGGATGCTGCAAGGCATCACGACAGTGAAAACAAGCTTAAAAGGAGACTAAGGACGTAGGCAATGTAGAGGTATGGAGTTCTATCCTTACCCTAAGGGTTGTCCTAGGGTGCCTCGTAGTCTGCTCCCGTGGGACCTGCACAGAGTTTGGTAAGGTACCTAGGGAAAAGAATATGCCAGGTTGGGTGCCAGTCATGGGCGGGGCAGGGAGGACTACTTCTAATGAAGCTGATCACAGGGGGCTCGTTGGCAACAACACGGGCAGATGACCGGCTCTCAGATCGCCCCAAAGCCAGCACTGTGTGAGTATCGTGGTAGCCCCATGGGCGCACTGTAGTAATTGAGGCCAAGAGTGCTGTTAGATGTCACCAGCCCGCCGAAAGGGACGCCACGCGAGCATCCGATCCCCGGCAGAGGAACCTGCAGATGGAACGGCGGACGCGGTATGGCCAAACCCACAGACCAGTAGCATCCACAGTAGACATCCGTGTGCCTTACACGGATAGTGGCATCAATATGGTGCAAAACCCCACAATGGAGGTAAGGGCGCAATCAGGAAGGAAGTAGTGCACGTTGCCCGATCGTTATCAGCGTGATCCCAGGAGCGGCAGAATGGGTCACCGACCCTCAGCTTACCTTAATGGTGTGCAGTCATTACCGTCTGCACCTACCCCCACGATCAGCGCCGGGTCAAAGCGAAGAGCAGCTGGTGGCACCCTCTATCACAGAACGCCGTATATAAAGACCACATACTCCCACCATGTCAGTGCTGAGAGTAGGCTTGGCGGATAGCACCTGACTGCGCATGCGCCACGTCGGAAACTTAGTGCCGGTAGACCTGTGGACCGTGTATTGGTCTAAAGGGAAAACGTAGCGGCCATCTTGGGTGTGACGATGGTCTGAGGAGTCAAGGTAACCATCCGTCCAGAAGAGAGTAGGATAAGTCAACCTACTGATAGTTAGGAGAGGGCATCGTTGGGTACAAAATGAGCTCAAAGTGACTATTAGATGACTTAGTTAAATCACCCACGTACAAGTCAGCCAATTAAATGACTTAGTTAAATCACCTGCGTACAAGTTAGCCGATCTGGATAGCTGGAGCGGAAAGTATATCGGAAGGCAAGGGAGTAATTGCCAATGTATGGTAAAGGCATTAACCAAGGTGGGGCGCAGTGGTTCCTTACATGGAGGGTGGCGTTATTATGTTAAGATCGAATGGGTGCTAAAAATTCCCTATGGGTATGGGACATCATCAATAGGAATAAACACCCTGTAACTGATTTTGCAGGGGTGTAGCCATTTTGGGGATAGCAATGGTACAATAAAAGGGGAGAACAAGGGGCCAAGATACAAGACAAGTCAGTATCGGGGTAGCTAGGTACACTTTACAGTTTTGGCATTTAAAAGAACACAGGTGGAGTAATGTTGGAAATTAGCTAGTAATATAGCTAACAAATCAGGGAGGTCCCCAGGGTATAACAAAGAGTACGTTGGTAATAAAGCACTGCATCAGAGAAAATTGTGGTGTATGTCTCGGGTCATCTTAGAATGGAGGGGAGAGTATCCCTATCGTGCCAGGGATGACCAAGGGACAGAGTCGTTCAGACCCATTGTGTCCAGTTTTAGCCGGTGCACCCATCTCTGTTCAATCCTGAACAGTGCCTGTTGTGTAATGTCCAGGTGGGATTCTAATATCAGCCATCGGGCATCGTCTGCTTGGTGACCATGCTGCGTGTAGTGTTCATAAAGTCTTGTGTGTGTCTTGGAGCATCTAATGTTGCTTTTATGCTCCATAATTCTTAATTTAACTTGTCTCATCGTCATCCCGATGTAGTGTTTCCCACAGGGGCAGGTGAGTATGTACATGCATCTTGCACTGTTACAATTAGTGTGTCTCTGTAGGTGCCACACAAAGTTTTCGGTAAGCTGAATGTCCTTGCACTGGATTGTTTGGGGGCAGACAGCGCACCCGCCACAGGGAAAATGGCCAATTACTGGTGGGAGACCCCATAGTGTGTAATGGTTGGTCATGTTCTGTTTCTTAGGCCTTGTATGGATTAAAGAATCCTTCAAGTTGGAGGTCCGCTTAAAAGCGAAACGAGGACGTGGGATGTCTAAGCCCCCGGAATTGACAATGTTCCAATGCTTGTTTATTGTTTTCTTTATGAAGGCTGAGTTTTTGGTAAAGCAACTCACACAAGTGATCAGCTCTTCAGAAGCTTTAGAGCGTGTTTCAAGTAGAACATCCCTGGGGTTATTCAAAGCTCTTTTGTTTGAGTTATGAATGAGTCTGGTGGGGTACCCTCTGTCCTGTAATTTGTGTTGAAGGAGCCTCGCCTCCTGTTGGTAATCAGATCTGGCGGTACAGTTTCTGCGTACCCTGAGGAACTGCCCAAAGGGGAGATTGTCCCTCAGGGCTTTCGGATGGTGGCTTTCATAGCGCAGAAGACTGTCCCTGTCAGTATTTTTGCGATAAAGGCTAGTGCTGATGCCTGTGTCGTTAAGATTAATACTCAGGTCAAGAAAAGGTATTGTTGTATCAGACATGGTGCCAGTGAGTTTGAGAAAAGGATTCTGTTGGTTTATCCATGCACAAAAGGATTCACAAGTCAAACAGTCGCTTCTCCTTAGATCTAATAATCTTCTCTTCGAAGGTGGCCATGTAGATGCAGGCCAGACTAGGGGCAAAAGTCGGACCCATAGAAGTCCCCCTAATCTGATGGTAGAGTTGTGTACCGTATTGGAAGAAATTCTCGGTCAGGGCTATACTTGCACAGGCCATGATAAATGAAACCGGTGTGGGTGAAGACCACTCTTCAAGTAAGAGTGTAGACTCCACGGCTTCCAAGGTGGCTTGTTGGGGGATGTTGGTGTAAAGTGCTTCCATGTCAAGAGTGAGGAGGAGGTTAACACCCTCTCTCCCTTCGATGGAATCAATAAGGCGGAGCACATCCCTGGTGTCTTGAAGGAATGTTGGAATTTTCCTAACCACTGGCTGTAAGAAGACATCACAGAATTTGGAGAGGGGCTCCAGTAATGAGCCGATGCCTGACACAATTGGTCTCCCAGGGACAGGTGTCTGCCCCTTGTGAATCTTAGGCAGGGTGTAAAAGTAGGGAATCACTGGGTCAGTGGTCAGTAAGAATGCTGCTTCATTCTTAAAAATCCGTTCATTAGTTTCACCCTCTAAAATAAGGCTGGTGACGGTGGTTGTGAGCCTTTTGGTGGGGTCTATAGTCAATGGTCTGTAATGAGTAGTATTGGCCAGTTGGCGTTTACACTCTCTGTCATAGTCACAGCTATTTTGGATCACTGTTGCACCCCCTTTGTCCGCCTGTTTTAGGACAATAGTTGTGTCATTGCCTAGTGATAGCACTGATTGTCTCTCAGCCGCGCTCAGGTTATTGAAACTGTTGGTATTCGGTTTGTTTTCTAAGCTCCTGGGTACTGCCTTTTCAAAGGTTAGAACCTCCGGAGGAACCATGTTGTCAGTGGGCGTAAAGGTTGATGGTTTGCGTAACCCGGTGTCGGTTCTCTTGTTTTCAGGTTTGTCATTAAAAATGGAACGCAGCCGTATTTTCCTGAACAGCTGCCTGATTTCGCACATTTCATTGAAACTGTCAGGAGTAGGGGTGGGAACAAAGCCCAGGCCCTTCTCAAGAATCCTGGTCTCGATAGGGGTCAGTGTCCTGTCAGAGAGATTCACAATCAGGCTCTCTTTCCCCGGGTCGTGCTCCTGGTTTCTACCGAGGTTGGTGGGATTGTCTGATTGTCCATTGTACGTTCTTTTGGCCTCCTCGCTAGCGCCCTCTTCCTCTGCCCCAACCTCTGTCTAAAAAAGGCTGGTTCATAGGGAAGAACTGTGGTGGTCCCTGTGGTTAAAAGGGATATTGTCACGGTGGCATCTTTTGGGGTGGCCCATGGAACATGGGTCCATTGTTATACCCTTGGTTCCAGTTGGGGCAACGCTGATTGCGATTATTATGGGGTGGGTTACTGCCGCTGGAGTCACTGCTGGAGGATCTCCTCCGACTCCCCTTGTCTGAACCTTCATAGGAGGAGTAGCCATTTCTGTTATTGGTGTAACCTTCCTTTAGGTATGGATATACCTTTTCTTTATCAAATCTGGCCACATCCTTCTGTAACTTAGTCATTTTTTGTTTTAGGAGAAACTCTTGATTAATCTCTGCCAGCTTTGTAGTGAAAGGGGTTTTGGTTAATGTGCCACGAATGGCCGTCTCAACAGCTGTAATTTTTACAAGTAGAGCATCTGCCAGTCTCTTAGCTGTTTTAACAATCAGGAACATTACTCTATCAAGGTTGGGGGTACAAGGTCTGCCATCTCCTACACACTATCTGTTGTTTTGCCCATAATGGCTACGAAAGCAGTACAAGAAGACTCAAGAAATATAGAAAAAAGGACTCCCTCAAAAATCTATCGGCACCACTAAACACTTTAAATTTCCTTCTTTTGAATGTCCGAGCTTTGATAAGACACTGAGTCGACATTCATGAACCTATGCAGATTCAGAAGCATCGTACACCGTTTTGAACTGAAATATGACGGAAGCAAACATCTGGGTAAGACATATCCCTCACCGTTTCTAATGGTTATTCCCTGATTCGTAAAGATAGATGAAACAGGCAAAGAAGGGCCTAGATTTAGCTATGAATCTGAACTAAACTGTAAAACAATCAATGACTTTGATCTTAATCCTCAAGAGGCCTAGTTTTTCACCTTGGTCTTCAAGCTTAGCTCTAGGGACTTTTTTTACCTGTACCCTGATCTACTGTGCCTCTGTCCCTGCCAGAACGTTCACTGATGCCCTTTGAACCCCACTACTCTCTTTGTAATCTTGTTCTCAAGTTTTACCATACTTGGTGACCAAAATCTGCATTTGAAAAAACTGTATAAAGTGGAGATTACAAATTTCCTTAAGGCATGAGCTCTCTAAATCTTATACAACTGGTGTTGGCTCCTACTCATTCAGCACAACATAGCCTTGGATGTTAATCTAACGAAAATATTATTTCAGTTAACAAAGTCTTAGAAATGCTCTAGACACTGACACGGCACCTGCTTCACTAATGAGAAAATGTCATTTTAATGGATTTATTAAAAAAATTTGCACTAGGTACAGTCTGATTACCTTTTACTAAAATGTATAATAATAATCGATATTCCTAATGTACTCATTGAGTTTCATTTAGGGATCCCTAGTGGATCACGAATCAATCCTCAATCAGTCAATCAGGATTCATAAAGCGCGACTAACCATCATGATAGGGTATTTCGGCACTTGCAGGTCCTGGAGGTATATAAAACAGCCAGGTGTTGAGGGCCAGTCGGAATTCCAGTGGGGTAATGGTCTGGAGGTGCATAGGGAGGGTGTTCCAGGTCTTTGCTGTGATGTAGCAGAAGGAGCGTCCTCCACTTCTGCTTGGTGGATGCGGGGAGAATGAGCATGTGAAAGGGAGGGGAAGCGTTATCTTCTCAACGGTTGTTGGAATAAGGGAGGTGGTTAATGCAGGTAGGTCCTTGGTTGTGTAGAGCCTTGTGTGCATGGGTCAGCAGTTTGACTTGTCATCTCAGTACAGAGCATTGCCGTAGTCCAGTTGGCTGGTGATGAGGGCTTGTGTCATGCCAATCAACCTACCTCATGAATAATAATGAGGTAGGTCACAGTTTACGATCCATTAGGAATCACAGGGGTGGTGACCTACTGAGGTCAGCAGACCACATTTTTTTTTTAATTCAGCCCATTTTCTTGAAAGGAAAAGATGATGAGTTTAATAAAGCACTGCCTGCTCTTAAAAATATTTTTAATTACATTTTCAAAGGGAAAAGGTACCCTTAGTTGACCCCTTCCCCTTTGCGAAAGGGTTACCACTAGTTTTAAATTGGTGGTAAAGTATTCCTGTTTTGCAACTGGAATTCGGTCACAAAACATAATACCGATATGGTATTTGGAAGGCACGACTTATACACACCCCTTCCAAATACCAAATCGGAAATGCAAAATGTTATTCGGTAGCAAGTTACCAAATCGATTTTGCATTTTGTACATTTGAAAAAGCATTTTTACGATGCCAAACCACAGACTCTGCGATATGGACCTTTTGCGCCTGCAAAAATGCTATGTAAATCTGGCCCTAAATCCTTTTGTGGTATCATCCTACCTTTTACACAGGGCCATCGGATATATGATTTGGTGATTCTGCAGCAGCCGTGTTTTCCGCATTTACCACATAATATGTAATCTGCTGCATAATCTGCAGACTTTAATTTAAAAAATAGTTTGAAGCTCAAATGTATCAGAAGCTACAAAAAGCCTGTCACTACACAGTGGAAAGCCATTCACAGTATAAAGCCATTTGCAAAGGTTGAGTGGTAATTTTTCAATTGCTGATTGCTGCATTTGTGTATTTTACTAGTACCAATCAGGTCAAATCTTTGCCCTTGCAGTGCTATAATGTGTAAAAATGACAAAAAGATAAAATAATACTATCACAAAATGAGCCACTTTATGCTGCATACTTTCCCTGTTCGTGCTGCTTAATTTAGTCAACCTTGCCACATAATTTGTTCCGCCACTGCTGCATAATTTCAGTGGCCCTGCTTGTACTGCGTTTAATGGTATTTTAAAATAATGACATATATTGAGTGCTTGCTATTACTGTCTGGGGCTTCTTGGCACTATATATATAAACAAGTCACTCTTCTGATCGATGCCAACCAGGATTTAATTATGTGACTCTCTGCTATCACAGAAATTTGGAGTAATTGCCTTAACCAACTGAGATTACATTACGTCACAGTGCCGCTCCTACCATTATTTTGCTTTGCTTTTATTTGCACCGTAGCATGTGTGAATTATTTTTGTATGAAGCTGTCTAAAGGTGAAAAAAAAATACTTTAAGAATATGTTATTCATTGTTGCCATATTTTTGGCCTCTCCACCACAGAGTTCAGGATTGCAATTGCCATGCTTTTCTTTGTACTTGACACTGCAGTGTGAATGTAAATATAGCCTCTAAATGAGCCGAATAATCAAAAATTTCAAGCACTTAGAGGCATTTGCATTCCCCCTACCCCTCCTGGGAACACGACCATTGACCCCCCAAGGGTGCGCATCCCTGTCCTTGAAGACCTCTTCTCTAGATCAACCACCTGGCTGCAACTTTCTGAACTGAATCCCTGCAGCACCCTAGCAGAGACCAAAGGACAGACAGATGGTTGCATTTCTGGAACAAGGCTTTGTCAGATAAATATGATTACTGTTTTAGGTGAACACTTTTTTATCTCAAATACGGACTTCTCTTTATTCGCAGACACATTAAATAAGCAACTTAGGAGCACACTGAAAGCTGAGACATGCACATAATTACATTATTCTACACTCGGTTCAATGGTTCTTGCCTGTCTTCCAGAGCACAAATTGCAAGTCAGTTGACCACCCCTGTTCAATGTGTGCATGACTCATTTGGCTACACTGCTTTGCACTTTTCGTTTGCATTGAAAATTACCATCTTTACTGTCTTCTTTTGCTGAACCCTTTTTTGTTGGCCAAAGTACTATGTACACATTATTCCTGCTAACCAGTAATAAAGTGAGGTTGTTCTCCCTCCAAAACTTGGTACAACTGGAGTGTACCCAAATGGTACAATTAATTTACCTATAAATCCCTAGTATATGGAGCTACATGTCCCAAGGGCCTCATAATGTAATGCTACTTGTGGGCTGTAGCACACATTGTGATACCCACTAAGATAGCACTTCAAAACATGTCTCCAGGCTTGATCTTGCAGCTTGGGTTTGCAGTTTTAAACTACCATTTCGCCCAGGCAAACTAAACCTTTTGCCAAACTTAAACCTTCCTTTTTAGGTTCTACCTGCACAGTGCTTTTGCGGTGCTTCTTAAAACTGTTATATTTATATCTGAAACTGGTGATCTTATCAGTTCCCATGGCCAAATTACTGTGTAAATTTGCTTTTGTGTGGGACATTATTTTTGTTAACTTCCCCTGGCTGCACACACTTATGATACTTCTACTAAAGCTGTTCACACTGATTAAGGCCCATTCACTGTTAAGATAAGATCTCTTCAAACAAAAAACGCATAGAGCTTCTAACTATATTCTGGGATGCTTCCTTTTCATTACTTGGCTGTGTAAAGCAGATGTTTTGGCTTTAGAATGTTTGTGATATTTCCTATTCATGCCTCAGTACCTTTTTTTGCACTTTGTAGGCATTATCGGATTGATTTTTTCAACTTAATCTATTTGGTCATTAAGATCAATTTCTGAGTGTTGTAATACACATTGCACGTTAAAAATTAAGTTAATACACAAGGGCTGTGCTATATTTCACTACTAAACAGGCAGCCACAAGTGCAGTTACCTTGCAGAAAACAGGGTCATGGTTTGAATCGTGCAGCAGGTGCAGTAGGACCGGGCCCAAAAGTTGTCATAACTCTTCTAAACAAATAATATTGCTACATTAGACTACTAAATAGGCAGTCACAATTGCAGTTACCTTGCAGTTAAAAGGTTTGGATTTGAATGGTGCAGCAGGTTTAGTGGCGCTGGGGCCAAAAGCTCTAGGGACACCACTAAATTATTGCTAACATTTTAAACTAAACAGGTAGGCACAAGTGCAGTTACCTTGCAGACAACAAGGTCATGATTTCAATGGTACAGCATATTCAGTGACATCAGGAAAAAAAGCTCTAGGCACCCCACTAAATACCTAACATTGCTAGATTTTACTACTAAACAGGCAGTCACAAGTGCAGTTACCTTGCAGACAAAAGGGCTATGATTTGAATGGTGCAGCAGGTGCAGTGGCACCAGACCTAAAAGTTGTTAAAACTACTCTAAACATCTAATATAGCTATATGCTATTACTAAACAGGCAGTCACAATTGCAGTTACCATGCAGTTAAATGAGGCTTGCTGTAAATGGTGCAGCAGGTGCAGTGGCACTGGGGCCAACAGTTGTCATTACTTCACTAAACACCAAATATTGCTATATTTTACTACCAAACAGGCAGTCACAAGAGCAGTTATCTTGTAGGCAACAGGGTCGTTATTTGAATAGTGCAGCAGGTGCAGTGGCACCAAGTCTAAAAGTTATCAGAACACCTCTAAACACCTAATATTGCTATATTTTACAACTAAACGTGCAGTCAGAAGGGAGTCATCTAGCAAGCAATAGGGTCATGATATCAATAGTGCAGCAGGTGCAGTGGCATCAGCCCAAAAGCTCCAGGCAACCCACTAAACACCCAAATTTGCTATATTTTATTCATAAACAAGCAACCACAAGTGGAGTTACCTTGCAGACAACAAGGTCATGATTTCAATGGTTCAGCAGGTGCAGTAGCACAAGACTCAAAATTTGTCAGAACTCCTCTAAACACATAATATTGCTATATTTGACTACTATACAGACAGACACAATTCCAGTTTTCTTGCAGATAAAAGGGACTTGATTTAATTCGTGCAGCAGCTGCTGTGGGACTGAGCCAAAAACTCTAGCGACCCCACTAAATCTAGAATATTGCCACATTTTCCTACAAAACAAGCGATTAACAAGTGCATTCATCTAGCAGGCAATAGCGTTATGATCTGAATAGTGCAGCACGCCCAGTAGCACCAGGACCAAAATCTCTAGGCCCCCCACTAATTTCTGAATATTGCTGTATTTTACTACTAATCAGGCAGCCACAATTACAGTTACCTTGCACACAACAGGGTCATGATTTGAATGGTGTAGCAGGTGGAAAGTCAATGGGGCAAAAGCTCTTGTTCCAGTTACCTTCCGGGACAAGTCTGTTTGAGGTAGCTGTTGCGCTATATAACTTAATCTATTATTATTATTAGTTGTTAAACTCATCTAAACACCTAATATTGCTATATTTTACTACTAGAGAGGCAGCCACAACTGCAGTTACCTTGCAGTTGAAAGGAGCTTGATAAAAAAAGTGCATCAGGTGGAGTGCCACCAGGGCCGAAAATTGCAATAACTCCACTTAACACCAAATATAACAGGCAGTCAGAAGTGTATTTATCTTGCAGGCAACAGGGTAATTACTTGAATGGCACAGCAGGCACAGTGGCACTGGGCCTAAAAGTTATGAGAACTCCTTTAAGCACCTAATATTGCTATATTTTACAATTAAATAGGCAGTCACGAATGCAGTCATCTAGCAAGCACTAGGGTCATGATTTCAATAGTGTAGCAGGTGCAGTGGCACAGGACCAAAAGCTTCAGCCACCTCACTTAACACTGATTTTTGTTATATTTTACAACTAAAAAGCGAGTCACAAGTGCAGTTATCTTTCAGGCACTAGGGTCATGATTCCAATGGTGCTGCAGGTGCTGTGGCACTGGGGCCAAACGTTGTTTGAACTCCTCTAAACACAAAATATTACTGTATTTAACTACTGAATAAGCAGTCACAAGTGCATCTACCTTGCATGACTAGATTCATGATTTCAGTGGTGCAGCATGTCCCCTGACACTGCGACCCAAAGCTCTAGGAAACCCTCTAAAAAACAAATATTGTAGTATTTTACTTATGAACAGGGGTTGTACAATGGTACAAGGCAGGTAAAGACATTGTATGCCTTTACAACACATTTTTACATGTTTTTACCACGAATATGCCTTTACAATGTATGCCATTACCACGCATTGTTTTTTATGATAAAAACAATGTATTTGTGGGGGGAGGCACCCCACACCCTCATTTTTAACTTATATCCGTGGTAAAGTCTTGCGTTGTAAAGGCATGCGTGAGGTAAAAATATGCGTGCTTAAAAATGCGTGGAAAAGGCACAACGCGGTGAAAACTTTGTTGGAAAGGCTGTTTTCCCTAAACAGCAAGTCACAAGTACAGTTACCTTATGGACATTTTGACTGGTGCAGCAGGTGAAGTGGCACCGGGGTCAAAAGATGTGATAACTCCTCTAAACAGCAAATATTGTTATATTTTACTAATGAACAGACAGTCACAAATGCAGTCATCTTGGAGGTACAGGGGGCATGATATGATTGGAATGGTGCAGCAGGTGCAGTGGCATCAGGCCTAAAAGTTGTCAGAACTCATTTAAACACATAATATTGTTATTACATCAATTAATTCTACTTTTCCCTCTTTCATTTCATTTTTCAAAATGTTGCTATTACTTACATGCCCTATACCACTAGGTTACAGCACAGTATATTGCCTTTTTGTGCATACAAACGTCATAACACTTTAACAGACTTTATTTATCTTATATTGTACAACTACTGAGCAAGCTACAAGTTACAACAAAAAAACTGCTTATTATTATATATTGCATAGGCAAAACTTAATGCATTTACCAATGTATTTTAATATTTATAAGTCACCTCTACTGTAGGCCCTAAATGCATATAGGGTAGGGAGCAAAGTATACAAAAAGTAGGGCATATATAATTGATGTTTTCCATGTACTGGCAGTGAAAAACATATAAAGTTGTTTTTTACTGTGGCAAGGCTGATTCTCTATATGTCAACACTGGGTTACACTCTTATCTTTAACCCGTTGCATGCTGATGACAGAACCGCTCCGTCATCAGCTGCGGTTGGGCTGTGCTGATGACGGGGCGGTTCCGTCATGGCCCGGCCGCCACGTCTGCGCGGCGCTGATTTCGCGCCTGCGCTGGGCGTTCTATTGAGCGGGGCGGGCCGTGACGGAACTGCTCTGTCACGAGCACAGCTCAACCGCAGCTGGTGACGGAGCGGTTCTGACACCAACATGAGGCCGCCGTGCGGCCGCCCCGCCCTGTTCGCGCTGCGGCGGAATAGCCGCTGCAGCGAAAGGGTTAATAAGTCCTAAATTCAGTTTGGGAATAGCTAGAAAAATGGTTCTAGGACTCATTTTAATAGTAGTTTAAAATCCAACTTAATGGTGGAACCAGATTTTATATTAATATCTGGGAACTGATACTTTTTGAAAGGTGTTATTTTCCAGCTTGAAAAAAGACTCTCCTGCCAGGTCCACCTGACCCCTCAAGGCTCCCCTATGGTGAGGTGTGTATTTGTATCAGGCTGTAAACAAAGTGCCCTGGATGTGGGTACAGGGATCCCTCTCTTGACAAAACGACCTGTGAGGATGTGTCCAGCACCTTCCTAAGCTTCAAAGTATGCCTACCTTGTCACTGGCAGATGAAGCTCGCACCTAGGCCTGCCTCCCTTTTGTCTCTCCAGTCATGATGCACCAAACCCAGTGGGGTCAGGGGAACTGACCAGAACTGGTTTAGGGGGATGAACAAAGACTTGCCATGCACCCACAGGCTAGCACTTGGCATACAGGTGGACCTGTGAAGAACAGGACTTACCTGCTGTCTAAAGATCCTGAAGTGAGACCGTACCTACTTACTTTGAACACTGGACCCCAGAAGTTACTTCATAGGTCAGTTGGCTGACCTCCAGTTTGAGCTAAAGGGCCACAGCAGGCTTCCAATATCCTTTCCCTACTAGTGTCCAGCTATCAATTCTGTTAGAAATGGGGTGTTGTTTGACTGAGGTGTGAGCCCTGCTCAAGCAGCAACCACAATCCTTGTCAGTGTAAAGCACAAGCAAATCCCAAGCTACCCTGTGCTCAACCCCCTGGTAGCTTGGCATAAAGAAGTGAAGCTTAACTTAGAGGTAATGTGTAAAGTATTTGTGCAACAATTCAAAAAGTAAAACAGTGACAACACCACACAAAAAGAATCCACACCAGGTTAGAAAACTAGAGCACATTTTTATGAATGCAGAACATCTCCCTGGTGGTACCCCCATTCCTCCTGGCAGTTGGCCAGATCTGGTTGGCCCCCCAACGGCAGCAGCATCCCCCTATGTAGGCTCCAGGGCATCCCTCTCAGGCTCAGCCTCTTCCAGGACTGTGGGAGCTTCAGGAGCAGGTTTCCCACACCCTTTGCTCTTCCTCTTTTTGGCAAGCACCTGGGTCATTCTTCCAGGCTCCAGGTTCTCCTGATTACATTCTTGGGTGGGCATGGACTTATTTCCAGTGCTCTTTAAGTGGGTGGCAACACCAGTGCTTCAGGTCAATTTGTAGCACATCAGTTACAGGCCCTGGACACATATATTGCCACTTTACTAGGTAAGTACAAGTAAATTAAATATGCCCATTGGGTATATGCCAACGTTACCACGTTTAGGGGAACAAGCACAAGCCATTTAGCACTGATTTCCAGTGGCAAAGAGTGCAGAGTCTAAAAGCCATCAAAAACAAAGTCAACAAAAACAAGTGGTATGAGGGCAAAAAGTGAGGGGCAAACCACACCAAAGATACCAAGTCTAACAAGCTCCAACTAGACCTGCCTTGGACCCTGCTGCACACCCCTGCTAGAGTAAGTTCTAACCCCCAGGTGATGTCTCCAAGGTCCTAGACCCTTGGCTGTCGGTAGAGTGTACTCCTCCTATCCCCGAACTGAAAAATTACAGACAGGAAGCCTTTTGCTAATTGGAGAACCAATAGAGACCGGGATCACTGAAGAATCCGCAACCACTGATTTTGAATCACCAGTTGCCCTTAGCTTACTGGTGTGCCATGCAGAAAGAAATCTGACTTTCAGAAAGCTTACTTAGTCTGAAAGCAGATGGCTTATTCAGGAACAACACTAAGCAGAAACATTAATGTTGAAGTGTTGGTCTTCCTAGGCACAGACTTCACCCACTCTGAGCTTTCACCCCTTCATCGACAACTGCACTGGGACCCCTTTATTCAGAAACATGACATTGTCAAGACTAGTTTGGAACCAATTTGCATTTTTCCCTGCCAACAACTTTTCAACAGCCACTTTTCTCCATACATTTTCTACGCCGGGAGGAAAACGTGCGCTCTGTCCTGCTTGGCCTTACCTTTCGATTTTGAGTTCATTTATCGTGACGAGATAACATAGTTTGGCCCTTTGTTCTTTTTGGCACGATTTTTAATTCAAAGTTTGCAAACTCATATCTCCGGTTGTACTTTTTGGATTTTTGGCATATGGTGTCATTTTATTTATTACAATGTACTCTATTCTTTAAACTGGTTGTAATTTTTCTTGGTTAGTGTTTGCACTATATTACTGTTTGAGTGCTGCATAAATACTTTACACATTGCCTCTAAGATGAACCTGCCTGCTTTGTGCCAAGCTCCCAGAGGACTGAGCACAGGTTTAGTTAGTGACTTTAATGGTTAACCTTGACACTGATTGTGACTATTATTTGAGGTGGGTTCTCACCCCCTCAACTAATACTCCAAACCTGTGATGGTGTGAGTACACAGGATGATTTGCACTTTCTATTTTTCTGTAAATTTTATCTAAGATTTATCAAATGGTTTTTAACTCCTTATTTTAAAAAATACAGACCACTCACACTTAAAGACTCATACAGCATGTTGATTACTCTAGACACCGATGAACTAACTTTTCGCACCAGCACTTTTCTAAGATCGGCCATACGAGCTCGGAAAACGATGGAAAATCCCTGAACACAGAAATTAGTCTCAATGATGCTATAATGAAAATAATATAACGAAATGAAATGCATTATATTTTTATTGTATGGAATCCCTACTATGAAATTATGAAATGTCTTTCTGTATAACATTGTTTTTTTTTTTAATCTGTTTGTATATATGAATTGTTGTTGTTATCGGTACTTTTATGAATTTTATGAAATTCGAATAAAGGTCTTTTGAACTTGAACTACTCCAATCTCATAGTTTCGATTTTCTATTTTATGATGATGATACTCAGTTTATAACGTTGCAGATAACATCACTTCGACACAAGATAGATTCATAATTTGCATGCTGGCAGTCACCGCAAGGATGCACCAAAGCTAAATGGAAAAAAAGAAGGTCTTTTTATTTGGCAAACAACCTTTTCCCTGGTCTAATCTGCAGTGGCCGACTGAATTGTCAGCAGTAAAATATCTGGGGATTACATTTGA
The DNA here is from genome assembly GCF_964263255.1 of Lissotriton vulgaris. Taxonomy (NCBI): domain Eukaryota; kingdom Metazoa; phylum Chordata; class Amphibia; order Caudata; family Salamandridae; genus Lissotriton; species Lissotriton vulgaris. The sequence goes on from NC_141690.1 coordinate 76,315,899, forward strand.
TAATACATTTCCCTATATCTCCTCAGTGGCATCTATCTATCTTTATGAACACATTAAAAGCACTTAGACAGGCACTCCCTCTTTTCCTGTGCACGATCAGAAAATAGAAGTTTATGCACTGATAAAATCCAGGCTGGGCTAGGACAATTGCCTGCACATAGGCAGGCGAAAACATTTGTTTCAAAGACTGCAGTGTGTGCAAAACGCTGCTGTGTGTCTGTTGCTGAACCTTCGGTCGCAATGGCACACAAACGACAGGACATAATATTTTCATTTTCATTGCCATCCTGAAACCAAAATGCTAATTATATTTAAATTGAATTAGTCAGATAATGGAATATGTTATCTCATGTCAGTTATATTTCATGGTAGTGTACCAGATTTTTATTAAATAATATTATGTGTTTGCACACACACGAGACACAAATGTTAATGATTGAGATGTAAAAATGGTGCCTCCTTAGAGTTGTAACATGGAAAAGGATTACTTATTTTGCACGTTCTCGTATTCACACGAATTTAAAGCAGGAATCCCAAAAGGCATCAAATCTCCTTAATGGATGTGTGTTTTTTTAAGTCCAGTGACTACCATCAACAATGTATTTTTGAGCATGTTACATTGATTTAATATAACCCTCACAGCAAGCTTTGTCAACGTTTCAGGCATTGAATGCTGGTCTAGTGAATGTTGCAAGATTATTCCAAAATGTAGGAACTACTGAAAGAATTTACATGGATATGCTTCTCTTTTTTATTTCTTTATTTATGATTCTTAAAAGATACAAGAAAAAATACACAAGACCTGCTAGGGAACATACTCCTGCCACATTAGAAGGAGCATAGAGAAGGAAACAGGTGAGAGAAAAGAGGGGAGAAGGAAATAAGGCATAATGACATAGGGCAAAATAGTGGATCAAGAGAAAGAAGAAGAAAAGAAAAAGAGGGAAGATCAGAAGGAAGAAAATAGAGTTCATGAACAATACAGCAATATAACAATGGGTGCCTTTCGCAATGTCAAAGGTCAAAGAGCAGAGTGCATGGGGGCAGTAAGTGGGCTACACATGAGGAAACACTATAAGGGAAGAAATTGCAAATATGTCAGCGATTATATCGGTTAAACCAAGAAGACCTTCAGATTTCCACTGTGATCCCAAAAAGGCAGGCGTGGTCAGGGATAAGCTCACTTCTCAAGGAGAGAGCATGGTGAGGTGGTCCAGATAGAGCGATTCAGATGCTGGTGGACCAACAGGGTCCCAGTCGATGTGAGTAGTATGTGCTTTTAGTGGGTCACAGGGAGGAGTGCAGGATGGGAGGGGAGATAAAAGGGAGAGCGGTGGGGGGTACAAGCACCTCTATTGGGTCTTATGAGCCGGCAGCAACCTTACCCCAGGATCCCCTTAGGTACTGAAGCCCAGAAGCATCAGCCAGATCTGTAGTATGTCTCAAAGTTATACTGCACTCTGGTTATAGGAGCCTCTGTTTTTGTCGGTTATCCATTCATCATTGGTAGGGAGACGGGGTGATCTCCAGAGTCGAAGAATGCAGATCTTTTCTACAGTGAGCGCCATAACCAGTGAGCCTCTCTCATGGTAGTAAGAGGGGACAGTTCATCCATATCATGCAGCCTGACCAAGTGTCTGAGAGGGGGCAATGGCATTCATAGGACCCTGTTAAGAGTTCAATCCACTTCCCTGCAGTACTTCTGAATGTGGGGGCAGTCATGGAGGATACGGACTATGGTACATTCCTCTTGGTCACATCTCATGGAGTAGTCCTGCTGAATAGAGCGTTTATGCCTTTTTCAATAGAAATCTTTCACAATTTAGTCTAGAAAATCATGTCATCTTAGAGTGTCTGTTACATTATAAGTGTATTTATTTACCAGTTTACTATGGACTAAGGTGCCAGCATCTGAAGCTTTTATAAATTTATCATTTATTTCGAAAAATTACTTTAAACATTTCTGGTGCCTTCTTTAGCACAAAAGAAGTAAATGGGCAAGGTGCAATCTTTCTCATAAATGCAATAGAAATTATAGTTATAGTGTGAAGAGATGGCTTGCATGCTAACAGCATGTTTAATCCCTTAGTTAGGACCGCCAATAAATAATCGTGTTTCGATGTGATGGTCTATAAGCTAAGGACTCTAAAGTCTGATTGGTCTTATATCTACCGATGCACTACTAGACCCAAAGTGAAATGCTTAGTGAGCAGTGGTTTCAGCAGGAGATTTGATCCGCCCCTCTCATAGTCCTTCTGTGATACCAAGGGGGTGGATGACCATACTCTGCCCTCCCGCCCTACACCTGAGGGAATATTCTTGCTGTGCTCTCTCAGGGACCTGAGAGGTGGTGAATATGCAGAGGGCCAACCAAACCTGCGTTCCTGTTTTCAGCAGGTGAGAAAACAGAACCCAGTGGGGATTGTGGTTGTATCCCTCAGCAGCTGAACTCCTTTGAGCGCTGATCTACATGTGATTTAAATGGCTGCGAGCCCAGATGTGACTCTTATGGTAACTTTGTGATTCACATCCCACAATTTACTGCTTTTCGTCCATCATATTTACAGCAGGCTTTTACTTGGCAATTTGTACCCAGTTTTTTTCTGACTCCTATCTGATGCTCTTTGAAATAGGAACCTGCTTCATCGCCCTCTGCTTTCTTGCCCTTCTTGTTATTGGATTTCTCTATTACTCTGCTATTTTAAATTGGATTTTATTCATTAACTCACGTTGCACTTGCAAGGTGACCATGGAAAGGCGGCGCCTGTCTAATCCCACGTGTTAAAACTTTTCCTGTCACCTGGAAAGGCTGCCTGACCTCCTTTGACTGCTTTCAACATGTGCAGATTTTTTTTAAATACCCTGAAGTGATGATGGCTATCAAATTTGAGTTGATTTTAACTATGCACTTTTTTAACAGTCACTTTCCCTTTTACTTCAAACTGTATTCCTTCCGTTTTTTATTGTTTTTTTAGACTGGGATTTTAAACACTAGGGTAGGAGTAGGGGGCTGTTCTTCCCCTCTTGAACTGGGACTATTTGGAACTAGAAATATTCGGTAATGTACCAACATCTAACATAAGGTTCGAAAAAAAGAGCGCGGTAAAAGAGAGGACACGTGTTTCACAGGAACAGCAAACTGAGAATATTATTTCTGTAGGATAGTTACAATTTTATAAGAATACTACGTAATATTTTTGAAAATATCTTGCTCATAAGTCGTATCATGTCAAGGAAAGAGATCAAAGCCAACACCAATCACAAAACAAAAAGCTTAGGTACTGTTGGGCACCTCAGAAATACATGCTCAGTCCTAAGTACGCACAAAGCCAATCTCATCTGCACGCACACTCCAGCAATACCATCTGCTTTGCAGAATGGTCCCTTTCGGTAAAGGTGTCCTGAAATTACAAACAAGCGCCTTTGGAATCTAGAACATCTATGCTATCCTGAATATGAAGATTTAATCTGTCATTATATTTTTCATCTATGGGGGCAGAACTAAAGCTATATGTCTAACGAACATCTGGTAATTCCCACAATCTAGCTTGGCCATGATGACAAACATTGCCTGAATCAAGGGCCAGTCAACCTCACAGTACATTTAATGCAAAATCATTTTCAACAGTTCTTTTGCACACCATTAAATATACCCGTGGGTTCATACAATTTCCACAAAATGCTCTAGTTGTTCAAACTTTCTCTTTCGAGTTAGAAATTCCCCAATTAAACAACATTTGAGAACAATTCTCTACTGTTCGAAGAGTTACACCAGTTTCACATGCTTTGGTGGGTAACATAATTGGTGAAAATTATAGTGCCAAGAATCATGCTGAGAATTATGATGTAAACTGATATGACGACAGTATTAAATCTGGTTTCCCAAGTAATTGATCTATTGCCGCTGAAGGGTTGGATGCCATCTTTTGACCCAGTGACTGTTGTTAACTGGAGAAGAACTTGGGGGAACAGGAGAGCGAACCTCCAAATTAATAGCACATATGACCAATAAAGCTCTGCTCTTGGTCCTTGTTCATTCATGATGCTATATGAAAGCAGAGTGGAGAAAAATAGACGCATAAACATTAGTTAGATACCCTTACTGATCCAGTGAAGGCCAAGGTAATGGAAGTACAAGCGCAGATTCCAACTCAAGGACTGAAAAAGCAAATGAGATCATATCCATGGTTGACATTTAAAATCTCCTGAATGTAATGATTGATGTTTGTGTTACTGAAGATCTGTGGGATACATCGCCCTTGCGAAGGAGTAGACTACAGCCAGAGTCCAGGGGTCGCCAACCTTTCTGTATTAGGAGGTACTTATATTGAATGAAAATAATCCCGAGGTACTGATATAATTAATGCTATAATAGTGACCACATCAGACACAATTACATTAGTGGCCAACCTACGGAAGATTACCAGCAGTGATTGGCTCAGCTAATCAAGTTTGGTTGCCCGCAGAGATGTAAAAAAACGTTATCAATGTGGAATAGCTTTACATGGATAATACAAAACAGCGATAGTTGCAGTGCCCCTGGTACCAAGGTCATAATATTAATAATATATCCCCCCAATGCCACTATTTATCACTGAGGTATCAGCTGGATATATATATTTACATTGAAATTCAACCATTTTTCTCCAAAAATAAGTTTAGGAGTTCTGAGAATGCATGCATTTTTATCTTAACTATATGCTTTTCAATTTTGGTATACATATTCATGAATTGAACCATACAAAAGCTTCTTAATTCGTAGGCTGGGCTGGACACAGGACAGCTACTTATAGGTAGCTGGAGAGCTACCAGTAGCTCACGAGCTACTTGTTGGAGAAGCCTGAGCCAGACTATGATAAATAGTTTAGCATGGAATATCCACCAAGAGCTATGCCTTCTGTGAATGATACAGACATGAACAATTATGCTGAAATGGTTAAACCTCCATTGCTAGAACCGATGACCAATCATATGGGTTCTAATAATATTTGAGTCAACTGAAATGAAACAATTGATGTGAACGTTTTGGAGCTACAAATACCATGAAACCTTGGAGATAAGGCCAGTCCATAAGAAAGAGCAAAGGCAAGACTACCCCTTTGGACTGCACTGGTTTTAAGAGATGCACTAACACTTTAGACAAATGTGGGTGAACATTTATGTATTGTGTGCTTTGTGGAGTTCTGACTTTCTAATCCACACTACCTCCGTAAGTAACAAGTGGACTGCTCTGCCTTGCTATACTGATGGTCACGACCTGAAGGGGTGTGCTTGGTACTTAGTTCAAGTGAAATAGTAAATAGGAAGACCAAGGGCAGTAAAAATAATCTAGGTTTGACAATTGGAACCTGGTACCATAGGAGCCCCCATCCCATTTTATACCTTCCTCCATTGTGGAAAATTACAATATTTTCCAGTGTATTTCCACAAGAATGTTGTCTTGTTTTTCTGAACTCATTGTTTCCTAGCCACATGACTCTGCACACTTTACTCCTGCTAACCAGTGGTAAAGTGCTAGTGCTCTCCTCTCTAAGCATGTGAGCATTTCATACACCTAACTTGCACATTTAATTTGCTTGTAAGTCCCAAGTATGGCACCACTTGTACACAGGGCCTGCACATTAAATGCTACTCATTGGCTGCAGCCGTCATTGGGCCACTCACTAAAGTAGCACTGTAAAACATGTCTCCAGGTCTGCCACTGCAGCATGTGTGTGCAATTTTAAACTGTAATTTCGACCGGGCAAAAAAAACTTTTTCCCAGTCCTAAACCTTCCGTCTTAGTACTTATAAACCAACCCTAACATAGGCCCTAAATGACCATAAGGCAAGGTGCATGGTATTTAAAAAGTAGGGCAAGTATATTTATGTTTCACTTGTCTTGGTATTGAAAAACCTCCAAAGTCATTTTTCATTGTAGCAAGGTTGACTCTTCCATGATAAAACACTAGGTTACCCTGATATCCTATAACAACCTATGAGGCTTAATTTTTGTTTAGGACATTGAGGCTTTCCTTGGCACGGACTTCGCTGCCTTAGAACTTTGACACCTTTAGTGACAACTGCACCAGGAGGCCACTGTTCAGCAGCTCACTGTCATCGAGCCCTGCTTTGAATCCAACTTGAGATAGCCCATCGATGACTCGTCGGCGACCACTTTTTCTCCATGAATATATCTAAGTCAGAAGGTAATCTTTCTATCACGACAAACCATGTCCCTGTATCCAACTGGCTTTCCATTGTGACCAGCATTATCTTTTAACTTTCACTCAGTCTAATACGACCAGATAACCCCAGCTGGTGCTTTTTGCATTTTTGGCTCTATTTTTTAATTCAAACTTTAAAAAATGATATCCTTTTTCTCCTCATTGGATTTTTGTTGTTTTGATTTCGATTTATTTATTACAATTTACTCCATTTTTATACATTGGTTTGCCATTTTCTTATCTAATATTTTAATTTTATTACTGTTTAAGTACTGTTTAAATACTTGACACATTGCCTCTAAGTTAAGCCTGACTGCTTTGTGCCAAGCTACGAGAGCGTTAAGTTCAATTTTATTAGTGGCTTTTGTGGTTTACCCTGAAAAGGATTGTGATTATTATTTGAGGTGGGTTCTCATTCCCCCTCTACTGATACTTCAATTTATTTTACCAATTAACTGCAATGGAGGTGCATTGGCATTGTCCATTGACCCAGAATAAAAAAACGTGCTAGTGCCCATCTCCCCGAGGATCCCCTCTCACGAAACTGCATCCTCTAACAGATGCAATGGTAAAATTTAGCTTGATATGCTGTTAATTCCCTACTTCTTAGATGGCTGGTGTACCTAAACATAATGACAATGTGGCATATGGAGTGTGCTGGTGGGCAGTGCATACTGCTGTAATCAAACAAACATCTGAGACAGTTCTAAAAAGAAATTAGATGGACAGTCTGGATCATGAATTGCCCACTCAACATTTGGGCAACCTCATTAGGGTAAACAGACCACCAACGCTCAGAAGCAGAAGAAGAGGACTTCACTTGGGAATGATTGTTGTGGGTTGCACACCGAGGGGACGATTACGATCTCAGTTGGAAAGCCTCCGACCTCAGGTCTGAGGTTTTCCGACTGAGATCGTCGATTTCAATACCAACCTCCTAATTATAATATAGGTGGTTGGGATTGAAACTGGCCGGTCATTCTGGCTGGATTCCGAGGGGCTCAAGGAGCCCGCCAGCCAGTCGGAGGGCGGTCCGTAATCCCAGTGAATGGCATTTCCGTTGTTGGGATTAAGATGCTCGGTTTCCAACAGACTTACAATGCTGAGCTTTCTGACATGGAAAGCCTGTCGTAAAGTTAATTTGGGGGCCCCTAGCAGGGGCCCCCTTCTCTTTGAGGCCTCCCATTGGGGGCAGAGGGGTCACCTATGGTGCCCACCTGTTCATACCTGCATCGTGGGGCTGGCACCCTGAGGTGCCTGCTACGCAGTGCATGAATGAACAAAACCTTCCATTTCCCAGTTTAGGGATGTAGCACAAGCTCCCAAAGGGAAATGTCAGTATGCGGCCTTACCATGTGCCATCGCATCATAATTTGGCGGTCGGGCACGCCAACCGGAGGTCGTTCAGACCTGTATCTGCAACGGTTGTATACGTCCAACATCTTAATAAGCCCCAGAGTGTCTTAATACACAATGGGAACTGTTACAGCCCTCAATGAGAAAAAGCAAAACATACTAATTATTGACAGCACTCACATGTTACAGACTAGCATGCACATGTTAACAGAAACACTTTTGCACTCCTCGCAGAGAAACAGTCACATCTACCGGAAGCATTCTTATCCCATTAGCAAACTAGCTTCCTCACATCACTGATTGCTTCCACACCCATCAGAGTATATGCTAATATTCTTACGCCCTTTGCTGGTGCACTATGCGGTCACAGACTCCAGGCAGCAACTCTCTCACTCTTCACAGATAGCTATATCACATCACCAAAAGTTCTCTCATACCTTTCACAACACATGGGTTGTGCTAGGGAGCCCAGCCGCAAGATGGCCGCAACTTTGTGAGGCTCTTGCAGGCTGGACAGCCAATCCATCTGTTATCTGCTATTTGGGTTAGACATTAAAGTGCTAAAGTGCAAGGCAGAGGTCTGCAGGCAGGGGAAGTGTGAATTGTCCGACCCTCTGATGCAAACTACCGAGATTGAACGCAGGGCTGGGAGGCCACATGTGCCTGAACTCATTATGGCAGACCACTGAGGCTCGCAGCATAGAGGCCGGCCCAGCACTCCTGAGGAGGCACCGGGGCACATCGAGTGGTCCGATTTGGGCCCCCCTCTGGTAACAGAGGCCTGGTGAGGTGAGTGTGCAAATTGCAGCAGTGAGTGGGACTGCTCTGACCCCGCAGAGAGGCATTGCTGCCGGATGGCAGTTTGCTGAATGGCTGTGAGCGGAGGCCTGGAAAAGGCAGGCCTGCAGACCCTAGAGCCAGCATAGGGTCTCAAGACATTGAAGAGGAGGTTTGCAGGAGCCGGCGACACCCACATGGTGAGAAAGCAGCGGATGGAATGTCTCCGCAGCAACACCGGGAGCCCATGGTGAAAGAGGTTACCTGGGCGCCCTTACCTGAACAGCACTTTCACTGTGAACGGAGTGGTGCTGGGGAGGAAAGGAAGTGGCTGAGGAGAGTGGCGACCCAGCTCAAGGTGAGGAAGGGAATGGGGCTGTGTAGCTGGGCCTGCTGGCGGCAAGTGTGGAGCAGAGGGGATCCCCCTGTTGTGTCTCTGTGGAGCACTGCACGAGGCATGGAGAATTGTCAGCATGCTGTGGAGTTCTGCTGTTGGTCCCGAGATGGAGTACATGGGGGATTCCATCCCTTCTGAAGCTAAACACAGTGAAAGGATGACTCTTGTACATAGTATTGGAGCACTAACAGCTATGGCGTGCAGCCTCGCTGAGACTCTGGGGTCTGTGTATGAAACTTTGCTGGGAAGCCCACAAAGGGCCACAAGATCAGGACCTCAGGGAGCCCCAGCTGTGGGGTGCTGGTGGACTCCAGCAGACCTGATCCTACCCCTGCTGTGGACTTTGGGAAATTAGCGGCCTATACCTCCCTCGCAAGAGGCTGCAATAAGGGGCTTTGCTGACTGCCATTGGCCTTGTGAGCAGGATGGAGAAGGGAGGCCTGGTGGTGTGGTCACCCCGCACTAAAGTAGCAGATTATCAAACAACAGCGGACACCAGGAGGTGTGGGTACAGGTCCTTAACCCAGTATTTGGGGAGGTTGAGAGAACCTGAGACAAGCACAGAATAACAGCAGAAGTAGCTCAATAGAGGGACAGTCAGAGGTGTCATTACTGCCACCAAACTCCTGGACGGCAGGGGTGGATGACAAAGGAGAGTAAGGTCCAGGCACCATAGCCGAACGCCACGCAGCCTGACTGGCTTGACCCTCTGTGTTGGCCCAGCTCCAATCCACCAAAGCTTATGGCATTTGATTTTTTAGTGACCAAGGGGCGCATAGGTGGTGGCTCCACACTGCACATGATCCTGGGTGCCAGGCTGAGGCGAGGTGGGCCTTGGGTGTAGAGGAGGGTGCAGTAAAGGTTGGTTAACATGCCACTTTAAGAGGGAGCTAGACTACTGGTTAGAGCATATCGGGATATCCGCAGGATTCCCCACCGAATGCACAGTAGAACCCATCCGGCACGTGCAAGATGGACGCCCGGCAATCTAAGCCGGTATTCGAGCAAGCCAAACCCTCTAGAAGTATAGAACCCTCTGAATAAACCCAGCAGGAGATGGATCCAGGTGAGATGACACCGCAGAAGCCAGAGATCCGTGAAATGTTCAAGGGCCTAAAACAATCCCTCATAGCCATTGACCACAAAATCAACTCTGTGGAAGACAGATTCGACAGACTGAAAGACAAAGTGGCCAGTCATTGACAAATGCATTGAAAAACGTAAACTCTGCACCTCCTAAATAGAAGATGATGGAGTAATGACACGTGAAAATCTGCTCATCATGGACGAGGTTCTGGAGGTGGTCCGAAACAAAAACAATGACCTTGAAGCCAGGTGCAGGTGGAACAACCTGCGAATAATCGGAATTCTGGAGTCCACTTCCATGACACAGGTAGAATACTATGTGGAGTAAATGTTAGGTTCCCTCTATGGAAACTCTCTGTTGCCTGTCTGTATTGTGGAAAGGGTACATTAGGTCCAAGACCCCCACCAGGGAGTCCGACCAGATCGATAATTACTTGCCTGCTGAACTTCAGGGACAGGGACATGATCCTCCGGATGGTGAGAGATCAACACAAAGTAGTCTACCAGGAAAATAGTGTGTCATTTTACCCTGACTTCAACCTGGTGGCTTAAGTGGCCAGACAAGATTTTTCCAGTGAAGATACTACTACAAAAAAAGGACATCAAGTACAGCCCTGCTGTATCCCTCAAAACTGTGCATCTTCCATGTGGGCAAGACTTCGTACTTTACTAATCCCAAATTGGCCATCAAATTTCTGTGTGACGTCCACCTAGCTAGACGGCCCAATGGCAGCCCCTGCATCAGGGGAAGGACAAGGAAGACAAAAGTCACATCAGTTCTAATGACTAACGAGATTGCCATGCTCGCCTCTCCTGGCTGAGAGATGCAAGGCAGTACGCAGGAACGTAACTGTTACTGATTTTGAATACATACAAACACATTTGCTGTTTGATGTCTGTCCCCCCAATGGCTTGGTTTTCCTTGTCCTCCAATCTGAATCGATCCAACCCAACAGAATGCAGCACACAAAGAGAAAACAAGAAGGAGAAATAAAGATATTTCTCAGTGTTGCACCTCTGGTGGGGAGGTGTACAATTCTGGCTCATTCCCAGGTCTACCAATGTTGGTAAATCTGGTACTGTGTCATAATCCATGAGTGTATGCGTGGGAACATCCACGCTCCATCCGTGGCATGCCTCCATGTTGCAGAATAATGTGGGCCAGTTATTTGACCTAATTTGCATTATTCTAGATTCATCAAGCCCCTCAGGGCAAAACAAGGTGGCCTTGCGTGGCTTGATAAATCTCATTTAGGGTTTGCGGTGCTCTTGCAGCGATGTAAAAAATGACAAATACTTCCCTTAAATTTTAACTTTCTGAATGCAAAGGCATGCTAAAATATATGTATTATTTTAATTATTTCCACTTCAGGCTGCCAAAGTATGCCTTGCAAACCTTTTGAAGGCAGAATAAAGATCCTTGTACTACTGTTAATAATTGATTCTCTACCGCTACAGCACGAACAGAATAACGTTATTTATTTTACCACTATTCCAGTTGAGAAGGTCTGTAATAAGAAAGTACAGAGTAAACAGCAATCTGCACAGAAATGAATAAATTGGAAGGCTCCCCACAAAGCAAGAACACATTGTGGCTTAGCACACTAATCAGCTAAAGAGTACATACAGTCTTGCTTATTGAAGACATTTCTCAATGGAGTGCAAGCTGATTTTTATGCATAACATCCAAGAACAAAGTTATAACCAAAGGTACATATACTCTGCAATTTTGCCTTGAGAGACCACTCCTCTGCTAATTATTTAGGGCTTTCCTAACTGCAGTTAACATATTGTATTCATAAAACTGTGCTTTATCAGCCGATATTGTCCCTGCATGCCTTACGAAAACCACCATCTTACCAACATTTAGATCTGACTGAAGGTTTATGAATGTGTGAAATGTTTTTTATTGCAAATCAAATGTTCTATATTTTTAATAACCATTAGATATATTTCAAAAGTGGATGTCGCCACTGGGTAGCTATTGTTAGATGGTTATGACCACATTTGTTTTATTTGGTCTTGCCTTATCCATCTGAGCTCCTTTATGGAAAGTCTCAGGGTGATCAATAAGGGGGGCTGAGAAAAAGGGGGGTCCTTAAAAGTGTTTTCCCCAAGCAATTTGCCAAAGGAAAATTGAACAGCGGTTTTGCAAAAATACTTGAATGGAATTACACCAAATTTGACGGAAAGCTAAACTTTGGTCCAGAAAGCATGTTCCCTGCTTAGCATAATGGTTGTGTCTTACAATGCAGGCCCCAGCTTTCTGTGGCAGTTTGTCAGAAAAACCACTGCTGCGTGAGTTTTGAGCACCGCATCACTGAGGTACGTGGCACAGTGCTCAGGCCCCAACGCTTTGCCTGCTTCATCACTCTGAAATTGACACAGCGAGACTTGGCTTTCAACGCATCATCTCTGGGCACAAATTTCTTCACTGCACCGCAGTAGGGAACTGAGGCAGTGTGTCTTAAAACAAAGTATTACCTCCCCTGCGAAAATAGGAAACTGACGCATCTCCTCCCCTGCTTAGCAGTAAGGAACCGATGAATCACCTCCCCAGTGAGCAACAGACATATTGCCTGATTTTCAGAACCTCTCCCTGCCCTGCGCCTCACTCTGTCTTTGATTTTTGATGCATCTAAGGTACTTTGTCCTGATCAAGCGCAACCATTGATTTTTAAGAATTTAACTTTATTTAATCTTTGAAAATTCAAATCCTGACTGGTGTTTGTTGGAATTTTGTCACTTTGGACTTGTTTTATTTAGATAAATATTGGTTAGTTTTCTAAACTGGTGTGGAGCCAATTTGTAGTGTTTTCACTGTGTTACTGTGTGTGTGTGTGCGTGTGTGTACAAATACTTTACATATTGCCCCTGGGACAAGCCTGACTGTTCTGTGCCAAGCTACCCAGGGGGTAAGCAGGGTTAGCTTAGGTGTGCAACTTACTTTCCCTGACTAGAGTGAGGGTACCTAGTTGGAAAGGGTGCAAACCACTGCCAACTAGAGACCCCATTTCTAACAAGTTTCAATAGTAGAAAGGCTGAGACAGAAATATGGGAAGATGGACAATTAAAAAAATATTGGGATCTGTGATTGGATGCAAGGAAGGAATTAGTTAGCAAAATGCAACCATTGTTACTGAGAAAGAAAAGTGAATTACCACTCGTCCCAGAAGCCGATTGGTCCCCCTTCATAGGATGGTCATTGCCCTCCTCTGCAGCCTGGAGTGCTTGGCGATCTAGGCAGCAACATGACACACTTATCTATAAAAGCAGTACCACCCACATTACTTTGAAGCAATCTCAAAGGACATCTCAGTGATGTCATTTGAGATGGCATCAGGGCTATCCCAATGATGTCAGTTTACATGTCATGAGAGATGTAATATGTGAAGTCATAAGCAGTGCACGGTGTGGCACAAGTTATTGTTATCTCAATAAATTATAAGTGGTGAATTTCAGCAATTCTTTAATTGTTAACTATTAGTTTTTATCTTATTTCAACACCAAGAATAAGGGCACATTAACGTTTGTTTTTTTTCCAGTGACTTTCTAATTTTTTAAACATATGCTTTTATCATATGCAGCTAACAACCTCCCCCGTAAGAGGGCCTCTGGCCAGGCCCTGCACCTAACCCATGTGAGCAGTCATCACTTCATAACTGTGCACAGTGGGGGTGGTGGCGGCAGGGACTGGCATACACCCAGCACCGCCAATTGGAGCTCCCCACCTGATGTGCATAGCCTTTGGTCCTGTGAAAAAGGGTGTTGGCTTCCACTGGGGTATGCCCAACTTTCACAAAATAACCATCTTGTGCAGCACACACACAGGGTCTAAATGCTTTCCAAAGCAAACACAAGGAGATGATGGACGGGGCGCTATAACTATTCAGACATTCACCCCCAGTCACAGATCTGGGTTTAATCCATCATCATTCTTTAGCTCGCTTTGCCACCCCTGTTCAAACCCGGTCATATGCAAATCAGGCTTGACCCTGTGCCTCATGGGAAAAGTCCAGCCTAAACTGCCAAGCCAGGTCTTCTCTGGACCGAAAAACAAGCATCCTGGAACCGGTTTCGGGGTAACACTCCTCATTATCCAGGCTAGCTTGATTCTAGTGGTAAAATGAGCAAGGGACTCATGTCTGGGCATACCATGCCAACTAAGGACAACTTAGAGATGATGGAGGGAGCACTGAAACTATTCAGACACTCACCTTCAGTCAAAGATCTGGGTTTAATCCATCATCCTTCTTTAACTCACTTCGTCACCCCAGTTCAGACCCAGCAATATGCAAATCAGTCTTGACCCAAGGCCTCATGGGAACAGTCCAGCCAGGTCATCGCTGGACTGGAAAACAAGCATCCTGTGACCGGTTTCAGGGTAACACCCCTCATGATAAAGATGATGATTGTGGGCCTTCTTTCAGGTGTCCTTGCCTCCCCATTCCCTTTGTCTTCGGTGTTTGTCAGCATTGGAAGTTCCCAGGCTTGCACTAATTGCTTCCACTGATCAGCTATGGGCCGCCTCCGCAAGCCTCTCGCCTATTCTCTGGACAAAGCCCACCCCTCTGCCTCGGCCCAACTTGTAACATCTCTTTTCCAGGTATCTATCTATGGTCACATCATAGCTCTCCAGGCCATCGCCACCCGTCTCCTAGCCAAGGCGAGAGTCAGGTCTATAAACTTATGCCCTACTTTCCATTTCGCTGTCCAACGTTCTCTCAAGGGGGACCCCTGTCCTCATCACTACTTCATTTCAGAAGGGGCGCAGTGTTGCACAAATCCAAACCTGACTTGGGTTACGCCAGTACTCTCTCCGCCATTCCCGATCTAGGACTTGCTACCAGCGACCTCTAATTTAATATAATGGTGCCAGGGTCGCCTCTACTAATTGCATGTAAAACCATTTCACCTGGTGGCTAGCTGTGCCCAGGGAGAGCAGCGCTTGTAATAATGGGTGTTTCACAGGTTTCTCTTTGCCTCCTCCCCACAGTCTTCCGAAAGTGTATGTCAGGTATTGTATGAATTGGCTTACCGAGAGCCCGGGTTGCTCCACCAGGTCTGCAAAGGGGATCATTGAGTCCTGGTAACATTCACCTATTGTCTCTAAACCCACCTCTGTCCAAGCAGTAAATTGTTCAAGCAAAAATATCAAGCGTGGGGTTCCATGAGGCAGGCCCGGCAATGGCAGCAGTGACTTATATTTAGGGGCCTCAGCTAGTTTGAACATGCTTCTTTTCCAGAATAGTAGCACTGTGATTTGCAGTATAAACCACTAGGGGGCCGCCACTGTATGGTCCAGTACTTTAGCTAGTGAAAGGGTGGGGTGCTCACCAGGTTCCACCTGGAATATCACCTCTGTGTTGGTCTCCTCCAACCATTGCAGCAGCCACTGCAATGGCTCAAAGTCAGGTACTCTCAGACCTCCCCCTGCACTGGGCACTGTAGTCTCACCAGGGAGACCCTTCTGCATCCATACCCCTATATTAGGTCCCTCACTAACAAGTCCAGTGAGGCAAACCATCTCTTTGGCAGTACCGGTGGAAGCTTTACAAAATAATATAGAATTCGGGTAGCATGACCATTTTAGTTAATGATATATGTGCCATGACTGGTAATTTCAGGGAGCTACAAAATGTTATGCAGTATTTAAGTGACTTAAGTGATCCATCTGCATTACCCTCTCGTATATCAGCCAGGGAATGATAAATATGAATACCTAGATATTTGAACTTGGTTTGGTCCCAGTTAAGGTCGTCTAGCAGTGTTGTGGATCTCGGCAGGGGTCCTGACACCGGAAAAAGGTGTTAGACTTGGCTGTCTCTAGTTGGCAGAGGTATACACTTCTGACAAATAGGGACTCACCTCCTCTAGTCAGGGCAAGGGATCACACACTTAGATAACCCCTGCTCACCCCCTTGGTAGCTTGGAAAAGCAGACAGGCTTATCTCAGAGGGGGTGCATTAAGCATTTATGACCACATACAGTAATAAAGTGAATACACTACAAATGGACACGACACAGTAGTATTATAAAAATAAGGATGTTTATATAAGGCTTAGCAGAAGACCAAATAACGACAAAAATATACCACAATCTTAATAAATACTCTTGGAAGGAAAAATAATAGTTCAAGTGTAGTTACTTCTTAGCACAAAGTCTTTAGTAACAAAAGCAACTCTTCTTCTTTAAAACACAGTTCTTGGCAACAATGTAACCCACACGGGAGTCACACGACGTCGAGGCCAAGTTAATCCAAAGGTTTGGCGTCGAGCGCGAGGAGCGCTATGTCGACCCCGGAGTCGCACAGACCCCCACACCACAGTACCTTGGAAAAGCAAAGCACACGATGATCAGCGGCGTCGAGATGTCCAGCGTCGCGTCTTCGGCGTCGATCCGGCCTCGGAGTCTGGGCGACCTGCAGCGACGTCGATCGATGTCGGGCAGGAGCTGCGCTCACGAGGCGAAGCAGGATACGGCGTCGTCGTCGATGTCGATGATGTTGCAAGAGTGAGCAGCACTCACGGCGTCGAGGGGGCTCGGAGTTGATGCAATCAGTGGCGGTGCAGACACGGGGCTACTTGGAGCTGGAGCCGAACTCACTACTCACTGGCGTCGCTACTGGTGTCGATCGGGCCCGGCGGCCGGCGTCGAGGAAGCGGGACACTGGAGCCGTTACTCACGATGTCGAGCTGGATTCGGCGGCGTCCGTCAGCGTCGAGATTGCTGGATTCTTTCAGAGGTGCTGGATTTTCAGGTTCCAGCAACAAACACTTTCAGCAAATAAATGAAGTCCTTTAGCCCTGTGACTTCAACAGGAGGCTGGCACTCTTCCAGCCCTTGGAGATTTTCTTTAGCAAAGTTTGAGAGTACACACACAGTTCCTCTCTCCTGGTTCCTTGGCAAAAATAAAGAAGCAACTGCAGGATTCCCCCCAGCAAACAGCACCCCGGCAGAAGGGGTAGGCAAGTCCTTAGATCAGCAGGCTTCTTGTCCTTGGTTCAGGGTTCCTTGTCAGAAGTGATCTAAATTCTTGGTTCAGGGGTCCTTCTCTTATACCCCTTTTTGGCTTTGATCCCTTTGTCCATGCAGGGGAATTCCCCTCATCCTGGGTTTGTTGTGGGTTTAGGCAGGCAGAGGCACCTGGCCTATTCACTGTGCAGGCTGGGTCCTCAGACGTCCCAGCAGGAGGTGGAGCCAGTATTGTCACTGGCAGGAGCAGAGCTATCAGTCACCCGGCAGGAGGTGGAGCCAGAATTGTATCAGGCAGGGCAGGCTATCAGGAACTACTCTCCCCCTACTCTCAATGCAAATGCACCACTTACGCCACTTTGACTCATCCAGAACTCTGGAGTCACCCAGCCCCTGTCACACACACACCAAACCAGCAGAAACCAGTAATAGTTAGACAAGAAAATAGCCACTTTCTAAAAGTGCTATTTTCAAACCCAGAGTCCAAAAACCATCCACACAACCGGATGCGTTATTAAACCCCGAGTTCAGGGATACCAAACTCGACATTGCACCATGCTCCCCGAGCCAGCTAGGATTATAGCATTAATAACCCCGGCAGCCCATTCTAACTAATGGAGAGCAGGTAACCTCACAATAGTGAAAAACGAATATGGCTGTAATTCCCTATTAGGACATGCCAACTTGGTCAGGCTTGTCCTACCTTATACTTACAATGCACCCTGCCCGCAGGCCTACCATAGGGGTGACTAACATGAAGTTAAGGGAAGGTTTGGGGACTGGCAAGTAGTGACAGTACCAGACTGCACGTAGGTCTAGCAATGGCAGACCTTTAGTCATACTTTTACCAGGCCCCTCTTGTGGGTGGCACAACCTGTGCTGCAAGCCCACGAGCAGCATTTGTATTTACAAGCCCTGGCACTCCTGGTGCACTAGACGAGGGACTGACAGTAAACCAAGTAAGCCAAACATGGAATTCAATCAATACCGTAATTTTACATAGGGAGCACTTGCACTGTGGCACTGATCAGCAGTGGCACAGTGCCCAAAGCAATATACCAGCAAAAACATCGTAAACAGAGGAGGCAAACAAAAAAAAATGGAGGAGAGACTCAGGCCAATGATGTCAGGTCTAACAGGTACGTTGTGGTCTGATTAACCCGGTAGCAAATCATCCTAGAAGTCTCAAGGCAGTATCAGATGTGGCCACCACTCATTTAATTAAACCAGGAGGCGGTCAGCATACAGGGCAATGAAAAAGTGTTGTTTATCCATGGTCAAACCCATCCCATTCCCACCCCTTCGTAACAGGGCAGCCAGCGGCTCCGTTGCCAGGGCAAACAGTATGGGTGACAATGGACACCCCTCTTGTGTGCCACAGGAGATTTCATATTGGGTATACGCAGTACTGCCTGTTCTGACTCTCGTAGCTGGATGAGTGCATAGTATTTTGACCCACTTGATCCAGCCTTCCCCACACCCATCCTCTCCATGGTTTCAAATAAATATTCTCAGCCAACTGTATCAAAGGCCTTGTCCAGGTCAGTTGATAAGATTGCCGCCTGCGTGTATGTGCTCGCCTCAGGGCAGTACAGCACTGAGTAGAGTAGAGTAGAGTAGAGTGTTTTCAGATTGGACCTGTTATGGTCAGTGTGGATTAACACAGGCATGTCAGGGAGCAGTCTCAGTGCCAGGACCTTATTTAAAATCTTAAAATCCATATTGAGCATAGACTGGGGCCTTTAGTTATGCAGACTCCTGAGGTTATTTTCTTAGCTTTGCGTATAGTCAGGGAGTTGGTACAGTCTTAGCACCGAGACACCCTTTTTGGTATTTGTGCACTTTATAAATTTCATTATCATTATCATTATCAGTGATTCAGTATATAAGGCCACTACACAGGCGCTAGTTTAGGGGTGAGGGCAGAGTAGAATTTGACAAGGTGGCCATCCGACCTAGTGTTTTCCCCGTAGCCACTGAGGTCATGGCTTGACGTACCTCCAGTTAAGTCACCAGGCCCCCCAGTTGTTCCCGGGCCTGTCTGTCTAATGGCCCGAGCTGCAAGAGTGCCAGGAAGTTCCTAATTGTATCCTGCGAGGCTGGGGGCGGGACAGCGTAAAGCTTTTCAAAGTAGTCTTGGAACAGAGCATTAACTGCTCCTTGTTTGTGTACAGTCATGTCTGCGTCAGTGCTGATGTGTGTAATTTGGGTGCCTCCTAGCTCCTGTTTGATCAGTCTTGCAAGCTGGTGACTGGATTTACCCTCTTTGTCATGAACCCTAGCAAGGTAGCTTTTATAGTTGAATCTTAGCAAGTGTACCAGTGCTTCATGGTTTAGGGACTTGGCATCCAGTAGTGCTGCTGATGCTACTGCATCTCCGCCCTGGGCATTATCAAGTGTGCTTAGTTGTTCCTCAATGGTTATTAGTTCTCTACAAAGGACTCTCCACACACCGGTTGGCTGGCACATGCAGTGCCCCAAGATCACAACCTTAGAGGCTTCCCATTCCATCAGCACTGTAGAGGAGGAGTGAGCATTGATGGCGAAGAAAGACTCATCGCAAGAATCCAGAGACTCTCTGAAGGGGGCATCTTCCAGCATTTTGGTTTGAACCTACATAAAGGGCTGTTGGGTCATTAGTAACTGGCTGTGGACTGAGAAGGTGCAGCCCAAATACACAGTGTGTGTGACCGACTTGTTAAAGTCTGAAGAGCAGTTGAATGCATCCAGTCTGGTGTGTAAATGATGTAGAGGGGAAAAAACATGTTGTAGTGTGTTTGGGCCCCAGGGATGGGGGGGGGGTGCGAATGGTTTAATATTATATCTGCCATGCAATTATAGTCTCCCCCCAGAATCAAGGCTCCCCGATGCGGGTTCAAGCAGTTGAGCCGAGAGCTCTAGCAGGAAAGTTAACTGATCATGGTTTGGAGAATAGACACTGTGAATTGTGATGTCCCTGTTACCCAACTTCCCATTAAACAATACATATCTCTCCTCCTTATCAATCCTGATGCTGGTGACTTCTAAGGGGATGCCTGGCCGTATCCATATCTGGACACCCCTGGCATAAGCCGAAAAGATAGCTGCACATATTTGCTCTCTCCATCTTCTATGTAGTTTCTCGATTTCACACTGCCGGAGGTGGATTTCTTGGAGCAGGGCAATTTGGTCCCCCTCTTCTTCAAATAGCTATGGATATTGTGCCTCTCGCCCATCGAACCCATTCCCCTTATAGTCCATGTAATTAACTTATTTGTACACAGTTATACTCCCATGGTTAATAGTAAAGTATAGTGTCCCCATTCTACCGCCATCCGACCCAATTCCTCTCCATGTCTTGGTCATAACTCCTATCCTGCTGAAAAAACAAACAACAACATACAGTGGAACAACTCCCCAGAACTTGCAACTCACAAACCCAGAGCAGTTCTGCAATGACTGGCCACCAAAACCTTAACCAAGTTCCAACCACCAGTCTCAGGCAAGGACCGCTATGGGACCAGCCCTTCGAGGGGTGCAGCCACAAGAGAAGAAATAGCATCTCGCCCTGGTTACAGCAGCCCAAGTCGAATTCTGGGCTGCGAAGGCTCCTAGGCAGCCAGCAGGACACAATCTTTGACCATGGACATCTGTGGGCCAGAACCTCCCTGATCGCACATCAGATAATGTTGTCAGCAGTTCTTGAGGTGACCTTTGGCAGAACCAATCTGCCGCCCCTAGAGGCTTCTAAGTCTGGGCCTTCTGTTCTTTTAATTGAGCATGATCATTTTTCCGATGGGGTCCCAGCACTTGCATGATTTCAGCCACTACCTGGAGCGCCACACCTCTTTTCTTCTCAGTCTGGGAGGGGCTGGGCTGTTTCGGCTGATCCCATTAGGGTCTTCTCCTGGGTCTTTTCCTGTTACCCCTGTCTCGTTGCCCCTGGGGGTGTCCTCCTCTTCGTGCCAGCCTTTTGCTTTATATGCCTCTATCCAGTCCCACTCCATTTTGGGATCCTCACAGAAGTGTGTCTGGCAATCAAGTATGATGCAGAGGAGGGGTTTCAAAATCAGCGAATATTGGAGACCTTTGCCTCGTAGAGCCTTTTTCACCCCCAAATACAAAGCCCCCTTTCTTTGGACCACCGTGTGTAGCCGGGGAATATGGAGACCTTGTTGTTGTTTATTGTGAATGGGCCATCTGACTGTGCTTTCTGAAACACTAAATCTATGTCCTTGTAGTGCAGTGGTCTGGTCACCACAGGGCGTGGAGGACAGCCCAGAGCTGGGGGTCTGGCCGGGACTCGGTGTACTCTCTCCAGAGTATAAAAGGGGGACAGTCCCTCTGTTGCGAACACCAATCGTAGCCTTGGCTTGAGATAGCAAATCATGTCTCCATCTTCCATCTTTTCGGGGAGCGCCAACACGTGGATATTGCCCCTCCACATCTTCAATCCTGCATTCCAGTGTTCCCTCTCTGGCCGAGAAGTCTGTCATTTGGTGTGACAATGCCGATTGTGTGGGCCCGAGGTCTGTTATGGACAACTCAAAAGTTTTAACCCTGTAAGACAATTTGTGGTGTTCAGCTGGCAGGAACTCCAGGCCCACTGAAAATGTACTTCTATCCCAGTGCAGCGTTGCTTTCGTGTCTGCTATGGCTTCTAGTATCTTAGCTAGCTGTTGCTGCAGGGGGTCCACTGGTGATAGATTCATCAGGTTTGAATGCTGGGGGTACGGGGATCATCATCTTGAACTGAGGGAGCACCAACTGATTTTGTTCTAGGCTTGCCCATGATCCCCCGAGGTCTTCCATTGGATATCTTCAAATCCTGGAGGTCGTTCACAAGGTAAATGAGCCAAAGGGCAACAGAACATAAAGGAAAGTGTTCCCAGTGGTTTTCCATGAGTATCTAGGTGTCCCCAACAGCTAACCGAGTGCTCAACGTTCCCAAGGGTCCCCCGCCAAACATTTTCAATTTGTGTGTGCCTGACTGCTGTCTCAATGCCCACAGGAGGCACCACACTGCTCGATCAGCACTGCCGGGTCCTTACTACTGCTTTCCGGCCACAAGCTGCTTTCTGAGAGGGAGGAGAAAAAGGTGTATACTGTAATGTGTTTTAGTCCATTCGTCATTTATTTAAAGTCCCCTGTTTGCAGGGACGCACTTGATCACTCCGGTTCCAAGGCAGAGGTGAGATACCGACTACATCTGGGTCTCAGTGGTGTGGAGAGGTCAGCCGCAATGTGTCAGGGGTCTCCTGCCCCATTTCAGGCCGCTTCCCAGGTCTCAGGTTGTTGACCATTGTCAGCAGTGGGGGGCCTTACCCTTATTGTGTAGGAGTCTATTGTGGGCGCTCTTGGCCGCTATATTGCAGAGCAAGGCAGCAATAACGTCCATTTTGATTTGGGGACAGTCTGAGGGCTGCCTTGGCTAATAATTTCCTGCTGCAGGGTTTTGATCCTCCCTTCAGTGGGCACCAGTGTCCCCCTGTTTACCTCCCTGGTCACTTCCGTGAGGTCAGGTACCCATGGCTCGCTATGGTTTATGACCTTCTCCTCCGGTCAACTCCCAGCACACATGAGAAGGCCCCCTGGTTTTAATCTAGACCCCAGAGAGAGCAGCTGCAGCCATGTATGGGCCTACTCCTATTTCAGCAGTCCTCTGCTGCCAGCTTTGCCGTTCGCGCCCGGGCCTGCTAGGACCGCCCACGTCACATGTGCCGCAATGGGACTCCACTCCCGGTTCAGCTTCGCAGCACTCTCAGGCCCGCCTGACTTGCCCACTTCAGGATAAGTGTTGGGTGGCTCAGACTCATGTCGAACTAGGGCTCTGTCTCCCAGGTCAGCCGGCCTGTCAGTGCGCCACAGCCGGCAACCAACTCGGCATCCACCCTCCAGGGTCCCCGGCGTCATGCCCAGGCCACCAGCTCATCTTTCACTCAGGCGGACACGTCAGCTTCAGAGGGCAGCTTCCTCAGACTCGGGGGCACTTCACCGCCACCGGCCCTCCTCATCGTTCAACCTGGCATGTCCCGGCCCTGGCAACTAACTGGAGGAATTGTGGGCCAATGCAGAGCTTCAGGCTCACGTGTCTGCCATGTTCGGCTACTAAGCCACCTGGCTGGCATACACTAACAGGGACATTTTGTAACATTTTGATCTGGGTTTGCTTAAAAAAATGATGATTTGCATTCGAAACTTGCCTAAAGGAATGTAAACTAGCGCTATGGGCTACTTTGCTTCAGGTGTAAAAAGTATGAAAGCATTTTTTTGTACTGGAGGGATCCTCTTTCAGTACAGAAATTATGCTTGACAGACCTCATTTTCCTTTACACAAATGGTGTTCTTGTGTGAGTCTCCTGGCCCCTGTCAACTGTTATGTTCCCCAGCCTAGGCCTAAGTAGCAACGCAACTTTTTACCTGTATTTGTCACCTTGCTCTGCATAACAGTTCTAGCACTGACCTTTTACCCATGTATGTGCTGAGTAAATGTCAATTGGTTTGCTTGAAAGTAGCCTCATTTATTATGCGTGAGTATTCTTAGTAAAATCCCCTGCACATGACGTACATAACAGGAGTATCATACTCTGTACAAAAGCCATCGCCATTTCATCCTAGGGCGACAGAGATACTTTGCATAGTTACAACTATTGATTTAAGCTTATTTACTTAATCATACTCACAACATATAGATTGTGGTAGGAACCCCAAGGCTATCTTTGTGATACAAAAGAACCGCACTTCTACGCTGACACAAGACGCTGAGGTCCCTGCATGCTGAAGCTTCAACAGCCAGAGGTCTGACATCCCTTGCGGGTTGTCCAACTCGTGACCAGTCGCCGTTGGCATGACTCTCTGGTGAGGGTGCAGGGGGGGTCGCTCAGGGCGGGGGGTCACGTGGGGCGGGTTAATTTAATTTAAAAAAAGCTAAATTAAACGTACTTTTCTGCCGCCTTCCGGGTCCTGCATCTTCTCTGCTCTCCTGCTCTCCAGAAACAGGAAGCTGAAGCAGGCAGCCAACCTCCTTCCCTCCCCTAAGCCAATCACAATGCTGCGTGTAGTGTTGTGATTGGTCGGGACGCCGCCCAGCCAGTGGCTTATGTGGAGTGCAGCCTACATGGAGAAAAGGCAGAGTGTGCATAACTGGTTTGGGTGGCCCCAGGGGGCTGACCAAACAGTCTATAAACACTCAGGAGAGGGCAGGCACACCACTCCTGCCGTGCCCTCAGAGCAGCCACTCCCACCCGCCCGCAACCAAACATAAAAAGGCAATAACTGAAAGTTTTGTGTTTCTGCTTCTCAAGCAGTGTGGCGATGCTCCTCCACCCTAGTGAAGGAGACGCACCGGCTCGTGACCAAGACTGACTCCTACATTCTCTACGGTCAGGTAATAGGGTTGGCTCTTTCCTAGGGGATTCTTGGCTTTTCACCATCATATATGCAAGATACACTTAGATACGCTTAGGAAGGGTCCCAAACGTAGGAGTACACTTAATTACTGTCATGTTTATATGCCTGCGTATATTCACTGTTTTAGCACCATGGTAGAATTCTACCTTCTATTTACTCTGTTGGTGCTTGTAATCTTTTACATTTGCTTCTATCTAATGATTGTTGAAGCAAACAAAGTTTTATACTAGAATGACACTGGTTCAATAAATGCTTATTGAAAACGTCTGCAACGTTTATTCTGTGTATCTCTCTGAGACTAAGGGCCCGATGTAGGTAAATCCCATTTACCGATTTAGAAATACCGAATCTTACCGATTCGGTATTTCAAAATCGGTAAATGGGATGTAGGTCCCAACATCTGGATTCCTTACCGAATCTTTAACAATTCTTTAATTAACGATTCGGTAAATACCGAATCGGTAATGCCCATTCATTCCTATGGGCTTTGAAGCCCATAGGAATGATTAGGCATTACCGATTCGGTATTTACCGAATCGGTAATTAAAGAACTCACAAGGGTGCAGGGGGTGTCACTTTGACACCCTCTAGCACCCCCAAAACGGGCATGTGTGCAATGTGGCACACAGACATGCCCTAAGGGCACGTCTGTCACATGGCACATGTGTACATGCACAGATGTGCATGTACACAGGAATCGGTATTTTACCATGGATTTGTATTCCATGGTAAAATACCGATTCTGTAAGCCATGTGCCAAAGGTAAATTTTCTACCTACATTGCTTTTTCGGTAATTTTAACGAATCGGTAAATATTACGGAATCGGTAATTATTTTACCGATTCGGTACATATTACCGAATCGGTAAATATACCGATTCGGTAATGATACCGATTCGGTAAAATTACCGAAAATGTGCCCCTACATCTCGGTAGCCCTTTACCGATCGGAAACGGCCGAAAATCGGTATTTTTGGCCGATTCGGATCGGTAAAGGGCTACCTACATCGGGCCCTAAGTGAGCACGATTGACTGAACAAAAAGTACGGTACTGTTTCCATGATCCCTGAAGAGTCAAGGGTTGTCATGTACGATGGTTGCCAGAAATGATTTGCTCCTCAGTAAGGTTAGGGGGCTTACGTGGCACTCTGAGCTAGCTGGTCTATCAGTTGACATATCCTACTGGGGCGCCCAGAACCAGCCTTGGCACCAAGCACTTTGTTTATGTTGTCCAACAAGTTCGCAGATCCTATGTATTTTTAGGAACTACACAACACAGCCTAAAGTGCACAAGCGGTTGGTGAGGAGAAAACCTTGCCATATTTTAGTAGATATGGTGCTGTTTTTATTTCACTCTTTGATGCAGTGCAGAAACTTGGTTGCTTCAACTTAGTAAATCTACCCCCCAAGAGTGAGAATGTATGTGTTTCCACTATTCATGCTGGATCTAGGATAGGCAGTGAGACAAGTTTGAAGGTTCAAAGAATACCATTCTAGCTTGAGATGGAAATGAGTATCGTATGCATACATATATTAGCCAATTTTATGGGTGTCCAGGGTTTTTGTGAGTGGGGCCATGTAAGGACTGAATACCATTTGTGACAACGCCAAGCCCTGAAGTACTCAATATAGGATTTTGGAGAATCTGTGTAGGAATGGTCCCAATTTGGTTCCAATAATGACAATCTGATAAAGGCGCATCTGTTGGTCAATAGTGTCAAATGTTGTCCAGAGGCCCGATACTATCAAGGCATTAGTGTTGAAGAATTCTTCCAAAATATTTATTAACACTGTCTGAGTGGCTCTGTGACGTTTAAAGCCCCAACAAAAGTCACTTTGATTACAACTGTGAGCTCGTCCATCTCCACTTTTCCTTAGGAAATTAGGGGCATATTAACGAGCCCATTGCGTCGCCATTGCATCACCTTTTGTATTGCAGAGGCAGGACAAATCTTGAAATCATATTTAGGAGGTCACGGAAAAGCCACTTTGCACTGCTTTGAATGGCCATCATGGATATAAAGTGAGGCAAGGCAGCGCAAATTGCTGCATTGCTTACCCTGATCTAGGGAACCGTTCCATGGGCATTGTGGTGGGTGTTTCTACGCAATACCCATGGATTTTGACGTATTCCCATATGTACAAGACTATTTGAACCTGGTATAGCACCAAAACTTTATGGCTCCCCAGATGAGATGCAACAAGAAGAAATAACGTTGTAGTGTAGTTCCTATTTTCCCAATAGGCCCTGCGCATTGGAATAACATAAACAGTAGTATGGACGTAGAAGTGCGGATCTTCCAGGTCTCCACTGACTATGCTAAACTTAATTGGGTTTGTTACCAACTAGCTCAGAGGTCACTGGAAACTTTCTTGACTGAATAGGAAGTGATCAGCTTCCCTGGTACAGACAAGAAGGGATTCAGTTTTCCAACAACCGTGCAACATGACAACTTTGCTCCTCAGATAAGAGTCAATCTCTAGAGTCGTGTGAAACAATAGACAGTTATTTTACTCAGTCAGTTGTTGTGCAGATTACTTTCACAATATGTAGAGAATAGAGAGACGGGCGTTTTCAAAAAAAGGTATTATTTATTGAACAGTCTTTCTTCTCATACAAGAGAAATGAATTGCCACAATTGCAAGACTTGTTATTATAAAAAGTACGTACAGTAAAATGAGTATTGCGAAATAATACTGTAAAAGCATTGATATGGTTTCTTAGCCATACAATGGTTTAAAATGAATAAAACATATATACATTCCTATATACATTAGCTAAAGTACTCAACTGGTGCTTCTAACTACGCCTACCCCAGTGTACCTGACCTAAGCCTAATACTTGGGAGGGGAGTAAGTAGCTTTAGTTAAGTTGGTTTTGCCAAGGTTTGCTTCAAGAATTCTCTCTAAGGGTTTAGTCAACACCATACCTCTGAAATAGAATGTTGGAGGTCTGGTATCTCCTTCCAGGGACTCGATATCCCAGTCACTCGCAAGAGTAGGCTGGAAACGCCGGAGCTGGATTTTCTCGGCAGGAGAAAAGACAGCATCTCTCTCAGCGCGTCAAAGAGGAGGAGGAGGGGCAGCGTCCGCGGGCAGCTTTCATCTGCTGGGCTCTTGCAGGGGGACATCTCTTCAGCTCCTGTGTTCACCACACCATTATTCGCTCGTTCGCAGCGATAGCATCAGCAGCGATAACGGCAGCGATGTCTATGAGGCAGCTAGCCAGCATTTGCTTAAGGCAACGTTGGTAATATTTATACCTGAAAGGTGCCTGGTTTGACGTAAGTTTTTGGACATAAGACGTCAATAAAGATGTCACTAGGAAGTGATCGTCTATCAGTGCTCATTAGAGTTCTATTACTAATCAAAACATAGCAAGCGGGGCTTTCCCAGGTTGCTGAGTTTTATCTTGTTGAAGAACTCGGAGTGTTAATCTAGGAATCTTAGATAGTGACTTCTGCTGTGTCATTTGCACTAATGAGCTGCAAAGAAAGTTGCAGAGGAAGCAATTCTGAAATGTGGCTCTGTTCGTGTGAGGCCAGAGACGAGTTTCTAAATATTGCATTTGATCGGTTATGCCAATATAGGGGAACAAATGGATTTATAACCGTATAGGGGCATAAGGTCACAGTATCGATCAGGGTCCTAGATTAGAACGCGACAACGTTATCTCTTATTGTTTTTTCCACTTTCATATGTGTTCTGCATCCTGCAGCACACATAGATAGAGGAAAAAGCTTCCCAGGATTGTTTTTGTGCAGGAAAGTGCCCCTTCCTGCACAAAAACTATCCTGCATGAAACACAGGTAGCCTTGCACCATGGTGCAAGGGTGCCTGCATTAGCACTAGGCTGCTGACAGGACACCATTGCAGGGGGAAAGGACAGGAATCCGGATTATGCGATAGATACAGCACAATCCAGCCATTCACTTTGACGCAAGGCAGTGCAACAAGGTGACTTGCTGCGCTGCTCTGCGCCTAATCCTCATAAATATGCCCCTTGGTGTTCAGTAACAACAAAGAGGGAATGCCTCTTTGTTTTGGCCATGATTCTTTCCCGTCTCGATTACGGGAACAGCCTGTACGTGGGCATTCCAGCGTACGAACTTCGTCGCCTACAGGCTGTCCAGAATCAGGCCGCCCGCCTTATTTTCCACCTCCCAAAGTCCTCCCACATCACCCCTGTCCTGAAAACACTTCATTGGCTCCCCATCTCACAGAGATCCCTCTTTAAGATAGGCTGTCTGGTCTTCATGGCTCGAGCCCGCATCGGCCCAGTCTTTATCAACTCTCTCATCACTCCCTATGTCCCCAACCGTTCCCTCCGCTCCTCTAATCAGTTCCTCTCCAATGTACCTCGATTCCGTAAATCCAAAACCGGAGGCACCAGATTCTCTGTTTTGGGTCCCTCCTTTTGGAATAGTCTCCCTCTACCAATCAGATCCATTACCATTTATTCCCAATTCCGTAAGGCCTTAAAAACCCACCTGTTTTCCACTGCTTATTCCTGCTAAACAGTTCTGGCTTCCCCTGTCTCCCTCAGCTCCCCACCTCTAGCGCCAGGAAGCTGCTTGGTCACAGTGCGCTGTATTAAGAACCTTTTTCATTTCATTTCATTTCAATGCCAATACTGATATGTTTTTTTTTAAAAGATTACTTATACCAAAGTGCAGACACCGGATCAGTACCTTGGGTGGCTATAAAATAGCTGTTTGTTCACAATATTTCAACAAACGGCGGACAATTTCCAATTTTTTGCGCCTTTGCAGGTTATATTCTTAACAAACAATACAAATTAGGACAAAAAAACTGTTAAAAGTTTCGACCATATCATCACTTTCCAAGCGTATCACATTCACACCACTCTCACTTCGACATATATAAAATACACAATAGATCAAGAAGAGTCAAGAGTCCACCCAATGCTTGCATATTTGTCTCCTAGTCATTAGAAATACATAAAACAATAGAGATCTAGCGGGGCCCGTAATGTGGTCATTGAGGCTGAAGATGATTGGCGGCAGACTGATATCCAATGATATCTTCAGGATGGACTCAAGAGACTTCTTCACATTTTCCCAGAAGGGGCCAATAGAGGGGCAATCCATAAACATATGCACATCTGATGCTTCAAGCAACCTGCATTTGTTACAAACTTTCCCTATCTGAAATTTCAATAACTTAAGTGGGGAAAGATATGCTCTATGAGCCGTGAACAGATGATTTTGCTTTAACCAGGCAGGTTTAACTATTCTGTGCAGGGTACTAAATGAATCCATCCAGACCGAATCACACTGAACCTCCATCAACTCCCCCCATAGTTCTTCTGGTAGTTTAAAGACGCCATTGATTTCCTCCTCTATTGCCCAATACCACACCGAGACCTCCTTTTTGCCCACCAGCCTCACCACTAGTTGTTCTTCCAATTTACTGGTTTGCCCTAAAACTGTTTTATGGCTAATCTGGTCCTGAGCCCAGCTTTTAATCTCAATGTACTTAAATCTGGAGTGGCCAGACCCCACTCTCTCTCGTAGATCTTCCCAAGAGAGTAAGGAACCCCCATTCATCAAGTCCCTCCACGTTGTGATACCGGAGTCTCTCACCGGTTTGATCAAACTATCCTAAAAGCATGCAGGTGTGCCTGGGGAATCCCACTGTGGTGCTAATCTGGAAAAATAACTGAGCCCCACTTTTCTTCTTATTGTGGTCCAGTTTGTTACTATTGATTGGAGAACCTTTAATGTAACTTTTTTTTAAAATTTTGGTCGCCAAATTTAAACATAAACCCTTCCTCCAGTAGCCCTGCCTCCCTTAACATAGCCCTAAACATCTCACCTCCCACTGAACTAATGGGCATTTTCAACAACATCCTTGAATGTGAGAGCTGACATGCCCAAGCATAATATTGCAAGTTGTGTAATGCCAATCCCCCTTTATCCCTTCTCCTCCTAAGCTTCTTCCAAGCCAGCCTAGTTGATCTATACTGCCAAATAAAAGAGTTTATCTCTCGTTGGCATTTCTCTATCTGATATTTATCAAAAGAGAGCAGGATGGTGTTAAAAAGATAAGTGATCTTAGGCAAGATTGACATTTTCACTAAATTGATCCTCCCCAAGATGGATAAGGGGAAGTAAGCCCACAATTTCATCTGCTTTTGACAGACTTTAAAGGCGCGATCAAGGTTGTTTTGAGAAATGTTGTCAACCTCCTGTAAAATTATAATCCCCAAATATCGCATAGAGGAACCGATTTGAAGTTGTGTGTCTTTTATATTCCATGCCATGATTTCAGTTTCGCTGGCATTAATTTCATAACCCGAGACTTGGCCAAAATCCTCTGCATGTTTAATGACGGTAGAAAAGGTTGAGTCCAAGTCAGCTGTTAGGATAAGAATATCATCTGCATACAGGGCCACCCGCCTCTCCTACTCTCCAAATTTGAAAGAATTGATGTTATTGTCTTCCCTAAGTACCTGTGCGAATGGTTCAATATATAGGTTAAAGAGCAGCGGGGAGAGCGGGCAGCCCTGTCTCATCCCCCTGGTGATTTTAAAAATATCAGTCAGAGTTCCGTTAACTAGTAGTCTAGCTGTTGGAGCCTTATATAACAGCCTCATGGCTCAGCAGAATTTATCCCCCAAATTAAATTTTCTCATAACCTCAGACAGGTATGCCCAATTTACTCTGTCGAACGCTTTAGTTGCGTCGAGGGTTAAGACAGCCAAAAGTAGTGTAAAAGTGGAGGCAATATCGATTGCGCCTACTAAATCATAAGTAAGATCTGCTAATTGGCTCCCTTTGACAAAGCCCTTTTGATCTGGATGAATAATACTATCAGCCACCCCCCAGCCTGTTAGACAAAATAGCTGCAAAATATTTATAATCCATATTGAGGAGTGAAATTGGGTGATGAGACCCACAATTAGTCGGGTCTTTACCAGGTTTCAGAATCAGTACAACCGTAGCATCACTCCATGAGCTAGGAGGGTTTTCTCCCCCCAAAAGTATGCTATATACACTTTGACGAGTACTCGGATGATGATCTCTTTAAGGGAGCGATATAACTCCCCCGGAAGCCCATCTGGGCACCCGCCATCCCACTTTTGGACTGGTCAATTACCCTTCTTACTTCCTCTTCAGTTATTTCTTGATCTAGATCTAATTTTTGATCGTCCGAGATGATCGGTAGAATGACCTTCTCCAACCACCTTTTCCTTTTATCGCTGTCGTCAATGATTGATTCTTTATATATGTCTTGAAAGAAATCGCGAAAAAGCCATCCCAATATCTAGGCTGGAGGAGCGAGATGATAAGTCGTCTCCTACCTTGATCTCTTTTATATGATTATGAATCTGGTCTGCTTTTACTTTCCAGGCAAGTAATTTTCCAGCCCCTTCGCCAAATTCGAAATGGGAGATTTTACTAGCCTCCCATCTACGAGAAATTCTCTCTTGCAGGATGTTCTCCACCTGTTTTTTAAGCAAGTCTAATTTCTCCAGCTCTTCCAAGCCTCGTCTTGCTGTGGAGTAGGACTGGACATATGTGGCCACAGAGCATTAATTTGGGGCCATATTTATGGCCAAATCGTGCAGCAAATTGCAGTGCAGCAAAATGGCACTGTGTAACAGGGAAAGGGCCTTATCCCTGTGCTTGTGCCCTTTTGGCTGCCTAGCACCAATGCTGCTTTGTTAGGAGGATTTGTTTTTTTTCAACCTTTCTGTAAAAAAACTATCCCCTGAAGCATATTCCTCTTTCTATGTGCAACCCCGTGGAAATGCCTCCCCGGCTCAGAGTAATGCAAATCAGCAATTTGCGCTGTGTTGCATTATTCAAGATATATGAATCCACTCATGGCCAAGTTAGGTGGCCTTGCATGGCTTCATAAATCTTATTTTTAATTTGCTTTGCATTTGCACCATGTTTCGTGGTGCAAGAGCGAAACAAAGGACCTCGTAAATATGCCCCTGGATTCCATAAAAAGGGTAAGAGGATGTCAAAAAGAGCGTTTGCAACTTAAAGATGGCAATGCAACGCCAATGACAAGCAAAATAAAAATGTATGCGGTTATTTAATTTTAAAAGACTGTCCGTCTATAAGCAGAACTGTCACAAATATTGAGACATGTATTTACTTAATTTTCTTTTAGGTGTATCTTCATGATACTCTAGTCATGAGTGTACGAATGCTTCCATAATAATATATTTCGACAAATCAATACCATCTAAGTGGGTTTACACTAAAATGTATTTTTTAAATGCATGGTTAAAGCAGATTTGCAAAGGTTCAAATTAGGCAAATTGGATCAAACTGCACAAAGGGTTAGTAAAGACTGTCAGACGCCAAACCCTACCTAGGTGACACTGTCCAAAGGCTCATCTGAAATGTCTAAGTGGTGCATTACCTATGTGCGCGCCCAGCCGGAGAATCATTCTTTCTACACATGTTGGTTCACACAGCCGACCTCTGACCCGTCAGGACTGTGAAGTGCCATAATTAAAAGCGCCCCAAGAAAAACATGTTGAAATACATAATATTGTTTTGGCAGTTAAGATCAGGTCCAGGCAGGGAACTAAATGCAGCGGTGGCAAACATGTTCAAACAAGCCTGCTCACTTCCTCCCCTCTAACTCTTTCCATAGAACCATTCTTTGGCCCTCCCCTACTCTCCCATATCCCTGTCTGACGTCTCTCGCCTCTGTCCTTCTCCCTATTGCTTCTGCCATTCACCTCTGGGAGCTACAGGAGGTTATAGAGGCTTTAGGGTGTCCCTCAGCCTTCAAAAACTGCTTCCAATGGCTCCAGGCTCCAGCCCACCAGGAAAATGCCCAGTGGGCTAAATGGCCAGACTGGTACTAGCCAAGCAATCACACAGACCTCCTAAAGTGGGCCCTGCTCTGCAGACCCTACATTAGTCTTTGAATGGGATGTCAATATTTTCTGTACAAGCAAAGGCCTTGGATTCCAAACCGACCATGCTATACCAATTATATGAAACATGGAGGAGTAGATGATCTAATGTACACCTATGCCATGTTCCTGATCTAATGTACACCTATGCCATGTTCCTGCTAGAAATGCTTCGCTTGCTGCTAAATACAGCACAGGACTTTGGAAGTGTTTCCGCCATGGCTCCTGGTGAATCCCAGATGTGCAGGTCACTAATCTCAGAAGAGAATCCAGAAGATGAATGCATGAGCCCCTTTGACACCCTGAATGGGCCACCTATTGATGGATGATGTTTCATATACATTTACTCAGGTTGACCTTTCCTTGAACATCACGTTACTGCTCGGTGTTGAGGTATGAATTATTTATGTTATTTGATTTTAGCCTGCACATCTATATTGTCATCGTTTTGCTTTTTTTTTTTTTAAATTGTCTTGATGTCCCCTTGAACGGGGGTGAGATGTCTCCATAAAACGAAATTGATGATAATGGTGATCATAATTAAGAAGAGTGAATGCTGACATTATGGATAGGCCCTATGGCAATTGTCGAAGATCAATACATGTGTCATTTCTAGAAAGGTTTATGAACAATGTAGGTAGGCCGGATCCGTTACCCATCTTGAATCTCTGCACCAGGTTACAGCTGTCGGGTCCTGTTTACTAATATTAAGGTAACCTCAGCACTGGACGTCCAGTCTCAAACAGCGAAAAAGTCAGATTACGAAATGCACTTTAAATAAAGTTACCATCACATGTATGTGCATTTTATAAATAAGAGGAAAGAAACACTTCCACTATTTACCTCTGCACTCAGACTTTACATTGTGGAAAAATATTATTTACCCAAATATTGCATCAAACCAACCAACATCTGCTGTTGCCCAAATTGTTTAACTTTCAACAAAGTAATAATGGCATGTACATTGGCAAATCTACTTTTATAAATACAGGCAGCAATGTATATTGACAATACAATAGAAGAAAGACTGAACAATTGAGTTTTAGTAGCGATGGCAATACCAGGAAGAAAGGACCGGGTTAGGAATGATCAGACACTGCCCCTCTCTGCTGATTTACCAGCACAAAAGCAGTCGAGGTGGCGCTGGCTCATGCAAGCTAAACGTTTGTGTCTGGATAACTGGATAGGGTTCATTTCGAACTACAGGCAGTGCTTTACATGGGCCGTACTCTCCAGTACAGTACTTTGTTATTTTCTCCCTGTGAGTAATGAAACTTGTTTTTGAAGAAGGAGAGTAGGCCTGGCTTCCACGCAACTAACTTTGTTCGTGGATTTCTGCTTCTGCACCTCCTGCATCGGTTTAAACATGCCTTTCAAATGATGGAAGCCAGGGCTGATCTGGTACAGGAGCGCCTGAACAGCAGCTCTTGCCTCTAGGCACAGGGCTGTGGGAGTTACGAAAGGAGGGTTGTGGTTGCAGGGCGTTATCTTTATCTTACACAGTGGGGTAGAATGGTGACTGTAAAACATAAAGGGCAGGGGAGTGGGACTAATTGGTCATGGCAGTGCTGCTTGCTTAGCATGCCTGTTGTTTTAAGTGCCTGCCTGCAAATCTTCACCCATCAGCAATTTAAATTACAGGCATTGCGTGAAAGAAAATCTCAGCCCTCTCCACCAATTCCTATGATTAATCTCAAAGAAAAACTACTTAAGAGGCAAAACAAATGTTTTGTTTCGTTTCTACATAAAGTTTTACAAATGGCAATTTCTTGCTTCAGATGGAAAAGCAGACCTAAACCAAATGTTGCAGGAGGCTCCATGAAAGGTGTGACACTTCCCTACAGTTTTGGATTTTAGCTGGTAAACCTTTGAATTCTGGGATTCGTAGTTTCGTTTTCTCATTCTAAGCAAGAGATTAAAAAAATCCCAGCAGACAAAGCCTATTTTGCAAAAATCGAGGATATATTGAAAATATTGCATATTATGGTGCCACTACCAGCCCCTGCTCACATATTTTATGGGAGTCCTCGCACATCATATATACGAACAAACATCAATGACTTCTTTCGGCTTTTTATGGTGAATATTGAATCCTTCAGGGCACTGCTTCTGGTGCATCGGGCCTTTCGATTAATCCTTCCATCTTCTGGTTTTTGGTTAGATGGGTAACTAGAAGATAAGATCCATCCTGGTAGAGTATGCATCCTCCACACTAGACGTCCTGCTGATGACTGAAGTGGAAATATTATGCAGGACCCTAGACTTAAATCAATGCATTCATGATTAACAAATACAACTGCAGCATATGTATTGCTTCTTTAGTGTGTCATTTACTGATAAAGGTCTGTATAGAACATTTATTTGTGATTTATAACTTCGGTTAAATTGTCCCCCACAAATTTTAATTCAGGTTACTCCTTTATTTAAGGAGTGTACCCCCGCATAACCAATTACTTGGAGTTTGGACCTGGTATCCTAATATCCAGAACAAGAAACTCTTATATGGAACCTATGATTTATTTGCGCATTGATGAAGGAGTTTAGGACCATTAAGTTCCTTTTCCGAAACGCGCGTCAGTGCCTCTTTTTGCTTCTCCTTATATTTTTGTATTATTGATTGAAATGGATTGTTATTTACAGTATACCTTTTGAATTTTGTGTGCAGTGAGTTTGTGATTGTGCTGAAACTGTTTGTTCAGATGAAGTGTTTGAGTGGTTTTGACTGACTGGGTATGTCTGGCTGTGTTCATGATTCATAGGGGTTATTTTGTGTGTATATAGTATAAATATGTATACATAGATAATTTGTTGTGTACTGTGGTCACAAATATGAATGTATACTGCTACTATGTTTCAAAGTGTTAGAAAAATATGTAAATAAAAAGTGACAATATTTTTTGAATAACTTTTGTTTGTGGGACAAAGTTTCTTAATACATGTATCTAGGATGTACCACCTAGTTTAAAATATTACTAAGTGAGGGGCTTGTCCTTGCTATTGTTCAAAGGAGTGCAACCCCCCAAAGTCAAGAGACACCTAAAGGTTGCAGCTGCCCACTACTTGCTGGGCAGCTGGGGATCTCCACATGAGGCTTGGCACCACTGTGCCGCTTCTGTCCCTCTCAAGGACTCTCTTAATAGCTGCCAAAAACGTGGGCACCACCATGCCACACCACGGGGGAAAACATAACCTTGGTCCTTGGAAGCTTGATTCCGGTCTAGGAAAGACATGGCTTGGTAGTTCGGGCTGGACTGTTCCCTTGAGGCACAGGGTCAAGGCTGATTTGCATATAGCCATTGTCTGACCTAGGGTGGTGTGGAGTGCCAGAAAACGATGGATTTAGGCCCAGATCTTTGTACTAGGGTGAATGTAAGTCATTGTTCTGCATTCTGTCCATCAACTGTGTTTTTTGCAATTTTCACCCCGAGTGGGCTGGGTATGCTCAGACGTGAGTACCAGGCTCTCCACATCACTGGAGTCAAGCTATCCAGGCTGAAGAAGGCTGATAGCCAGAAACCGGTCCTTGGATGCTTGATTCCGGTCTAGGAAAGACATGGCTTGGTAGTTCGGGCTGAACTGTTCCCATGAGGCACAGGGTCAAGGTTGATTTGCATATAGCCATTGTCTGACCTAGGGTGGTGTGGAGTGCAAACAAAACGATGGATTTAGGCCCAGATCTTTGTACTGGGGTGAATGTAAGACATTGTTCTGCATTCTGTCCATCAACTGTGCTTATTGCAATTTTCACCCCGAGTGGGCTGGGTATGCTCAGACGTGATTCCCAGGCTCTCCACATCACTGGAGTCAAGCTATCCAGGCTGAAGAAGGCTGATAGCCAGAAACCGGTCCTTGGATGCTTGATTCCGGTCTAGGAAAGACATGGCTTAGTAGTTCGGGCTGGACTGTTCCCATGAAGCACAGGGTCAAGGCTGATTTGCATATAGCCATTGTCTGACCTAGGGTGGTGTGGAGTGCATAAAAACGATGGATTTAGGCCCAGATCTTTGTACTGGGGTGAATGTAAGACATTGTTCTGCATTCTGTCCGTCAACTGTGTTTTTTGCACTTTTCACCCCAAGTGGGCTGGGTATGCTCAGACGTGAGTCCCAGGCTCTCCACATCACTGGAGTCAAGCTATCCAGGCTGAAGAAGGCTGATAGCCAGAAACCGGTCCTTGGATGCTTGATTCCGGTCTAGGAAAGACATGGCTTGGTAGTTCGGGCTGGACTGGTCCCATGAGGCACAGGGTCAAGGCTGATTTGCATATAGCCATTGTCTGACCTAGGGTGGTGTGGAGTGCAAAGAAACGATGGATTTAGGCCCAGATCTTTGTACTGGGGTGAATGTAAGACATTGTTCTGCATTCTGTCCATCAATTGTGTTTTTTGCAAGTCCAACAGTAGTCCTGAGTGAAAGTGACAGTGTGGATTTTTCAATATACATTCTACCTCTGGAGAACACCTAGAAAGGGATGTAATTGAGACCTCAACCGTGACGTCCACTGTTCTCGCTCATTGGCGAGGGAAAAACACTCCATTTGCGTTCCTCCATGGCGTGGAACCTATCCACGTCTGGACCTCAGCAGGGATATCCTGGGGGTCCCGATCTCTAAATCCACATTTTTTGACCATCGCTTCTATAGTGGATGAGGATGCCCGGATCCTGAAGAAATGCCATAGATCCTACTGGACACTTTTGAGCATGAAACATGTTGACCATCTCCACCCCACAAATATCATCTGTAGCTGTAGCAGGTATAATTCACCTCAGCAGTCACAACTCTAGGTGGTCGGTTGTTTTTATTTGTAGCAGAGGAATACAGTGAATAAAATTGCTCTTGGAATCCACTAGCTCTTTTTATAGGCACCTTTTTGCTTCCCACTTCAACTCACTAAAAATAAGCCCCCACATCACTCCTTAGCTTCACTGCAGCAACCAGAGAAGGCCTCTGGCAAAGAGCCCCCCTGTGGGGCCCGTTGGACATTGCAGCCCAACGAGGAGCTGCCCTATGAAGAAACATGACACCCCTTGGGGTGTGTGAGGGCTCTTGCTCCTAATTGGATCAATTCCATTTACAGTTCCCTTTCTACACTAGGGACACCCACCATTCCCTTTTCCCACCTTGGGAACTGCGTACCTCTGTTTTTACCATACCTAACTGGGACCTGTATGCGGGAACTATCAAGCCCCTGTCCCTCCTTTTTGTGATTTTTTGTGATTCGCTCATTGAAGTGCTTCAAGCTACTACCAATGTGAAACAAATTAAACAGTGTGTGCATACATTGGATGCTATTGATCAGATATTTTGCTTTGAATTTTAAGAAGTATAGACACATCAATGAATAAATAATTTCATTTGATCACGTTTTCTAGCTTTGGCCTCATAACATCAGTCTAGTTTTTCTCCAGACGTGTCTGGACTAGGAATCTTATTAATATTCTTGGGAAATAGGATTACTATTGCATTTTGCAGCTATATTGATAATATACCAGTAAAATGTCACAGAGGCATTTCTGACAGTGTACAAATCCAATATGCTAACATTCAAGCAGCCTGACGCGCATAATGTTTTCTGCAGCAGCAAAGCATGTATATGGCTGTGAGATAACTTTGCATATGGTATTGCATGTTGTGCGATAGTGCATCTTTGTGCATGGTTACTCACATATTTTTGTGGACTGATGCTGCTGGTTTTTTGACTCTGTGCATTAGGAAATTGTCAGAGGTCCTAGTGCAAATGCTCTGACCCATAAAACATGTAGAAATAGGCTAACTCCTAATTGGCATTTGTAATGCGTACTTCATAGGTCTACAGTGTACAGTGGGAACCAAGAGTTCCAGCTTTCCTTTATTTACAAGACACTGCATCTCCCGCTTGTTAAGTAAAAAGTTATAACTTTTCAAAATAGATAAATAATCAAAATAGAAAAATAAATACACAAATAAATACATGGATAAATACACAGATGATTCTAGATATACAGGCATGGATAATTCTTCAATTTATCATCCCAGTGCCTGAATCTCATGTACTAATCGGGTCACTGGAAACCGGGAATAGGCAGTCGAAGTGTCAGTGATCTGCATGGGTGAGATGGAATTATTAGCAGGCAATTAGTCAGGCAATGAGTCATCAACAGTCTGTCTGGACCCAGTCTCTACCTTTACATAGATGTTTGGGAAGTGATGGCCCACATGTAAAGAGTGAGAGGAATCTCTCATAAGGGATTTCCCTGGACACTGGGCAGTCACCATGTGTTATTTGGTATTAGTGGTGATAAATGTTTCAGCCTCAATAGGAGCATCAGACTTTCTTCTTCTGTGTTGTCTGACAGGAATTCAATCTCCTTGTGTAAAGTCAACATCTTTTACATGACATCATCTGTCAGCATATATTTTAAT
Source organism: Lissotriton vulgaris (assembly GCF_964263255.1). Classification (NCBI taxonomy): domain Eukaryota; kingdom Metazoa; phylum Chordata; class Amphibia; order Caudata; family Salamandridae; genus Lissotriton; species Lissotriton vulgaris. Next base: position 76,355,395 of record NC_141690.1, read on the forward strand.
CTTCTGTTTGCAACATTAATGTCGTCCTCATCCTTGGTTTAACAGCAACAAGGGGCCCCAATTTAGTCAGCAGGGACCTCAGGGAACATACTTTTTTCAAACAACATTGGTCCCAACCATAGGAAAATTTCAAAACAAAATAAAATATAGACAGAGTCAATCTATATTTAGATAGACATGTCCAGCCGGACAGTGGTCTTTTAGAGATTTTACTCAAAATTCATGTATTTAAATCACACAGAGTACCTTCCAACGGTCAGCCAGTGTGGAACACAAGCCTGTGCCCAGCACTTACAAACCAGGTACATAGGGTTGATGTAGACAGCAAAGAAGGGCTTTATAAGGCAAAGCAAGTTACTCTACCCACAAGAGGTTTGGAGAAGTTCGGAGTTCAGAGAAGTAGCATACAGGAGCACGCCAGGAACGAGATTCTTTACCGACTAACCCGGTCCCCTGGCCTCCGACGAATACAACTTAGTATCGCGGTTCCCGCCGCCCGATTGTGGGTGGACGCTGTATGCTTCTTCTCCGAACTCTTCCGGCCTCTACCCCTTGAGGCTTTTACCCCGGCATTTAGAGGCTAAATCACTTTAAGGCTTTTCATTGTAATTGTCCTGATGATGGACCATATGACTTACTAAGGGTCCGAAACGCCGTCAACTTTTCAAGCACTGAAACTAAACTGTGATTACTATGTGTTGTAAAGTGCTTAGTTGTGATACTCTGTACAATTGTATTGTGGGTAGAGTAACTTGCTTTGCCTTATAAAGCCTTTCTTTGCTGTCTACATCAACCCTATGTACCTGGTTTGTAAGTGCTGGGCACAGGCTTGTGTTCCACACTGGCTGACCGTTGGAAGGTACTCTGTGTGATTTAAATACATGAATTTTGAGTAAAATCTCTGAAAGACCACTGTCCGGCTGGACATGTCTATCTAAATATAGATTGACTCTGTCCTCATCCTTGGATCTGAGGTTGGTCCAAAGGGGCAGCTTGTTTGGCATGGCTCTTCCAAGCATGAGAGTTGTAGGGCTTTTCCTATTGTTGAATGCATTGTAAGCTTAGAAAGTAGTGTTCAAAACATGTTGGATATCAAGCTTCTCCAATGAATCACGCTGAACAGCTTTCTTTAGAGTACTCATTAACCGTTCTACTAGACCATTGGCCAGTGGCCAAATAGGGGTGCTTTTTTGATGCTTTATATTGAGGTGATTTGGAAAGTATTTGATTTCTCGACTATACATTTGAGCTTTGAGATTTGCACTTAAAAAAACTTTCTTAGACAGCTCTAATGACCTACTGATATCTATGTCGGGATTATCCAATTTTACTGCCCAGGTGCTTTCTACTTTACAGATGTCATCCGGGGTGGCATCCATCAATATTATATACAAATCCTTAACACAGGTTCGTTTTTTCATCGAACACTCTAACAATGGGATTTGACGCAGATTAGTATATTGCCTGATCTTCTTATTCAACACCTCATGCACTTGTATATATTTAAAAAAAAGTACTTGAATGTAGCCCAAACCTTAACTGGAGCTCATCAAATGGGACAACCCCGTTCTGATCTGCAATATCCCCGATCTGTTCTATGCCTGGCTTTTCCCCTATTTTACTTATGCTATCATACAGCAGGGCAGGAGAGGTTGAAGAGCCCCACATCCATATATATCTACGGAATTCAGGAATCTCCAGTTTTTTGCTAATATGTCTGCATACATTCCCGGCAGTCCTTAAAATTTTGAAGCAAGTTTTTTTATAGTAACTGCTTTCCAGTTGCCTTATTAATATCCCTGGAGCAAGTTTTGCCGATTGCTAATTCATAAATACTTGGTGGGGTTTCTTCCTCTACCTCCGCCTACCCTTCCCTCCCTTTGAAGCCAAAATAAAATGATCATGTTTAGCAGCATAACAGCCCAAAAGTAGTATGTAAAGTTAGGGATTGCTAACCCCCCCGATGTTGTGGTAGGGTCAAAAACTTTAATGATCTCCTAACTTTTTTATACCCCCAAATAAATTATGAAAATATACCCTCAGCCTTTTTGAATACGAGATTACCCGGGTCTAAGGGTATACACCGGCAGAGATAAAACAGCTTAGGGAACATCTATATTCCGGTGTTTACTACCCCCGTCCCACCTTTCCACCCCACAGATCTCCCTCCACCAGCCGCAACTGGGCAAAGCGTGTGAAGTTTTACAAAGTTGGTTATCTATCGAATGGTAATGTCAGTTCTATGTATACAGTTAATGCCTCCACCCATTTTGTTTAGCCTGTCAAGTCTCACAATGTTGTAGTTTGGGGGGACTAATAGATCAAGGCATGGGGAGGATGATTCCGAAAGCCATGATTCTGTTAGGATAGTTACGTTGATTTCCTGGTTTAAGATAAGGTCTGATATGTCTGCGGCATGGTTCTTTGCAGATCAACAGTTGAGTAGTAGCCCTGAGATGGGTTTCTGTGGGGTGACTTTTGTTGTGTCTTGCTTTTCCGGGAATTAAAGTCACTTTTTGCAGGTTGTTAAGGTTTGGTTTACTGTGGTTGGTCTTTGTAGTTCTATTTGCGCTAATTGGGACTGATTGAATGTTATGTACATCTAACTCAGGGGGGAGATTGGGGGATGTGTCATACGATAGCAATAGGATTTGTATCCCAGCATCTGTCAGATATCTGAGTTGATTGCGAGGTCGGTTTAGTCAGTTTGTCGCCAGTAGTGGGATAGAATTTACAGTGTTATGAGGTTTGTGTAGTGATTTTTGAAAAAAAAAGCTCAAATTTTGATAGGTAATTTTCTGAGAGGTGTAAGATGTTCTTCATATCTCTGATAGCGAGTTGCAATGCCTTGTAGGTCTAGTTCGCTCGACAACTGAGACTATCTAATTCCCTTCGGGAAGGAGGAGAGATGGGCGAATGTTGGGGTGAACTAGATGGTATGCTGGGTAATTCTATCTCTGGGAACTTGAAGCAACTTTTTTTCTTTTCTGTAGATATTTTCCTATTTGTTCAGTGTGAGCAGCCTTTAAAACTTGTTCTAAGCTCAGATTGTCCTTCAGCATTCGCCATTGTAAGGAATGTGACAGACATCCATTGCTCACTCTGAGGCAGGTGATTTGCTCATCATTAAACTCGTAGGGCCCGATTCACCGAACTAACTTAAGACAAAATCCTAAACTTACTACTTTTCTTTTGGTATTCACAGAATGTACTTACTACTTTTGGTATTCACAGAATGCACTTACTACATTTGGTATTCACAGAATGGATTTACGACTACTAGCTTTACGTCCGCACTCGGGCCGGAGATCCCGGCCCCGTGGCGGAGATTCTGGCCCAGAGGTGGAGATTCCGGCCCGGAGGTGGAGATTTCAGCTGGGTTGTGGAGATTTTGGCCATGGCTAAGTCTCTGCCACCGGCCAGAATCTCCTCCTCTGGGCCAGAATATCCATCTCTGGGCTGGAATCTCTGCCACCGGGCCGGAATCTCCACCCCTGGGCCGGAAATTCCGGCCCGAGTGCGGACGTAAAGTTAGTAGTCGTAAATCCATTCTGTGAATACCAAAAGTAGTAAGTGAATTCTGTGAATACCAAAAGTAGTAAGTTTAGGATTTTGTCTTTGGTTAGTTCTGTGAATCGGGCCCATTGAATTTACAGTGCTTCACCAGAAAATCCAGTCTCTCAGCAAACTCATCAATGGTTTCACCCGGTCTCTGGCATTCTTGATGGAATATGTATCTTTCATAATCTACATTTGGCACTGGTTTAAATTTGGCATTCAAGGCTGTTTAATGTGATCCTCTGACACTTCACCTTCTTTTGGTATCTTTCACATGGGTTCTTTCCTTCCTTCAATAGCCATGTTCTTCAGATACGTTATGATCTTTTTCAGATCTTTTTCATCTATTGCATCTATGAATTTTTGAAAAGTCTCTATCCATGCAGTTCATCTATTGCCAACATTGTGTTTCTTTTGATTAGCAAATGCAGATGGCAGTTTTAACAATGCAACAACATTATATGGGTAGGGGGACACTAGTGGTCTCTCATGTGCTTCTTGTGGAACTTGATTTGGAAGACCTTCTCTAGCACTTTGTGATGTGCAGGCATTGGGGTCAGCTTTAAAGCCTTTTGTAGCGTGAATCTCGCCCTGGCTCCCATTGAAGCTTCTTGCTTGAGGGCAGTCTAGGAAGTTGTTCAGGGCCTCTGTGTTGCAGTTTTGTTGGTGGGCCGTTCATTTGTCAAACACAACCCTGGTAACCCTCCCTCCGATGCCACTCTGCACTACGTTGTTGCACAATAAGTTGTTAGTGATTTCGGTAAGTAGATAAGCCTTGTATACTACCAGTCCATAAAAGCAGGTAATGTTATGACATTTTGTCGGTTTTGTGCTTACATGTTTTATCATAAACACCTGGTTATTCTCTACTTCATAGCTAATGAAGTTCAGTTTAATTTGTATTGAACTGTTGCTATGGGCTGCCTTTGTAACCTGGTTGCATCCGCCTTTAGTGTTCTTTCACCGTTTAGCAAATGGCATTAACTTAAGTAATATCGCAGTACCGCTTATTTGTGGCCTTTTAATACAGTTCCTGGCCATGGACAGGTGGATTTTCAATGTTGCTTTCTTTATCGTCAAGCATTTTGCACAGGCTGGTGTTGCACTGAGACTCCACCAGTGCCAGCGTAAAGTCTGCACTTTGAATGTGGCACAAGTTGCACGCTCAAGCAGTTTGCGGGGCCACAGCAAACTCACTGGAATAATGTTTTCAGTGTATGGCTTCATATCCGATATCTATTTGCCAATTGTAGCGTCCTACCAGCCCTGGTACCCTCCTCTTCCCCCTTTACCGTGGGTATAGCATGTTCTGCCAGGGGGGCGTGGCTAACGCGCCGGCGAGCACGGACGGAATCCCCGTGAGCTCCGAGGTGCCGAGACCCGCGGATGCCCTGAATACCGGGTTGGCGACTCTGCTGAACTGACAGCCTGTCACCGATGCTGGCGGAAGGTGTGAGGATTGTGTTTTGACTGTCGGCGGCTGATTTAATGCCGCGTTTCACCATCTTTTCATGAGCGATGTCTCTTGGTGTCGGAAGACGCGGGGGGCCGCCATTTTGAGCGGCCGCTCCTGTGTCCTGCAATGCTCCTGAGGTGAGCTGTACCGCTTTGGAATTCTATTGCAATTTCCCCAGAGAGGGTCAGCACTGCTGTTTTTTTCCTCATTTCTATCTGCCAAGGTTGTTTTTTTTTTCTTCATTTCATCCTGAGGTTCGTCTTTCAAATGCTCTAACTTCACACTTCTGAATTGCTACGGCCGCTATTTTAGGTATGCTTTCCCTATCTTGCCCTCCTCCCTTACCGGTGCCCTTACTTCATACTGCAGCTTTTTTGTGGATGTTGTTACCACATTCTGCTCATAAAAAGTGTTGGCCCATGAAGAAGACTCTGTTGCAGGTTCTGTACTTTATGCTGTGACGCATTAACCAGTTCTTCCTGCTGTGATGCTTCAACCAATTAATTTACGCCAGTGTTCTTACTCATATTCAAGTGCTTTGCCTTCAGTTTTATCACTATCTGCCTGTGCTGGGTTCTCGTGCCCCTACGACTGCCTTTGCTTCTTGGTGAATGTGTGGAATACCCTAGCAATATACACTTTGGTGTCTGTTGTGCTGTGTCCACCTCAGAGTATTTAACATTTTTGATCTTTTTTGTGGCACAACATCTGTATAGTATAATGGCAAATGACCCACCTACACCAAAAGTATCCCAGACTGGAACTAAACCGAAGAGACCCATATCCCATCCAGTCTTCTTCTAACCCCGTCTTGGACTCCATTTTGGAAGAGGTTCGTGGTCTACAACCATTTATGTCTGCCATCAATGAAAAACTTAGGCAGATAGAGGAGCACTGGGTCGTTATGGAAGGCAAAGTGTTGAACTTAGAACAGGGTATCAGTGATATCCAGGATATTTCTACCAAAATCCCTCAGTTGGAACAAGAGATCCACAAACTGAAATTACACACTGAGGACCTTGAAAATCGCAATCGTACGAACAGTCTACGCGTTTATGGTGTTCCGGAGAACGTGGAGGGTCCAGACATGGTGTCTTTCATTCGTAAACTACTACAGGAACTTTTGGATTTTCAGCCTTCTTCTCATCCCCTAAACATACAAAGAGCACACCGTTTAGGTCGTCTGAATTCCAACTCTTCCAAGCCTTGTGGCATTATCATGCTTATTCTCGAATTTACTGAACTAATGTCTGTTTTGAAGGTAGCAAAGCTTAAACGTCGTCTCCAATGGTCTGGTCATAACATTTTTATCTCACAGGATCTTTCATCTGCCACGAATGCCCGAGGCAAGGAATTCTTAAATCTTCGTCCTCTGATGAGACAATTGAACATTCAATGTGGAATCCTGCATCCTTGCTTCTGCAAAATAACACATAATGGCCGTACCCGCTCCTTCGACGATCCACAAAAGCTTCATTCATTTCTACAGAGCGTCTCACCCTTCAACATGGACATTCCTTCTTAATATCTTCCTTCTTATGACCTTCATCTGTATCTTTCTTGCCTTCTCACATGATTCTGTTAAATTTTTCTTCTAGGTATTGCTATTTTTCCTGTTGTTCAGTCTTTGTATCCTATTTGTCTTTCTTCTTATATATTGCTTGCATTGGTAGCTCGCGGGGCTTTGTCCCCTCTCTGGTGTATCCTTGCCCTGTTGTCTTGGTTGCTTTTTTTTCTTCGGATCAGGCCCTTTTGTCTTGATCTGTGTACTCTTTTCTTTTTCTTCATTATCTGTTTTCCTGTCTTTTCTCCTCTATTATATTCTCTCTCTCTATGGCTTGTTTACCTAGTCATTTGTATCTCCGGTTTCTATAGTCATGAACGGACTTTCTTTCTTTTTTTGTTCTGGGTGTTGGTATTTTTGTTTGTTTCGAGTTGCATTGTACTTCAGTGTTATGAGTTTGTTGGGAGTTTTATCCTCAAGTTTGATGATTGTTTGCTGTTTCCCTTTTTTTAGTTACCTCCTTTCAGTGTGTCTACTCCATTTGTCGCCCATCCTCCCCTCCTACCATCGTGTGTAACTTTGTGTCGTGGAATGTACGAGGTCTTGGTCATCCTGTCAAGCATCAAAAGGTACTGTCTCACCTGTATAAACTTAATACGCAGGTTGCTTTTCTCCAGGAAATGCATTGTTCTGATGTTGAATCTAGTAACTTGAAGAGGCAGTGGGTGGGGCACGTAGTATTCTCTCCTGCTGTTAGTAAAAAAGGGGGGGTTGCTATTTTATTTCACAAACCGTTAAATGTTCAAATTGTTTCCTCCCAAAATGATGATGAAGGACGTTGGGCATTGGCGAAGGTTGTAATCCAAAATAAAACATTGGTTTTACTAAACATTTATGGCCCGACTTGACCGGATTCCAAATTTTGGAAAGATATTAAAGTCCTCATATCATCCATTGATTGTCCAGACTTTGTAATTGCAGGTGATTTTAATCAATGGCTAGACCCTTTTTCAGATAGATTGTCCTCGCGTAAGTTTCAACCTGATAAATACCATAAGAGTTTTCAATCTGCCATTGCCTCTCGTCCTTTATTTGACTCATGGAAAATGTGTAATCCTGACTTACTGGAATATACTTTTTTTTCTAATGTACACCACACCCGCTCCAGAATTGATTACATTATGGTCAGTAAATCTCTACTTCCCTCTATTCAGAAATCTGTGATTGGTTCCATATTTATATCCAACCATGCTCCTGTTTATACTTCCCTTAACCTCTCCCTTATTTCGTCTAAATTTAGTCGCTGGAAGTTTAATTCATTTCTTTTATCTGACACTGTCTTTATGAAAAAAATTGAAGGGTTTTTTACTGATTTTTTTAAGTAAACGACCCTTTAGACACCTCTATCCCTAATAATTGGGAAGCTTTTAAAGCTGCATTCCGGGCCTTTACTATATCTTATGTATCTAAGAAAAAGAGGCTTAACAGGAGGAAATATGAGGACCAACTTCTGAAAATTAAAGTGCTGGAGCATTCTTATTTTACTTCCAAATCCTAGTCTGCACTCCAGGAATTAATCCACGCTAAAACTGACCTGAATAAAATTATCACTAACAAAGCCTGTAATACCCTTATTAAAATAATGTCCAAATTCCATGGTGGTCAAAATAAAGCGGGGAAAATGTTGGCAAATTATTTAAAAATTAAGTCAGAACGTAAAAGTATAGGCCCTATCTATAATAATTTCATCAATAAACTGGTTTCATCAGACGAAGACATCGCTGATAGGTTTCATCGATATTACCAATCTCTATATACTGATGATACACACCCCTCTGAGATTAACTTATCCTCCTTTTTTGACAACCTTCCCTCACCCCCTTCCCTTCCTGATGAATTTGGGCTACTTGAAAGGGAGATTTCTATCCAGGAAGTTACTCGGGCCATCGCTTCACTTAAAAGATCTAAAGCGCCAGGTCCTGATCGACTTCCTGTTGAATTTTACTCTGCCTTTTATGCCTTTTTTGCTCCAAAACTTTTGCAATAGTTTAATTCTTTTATTGCAGATGCTAAGGCTTCTGGCTCTTTTCTCGATGCCCTCATCACCATAGTACCTAAACCTGATAAAGACCATTCATAATGCAAAAATTTCCACCGTATTTCATTAATTAATTATGACTGCAAAATATTTGCTAAAATTCTGGCTTCACGCCTCGATTCCGTTATTCCCTATTTAATCAAAACTGACCAGGTTAGGTTTGTGAAGGGTAGACTTGCTGCTGACAATGCCCGTATGTTTTCCAATATTATTGCTCATAGTAAAACTCTTAAAACCCCAATGGCAGCTCGGTCCTTAGACGCGGAAAAAGCGTTTGACCGCATTAATTGGCAATTCATGTTCCACACCCTCAAATGGTTTGGCTTTGGTCCCTCTTTCATTTCCCTGGTTAAACTTCTATATTCATCCCCCCGGCCAGTATTTTTGTTAATAATCACTTTTCTACGTTTTTCTCTCTATCTAGGGGTACCCTGCAAGGCTGCCCTCTTTCACCTTATTATTTATTTTATGTCTGGAACCCTTTTTAGAACGTATTCGTTCTAATCCTAATATTGTTGGCTTTAAATCATCTTCTACGGAGATTAAATTGTCTGCGTATGCGGATGATGTACTGGTGTATATGGCTGACCCTACTTCATCCCTCCCACACTTTTTAGATGAAGTGCGTTTGTATTCCTCCATATCGGGCTATAGGCTCAATTTATCCAAAACGGAAGTCTTACCTCTGAATGCAGTCTGCTATCAGTACATGTTTAGTGACACTGAATTTGCTTGGTGTCCCTCCAAAATTAAGTACCTTGGTATCTGGTTCTCATCATCTTTAGTTGATACACTTAAATTTACCTTTGATTCCCTGTTAAAGAAACTCCAATCTCTCCTTCAAATTTGGTCCCCCTTATTCCTTGCTTGGTGGGGTAGGCTGGACACGATTAAAATGATGATTACTCCCCATGTCCTCTATATTGTCTCTTTCAAAATCCCCAATTCATATTTTTCCCGCATTAACTCGATATGTACAACATTTTTGTGGAATGACAAGCATCCTCGTATTGCTTTACATAAACGAACCTGCCCTGAAAACGAGGGAGGCGTTCGTTTCCCCAATTTTAAATCATATTATTCTGCCTTCTTGATTAAACAGTCTGTTTCCTTAGCTTATGATTTCGTGGATAATCCTGTGCCTAAATAGGTTCTCTTAGAGTGTTCCCTTTTAAAAGGTTTTTCATTCCAGCATATTTTTTTTATGAGAAACTGCTCTTTTCTAACTAAATTCCCTATTTTAAAATACTCACAAACACTGCTTTATAATGCATTCTCCTCTAACCTCTCTCCTCTCCAACGCTTTTTATCATCCCTTGTGTGGTATAACAAATTCCTTAACACCTTCGCTGCTGCGGCTATTCCGCCGCAGTGCTAACGGTCGCGGGGGGTGCGCGGCTCACCTGCGTGGGTGACGGAACGGTTCCGTCTTAGCTCCGCCCGCTTAATGAAATGCGCCGCGCAGGCGCGGCGGCTGGGCCGTGACGGAACCGTTCCGTCATGAGCACAGCCCACCCGAGGGGCATGACGGAACGGTTCCGTCAGTAGCCTCGAAGAAGTTAAATACAAAGGTAAATCGTTTTACTTAAAATATTGGAAAGAGATGGGTATTTTGTTTGTCCATTAATTCTTTGATGGTTTTGATATTATTCCCTGTCATGTCCCGCAAAATATGTATCACCTTCCTTCTTCGTCTCTTACTGAATACTCTATTATAACATCTGCCATTCAATCATACTTAGCTTCTCTTTCGCTTCCTGATGCCTTTCCCATTTCAACACCCACCACTCAACTGTATCAGTTATTTTCAACTCAACTGCCTAAGGCTGCTCTTGTTTATACCATTTTGTTATCTAATGTTATGGAGCGCCCTAAATCAAAAGTAGAGATTACTTGGGAACAGGATCTTACCATCTCCCTTCCTGTCTCGTTGTGGGATCGTATATGGTCCAAGTTATTTAAAGTATCAATTTCTTCTCGTATTACTCAGTCTTTGTTCTTCATTTATAATAGAGTTGCTATTACTCCTGTTAGTATTAATACGTTTTCCCCTACTTCCTCTCAGTTATGTTGGTCATGCTCTATAGAGTTTGGTTCACTTAAAAATCAGTTATATGAATGCCTCTCAGTTCTGTCATTTTGGAATGATGTTTGGAATATTTGCATGCCAATGTTTCGCTGTTCTGCCTCATTATCACTATTGAATGTTTTTCTAGGTTCCCTATCAGATGATGTTGATATTGTATCTTCTTCTACCAGACTGTTGGACCTGTTTATTGCTCTCGGATTTAAAGTTATTTTGTCATGTTGGAAGGATAACTCTAAATTATCTGTACATACATGGTGGAATTTCATTTATGATGAACATAGGATTGCTATTGCTTCCTCCTCTTCTATTCCCCTAAAAATCAAATCTGATCTTCTCTGGCTCCCCTTTACTATGTATCTTTCTTCCAACTCTCCTATATGATTGATCCACCTTTAATCCCACATTTGTTCTACTCGTACGACTTCTCACTTTTCCTTTTCTTCCTTCTTTTCTCCTTTCTTCTGCCCTTCTCTTTCTTCTTCTCCCCTTCTGTCTTTTCTCTCTTCTCTATCTCCTTTCCCTTATCTACCTCTTTATTATACATATATGTATAATTTTCTTTTTAAAAATTACCAATAAAAATTTCTTAAACAAAAAAAAGCATGCTCTGCCAGGTGTGTTTACCATGGGACATCAGAAAATAATAGTAAAAATGTTGAAGACCCAACTGGAGAGAGTTATTTTGCTCCTTGGTCAGAGAGTCATTTATGACAATATCAGATGCGGTGTTGGAAGGGAGAGGAACATGTTGAACCAAAACTGTTGTTATGGGGAAGGACCTAACCACTTTTTCAAACATATTTATATGATAGGTCTGCTGTGTTGACCGGGTGGAAAAGGGTTTAATATAGTGGCGGTGTCTGCTAGACACCGCCATCCATATCAGGATGCAGCCGGGAGGCAGCCTTTCCGTTGTTGCATTGCCACCAAGGAAAGGCATGAGAATTTTCAAGTTCGGGGCACGTTGCGGGCCCCCAGGATGTTGGGGTGGTGGGGTGGTGGGGTGGCACATGAGGCTACCGTAGGTACCCCCCTGCATTTTGTATTCCCACTCCAGTGAGTGCAACAGTAGGGAAAGCGTTCGGTTGCAGGAGAGTAAAAATTACTATTCCCACTCCACTGAGTGCAACAGGAGGGAACGCATGGGATAGTGGGAGGGTAATAATTACTATTCCTACTCCAGTGAGTGCAACAGTAGGGAAAGTGTTGGATAGCATAGGGGTAAAAATTACTATTCCCACTCCAGAGAGTGCAACAGGAGGGAAAGTGTTGAATAGCATAGGGGTAAAAATTACTATTCCCACTCCAGAGAGTGCAACAGGAGGGAAAGTGTTGAACAGCGTAAGGGTAGAAAGTACTATCCCCACTCCAGTGAGTACAACAGTAGGGAAAGTGTTGGATAGCGGGGAAGGAATAATTTACTATTCCCACTCCACCAAATGTAACAGTAGAGAAAGTGTTGGATAGCGTGAGGGTAAAAATTACTATTCCCACTCCAGTGAGTGCAACAGTAGGGACAGTATTGGATAGGGTAAGGGTAAAAATTACTATTCCCACTCCAGAGAGTGCAACAGTAGGGAAAGTGTTGGATAGCGTAGGGGTAAAAATTACCATTCCCACTCCAGAGAGTGCAACAGTAGGGAAAGTGTTGGATAGTGTAGGGGTAAAAATTACTATTCCCACTCCAGTGAGTGAAACAGTAGGGAAAGTGTTGGATAGAGGGTAGGAATAATTTACTATTCCCACTCCATCAAATGTAACAGTAAAGAATGGGTTGGATACCGGGAGGGTAAAAATGACTATTTCCACTCCAGAGAGTGCAACAGTATGGAAAGTAATGATTTAATACTTAAATAGATATACATTAATTATCAATATGAATAAAAAATGATTGCACATTAATTACAAATTACACATTATTTAATAATTAACTAATTATAAATACCAATACATATTAATTATTAAAAACTCAATTACCAATTAATAAATAATTAACTACACATTCATTATCAATACCAAAAATTAATAAGTGATAACACATTTCACCAATTAATAATTAATTAACAGTAAATTAATTATCAATACACAAATATAATTTAAATAATTACAATTAAATTATTTCCCACCCTATTCCCTTATAAACCCACAACCCACTCCGAATTATAAATTAATACAATTTATATAATTATCAATTAATCAATTAAGAATTAATTATCAATTAATACAAATTGTATTGGCAGAGTTCCAGAGACAGAGAAGTCTCCACCATTATTAACCTGAAGGTGCACCTGCATCTAAATTCACTGGGCGGACCCCATTCTTGGCAGTGGGGATACTCGACTGCTGTTGCAACAAAGTATCCTTACTGCAAACAATTAAATAAGGCCCCAAGTCCCATGTTGTAATCTTTGACTGGGTCGAAACCGGTTAATGTATCTGCCCCATCCTACATAACAGTTTGCCTGGAATTGCACCTAGATCTGGGTCCTATCATGGCCATTCACTACCTTTAGTGCGGTGTTCTTTTATGCACCATTTTTCCCTAAATCTTAAAAAAAAAATCATATCTTGCAGTCCCTTATTGGATCTTTCAATCAATCAATCAATCAAAGTATTTATATAGCGCACTACTCACCCGGAGGGTCTCAAGGCACTGGGGAGGGGGGGTCCGCTACTGCTCGAACAGCCAGGTCTTGAGCTGCTTCCTGACGGCGAGGTGGTCTTGGGTCAGGCGGAGGTGGGTCGGGAGGGAGTTCCAAGTCTTGGCGGCCAGGTAGGAGAAGGACTTTCCTCCTGTTGTGGCTCTTCGGATGCGGGGGACGGCGACGAGGGCGAGGCTGGTCAATCGAAGCTGGCGGGTGGGAGTGTAGAAGTTGAGGCGGCTGTTGAGGTATCTTGGGCCTTGGTTGTGTAGGGCTTTGTGAGCGTGGGTGAGGAGACGGAAGGTGATTCTCTTGTTGACTGGGAGCCAGTGCAGGTCTCTCAGGTGTCCGGAGATGTGGCTGTGTCGGGGGATGTCGAGGATGAGTCTTGCTGAGGCGCTCTGGATCTGCTGGAGTCTCTTTGTCATTATGGTGTCATTTTGCTCATTATTTTGTAATATATTTTTCATGAATGAATTTGGATTATTATTGCGGAGTGTTGCAGATGTCTAAGCATGTGTACAATATGTGCATGTCTGAGTACTATGAGTGTTCTCTGTTGTGTGTGTTTGTGTTCACTTATCCAGGTATTGCAGAAGCCTAATCTTGTGGTCTACCCTGGAAATAAGATGCTAATCTTGTGCTTTGGATATGAGGGGGAGACCCTGTGTATATCAAGGTCTAAGACACAGTTGAAATCCCCACCTCAGAGGCAGGGTGCTTGCAGATTAGTAAACAAGGTGGAGGTGAGAGAGTTAAGAAATGTAACCAGATTGCTGTTGAGAGCATACACAGTGATCAACACAAGTAGTTCTCCATGCAGCATACCCTCTACTGTGACAAACCTGTCCTGCAGGTCTACCTATGTAGATTGGATCCTCAACAGCATATCTAGATATATCCATACCAGGACACCCAAGCAAAGATGTAATATGTGGTGCCCATTACTTGACAGCTCCATCTTCTAGTGAGCTTTTGTAGTTCTATGCCATGCTTCTCCAACAAGTAACGTTGTGAGCTACTGATAGGTCTCCAGCTATCTGTCAGTAGCTCTCCTGTATTCATCCCATCTTTCTAAACTGTGAATTTTTGCTTGGTTAAATTACCATATGTATGACAAAATTGTGTATTCAAGAGGATGAATATGTGTGTATTCTCAGGACTCATGAGCTGATGTTTGGAGAAAAGGGGCTGAATTTCCTGAATATATATTGAGGTGATTTTTTAGTGATAAATCATGTGCAGGGACATATAACTAATATGATTATTTTTCTGCAAGGGGCACTGCAGCTGTACGGGTAGCAACTACTTATACACATTCCAAACTGGCAAAGCCTTTTTGAAATTGCTGCTCGCAATCCTCCTGATTCACTGAGGTGATCACTGATGGTAATCTAGGGCATGGTGGTTACTAATGAAATCTTGTCTAATGTGGTCATTATTACAACACTAATAATATTGATAGCGCGTAATGATATTCTCATAACATAAGTAGCTCTTGTTACACAAAAGTAAGGAGATCCTGTTTTACGCTATTAATGCATGTCTCCTGGAAATATGCTACATGAATGTGTGTGTCTACATCTCAGATATGTATATATTTTGTGGTATTTGGAAGGTGTGATCATGCCTCGCAGGTTCGATGTCATAATATAACATTGGCTGCACTCGTTGTCTTGTTCCCACCCAGCAGATGAATGCATTTCTGGACACACAGTAATAATTACCCCACTGGGTATTATCCCCAGAATCTGCAGACGGGAAGGGTAAAAGAGGGAGAGGGGCAGGTGAATCAGTTCCAGCTCAAACCATGCTGACAAACAAGAGGTGGGATGCCCAGGAAGATCCGGACTGCCCCATGCGATATGTGGAACTTGCATCACAGGACCCAGTGCGTCCACCACTCTGGGTTCATCCCCCCTTTCTCAATAAGTGTGTTTGGCCCCCAAAGAGGAGAATAGTTGTGCAGAGAGAATTTGCACCTTCCAGCTTCCCTCCTAATGATCCTTAGTAAGAATCAGGGCTTAAGGACATCTAGTGTTTCTTGGTAAAACAGGCCTGATCACCCACAGAAGGATCCAAGGAGCTCACTCTCCACCAACCGGAACCATCCATGAGGTCCACACCCCTAAGTGAGACCCACGGCTGGAGCCTAAAGAAAAGGGGGCAGTACCTCCTCGCTTGGGTGGCCACAGCAAACCTAGCAGCCTCATCCTTCAATATACCTCAGTGTCCAAGGTCTGCTGCAGTGGAATTGAGGGTCTCCCTGCCTCTCCTGCCAGTCCCCACAATCACCAGTATGTCCAAGGAGCTTTGGGGCATATTATCAATGACAGCGTTAAAATTATCGCCGGTTTAGCGGCAGAAGACTGCAGCTAAAGCGGCAATAATGGGCTTGATAATATGCCCTGCAGAATTCCACCAGAAGCCCATGTTCACTCCAGAACATGGACTTCTATTGGAATTCTAAAGGGCATATTGTCAAGCCCATTATCTGCCCATTAGCGGCAGTTTTCTTCCGCTAAACCGGTGATAATTTTTAACGCCGTTCTTGATAATATGCCCCCTAGACCTTTGCCTCACTTGCCGCAATATCAGCTGCAGCAAGCCTTACCTCCACCTGGACCACTGCTGGCTCCATCAAACTGCAAAACAGCAGGGCCAGCAATGATCACAGAACTACAGGAGCCGTTCCCAGCTCCAGGTGCACCGAGGAGGTCAGTGAGCAACTGCAGAAGAATAATTGCAGTCATCCGCTGATCGTCGGGGTCAGATTTTATGTGTCAAACTTTGCTGCTATCTTGGCCTTGCTCCCAGTACTCCTGCAATCCAATGATGATGGTGGTTGCAATGGTATGGGGTCAGACAACCCAGACTTGCCCAAAGTTGTAGTGATGGGTTTGTGATGGGGATGCCATAGATAAATGGGTTACCTCATACAAAAGGGCATTGAGAATGTGAAATGTGGGGAAGCAACACTGGTGAGAACTACTGTGTGAGTTAATACCTACATTGGAGATGGCTGTACTTCTTACTCTGGCAGTAGAGGTATCTGACTCATACATAAGCATGAAGGCAGAACTAGTGAAAACGTTTGCTTTTACACCTGAAGTGTACCAGAAAAAGTTCCAGAGCACACAAAAGCAGGCACATCAAAGACAGGCAGATTTTGTTGATATCTCATAAGAACCTAAGAAATGGATTACTGGTTGAGTGGCAATGAAGTGAGTATCTATGAGGGGCGTTATAATCTGATTATGAAAAAGCACATTTTAGGATTTTTATTGTGTTGTGTTTTTGATTTTGTTCAGTTTTGGTACTTCTGAATGCTTTGCACATTTTATCTAAGGTAATCCCATCTGGCTTGTGTCACAGCTACTGTAGGTTGAACTCAGGTTTAAATTACTGAAACCTATGTTTGGATCAAACAAGTTAGTGACTTTATCACTTGTGGTTGACTACCCTTCACCCCAACTAAACATTCAGCTTCTCACACATGTGCATCAGCCAAATAAATCCAGTGCTAAATGAAAATATCTGGCCATAACAACTGATGTTATATATCAGGGGTAAGGGTTGTTCTGAAATAATTCATGGTGTAACCAGTTACAATAGGGGACTGCACATGCTGACACACACCCAACACTATAATGATTAAATAGCTATATCAGTTAGGGGTAGTCCTTGTGACAGGAACCTGCTTACTGTACATGGGTAAATTGTGTTAGAACCAGTTCAGATGATCTTTTAACAAATACTAATAACATTTAGAGATTCAGGGCCCCTTGTACGACTGTTTTTAGCAAGCGCAAACAGCGAATCGGGTCGTATGTGAACACTAAATAGGTCTGTGGCATACACAAACCCTATTTTGCGAGTCAGTAACCTATTACCGACTTTCAAAATAGGGTTTGCAACTCGCTATTGGGGAGGGGCGTGCCAATGGCGTACCTTCCTAATAGCGACTAGCAGTGCCATGTATAAAGGTTTTTCGACTGAAATGCAGTGGTAGACAAGTTGCAAATGGGCAGGGTCCCTGAGGGACCCCCTCCCCTTTGCATATGTGGGTGCAATTTTTTTTAAGAGCAGACAGTGGTCCCACAGTCTACTGCCTGCTCTCAAGAATGCAACTGATACGTTTTATTTTTATTTTTGAAACACATCTCATTTTCCTTTAAGGAAAATGGGCTGCATTTTTAAAAAACTGCCTTATTGAAAAAGCAGTCACAGACATGCTGATCTGCTAACCCTAGCAGGCCTCCATCCCTGTGAGTGCCAGCCATTTCCATTGGGTCGCATATTGCGGGCTGCCTCATGAATATTAATGAGGCAGGTCCCTTGAGACCCATTTGTGAATTGCATACTGTGTCTCAGATACTGTTGTACTTTCCATTTTGCGAGTCGTAAATTGCGAGTCACAAAAAATTGCAATTTGCGCCAGGCAAAATGGAATGGTGGCACATCTAGCCCCAAGTCCTGTAGAATTATTTATTAGGCTAAAGATTTTGAGATTCGTTTTTTCTGATCGATCAGTGAATGAGACTCACCACACGTTCCTCCAACAGTACATTCCTGTCTCTTTCTCACTAACAAGGTATTAGTTTGTATTATATGAAGAGGGTAAGCACAAAATGACAGACCTAACATTAGTAGCTTCTGGGTAACAGTCTTGGCGTACAGCTATTTTAGCCAGCATCATAATGGGTAGATGGCTATGAGAAATTGGGTTTTTGATTGAGGTGGGGGTGAAAGCCTTTCTTAAGCAACAACCCCTGTCTCTGTCAGGGTAAACCACAAAAGTCACTAAATTAGCCTGCGCTGAATACTAGTAGTTTGTCACAAAAGTATTTAGACTTAACTTAGAGGCAATGTATGTAGTATTTATGCAGCACACAAACTGTATTAAAGTGAAAACACAAACCAATAAATCCTAACCCAAATTAGAGAAATAGATTAACATGTAATAAATATAATGAGGCAGAAATTACAAAAATTCAACCAGTGGAACTGGAGATATACAGTTTTTTTAAGATTCAATTAAAAATACCGCCAAGAAGCAGAAACCGCTAACTGTGGGTATATCTGTTAATGCTAAACCGATACAGCGTCAGAATTTCACATTGACTCAGATGAAGTGTGGGCTAGATACAGAGACCAGGTTAGTCCCACTGAAAAAAAAGTCCTGTGGCCAGAGTTCAAAAATTCAGGGTTTCACAGGAGGATGATCTGAAGCCATCCCAGGATCCATGACTTGGGGTGGCACTCTTGGAGATCAGGAACTCATTCCAGCAGAGGAAAGCGGGGTTCAGGGAGGCCCAGTTACAGGTTCAGGCAGATCCATTTGCAGGTCTAAGAAGGTTCAGTTTCAGTAGATCAGCTGGGCTGCTGCAGGGAGGCCTCCGAAACTTTTTGTGTCCCTGTGTCTTGGAATATGTAAATGTAAATGTACAGGAATTTATATAGCGCAAATCACCAAGCGGTTTCTAAGCGCTTGCTTAGGGAACCCGTCCTGGTATTCCCCTGTGAGATTACCCCGGCAGGGTATCCGCAAGGTGAAAGCCAGGCATCCCGCCGCGAGGGGACGTTGTGGAGATTAAGCAAGCTATTGCCCAGAGTCGCAGAGTGTGAACCCGTGAATCGAGTAGGCACCGAAGCGAGAATTGTTGAGTCCGTGGACATTTTAGGACTCAAGACCCCGCCGAGCTGAATTGAACCCTGGTCCCGGGCTGACCTCTGCTTCCAGGTCTGCCTCCTCTAACCAGTGAGCCACACTTCTCCTTCTTCTTCTAGGTGAGTGAGTTGACCCTGGGACCCACTCTGGTATTACTAAGTTAAAGGAGATGGTCCTCTCTCCTTCAAGCAGCAAGACAGGCCTCATGCAGCAGAGTAGTCCTCTGAAGAACAAGGTACGATTTAAGCAGCAGAGAAGTCCTCTGAAGAACAAGGAGGTAGGCCTCAAGCAGAAAGGCAGTATTCTGGTAGCAGCAGGGTAGTTCTATGAGTAATAAGGAAGGCCTCAAGTACTAGGTCAGTACAAGGCAGTCCTTCTAAGTCTTCCACAGGTCTATGTGTGTACTACAGAGCTAGTCTGAGAGTCCATTTATAGCTAGGGCCAGCTTTGAAGTAGAAGAAACTTTTGGAGCACCCTCCACCCGATGGTTCGGAAACTTCCTTCCTCCCTGCCCATGTCCCAAGATGTCTGGGGTGAAAAAAAGCTGGTGTCATGTTCTTCTGAGAGTACTGAGGCAGCTCATTTGAAAAGCAAGTGGGCAGGGAACAGCTCTGACCCTCCCATTCTGACAAGATGGCCATCTACAGCTATACCCAGGTCCTATTTTTCACTAGCTGGACCCAATATGCTTTCCTGATAGGGGAGCAATTAACAGGCTGAGGCAGCTTGTAACTCAAAGAAGGCCTCATAAAGCTCAACTATTTAAATACAATGCACCTTTCCCTGTGGGCTGTTCAGGGTCTATCGTAGGGGTGTCTGATATGTATTAAGAAGGAAGATTTAGGACTTACAAAACGTTTATCTTGACAAGCCGAACTGTAAGTTTGAAATCGTCCTAGAGGATGCAATGGCAGACCCGAGACATGGTTAAACAGCTACTTAAATGGGTGGCATAATAAGTGCTGCAAGCCCACTATTAGCATTAAATTTATAGGCCCTGGGTACATGTAGGACCCATTTACCAGGGACTTACAAGTAAATTAAATGTGCTAATTGGATGTAAGCGAGTTGTTCCATGTTTAAAAGAGAAAGCACAAGCATTTTAGCATGGGCTAGCAGTGGTAAAGTACACAAATTCCTTAAAGCCAGCAGAAATGGGTTCAGAAAACATGAGGAGTGAAGGCAAAACATGTGGGGGTGACCCTGCCGAGTGAGCAAAGTCCAACAATGGCCAATTTTCTCCCACTGTGCAAATCAATGTAAATGTCTTGGCTGTACCTCCTGGTTACCCAATTGTGTGTTACAGGGGTGAGTAGGAATTGGAAACCTGAGAGGTGGGATATTAAAAGTTGGGGTCCCTACTGTGTGTGTGCAGCCCCTATGATTGCAGGGTGTTCCTTGCAGTTTATAGGAATACCGTGCTGCTACCTTCCCTTTACTAACCAATCCTACTCTATTCTCACCAACCCCCTGTAACAACAGTTTCATGTATTTGGTTTAAAATTACGTGGACTTTAATGCAGGAGAAATATTTTTTGGTAATTGCCTTCCCTGCACAAGGAAAGGCCACACCAGGTCAGCTTGAAGCCCCTGAAAAAAGGCCATGGCCAGAGCTTTACACCAAGTCAAAGAAGATTGCCTGTCTACGTATCACAGCAACAGCACCTGATTTGGCAAAGGCTATTTGCTCCCAGTTCACAACTCACAAGTGATAATTGCCCAGTAGCTGGTTGAAATTGAACTGTGGTATAATTGAAAGAATTACCTTTTTGACAGGACAGCTACCTCCATTAGGGGTGTTTCATATCTGAGTGATCAGTTGGCTAGAGATTACTGCCAAAATGCAGTTTTTACTCAGTATAACATGGGTTGGTGTATTCATTTTTCACTAGGATGAGTTCTGTACACTGTCCAAAGTAAGGTTAGGACAGGAAAAAGAAATCTTTGATGTCATCCTTGGATGGTAGAGAAAATGTCACATGGCTGCGGACAAGATGTTATTGCTGTAGCTTAAAGAGGAGATGGATATATTTTCTATGATATGTAGAAAATATGTGCAGAGAATATGCCTGATACCCAAGTGGCGCCCAGCCCAGGTGCATTGCTAATAGAAGTTCAGTCAGACTGCGAATGTAAAGACAGACTGTCAGTCTGTGAACCCTCTCTATTGGCATACAAGACAAGTGATGCTAATCCTGCTCTGAGGGGTCATGTTCATGTGCCTCGCCAATGCACGTGTGATCACCTCCTGAGCAATGTTCCTTCTGTTATGAGGCTTTATGTGCCACTGCCTGCTCACAACATATAATTATCCTCCAAGAGTGGTTCTGGCCTCAGTGTGCAAGCCTTTATGCCTGTGCAATTTAGCATCTCAATCTCAGTGTGAGTGCCCCACTGTCCTAGACCAAACCACAAAAACACAATCAAGCTCCACTACCGTCATGTTATGAACATGGAACAGCACCGACCTGTTCTGAAATTCTGTGCCCCAAATAGCCAATGCAACCAGCAAAGGAAAGAACTCTAGTCATGCGATGCTCCTCCTTTGTTTCACCCAATGGGCCGGCCACTCTTCCGCGCACCATTGGCCATCCCAAAGGATGCCAAAACCAGACGCCCCAGCCGCATCAGAGAAAATTTCCATTTGCCAAATCATCCTGTCTTCCACAAAATCAAAGGATACCCCACTGAAATACATTAAAAAGGTCTGACATACTCTCAAATCTGCTCTGACACACAATGAGATCCTGACGATGTGGTAGCACCATCCCCAAATGGCCATGAGGAAGCGTTGACAGAAAGTCCTCCCAGCTCTCACCACCAGGCAAGCAAAGTTCAAGAAACTCATGAGCTGTTGTACCCTCCTCAGATCAATATTCTTTTCCCCAATCATCCATAACAGGAAAGCCTGAATGTCCACCACCTTCCCTGTAGGCAACCGGGCCATCCACGGGACCGAGTCCAACTCGATCCCTAGGAAAGTCAACCTACTACTGGGCTTGGCTTTTTTCTCTAGTGCTAGGGGAACCCCAAAGCGTTGCGCCATGTCCTGAAACTGCATCAGAGCCTTCCCACACTCTCCTGAACTTTCCCTGCCAATGAATAGGAAATCATCCATGTAGTAAGATACTTACCGATGGTATACACTCAAAATATCGAGTTTTTAATATCGATTTGCATTAATATCGATTAAAAAATATAGAATGGACACGATATCGACTGGACAGAATATAGACTACAAAAATATTGAATAGGATAGCATTAATATCGAATTAAAAATATAGAATGGACAGAATATTGAATGGACAGAATATAGACAACAAAAACATAGAATGGACAGAATCTAGACTACAAAAAATATCGAATTTGAGGTAAGCAAGTTAATATCAATTTTTAAAGTGTTTTTATGATAGTATATGTTTGAAAAGTTTATATTTATTTTATTATTTATATTAATTATTTTTTTAAGGTATTTAATTTTTGCGTAATATAATTCTGTAGCGGGTTGCGGGTTTATAGGGCAATAGGGTGGGAAGTAATTTAATTATAATTAAATAAATATGTTAATTTATTTATTGGTATTTATTTTGAATTAATTGTTAATTGATTAATAATTGGTAATTAATTAAAATATAATTGGTAATTCATTTTAATTAATTGATTAATTGATACATATGATAATTTAAGTAATTTATTTTCTGTAGTGGGTTTTGGGTTTATAGGGGAATAGGGTGGGAAGTAATTTCATTATAATTAATTAAATATGTTAATTTATTTATTGGTATTTATTTTGAATTATTTGTTAATTAATTATTAATTGTTAATTAATAAAAATATAATTGGTAATTAATTTTAATTAATTGATTAATTGATAAATATGTTCATTTTAGTAATTTATTTTCTGTAGCAGGTTGTGGGTTTATAGGGAAATAGGGTGGGAAGTTTTTTAATTCTAAATAATTAAATATGTTAATGTATTTATTTGTATTTATTTGGAATTAATTGTTAATTAATTATTAATTGGTAATTAATTAGGATATACTGGGTTATTAATTTCAATTAATTTATTAATTGATAATTATGTTAATGTTATTAATTTATTTTCTGTAGCGGGTTGTGGGTTTATAGGGGAATAGGGTGGGAAGTTATTTAATTATAAATAATTAAATATGTTAATTTATATATTTGTATTTATTTTGAATTAGTTGTTAATTAAATATTAATTGGTAATTAATTAAAATATAATGGGTGATTAATTTTAATTAATTTATTAATTGATAATTATGTTAATTGTATTAATTTATTTTCTGTAGTGGGTTGTGGGTTTATAGGGGAATATGGTGGGACATAATTTAATTGTAAGTACTTCAATTTGGAAATTCTTTGTTTTTTAATCTAATTTTAAATTATTTTTTAATTGTTAATTAATTCATTGTTAATTGGTAAATTATTTGTATTAGTAGGTAATTATTTGTAATAATTAATTTGTATTTGTATTTTAATTGATTAATTAATATATTATATAAAAGTGTTAATTATTTTATTTAATTTGTAATTGGTATTAATATTTATTTTATTTTTATTTATATTTGAAGTATTTACTTTCCCTACTGTTGCACTCACTGGAGTGGGAATAGTAGTTTTTACCCTCCTGCTATCCAACGCTTTCCCTACTGTTGCACTCACTGGAGTAGGTATAGTAATTTTTACCCCTACGCTATCCAACACTTTCCCTACTGTTGCACTCTTTGGAGTGGTAATAGTAATTTTTACCCCTACGCTATCCTACGCTTTCCCTACTGTTGCACTCTCTGGAGTGGGAATAGTAATTTTTATCTCTACGCTATCCAACGCTTTCCCTACTGTTGCACTCTCTGGAGTGGGAACAGTAATTTTTACCTTCCCGGTATCCAATGCTTTCCCTACTGTTGCACTCACTGGAGTAGGAATTGTAAACGTTATGCCTATGCTATCCAACGCTTTCCCTACTGTTGCACTCTCTGGATTGGGAATAGTAATTTTTACCCCTATGCTATCCAACACTTTCCCTAGTGTTGCACTCTCTGGAGTTGGAATAGTAATTTTTACCCTCCCACTATCCTACGCTTTCCCTACTGTTGCACTCATTTAAAAAAAAAAAGAAAATTTCACATTCAATTTTGATTTACTGTAAAATCGTGCTGCAGAAATCACACAAGCCATTCAATTGTATTTGCCTATTTTTTAAATGTCTTCATGTCCTTTTATTCTAAAATAAATAACATTAAAAATTGTGTTTTAGAAGTAAAGAAAATTCCACTCTAACAAACAGATTTTGGGCCACAAGAGCCAACAGTTTAATACAAATTAATATTGTGGCAAAATAATGTGCAACAAATTAATTTTCAATATTTAGAAAGAAGGCCAGCAGAAGAAGACCAAACCTCCCACACACTACGGATGTCAGTAGCCAACACCCACATATTAATCATGTGATATTCCAGTCAAGGTGGTCCGTGGCATCCAGATTCCGACTGTATTGCTGCTGCTAATGAACATGGAAAAGCCCTTTTTGGGTGCTTCACTCGCTGTCCTTGTACTTCTGGTGGAGGTCTGCCACATCATCCTGAGACACACATACCCAGCCGTCCTCACGCACGTGGTAAAGGCTGACTATGCCGCCTGAGTATGCATCACGATAGGTAGCCTGGTAGATGGAGCGACGGGCCAGCTCACAGGCATCCTCAGCTGACATGTCATACTTATAACCGCGGTACATCACACCACAGGCATACATGGAGCCAGAGCTCACTGAGAAGACAGAACTAGAGATCCGGTTTCCCTCACTGTCCACGTAGTAAAGACCTGGCCCTCTTTTGTCCCAGCCACAGATCATGGTTCCCATTGACAACCCCATGCCTTTGTACTGGTACACCATATTGGCAAGTATCTTTGAGGCGGCTGCAACAGAGATACGTTCCTTGTTGCGAAGTTCATGGATTCAACATTGCCGCGCCAGCAGGCGCTCCCAGAAGCTGCAGTCAGCGGCTCCACCTGCCATAGTGCCCAGCAGATAGGGATTGATCTCAATGACTTTCTTCACAGTCTGCGAGGCAATGTAGGAGCTAACTGTTGCACGGGAGTCCACAGCCACAGTCACGCCATGGAGGAACTTGAAAGCAAGGGTGGTTGTCCCGTGCTCCTTCTCCAATCCTAGTGGGGCCTCGACATTGCCTCCCGGCTTGACTGCGAAATTCAACCCCTTATCGGAGGCTCTCTCCAGGGGTCTCAACAGCTCATGAAGACCCCAACTCCCGGCACTTCGCACAATACTAGCAAGTGCCATCTTCTCTGCGGGCACATTGACTGACAGCGCTGTGCACTCATTGGAGTGGGAATAGTAATTTTTAATCCGACGCTATCCAACGCTTTCTCTACTGGTGCACTCACTGGAGTGGGAATAGTAATTTTTACCCCTACGCTATACAACGCTTTCCCTATTGTTGCACTCTCTGGAGTGGGAATAGTAATTTTTATCTCTACGCTATCCAACGCTTTCCCTACTGTTGCACTCTCTGGAGTGGGAATAGTAATTTTTACCTTGCCGGTATCCAATGCTTTCCCTACTGTTGCACTCACTGGAGTGGGAATAGTAAATGTTATGCCTACGCTATCCAACGCTTTCCCAACGGTTGCACTCTCTGGATTGGGAATAGTAATTTTTACCCCTACGCTATTCAACACTTTCCCTACTGTTGCACTCTCTGGAGTTGGAATAGTAATTTTTACCTTCCCGGTATCCAATGCTTTCCCTACTGTTGCACTCACTGGAGTGGGAATAGTAAATGTTATGCCTACGCTATCCAACGCTTTCTCTACTGTTGCACTCACTGGAGTGGGAATAGTAATTTTTACCCCTACGCTATCCAACGCTTTCTCTATTGTTGCACTCACTGGAGTGGGAATAGTAATTTTTACCCCTACGCTATCCAACACTTTTCTACTGTTGCACTCACTGGAGTGTGACTAGTAATTTTTACCCTCCCGCTATTCAACGCTTTCCCTACTGTCGCACTTTCTGGAGTGGGAATAGTAATTTTTATCCTCCCGCTATCCAACGCTTTCCCTACTGTTGCACTCACTGGAGTGGGAATAGTAATTTTTACCCCTATGCTATCCAACGCTTTCCCTACTGTTGCACTCACTGGAGTGGGAATAGTAATTTTTACCCCTACGCTTTCCAACGCTTTCCTTACTGTTGCACTCTCTGGAGTGGGAATAGTAATTTTTACCCCTATGCTAACTGACGCTTTCCCTACTGTTGCACTCTCTGGAGTGGGAATAGTAATTTTTACCTCAACGCTATCCTACGCTTTCCTTACTGTTGCACTCTTTGGAGTGGGAAAAGTAATTTTTACCTTCCCGGTATCCAATGCTTTCCCAACTGTTGCACTCACTGGAGTGTGACTAGTAATTTTTACCCTCCCGCTATTCAACGCTTTCCCTACTGTCGCACTTTCTGGAGTGGGAATAGTAATTTTTATCCTCCCGCTATCCAACGCTTTCCCTACTGTTGCACTCACTGGAGTGGGAATAGTAATTTTTACCCCTATGCTATCCAACGCTTTCCCTACTGTTGCACTCACTGGAGTGGGGATAGTAATTTTTACCCCTACGCTTTCCAACGCTTTCCTCACTGTTGCACTCTCTGGAGTGGGAATAGTAATTTTTACCCCTATGCTAACCGACGCTTTCCCTACTGTTGCACTCTCTGGAGTGGGAATAGTAATTTTTACCTCAACGCTATCCTACGCTTTCCTTACTGTTGCACTCTTTGGAGTGGGAAAAGTAATTTTTACCTTCCCGGTATCCAATGCTTTCCCAACTGTTGCACTCACTGGAGTGGGAATAGTAAATTTTATGCCTACGCTATCCAACGTTTTCCCTACTGTGAACTCACTGGAGTTGGAATAGTAATTTTTACCCCTACGCTATCCAACGCTTTCCCTACTGTTGCACTGTCTGGAGTGGGAATAGTAATTTTTACCCTTCCGCTATCCAACGCTTTCCCTACTGTTGCACTCACTGGAGTGGGAATAGTAATTTTTACCCCTACGCTATCCAACGCTTTCCCTACTGTTGCACTCACTGGAGTGGGAATAGTAATTTGCACCACTACGCTAAAATATGTTATATATATATATATATATATATATATATATATATATATATATATATATATATATATATATATATATATATATATATATATATATACATATCAAACCAAGATTCCGGTGCATTACCGGTCCCGCTTATGAGTGGGTCGGAGTAGGGCTCCCGGTCACCCATTATTTTCACCACAATCCTCCATTTAATCGAACAGACGTCTCCGACACTCGAAAGTTGCTGTGCACGTAATATTTTGATCAGCAGGAAAACAACGCGTTTCGCAATGTAGCTTGATCATGTTTACAACTTCCAACCAAACATGTGTCCTTTTACTCTTTCCCAAAACATAAACATAGAAAATGGACTATCACCCAAGTGTGTTGGTACTGGTTGTGGCAGACATCTTGAATGAGTCAAAAAATACAATATCTCGTGGCAACAATTATAATTTACATATAAATTAAATTGATGACATACGGCCCAGAAGTTTTTTACTTATTTCAGTCAATATATTTCTCTGTAATATGACATCATGTATTCCTGTCTGATATCAATTATAACATATTATCATATTGTTTACGGCAGACGTTGAATTTTGGATGTTTAGTTATACCACTACATCCATCATCATCCGAAATATTCAATTCATTCAACCCCATAGTTGAGTGCTACAGCCCATATTTCACATTCAGCCCAACCGGGCATTCATTTCTATTTTGCAAGGTATGCAACCCAATACGATATCTGTTCAAGTTTTGAACATTTTCAAATCGAACAGACGTCTCGGACACTCGAAAGTTGCTGTGCACTCGAAAGTGCACAGCAACTTTTGAGTGTCGGAGACGTCTGTTCGATTGAATGGAGGATTGTGGTGAATTTTTTTTGAATTTATATTCATTTTTTATTAGTTTTAAAGTTATTTAAGTATTTTAAGTATGTTTAAGTTAGTTATATTTATTATTTCATTAATTTTAAATTACTATTTAGAAAATTCAATATTTTTACTATCTATATTTTTTACAACGATATTTTTGATTCGATATATCTGTACTTACCTGTTTGGAGATAGGAAGTTGATATTTTGGCATTCTATATTTTTTACTCGATATTTTTATAGTTCTATATTTTTCAAATCAATATTGTTTCAGTGATCCCTTACCGATGACCATTGATCCTAATGAAAGCCCACTGCAAGAATTTGCTGAACATCTCAAACAAAGCGAGAAAACCGCAGAGTGTATAGGCAGTAGACGAAAAGCAGATTTCATATAAAAGTTCCCTATTTCCACCCCCTGCCCACACAACCGAACTAGGTGGATCACGTGTCCACTGAAGCGTACAGCACCCTTGAGTCCTCCTCCGCAATGAAGTCATTAAAATATTTCCCTTTTGGCCAGGATAAGTGGTGTATCACCATGTACTCGCCTAGCTCTTTCATAGGCACCACCCCCAGAGGTGAAATAATCGAGTAGTCAACAGGCCGTCGACAAACAGGCCCGCTATTCTGCCTTCTTTGACCTCTTTTTTTCAATTTGGCCGCTATCACATCCGGCAATTCTTAGGCTGAGTTCAAATTTTCAGCCCACCTCCTTTCCCGGGGAAACCTTTGGTAAATCCCCATTGAATCTTTAGCGCAGTTTTTCTATCGGGGTACATTGAAAGCCACGGGCCCATGGCCTCAATCCTATCTGAGGTAGGAGCCCTTTGGCCAGCCTGTCCTCTGCCCTTAGTGGCCCGCTGCAGTTCAGCCGGTGTGGCCAAGGTGAAACACTGTGTGAGCGCGAGACGGCCCCCACATTTTGAGCATTCATCTCTGATTTACAAGGGTATCAGGAACAGACGCCATTGTAGTAATTCCAACATGCTCCTGTGCTACCTTCCCCTGCTTCGGTGGTGACCCTGTGCTACTCGCACTCACAGTATTTCCTCCTGCCCCAGACTGGGTAGGACGCGCTGGAAAGACCAATACGTCACGGGCAGGCGGTTAGCTGTTTGAGTTGAGGTGGACGACTGCATGGATAACATCCACTGCATCTACAGTTCCAGGTCTACTTCTCCCAAGGCTTGTCCAGTTTGACAATGATTCTAGGCCTAAACTCCTCATCATACCGTTACCACCCAAACCCCCAAAAATGCATCTGACCCTTCCTGATAATGTCCATGTACTTTAACAAAGCTATGGCTCTGTCAAGATGCTTTTTGCAATATATGCTAGCATATATCAGAAACGCAGAAGCTCCAATTCTCCATGTTAACTGAAACCCTAGGTCTCCTCGTGAGTTATGACTCCTCTTCTTCAGAGCCCTCATTTGCCTGGATCTCCCTATGCAAGAATTTGAACACATCTACATATTTGTGTCACCAAATCCTGCCTCTCGTTTTGTCCGATAAGTGGACCCTAGTGGCAGGGCTAGCCCCATGTAAGGCAGTTTTTTGGGATTTTTCCTCTTTCCTGTCTGTCCCTTCTGTCTTGTCTGCCTAGACACTTGTCACCACTTCTTTGACCAAGCATCTTTCCCCCTGTCGCTGGCACCTTTGCGATGTATGGTAGCACCCTCGTGTCTCTTACCTACCCCTCTCCTACACCCACCGACGGGCAGGCTTTATTCCTCCTCCCTTTTGGATCGCTGTACAAAGCAGCCCACCAAGCACCGTCACCTGTCAGATTTGTTTGCGTCTCTCCGTCTTTCCCTTTGGCGCCGCTCTTCTTCGGATTGCTTAACCTCGCCTTGGCTTGTGCTGCACTTGTATCCTGAAAAACACCAACGTGTCTGGTTGCCTTCTTCCTGCCACCCGAAGGTCGTCCTGTCACATCAGGTCAGTTGAATGGGGGTGGGTGCTTGCAATGTTCAACAGTCTGTCCATCATCGCCTTTGGTTTTGCTTTGTTCGGCCTAAGTTGGCAGGGTATGCCGGGACGTGGATCCCTTGCTAACTTTGCCACTGAATTCAAGCTAGCCTGGCTGATGACGGCTGATTAGACAGAAACCGGTCGCAGGATGCTTGTTTCCGGTAGAGAGAAGACATGGCTTAGCAGTTGGGGCTGGACTGTTCCCATGAGGCACAGGGGCAGACTGATTTGCATATGGCCATGTCTGAACTGGGGTGGCGGAGTGAGCTAAAGAATGATTTTACTTCATCCTGTCACATCGTCATCATCACGCAGTTCACCCTCTTCCAGCTCATCACTCTCTGCGTCACAATCCAATAGCAACTCAGGCTCAAACTCTGCAGGCGCCCATGACACCTCCTGCACCGCTTTCTTCACACCCTTTCCTTTTTTAGCCGGCGCACCACTACATTCCTCCACACACTCTGCGGATGCCTGCTCCCGAGATGGAGGGAAGGCTGCCGCGGACCCCTCTGACGCTTTCACAAATAGAACGCGCTGGAATCGCAGTGTGTGCATGGAATCGCAGTATGTCTAGCCTCCAAAAAACAAGACCAAGAGTTTATAAAATACCTGACCTCCTTTGACATACTGCTGCTACAAGAGACCTGGAAAGACAAGCCATTTGACCTGCAAGGCTACACCTACTCACTCCGGGCGACAAAGGTATCTGCCTTTGGCCGCCGCTCGGGGGTCTTACAACTTCTTGCCTCAATAACCGAAATAGGTGAGCTACTCCCTGTTACCATACATTTGACACCAACAAGGGGCATCCAAGCCGCAAAGTTAACACTCAAGCTTAACCAGTCCAAACAGGATATTATAATAATAAATATTTACGTGCACCCAAAACAAAAATCACAGGCAGCTAAGGAGCTGCTATTGGAGTTGCAGAGAGTAATGGAAGAAGAGTCAACAGACCTCATAATTCTGGCTGGTGACTTCAACATGCACCTACTAGGGTATACTAAGGAAGAAGATTCAACGCAGGAACTCTCAAGCACATGGGGAATACCAACACAAAGCCAAATTCAGTCCACCAAGCCATCTAGGGTTGCATAGAACTTACTAAGGGGCCTAGAATTCCATATTATGAGAGCTTTGAACGGACGGTTCAAGACAACAGCCCACCAGCAGACACATACCACTGCTCTACCATATCATCACATATAGACTTCACCTTCACAACTTTGACTTTGTTTAACAAAATAGCCACCTTTAAGATCAGCAACAACGTACTCAGTGACCACCTCCTACAAGAATTGAGTCTTCAAATAAGACCAAGCCAAACCCCTGAAATACGCAACTCCATCTTGCTGGAGGAAACATCTAACCTAAAAAGAATAAGGTGCAACTCCAACAATATAGATGAAATAGCAGCAGGAGCCAATTCTTTATACAACCAAGGTCAAGTCAATTCAACACAACCAACAGAAAGCTGGGAAATATTTGTCAAAACTCTAAGTGACAAATATTCACATAGTAACGGCTGAAAACAATGGAAAGTGGCAGCTGTAACTATTGACGCACAAAATAGCCATATCACTAAAAAACTAAAGCAAACTATAAATCGAACTCTAAATCAAGAACGCAAATCTCCAAACAATCTGAGACTGCAACAAACACTCTGTGAGGTAAAGACCTCACTAAAACAAAGAAGAAGGGAGTAAAAAAAGAACAAAGGCAACGATCTTTGGGCGAAACTTATACACGATGCAAACCTGAAAAACAGTGCCAAATTCTGGCAATCAGTAAACAAACTGCAGCATCCCAATCATCATGGGATCAACTCCAATATCACTGAAACCACTTGGACAGACTATTTATTTAAACACTTCAATTATCATGAACCGGAGACAGCAGTCGAATTGACTTCACCGACTTACGATGTCACAACAAACCTAATTAGGGTGGGAAGAATTTACAATCGCCTAAATGATGTGGGCATCGAACCGTCTAATCAGCCGCAGCTAGAAGCAGCTCGCCCCTCAAGTCACGACAGCCCATCTTGTATAGGAGACATACAAAAAGGAACTCTAGTTGAAGCAATAAGCAAGCAAATATCTAGAGGCATACGGGCAGGAGCACCGGGCCCAAACGGCATACCACAGTTGTTATACAAACAGGACTCTGACTTCTGGAGCAATGCACTAATCCCAGTAATAGGACATGCATTAAGAACTACAGCAATCCCAGAGTCATGGAGAGGCTCAATCATCAGTCCTATATTTAAGCACGGAGCAAGATCTGATCCAAACAGCTATCGCCTGATAGCCTTGATAGACTCCAAGGCAAAATACTATGCAGGGATTATACTCAAAGTCTTGGTTGCTTGGTCCATAAGAAACAACATAATACCAGTAACACAAACACATTTCCGTCAAGAGCAAGGAATCATAACCAACATCATGGCCTTAACCATGTTCATGGATGCAGCAACTGTGTTGTCTCTTTTGACACCAACGATATTAATTTGCCGGGGTTTCTTTGTTTCATGATTAAATAATTCTTGTATGATTTGTATGTTTTTTAACTAATTTTATTATCATACAGTGGTTGTTAAGCCAGTAACCTGTATGATTTTTATCTGTGTTCATTAAAATCATGGTTGTTTTTATTTTAAGTTTTCTCAATGATTTTTCGCTGTCATTTTATGTTATTTGTTTGCCCATATTTCAACAGCCTAGGATTTTTTGTTCACACATGGATGCAGCAAAGCAAGGCAAATATCCCCTATACCTTTGCTTCATAGATTACTCAGCAGCCTTCGACTATATCGACCGATCCAAGCTCTGGCGAAAGCTGAAGGAATGGAGGATACCTCCACTCCTCCTGGGCCAACTCAAACATCTGCATACCGACACATGGATAAGAATAAACTAGGCGCTGGAAAGCACATCTCAAACAAAATCATGACCACAAAGGGATTAAAGCAAGGATGCGTCTTCGCCCGATTGCTTTTTAGCCTTTTCCTGACCATCCTGCCGGCAGAACTGGATGCTTGCTCCTCACATGCCCCGAAGCTAGGTGGCATGACACTGACAAACCTACTCTATGCCGATGACCTAGTGCTGATCAGTAGAACTCCGATAGGTCTCCAGCACCTTCTAGATGCGCCCAACATTTTTCACACCGGAACGCCTTAAAAATAAATTTGAAAAAATCAAAGGTTATGGTCGTAAACCACCACAAGAAGTCAAATCCTCGCTGGCACTTGGACGGAAATGTCTGGATCAGGTAACAACCTATAAATACTTGGGGGTGCTTTTAGAAAAAAACTATTTTTTTAAGCCACAGATAGAATCCTCAAAAAGGAAGGGAGTGATGACCTGTTTGGCATTAAAACCCATGAAGAAACTGCTTCCGGGCTTAACACTCAACCACTTTTTAAAAGTCCTGCGAGCGAAACTACAACCGACAGTCACCTATGGGAGCAAATCCACGACAGGAAGAGACACTGCTATCCTCGACTGCAGAATTGCAACCTCCTATGGTGCGATTTTCCAACTCCCCAAATTTGTTTCACCTGCCCAAATAATACAGGAATTCGGTCTTCAAAAACTGGAAGTTGAAAGGCAGGGTGCCTTTTTAAAGAGCTGTCTACAAGGGATTTTGTTTTTGTACACTTAGTCTATTCTCTTTAGCATGTTTTTGTAAGGTTTGCTAATGAGTCAAACCTAGCTGTATCTCTAGGATAACTGAAATATTTCAATGTTATTCAAAATCATACATTCAATGAGGTAGCGCAAGGAGGAGAACGAATTAAAAAGCACACAACAAATAAATTATATACCAAAAAAGTTTTTGTATTGAGAACAAATCATGGGGATGTATAGAAATCAATCAGGGTAACAAAGTCATGAAAAGGGCTCTACATATAATTTCACAGATCAATTTCATAACAAATCATCAGCTCCGTAAAGAAATAAGGAAAAACCAATTCATAAATGAAAGAAGGTTTCTTCCAATGCACAAGGGCTCAGGAGATGATGATGCTGGTCGACGTTTCGGTCTCCCTTGTTGGCATCTATGAGACCATCATCAGGACTAGTATTTCAAATTAAGAAAAATGCCCTCTATGTACAAACAATTATATACAATTACTAAATATGTCCACATAGGATAAATGAATTCATTAGTTACAAACATAGTGAACCAAGGATTGTGCGCAAAACAATAATAAACCAGAAATTGTGTGCAGGACATTAGATAAATAAGCCCTTAGAGTACAAGGCTAGAATTCAAACTAAGATCTCTCCACTCAAAGACTTGTTGGACAGAGTACTCCTCTAAATTATAACAGTGAATCGCATGAGCTGTTTCTGTACATTCTTACAGTCTCATCAGTGGCTTCATTTAGTTTAACGATACATCTCTTAAGTGTATCTTTGACTCGGCATGATGACTAGTTAGAGCATTGTTCTAACTTATTGAAAAGGAATTTGGTAACTCGACTTACTTGGAAAAGGAGTACAGATTGTCACTCGTCTCCCACTGATATGCAACGAAGTGAGTTCTTTTTGATGTGGGAAATCTACAAAGATACATCTTAATTACGTTCTAGCCAGGCCTTAAGTTTCATATAGTACAGCAAAGTACCATCACTTATACATACCTGACAAAATAATACTAGTCACTTCGTATTACTGAGGTATGTAATCCAAAGGATTGTTGCAATTAGATCAGCTAGTACTGTGGTTTCTGCATTAAGAAAAATATGCAGACTTATTGTAAACTTACAGGAAAGATGTTAACTGACTAGCAATGAAATAGGAACACGTCATGTCATTTGTTTTTGTCATAATATTATGAGTTGCTCTTCTAGGTAATTATTAAGAGACAGTGCACGTTTTAATACAACCCGAATGTGACACACTTATAACATTCGAGTGGGCTATAGTAGCACATTCATACACCACCCATTAAAGGTTAAAGTGTCCAACAATCGGACTAAGTTGGCGCATGTTATCCACCAAATTTATGTCGCTATCTATGTAGGCATGCACCAACTTGTCTTTAAGATTGGAACCTCTTTGAAAGCAAAGATTAGTTTCTCACAAAGTTCAGGGATGTTTGCTAATAGCGACCAGTGTTTCAAAACCAACTTTTTGATTTGATTCGTAGCTGTCCCAAACGTTGTCACACATACCAATTTTGGGTCATTTCGTTTTGGTTTTATTTGTAGGAGGGCATTCCTGTCGTTATACCAAGCCCTTTTTAGGGAACTTTTTAAAAGCTTGTTGGGGTAACCTCGGTCAGGTAATTTAGCTTTTAGTAGTTTGGCTTCTGCGAAGTAATCAGATCGTTTTGAACAGTTTCGCAGTAGGCGGAGAAACTGCCCAAAGGGTAGCCCTTCCTTAAGTGATTGCGGATGGTGACTGTTGAATTTGAGTAATGTGTTTCTGGCCGTCGGTTTTGTAAATAGAGTTGTGTAGAGTGTTTTATCATGGTTGGCTTTAATGGATATGTCTAAGAAATCCATACTGTTTTGATCATGTGAGATGGTAATTTGTAAGTTGGAATTTTGATCATTAACCCATTGATGAAATTGGGTCAGGGTCTCAACTGTGCCATGCCAAATGAAAAATATATCATCGATATATCACAACCAGCATCGTATGCTGGTTGCGAAAGGGTTATTGACATTATAGATGATTTGTCCTCAAAGTCAGCTACATAAATATTAGCTATATCTGGTGCAAAACTGGCACCCAAGGCAACTCCTTTTTGTTGTTTATAGAATGTTTTTTTACAGATGAAAAAATTCTCACATAAAGGAATACGAATACATTCCAATATGAAGTCCCTCGGTACAACATGAGGTCTAATTCTGCCTTCTAGTAGGTTGTGGAGAATATCTAATACATCATTTTGAGGAATGTTGGTGTATAAGCTCTCAATGACCATGGACACCAAGAGCTCTTTTTCATTGTCAAAAGATACATTTTCAACTGCATTGATGACCGCAGTAGTGTCCCTGATGTAGTGTTCGTTTTCAATGGCAAATGGTTGAATAAAAAAGTCTGAATATTGGGCTAACGGTTTAAGAATAGAATTACATCCTGCCACAATAGGACGACCAGTTGGAGAAGTTACGTTCTTGTGAACTTTCGGCAGTATATAAATTGCTGGCACAGTAGGGGTTTTATTAATGAGGAAAGCTGCTTCTTTTTCGCTCAGCCAGCCGCCATCATATCCAGTCTTACTTAGTTCAAGGATCTCTTTCTCCAATCGCTGAGTGGGGTTGGATAGCAGTCTACAGTAATTAGTTTCGTCTGATAATTGTTTTTGAAGTTCTGTATTGTAAGCAGTCTCATCCCAGAGAACAATTCCCCCGCCTTTGTCTTCAGGTTTGAAAATTGTTTCTGGTAATGATTGAAGTCTCATTAGAGCAGTATGCTGTTCTTTAGAAAGATTGTGTCGTGTATGTGCTGGTTTGTCAAAAAGATTCTCAATGTCTATTATAACAGCGTTTTCAAAGGTCACTATTTCTTTGGCAATTGTACCATTTTGAGGAAAAAAGGTTGACCTGTGATGTAATCCTGTAACATCGGTCTGGGAGTTAAAGGGTTTATTTACAAAGAAATTCTTAAGGCGAATTGATCTGAAAAATTTGTAAAGTTCCAGTTTGGTCAAAAAAAGTTCGTTTTTATTTGTAGGGACAAATGACAGTCCTTCTGATAAGACTGATATTTCTATGTCTGTGAGTGTATGTTTAGATAGGTTAAAGATAGGGATAGTTTTTTTATCCTCTACCACTCGTAATATTGATTTCTGGTGCGGCGGAACCCTGGTGTATAGTTGTTCCGTAACCATCCTCTGCGTGATGTTTTCTGTCTCGAGGGTTGGCCCTGACCTCTCCAGTCCTGTCCTAAAAAATGTTGTTGTGATGTAGATGGTGGTTGGTTATCCTGTCCTTGTCTATATTGTTGTTCTGGGCCTCTTTCACTATCTGTGTCAGAATCAGTAGTAGAGAAGGTTATTCTCTTCTCTTGTCTATGATAGGCTCCTTGTTGTTGGCCTTGTTGTTGTCCTTGGGACTGATAAAAGTCTTTGGCTAGATACGGGTAAGTCTTTTCCTTACTATAGCGTTTGATGTCAAGGTGCAGTTTTTTTTTTATGGGAGTTGAATTCTTCAAAGTCTTTAATAGTCAATGCTATCTTATCCAGTAACACTTTCGCATTAACTATACTTGTGTCAGAGTTGATTTTATTCTCCAGGTCTTCTATCTCCTTGGTTAGACTTTTAATATGTCTTAATGCCGTCTCTATACTCAGCACCATCCATGTGCGAGAGCACTTGTTGGAGGAAAAACTAAAATGAAGTTTAAATTCCTCGTCTTCCACAAAGATTATAGGAATGTTTTTAATTTGGAGACCAGTAGGGATACTGTTGGCATTAAGACAATCCGTCAAGAATTTGGCATGCAGTTCAGTGCGGATCAACTTTAGGCGTAATCTCCAAGGTTGGTTGAGATCAGATTCATATGGTAAGTTTGTTATAGGACCACGTGCTCCCAACAGGGAGGGGCCTGATGAGATCTTCAGAATGTACTCATCGGTGTACGATAAGGTTTCACTCTCAGACATGAAGAGAATGTTGTTTTTATTGCTTGAGGAAAAGGTATAGGACAGTATTTGAGGTTTAGAATGAAAATGGCTAAAGCTCAAGAGCAAAACCACTTATTTAAGTGACCCACAACAGACAAGTGTCTGTGCGTAACAATGAAAATGTGTTTGGGGAAACCCAATAAACCCTTGTAGGCTTGGGCAAAGTACGTGATTATAGTAAATGGTGTCTACTAGGGATTTTGTTTATGTACACTTAGTGTATTCTCTTTAGAATGTTTTTGTAAGGTTTGCTAATGAGTCAAACCTAGCTGTATCTCTAGGATAACTGAAATACTTCAATGTTATTCAAAATCATACATTCAATGAGGTAGCGCAAGGAGGAGAACGAATTAAAAAGCACACAACAAATAAATTGTATACCAAAAAAGTTTTTGTATTAAGAACAAATCATGGGGATGTATAGAAATCAATCAGGGTAACAAAGTCATGAAAAGGGCTGTACATATATTTTCACAGAACAATTTCATAACAAATCATCAGCTCCATAAAGAAATAAGGAAAAACCAATTCATAAATGAAAGAAGGTTTCTTCCAATGCACAAGGGCTCAGGAGATGATGATGCTGGTCGACGTTTCGGTCTCCCTTGTTGGCATCTATGAGACCATCATCAGGACTAGTATTTCAAATTAAGAAGAAAGCCCCCTATGTAAAAACAAATATATACAATTACTAAATATGTCCACATAGGATAAATGAATTCATTAGTTACAAACATAGTAATGTAATGTAAGGGACATTTCTACCGCGCTACTTCCACTCCAAGGAGTATCTTGGCGCTCACACAACTCAGATGGGGGAGTTGGAAAGGGAAAAGGATGTCCTGATTTCTGCACACACATTACACTAGGGTCCTGCACAAGGCGTCAGGCAAAGAAAAGATCCAAGTTTTCAAAGCCTTCCTGAAGGGAGCTTCTTGGGAGAAAGACCGCAAAGAGAGGGGAAGTTTGTTCCAGGCTTTAGTTCCCAGAACAAAGATGGATTTGCCACCCTTTGTGGCCAGTTTGAAGTGAGGTGGAATAAGTAAGTTCTGGCTTGCGGATCTCAGACAACGCGCTGGATAGTATCTTTTAAACCCATTTTGTAGATAGGTTGGGCCACGTTGGTGGAATGCCCTAAAAGTGATTAAGAGAAGTTTGAATAGAATTCTCTTCCCTATTGGCAGCCAATGTAGAGTGTTTAAGGCTGCTGAGGCTGACGATTTACGGGGCAGACGCAGTACAAGGCGGGCTGCCGCATTTTGGACCATCTGTAATTTGTGGAGAACTATTTTGTTTGCTCCGACATAAAGTCCATTACAATAGTCCAGCCTAGAATTTATTAAGAAGGGGTCCCTTCTTAATAAATATGAAAAATAATAACAAGGAAAGTATAAACAATCAAAGAGACCAATCATAGAGACACATTGTTTTATTCACAATGTGCTAGTATCATGTATATACATTACTTTGAAACATACATTGATCAGTGACTATTTTACAGTGCCCCAAAGGTTGGGAAAGGAGGGGAGGGTTTGTGATACGTGTAGGTAATAGGTGAAGGAAAAAGGGTTTGCAGTGACAGTAAAATCGGCGAATAGGACAAATTCAATGGAGTTACAAATTAATGTACCCAGAAAAAGACCAATAGGTTCATATAAATTGTTTCGCAAAAATCATACTCCAAATGTACAGCTAATGAGAACAATAGGGTGTGGAGTTGACAGCAAAAAACAAAGTGTTTGCCGACGTTTCGACCCTCGTTCGCAGATGTGTGTTTTGATCTTGCCGTGGGGTCTTCCTCAGGACTGGGGAGATGGGGGCACGTGACCACAAGGGTGGTGTGCAACTGGACCCGTTGGGTGGAGGGTAGATATCGACAGTAGATCGAGGTATCACTCGGAAACGCCTTGCAAATTAATGGTCAGGGGTCCGATAAGGCATCAAAAAGGGCAATAGCTCCGACAGCCGTATTTCATCGACATTCGGCGTGGGGTAGAAGGCACTCGCGCTGTGGCATCGAGTCCGTGGCAGGACGGTATAGGGAATCAATCCGAAGCCGTTCACTGCTCGCAAAGGGAATGGCGAAGCAGAGTTTGACAACCACTTTGACAACCACTTATCCTTCAAACCCCAGGCTGTAGCAGTAGCAGGCATGTGCTTCCAAATCATAAAGGCACTTAGGAAGTTCTTTGATCTTCTCCCTCTATCGGCGAGGAAAACAGTCGCAGTAGCCTTAATAAATTCTAAGCTATAAATAGGGGGGTTGTACCCAGAAAGAGTTACGGGGACCTGGGTTATCAATTGAAGTATAGGAAGGGGTCCCAGTAAACAATTTATATGAACCTATTGGTCTTTTTCTGGGTACATTAATTTGTAACTCCATTGAATTTGTCCTATTCGCCGATTTTACTGTCACTGCAAACCCTTTTTCCTTCACCTATTACCTACACGTATCACAAACCCTCCCCTCCTTTCCCAACCTTTGGGGCACTGTAAAATAGTCACTGATCAATGTATGTT
Source organism: Lissotriton vulgaris (assembly GCF_964263255.1). Taxonomy (NCBI): domain Eukaryota; kingdom Metazoa; phylum Chordata; class Amphibia; order Caudata; family Salamandridae; genus Lissotriton; species Lissotriton vulgaris. The sequence continues at coordinate 76,395,584 of NC_141690.1, forward strand.
TCAAAGTAATGTATATACATGATACTAGCACATTGTGAATAAAACAATGTGTCTCTATGATTGGTCTCTTTGATTGTTTATACTTTCCTTGTTATTATTTTTCATGTTTATTGGGACCCCTTCCTATACTTCAATTGATAACCCAGGTCCCCGTAACTCTTTCTGGGTACAACCCCCCTATTTATAGCTTAGAATTTATTAAGGCTACTGCGACTGTTTTCCTCGCCGATAGAGGGAGAAGATCAAAGAACTTCCTAAGTGCCTTTATGATTTGGAAGCACATGCCTGCTACTGCTACAGCCTGGGGTTTGAAGGATAAGTGGTTGTCAAATTTAACGCCCAGATTGCGGGCGGATGCAATTGTGTTGGGTGGCACTTCGGCATCTGATGGCCAGCATGCTGTGGGGCAGAAAAGATTGTAGTTCCCTACAGGTAGAATTTCCGTTTTTCCGGCGTTGCACTTTAAATGGTTGTTGTTCATCCATTTAAATGTTGCTGCAAGACAGTCCCTAAGGTCTTCCTCGGCACCTGGCCGTTCCCTGTCCAACACCAAAATCAGTTGGGTGTCGTCAGGGTATGAAATAGAACTGATCCTGAATGACGGGATCAGATTCATCAGAGGTGCCATATATAGATTGAAAAGGACAGGGCTCAAACTAGAGCCCTGTGGCACCCCTGAGCTGACGTTTTTAGCCTCAGATTGATATGGGCCTAACACTGTTATTTGGCGTCTGTCAGTGAGGAAGTTCCTACACCAGGCCAACACCTGTCCTCCTACCCCTGCGGCAGCCAACCGGTCCAGTAAGATGTTATGGGACACGGTATCAAAGGCTGCCGACAGGTCAAGTAGGATAAGGACGCCCTGTTTTCCTTGATCCATTGCTGCCCTTAAAGTTTCAGCGGTGTATAATAGGGCTGATTCGGTAGAATGTTCTGACCGAAATCCTGACTGATTGGGGTGGAGAACGTTATTCTTCTCCGTTGACTATTGACAAACTTTTCAGTCAGCTTGAATAGAATGGGTAACAAGGAAATCGGGCGTAGGTTGGAAAGGGTAGTAGGATCGGCAAGGGCCTTTTTGTGGAGTGGTTTAACAGCTGCCAGTTTCCAGTCATTAGGGATACTTGCTGTTGCCATAGAGGAATTGATGATATTGTTAATCATAGGATTAACCATCTCTATTAAAAGATGCAACACCGGGGGGGGACAGGGATCAAAAGGGGAACCCGATTTGCTGGCTAAAATGGCTTTAGCAGTTTCCTCCAAGGGTACTGGGTACTGGGGCGAACTCATCAAGACGGAGGGAGGAAGTCGTCTTCACTATCTCTTCAACATCCATTGTTGCAGTAGTTCTGGATGGAAAGGTCTTTGTAATGGTCAGGATTTTGTTATCGAAATAGTCAGATATCGCATTACAGAGATCTTGCGATGGAGGAATCTCTTGCGATAGAGCTGAAGGATTCATGAAATCTTTAACAATCTTAAAGATTGCTTTTTGTTCCTGGCCTGCTAACGAAATGGCCTGTAGATAGTGTGATTTTTTTAGCTGATTTTATTCCTGCGTGATACTTCCGTCTCGCTGCTATATAGATGTTACGTGCAGCGGTGTCGTAGTTACGACGCCACCTCCGTTCTAGTGTTTTCACTTCGCCTTATTCAAGCTTGAGAGTTGGCGAAAACCAAGGGGCATTTTTTTTTGTCTTTCTAGGTTTAGAGTTCTCATTTCTAGATGGTTTGAGCAGCGTGCCTGCTCCAGCAATCCAATCACAAAAGATCTGATAGTCTGAAGAGGTGCAGTCAGCCAGGGCTGGTAGCCTATTCTTAAGTTTTTCAACAATATCAGGTCTCCTGGCTAGTGACTTCCAGTCTGGAATGGATTTCGTGTGAGGTTTATCATTACATTTTAAGGGGTTTATAGTGGGATTCCAGGTCCCAGCTATGTGAAAAGGAATTAAAAAATGGTCCGTCCATACCTGAGGACAGGGGAACCAAGGATTGTGTGCAAAATAATAATAAACCAAAAATTGTGTGCGGGACATTACTTAAATAAGCCCTTAGAGTACAAGGCTAGAATTCAAACTAAGATCTGTCCACTCAAAGACTTGTTGGACAGAGTTCTCCTCTAAATTATAACAGTGAATCGCATGAGCTGTTTCTGTACATTCTTACAGTCTCATCAGTGGCTTCATTTAGTTTAACGATACATCTCTTAAGTGTATCTTTGACTCAGTATGATGACTAGTTAGAGCATTGTTCTAACTTATTGAAAAGGAATTTGGTAACTCGACTTACTTGGAAAAGGAGTACAGATTGTCAATCGTCTCCCACTGAGATGGAACGAAGTGAGTTCTTTTTGATGTGAGAAAACTACAAAGATACATCTTAATTACGTTCTAGCCAGGCCTTAAGTTTCATATAGTACAGCAAAGTACCATTACTTATACATACCTGACAAGGTAATACTAGTCACTTCGTATTACTGAGGTATGTAATCCAAAGGATTGTCGCTATTAGATCAGCTAGTACAGTGGTATCTGCATTAAGAAAAATATGCAGACTGATTGTAAACTTACAGGAGAGATGTTAACTGACTAGCAATGAAATAGGAACACGTCATGTCATTTATTTTTGTCATAATATTATGAGTTGCTCTTCTAGGTAATTATTAAGAGACAGAGCACGTTTTAATACAACCCGAATGTGACACACTTATAACATTCGAGTGGGCTGTAGTAGCACATTCTTACACCACCCATTAAAGGTTATGGTGTGACCGGCAAAGCCAGAACTCAAGCGCATTATCAGACTTAACAACAAAAGGGATTCACAGTGACTAACAAAAGAATCCCCCACTTGAAAGTGCCTTTGTTACCAATACAGTTTACAATATAACGCGCTCATTGCTGTGGAGCTCATAATCATTACCGCATTAACGGGCGAGGTTTTAATTATTCCTGGGCTACATTAAAAGCAGATTATGTATCACACAGGCGAGGCAAGGCAAAGCAAGATGTCATTACGGCCTTGCATTATACAAGTTTTATTACTTAGAGAGATTTCTATGTAGTCAAAAGCGCTTAGGCTAAGCGCCGTTTTTCGTACCTTTATCTACAGAATTTAGCATAGAGTCGGGCATACGAGTAGCAGAATTCCGTAGTGGCGGTAAGACCTCTCATGGATTATTCTTGAATGGTACCACTATTTAAATACCCTGACTCGGAAGTGGTATCTGTAGAAACCTCAATGTTATTTAAATGGCTAAATACAGATGCGTCGGCCATCTTAGAATGGTCATTTAAGCCTTCGATGATATAGGCAAATTCAGATTCAACGTTTTTCTAATTTCAAAAGTGCACAATTTGTTGGTCCTGTAATATAAATATTTATATACAACACCACAAGTGTGTATCAAGTATTTACGAGTATCTCTTGAAGCCTCAATGTTATTTAAATGACTAAATATAAATGCGTCGGCCATCTTAGAATGGTCATTTAAGCCTTCGATGATATAGGCAAATTCAGATTCAAAGTTTTTCTAATCTCAAAAGTGCACAATTTGTTGGTCCAATAATATAAATATTTATATACAGCACCACAAGTGTGTATCAAACATTTATGAATCTTATCAAACAGAATTATCCAATTAGATGTCTTATGGTTAGTACTCAGATTACATAAATTCGAATGACTTTTCGAAGTATAAGGTCATTACAGAATATGCAAACAGTAAGTTATAGTCAAGTCAAGTCAAGTCAAGTCAAAACCACTTTATTCGATTAATAAAAATCATAAAAGTATGCTATACGTATACAATACAATTAAAAATATTTAAAAGAAGTGTATATACAAGATAAAAAATACTTTACAAATTCATTTTACAATCATTAACAATCATTTACAATGCAATTGGGTAATGTACTTTAGCTGTTTTTAGGAGGAATGGGTTTCTTGTGCAGCTTTCTGTCTCGCCCTCCTACTTCTAACCGACATGGCGAAAAAGCTGGCGACACAAAACATAGTTAAAGGGCATTCCAACAATTGTAAAAACAATAAGGCCGGTCTACACTGAATAAAGTTCATATTCTTCAGTAAAGGGAGAATAAACATTTTGCTGGCATCATGGTACAAAGGACAAAAAAATGTAAAATGCAAAGTATCTTGGGGGGAAAAGTCATCACATTTACACGGAGCTGCAACTTCAGGTCTACTCCAACCATGCAAATCCCACAATACCTTATGTATTTGGTTAAACCGGAATTTTGTCAGTAACCATCTATGGAAGGAATTAGTCACTGTAGACAGATAGGGAGACATCATTGATGGCATGGTAACCAGAACATGGCCCCTAACCGATGGTTTACTTAGTTCTGTAGCTTCCCGCTCTTAGACATATCCATTAAAGCCAACCATGATAAAACACTATACACAACTCTATTTAGAAAACCGACGGCCAGAAACACATTACTCAAATTCAACAGTCACCATCCACAATCACTTAAGGAAGGGCTAACCTTTGGGCAGTTTCTCCGCCTGCGGCGGAACTGTTCAAAACGATCTAATTACTTCGCAGAAGCCAAACTACTAAAAGCTAAATTACATGACCGAGGTTACCCCAACAAGCTTTTAAAACGTTCCCTAAAAAGGGCTTGGTATAACAACAGGAATGCCCTCCTACATATAAAACCAAAACGAAATGACCCAAAATTGGTATGTGTGACAACGTTTGGGACAGCTACTAATCAAATCAAAAAGTTGGTTTTGAAACACTGGTCGCTATTAGCAACCATCCCTGAACTTTGTGAGAAACCAATGTTTGTTTTTAAAAGAGGTTCCAATCTTAAAGACAGGCTGGTGCATGCCTACATAGATAGCGACATAGATTTGGTGGATAACATGCGCCAACTTAGTCCGATTGTTGGACACTTTAAATGTACTCATTGTGCAGCATGTAAAACAACTAAAAATTGTAAAAAAAATTCGATCAGAAATAAAACCATTCCTTTAAAAAGTTTTTCCAACTGCAACACGGCCAACGTTGTTTACTGTATTGAATGTCCTTGTGGTTTAAAATATCTTGGAAAAACCACTCGACCTGTCAAAAAAAGAACCCTGCAGCATCAGTCCAGGATTCGCTGTCGTGTTGATAATGCATAATTGGTGGAACATTATCTATCTAAAAAACACACTGAGAACGATCTAACATGGTGGGTAGTAGAGACTGTAAAACCCAGCATTAGACAACCCAATGTTGATTGTCTTTTAACCATCAAGGAACAACGTTGGATCTGTTGCGCAGACTCAATTAGAAATGGTCTCAATTCTAGTACTGAGTGGCAGAGCCTAGCGTGTTTAGTTTAAACATCTAGTTACAAGTATATGTCTCTATACTGTATAAAACTGCCTATGACAATTTACCTGTGTGCAACTATCTAGACATCTACTATGAAATTCTGCTTTTCCTATTACACTGTGACAAGCTATGTTTGTAAACTGTCATATGCATGCTATCATTGAGACATCAATATGCTTATTAATTAAGAGATACCAACTTGTGGTTTGACTAAGAGAAGAGGACTGAGATATTAGTTCTCTAGCTAAAGTTATCAAACAATCTGGAAAGTATAAATTTGTGAAAGTCTGTCTGTGAAATTTACAAATGTAATGCTAATATTTAAATGTACAACATCAAAATCGTAATATAACTCTTATGTACCCGAACAGTCAGATTTAACTGTTACAAACTGTAGTATAACTTACTGTTTGCATATTCTGTAATGATGTTATACTTCGAAAAGTCATTCGAATTTATGTAATCTGAGTACTAACCATAAGACATCTAATCGGATAATTAGTCCCACCTCAGGTCCCATAGTCGGGTGCCTGGATAAATTCAGGGCCTGCATGCCTCTCAAATGCTCTGCTGCCCCCTCGCCCTCCAAACACAAGAATAATGCCCCCCCACTGGTCCCGGCCCCAGAGCTCGCTCCCTCCCACTACTCCCTGCTGCCTCCGGTGGCCTTTCCTCATTGGAGCGTTGCCTAAACTGAAGGCCCCCTGGCGGGAGCACGCAAGGCACCACCGCGGCCATATTCAACCGTGTGGGCAGGCTCTGATGCTAACCCTGCGCTTCTCTGCCTCTTCTTTGCCCTGGCCCCTCCCCTGCCACGACATACCTCCAAGCTCCGGTGGTGGCTCATCCATGCACGGCACCACTGCTGCAGCAACGCCTGCAGACACAGACCAGGGATTCCGCTCCATTCCAACCCATGCCTGATCAAGCACGCCGGGCCTGAGCAGATCCTCCCAACCCACACGACCCAAGACACGAGCGCCTGCGTGATTTATTTTCATTTGTGAAAACTGTCACTAGACAAATCGCTGATTTTGCAGCACTCCATTATTCACCAGAGCTACCTTAATATTATTATTGTTGCATGAAAACTGGGTACACAAAGAATTCATCCCCACTGCTAGTTGGTTTTAAACCCATGTTATTTAAACAAAGCACCCTCCACACCTCAAGGGAGTGCCAGGTGCAGTGTGAGACTGAAGTTCCAGATGTAAACAAAACGGATCCTATCTCTGTGAGAAAAGAATCAACTTACAGATATCCTCATAAAATACACAGGGGCATATTATCAAGGGGGTGATGGGCAATTTTCGCCGCTTTAGCGGCCGTTTTTGGCAGCTAAGTGGCGAAAATTCTATCGCCCTATTAGCAAGCTGTCGCTAACAGCAGTTACCGACAGCTTGTAGGCGATAGCGAGCAGTTTGGGGCCCGCTTTGCATGTTAGCGATAATTATCGCTAATGACATGCAAAGTGGGCGTTCCCAACCCGTTAGCGACTAAAAGCAGTCACTAACGTCGCTAACGCCTATTAGCCAGGCAGGCTTAGCGATGGCAATATTCGCGCTAAGCGCGAATATCGCCAAAAACTAACACCTGCCAAGACCAGTTCTTAGCCATGTTATCCAATGGGAGGTGGATAACATGGCTAAGAACATTTAGTCGCTAATGCGTGAATATCGCTGTATTCTCAGCGATATTCACGCTATCGCCGGAAAAATCATCGCTTTGGAGATAAACGTAGCTAATAGCACGGTATCCCAGCGATAATTTCCGGCTATGCTCAGCGATAAAAAAATCGGTGCTAAGCCTAGTTAGAGATAAATATCGCTAATCGTTGGTAATATGCCTCACAGTTCTGTGAATATGTGTGGTTTATGTTTATTGCAGCAGGATTATTGGGTTCAAACATTCAAGAGGACTTCAACTGGAGCTAGAGCCAAGCATCTTGCACATGCTTTCATAGGCTCAGCCGCCTCTATGCCCTATACATTTCAGAAAGCCCTTTAGATACTCACTTCTCCATATCCCCCTTTCCGGCAACCTCACTGCTCAAGACTGCCACCCTGCCTTCAAAGCCGTGGTGGATCTCTAGGTTACCGCTGGGTGGGGGCTTATTATTCTGTTTAGTGAAAACCCTTTGAATTGTGACAGCTTGCAGCCCCCCCCCCACCCCACATCTACCTTCCCCCAGTTTTCACACAAAGGAATACATGCTGCCGTGCTCTGGAGCTGCCGTACATATCTCCAATGAGCTGGTCATCCGGGTAACTGCTGTCAAGGTATAGGCGCCCTTTAAGAGAACCTGTAGCACAGAGCGATAGCTCACATAGCCTTGTAGACAGCCCCTGACATCCATAGCCCAGGCAAAGAGTTGGGCGGTGTTTTTACACAGCTGTGAAAGGAAGACGGTAACCTATGGTCTGCTATTCTATGCATCAGATTGAGGTGTAAACACTGTGCTGAAGCTCTCAAATAACAAGTATACAAACTCCCATGGGATCCCTTTGGTACTTGGAAAGCCTCAAAAGTATCCGTAGATTGTCCCGCAACCAAGCGCGATTTGTTGCACTCCTATACAAGTCAAATGAAGTACTACCTCCTTTCTTGATAGAATGTGTGTGCACCCCAATATTGGCAAATGTATTGGCACAATGATGATTCGGCCTCTCATTGGCATGGCAGTATTCAATGCTGTGCTCTTAACCCTGAAAGAAAGATATCTTATTTATTTAAGAGTACAGAATTGTTTACTGTATAAAGTTAGATGTGTGTACCAGATGTTGTACACCTTGACACAGTTCAAATAGACAGATGTCATATTACCGCTGATAAGGCAATCCCCATTTAGTATATCGTACTCAATACTACATTGGTAGATACATGCTTCCACCCGTAAGGTGACACACATATATACACCCTGAGTTTGCTTTGTTATACTTGTCGCTGTGCACAAAGCCTTAGCAATGGTTACTCACTCTAATCTTGGATGCCTCTGATATTTTCATGTCTATTGCTGATTCTGCTAATGCACATATCTCCTAAATATACACTGTCCTATAGCACTCGCTAAGGATTTTACTCACAAGAGAAGCTAATTATACATAGTTTGCTCTCATACCCTACCTCTTAGGGGCCCCTGCATAAATTCTAAAGGTGTGTGTATTATAAAGTGCCATCAAAATACTCTGCGCCAGAGGGTACTCTACCGATATGCCCAGTAGAGGCTGGTGACATTTAAAAGTGGCGAGGCGTAAAAGGTTGTGATGAGTCCCGTCACCGATGGCGAGTGAGTCCGACCGTCAAAAGGTGGGTTCCAGGGGGGGTTTCTCCCCGCGAAAGTTTAAAAAAAATAGAGGGCAAACGGTGCATTTCTAAGTAATTTTGAGAAAGCAAGAAGGTTAATAAAGCAATTGTGAAGTTGTAGTTATGACATCAACAAAGAGATGTTATAGGATAATTATAGAGGTAGACATATGGGAAGGCTTAAGCTAAGAGGAACAGATAGGCAAAGGCTGGTAGAGCAACTTTGCAGTATTATCGACAGTGAGACTGGGACCTTTGGTCCATCTTCCTTTCAGTAGTTTCACAACCACTGCCTCATCCAGCTGAACCATTTCACTGGTTCTTTAAATATTCTGGAAAACTTAAAGCCTATATTGGGCTTTCTGTCCAGCCAAGGGACACAGCAAAGGTTACTACTCAGATGCTCTTCTTACTTCCTTGTTTTTAGAGCTAGGTGCACAGAATGCAACAAATTACCAACAGATATGACAGTAGGACAGATCTTCAAAGAAATCACATAAACGCTAAAATAAATCAAAATGTCGGTAACCACCAAGAGGTGCTATCAAGTGTGGCATTTCAAACAATATTAGTTTATGTCCAATCACAATGCCAGGGGCCTAGAACAGAGGGTAGGGGGGCAAATACCTGCACCTTCATTACTTGACAGGCTTTCAGCTGTGTTGCCCACACCAGAGGAGGTAACTCACCCTTTGCGGTCTCAGTTTTTTCCATTGCTAATTAAGAGATTGTTTCACAGGTTTGTTCTTTACAACACGTGAGAACCTCTGGTATGAAGATGTTATCTACTTAGTAAACAAGAAAGGGTGATTAGGCATTGGGTGCCCTTAATCACTACAGTTTTATGCCATATGCTGATATATAGGCCTGTTTCCATACAGGACCTAGCGGAGGCTCATTAACTCGGTGGGGTGGCATAACCCTCCTTCCTACACGGCAGCAGCGTAGGTGGGCAGGGTGCCCCTGGCTCTGGGAAGTGTGTAAGATAGAACCTTTCACATGTTGTTTATTACTTCCGTGACTGTGATGGAAGACCATCATAAATAGCACTGCCAGAGAATGGTTTGATGAAACTGTGGATTAGGGGAACAAATGCAACAGAGCAACACAAAAGGAATAAAGGGAGAGAAGGGTGGAGCAAAGGTTGAAATGAGAGAAAGAGGGATGGACCGGGAGTTCTGACCAGGAGAAAGATGGATGGATGAATGGAGCGAAGGAAGAGAGATTGTTGGAGATGGGTGGATAGATTGAGAAATGAATGGTTTTAAGAAGAATCATTATAACTTGCCAATTATGTATGCATTTTGTCTTGTTCTATTCAACTGTTTATTTTGATGCCATTTTCAAATATTACACTGTATGTTTACTTATATGCTTTTTTATCTTATCTGCATTAATAAACTTGTTTTGAACTTAAAAGAAGGATCATTACATGGGGGTCGACAAGGATGGATAGGCGCATGAAATGAGGAAAGGTGGATGGAGAGTAGGAAGAATGGAGATGATTAGGTGGATGACCAAATTCACTGAGAATGTAGGTGCAAAATATACCTTTTAGTTTATTTTTATGCCTACTCTATTGAATCTGCGCTTTGGCAGAGGCGCTCACTGGAAGTAAGGTTGCAGCCGTGCTGCAACATGCCCAAAATAACAATGCTGGAGTTTAGAAGATAAAGGAGCAATAAAGATGCCTTCAAATGTTGTTTTTATCCTTTCACAGTTTCTGTGCGTTCAAAGCGGTCAAATGTCAGACTCAGTCTTTTGACAAATCGCTTCCTATTGTTTTAAAAGGGAGATTGGTATTTGTCATTCTCTGATTGCAGTGAGAGAATGTTATAAAGTGAACTATAGCGATTTTTCTGGGTACAAAAAAGAAAAGGTTGTAGGATGCCTTTTTGTCACAAAATCAGAATTCAAAATCCTGCTGCAAATGAACAGGACAAACATCCCAGAATGCACAAGCAGCTAGTAAAGCACAAATGTAAGCACATCTCCGTAGTTCTGAAATGCGAAAAAAGCAGAGACTCCGATTGGATCAAAGCAAATAAAGTCATTTTACTTTATGATGCACAGATTAAATATTCACTGAATCCCCATTTCCGGACATTATCACTATGTGTTGCATAGTCCCATCAGCAAACCTGTGTCTGCGCAAATCCGGCGGCCACCTCGACGGAAAATGTGTCTTCTGCAAATGACGGTGTGCTACCGCATGATGCTTTAGTAATATATTTTCAACAGTGTGCTCCAAAATCCAGCATAAGCTACACTCTAATTACACCCTTACCGCTGTCCACTAAATACAACTGATGTCCATGCTGTTTGTGTGATGCTATTTCACAATTCCTATGACTTCAGTGATTCAACATTGGAAAACCGATTCAGAACAACTACGTTCCTATCTGTGACTGTGAGTGCGGGAAAGTAGTTTGTGTAAGGTTTTACACATATCAAACGTGGATTTCTCCCCATGAATGGAACAGGGTGTCCCCTCCCCCACCCCTTAGAATAAGGGCTTCCCTAATGCTTCTCATTTGTTCTTTTAATAGTCGTTTTGCACAGATTCTTTAAAGCAAATATGCACACACGTCTTTCAAATTCACTGAAGCAGTTGTGAACGGCAGGTGGAGGAGTGTGGCTCACTGATTGGTGGAGGAGTGTGGCTCACTGATTAGAGCACACGGACGGAGCAAGATCCGGGTCTGAATAAAGCGGCTTTTGACATGAGTCATCATGGACTGAAAACTGATTTGCACATATTGATACCCAGCAGCACAAAGGACACTTGTATAGCAGTTAGTAGAGGAAAAAGGAATTTTGCAGATGCCCTTACTATTACACAATTGGAGATTTAATGTTTACTAAACTGCATTATGGGTAATGTAGTTTAAACTCATCAACAGGTTAATCTTTCCGGGGCCTTAGGCGGGAAAATTACAATGATTACTTCAATTAGGAGGTGTGGCTCCAGGAAGGATAGGTTTAAATAAGGGTGGTACGAAAACGAGCATGTAAATTAATTTGCACTAAGATGGCGAACGGTTAACTGTGAACGTTCGGAACAGGTATGTGGATCTATCGTGACTCGAGCAGTGAGATAATTGGTAGCTGAATGTTTGTTTGGGAGCAAGATGAGTGAATGTGTGGAAGCAAGATGGGAATTTTATTTTTTAGAGAAAGATGAATGCAAGCATGAATGGTTTAGAATAATGTTTTGGAGCACGGATTTGGAAGTATTCAGTGAACGGTAAAGTGAACGGTGAGTGAATGGTGAAAGATAGAATATATATGTAAGAGTGAGCGGGTGATTGTGGATGTTAGACAATGGATGTGGAGCAGGGAACATACAATTAGTAGGTTGGATGTAGCAGAGCGTAACGAAGCTCGGGGGTAAAGGTGAAGTGTTTTGAAGGTGGGGGTTTGAATGACGGATTTGCAGAATAATGTTTGAAAAAGTGCAGGAGGAGACAATAACCAGGATGATGGAGGGGTAAACCTTATTCAATTAAGGGCAACGCTCGACGTTATAACTAGCAAAAGTTTGAAGGGAATGTGGTAGAAATGCAGATCTTTTTTATGGAGAGAGCGGTAACATCTAGAGTGTTTTTTCTAAAGGGCACTAAAAAAGGAAATGAATTTGAGTAAGGCCATCACAGCTAGACTATGTATTAACTGATTTTGATGCTGTCAGAAACGAAGTACTGATATGGTTGTTTTATTGTTGTTTTCAGCACATCCTGATGAAGGGCTCAAGATGCCCGAAATGCATTGATGTTTTGAAATAAATGCTGTTTTTGGACAAACCCCTGCATTTGTCGTGTTTAAGCAAGAGGTCCAGAGGGCACAGCTTTTACATTAGAAGCTTTGAAAATGGCACAAAACCCCGCGTGTGGATTGAAGGAAATGCTGAATATTTAAAATGACATACAGAGAATGGTTCACGCAGATTACCACTGGTTGAAAAATGAAGGAGATGAACTGTTGGCCGAAGCGGCGCTACGTAAGCTGTGCGGCCGGTTTGGAGCATAACGTTGCCCCTTCTACATATGTGTCACTGATTAGAGCGGCAGACCCTGATGCAGAGGTCTGACCCGGGACCAGGGTTCAATTCCCGACGCGGCAGGGTACTGAGCCCAAAAATGTCCACGGACCCGATAATTCTCGCCTCAGTGCCTACTCTAATCATGGGGTCCCACGCTGCAACTCTGGGCAATAGCTTGCTTAATCTCCACTACGGTGGCCCACCAGCTGCAGGTTGCCTTGCTTTCACCTTGGGGATGCCCAGTAGGGGTTATCTCACAGGGAAAAAGCCAGGACAGGTTCCCAAGGCAAGCGCCTTGATGCCTTCGGGTGATACGTGCGCTATATAAGTCGCAATACATTTACAGCCAGTATAATATGCACACTGCGTCTGAATATTGTTTAGCTTTGGTGCAGACTCAGAGCTACCCAATGTGGCAGTTTTCACGTCTGCAGAGCGCATGGAAGCCGCTCTCTTCCAGATAAGCACGTCAAACATAGCAGCTCTGTTTTCCGGAGGTGCCTAAGTCATGAATTAATGACAACCCCAGGCTCCGTGGTCAGTGTAAAAAGCAAAAGTGACAGGCCCAACTCAGCAGTTATATAAACCCAGCCGCGGCTGACATGTTCGCGGGAGGAGGGAGGGCGGGGGGGGGACGTGTGGGTGGGGAATAACAATAATAAAAAAAAATACAAAAATAAAACCTAGCTTGCCGCCACCTCCGCTTCTGGCCGGTGCGATGGTGCAGCCAGATCCCACCACATGTTCCTGCTGCTTCCCTGCAGGAACAGGAAGCAGCCAGCAGGCAGTCTCCTACCCCGGCCGGCCCTAAGCCAATCACAATGCTGAAATGGCAGCGTTGTGATTGATGAGGCGTAGCAGAGAGCGCCCCAGCAGGGCCATTTTCTCCATGTAGGATGCCTACATAGAGGAAAAAGGGGGAGTGTGCATGACTGTGTTGGTCAAAAGAGAAGCAGCGCTGTGATCTGCATAGGAATTTGTTTTTTTAAGTGCTTTGAAGTATTGCACTTCAAAGTGTTATATTTGTTATTCCTTCAGCAAGTTAAAAAATCCCAACCTCCTTTAAAAAGCCTCCAATCCATATTCTGTGAAGTAAAACTTGTTTTAAAATCAGAAACGTAAATGTCACATTTTCTAAAGCTTTTTACTGCCTGTCGTAGGGCATTCGGAATCACTGTTAAAGTGCTTCGCTGTTGACACAGGAGTTTCTTTTTAAGGTTTCGACCAGCCATTTATTAAAATTACAAGCTTCTCAAACAAACACATAAACAAGTTCATTATAGTGATAGAAACGTTAGGCATTCAGCACTGAAGATTGGTTTTCTGCAAAAGACAAACAAGTAAAAACATAAACATAAAAAAATGTCTCAGTCACCAAACAGACCACAAGTCTTTATTGTGGCTTAGTATGGTTAAGTTGTGCACTTGTTGCAGAGACAGACTGAATACAGGACAAAAACCTATGCACACTCTAATTATTAAACAGTAGTGTCAATGTAGACATATGAGACAAAGGAGACAAAGTCATTCATATCAAACAAAGACACTTCTTTTCTTCTTAGCCCTGAGGAGTTGCGGAAGACTGTCCCTTATGTGACGAAACACGTGTCGGCTGGTTCTGTTGAACATTAAAGACACCTTTTCCAACGACCGATTCCAAAGAAGCAAATTATTCAATTGTTTGATATGAAAGACTTTGTCTCCTTTGTCTCATATGTCTACATTGACACAACTGTTTAATAATTAGAGTGTGCATAGGTTTTTGTCTTGTAATTTACGCAGTGTCAGCTTGCTGTCACGCCATTGGGGTGTTATAGGGCTTATCACCTCAACCGCTTTGCACCTCATATTCTACTTAAAATCACACAATATCCTTGCGCTAATATTTAGCCGTGCACCCTTTTCTCAAACCTGACTAAAACCCTTCTCTTAGACCCTTTTAACAGACTGAATACAGTGCTGACTTACCCGACTGCAATTTGCGAGTCACAAACATCAATGATCGTACATATGGCCTCTAAGGACCTAAAGTAAACCTTTAACTACCTGCCTACCCTTCCCTTGCACATGGTTCCCCAACTCGCAATGGCAAGCAACCTCTGCAAGCTCCTATCAAACTTTTCATGCCCCCTTTATCCAGACAAGGGGGTTGTACCTCCCCCAGGTGTCAACTCCCCTGTCTAGCAAACTCTCTAACGTTTCACATTCAAAACTTTACCTAACACCTCCCTGATCACTAATAAATACAGATCCATGCCTATGCGAGAAAAATGTAGTCTGTCTCCCCTAAAAAACTCCAATGCTTCAAATTTAATGTCAAAGTGACAAATCCTGCCAAAGCCGATCTCCCTGCAAAAGCACACCCTCTCCAGGGCCGTACTGAGAACAGAAACCGGCCCTGGCAAACTGCTCAGCTGGCCCCCCCTGGGGTCAGGGGGAGTGCAGGTGAGCAGTTTGCAACGGCCGTTTTCGGCCGATTTTGTTACCGACGGCCGACATTGTCGACCCCCGCTAACAGAAACGGCCCCCAGGTGCCCATAACCGCCCCCCACCCAAGCGGCCTACCGGGGAAACGCCCGGTGCCCGCTATGGACAGTCCGGCCCGACCCTCTCCCTGTTGAGTTTCCTTCTTGCCATGTCTATTGCTGCCGGTTTGGAAGCCCCTCTCAAAGAAAACTTTTGCACAAAATCCGTCCATAACACAAACACACCGGACCACTGGGCCTTAATTTCCAACAAATCTCTGCTCATGGTCCTCATCAATACAACTGCTTTTTCACTGACCAAATCATTCTGTCCCAAATGAAAGCAATACATCTGTGCATGGAGACCCGACCATCATCCAATTTAATGTGTGCAACAAATCCCTCCAGAGCATTTCCCCATTTCCTTTCCAGGTAACTTGAAACAGGAGTTCATTAAATACCGAATTAGGCCCCAACCCCCCACTGTCCTGCTTAAATTGCTGCCCATTTTACGAATTAATGTCCCACTATCCAAATCACCACCTCCTCAGACACAGGGCCCTCTACTGCACCTGGAAAGAAACAAACAAGCAGTAAGAATTTCACAGGGTCAGCGCCGAATCACTAGCATCTTCACCCAGCCCCTGCACATAGCGCCTATAGCATCTTGACAACCAACTGCCCAAACGTATGATATCCTCCTGCGCCAAAACCGACAATGCTGCCTCAGATGCAGCACGATACGGAAAGAGTGTGTACCATAGTCAGCAGCCTGCACCCGAGCTGGGCCAGTGCAGATCAAAGCATCACCAATAACTGGTATGCTGTCACCTTACCTCCCTATATATAAAGGAAAATCTCCCAATAGCTCTCCTGCTACACCCTGCCCAGCACCTACCCCATGCCACAGTGCAAACTCCCTGAGTACCCATAGCATTCAAACTGTCCAGCTTTCCGTTGGCCCTCTGATCCATCTTGGATTGCCAAATCCACACCTCCCCTCTCCTTGGTGCTTGAATCTCTTCCTCTCAAAAGAGCCCTCTCCTACCCCTGCCTCCTGGAGCTCTGATACACCGAAAGCCCCATTGAACATCCAGACCAATATCGTTGAGAGAAGACAGGTTTACCCTGGGTCTAGGCAAACTGCAGGTAATTGTTCCAGGTAATTGTTCCAACGCCCGTAGCAACAGATTTCAGGAGAAAGATTTCATCACCCACCCCAATTGGCCCTGCCCCCCTTGCCCAACCCTCCAGTATCGTAAACCCCAGTCCCCCAGAAGATGGGGTATATCCCCACAACAATTTACCCATGAAAGCTAAACCTGCCAACTTCCTAACAATAGTCACCCGGCCAAGCCTTTTTTGATCAGCCCCAAGATATATTGTACCACATCTTCACTACGTGACTGTACAGTTGCCCTGCACCGCAATCCCAATGCCAAAAACTCTTACCAAGCCTGTAAATATGCTCTGTGCATTGAATCCATCAATGACCCTACCACCAGTTGTACCATCCGGCATTGCCTACTGACCACAACATCTCATGCATGAGTGTCGGGTCTCTGTCCACATCCTTGGCTAATCCATGGAATCGCCCCTACTATGAACCAGACAAGGCTTTTGCAATATCATTGTCCACACCCGGAATGTGGCGTGCTCTGAAATCACGCACCTCTTGGAGTTGGAATTATAATTTTAACTTAAGCACTATCCAGCACTTTCTATTAGGCAAGTATCTTTTGGAGTTGGAATACATTGTTTTTAACATACACACTATCCAGTACTTTTGCTTAGGCAAATATCTTTTACAAGTGGGAATAGTTTTTTTAACATACGCACTATCCAGCACTTTCTCTTAGGCAAATGTGTTTTGGAGTTGGAATAGGAATTTTAACCTGAGCACTATCCAGCATTTTCTCTGAGCCAAACACCTTGTGGAGTGGGATTAGTACTTTTAACAAACTACTGTCCTGCATATTTTTACAATCCAGCACCTGTTGGAGTTGGAATAGTAATTTTAATCTAAGCACTATCCAGCACTTTCAATTAGGCAAGAATCTTTTGGAGCTGGAATAGTTATTTTACCCTACACACTGCCCAGCACTTTCTCCTAGGCAAATCTATTTTGGAGTTGGAATAGTTATTTTCACCCAAGCCCCATCCAGCATTTTCTCAGAGGCAAACACCCTTTGGAGTAGGAATAGTAATTTCAATCTAAGCACTATCCAGCACTTTCTCTTAAGCATGTATCTTTTAGAGTTGGAATTTATATTTTAATATAAATACTATCCAGCACTTTCTCCTAGGCAAGCAACATTTGGATTTGGAATAGTTATTTTAACTTGAACACTATCCATCACCTTCTCTTAGGCAAGCATCTTTTGGAGTTGGAATAGTTATTTAAACCTACACACTATCCAGCACATTCTCTTAGGCAGGTGTTTTTTGGAGTTGGAATAGTTATTTTAACCTAAACACTATCCAGAATTTTTCTGAGGCAAACACTCTTTGGAGTAGGAATAGTAATTATAACATACTACTATCCTGCTTATATTTACAATCACAAAAACAACAAGTGATGGACCGAATGTGGATCAATGTCACACATTCCCCCAGTCAAAAGATCTGGGCCCAAATCCATCGTTTTTTTGCACTCCACACCACCCTGGGTTAGACAATGGTGATATGCAAATCAGCTCTGACCCTGTTGCCCCATGGGAACAGTCCAGTCCGAACTACAAAAGCCATGTCCTTCCCAGAACGGAATCAAGCATCCGAGGACCGGACCGGTTTCGAGGTAACACCTCTCATCAGCCTGGCTAGCTTGACTCCAAGTGGTGTGGAGTGCCTGGGACCCACGTCTGGGCATCCCCAGCGCACTTAGGGCGGCAATTGCAAAAACAACAAGTGATGGACCGAATGTGGATCAATGTCACACATTCCCCCAGTCAAAAGATCTGGGCCCAAATCCATCGTTTTTTTGCACTCCACACCACCCTGGGTTAGACAATGGCGATATGCAAATCAGCTCTGACCCTGTTGCCCCATGGGAACAGTCCAGTCCGAACTACAAAAGCCATGTCCTTCCCATAACGGAATCAAGCATCCGAGGACCGGACCGGTTTCGAGGTAACACCTCTCATCAGCCCGGCTAGCTTGACTCCAAGTGGTGTGGAGTGCCTGGGACCCACGTCTGGGCATCCCCAGCGCACTTAGGGCGGCAATTGCAAAAACAACAAGTGATGGACCGAATGTGGATCAATGTCACACATTCCCCCAGTCAAAAGATCTGGGCCCAAATCCATCATTTTTTTGCACTCCACACCACCCTGGGTTAGACAGTGGTGATGTGCAAATCAGCTCTGACCCTGTTGCCCCATGGGAACAGTACAGTCCGAACTACAAAAGCGGACCCCGAGTGGGCTGGGTATGCTCAGACGTGAGCCCCAGGCTCTCCACACCACTGGAGTCAAGCTATCCAGGCTGAATGAAGGCTGATAGCCAGAAACCGGTCCTTGGATGCTTGATTCCGGTCTGAGAAAGACATGGCTTGGTAGTTCGGACTGGACTGTTCCCATGAGGCACAGGGTCAGAGCTGATTTGCATATAGCCAGTGTCTAACCCAGGGTGGTGTGGAGTGCAAAAAAATGATGGATTTAGGCCCAGATCCTTGTACTGGGGTGAATGTATGACATTGTTCTACATTCTGTCCATCAACTGTGTTTTTTGCAATTTTCACCCCGAGTGGGCTGGGTATGCTCAGACGTGAGCCCCAGGCTCTCCACACCACTGGAGTCAAGCTATCCAGGCTGAATGAAGGCTGATAGCCAGAAACCGGTCCTTGGATGCTTGATTCCGGTCTGAGAAAGACATGGCTTGGTAGTTCGGACTGGACTGTTCCCATGAGGCACAGGGTCAGAGCTGATTTGCATATAGCCAGTGTCTAACCCAGGGTGGTGTGGAGTGCAAAAAAATGATGGATTTAGGCCCAGATCCTTGTACTGGGGTGAATGTATGACATTGTTCTACATTCTGTCCATCAACTGTGTTTTTTGCAATTTTCACCCCGAGTGGGCTGGGTATGCTCAGACGTGAGCCCCAGGCTCTCCACACCACTGGAGTCAAGCTATCCAGGCTGAATGAAGGCTGATAGCCAGAAACCGGTCCTTGGATGCTTGATTCCGGTCTGAGAAAGACATGGCTTGGTAGTTCGGACTGGACTGTTCCCATGAGGCACAGGGTCAGAGCTGATTTGCATAGCGAGGTGTGGCTCACTGGTTAGAGGCGGCAGACCCGGAGGCTGAGAACGGCCCGGGACCAGGGTTCGATTCCCGACGCGGCAGGGTCGAGGACCAGGGTCAGCGGACTGATAATTCTCGCCTCGGTGCCCACTTTGGGCAGTGATCACACTCGGTAACTCTGGGCATTAAGCTTGCCTCATCGCTACAACGGCCCCCCACAGACGCCGGGGATGCCTGGCTTCACCTTGGAGATACCCAGCATGGGACCATCTCACAGGGAAAGCCAGGACGGGTTCCCCAGCGGTCATTCGCGCCAGGATACTCCGGTAGTAATTGAGCGCGCTACAAAACACCTTACATTTACATTTACATTTACATATAGCCAGTGTCTAACCCAGGGTGGTGTGGAGTGCAAAAAAATGATGGATTTAGGCCCAGATCCTTGTACTGGGGTGAATGTATGACATTGTTCTACATTCTGTCCATCAACTGTGTTTTTTGCAATTTTCACCCCGAGTGGGCTGGGTATGCTCAGACGTGAGCCCCAGGCTCTCCACACCACTGGAGTCAAGCTATCCAGGCTGAATGAAGGCTGATAGCCAGAAACCGGTCCTTGGATGCTTGATTCCGGTCTGAGAAAGACATGGCTTGGTAGTTCGGACTGGACTGTTCCCATGAGGCACAGGGTCAGAGCTGATTTGCATATAGCCAGTGTCTAACCCAGGGTGGTGTGAAGTGCAAACAAATGATGGATTTAGGCCCAGATCCTTGTACTGGGGTGAATGTATGACATTGTTCTACATTCTGTCCATCAACTGTGTTTTTTGCAATTTTCACCCCGAGTGGGCTGGTTATGCTCAGACGTGAGCCCCAGGCTCTCCACACCACTGGAGTCAAGCTATCCAGGCTGAATGAAGGCTGATAGCCAGAAACCGGTCCTTGGATGCTTGATTCCGGTCTGAGAAAGACATGGCTTGGTAGTTCGGACTGGACTGTTCCCATGAGGCACAGGGTCAGAGCTGATTTGCATATAGCCAGTGTCTAACCCAGGGTGGTGTGGAGTGCAAAAAAATGATGGATTTAGGCCCAGATCCTTGTACTGGGGTGAATGTATGACATTGTTCTACATTCTGTCCATCAACTGTGTTTTTTGCAATTTTCACCCCGAGTGGGCTGGGTATGCTCAGACGTGAGCCCCAGGCTCTCCACACCACTGGAGTCAAGCTATCCAGGCTGAATGAAGGCTGATAGCCAGAAACCGGTCCTTGGATGCTTGATTCCGGTCTGAGAAAGACATGGCTTGGTAGTTCGGACTGGAATGTTCCCATGAGGCACAGGGTCAGAGCTGATTTGCATATAGCCAGTGTCTAACCCAGGGTGGTGTGGAGTGCAAAAAAATGATGGATTTAGGCCCAGATCCTTGTACTGGGGTGAATGTATGACATTGTTCTACATTCTGTCCATCAACTGTGTTTTTTGCAATTTTCACCCCGAGTGGGCTGGGTATGCTCAGACGTGAGCCCCAGGCTCTCCACACCACTGGAGTCAAGCTATCCAGGCTGAATGAAGGCTGATAGCCAGAAACCGGTCCTTGGATGCTTGATTCCGGTCTGAGAAAGACATGGCTTGGTAGTTCGGACTGGACTGTTCCCATGAGGCACAGGGTCAGAGCTGATTTGCATATAGCCAGTGTCTAACCCAGGGTGGTGTGGAGTGCAAACAAATGATGGATTTAGGCCCAGATCCTTATACTGGGGTGAATGTATGACATTGTTCTACATTCTGTCCATCAACTGTGTTTTTTGCAATTTTCACCCCGAGTGGGCTGGGTATGCTCAGACGTGAGCCCCAGGCTCTCCACACCACTGGAGTCAAGCTATCCAGGCTGAATGAAGGCTGATAGCCAGAAACCGGTCCTTGGATGCTTGATTCCGGTCTGAGAAAGACATGGCTTGTAGTTCGGGCTGGACTGTTCCCATGAGGCACAGGGTCAGAGCTGATTTGCATATAGCCAGTGTCTAACCCAGGATGGTGTGGAGTGCAAAAAAATGATGGATTTAGGCCCAGATCCTTGTACTGGGGTGAATGTATGACATTGTGGCGGGGGAAGACAGTGGCAGTGTCCTACTCCGCTTGCTGGCTACTGGATGAGCTGGTGAATTTACTTTGGAAACGATAGAGCGTTGCTGAAAATTAGCGCTTTTTAAACCTCACCTTTTAAAAATATCTTGTGCACGATTTTAGCCTGTGTGCTACACCCAATTTGTTTAATAATATTTTAAAATTTACCCGGAGTGTTGGTCTCGATTTCTGTGCCTGCCCGCCTCGGTCCGACTCGGTAATTTATTACCGTTGTGTGGAGGGCGGACAGGTGAGGGCCACACTTCCGGCGAGCGGTCAGCGCTCTAGTGCTCCACTGAGGACTATTTAGGCGGAGCCTTCGGTCAGCGCAGCTGCGGGGGAAGACAGTGGCAGTGTCCTACTCCGCTTGCTGGCTACTGGATGAGCTGGTGAATTTACTTTGGAAACGATAGAGCGTTGCTGAAAATTAGCGCTTTTTAAACCTCACCTTTTAAAAATATCTTGTGCACGATTTTAGCCTGTGTGCTACACCCAATTTGTTTAATAATATTTTAAAATTTACCCGGAGTGTTGGTCTCGATTTCTGTGCCTGCCCGCCTCGGTCCGACTCGGTAATTTATTACCGTTGTGCGGAGGGCGGACAGGTGAGGGCCACACTTCCGGCGAGCGGTCAGCGCTCTAGTGCTCCACTGAGGACTATTTAGGCGGAGCCTTCGGTCAGCGCAGCTGCGGGGGAAGACAGTGGCAGTGTCCTACTCCGCTTGCTGGCTACTGGATGAGCGGGTGAATTTACTTTGGAAACGATAGAGCGTTGCTGAAAATTAGCGCTTTTTAAACCTCACCTTTTAAAAATATCTTGTGCACGATTTTAGCCTGTGTGCTACACCCAATTTGTTTAATAATATTTTAAAATTTACCCGGAGTGTTGGTCTCGATTTCTGTGCCTGCCCGCCTCGGTCCGACTCGGTAATTTATTACCGTTGTGCGGAGGGCGGACAGGTGAGGGCCACACTTCCGGCGAGCGGTCAGCGCTCTAGTGCTCCACTGAGGACTATTTAGGCGGAGCCTTCGGTCAGCGCAGCTGCGGGGGAAGACAGTGGCAGTGTCCTACTCCGCTTGCTGGCTACTGGATGAGCTGGTGAATTTACTTTGGAAACGATAGAGCGTTGCTGAAAATTAGCGCTTTTTAAACCTCACCTTTTAAAAATATCTTGTGCACGATTTTAGCCTGTGTGCTACACCCAATTTGTTTAATAATATTTTAAAATTTACCCGGAGTGTTGGTCTCGATTTCTGTGCCTGCCCGCCTCGGTCCGACTCGGTAATTTATTACCGTTGTGCGGAGGGCGGACAGGTGAGGGCCACACTTCCGGCGAGCGGTCAGCGCTCTAGTGCTCCACTGAGGACTATTTAGCCATCGCCTCACAGGAAGCGCACAGCGATTGCGCGCAGCCTCATTGCAGCCGAAGACCAGCCAAAGAGCTGCCCGTCTGCGCCCGTCCGCGACAGGACGTGGCGACGGGGCGGGATTCCTACATCATGCCGTCTCTTCGTGCTGACAAACACATCAGGTATGATTCCTCATTCCTGACCTCATTGAGGTATCTCTCTGCCCCATGTCATGCTGAGGATAACAGACCCTGTTTCAATGGCCCGTTTTCGTGCAACAAATGTCATTATACTTCTTTGTTACTAAACAATTCTGATGAACCTTGTAAATCTCATAATGACCTACAATGCATTCTCATGAATGTCCGTTCTATGCCTAAACACCAGACGGAGATCTGGGACTTATTACATTCTCTATCCCCAGATCTATGTTTTATTACCGAGACTTGGCTAAAACCCCACACGGTGGCTGCCATTACTTTAGGAGTACCTATGGGTTACAAACTTCACCACTCTGACCGCCCTGACAAAATTGGCGGCGGCATTGCTATAATTTATAGAGAGTCTATGAAATTGGACATTTTAGATAGACAATGTTGCAGAGATATGGAAACAATGGTTTTCAGAATTATCCTCCCCAATAGAAAGACCATCAAAGGTGCACTTGTTTACCGTCCTCCTCTTCCGTGCCCCAGCTTTTCCACATCTCTTTTAGAGATACTTGGCCCTTATATGCGGGCCAATGAGGATTTTCTTCTCCTTGGAGATTTTAATGTCCATACCGACCAATGTGATTCTATAGGGACAAAAACTTTGTCGACTGATATGACAACTATCGGTCTAACACAAAAGAATCAGGATCCCACCCACGAAGGCGGTCATTGTATCGATTTGATATTTACCAACTTCGATAACATTCGGTGCCACAAACCTATTCAAGTCCACTGGTCAGACCATTTTTTAATGCAGTTTAGCATTTTTAAAGTTAATAAGGGTCCCCCACAGAAACCCCTCCCATCCACTACACGCAGACAGTGGCACAAACTTACACTGGATGCGCTAGAAAAGGCGTGGAAAAAACCCGAGATCAGAGATACTGACTAAGTAGAGCAAAAGCTAACCGTGCTTCAGCAAACTCTGACGGTAGCCATCGACAAAATTGCCCCTTTGAAAACATTCAGACAGTTTCCGGTGGCCGAACAGGAAAAATGGTACACCGAGGCCCTAAGAAAAGAGAAGCAAGAATGTAGAAGGATAGAGAAAAGATGGAGGAAATCACATTCTGAGGATAATAAAAAAGCACATCGTGCAGCCCAAGCTAATTATTACAAACACATCAAGGCTGCCCGCAAAAACAACATCGCTCAACAGCTCATGGAAGCCGATAACTCTCCCAGAGAATTGTATAGGATTCTTGACACTTTTGTAAAACCCACGGCTTGTATATGCCCAGACGACTTTTCACTAAGTCTATGTGAAGAAGTGTCATCTTACTTTGAAAATAAAATAGAATCCATTTATGGCAAAATCCTAGGATCCCAACCCAATAGCGATTCCCATAAGGCCTCCTCCCTCAATGTGAATACAAACTTTACCTTAACTACATTCCCTCCTATAAATATCGAAGAGCTTGACACAATAATGACTCAAGTCAAATCTGGATCTCCGGACGATCTTATTCCCGCTAAAATCCTAACCCCACTTCGTACCCTGTTAGCCCCCTACATTCAGGATATCATCAACCAGTCCCTTAAAGAGGGAAAAGTACCAACTGAATGGAAGAGAGCAGTGGTGAACCCAATCCGCAAGAATGCGGCCCTTCCTTGGACGGAGCTTTCCAACCTCCGTCCTATCTCGCTCCTACCTTATTACAGCAAGATGGCCGAGAAACATGTTAATGCACACCTGTCCAACTACATCGAGGCAGCGGGCGGCCTAGACCACTCGCAATCTGGTTTTAGGCCCAACCATAGCACCGAATCAGCCCTTCTGTCAGTGACAGATAACATCAGAATGTTACTTGACAGAGGGAGCTCAGTGATTCTGGTGCTATTGGATTTGTCCGCTGCCTTCGACACGGTGTCGCATGAAGTTCTTCTTGGCCGTCTGAAGGGAGCTGGAGTAGAAGGGACCGCCCTTGCGTGGCTGGAGAGCTTCCTCGGAGACAGACAACAAGGTGTCAAACTAGGCTCCTATAAATCTGTCTGCA
Organism: Lissotriton vulgaris; assembly: GCF_964263255.1. NCBI lineage: Eukaryota > Metazoa > Chordata > Amphibia > Caudata > Salamandridae > Lissotriton > Lissotriton vulgaris. Next base: position 76,420,665 of record NC_141690.1, read on the forward strand.
GGAAGCTTACCAAGGGGGTGCCACAGGGCTCATGTCTAAGCCCCACGTTATTCAACGTATATGTGGCCCCCTTGGCAGAGATCATTAGATCTCACGGGTTTTCACCAATCTCTTATGCTGACGATACTCAGCTGCTTTTCCCCTTTCAAACCATTACACCCGCAGTCATGCAGTCTTTCCAAGACGGTATGAGAGCGGTGGCAGGTTGGATGGCCCAGAATTTCCTCCAATGCAACGTGACCAAAACTGAGGTCATGTTGTTTGGAGGGGCCTCCCTGCTTTGGTCCCCGGAATGGTGGCCAATGGAGCTCGGTCCTGTCCCAGCGCCCAAGCAAACCATCAAGAACCTGGGAGTACGCCTGGACCAATCCCTGATTATGAAAGATCACGTCAGTCAGGTTGCGGGAACGTGTTTCCGCACAATTGGTCTTTTACGGCGTATCTTCCCCCTCCTACCAAACACCCATAGGAAGACGCTGGTTCAGGCACTAGTCCTTGGACGAGTGGACTACTGCAATAGTCTACTCATATCTGCCAACCAGGAACAACTTCGCAGACTGCAGGTAGTACAGAACACCGCGGCAAGACTTATCATGAATGCTCCGCCCCGCACCCCTTCCCGCCCCCTCCTCTCCCATCTCCACTGGCTTCCGGTGCAACAGCGGATTTATTTTAAGCTGTGCTGTATTATGCATAAATGTATCTACGGCTCTGGTCCCAAATATCTGAAAGATGTCTTCCTTCCTTACTCTCCTGGACGTACCCTACGCTCCAGCAACACTATGTTGCTATACGTACCTAAAGTAAACAGAGCAAGACAGGGTGGCCGTGCCCCCTCCCTTAAAGGCCCAATGCTGTGGAACTCCCTCCCCCCCCAGCTAAGACAAATTCCTCACCTTCTTAACTTTAGGAAGAAACTAAAAACTTACTTATTTACACAGGACTAATTTAGCTTCCCCTCTGCCCTTTCCGACCTATAGTGTTGCGTTACTCATTCAGAAGCCACGCGCGGAGATACCCCTTCGGGGCTGATTCTAGCGCGATACAAGACTATAAATAAATAAATAAATAAAATTGTTCTACATTCTGTCCATCAACTGTGTTTTTTGCAATTTTCACCCCGAGTGGGCTGGGTATGCTCAGACGTGAGCCCCAGGCTCTCCACACCACTGGAGTCAAGCTATCCAGGCTGAATGAAGGCTTATAGCCAGAAACCGGTCCTTGGATGCTTGATTCCGGTCTGAGAAAGACATGGCTTGGTAGTTCGGACTGGACTGTTCCCATGAGGCACAGGGTCAGAGCTGATTTGCATATAGCCAGTGTCTAACCCAGGGTGGTGTGGAGTGCAAAAAAATGATAGATTTAGGCCCAGATCCTTGTACTGGGGTGAATGTATGACATTGTTCTACATTCTGTCCATCAACTGTGTTTTTTGCAATTTTCACCCCGAGTGGGCTGGGTATGCTCAGACGTGAGCCCCAGGCTCTCCACACCACTGGAGTCAAGCTATCCAGGCTGAATGAAGGCTGATAGCCAGAAACCGGTCCTTGGATGCTTGATTCCGGTCTGAGAAAGACATGGCTTGGTAGTTCGGACTGGACTGTTCCCATGAGGCACAGGGTCAGAGCTGATTTGCATATAGCCAGTGTCTAACCCAGGGTGGTGTGGAGTGCAAAAAAATGATGGATTTAGGCCCAGATCCTTGTACTGTGGTGAATGTATGACATTGTTCTACATTCTGTCCATCAACTGTGTTTTTTGCAATTTTCACCCCGAGTGGGCTGGGTATGCTCAGACGTGAGCCCCAGGCTCTCCACACCACTGGAGTCAAGCTATCCAGGCTGAATGAAGGCTGATAGCCAGAAACCGGTCCTTGGATGCTTGATTCCGGTCTGAGAAAGACATGGCTTGGTAGTTCGGACTGGACTGTTCCCATGAGGCACAGGGTCAGAGCTGATTTGCATATAGCCAGTGTCTAACCCAGGGTGGTGTGGAGTGCAAAAAAATGATGGATTTAGGCCCAGATCCTTGTACTGGGGTGAATGTATGACATTGTTCTACATTCTGTCCATCAACTGTGTTTTTTGCAATTTTCACCCCGAGTGGGCTGGGTATGCTCAGACGTGAGCCCCAGGCTCTCCACACCACTGGAGTCAAGCTATCCAGGCTGAATGAAGGCTGATAGCCAGAAACCGGTCCTTGGATGCTTGATTCCGGTCTGAGAAAGACATGGCTTGGTAGTTCGGACTGGACTGTTCCCATGAGGCACAGGGTCAGAGCTGATTTGCATATAGCCAGTGTCTAACCCAGGGTGGTGTGGAGTGCAAAACAATGATGGATTTAGGCCCAGATCCTTGTACTGGGGTGAATGTATGACATTGTTCTACATTCTGTCCATCAACTGTGTTTTTTGCAATTTTCACCCCGAGTGGGCTGGGTATGCTCAGACGTGAGCCCCAGGCTCTCCACACCACTGGAGTCAAGCTATCCAGGCTGAATGAAGGCTGATAGCCAGAAACCGGTCCTTGGATGCTTGATTCCGGTCTGAGAAAGACATGGCTTGGTAGTTCGGACTGGACTGTTCCCATGAGGCACAGGGTCAGAGCTGATTTGCATATAGCCAGTGTCTAACCCAGGGTGGTGTGGAGTGCAAAAAAATGATGGATTTAGGCCCAGATCCTTGTACTGGGGTGAATGTATGACATTGTTCTACATTCTGTCCATCAACTGTGTTTTTTGCAATTTTCACCCCGAGTGGGCTGGGTATGCTCAGACGTGAGCCCCAGGCTCTCCACACCACTGGAGTCAAGCTATCCAGGCTGAATGAAGGCTGATAGCCAGAAACCTGTCCTTGGATGCTTGATTCCGGTCTGAGAAAGACATGGCTTGGTAGTTCGGACTGGACTGTTCCCATGAGGCACAGGGTCAGAGCTGATTTGCATATAGCCAGTGTCTAACCCAGGGTGGTGTGGAGTGCAAAAAAATGATGGATTTAGGCCCAGATCCTTGTACTGGGGTGAATGTATGACATTGTTCTACATTCTGTCCATCAACTGTGTTTTTTGCAATTTTCACCCCGAGTGGGCTGGGTATGCTCAGACGTGAGCCCCAGGCTCTCCACACCACTGGAGTCAAGCTATCCAGGCTGAATGAAGGCTGATAGCCAGAAACCGGTCCTTGGATGCTTGATTCCGGTCTGAGAAAGACATGGCTTGGTAGTTCGGACTGGACTGTTCCCATGAGGCACAGGGTCAGAGCTGATTTGCATATAGCCAGTGTCTAACCCAGGGTGGTGTGGAGTGCAAAAAAATGATGGATTTAGGCCCAGATCCTTGTACTGGGGTGAATGTATGACATTGTTCTACAGTCTGTCCATCAACTGTGTTTTTTGCAATTTTCACCCCGAGTGGGCTGGGTATGCTCAGACGTGAGCCCCAGGCTCTCCACACCACTGGAGTCAAGCTATCCAGGCTGAATGAAGGCTGATAGCCAGAAACCGGTCCTTGGATGCTTGATTCCGGTCTGAGAAAGACATGGCTTGGTAGTTCGGACTGGACTGTTCCCATGAGGCACAGGGTCAGAGCTGATTTGCATATAGCCAGTGTCTAACCCAGGGTGGGGTGGAGTGCAAAAAAATGATGGATTTAGGCCCAGATCCTTGTACTGGGGTGAATGTATGACATTGTTCTACATTCTGTCCATCAACTGTGTTTTTTGCAATTTTCACCCCGAGTGGGCTGGGTATGCTCAGATGTGAGCCCCAGGCTCTCCACACCACTGGAGTCAAGCTATCCAGGCTGAATGAAGGCTGATAGCCAGAAACCGGTCCTTGGATGCTTGATTCCGGTCTGAGAAAGACATGGCTTGGTAGTTCGGACTGGACTGTTCCCATGAGGCACAGGGTCAGAGCTGATTTGCATATAGCCAGTGTCTAACCCAGGGTGGTGTGGAGTGCAAAAAAATGATGGATTTAGGCCCAGATCCTTGTACTGGGGTGAATGTATGACATTGTTCTACATTCTGTCCATCAACTGTGTTTTTTGCAATTTTCACCCCGAGTGGGCTGGGTATGCTCAGACGTGAGCCCCAGGCTCTCCACACCACTGGAGTCAAGCTATCCAGGCTGAATGAAGGCTGATAGCCAGAAACCGGTCCTTGGATGCTTGATTCCGGTCTGAGAAAGACATGGCTTGGTAGTTCGGACTGGACTGTTCCCATGAGGCACAGGGTCAGAGCTGATTTGCATATAGCCAGTGTCTAACCCAGGGTGGTGTGGAGTGCAACAAAATGATGGATTTAGGCCCAGATCCTTGTACTGGGGTGAATGTATGACATTGTTCTACATTCTGTCCATCAACTGTGTTTTTTGCAATTTTCACCCCGAGTGGGCTGGGTATGCTCAGACGTGAGCCCCAGGCTCTCCACACCACTGGAGTCAAGCTATCCAGGCTGAATGAAGGCTGATAGCCAGAAACCGGTCCTTGGATGCTTGATTCCGGTCTGAGAAAGACATGGCTTGGTAGTTCGGACTGGACTGTTCCCATGAGGCACAGGGTCAGAGCTGATTTGCATATAGCCAGTGTCTAACCCAGGGTGGTGTGGAGTGCAAAAAAATGATGGATTTAGGCCCAGATCCTTGTACTGGGGTGAATGTATGACATTGTTCTACATTCTGTCCATCAACTGTGTTTTTTGCAATTTTCACCCCGAGTGGGCTGGGTATGCTCAGACGTGAGCCCCAGGCTCTCCACACCACTGGAGTCAAGCTATCCAGGCTGAATGAAGGCTGATAGCCAGAAACCGGTCCTTGGATGCTTGATTCCGGTCTGAGAAAGACATGGCTTGGTAGTTCGGACTGGACTGTTCCCATGAGGCACAGGGTCAGAGCTGATTTGCATATAGCCAGTGTCTAACCCAGGGTGGTGTGGAGTGCAAAAAAAATAATGATGGATTTAGGTCCAGATCCTTGTACTGGGGTGAATGTATGACATTGTTCTACATTCTGTCCATCAACTGTGTTTTTTGCAATTTTCACCCCGAGTGGGCTGGGTATGCTCAGACGTGAGCCCCAGGCTCTCCACACCACTGGAGTCAAGCTATCCAGGCTGAATGAAGGCTGATAGCCAGAAACCGGTCCTTGGATGCTTGATTCCGGTCTGAGAAAGACATGGCTTGGTAGTTCGGACTGGACTGTTCCCATGAGGCACAGGGTCAGAGCTGATTTGCATATAGCCAGTGTCTAACCCAGGGTGGTGTGGAGGCAAAAAAATGATGGATTTAGGCCCAGATCCTTGTACTGGGGTGAAAGTATGACATTGTTCTACATTCTGTCCATCAACTGTGTTTTTTGCAATTTTCACCCCGAGTGGGCTGGGTATGCTCAGACGTGAGCCCCAGGCTCTCCACACCACTGGAGTCAAGCTATCCAGGCTGAATGAAGGCTGATAGCCAGAAACCGGTCCTTGGATGCTTGATTCCGGTCTGAGAAACACATGGCTTGGTAGTTCGGACTGGACTGTTCCCATGAGGCACAGGGTCAGAGCTGATTTGCATATAGCCAGTGTCTAACCCAGGGTGGTGTGGAGTGCAAAAAAATGATGGATTTAGGTCCAGATCCTTGTACTGGGGTGAATGTATGACATTGTTCTACATTCTGTCCATCAACTGTGTTTTTTGCAATTTTCACCCCGAGTGGGCTGGGTATGCTCAGACGTGAGCCCCAGGCTCTCCACACCACTGGAGTCAAGCTATCCAGGCTGAATGAAGGCTGATAGCCAGAAACCGGTCCTTGGATGCTTGATTCCGGTCTGAGAAAGACATGGCTTGGTAGTTCGGACTGGACTGTTCCCATGAGGCACAGGGTCAGAGCTGATTTGCATATAGCCAGTGTCTAACCCAGGGTGGTGTGGAGTGCAAAAAAATGATGGATTTAGGCCCAGATCCTTGTACTGGGGTGAAAGTATGACATTGTTCTACATTCTGTCCATCAACTGTGTTTTTTGCAATTTTCACCCCGAGTGGGCTGGGTATGCTCAGACGTGAGCCCCAGGCTCTCCACACCACTGGAGTCAAGCTATCCAGGCTGAATGAAGGCTGATAGCCAGAAACCGGTCCTTGGATGCTTGATTCCGGTCTGAGAAAGACATGGCTTGGTAGTTTGGACTGGACTGTTCCCATGAGGCACAGGGTCAGAGCTGATTTGCATACAGCCAGTGTCTAACCCAGGGTGGTGTGGAGTGCAAAAAAATGATGGATTTAGGCCCAGATCCTTGTACTGGGGTGAATGTATGACATTGTTCTACATTCTGTCCATCAACTGTGTTTTTTGCAATTTTCACCCCGAGTGGGCTGGGTATGCTCAGACGTGAGCCCCAGGCTCTCCACACCACTGGAGTCAAGCTATCCAGGCTGAATGAAGGCTGATAGCCAGAAACCGGTCCTTGGATGCTTGATTCCGGTCTGAGAAAGACATGGCTTGGTAGTTCGGACTGGACTGTTCCCATGAGGCACAGGGTCAGAGCTGATTTGCATATAGCCAGTGTCTAACCCAGGGTGGTGTGGAGTGCAGAAAAATGATGGATTTAGGCCCAGATCCTTGTACTGGGGTGAATGTATGACATTGTTCTACATTCTGTCCATCAACTGTGTTTTTTGCAATTTTCACCCCGAGTGGGCTGGGTATGCTCAGACGTGAGCCCCAGGCTCTCCACACCACTGGAGTCAAGCTATCCAGGCTGAATGAAGGCTGATAGCCAGAAACCGGTCCTTGGATGCTTGATTCCGGTCTGAGAAAGACATGGCTTGGTAGTTCGGACTGGACTGTTCCCATGAGGCACAGGGTCAGAGCTGATTTGCATATAGCCAGTGTCTAACCCAGGGTGGTGTGGAGTGCAAAAAAAATGATGGATTTAGGCCCAGATCCTTGTACTGGGGTGAATGTATGACATTGTTCTACATTCTGTCCATCAACTGTGTTTTTTGCAATTTTCACCCCGAGTGGGCTGGGTATGCTCAGACGTGAGCCCCAGGCTCTCCACACCACTGGAGTCAAGCTATCCAGGCTGAATGAAGGCTGATAGCCAGAAACCGGTCCTTGGATGCTTGATTCCGGTCTGAGAAAGACATGGCTTGGTAGTTCGGACTGGACTGTTCCCATGAGGCACAGGGTCAGAGCTGATTTGCATATAGCCAGTGTCTAACCCAGGGTGGTGTGGAGTGCAAAAAAATGATGGATTTAGGCCCAGATCCTTGTACTGGGGTGAATGTATGACATTGTTCTACATTCTGTCCATCAACTGTGTTTTTTGCAATTTTCACCCCGAGTGGGCTGGGTATGCTCAGACGTGAGCCCCAGGCTCTCCACACCACTGGAGTCAAGCTATCCAGGCTGAATGAAGGCTGATAGCCAGAAACCGGTCCTTGGATGCTTGATTCCGGTCTGAGAAAGACATGGCTTGGTAGTTCGGACTGGACTGTTCCCATGAGGCACAGGGTCAGAGCTGATTTGCATATAGCCAGTGTCTAACCCAGGGTGGTGTGGAGTGCAAAAAAATGATGGATTTAGGCCCAGATCCTTGTACTGGGGTGAATGTATGACATTGTTCTACATTCTGTCCATCAACTGTGTTTTTTGCAATTTTCACCCCGAGTGGGCTGGGTATGCTCAGACGTGAGCCCCAGGCTCTCCACACCACTGGAGTCAAGCTATCCAGGCTGAATGAAGGCTGATAGCCAGAAACCGGTCCTTGGATGCTTGATTCCGGTCTGAGAAAGACATGGCTTGGTAGTTCGGACTGGACTGTTCCCATGAGGCACAGGGTCAGAGCTGATTTGCATATAGCCAGTGTCTAACCCAGGGTGGTGTGGAGTGCAAAAAAATGATGGATTTAGGCCCAGATCCTTGTACCTCTTGTGAATGTATGACATTGTTCTACATTCTGTCCATCAACTGTGTTTTTTGCAATTTTCACCCCGAGTGGGCTGGGTATGCTCAGACGTGAGCCCCAGGCTCTCCACACCACTGGAGTCAAGCTATCCAGGCTGAATGAAGGCTGATAGCCAGAAACCGGTCCTTGGATGCTTGATTCCGGTCTGAGAAAGACATGGCTTGGTAGTTCGGACTGGACTGTTCCCATGAGGCACAGGGTCAGAGCTGATTTGCATAAAGCCAGTGTCTAACCCAGGGTGGGGTGGAGTGCAAAAAAATGATGGATTTAGGCCCAGATCCTTGTACTGGGGTGAATGTATGACATTGTTCTACATTCTGTCCATCAACTGTGTTTTTTGCAATTTTCACCCCGAGTGGGCTGGGTATGCTCAGACGTGAGCCCCAGGCTCTCCACACCACTGGAGTCAAGCTATCCAGGCTGAATGAAGGCTGATAGCCAGAAACCGGTCCTTGGATGCTTGATTCCGGTCTGAGAAAGACATGGCTTGTAGTTCGGACTGGACTGTTCCCATGAGTCACAGGGTCAGAGCTGATTTGCATATAGCCAGTGTCTAACCCAGGGTGGTGTGGAGTGCAAAAAAATGATGGATTTAGGCCCAGATCCTTGTACTGGGGTGAATGTATGACATTGTTCTACATTCTGTCCATCAACTGTGTTTTTTGCAATTTTCACCCCGAGTGGGTTGGGTATGCTCAGACGTGAGCCCCAGGCTCTCCACACCACTGGAGTCAAGCTATCCAGGCTGAATGAAGGCTGATAGCCAGAAACCGGTCCTTGGATGCTTGATTCCGGTCTGAGAAAGACATGGCTTGGTAGTTCGGACTGGACTGTTCCCATGAGGCACAGGGTCAGAGCTGATTTGCATATAGCCAGTGTCTAACCCAGGGTGGTGTGGAGTGCAAAAAAATGATGGATTTAGGCCCAGATCCTTGTACTGGGGTGAATGTATGACATTGTTCTACATTCTGTCCATCAACTGTGTTTTTTGCAATTTTCACCCCGAGTGGGCTGGGTATGCTCAGACGTGAGCCCCAGGCTCTCCACACCACTGGAGTCAAGCTATCCAGGCTGAATGAAGGCTGATAGCCAGAAACCGGTCCTTGGATGCTTGATTCCGGTCTGAGAAAGACATGGCTTGGTAGTTCGGACTGGACTGTTCCCATGAGGCACAGGGTCAGAGCTGATTTGCATATAGCCAGTGTCTAACCCAGGGTGGTGTGGAGTGCAAAAAAATGATGGATTTAGGCCCAGATCCTTGTACTGGGGTGAATGTATGACATTGTTCTACATTCTGTCCATCAACTGTGTTTTTTGCAATTTTCACCCCGAGTGGGCTGGGTATGCTCAGACGTGAGCCCCAGGCTCTCCACACCACTGGAGTCAAGCTATCCAGGCTGAATGAAGGCTGATAGCCAGAAACTGGTCCTTGGATGCTTGATTCCGGTCTGAGAAAGACATGGCTTGGTAGTTCGGACTGGACTGTTCCCATGAGGCACAGGGTCAGAGCTGATTTGCATATAGCCAGTGTCTAACCCAGGGTGGTGTGGAGTGCAAAAAAATGATGGATTTAGGCCCAGATCCTTGTACTGGGGTGAATGTATGACATTGTTCTACATTCTGTCCATCAACTGTGTTTTTTGCAATTTTCACCCCGAGTGGGCTGGGTATGCTCAGACGTGAGCCCCAGGCTCTCCACACCACTGGAGTCAAGCTATCCAGGCTGAATGAAGGCTGATAGCCAGAAACCGGTCCTTGGATGCTTGATTCCGGTCTGAGAAAGACATGGCTTGGTAGTTCGGACTGGACTGTTCCCATGAGGCACAGGGTCAGAGCTGATTTGCATATAGCCAGTGTCTAACCCAGGGTGGTGTGGAGTGCAAAAAAATGATGGATTTAGGCCCAGATCCTTGTACTGGGGTGAATGTATGACATTGTTCTACATTCTGTCCATCAACTGTGTTTTTTGCAATTTTCACCCCGAGTGGGCTGGGTATGCTCAGACGTGAGCCCCAGGCTCTCCACACCACTGGAGTCAAGCTATCCAGGCTGAATGAAGGCTGATAGCCAGAAACCGGTCCTTGGATGATTGATTCCGGTCTGAGAAAGACATGGCTTGGTAGTTCGGACTGGACTGTTCCCATGAGGCACAGGGTCAGAGCTGATTTGCATATAGCCAGTGTCTAACCCAGGGTGGTGTGGAGTGCAAAAAAATGATGGATTTAGGCCCAGATCCTTGTACTGGGGTGAATGTATGACATTGTTCTACATTCTGTCCATCAACTGTGTTTTTTGCAATTTTCACCCCGAGTGGGCTGGGTATGCTCAGACGTGAGCCCCAGGCTCTCCACACCACTGGAGTCAAGCTATCCAGGCTGAATGAAGGCTGATAGCCAGAAACCGGTCCTTGGATGCTTGATTCCGGTCTGAGAAAGACATGGCTTGGTAGGTCGGACTGGACTGTTCCCATGAGGCACAGGGTCAGAGTTGATTTGCATATAGCCAGTGTCTAACCCAGGGTGGTGTGGAGTGCAAAAAAATGATGGATTTAGGCCCAGATCCTTGTACTGGGGTGAATGTATGACATTGTTCTACATTCTGTCCATCAACTGTGTTTTTTGCAATTTTCACCCCGAGTGGGCTGGGTATGCTCAGACGTGAGCCCCAGGCTCTCCACACCACTGGAGTCAAGCTATCCAGGCTGAATGAAGGCTGATAGCCAGAAACCGGTCCTTGGATGCTTGATTCCGGTCTGAGAAAGACATGGCTTGGTAGTTCGGACTGGACTGTTCCCATGAGGCACAGGGTCAGAGCTGATTTGCATATAGCCAGTGTCTAACCCAGGGTGGTGTGGAGTGCAAAAAAATGATGGATTTAGGCCCAGATCCTTGTACTGGGGTGAATGTATGACATTGTTCTACATTCTGTCCATCAACTGTGTTTTTTTGCAATTTTCACCCCGAGTGAGCTGGGTATGCTCAGACGTGAGCCCCAGGCTCTCCACACCACTGGAGTCAAGTTATCCAGGCTGAATGAAGGCTGATAGCCAGAAACCGGTCCTTGTTTGCTTGATTCCGGTCTGAGAAAGACATGGCTTGGTAGTTCGGACTGGACTGTTCCCATGAGGCACAGGGTCAGAGCTGATTTGCATATAGCCAGTGTCTAACCCAGGGTGGTGTGGAGTGCAAAAAAATGATGGATTTAGGCCCAGATCCTTGTACTGGGGTGAATGTATGACATTGTTCTACATTCTGTCCATCAACTGTGTTTTTTGCAATTTTCACCCCGAGTGGGCTGGGTATGCTCAGACGTGAGCCCCAGGCTCTCCACACCACTGGAGTCAAGCTATCCAGGCTGAATGAAGGCTGATAGCCAGAAACCGGTCCTTGGATGCTTGATTCCGGTCTGAGAAAGACATGGCTTGGTAGTTCGGACTGGACTGTTCCCATGAGGCACAGGGTCAGAGCTGATTTGCATATAGCCAGTGTCTAACCCAGGGTGGTGTGGAGTGCAAAAAAATGATGGATTTAGGCCCAGATCCTTGTACTGGGGTGAAAGTATGACATTGTTCTACATTCTGTCCATCAACTGTGTTTTTTGCAATTTTCACCCCGAGTGGGCTGGGTATGCTCAGACGTGAGCCCCAGGCTCTCCACACCACTGGAGTCAAGCTATCCAGGCTGAATGAAGGCTGATAGCCAGAAACCGGTCCTTGGATGCTTGATTCCGGTCTGAGAAACACATGGCTTGGTAGTTCGGACTGGACTGTTCCCATGAGGCACAGGGTCAGAGCTGATTTGCATATAGCCAGTGTCTAACCCAGGGTGGTGTGGAGTGCAAAAAAATGATGGATTTAGGTCCAGATCCTTGTACTGGGGTGAATGTATGACATTGTTCTACATTCTGTCCATCAACTGTGTTTTTTGCAATTTTCACCCCGAGTGGGCTGGGTATGCTCAGACGTGAGCCCCAGGCTCTCCACACCACTGGAGTCAAGCTATCCAGGCTGAATGAAGGCTGATAGCCAGAAACCGGTCCTTGGATGCTTGATTCCGGTCTGAGAAAGACATGGCTTGGTAGTTCGGACTGGACTGTTCCCATGAGGCACAGGGTCAGAGCTGATTTGCATATAGCCAGTGTCTAACCCAGGGTGGTGTGGAGTGCAAAAAAATGATGGATTTAGGCCCAGATCCTTGTACTGGGGTGAAAGTATGACATTGTTCTACATTCTGTCCATCAACTGTGTTTTTTGCAATTTTCACCCCGAGTGGGCTGGGTATGCTCAGACGTGAGCCCCAGGCTCTCCACACCACTGGAGTCAAGCTATCCAGGCTGAATGAAGGCTGATAGCCAGAAACCGGTCCTTGGATGCTTGATTCCGGTCTGAGAAAGACATGGCTTGGTAGTTTGGACTGGACTGTTCCCATGAGGCACAGGGTCAGAGCTGATTTGCATACAGCCAGTGTCTAACCCAGGGTGGTGTGGAGTGCAAAAAAATGATGGATTTAGGCCCAGATCCTTGTACTGGGGTGAATGTATGACATTGTTCTACATTCTGTCCATCAACTGTGTTTTTTGCAATTTTCACCCCGAGTGGGCTGGGTATGCTCAGACGTGAGCCCCAGGCTCTCCACACCACTGGAGTCAAGCTATACAGGCTGAATGAAGGCTGATAGCCAGAAACCGGTCCTTGGATGCTTGATTCCGGTCTGAGAAAGACATGGCTTGGTAGTTCGGACTGGACTGTTCCCATGAGGCACAGGGTCAGAGCTGATTTGCATATAGCCAGTGTCTAACCCAGGGTGGTGTGGAGTGCAGAAAAATGATGGATTTAGGCCCAGATCCTTGTACTGGGGTGAATGTATGACATTGTTCTACATTCTGTCCATCAACTGTGTTTTTTGCAATTTTCACCCCGAGTGGGCTGGGTATGCTCAGACGTGAGCCCCAGGCTCTCCACACCACTGGAGTCAAGCTATCCAGGCTGAATGAAGGCTGATAGCCAGAAACCGGTCCTTGGATGCTTGATTCCGGTCTGAGAAAGACATGGCTTGGTAGTTCGGACTGGACTGTTCCCATGAGGCACAGGGTCAGAGCTGATTTGCATATAGCCAGTGTCTAACCCAGGGTGGTGTGGAGTGCAAAAAAAATGATGGATTTAGGCCCAGATCCTTGTACTGGGGTGAATGTATGACATTGTTCTACATTCTGTCCATCAACTGTGTTTTTTGCAATTTTCACCCCGAGTGGGCTGGGTATGCTCAGACGTGAGCCCCAGGCTCTCCACACCACTGGAGTCAAGCTATCCAGGCTGAATGAAGGCTGATAGCCAGAAACCGGTCCTTGGATGCTTGATTCCGGTCTGAGAAAGACATGGCTTGGTAGTTCGGACTGGACTGTTCCCATGAGGCACAGGGTCAGAGCTGATTTGCATATAGCCAGTGTCTAACCCAGGGTGGTGTGGAGTGCAAAAAAATGATGGATTTAGGCCCAGATCCTTGTACTGGGGTGAATGTATGACATTGTTCTACATTCTGTCCATCAACTGTGTTTTTTGCAATTTTCACCCCGAGTGGGCTGGGTATGCTCAGACGTGAGCCCCAGGCTCTCCACACCACTGGAGTCAAGCTATCCAGGCTGAATGAAGGCTGATAGCCAGAAACCGGTCCTTGGATGCTTGATTCCGGTCTGAGAAAGACATGGCTTGGTAGTTCGGACTGGACTGTTCCCATGAGGCACAGGGTCAGAGCTGATTTGCATATAGCCAGTGTCTAACCCAGGGTGGTGTGGAGTGCAAAAAAAGGATGGATTTAGGCCCAGATCCTTGTACTGGGGTGAATGTATGACATTGTTCTACATTCTGTCCATCAACTGTGTTTTTTGCAATTTTCACCCCGAGTGGGCTGGGTATGCTCAGACGTGAGCCCCAGGCTCTCCACACCACTGGAGTCAAGCTATCCAGGCTGAATGAAGGCTGATAGCCAGAAACCGGTCCTTGGATGCTTGATTCCGGTCTGAGAAAGACATGGCTTGGTAGTTCGGACTGGACTGTTCCCATGAGGCACAGGGTCAGAGCTGATTTGCATATAGCCAGTGTCTAACCCAGGGTGGTGTGGAGTGCAAAAAAATGATGGATTTAGGCCCAGATCCTTGTACTGGGGTGAATGTATGACATTGTTCTACATTCTGTCCATCAACTGTGTTTTTTGCAATTTTCACCCCGAGTGGGCTGGGTATGCTCAGACGTGAGCCCCAGGCTCTCCACACCACTCGAGTCAAGCTATCCAGGCTGAATGAAGGCTGATAGCCAGAAACCGGTCCTTGGATGCTTGATTCCGGTCTGAGAAAGACATGGCTTGGTAGTTCGGACTGGACTGTCCCCATGAGGCACAGGGTCAGAGCTGATTTGCATATAGCCAGTGTCTAACCCAGGGTGGTGTGGAGTGCAAAAAAATGATGGATTTAGGCCCAGATCCTTGTACTGGGGTGAATGTATGACATTGTTCTACATTCTGTCCATCAACTGTGTTTTTTGCAATTTTCACCCCGAGTGGGCTGGGTATGCTCAGACGTGAGCCCCAGGCTCTCCACACCACTGGAGTCAAGCTATCCAGGCTGAATGAAGGCTGATAGCCAGAAACCGGTCCTTGGATGCTTGATTCCGGTCTGAGAAAGACATGGCTTGGTAGTTCGGACTGGACTGTTCCCATGAGGCACAGGGTCAGAGTTGATTTGCATATAGCCAGTGTCTAACCCAGGGTGGTGTGGAGTGCAAAAAAATGATGGATTTAGGCCCAGATCCTTGTACTGGGGTGAATGTATGACATTGTTCTACATTCTGTCCATCAACTGTGTTTTTTGCAATTTTCACCCCGAGTGGGCTGGGTATGCTCAGACGTGAGCCCCAGGCTCTCCACACCACTGGAGTCAAGCTATCCAGGCTGAATGAAGGCTGATAGCCAGAAACCGGTCCTTGGATGCTTGATTCCGGTCTGAGAAAGACATGGCTTGGTAGTTCGGACTGGACTGTTCCCATGAGGCACAGGGTCAGAGCTGATTTGCATATAGCCAGTGTCTAACCCAGGGTGGTGTGGAGTGCAAAAAAATGATGGATTTAGGCCCAGATCCTTGTACTGGGGTGAATGTATGACATTGTTCTACATTCTGTCCATCAACTGTGTTTTTTGCAATTTTCACCCCGAGTGGACTGGGTATGCTCAGACGTGAGCCCCAGGCTCTCCACACCACTGGAGTCAAGCTATCCAGGCTGAATGAAGGCTGATAGCCAGAAACCGGTCCTTGGATGCTTGATTCCGGTCTGAGAAAGACATGGCTTGGTAGTTCGGACTGGACTGTTCCCATGAGGCACAGGGTCAGAGCTGATTTGCATATAGCCAGTGTCTAACCCAGGGTGGTGTGGAGTGCAAAAAAATGATGGATTTAGGCCCAGATCCTTGTACTGGGGTGAATGTATGACATTGTTCTACATTCTGTCCATCAACTGTGTTTTTTGCAATTTTCACCCCGAGTGGGCTGGGTATGCTCAGACGTGAGCCCCAGGCTCTCCACACCACTGGAGTCAAGCTATCCAGGCTGAATGAAGGCTGATAGCCAGAAACCTGTCCTTGGATGCTTGATTCCGGTCTGAGAAAGACATGGCTTGGTAGTTCGGACTGGACTGTTCCCATGAGGCACAGGGTCAGAGCTGATTTGCATATAGCCAGTGTCTAACCCAGGGTGGGGTGGAGTGCAAAAAAATGATGGATTTAGGCCCAGATCCTTGTACTGGGGTGAATGTATGACATTGTTCTACATTCTGTCCATCAACTGTGTTTTTTGCAATTTTCACCCCGAGTGGGCTGGGTATGCTCAGACGTGAGCCCCAGGCTCTCCACACCACTGGAGTCAAGCTATCCAGGCTGAATGAAGGCTGATAGCCAGAAACCGGTCCTTGGATGCTTGATTCCGGTCTGAGAAAGACATGGCTTGGTAGTTCGGACTGGACTGTTCCCATGAGGCACAGGGTCAGAGCTGATTTGCATATAGCCAGTGTCTAACCCAGGGTGGTGTGGAGTGCAAAAAAATGATGGATTTAGGCCCAGATCCTTGTACTGGGGTGAATGTATGACATTGTTCTACATTCTGTCCATCAACTGTGTTTTTTGCAATTTTCACCCCGAGTGGGCTGGGTATGCTCAGACGTGAGCCCCAGGCTCTCCACACCACTGGAGTCAAGCTATCCAGGCTGAATGAAGGCTGATAGCCAGAAACCTGTCCTTGGATGCTTGATTCCGGTCTGAGAAAGACATGGCTTGGTAGTTCGGACTGGACTGTTCCCATGAGGCACAGGGTCAGAGCTGATTTGCATATAGCCAGTGTCTAACCCAGGGTGGGGTGGAGTGCAAAAAAATGATGGATTTAGGCCCAGATCCTTGTACTGGGGTGAATGTATGACATTGTTCTACATTCTGTCCATCAACTGTGTTTTTTGCAATTTTCACCCCGAGTGGGCTGGGTATGCTCAGACGTGAGCCCCAGGCTCTCCACACCACTGGAGTCAAGCTATCCAGGCTGAATGAAGGCTGATAGCCAGAAACCGGTCCTTGGATGCTTGATTCCGGTCTGAGAAAGACATGGCTTGGTAGTTCGGACTGGACTGTTCCCATGAGGCACAGGGTCAGAGCTGATTTGCATATAGCCAGTGTCTAACCCAGGGTGGTGTGGAGTGCAAAAAAATGATGGATTTAGGCCCAGATCCTTGTACTGGGGTGAATGTATGACATTGTTCTACATTCTGTCCATCAACTGTGTTTTTTGCAATTTTCACCCCGAGTGGGCTGGGTATGCTCAGACGTGAGCCCCAGGCTCTCCACACCACTGGAGTCAAGCTATCCAGGCTGAATGAAGGCTGATAGCCAGAAACCGGTCCTTGGATGCTTGATTCCGGTCTGAGAAAGACATGTCTTGGTAGTTCGGACTGGACTGTTCCCATGAGGCACAGGGTCAGAGCTGATTTGCATATAGCCAGTGTCTAACCCAGGGTGGTGTGGAGTGCAAAAAAATAATGGATTTAGGCCCAGATCCTTGTACTGGGGTGAATGTATGACATTGTTCTACATTCTGTCCATCAACTGTGTTTTTTGCAATTTTCACCCCGAGTGGGCTGGGTATGCTCAGACGTGAGCCCCAGGCTCTCCACACCACTGGAGTCAAGCTATCCAGGCTGAATGAAGGCTGATAGCCAGAAACCGGTCCTTGGATGCTTGATTCCGGTCTGAGAAAGACATGGCTTGGTAGTTCGGACTGGACTGTTCCCATGAGGCACAGGGTCAGAGCTGATTTGCATATAGCCAGTGTCTAACCCAGGGTGGGGTGGAGTGCAAAAAAATGATGGATTTAGGCCCAGATCCTTGTACTGGGGTGAATGTATGACATTGTTCTACATTCTGTCCATCAACTGTGTGTGTTTTTTGCAATTTTCACCCCGAGTGGGCTGGGTATGCTCAGACGTGAGCCCCAGGCTCTCCACACCACTGGAGTCAAGCTATCCAGGCTGAATGAAGGCTGATAGCCAGAAACCGGTCCTTGGATGCTTGATTCCGGTCTGAGAAAGACATGGCTTGTAGTTCGGACTGGACTGTTCCCATGAGGCACAGGGTCAGAGCTGATTTGCATATAGCCAGTGTCTAACCCAGGGTGGTGTGGAGTGCAAAAAAATGATGGATTTAGGCCCAGATCCTTGTACTGGGGTGAATGTATGACATTGTTCTACATTCTGTCCATCAACTGTGTTTTTTGCAATTTTCACCCCGAGTGGGCTGGGTATGCTCAGACGTGAGCCCCAGGCTCTCCACACCACTGGAGTCAAGCTATCCAGGCTGAATGAAGGCTGATAGCCAGAAACCGGTCCTTGGATGCTTGATTCCGGTCTGAGAAAGACATGGCTTGGTAGTTCGGACTGGACTGTTCCCATGAGGCACAGGGTCAGAGCTGATTTGCATATAGCCAGTGTCTAACCCAGGGTGGTGTGGAGTGCAAAAAAATGATGGATTTAGGCCCAGATCCTTGTACTGGGGTGAATGTATGACATTGTTCTACATTCTGTCCATCAACTGTGTTTTTTGCAATTTTCACCCCGAGTGGGCTGGGTATGCTCAGACGTGAGCCCCAGGCTCTCCACACCACTGGAGTCAAGCTATCCAGGCTGAATGAAGGCTGATAGCCAGAAACCGGTCCTTGGATGCTTGATTCCGGTCTGAGAAAGACATGGCTTGGTAGTTCGGACTGGACTGTTCCCATGAGGCACAGGGTCAGAGCTGATTTGCATATAGCCCGTGTCTAACCCAGGGTGGTGTGGAGTGCAAAAAAATAATGGATTTAGGCCCAGATCCTTGTACTGGGGTGAATGTATGACATTGTTCTACATTCTGTCCATCAACTGGGTTTTTTGCAATTTTCACCCCGAGTGGGCTGGGTATGCTCAGACGTGAGCCCCAGGCTCTCCACACCACTGGAGTCAAGCTATCCAGGCTGAATGAAGGCTGATAGCCAGAAACCGGTCCTTGGATGCTTGATTCCGGTCTGAGAAAGACATGGCTTGGTAGTTCGGACTGGACCTTTCCCATGAGGCACAGGGTCAGAGCTGATTTGCATATAGCCAGTGTCTAACCCAGGGTGGTGTGGAGTGCAAAAAAATGATGGATTTAGGCCCAGATCCTTGTACTGGGGTGAATGTATGACATTGTTCTACATCATGCCCATCAACTGTGTTTTTTGCAATTTTCACCCCGAGTGGGCTGGGTATGCTCAGACGTGAGCCCCAGGCTCTCCACACCACTGGAGTCAAGCTATCCAGGCTGAATGAAGGCTGATAGCCAGAAACCGGTCCTTGGATGCTTGATTCCGGTCTGAGAAAGACATGGCTTGGTAGTTCGGACTGGACTGTTCCCATGAGGCACAGGGTCAGAGCTGATTTGCATATAGCCAGTGTCTAACCCAGGGTGGTGTGGAGTGCAAAAAAATGATGGATTTAGGCCCAGATCCTTGTACTGGGGTGGATGTATGACATTGTTCTACATTCTGTCCATCAACTGTGTTTTTTGCAATTTTCACCCCGAGTGGGCTGGGTATGCTCAGACGTGAGCCCCAGGCTCTCCACACCACTGGAGTCAAGCTATCCAGGCTGAATGAAGGCTGATAGCCAGAAACCGGTCCTTGGATGCTTGATTCCGGTCTGAGAAAGACATGGCTTGGTAGTTCGGACTGGACCTTTCCCATGAGGCACAGGGTCAGAGCTGATTTGCATATAGCCAGTGTCTAACCCAGGGTGGTGTGGAGTGCAAAAAAATGATGGATTTAGGCCCAGATCCTTGTACTGGGGTGAATGTATGACATTGTTCTACATCATGCCCATCAACTGTGTTTTTTGCAATTTTCACCCCGAGTGGGCTGGGTATGCTCAGACGTGAGCCCCAGGCTCTCCACACCACTGGAGTCAAGCTATCCAGGCTGAATGAAGGCTGATAGCCAGAAACCGGTCCTTGGATGCTTGATTCCGGTCTGAGAAAGACATGGCTTGGTAGTTCGGACTGGACTGTTCCCATGAGGCACAGGGTCAGAGCTGATTTGCATATAGCCAGTGTCTAACCCAGGGTGGTGTGGAGTGCAAAAAAATGATGGATTTAGGCCCAGATCCTTGTACTGGGGTGGATGTATGACATTGTTCTACATTCTGTCCATCAACTGTGTTTTTTGCAATTTTCACCCCGAGTGGGCTGGGTATGCTCAGACGTGAGCCCCAGGCTCTCCACACCACTGGAGTCAAGCTATCCAGGCTGAATGAAGGCTGATAGCCAGAAATTGGTCCTTGGATGCTTGATTCCGGTCTGAGAAAGACATGGCTTGGTAGTTCGGACTGGACTGTTCCCATGAGGCACAGGGTCAGAGCTGATTTGCATATAGCCAGTGTCTAACCCAGGGTGGGGTGGAGTGCAAAAAAATGATGGATTTAGGCCCAGATCCTTGTACTGGGGTGAATGTATGACATTGTTCTACATTCTGTCCATCAACTGTGTTTTTTGCAATTTTCACCCCGAGTGGGCTGGGTATGCTCAGACGTGAGCCCCAGGCTCTCCACACCACTGGAGTCAAGCTATCCAGGCTGAATGAAGGCTGATAGCCAGAAACCTGTCCTTGGATGCTTGATTCCGGTCTGAGAAAGACATGGCTTGGTAGTTCGGACTGGACTGTTCCCATGAGGCACAGGGTCAGAGCTGATTTGCATATAGCCAGTGTCTAACCCAGGGTGGTGTGGAGTGCAAAAAAATGATGGATTTAGGCCCAGATCCTTGTACTGGGGTGAATGTATGACATTGTTCTACATTCTGTCCATCAACTGTGTTTTTTGCAATTTTCACCCCGAGTGGGCTGGGTATGCTCAGACGTGAGCCCCAGGCTCTCCACACCACTGGAGTCAAGCTATCCAGGCTGAATGAAGGCTGATAGCCAGAAACCGGTCCTTGGATGCTTGATTCCGGTCTGAGAAAGACATGGCTTGGTAGTTCGGACTGGACTGTTCCCATGAGGCACAGGGTCAGAGCTGATTTGCATATAGCCAGTGTCTAACCCAGGGTGGTGTGGAGTGCAAAAAAAGGATGGATTTAGGCCCAGATCCTTGTACTGGGGTGAATGTATGACATTGTTCTACATTCTGTCCATCAACTGTGTTTTTTGCAATTTTCACCCCGAGTGGGCTGGGTATGCTCAGACGTGAGCCCCAGGCTCTCCACACCACTGGAGTCAAGCTATCCAGGCTGAATGAAGGCTGATAGCCAGAAACCGGTCCTTGGATGCTTGATTCCGGTCTGAGAAAGACATGGCTTGGTAGTTCGGACTGGACTGTTCCCATGAGGCACAGGGTCAGAGCTGATTTGCATATAGCCAGTGTCTAACCCAGGGTGGTGTGGAGTGCAAAAAAATGATGGATTTAGGCCCAGATCCTTGTACTGGGGTGAATGTATGACATTGTTCTACATTCTGTCCATCAACTGTGTTTTTTGCAATTTTCACCCCGAGTGGGCTGGGTATGCTCAGACGTGAGCCCCAGGCTCTCCACACCACTCGAGTCAAGCTATCCAGGCTGAATGAAGGCTGATAGCCAGAAACCGGTCCTTGGATGCTTGATTCCGGTCTGAGAAAGACATGGCTTGGTAGTTCGGACTGGACTGTCCCCATGAGGCACAGGGTCAGAGCTGATTTGCATATAGCCAGTGTCTAACCCAGGGTGGTGTGGAGTGCAAAAAAATGATGGATTTAGGCCCAGATCCTTGTACTGGGGTGAATGTATGACATTGTTCTACATTCTGTCCATCAACTGTGTTTTTTGCAATTTTCACCCCGAGTGGGCTGGGTATGCTCAGACGTGAGCCCCAGGCTCTCCACACCACTGGAGTCAAGCTATCCAGGCTGAATGAAGGCTGATAGCCAGAAACCGGTCCTTGGATGCTTGATTCCGGTCTGAGAAAGACATGGCTTGGTAGTTCGGACTGGACTGTTCCCATGAGGCACAGGGTCAGAGTTGATTTGCATATAGCCAGTGTCTAACCCAGGGTGGTGTGGAGTGCAAAAAAATGATGGATTTAGGCCCAGATCCTTGTACTGGGGTGAATGTATGACATTGTTCTACATTCTGTCCATCAACTGTGTTTTTTGCAATTTTCACCCCGAGTGGGCTGGGTATGCTCAGACGTGAGCCCCAGGCTCTCCACACCACTGGAGTCAAGCTATCCAGGCTGAATGAAGGCTGATAGCCAGAAACCGGTCCTTGGATGCTTGATTCCGGTCTGAGAAAGACATGGCTTGGTAGTTCGGACTGGACTGTTCCCATGAGGCACAGGGTCAGAGCTGATTTGCATATAGCCAGTGTCTAACCCAGGGTGGTGTGGAGTGCAAAAAAATGATGGATTTAGGCCCAGATCCTTGTACTGGGGTGAATGTATGACATTGTTCTACATTCTGTCCATCAACTGTGTTTTTTGCAATTTTCACCCCGAGTGGACTGGGTATGCTCAGACGTGAGCCCCAGGCTCTCCACACCACTGGAGTCAAGCTATCCAGGCTGAATGAAGGCTGATAGCCAGAAACCGGTCCTTGGATGCTTGATTCCGGTCTGAGAAAGACATGGCTTGGTAGTTCGGACTGGACTGTTCCCATGAGGCACAGGGTCAGAGCTGATTTGCATATAGCCAGTGTCTAACCCAGGGTGGTGTGGAGTGCAAAAAAATGATGGATTTAGGCCCAGATCCTTGTACTGGGGTGAATGTATGACATTGTTCTACATTCTGTCCATCAACTGTGTTTTTTGCAATTTTCACCCCGAGTGGGCTGGGTATGCTCAGACGTGAGCCCCAGGCTCTCCACACCACTGGAGTCAAGCTATCCAGGCTGAATGAAGGCTGATAGCCAGAAACCTGTCCTTGGATGCTTGATTCCGGTCTGAGAAAGACATGGCTTGGTAGTTCGGACTGGACTGTTCCCATGAGGCACAGGGTCAGAGCTGATTTGCATATAGCCAGTGTCTAACCCAGGGTGGGGTGGAGTGCAAAAAAATGATGGATTTAGGCCCAGATCCTTGTACTGGGGTGAATGTATGACATTGTTCTACATTCTGTCCATCAACTGTGTTTTTTGCAATTTTCACCCCGAGTGGGCTGGGTATGCTCAGACGTGAGCCCCAGGCTCTCCACACCACTGGAGTCAAGCTATCCAGGCTGAATGAAGGCTGATAGCCAGAAACCGGTCCTTGGATGCTTGATTCCGGTCTGAGAAAGACATGGCTTGGTAGTTCGGACTGGACTGTTCCCATGAGGCACAGGGTCAGAGCTGATTTGCATATAGCCAGTGTCTAACCCAGGGTGGTGTGGAGTGCAAAAAAATGATGGATTTAGGCCCAGATCCTTGTACTGGGGTGAATGTATGACATTGTTCTACATTCTGTCCATCAACTGTGTTTTTTGCAATTTTCACCCCGAGTGGGCTGGGTATGCTCAGACGTGAGCCCCAGGCTCTCCACACCACTGGAGTCAAGCTATCCAGGCTGAATGAAGGCTGATAGCCAGAAACCTGTCCTTGGATGCTTGATTCCGGTCTGAGAAAGACATGGCTTGGTAGTTCGGACTGGACTGTTCCCATGAGGCACAGGGTCAGAGCTGATTTGCATATAGCCAGTGTCTAACCCAGGGTGGGGTGGAGTGCAAAAAAATGATGGATTTAGGCCCAGATCCTTGTACTGGGGTGAATGTATGACATTGTTCTACATTCTGTCCATCAACTGTGTTTTTTGCAATTTTCACCCCGAGTGGGCTGGGTATGCTCAGACGTGAGCCCCAGGCTCTCCACACCACTGGAGTCAAGCTATCCAGGCTGAATGAAGGCTGATAGCCAGAAACCGGTCCTTGGATGCTTGATTCCGGTCTGAGAAAGACATGGCTTGGTAGTTCGGACTGGACTGTTCCCATGAGGCACAGGGTCAGAGCTGATTTGCATATAGCCAGTGTCTAACCCAGGGTGGTGTGGAGTGCAAAAAAATGATGGATTTAGGCCCAGATCCTTGTACTGGGGTGAATGTATGACATTGTTCTACATTCTGTCCATCAACTGTGTTTTTTGCAATTTTCACCCCGAGTGGGCTGGGTATGCTCAGACGTGAGCCCCAGGCTCTCCACACCACTGGAGTCAAGCTATCCAGGCTGAATGAAGGCTGATAGCCAGAAACCGGTCCTTGGATGCTTGATTCCGGTCTGAGAAAGACATGTCTTGGTAGTTCGGACTGGACTGTTCCCATGAGGCACAGGGTCAGAGCTGATTTGCATATAGCCAGTGTCTAACCCAGGGTGGTGTGGAGTGCAAAAAAATAATGGATTTAGGCCCAGATCCTTGTACTGGGGTGAATGTATGACATTGTTCTACATTCTGTCCATCAACTGTGTTTTTTGCAATTTTCACCCCGAGTGGGCTGGGTATGCTCAGACGTGAGCCCCAGGCTCTCCACACCACTGGAGTCAAGCTATCCAGGCTGAATGAAGGCTGATAGCCAGAAACCGGTCCTTGGATGCTTGATTCCGGTCTGAGAAAGACATGGCTTGGTAGTTCGGACTGGACTGTTCCCATGAGGCACAGGGTCAGAGCTGATTTGCATATAGCCAGTGTCTAACCCAGGGTGGGGTGGAGTGCAAAAAAATGATGGATTTAGGCCCAGATCCTTGTACTGGGGTGAATGTATGACATTGTTCTACATTCTGTCCATCAACTGTGTGTGTTTTTTGCAATTTTCACCCCGAGTGGGCTGGGTATGCTCAGACGTGAGCCCCAGGCTCTCCACACCACTGGAGTCAAGCTATCCAGGCTGAATGAAGGCTGATAGCCAGAAACCGGTCCTTGGATGCTTGATTCCGGTCTGAGAAAGACATGGCTTGTAGTTCGGACTGGACTGTTCCCATGAGGCACAGGGTCAGAGCTGATTTGCATATAGCCAGTGTCTAACCCAGGGTGGTGTGGAGTGCAAAAAAATGATGGATTTAGGCCCAGATCCTTGTACTGGGGTGAATGTATGACATTGTTCTACATTCTGTCCATCAACTGTGTTTTTTGCAATTTTCACCCCGAGTGGGCTGGGTATGCTCAGACGTGAGCCCCAGGCTCTCCACACCACTGGAGTCAAGCTATCCAGGCTGAATGAAGGCTGATAGCCAGAAACCGGTCCTTGGATGCTTGATTCCGGTCTGAGAAAGACATGGCTTGGTAGTTCGGACTGGACTGTTCCCATGAGGCACAGGGTCAGAGCTGATTTGCATATAGCCAGTGTCTAACCCAGGGTGGTGTGGAGTGCAAAAAAATGATGGATTTAGGCCCAGATCCTTGTACTGGGGTGAATGTATGACATTGTTCTACATTCTGTCCATCAACTGTGTTTTTTGCAATTTTCACCCCGAGTGGGCTGGGTATGCTCAGACGTGAGCCCCAGGCTCTCCACACCACTGGAGTCAAGCTATCCAGGCTGAATGAAGGCTGATAGCCAGAAACCGGTCCTTGGATGCTTGATTCCGGTCTGAGAAAGACATGGCTTGGTAGTTCGGACTGGACTGTTCCCATGAGGCACAGGGTCAGAGCTGATTTGCATATAGCCCGTGTCTAACCCAGGGTGGTGTGGAGTGCAAAAAAATAATGGATTTAGGCCCAGATCCTTGTACTGGGGTGAATGTATGACATTGTTCTACATTCTGTCCATCAACTGGGTTTTTTGCAATTTTCACCCCGAGTGGGCTGGGTATGCTCAGACGTGAGCCCCAGGCTCTCCACACCACTGGAGTCAAGCTATCCAGGCTGAATGAAGGCTGATAGCCAGAAACCGGTCCTTGGATGCTTGATTCCGGTCTGAGAAAGACATGGCTTGGTAGTTCGGACTGGACCTTTCCCATGAGGCACAGGGTCAGAGCTGATTTGCATATAGCCAGTGTCTAACCCAGGGTGGTGTGGAGTGCAAAAAAATGATGGATTTAGGCCCAGATCCTTGTACTGGGGTGAATGTATGACATTGTTCTACATCATGCCCATCAACTGTGTTTTTTGCAATTTTCACCCCGAGTGGACTGGGTATGCTCAGACGTGAGCCCCAGGCTCTCCACACCACTGGAGTCAAGCTATCCAGGCTGAATGAAGGCTGATAGCCAGAAACCGGTCCTTGGATGCTTGATTCCGGTCTGAGAAAGACATGGCTTGGTAGTTCGGACTGGACTGTTCCCATGAGGCACAGGGTCAGAGCTGATTTGCATATAGCCAGTGTCTAACCCAGGGTGGTGTGGAGTGCAAAAAAATGATGGATTTAGGCCCAGATCCTTGTACTGGGGTGGATGTATGACATTGTTCTACATTCTGTCCATCAACTGTGTTTTTTGCAATTTTCACCCCGAGTGGGCTGGGTATGCTCAGACGTGAGCCCCAGGCTCTCCACACCACTGGAGTCAAGCTATCCAGGCTGAATGAAGGCTGATAGCCAGAAACCGGTCCTTGGATGCTTGATTCCGGTCTGAGAAAGACATGGCTTGGTAGTTCGGACTGGACCTTTCCCATGAGGCACAGGGTCAGAGCTGATTTGCATATAGCCAGTGTCTAACCCAGGGTGGTGTGGAGTGCAAAAAAATGATGGATTTAGGCCCAGATCCTTGTACTGGGGTGAATGTATGACATTGTTCTACATCATGCCCATCAACTGTGTTTTTTGCAATTTTCACCCCGAGTGGGCTGGGTATGCTCAGACGTGAGCCCCAGGCTCTCCACACCACTGGAGTCAAGCTATCCAGGCTGAATGAAGGCTGATAGCCAGAAACCGGTCCTTGGATGCTTGATTCCGGTCTGAGAAAGACATGGCTTGGTAGTTCGGACTGGACTGTTCCCATGAGGCACAGGGTCAGAGCTGATTTGCATATAGCCAGTGTCTAACCCAGGGTGGTGTGGAGTGCAAAAAAATGATGGATTTAGGCCCAGATCCTTGTACTGGGGTGGATGTATGACATTGTTCTACATTCTGTCCATCAACTGTGTTTTTTGCAATTTTCACCCCGAGTGGGCTGGGTATGCTCAGACGTGAGCCCCAGGCTCTCCACACCACTGGAGTCAAGCTATCCAGGCTGAATGAAGGCTGATAGCCAGAAATTGGTCCTTGGATGCTTGATTCCGGTCTGAGAAAGACATGGCTTGGTAGTTCGGACTGGACTGTTCCCATGAGGCACAGGGTCAGAGCTGATTTGCATATAGCCAGTGTCTAACCCAGGGTGGGGTGGAGTGCAAAAAAATGATGGATTTAGGCCCAGATCCTTGTACTGGGGTGAATGTATGACATTGTTCTACATTCTGTCCATCAACTGTGTTTTTTGCAATTTTCACCCCGAGTGGGCTGGGTATGCTCAGACGTGAGCCCCAGGCTCTCCACACCACTGGAGTCAAGCTATCCAGGCTGAATGAAGGCTGATAGCCAGAAACCTGTCCTTGGATGCTTGATTCCGGTCTGAGAAAGACATGGCTTGGTAGTTCGGACTGGACTGTTCCCATGAGGCACAGGGTCAGAGCTGATTTGCATATAGCCAGTGTCTAACCCAGGGTGGGGTGGAGTGCAAAAAAATGATGGATTTAGGCCCAGATCCTTGTACTGGGGTGAATGTATGACATTGTTCTACATTCTGTCCATCAACTGTGTTTTTTGCAATTTTCACCCCGAGTGTGCTGTGTGAGAAGTTGGCCTGATATGTAGTGTTTCCAATTCTGGAACCACTGGGTATCAGTCCAAACAAACCCCAAAGATGTCAGGTTGTAAGTCAACCTTGTTAGACAAGCTATCCTAGTGGTAGCATGGACTAAGCAGCCTTAAAGGCTTAACTTAAGAGGTCGTGTTAAGCGAGCTTGTTTTACCACATACAATCCTGTAATCAAATGAAAGGACACCACACAAGTATATATTATAAAAATATATGTATTTATTACTAAATTACTCCCCAGTACTCTTTATGAGGAAAGGGGCACAAGCGTTAAACCAAAAGCACTGTTAAACATATAAAGTTGGCACAATTATGGCTGAGGGCGGGGGGCCACTCAGACCATATATCAAAAAAGTGGTATAAGTAACACTTTACGAACAATGGTTAGGCCTAGGGCCTAGAGATTCGCTGGGAGCAGTCAGGACAAGCAATGAAGAAGTCGGGAGTAGCCCACAGGAGACGGATGCAGCACGGAAAGTGCAGCGCGCACCAATGCACTGTCAATGGTGCGTAAAAGTCAGTTAAAGTGAATAAAAAGATACTTCCGCTGAACCTAGGAACACAAAACTTTAGACACAGACCCTAGAGGTGTGTACCAGTGTAAAGACACCGGCGTTGCAAAGTTACCTCACCCACAGGCCGTGGGTGCACAGGGTCGAAGTGGCGTCGGGTTCTGTCACGCAGGTTCTGGGTGCTTGGAGCTGTTGCAGCTGCAGGCGCTGTGAAGCAGAAGTGTCCGGTGCGATCCAAGGGTGGATCGATGTAGAAAAGTACCTGAAAGCAGAGGGGACAGAGTCTGGGTCACTCAGCAGTGACCAGGGTGGAACCAGGACGGAACCAGGCAATGTCGGGCGCAATCAGGCGGTTGTCGATAGGCTTCTCTCCGCTGTCACGTGGGCTCTGGGGCATCTGCGACGTCCAGGAGCAGGTCACGATCTGTCCCACGTAGGCTCTCGCCGTCAGCACCGTCGGCTTGAAGATTGTAGCAAACAGCACTTGGCAAAAGCAATCCACGCGGAACCGGGAGATTGCTTATCACTCGAACCAGGAGGGTCAGAGTGGGTGCTCCTTTTCACAGGAGCTGGTGCAGATCTGGAGCAACCAGAAAAGCAAGTCGTATTTCGAAGTTCGTCGGCACAGGGGCCACAAGCCAGCTGGCAAGTGACCGGGCCAACGCGTCGAGCGCACACAAGCAGAAGGGCCCCACGCAGCACTCGTCGAGTGTGGAGGGGTGAGCTTTGGTGCAAGTGGAGCTCGGGGCTGGGGCTTCTCAAACCCCGGTGTACAGCTTCGAGGGTCACTCGTGGGCCGCACGGTCAGCGTCTCGTGGCCTTTTCAAGATGGCGTGCCCCACGCTTCCGGTCGCCTCCACGGGTCTCAGCTCTGCAGGGACTGTGGATCGGGCAGGTAGAAGGCAGGCAAGCTTGATCTCGTCGATCTCTGTCGCTCGAGTTCCGGCGGGAACTGCAACAAAGCAAGGGTCGAGGGCTGGATGGTGCCTGTTTGCACAGGGTGGTCACTCCTTGACCACAAGGGAGATTCTTCAGTCTTCTCACGTCGTGTAGAAAGTCGAAGGGTCCAGATTTCGTTTCTTATGTTTCTTCAGGATGATCTGAGGTCCGTTGGGACTGCTCCCCCTCTTATTCGAATCTAGGGGGTTGGACATCCTGCTAGGTCCCCTCCTATGGGTGGGACCCAGGAAGGGGGTGGTTACACCCCTCTCCTTTGATCCTGGCCGCGCTGGGACAGGGGCTGGGAGGCCCCAGAACCGGTTTGGCCGGATCCTGCAAGGGGCAGCCTTGTGCTCCCCAGGCAGTGTCTGGTTTCATTGAAACCTCCCTACTCCAATCCACTATCTCCTGTCTGGGGTGGTTTGACACCGCCCTGTGACAGGAAACTCTTTGTCCAGGCCTCCTCTGCCGGGTTTCGGTCAGCAGCAGGAGGTCAGACCCGTGTCTGTGGCAGGGGCATCCATTTTGTGGATCTGAGGCTCATTTTAAATCAACCGCGTTTCAGTAAAGTAACATGTCTTCTCCCTCTAGAAGGGTGGAATGCTATCCCCGTCGCCAGAACTGGCGAGGGGATAGTATTCCAATTCGTATGACACCTTACACGACATGTTTTGATAAAGCCAAACCAAAGTTGCTATATAACCGCGAGGATTATAATGCGCTTAAGAGTATATGGTATGGCATTATCCCGGATCAGCTTAGGGAGTTGTTCCCGACAGCTGCAGACAGGCTCGGCTCATGCCAGAGCACCATCTCACATAAAACCACGCACTCTGCCTCCAGGATTGATTAGGCCTTCCATAGGAGTGGCTTACAGGCTATATATGTGTCCAGATATAGGTTTAGATATAGGTATACTATATCTAAGCAAGGGGTGATTACACCCACTTGCCCCAGCTGAGTGATCAGCCAGTTGTGTCAATTTAAGAACCAACCAGGGGTGGCAAAAGCTATGCTTCAGCCCCTGGTAGGCCTTGGTGGCACCTATGCCCTGGGCACCTATAGTGCATGGTACAGGGGCTGACAAGGAGTCCATTTCCAATTGTGGTATGTACCTATAGCACATGTATTACAAATTTAGAGAGAGAACAGCAGGCTGGGGGTCTGATTAGCAGGCCCACAGCCTCAGTAAGTCGAAAACCAGTGAAGCAAAAAGCAAAAATTGGGGTGACCATAGGATAGCAGACCCTACTCTCCTACATAACCCCCCCCCAAACGCAGGGACATTAAACTTAACCTTGACCAGATAAGTCTTCATGTTCTAAGTGGAAGTACCGGGAGAGACCATCTGCATTACCATGGTCAGTCCCTGGGCGGTGCTCCACTGTAAAGTCCATCCCCTGTAGGGAAATGGACCACCTGAGCAGTTTGGGATTTTCACCCTTCATCTGATTTAGCCACAAGAGGGGCTTATGGTCTGTCTGAATTAGGAAGTGAGTACCAAACAAGTATGGCCTCAGCTTCTTCAGGGCCCAAACCACAGCAAAGGCCTCCCTCTCAATAGCTGACCAACGTTTCTCCCTGGGGGTCAGCCTTCTGCTAATAAAAGCAATGGGCTGGTCTTGACCATCTTGATTAAGTTGTGAAAGCACAGCTCCCACCCCCAACTCAGAAGCATCTGTCTGTACAATGAACTGTTTGGAGTAGTCAGGACTCTTCAGGATAGGTGCAGAGCACATGGCCTTCTTCAGGTCATCAAATGCCTTTTGACAGCTAACTGTCCACTGAACCTTTTTGGGCATCTTCTTGGATGTCAAGTCATTCAATGGTGTCACAATGGACCCATAGTTCTTTACAAATTTTCTGTAATACCCAGTCAGGCCCAAGAAGGCTCTGACTTGTGTCTGGGTAGTTGGAGGAGTCCAGTCCTGTATGGTCTGGATCTTGCTCTCCAGTGGTTGAACTTGACCCCCACCTACTAGGTGGCCCAAGTACACAACCTTGCTCTGCCCTATCTGGCACTTAGTAGCCTTGATAGTCAGGCCTGCCTTTTGCAGGGCCTCCAGAACCTTCTTCAGGTGGATCAGGTGATCCTCCCAGGTGGAGCTAAAGACAGCAATATCATCTAGATATGCTGCACAAAAGTCATCCAGCCCAGCAAGGACTTGGTTCACCAACCTTTGGAAAGTGGCAGGGGCATTCTTCAAACCAAAGGGCATTACCACAAACTGATAATGCCCACTAGGGGTAGAGAATGCTGTTTTGGCTTTTGACTCTTCAGCTAGTCTGATTTGCCAGTAGCCAGCTGTCAAATCAAATGTGCTCAGAAACTTGGCAGAAGCCAATTTATCAATGAGCTCATCTGCTCTTGGAATGGGATGAGCATCTGTCCTAGTGACAGCATTGAGACCTCTGTAGTCCACACAAAACCTCATTTCTCTCTTCCCATCTTTGGTATGAGGTTTTGGCACAAGGACCACTGGGCTAGCCCATGGGCTCTCTGATGGCTCAATCACTCCAAGCTCCAACATCTTTTGCACCTCAGCCTTTATACAATCCCTGACATGGTCAGGTTGCCTGTAGATTTTATTCTTCACAGGCAGATTGTCACCAGTATCCACCTCATGGGTGCACCAGCTAGTCTGACTGGGTGTGAGTGAAAACAAGTGTCTGTGGGCCTGCAACACCTGTCTGCAGTCCACCTGTTGCTGCTCAGTGAGGCTGCCTGCCAAGGCTACTCCATCAACTGAACCATCATCAGGGTTCTGGGAAAGCAGGTCTGGGAGAGGGTCACTCTCTTCCTCCTGTTCCCCATCTGTGGCCATGAGGAGACTCATGTCCTCCCTGTCAACAAATGCTTTCAAACGATTGACATGGAGCACCCTGTGGGGGCTCCTAGGGGTGCCAAAGTCAACCAAGTAGGTGACTTCTCCCTTCTTTTCAATGATAGGGTAGGGTCCAGTCCATTGGTCCTGGAGAGCTGCTGGCCCCACTGGGTCCAACACCCACACCTTCTGCCCTGGCTGGTACTCAACCAGAACAGCCTTTTGGTCATGCCAGGCTTTCTGTAATTCCTGACTTGCCTCAAGGTTTTTGGATGCTCTCTCCATGTATTCAGCCATCCTGGAGCGGAGACCAAGTACATAGTCCACAATGTCTAGTTTAGGCTTTTTGAGAGGTAACTCCCATCCTTCCTTCACCAAACTCAATGGACCTCTTACAGGGTGGCCAAACAAAAGTTCAAAAGGGCTGTAGCCAACCCCCTTCTGTGGGACCTCTCTGTAAGCAAAGAGCAAGCAGGGTAAAAGGATGTCCCATTTCCGCCTAAGCTTCTCTGGTAAACCTTTTATCATTCCCTTTAGGGTCTTGTTGAACCTTTCCACAAGCCCATTGCACTGTGGATGGTAGGGTGTGGTAAACTTATAGTTTACTCCACACTCTTTCCACATTGCTTTTAAGTATCCAGACATGAAGTTGGTACCTCTGTCTGAAAGAACCTCCTTTGGAAAGCCCACTCTTGAGAAAACTGCAATGAGGGCTTTTGCCACCACAGGAGCTGTGGTGGTCCTCAGGGGAATTGCTTCTGGGTACCTGGTGGCATGATCCACTACCACCAGTATAAATCTGTGCCCAGATGCTGTTTGAGGATCCATGGGACCCACAATGTCTATTCCAACTCTTTCAAAGGGTACCCCCACCACAGGTAGTGGTATCAGGGGGGCCTTTGTTGTGCCACCTGACTTACCACTGGCTTGGCAAGTGACACAGGAGCGACAAAACTCCTTGACATTTTCTGACATGTGAGGCCAGTGAAAGTGTGGAACAAGCCTGTCCCAAGTCTTGTTCTGGCCTAAGTGTCCTGCAAGGGGAATATCATGGGCCAAGGTAAGAAGGAAGCCCCTAAACTTCAAAGGTATAACCAACCTCCTGGTGGTGCCAGGCTTGGGGTCTCTAGCCTCTGAATAAAGGAGTCCTTCATCCCAATACACCTTATGGGTACCTTGAGCATTCCCTGCAGCCTCAGCAGCAGCTTGCTGTCTGAGGGGTTCAAGTGAAGGGCAATCTAATTGGGCCTGCCCCAGGTCTGCCCTTGAGGGTCCCCCTGTCCCCAGAAACTCAACCTGATCAGGTTCAAGCTCCTCAGAGACAGTCTCCTCTTGGACTGCAGAATCAGTTTCCTGTGAAACCTGATCCTCAACCTGGGGCAAGTGGGAAGGCACAGCCTTAACCCTCTTGCTCCTTCTCTTGGGTTGTGGTTGGTCTATTGTTTCAAGATCCACCACTGGTTCAGGAAGGCACTTCTTAGCCTGAGACCTTGTCACTGCAAGGACATGAGCTGAAATCCCTAGCATTTCTGCATGAGTCCTGTACTCCACTTCTGACCAAACTGAGCTTTCAAGATCATTGCCTAACAGACAGTCTACTGGGAGGTCTGCACTCACAACAACTTTCTTTAGGCCATCTACCCCTCCCCAGGAGAAGTTCACAACAGCCACACTATGGGAAGTAGTGGAGTTGCTTGCATTGGTCACTAGGTAACTTTCACCTAGTACAATTTGTCCAGGGTCCACAAAGCCAGGTGCCACCATTGTGACACTGGCACAAGTGTCCCTGTAGGCCTGAGCCAGTTTCTCATTAATTAAGGGAGTCTGCCTATATTTGCCCAGGTTACTGGGGCTTACTGCAGTGGGCAAAGATATGTCCACATCATATAGGAGAACTGCCTGTGTGGGGATTCTGACTAGGCCAGATTCCACCTCAGTACCCAGGGTCAACCCTACTAAACCCTTTGGCTGTGTACCACCACTGCTGACTGTACTAGGGGGTGCAGTTGCTTTAGGAGCTGCAGTGGTGGGGACTGGATTTTTCTTAGTGCATTCACTGCCCCAGTGTGAAACTGATTTGCAGGTATTACACCAAGGTTTCTTTGGGCCATCATTCTTCTTTTTCTTGTTTCCATTTTGGGAACCCCCCTCCTTATTGCTAGTTTGGGGGCCTGAAGACTTCTGGTCCTTTTCTTTATCTTTCTGATTCCCACCCTTCTGGTCTGTTTTCTTCTGGTCACCTTGGTTCTGGTTTTTCTGCTTAATCCTTGTTCTGACCCATTTGTCTGCCTTCTTTCCCAATTCTTGGGGAGGGGTCAAATCAGAGTCAACAAGGTATTGATGCAACAGCTGGTTCTGACAGTTATTAAGGATCTGTTCTCTCATCATAAGATTGTACAATCCTGTATAGTCTGAAACTTTACTTCCCTGCAGCCAACCCTCCAGAGCCTTAGTGGCACAATCTACAAAATCAGTCCAGTCCTGAGTCTGTGCTTTTTGGGTGTCTCTGAACAACAACCTGTATTGCTCAGTGGTTAGGCCAAACCCTTCAATAAGAGCACTCTTCAGAACAGAGTAGTTTTTGGCATCCTCAGGTCTAACAGTGAGGAGCCTGTCCCTCCCTTTCTCAGAAAAGGAGTACCATAAAATTGCTGCCCACTGATCCTCAGGGACCTGCTGTACCATGCAGGCCCTCTCAAGAGCAGTCATCCATTTGTGGATATCATCCCCTTCCTTGTAGGGGGGCACAATTTTTGTCAGGTTTCTATTGTCATAGGCCCTGTCTTTTTCTTTAGGAACTTTGCTGCCACCAGTGGCATCTAAGCCACACAATTTTTTCTCTCTTGCTAAAGCAAGTTTAGCTTGAGCCAAGGCTACCTCTTCCCTTTCTATTTGGAGTTGGACAGCCCTCATCCTGGCCCTATGCTCTATTCTCTGGGAGGAAGTCATTCCTCTTTGAGATTCTCTTGAGGCACTAGAAAGGTGAGAGTCCCTTGACAGAGATCTCTCCCTTCTATTACCTGGGAGAATTTGGTTATGAGATCTGGAGTGGTGCTGGCCCCCTCCATTCCCATGTAGGTCCAAGTTGGCCTGGTTAAGCCTGGCAACCTGTACCTGGTTTCCCACCTGATCCTGATCTTCAGGCTCATCTACATCAGAGCCTTCCTCTGGGTCTTCCTCTTCCTCCTCTACTCCTTCTTGAAGATCCTCATTCTCAGGGGAGTTTATCCCTTCCTCTGTTTCTAAGGGAGTCTGAATCGCCTTGTCTAGGTCATCCTTTTCTAGGAGAGCTATTAGGGAAGGAATGGTAGGGCCTCTGCCCTTTTTTAGCCCCCTGGCTGTGCACAAGGCACTCAGGTCTTTGTGGCTAAGATTGTCATATCTGGATGTTGTCCCTATAGGATCAACTATTACAGGAGCAGAGCCTGAGGCTCTTTCTGTATCAGACATGACTGCTAGTGAGGTGTAAGTGGTGCACTTACCTACACTAAGTGGTTTCCTACTGTACCTTGCTAGTGAGTTGTAGTCAGGGTGTGCTAATCCCTTTAATCTACAACTACTAAGTTCAGTAGAACTTAATATGCTAAGCTTTTGATTTATATGTACCTAGAGGTACTTGATGTGATCTTTCAATTTGATAAAGATTGCAATGGTAAAACAAACAGCAAGCTCAAATCCGCACCGCTGCACACCAATGTGAGAAGTTGGCCTGATATGTAGTGTTTCCAATTCTGGAACCACTGGGTATCAGTCCAAACAAACCCCAAAGATGTCAGGTTGTAAGTCAACCTTGTTAGACAAGCTATCCTAGTGGTAGCATGGACTAAGCAGCCTTAAAGGCTTAACTTAAGAGGTCGTGTTAAGCGAGCTTGTTTTACCACATACAATCCTGTAATCAAATGAAAGGACACCACACAAGTATATATTATAAAAATATATGTATTTATTACTAAATTACTCCCCAGTACTCTTTATGAGGAAAGGGGCACAAGCGTTAAACCAAAAGCACTGTTAAACATATAAAGTTGGCACAATTATGGCTGAGGGCGGGGGGCCACTCAGACCATATATCAAAAAAGTGGTATAAGTAACACTTTACGAACAATGGTTAGGCCTAGGGCCTAGAGATTCGCTGGGAGCAGTCAGGACAAGCAATGAAGAAGTCGGGAGTAGCCCACAGGAGACGGATGCAGCACGGAAAGTGCAGCGCGCACCAATGCACTGTCAATGGTGCGTAAAAGTCAGTTAAAGTGAATAAAAAGATACTTCCGCTGAACCTAGGAACACAAAACTTTAGACACAGACCCTAGAGGTGTGTACCAGTGTAAAGACACCGGCGTTGCAAAGTTACCTCACCCACAGGCCGTGGGTGCACAGGGTCGAAGTGGCGTCGGGTTCTGTCACGCAGGTTCTGGGTGCTTGGAGCTGTTGCAGCTGCAGGCGCTGTGAAGCAGAAGTGTCCGGTGCGATCCAAGGGTGGATCGATGTAGAAAAGTACCTGAAAGCAGAGGGGACAGAGTCTGGGTCACTCAGCAGTGACCAGGGTGGAACCAGGACGGAACCAGGCAATGTCGGGCGCAATCAGGCGGTTGTCGATAGGCTTCTCTCCGCTGTCACGTGGGCTCTGGGGCATCTGCGACGTCCAGGAGCAGGTCACGATCTGTCCCACGTAGGCTCTCGCCGTCAGCACCGTCGGCTTGAAGATTGTAGCAAACAGCACTTGGCAAAAGCAATCCACGCGGAACCGGGAGATTGCTTATCACTCGAACCAGGAGGGTCAGAGTGGGTGCTCCTTTTCACAGGAGCTGGTGCAGATCTGGAGCAACCAGAAAAGCAAGTCGTATTTCGAAGTTCGTCGGCACAGGGGCCACAAGCCAGCTGGCAAGTGACCGGGCCAACGCGTCGAGCGCACACAAGCAGAAGGGTCCCACGCAGCACTCGTCGAGTGTGGAGGGGTGAGCTTTGGCGCAAGTGGAGCTCGGGGCTGGGGCTTCTCAAACCCCGGTGTACAGCTTCGAGGGTCACTCGTGGGCCGCACGGTCAGCGTCTCGTGGCCTTTTCAAGATGGCGTGCCCCACGCTTCCGGTCGCCTCCACGGGTCTCAGCTCTGCAGGGACTGTGGATCGGGCAGGTAGAAGGCAGGCAAGCTTGATCTCGTCGATCTCTGTCGCTCGAGTTCCGGCGGGAACTGCAACAAAGCAAGGGTCGAGGGCTGGATGGTGCCTGTTTGCACAGGGTGGTCACTCCTTGACCACAAGGGAGATTCTTCAGTCTTCTCACGTCGTGTAGAAAGTCGAAGGGTCCAGATTTCGTTTCTTATGTTTCTTCAGGATGATCTGAGGTCCGTTGGGACTGCTCCCCCTCTTATTCGAATCTAGGGGGTTGGACATCCTGCTAGGTCCCCTCCTATGGGTGGGACCCAGGAAGGGGGTGGTTACACCCCTCTCCTTTGATCCTGGCCGCGCTGGGACAGGGGCTGGGAGGCCCCAGAACCGGTTTGGCCGGATCCTGCAAGGGGCAGCCTTGTGCTCCCCAGGCAGTGTCTGGTTTCATTGAAACCTCCCTACTCCAATCCACTATCTCCTGTCTGGGGTGGTTTGACACCGCCCTGTGACAGGAAACTCTTTGTCCAGGCCTCCTCTGCCGGGTTTCGGTCAGCAGCAGGAGGTCAGACCCGTGTCTGTGGCAGGGGCATCCATTTTGTGGATCTGAGGCTCATTTTAAATCAACCGCGTTTCAGTAAAGTAACATGTCTTCTCCCTCTAGAAGGGTGGAATGCTATCCCCGTCGCCAGAACTGGCGAGGGGATAGTATTCCAATTCGTATGACACCTTACACGACATGTTTTGATAAAGCCAAACCAAAGTTGCTATATAACCGCGAGGATTATAATGCGCTTAAGAGTATATGGTATGGCATTATCCCGGATCAGCTTAGGGAGTTGTTCCCGACAGCTGCAGACAGGCTCGGCTCATGCCAGAGCACCATCTCACATAAAACCACGCACTCTGCCTCCAGGATTGATGAGGCCTTCCATAGGAGTGGCTTACAGGCTATATATGTGTCCAGATATAGGTTTAGATATAGGTATACTATATCTAAGCAAGGGGTGATTACACCCACTTGCCCCAGCTGAGTGATCAGCCAGTTGTGTCAATTTAAGAACCAACCAGGGGTGGCAAAAGCTATGCTTCAGCCCCTGGTAGGCCTTGGTGGCACCTATGCCCTGGGCACCTATAGTGCATGGTACAGGGGCTGACAAGGAGTCCATTTCCAATTGTGGTATGTACCTATAGCACATGTATTACAAATTTAGAGAGAGAACAGCAGGCTGGGGGTCTGATTAGCAGGCCCACAGCCTCAGTAAGTCGAAAACCAGTGAAGCAAAAAGCAAAAATTGGGGTGACCATAGGATAGCAGACCCTACTCTCCTACATGCTGGGTATGCTCAGACGTGAGCCCCAGGCTCTCCACACCCCTGGAGTCAAGCTATCCAGGCTGAATGAAGGCTGATAGCCAGAAACCGGTCCTTGGATGCTTGATTCCGGTCTGAGAAAGACATGGCTTGGTAGTTCGGACTGGACTGTTCCCATGAGGCACAGGGTCAGAGCTGATTTGCATATAGCCAGTGTCTAACCCAGGGTGGTGTGGAGTGCAAAAAAATGATGGATTTAGGCCCAGATCCTTGTACTGGGGTGAATGTATGACATTGTTCTACATTCTGTCCATCAACTGTGTTTTTTGCAATTTTCACCCCGAGTGGGCTGGGTATGCTCAGACGTGAGCCCCAGGCTCTCCACACCACTGGAGTCAAGCTATCCAGGCTGAATGAAGGCTGATAGCCAGAAACCGGTCCTTGGATGCTTGATTCCGGTCTGAGAAAGACATGGCTTGGTAGTTCGGACTGGACTGTTCCCATGAGGCACAGGGTCAGAGCTGATTTGCATATAGCCAGTGTCTAACCCAGGGTGGTGTGGAGTGCAAAAAAATGATGGATTTAGGCCCAGATCCTTGTACTGGGGTGGATGTATGACATTGTTCTACATTCTGTCCATCAACTGTGTTTTTTGCAATTTTCACCCCGAGTGGGCTGGGTATGCTCAGACGTGAGCCCCAGGCTCTCCACACCACTGGAGTCAAGCTATCCAGGCTGAATGAAGGCTGATAGCCAGAAACCGGTCCTTGGATGCTTGATTCCGGTCTGAGAAAGACATGGCTTGGTAGTTCGGACTGGACCTTTCCCATGAGGCACAGGGTCAGAGCTGATTTGCATATAGCCAGTGTCTAACCCAGGGTGGTGTGGAGTGCAAAAAAATGATGGATTTAGGCCCAGATCCTTGTACTGGGGTGAATGTATGACATTGTTCTACATCATGCCCATCAACTGTGTTTTTTGCAATTTTCACCCCGAGTGGGCTGGGTATGCTCAGACGTGAGCCCCAGGCTCTCCACACCACTGGAGTCAAGCTATCCAGGCTGAATGAAGGCTGATAGCCAGAAACCGGTCCTTGGATGCTTGATTCCGGTCTGAGAAAGACATGGCTTGGTAGTTCGGACTGGACTGTTCCCATGAGGCACAGGGTCAGAGCTGATTTGCATATAGCCAGTGTCTAACCCAGGGTGGTGTGGAGTGCAAAAAAATGATGGATTTAGGCCCAGATCCTTGTACTGGGGTGGATGTATGACATTGTTCTACATTCTGTCCATCAACTGTGTTTTTTGCAATTTTCACCCCGAGTGGGCTGGGTATGCTCAGACGTGAGCCCCAGGCTCTCCACACCACTGGAGTCAAGCTATCCAGGCTGAATGAAGGCTGATAGCCAGAAATTGGTCCTTGGATGCTTGATTCCGGTCTGAGAAAGACATGGCTTGGTAGTTCGGACTGGACTGTTCCCATGAGGCACAGGGTCAGAGCTGATTTGCATATAGCCAGTGTCTAACCCAGGGTGGGGTGGAGTGCAAAAAAATGATGGATTTAGGCCCAGATCCTTGTACTGGGGTGAATGTATGACATTGTTCTACATCATGCCCATCAACTGTGTTTTTTGCAATTTTCACCCCGAGTGGGCTGGGTATGCTCAGACGTGAGCCCCAGGCTCTCCACACCACTGGAGTCAAGCTATCCAGGCTGAATGAAGGCTGATAGCCAGAAACCGGTCCTTGGATGCTTGATTCCGGTCTGAGAAAGACATGGCTTGGTAGTTCGGACTGGACTGTTCCCATGAGGCACAGGGTCAGAGCTGATTTGCATATAGCCAGTGTCTAACCCAGGGTGGTGTGGAGTGCAAAAAAATGATGGATTTAGGCCCAGATCCTTGTACTGGGGTGGATGTATGACATTGTTCTACATTCTGTCCATCAACTGTGTTTTTTGCAATTTTCACCCCGAGTGGGCTGGGTATGCTCAGACGTGAGCCCCAGGCTCTCCACACCACTGGAGTCAAGCTATCCAGGCTGAATGAAGGCTGATAGCCAGAAATTGGTCCTTGGATGCTTGATTCCGGTCTGAGAAAGACATGGCTTGGTAGTTCGGACTGGACTGTTCCCATGAGGCACAGGGTCAGAGCTGATTTGCATATAGCCAGTGTCTAACCCAGGGTGGGGTGGAGTGCAAAAAAATGATGGATTTAGGCCCAGATCCTTGTACTGGGGTGAATGTATGACATTGTTCTACATTCTGTCCATCAACTGTGTTTTTTGCAATTTTCACCCCGAGTGGGCTGGGTATGCTCAGACGTGAGCCCCAGGCTCTCCACACCACTGGAGTCAAGCTATCCAGGCTGAATGAAGGCTGATAGCCAGAAACCTGTCCTTGGATGCTTGATTCCGGTCTGAGAAAGACATGGCTTGGTAGTTCGGACTGGACTGTTCCCATGAGGCACAGGGTCAGAGCTGATTTGCATATAGCCAGTGTCTAACCCAGGGTGGGGTGGAGTGCAAAAAAATGATGGATTTAGGCCCAGATCCTTGTACTGGGGTGAATGTATGACATTGTTCTACATTCTGTCCATCAACTGTGTTTTTTGCAATTTTCACCCCGAGTGTGCTGGGTATGCTCAGACGTGAGCCCCAGGCTCTCCACACCCCTGGAGTCAAGCTATCCAGGCTGAATGAAGGCTGATAGCCAGAAACCGGTCCTTGGATGCTTGATTCCGGTCTGAGAAAGACATGGCTTGGTAGTTCGGACTGGACTGTTCCCATGAGGCACAGGGTCAGAGCTGATTTGCATATAGCCAGTGTCTAACCCAGGGTGGTGTGGAGTGCAAAAAAATGATGGATTTAGGCCCAGATCCTTGTACTGGGGTGAATGTATGACATTGTTCTACATTCTGTCCATCAACTGTGTTTTTTGCAATTTTCACCCCGAGTGGGCTGGGTATGCTCAGACGTGAGCCCCAGGCTCTCCACACCACTGGAGTCAAGCTATCCAGGCTGAATGAAGGCTGATAGCCAGAAACCGGTCCTTGGATGCTTGATTCCGGTCTGAGAAAGACATGGCTTGGTAGTTCGGACTGGACTGTTCCCATGAGGCACAGGGTCAGAGCTGATTTGCATATAGCCAGTGTCTAACCCAGGGTGGGGTGGAGTGCAAAAAAATGATGGATTTAGGCCCAGATCCTTGTACTGGGGTGAATGTATGACATTGTTCTACATTCTGTCCATCAACTGTGTTTTTTGCAATTTTCACCCCGAGTGGGCTGGGTATGCTCAGACGTAAGCCCCAGGCTCTCCACACCACTGGAGTCAAGCTATCCAGGCTGAATGAAGGCTGATAGCTAGAAACCGGTCCTTGGATGCTTGATTCCGGTCTGAGAAAGACATGGCTTGTAGTTCGGACTGGACTGTTCCCATGAGGCACAGGGTCAGAGCTGATTTGCATATAGCCAGTGTCTAACCCAGGGTGGTGTGGAGTGCAAAAAATGATGGATTTAGGCCCAGATCCTTGTACTGGGGTGAATGTATGACATTGTTCTACATTCTGTCCATCAACTGTGTTTTTTGCAATTTTCACCCCGAGTGGGCTGGGTATGCTCAGACGTGAGCCCCAGGCTCTCCACACCACTGGAGTCAAGCTATCCAGGCTGAATGAAGACTGATAGCCAGAAACCAGTCCTTGGATGCTTGATTCCGGTCTGAGAAAGACATGGCTTGGTAGTTCGGACTGGACTGTTCCCATGAGGCACAGGGTCAGAGCTGATTTGCATATAGCCAGTGTCTAACCCAGGGTGGTGTGGAGTGCAAAAAAATGATGGATTTAGGCCCAGATCCTTGTACTGGGGTGAATGTATGACATTGTTCTACATTCTGTCCATCAACTGTGTTTTTTGCAATTTTCACCCCGAGTGGGCTGGGTATGCTCAGACGTGAGCCCCAGGCTCTCCACACCACTGGAGTCAAGCTATCCAGGCTGAATGAAGGCTGATAGCCAGAAACCGGTCCTTGGATGCTTGATTCCGGTCTGAGAAAGACATGGCTTGGTAGTTCGGACTGGACTGTTCCCATGAGGCACAGGGTCAGAGCTGATTTGCATATAGCCAGTGTCTAACCTAGGGTGGTGTGGAGTGCAAAAAAATGATGGATTTAGGCCCAGATCCTTGTACTGGGGTGAATGTATGACATTGTTCTACATTCTGTCCATCAACTGTGTTTTTTTGCAATTTTCACCCCGAGTGGGCTGGGTATGCTCAGACGTGAGCCCCAGGCTCTCCACACCACTGGAGTCAAGCTATCCAGGCTGAATGAAGGCTGATAGCCAGAAACCGGTCCTTGGATGCTTGATTCCGGTCTGAGAAAGACATGGCTTGGTAGTTCGGACTGGACTGTTCCCATGAGGCACAGGGTCAGAGCTGATTTGCATATAGCCAGTGTCTAACCCAGGGTGGTGTGGAGTGCAAAAAAATGATGGATTTAGGCCCAGATCCTTGTACTGGGGTGAATGTATGACATTGTTCTACATTCTGTCCATCAACTGTGTTTTTTGCAATTTTCACCCCGAGTGGGCTGGGTATGCTCAGACGTGAGCCCCAGGCTCTCCACACCACTGGAGTCAAGCTATCCAGGCTGAATGAAGGCTGATAGCCAGAAACCGGTCCTTGGATGCTTGATTCCGGTCTGAGAAAGACATGGCTTGGTAGTTCGGACTGGACTGTTCCCATGAGGCACAGGGTCAGAGCTGATTTGCATATAGCCAGTGTCTAACCCAGGGTGGTGTGGAGTGCAAAAAAATGATGGATTTAGGCCCAGATCCTTGTACTGGGGTGAATGTATGACATTGTTCTACATTCTGTCCATCAACTGTGTTTTTTGCAATTTTCACCCCGAGTGGGCTGGGTATGCTCAGACGTGAGCCCCAGGCTCTCCACACCACTGGAGTCAAGCTATCCAGGCTGAATGAAGGCTGATAGCCAGAAACCGGTCCTTGGATGCTTGATTCCGGTCTGAGAAAGACATGGCTTGGTAGTTCGGACTGGACTGTTCCCATGAGGCACAGGGTCAGAGTTGATTTGCATATAGCCAGTGTCTAACCCAGGGTGGTGTGGAGTGCAAAAAAATGATGGATTTAGGCCCAGATCCTTGTACTGGGGTGAATGTATGACATTGTTCTACATTCTGTCCATCAACTGTGTTTTTTGCAATTTTCACCCCGAGTGGGCTGGGTATGCTCAGACGTGAGCCCCAGGCTCTCCACACCACTGGAGTCAAGCTATCCAGGCTGAATGAAGGCTGATAACCAGAAACCGGTCCTTGGATGCTTGATTCCGGTCTGAGAAAGACATGGCTTGGTAGTTCGGACTGGACTGTTCCCATGAGGCACAGGGTCAGAGCTGATTTGCATATAGCCAGTGTCTAACCCAGGGTGGTGTGGAGTGCAAAAAAATGATGGATTTAGGCCCAGATCCTTGTACTGGGGTGAATGTATGACATTGTTCTACATTCTGTCCATCAACTGTGTTTTTTGCAATTTTCACCCCGAGTGGGCTGGGTATGCTCAGACGTGAGCCCCAGGCTCTCCACACCACTGGAGTCAAGCTATCCAGGCTGAATGAAGGCTGATAGCCAGAAACCGGTCCTTGGATGCTTGATTCCGGTCTGAGAAAGACATGGCTTGGTAGTTCGGACTGGACTGTTCCCATGAGGCACAGGGTCAGAGCTGATTTGCATATAGCCAGTGTCTAACCCAGGGTGGGGTGGAGTGCAAAAAAATGATGGATTTAGGCCCAGATCCTTGTACTGGGGTGAATGTATGACATTGTTCTACATTCTGTCCATCAACTGTGTTTTTTGCAATTTTCACCCTGAGTGTGCTGGGTATGCTCAGATGTAAGCCCCAGGCTCTCCACACCACTGGAGTCAAGCTATCCAGGCTGAATGAATACTGATAGTCAGAAACCAGTCCTTGGATGCTTGATTCCGGTCTGAGAAAGACATGGCTTGTAGTTCGGACTGGACTGTTCCCATGAGGCACAGGGTCAGAGCTGATTTGCATATAGCCAGTGTCTAACCCAGGGTGGTGTGGAGTGCAAAAAAATGATGGATTTAGGCCCAGATCCTTGTACTGGGGTGAATGTATGACATTGTTCTACATTCTGTCCATCAACTGTGTTTTTTGCAATTTTCACCCCGAGTGGGCTGGGTATGCTCAGACGTGAGCCCCAGGCTCTCCACACCACTGGAGTCAAGCTATCCAGGCTGAATGAAGGCTGATAGCCAGAAACCGGTCCTTGGATGCTTGATTCCGGTCTGAGAAAGACATGGCTTGGTAGTTCGGACTGGACTGTTCCCATGAGGCACAGGGTCAGAGCTGATTTGCATATAGCCAGTGTCTAACCCAGGGTGGGGTGGAGTGCAAAAAAATGATGGATTTAGGCCCAGATCCTTGTACTGGGGTGAATGTATGACATTGTTCTACATTCTGTCCATCAACTGTGTTTTTTGCAATTTTCACCCCGAGTGGGCTGGGTATGCTCAGACGTGAGCCCCAGGCTCTCCACACCACTGGAGTCAAGCTATCCAGGCTGAATGAAGGCTGATAGCCAGAAACCGGTCCTTGGATGCTTGATTCCGGTCTGAGAAAGACATGGCTTGGTAGTTCGGACTGGACTGTTCCCATGAGGCACAGGGTCAGAGCTGATTTGCATATAGCCAGTGTCTAACCCAGGGTGGTGTGGAGTGCAAAAAAATGATGGATTTAGGCCCAGATCCTTGTACTGGGGTGAATGTATGACATTGTTCTACATTCTGTCCATCAACTGTGTTTTTTGCAATTTTCACCCCGAGTGGGCTGGGTATGCTCAG
This sequence comes from Lissotriton vulgaris, assembly GCF_964263255.1. NCBI lineage: Eukaryota > Metazoa > Chordata > Amphibia > Caudata > Salamandridae > Lissotriton > Lissotriton vulgaris. The sequence goes on from NC_141690.1 coordinate 76,465,490, forward strand.
ACGTGAGCCCCAGGCTCTCCACACCACTGGAGTCAAGCTATCCAGGCTGAATGAAGGCTGATAGCCAGAAACCGGTCCTTGGATGCTTGATTCCGGTCTGAGAAAGACATGGCTTGGTAGTTCGGACTGGACTGTTCCCATGAGGCACAGGGTCAGAGCTGATTTGCATATAGCCAGTGTCTAACCCAGGGTGGTGTGGAGTGCAAAAAAATGATGGATTTAGGCCCAGATCCTTGTACTGGGGTGAATGTATGACATTGTTCTACATTCTGTCCATCAACTGTGTTTTTTGCAATTTTCACCCCGAGTGGGCTGGGTATGCTCAGACGTGAGCCCCAGGCTCTCCACACCACTGGAGTCAAGCTATCCAGGCTGAATGAAGGCTGATAGCCAGAAACCGGTCCTTGGATGCTTGATTCCGGTCTGAGAAAGACATGGCTTGGTAGTTCGGACTGGACTGTTCCCATGAGGCACAGGGTCAGAGCTGATTTGCATATAGCCAGTGTCTAACCCAGGGTGGTGTGGAGTGCAAAAAAATGATGGATTTAGGCCCAGATCCTTGTACTGGGGTGAATGTATGACATTGTTCTACATTCTGTCCATCAACTGTGTTTTTTGCAATTTTCACCCCGAGTGGGCTGGGTATGCTCAGACGTGAGCCCCAGGCTCTCCACACCACTGGAGTCAAGCTATCCAGGCTGAATGAAGGCTGATAGCCAGAAACCGGTCCTTGGATGCTTGATTCCGGTCTGAGAAAGACATGGCTTGGTAGTTCGGACTGGACTGTTCCCATGAGGCACAGGGTCAGAGTTGATTTGCATATAGCCAGTGTCTAACCCAGGGTGGTGTGGAGTGCAAAAAAATGATGGATTTAGGCCCAGATCCTTGTACTGGGGTGAATGTATGACATTGTTCTACATTCTGTCCATCAACTGTCTTTTTTGCAATTTTCACCCCGAGTGGGCTGGGTATGCTCAGACGTGAGCCCCAGGCTCTCCACACCACTGGAGTCAAGCTATCCAGGCTGAATGAAGGCTGATAGCCAGAAACCGGTCCTTGGATGCTTGATTCCGGTCTGAGAAAGACATGGCTTGGTAGTTCGGACTGGACTGTTCCCATGAGGCACAGGGTCAGAGCTGATTTGCATATAGCCAGTGTCTAACCCAGGGTGGTGTGGAGTGCAAAAAAATGATGGATTTAGGCCCAGATCCTTGTACTGGGGTGAATGTATGACATTGTTCTACATTCTGTCCATCAACTGTGTTTTTTGCAATTTTCACCCCGAGTGGGCTGGGTATGCTCAGACGTGAGCCCCAGGCTCTCCACACCACTGGAGTCAAGCTATCCAGGCTGAATGAAGGCTGATAGCCAGAAACCGGTCCTTGGATGCTTGATTCCGGTCTGAGAAAGACATGGCTTGGTAGTTCGGACTGGACTGTTCCCATGAGGCACAGGGTCAGAGCTGATTTGCATATAGCCAGTGTCTAACCCAGGGTGGGGTGGAGTGCAAAAAAATGATGGATTTAGGCCCAGATCCTTGTACTGGGGTGAATGTATGACATTGTTCTACATTCTGTCCATCAACTGTGTTTTTTGCAATTTTCACCCCGAGTGTGCTGGGTATGCTCAGATGTGAGCCCCAGGCTCTCCACACCACTGGAGTCAAGCTATCCAGGCTGAATGAAGGCTGATAGTCAGAAACCGGTCCTTGGATGCTTGATTCCGGTCTGAGAAAGACATGGCTTGTAGTTCGGACTGGACTGTTCCCATGAGGCACAGGGTCAGAGCTGATTTGCATATAGCCAGTGTCTAACCCAGGGTGGTGTGGAGTGCAAAAAAATGATGGATTTAGGCCCAGATCCTTGTACTGGGGTGAATGTATGACATTGTTCTACATTCTGTCCATCAACTGTGTTTTTTGCAATTTTCACCCGAGTGGGCTGGGTATGCTCAGACGTGAGCCCCAGGCTCTCCACACCACTGGAGTCAAGCTATCCAGGCTGAATGAAGGCTGATAGCCAGAAACCGGTCCTTGGATGCTTGATTCCGGTCTGAGAAAGACATGGCTTGGTAGTTCGGACTGGACTGTTCCCATGAGGCACAGGGTCAGAGCTGATTTGCATATAGCCAGTGTCTAACCCAGGGTGGTGTGGAGTGCAAAAAAATGATGGATTTAGGCCCAGATCCTTGTACTGGGGTGAATGTATGACATTGTTCTACATTCTGTCCATCAACTGTGTTTTTTGCAATTTTCACCCCGAGTGGGCTGGGTATGCTCAGACGTGAGCCCCAGGCTCTCCACACCACTGGAGTCAAGCTATCCAGGCTGAATGAAGGCTGATAGCCAGAAACCTGTCCTTGGATGCTTGATTCCGGTCTGAGAAAGACATGGCTTGGTAGTTCGGACTGGACTGTTCCCATGAGGCACAGGGTCAGAGCTGATTTGCATATAGCCAGTGTCTAACCCAGGGTGGGGTGGAGTGCAAAAAAATGATGGATTTAGGCCCAGATCCTTGTACTGGGGTGAATGTATGACATTGTTCTACATTCTGTCCATCAACTGTGTTTTTTGCAATTTTCACCCCGAGTGGGCTGGGTATGCTCAGACGTGAGCCCCAGGCTCTCCACACCACTGGAGTCAAGCTATCCAGGCTGAATGAAGGCTGATAGCCAGAAACCGGTCCTTGGATGCTTGATTCCGGTCTGAGAAAGACATGGCTTGGTAGTTCGGACTGGACTGTTCCCATGAGGCACAGGGTCAGAGCTGATTTGCATATAGCCAGTGTCTAACCCAGGGTGGTGTGGAGTGCAAAAAAATGATGGATTTAGGCCCAGATCCTTGTACTGGGGTGAATGTATGACATTGTTCTACATTCTGTCCATCAACTGTGTTTTTTGCAATTTTCACCCCGAGTGGGCTGGGTATGCTCAGACGTGAGCCCCAGGCTCTCCACACCACTGGAGTCAAGCTATCCAGGCTGAATGAAGGCTGATAGCCAGAAACCGGTCCTTGGATGCTTGATTCCGGTCTGAGAAAGACATGGCTTGGTAGTTCGGACTGGACTGTTCCCATGAGGCACAGGGTCAGAGCTGATTTGCATATAGCCAGTGTCTAACCCAGGGTGGGGTGGAGTGCAAAAAAATGATGGATTTAGGCCCAGATCCTTGTACTGGGGTGAATGTATGACATTGTTCTACATTCTGTCCATCAACTGTGTTTTTTGCAATTTTCACCCCGAGTGGGCTGGGTATGCTCAGACGTAAGCCCCAGGCTCTCCACACCACTGGAGTCAAGCTATCCAGGCTGAATGAAGGCTGATAGCTAGAAACCGGTCCTTGGATGCTTGATTCCGGTCTGAGAAAGACATGGCTTGTAGTTCGGACTGGACTGTTCCCATGAGGCACAGGGTCAGAGCTGATTTGCATATAGCCAGTGTCTAACCCAGGGTGGTGTGGAGTGCAAAAAAATGATGGATTTAGGCCCAGATCCTTGTACTGGGGTGAATGTATGACATTCTTCTACATTCTGTCCATCAACTGTGTTTTTTGCAATTTTCACCCCGAGTGGGCTGGGTATGCTCAGACGTGAGCCCCAGGCTCTCCACACCACTGGAGTCAAGCTATCCAGGCTGAATGAAGGCTGATAGCCAGAAACCGGTCCTTGGATGCTTGATTCCGGTCTGAGAAAGACATGTCTTGGTAGTTCAGACTGGACTGTTCCCATGAGGCACAGGGTCAGAGCTGATTTGCATATAGCCAGTGTCTAACCCAGGGTGGTGTGGAGTGCAAAAAAATAATGGATTTAGGCCCAGATCCTTGTACTGGGGTGAATGTATGACATTGTTCTACATTCTGTCCATCAACTGTGTTTTTTGCAATTTTCACCCCGAGTGGGCTGGGTATGCTCAGACGTGAGCCCCAGGCTCTCCACACCACTGGAGTCAAGCTATCCAGGCTGAATGAAGGCTGATAGCCAGAAACCGGTCCTTGGATGCTTGATTCCGGTCTGAGAAAGACATGGCTTGGTAGTTCGGACTGGACTGTTCCCATGAGGCACAGGGTCAGAGCTGATTTGCATATAGCCAGTGTCTAACCCAGGGTGGTGTGGAGTGCAAAAAAATGATGGATTTAGGCCCAGATCCTTGTACTGGGGTGAATGTATGACATTGTTCTACATTCTGTCCATCAACTGTGTTTTTTGCAATTTTCACCCCGAGTGGGCTGGGTATGCTCAGACGTGAGCCCCAGGCTCTCCACACCACTGGAGTCAAGCTATCCAGGCTGAATGAAGGCTGATAGCCAGAAACCGGTCCTTGGATGCTTGATTCCGGTCTGAGAAAGACATGGCTTGGTAGTTCGGACTGGACTGTTCCCATGAGGCACAGGGTCAGAGCTGATTTGCATATAGCCAGTGTCTAACCCAGGGTGGTGTGGAGTGCAAAAAAATGATGGATTTAGGCCCAGATCCTTGTACTGGGGTGAATGTATGACATTGTTCTACATTCTGTCCATCAACTGTGTTTTTTGCAATTTTCACCCCGAGTGGGCTGGGTATGCTCAGACGTGAGCCCCAGGCTCTCCACACCACTGGAGTCAAGCTATCCAGGCTGAATGAAGGCTGATAGCCAGAAACCGGTCCTTGGATGCTTGATTCCGGTCTGAGAAAGACATGGCTTGGTAGTTCGGACTGGACTGTTCCCATGAGGCACAGGGTCAGAGCTGATTTGCATATAGCCAGTGTCTAACCCAGGGTGGTGTGGAGTGCAAAAAAATGATGGATTTAGGCCCAGATCCTTGTACTGGGGTGAATGTATGACATTGTTCTACATTCTGTCCATCAACTGTGTTTTTTGCAATTTTCACCCCGAGTGGGCTGGGTATGCTCAGACGTGAGCCCCAGGCTCTCCACACCACTGGAGTCAAGCTATCCAGGCTGAATGAAGGCTGATAGCCAGAAACCGGTCCTTGGATGCTTGATTCCGGTCTGAGAAAGACATGTCTTGGTAGTTCGGACTGGACTGTTCCCATGAGGCACAGGGTCAGAGCTGATTTGCATATAGCCAGTGTCTAACCCAGGGTGGTGTGGAGTGCAAAAAAATAATGGATTTAGGCCCAGATCCTTGTACTGGGGTGAATGTATGACATTGTTCTACATTCTGTCCATCAACTGGGTTTTTTGCAATTTTCACCCCGAGTGGGCTGGGTATGCTCAGACGTGAGCCCCAGGCTCTCCACACCACTGGAGTCAAGCTATCCAGGCTGAATGAAGGCTGATAGCCAGAAACCGGTCCTTGGATGCTTGATTCCGGTCTGAGAAAGACATGGCTTGGTAGTTCGGACTGGACCTTTCCCATGAGGCACAGGGTCAGAGCTGATTTGCATATAGCCAGTGTCTAACCCAGGGTGGTGTGGAGTGCAAAAAAATGATGGATTTAGGCCCAGATCCTTGTACTGGGGTGAATGTATGACATTGTTCTACATCATGCCCATCAACTGTGTTTTTTGCAATTTTCACCCCGAGTGGGCTGGGTATGCTCAGACGTGAGCCCCAGGCTCTCCACACCACTGGAGTCAAGCTATCCAGGCTGAATGAAGGCTGATAGCCAGAAACCGGTCCTTGGATGCTTGATTCCGGTCTGAGAAAGACATGGCTTGGTAGTTCGGACTGGACTGTTCCCATGAGGCACAGGGTCAGAGCTGATTTGCATATAGCCAGTGTCTAACCCAGGGTGGTGTGGAGTGCAAAAAAATGATGGATTTAGGCCCAGATCCTTGTACTGGGGTGGATGTATGACATTGTTCTACATTCTGTCCATCAACTGTGTTTTTTGCAATTTTCACCCCGAGTGGGCTGGGTATGCTCAGACGTGAGCCCCAGGCTCTCCACACCACTGGAGTCAAGCTATCCAGGCTGAATGAAGGCTGATAGCCAGAAACCGGTCCTTGGATGCTTGATTCCGGTCTGAGAAAGACATGGCTTGGTAGTTCGGACTGGACTGTTCCCATGAGGCACAGGGTCAGAGCTGATTTGCATATAGCCAGTGTCTAACCCAGGGTGGGGTGGAGTGCAAAAAAATGATGGATTTAGGCCCAGATCCTTGTACTGGGGTGAATGTATGACATTGTTCTACATTCTGTCCATCAACTGTGTTTTTTGCAATTTTCACCCCGAGTGGGCTGGGTATGCTCAGACGTGAGCCCCAGGCTCTCCACACCACTGGAGTCAAGCTATCCAGGCTGAATGAAGGCTGATAGCCAGAAACCTGTCCTTGGATGCTTGATTCCGGTCTGAGAAAGACATGGCTTGGTAGTTCGGACTGGACTGTTCCCATGAGGCACAGGGTCAGAGCTGATTTGCATATAGCCAGTGTCTAACCCAGGGTGGGGTGGAGTGCAAAAAAATGATGGATTTAGGCCCAGATCCTTGTACTGGGGTGAATGTATGACATTGTTCTACATTCTGTCCATCAACTGTGTTTTTTGCAATTTTCACCCCGAGTGTGCTGGGTATGCTCAGACGTGAGCCCCAGGCTCTCCACACCCCTGGAGTCAAGCTATCCAGGCTGAATGAAGGCTGATAGCCAGAAACCGGTCCTTGGATGCTTGATTCCGGTCTGAGAAAGACATGGCTTGGTAGTTCGGACTGGACTGTTCCCATGAGGCACAGGGTCAGAGCTGATTTGCATATAGCCAGTGTCTAACCCAGGGTGGTGTGGAGTGCAAAAAAATGATGGATTTAGGCCCAGATCCTTGTACTGGGGTGAATGTATGACATTGTTCTACATTCTGTCCATCAACTGTGTTTTTTGCAATTTTCACCCCGAGTGGGCTGGGTATGCTCAGACGTGAGCCCCAGGCTCTCCACACCACTGGAGTCAAGCTATCCAGGCTGAATGAAGGCTGATAGCCAGAAACCGGTCCTTGGATGCTTGATTCCGGTCTGAGAAAGACATGGCTTGGTAGTTCGGACTGGACTGTTCCCATGAGGCACAGGGTCAGAGCTGATTTGCATATAGCCAGTGTCTAACCCAGGGTGGGGTGGAGTGCAAAAAAATGATGGATTTAGGCCCAGATCCTTGTACTGGGGTGAATGTATGACATTGTTCTACATTCTGTCCATCAACTGTGTTTTTTGCAATTTTCACCCCGAGTGGGCTGGGTATGCTCAGACGTAAGCCCCAGGCTCTCCACACCACTGGAGTCAAGCTATCCAGGCTGAATGAAGGCTGATAGCTAGAAACCGGTCCTTGGATGCTTGATTCCGGTCTGAGAAAGACATGGCTTGTAGTTCGGACTGGACTGTTCCCATGAGGCACAGGGTCAGAGCTGATTTGCATATAGCCAGTGTCTAACCCAGGGTGGTGTGGAGTGCAAAAAATGATGGATTTAGGCCCAGATCCTTGTACTGGGGTGAATGTATGACATTGTTCTACATTCTGTCCATCAACTGTGTTTTTTGCAATTTTCACCCCGAGTGGGCTGGGTATGCTCAGACGTGAGCCCCAGGCTCTCCACACCACTGGAGTCAAGCTATCCAGGCTGAATGAAGACTGATAGCCAGAAACCGGTCCTTGGATGCTTGATTCCGGTCTGAGAAAGACATGGCTTGGTAGTTCGGACTGGACTGTTCCCATGAGGCACAGGGTCAGAGCTGATTTGCATATAGCCAGTGTCTAACCCAGGGTGGTGTGGAGTGCAAAAAAATGATGGATTTAGGCCCAGATCCTTGTACTGGGGTGAATGTATGACATTGTTCTACATTCTGTCCATCAACTGTGTTTTTTGCAATTTTCACCCCGAGTGGGCTGGGTATGCTCAGACGTGAGCCCCAGGCTCTCCACACCACTGGAGTCAAGCTATCCAGGCTGAATGAAGGCTGATAGCCAGAAACCGGTCCTTGGATGCTTGATTCCGGTCTGAGAAAGACATGGCTTGGTAGTTCGGACTGGACTGTTCCCATGAGGCACAGGGTCAGAGCTGATTTGCATATAGCCAGTGTCTAACCCAGGGTGGTGTGGAGTGCAAAAAAATGATGGATTTAGGCCCAGATCCTTGTACTGGGGTGAATGTATGACATTGTTCTACATTCTGTCCATCAACTGTGTTTTTTTGCAATTTTCACCCCGAGTGGGCTGGGTATGCTCAGACGTGAGCCCCAGGCTCTCCACACCACTGGAGTCAAGCTATCCAGGCTGAATGAAGGCTGATAGCCAGAAACCGGTCCTTGGATGCTTGATTCCGGTCTGAGAAAGACATGGCTTGGTAGTTCGGACTGGACTGTTCCCATGAGGCACAGGGTCAGAGCTGATTTGCATATAGCCAGTGTCTAACCCAGGGTGGTGTGGAGTGCAAAAAAATGATGGATTTAGGCCCAGATCCTTGTACTGGGGTGAATGTATGACATTGTTCTACATTCTGTCCATCAACTGTGTTTTTTGCAATTTTCACCCCGAGTGGGCTGGGTATGCTCAGACGTGAGCCCCAGGCTCTCCACACCACTGGAGTCAAGCTATCCAGGCTGAATGAAGGCTGATAGCCAGAAACCGGTCCTTGGATGCTTGATTCCGGTCTGAGAAAGACATGGCTTGGTAGTTCGGACTGGACTGTTCCCATGAGGCACAGGGTCAGAGCTGATTTGCATATAGCCAGTGTCTAACCCAGGGTGGTGTGGAGTGCAAAAAAATGATGGATTTAGGCCCAGATCCTTGTACTGGGGTGAATGTATGACATTGTTCTACATTCTGTCCATCAACTGTGTTTTTTGCAATTTTCACCCCGAGTGGGCTGGGTATGCTCAGACGTGAGCCCCAGGCTCTCCACACCACTGGAGTCAAGCTATCCAGGCTGAATGAAGGCTGATAGCCAGAAACCGGTCCTTGGATGCTTGATTCCGGTCTGAGAAAGACATGGCTTGGTAGTTCGGACTGGACTGTTCCCATGAGGCACAGGGTCAGAGTTGATTTGCATATAGCCAGTGTCTAACCCAGGGTGGTGTGGAGTGCAAAAAAATGATGGATTTAGGCCCAGATCCTTGTACTGGGGTGAATGTATGACATTGTTCTACATTCTGTCCATCAACTGTGTTTTTTGCAATTTTCACCCCGAGTGGGCTGGGTATGCTCAGACGTGAGCCCCAGGCTCTCCACACCACTGGAGTCAAGCTATCCAGGCTGAATGAAGGCTGATAGCCAGAAACCGGTCCTTGGATGCTTGATTCCGGTCTGAGAAAGACATGGCTTGGTAGTTCGGACTGGACTGTTCCCATGAGGCACAGGGTCAGAGCTGATTTGCATATAGCCAGTGTCTAACCCAGGGTGGTGTGGAGTGCAAAAAAATGATGGATTTAGGCCCAGATCCTTGTACTGGGGTGAATGTATGACATTGTTCTACATTCTGTCCATCAACTGTGTTTTTTGCAATTTTCACCCCGAGTGGGCTGGGTATGCTCAGACGTGAGCCCCAGGCTCTCCACACCACTGGAGTCAAGCTATCCAGGCTGAATGAAGGCTGATAGCCAGAAACCGGTCCTTGGATGCTTGATTCCGGTCTGAGAAAGACATGGCTTGGTAGTTCGGACTGGACTGTTCCCATGAGGCACAGGGTCAGAGCTGATTTGCATATAGCCAGTGTCTAACCCAGGGTGGGGTGGAGTGCAAAAAAATGATGGATTTAGGCCCAGATCCTTGTACTGGGGTGAATGTATGACATTGTTCTACATTCTGTCCATCAACTGTGTTTTTTGCAATTTTCACCCTGAGTGTGCTGGGTATGCTCAGATGTGAGCCCCAGGCTCTCCACACCACTGGAGTCAAGCTATCCAGGCTGAATGAAGACTGATAGTCAGAAACCGGTCCTTGGATGCTTGATTCCGGTCTGAGAAAGACATGGCTTGTAGTTCGGACTGGACTGTTCCCATGAGGCACAGGGTCAGAGCTGATTTGCATATAGCCAGTGTCTAACCCAGGGTGGTGTGGAGTGCAAAAAAATGATGGATTTAGGCCCAGATCCTTGTACTGGGGTGAATGTATGACATTGTTCTACATTCTGTCCATCAACTGTGTTTTTTGCAATTTTCACCCCGAGTGGGCTGGGTATGCTCAGACGTGAGCCCCAGGCTCTCCACACCACTGGAGTCAAGCTATCCAGGCTGAATGAAGGCTGATAGCCAGAAACCGGTCCTTGGATGCTTGATTCCGGTCTGAGAAAGACATGGCTTGGTAGTTCGGACTGGACTGTTCCCATGAGGCACAGGGTCAGAGCTGATTTGCATATAGCCAGTGTCTAACCCAGGGTGGGGTGGAGTGCAAAAAAATGATGGATTTAGGCCCAGATCCTTGTACTGGGGTGAATGTATGACATTGTTCTACATTCTGTCCATCAACTGTGTTTTTTGCAATTTTCACCCCGAGTGTGCTGGGTATGCTCAGATGTGAGCCCCAGGCTCTCCACACCACTGGAGTCAAGCTATCCAGGCTGAATGAAGGCTGATAGTCAGAAACCGGTCCTTGGATGCTTGATTCCGGTCTGAGAAAGACATGGCTTGTAGTTCGGACTGGACTGTTCCCATGAGGCACAGGGTCAGAGCTGATTTGCATATAGCCAGTGTCTAACCCAGGGTGGTGTGGAGTGCAAAAAAATGATGGATTTAGGCCCAGATCCTTGTACTGGGGTGAATGTATGACATTGTTCTACATTCTGTCCATCAACTGTGTTTTTTGCAATTTTCACCCGAGTGGGCTGGGTATGCTCAGACGTGAGCCCCAGGCTCTCCACACCACTGGAGTCAAGCTATCCAGGCTGAATGAAGGCTGATAGCCAGAAACCGGTCCTTGGATGCTTGATTCCGGTCTGAGAAAGACATGGCTTGGTAGTTCGGACTGGACTGTTCCCATGAGGCACAGGGTCAGAGCTGATTTGCATATAGCCAGTGTCTAACCCAGGGTGGTGTGGAGTGCAAAAAAATGATGGATTTAGGCCCAGATCCTTGTACTGGGGTGAATGTATGACATTGTTCTACATTCTGTCCATCAACTGTGTTTTTTGCATTTTTCACCCCGAGTGGGCTGGGTATGCTCAGACGTGAGCCCCAGGCTCTCCACACCACTGGAGTCAAGCTATCCAGGCTGAATGAAGGCTGATAGCCAGAAACCTGTCCTTGGATGCTTGATTCCGGTCTGAGAAAGACATGGCTTGGTAGTTCGGACTGGACTGTTCCCATGAGGCACAGGGTCAGAGCTGATTTGCATATAGCCAGTGTCTAACCCAGGGTGGGGTGGAGTGCAAAAAAATGATGGATTTAGGCCCAGATCCTTGTACTGGGGTGAATGTATGACATTGTTCTACATTCTGTCCATCAACTGTGTTTTTTGCAATTTTCACCCCGAGTGGGCTGGGTATGCTCAGACGTGAGCCCCAGGCTCTCCACACCACTGGAGTCAAGCTATCCAGGCTGAATGAAGGCTGATAGCCAGAAACCGGTCCTTGGATGCTTGATTCCGGTCTGAGAAAGACATGGCTTGGTAGTTCGGACTGGACTGTTCCCATGAGGCACAGGGTCAGAGCTGATTTGCATATAGCCAGTGTCTAACCCAGGGTGGTGTGGAGTGCAAAAAAATGATGGATTTAGGCCCAGATCCTTGTACTGGGGTGAATGTATGACATTGTTCTACATTCTGTCCATCAACTGTGTTTTTTGCAATTTTCACCCCGAGTGGGCTGGGTATGCTCAGACGTGAGCCCCAGGCTCTCCACACCACTGGAGTCAAGCTATCCAGGCTGAATGAAGGCTGATAGCCAGAAACCGGTCCTTGGATGCTTGATTCCGGTCTGAGAAAGACATGGCTTGGTAGTTCGGACTGGACTGTTCCCATGAGGCACAGGGTCAGAGCTGATTTGCATATAGCCAGTGTCTAACCCAGGGTGGGGTGGAGTGCAAAAAAATGATGGATTTAGGCCCAGATCCTTGTACTGGGGTGAATGTATGACATTGTTCTACATTCTGTCCATCAACTGTGTTTTTTGCAATTTTCACCCCGAGTGGGCTGGGTATGCTCAGACGTAAGCCCCAGGCTCTCCACACCACTGGAGTCAAGCTATCCAGGCTGAATGAAGGCTGATAGCTAGAAACCGGTCCTTGGATGCTTGATTCCGGTCTGAGAAAGACATGGCTTGTAGTTCGGACTGGACTGTTCCCATGAGGCACAGGGTCAGAGCTGATTTGCATATAGCCAGTGTCTAACCCAGGGTGGTGTGGAGTGCAAAAAAATGATGGATTTAGGCCCAGATCCTTGTACTGGGGTGAATGTATGACATTCTTCTACATTCTGTCCATCAACTGTGTTTTTTGCAATTTTCACCCCGAGTGGGCTGGGTATGCTCAGACGTGAGCCCCAGGCTCTCCACACCACTGGAGTCAAGCTATCCAGGCTGAATGAAGGCTGATAGCCAGAAACCGGTCCTTGGATGCTTGATTCCGGTCTGAGAAAGACATGTCTTGGTAGTTCAGACTGGACTGTTCCCATGAGGCACAGGGTCAGAGCTGATTTGCATATAGCCAGTGTCTAACCCAGGGTGGTGTGGAGTGCAAAAAAATAATGGATTTAGGCCCAGATCCTTGTACTGGGGTGAATGTATGACATTGTTCTACATTCTGTCCATCAACTGTGTTTTTTGCAATTTTCACCCCGAGTGGGCTGGGTATGCTCAGACGTGAGCCCCAGGCTCTCCACACCACTGGAGTCAAGCTATCCAGGCTGAATGAAGGCTGATAGCCAGAAACCGGTCCTTGGATGCTTGATTCCGGTCTGAGAAAGACATGGCTTGGTAGTTCGGACTGGACTGTTCCCATGAGGCACAGGGTCAGAGCTGATTTGCATATAGCCAGTGTCTAACCCAGGGTGGGGTGGAGTGCAAAAAAATGATGGATTTAGGCCCAGATCCTTGTACTGGGGTGAATGTATGACATTGTTCTACATTCTGTCCATCAACTGTGTGTGTTTTTTGCAATTTTCACCCCGAGTGGGCTGGGTATGCTCAGACGTGAGCCCCAGGCTCTCCACACCACTGGAGTCAAGCTATCCAGGCTGAATGAAGGCTGATAGCCAGAAACCGGTCCTTGGATGCTTGATTCCGGTCTGAGAAAGACATGGCTTGTAGTTCGGACTGGACTGTTCCCATGAGGCACAGGGTCAGAGCTGATTTGCATATAGCCAGTGTCTAACCCAGGGTGGTGTGGAGTGCAAAAAAATGATGGATTTAGGCCCAGATCCTTGTACTGGGGTGAATGTATGACATTGTTCTACATTCTGTCCATCAACTGTGTTTTTTGCAATTTTCACCCCGAGTGGGCTGGGTATGCTCAGACGTGAGCCCCAGGCTCTCCACACCACTGGAGTCAAGCTATCCAGGCTGAATGAAGGCTGATAGCCAGAAACCGGTCCTTGGATGCTTGATTCCGGTCTGAGAAAGACATGGCTTGGTAGTTCGGACTGGACTGTTCCCATGAGGCACAGGGTCAGAGCTGATTTGCATATAGCCAGTGTCTAACCCAGGGTGGTGTGGAGTGCAAAAAAATGATGGATTTAGGCCCAGATCCTTGTACTGGGGTGAATGTATGACATTGTTCTACATTCTGTCCATCAACTGTGTTTTTTGCAATTTTCACCCCGAGTGGGCTGGGTATGCTCAGACGTGAGCCCCAGGCTCTCCACACCACTGGAGTCAAGCTATCCAGGCTGAATGAAGGCTGATAGCCAGAAACCGGTCCTTGGATGCTTGATTCCGGTCTGAGAAAGACATGGCTTGGTAGTTCGGACTGGACTGTTCCCATGAGGCACAGGGTCAGAGCTGATTTGCATATAGCCAGTGTCTAACCCAGGGTGGTGTGGAGTGCAAAAAAATGATGGATTTAGGCCCAGATCCTTGTACTGGGGTGAATGTATGACATTGTTCTACATTCTGTCCATCAACTGTGTTTTTTGCAATTTTCACCCCGAGTGGGCTGGGTATGCTCAGACGTGAGCCCCAGGCTCTCCACACCACTGGAGTCAAGCTATCCAGGCTGAATGAAGGCTGATAGCCAGAAACCGGTCCTTGGATGCTTGATTCCGGTCTGAGAAAGACATGTCTTGGTAGTTCGGACTGGACTGTTCCCATGAGGCACAGGGTCAGAGCTGATTTGCATATAGCCAGTGTCTAACCCAGGGTGGTGTGGAGTGCAAAAAAATAATGGATTTAGGCCCAGATCCTTGTACTGGGGTGAATGTATGACATTGTTCTACATTCTGTCCATCAACTGGGTTTTTTGCAATTTTCACCCCGAGTGGGCTGGGTATGCTCAGACGTGAGCCCCAGGCTCTCCACACCACTGGAGTCAAGCTATCCAGGCTGAATGAAGGCTGATAGCCAGAAACCGGTCCTTGGATGCTTGATTCCGGTCTGAGAAAGACATGGCTTGGTAGTTCGGACTGGACCTTTCCCATGAGGCACAGGGTCAGAGCTGATTTGCATATAGCCAGTGTCTAACCCAGGGTGGTGTGGAGTGCAAAAAAATGATGGATTTAGGCCCAGATCCTTGTACTGGGGTGAATGTATGACATTGTTCTACATCATGCCCATCAACTGTGTTTTTTGCAATTTTCACCCCGAGTGGGCTGGGTATGCTCAGACGTGAGCCCCAGGCTCTCCACACCACTGGAGTCAAGCTATCCAGGCTGAATGAAGGCTGATAGCCAGAAACCGGTCCTTGGATGCTTGATTCCGGTCTGAGAAAGACATGGCTTGGTAGTTCGGACTGGACTGTTCCCATGAGGCACAGGGTCAGAGCTGATTTGCATATAGCCAGTGTCTAACCCAGGGTGGTGTGGAGTGCAAAAAAATGATGGATTTAGGCCCAGATCCTTGTACTGGGGTGGATGTATGACATTGTTCTACATTCTGTCCATCAACTGTGTTTTTTGCAATTTTCACCCCGAGTGGGCTGGGTATGCTCAGACGTGAGCCCCAGGCTCTCCACACCACTGGAGTCAAGCTATCCAGGCTGAATGAAGGCTGATAGCCAGAAACCGGTCCTTGGATGCTTGATTCCGGTCTGAGAAAGACATGGCTTGGTAGTTCGGACTGGACTGTTCCCATGAGGCACAGGGTCAGAGCTGATTTGCATATAGCCAGTGTCTAACCCAGGGTGGGGTGGAGTGCAAAAAAATGATGGATTTAGGCCCAGATCCTTGTACTGGGGTGAATGTATGACATTGTTCTACATTCTGTCCATCAACTGTGTTTTTTGCAATTTTCACCCCGAGTGGGCTGGGTATGCTCAGACGTGAGCCCCAGGCTCTCCACACCACTGGAGTCAAGCTATCCAGGCTGAATGAAGGCTGATAGCCAGAAACCTGTCCTTGGATGCTTGATTCCGGTCTGAGAAAGACATGGCTTGGTAGTTCGGACTGGACTGTTCCCATGAGGCACAGGGTCAGAGCTGATTTGCATATAGCCAGTGTCTAACCCAGGGTGGGGTGGAGTGCAAAAAAATGATGGATTTAGGCCCAGATCCTTGTACTGGGGTGAATGTATGACATTGTTCTACATTCTGTCCATCAACTGTGTTTTTTGCAATTTTCACCCCGAGTGTGCTGGGTATGCTCAGACGTGAGCCCCAGGCTCTCCACACCCCTGGAGTCAAGCTATCCAGGCTGAATGAAGGCTGATAGCCAGAAACCGGTCCTTGGATGCTTGATTCCGGTCTGAGAAAGACATGGCTTGGTAGTTCGGACTGGACTGTTCCCATGAGGCACAGGGTCAGAGCTGATTTGCATATAGCCAGTGTCTAACCCAGGGTGGTGTGGAGTGCAAAAAAATGATGGATTTAGGCCCAGATCCTTGTACTGGGGTGAATGTATGACATTGTTCTACATTCTGTCCATCAACTGTGTTTTTTGCAATTTTCACCCCGAGTGGGCTGGGTATGCTCAGACGTGAGCCCCAGGCTCTCCACACCACTGGAGTCAAGCTATCCAGGCTGAATGAAGGCTGATAGCCAGAAACCGGTCCTTGGATGCTTGATTCCGGTCTGAGAAAGACATGGCTTGGTAGTTCGGACTGGACTGTTCCCATGAGGCACAGGGTCAGAGCTGATTTGCATATAGCCAGTGTCTAACCCAGGGTGGGGTGGAGTGCAAAAAAATGATGGATTTAGGCCCAGATCCTTGTACTGGGGTGAATGTATGACATTGTTCTACATTCTGTCCATCAACTGTGTTTTTTGCAATTTTCACCCCGAGTGGGCTGGGTATGCTCAGACGTAAGCCCCAGGCTCTCCACACCACTGGAGTCAAGCTATCCAGGCTGAATGAAGGCTGATAGCTAGAAACCGGTCCTTGGATGCTTGATTCCGGTCTGAGAAAGACATGGCTTGTAGTTCGGACTGGACTGTTCCCATGAGGCACAGGGTCAGAGCTGATTTGCATATAGCCAGTGTCTAACCCAGGGTGGTGTGGAGTGCAAAAAATGATGGATTTAGGCCCAGATCCTTGTACTGGGGTGAATGTATGACATTGTTCTACATTCTGTCCATCAACTGTGTTTTTTGCAATTTTCACCCCGAGTGGGCTGGGTATGCTCAGACGTGAGCCCCAGGCTCTCCACACCACTGGAGTCAAGCTATCCAGGCTGAATGAAGACTGATAGCCAGAAACCGGTCCTTGGATGCTTGATTCCGGTCTGAGAAAGACATGGCTTGGTAGTTCGGACTGGACTGTTCCCATGAGGCACAGGGTCAGAGCTGATTTGCATATAGCCAGTGTCTAACCCAGGGTGGTGTGGAGTGCAAAAAAATGATGGATTTAGGCCCAGATCCTTGTACTGGGGTGAATGTATGACATTGTTCTACATTCTGTCCATCAACTGTGTTTTTTGCAATTTTCACCCCGAGTGGGCTGGGTATGCTCAGACGTGAGCCCCAGGCTCTCCACACCACTGGAGTCAAGCTATCCAGGCTGAATGAAGGCTGATAGCCAGAAACCGGTCCTTGGATGCTTGATTCCGGTCTGAGAAAGACATGGCTTGGTAGTTCGGACTGGACTGTTCCCATGAGGCACAGGGTCAGAGCTGATTTGCATATAGCCAGTGTCTAACCCAGGGTGGTGTGGAGTGCAAAAAAATGATGGATTTAGGCCCAGATCCTTGTACTGGGGTGAATGTATGACATTGTTCTACATTCTGTCCATCAACTGTGTTTTTTTGCAATTTTCACCCCGAGTGGGCTGGGTATGCTCAGACGTGAGCCCCAGGCTCTCCACACCACTGGAGTCAAGCTATCCAGGCTGAATGAAGGCTGATAGCCAGAAACCGGTCCTTGGATGCTTGATTCCGGTCTGAGAAAGACATGGCTTGGTAGTTCGGACTGGACTGTTCCCATGAGGCACAGGGTCAGAGCTGATTTGCATATAGCCAGTGTCTAACCCAGGGTGGTGTGGAGTGCAAAAAAATGATGGATTTAGGCCCAGATCCTTGTACTGGGGTGAATGTATGACATTGTTCTACATTCTGTCCATCAACTGTGTTTTTTGCAATTTTCACCCCGAGTGGGCTGGGTATGCTCAGACGTGAGCCCCAGGCTCTCCACACCACTGGAGTCAAGCTATCCAGGCTGAATGAAGGCTGATAGCCAGAAACCGGTCCTTGGATGCTTGATTCCGGTCTGAGAAAGACATGGCTTGGTAGTTCGGACTGGACTGTTCCCATGAGGCACAGGGTCAGAGTTGATTTGCATATAGCCAGTGTCTAACCCAGGGTGGTGTGGAGTGCAAAAAAATGATGGATTTAGGCCCAGATCCTTGTACTGGGGTGAATGTATGACATTGTTCTACATTCTGTCCATCAACTGTGTTTTTTGCAATTTTCACCCCGAGTGGGCTGGGTATGCTCAGACGTGAGCCCCAGGCTCTCCACACCACTGGAGTCAAGCTATCCAGGCTGAATGAAGGCTGATAGCCAGAAACCGGTCCTTGGATGCTTGATTCCGGTCTGAGAAAGACATGGCTTGGTAGTTCGGACTGGACTGTTCCCATGAGGCACAGGGTCAGAGCTGATTTGCATATAGCCAGTGTCTAACCCAGGGTGGTGTGGAGTGCAAAAAAATGATGGATTTAGGCCCAGATCCTTGTACTGGGGTGAATGTATGACATTGTTCTACATTCTGTCCATCAACTGTGTTTTTTGCAATTTTCACCCCGAGTGGGCTGGGTATGCTCAGACGTGAGCCCCAGGCTCTCCACACCACTGGAGTCAAGCTATCCAGGCTGAATGAAGGCTGATAGCCAGAAACCGGTCCTTGGATGCTTGATTCCGGTCTGAGAAAGACATGGCTTGGTAGTTCGGACTGGACTGTTCCCATGAGGCACAGGGTCAGAGCTGATTTGCATATAGCCAGTGTCTAACCCAGGGTGGGGTGGAGTGCAAAAAAATGATGGATTTAGGCCCAGATCCTTGTACTGGGGTGAATGTATGACATTGTTCTACATTCTGTCCATCAACTGTGTTTTTTGCAATTTTCACCCTGAGTGTGCTGGGTATGCTCAGATGTGAGCCCCAGGCTCTCCACACCACTGGAGTCAAGCTATCCAGGCTGAATGAAGACTGATAGTCAGAAACCGGTCCTTGGATGCTTGATTCCGGTCTGAGAAAGACATGGCTTGTAGTTCGGACTGGACTGTTCCCATGAGGCACAGGGTCAGAGCTGATTTGCATATAGCCAGTGTCTAACCCAGGGTGGTGTGGAGTGCAAAAAAATGATGGATTTAGGCCCAGATCCTTGTACTGGGGTGAATGTATGACATTGTTCTACATTCTGTCCATCAACTGTGTTTTTTGCAATTTTCACCCCGAGTGGGCTGGGTATGCTCAGACGTGAGCCCCAGGCTCTCCACACCACTGGAGTCAAGCTATCCAGGCTGAATGAAGGCTGATAGCCAGAAACCGGTCCTTGGATGCTTGATTCCGGTCTGAGAAAGACATGGCTTGGTAGTTCGGACTGGACTGTTCCCATGAGGCACAGGGTCAGAGCTGATTTGCATATAGCCAGTGTCTAACCCAGGGTGGGGTGGAGTGCAAAAAAATGATGGATTTAGGCCCAGATCCTTGTACTGGGGTGAATGTATGACATTGTTCTACATTCTGTCCATCAACTGTGTTTTTTGCAATTTTCACCCCGAGTGGGCTGGGTATGCTCAGACGTGAGCCCCAGGCTCTCCACACCACTGGAGTCAAGCTATCCAGGCTGAATGAAGGCTGATAGCCAGAAACCGGTCCTTGGATGCTTGATTCCGGTCTGAGAAAGACATGGCTTGGTAGTTCGGACTGGACTGTTCCCATGAGGCACAGGGTCAGAGCTGATTTGCATATAGCCAGTGTCTAACCCATGATGGTGTGGAGTGCAAAAAAATGATGGATTTAGGCCCAGATCCTTGTACTGGGGTGAATGTATGACATTGTTCTACATTCTGTCCATCAACTGTGTTTTTTGCAATTTTCACCCCGAGTGGGCTGGGTATGCTCAGACGTGAGCCCCAGGCTCTCCACACCACTGGAGTCAAGCTATCCAGGCTGAATGAAGGCTGATAGCCAGAAACCTGTCCTTGGATGCTTGATTCCGGTCTGAGAAAGACATGGCTTGGTAGTTCGGACTGGACTGTTCCCATGAGGCACAGGGTCAGAGCTGATTTGCATATAGCCAGTGTCTAACCCAGGGTGGGGTGGAGTGCAAAAAAATGATGGATTTAGGCCCAGATCCTTGTACTGGGGTGAATGTATGACATTGTTCTACATTCTGTCCATCAACTGTGTTTTTTGCAATTTTCACCCCGAGTGGGCTGGGTATGCTCAGACGTGAGCCCCAGGCTCTCCACACCACTGGAGTCAAGCTATCCAGGCTGAATGAAGGCTGATAGCCAGAAACCGGTCCTTGGATGCTTGATTCCGGTCTGAGAAAGACATGGCTTGGTAGTTCGGACTGGACTGTTCCCATGAGGCACAGGGTCAGAGCTGATTTGCATATAGCCAGTGTCTAACCCAGGGTGGTGTGGAGTGCAAAAAAATGATGGATTTAGGCCCAGATCCTTGTACTGGGGTGAATGTATGACATTGTTCTACATTCTGTCCATCAACTGTGTTTTTTGCAATTTTCACCCCGAGTGGGCTGGGTATGCTCAGACGTGAGCCCCAGGCTCTCCACACCACTGGAGTCAAGCTATCCAGGCTGAATGAAGGCTGATAGCCAGAAACCGGTCCTTGGATGCTTGATTCCGGTCTGAGAAAGACATGGCTTGGTAGTTCGGACTGGACTGTTCCCATGAGGCACAGGGTCAGAGCTGATTTGCATATAGCCAGTGTCTAACCCAGGGTGGGGTGGAGTGCAAAAAAATGATGGATTTAGGCCCAGATCCTTGTACTGGGGTGAATGTATGACATTGTTCTACATTCTGTCCATCAACTGTGTTTTTTGCAATTTTCACCCCGAGTGGGCTGGGTATGCTCAGACGTAAGCCCCAGGCTCTCCACACCACTGGAGTCAAGCTATCCAGGCTGAATGAAGGCTGATAGCTAGAAACCGGTCCTTGGATGCTTGATTCCGGTCTGAGAAAGACATGGCTTGTAGTTCGGACTGGACTGTTCCCATGAGGCACAGGGTCAGAGCTGATTTGCATATAGCCAGTGTCTAACCCAGGGTGGTGTGGAGTGCAAAAAAATGATGGATTTAGGCCCAGATCCTTGTACTGGGGTGAATGTATGACATTGTTCTACATTCTGTCCATCAACTGTGTTTTTTGCAATTTTCACCCCGAGTGGGCTGGGTATGCTCAGACGTGAGCCCCAGGCCCTCCACACCACTGGAGTCAAGCTATCCAGGCTGAATGAAGACTGATAGCCAGAAACCGGTCCTTGGATGCTTGATTCCGGTCTGAGAAAGACATGGCTTGGTAGTTCGGACTGGACTGTTCCCATGAGGCACAGGATCAGAGCTGATTTGCATATAGCCAGTGTCTAACCCAGGGTGGTGTGGAGTGCAAAAAAATGATGGATTTAGGCCCAGATCCTTGTACTGGGGTGAATGTATGACATTGTTCTACATTCTGTCCATCAACTGTGTTTTTTGCAATTTTCACCCCGAGTGGGCTGGGTATGCTCAGACGTGAGCCCCAGGCTCTCCACACCACTGGAGTCAAGCTATCCAGGCTGAATGAAGGCTGATAGCCAGAAACCGGTCCTTGGATGCTTGATTCCGGTCTGAGAAAGACATGGCTTGGTAGTTCGGACTGGACTGTTCCCATGAGGCACAGTGTGAGAAGTTGGCCTGATAGGTAGTGTTTCCAATTCTGGAACCACTGGTTATCAGTCCAAACAAACCCCAAAGATGTCAGGTTGTAAGTCAACCTTGTAGACAAGCTATCCTAGTGGTAGCATGGACTAAGCAGCCTTAAAGGCTTAACTTAAGAGGTCGTGTTAAGCGAGCTGTTTTACCACATACAATCCTGTAATCAAATGAAAGGACACCACACAAGTATATATTATAAAAATATATGTATTTATTTCTAAATTACTCCCCAGTACTCTTTATGAGGAAAGGGGCACAAGCGTTAAATCAAAAGCACTGTTACACATATAAAGTTGCACGTTTATGGATGAGGGCGGGTGGCCACTCAGACCATATATCAAAAAAGTGGTATAAGTAACACTTTACGAACAATGGTTAGGCCTAGGGCCTAGAGATTCGCTGGGAGCAGTCAGGACAAGCAATGAAGAAGTCGGGAGTAGCCCACAGGAGACGGGTGCAGCACGGAAAGTGCGGCGCGCACCAATGCACTGTCAATGGTGCGTAAAAGTCAATTAAAGTGAATAAAAAGATACTTCCGCTGAACCTAGGAACACAAAACTTTAGACACAGACCCTAGAGGTGTGTACCAGTGTAAAGACACCGGCGTTGCAAAGTTACCTCACCCACAGGCCGTGGGTGCACAGGGTCGAAGTGGCGTCGGGTTCTGTCACGCAGGTTCTGGGTGCTTGGAGCTGTTGCAGCTGCAGGCGCTGTGAAGCAGAAGTGTCCGGTGCGATCCAAGGGTGGATCGAAGTAGAAAAGTACCTGAAAGCAGAGGGGACAGAGTCTGGGTCACTCAGCAGTGACCAGGGTGGAACCAGGACGGAACCAGGCAATGTCGGGCGCAATCAGGCGGTTGTCGATAGGCTTCTCTCCGCTGTCACGTGGGCTCTGGGGCATCTGCGACGTCCAGGAGCAGGTCACGATCTGTCCCACGTAGGCTCTCGCCGTCAGCACCGTCGGCTTGAAGATTGTAGCAAACAGCACTTGGCAAAAGCAATCCACGCGGAACCGGGAGATTGCTTATCACTCGAACCAGGAGGGTCAGAGTGGATGCTCCTTTTCACAGGAGCTGGTGCAGATCTGGAGCAACCAGAAAAGCAAGTCGTATTTCAAAGTTCGTCGGCACCGGGGCCACAAGCCAGCTGGCAAGTGACCGGGCCAACGCGTCGAGCGCACACAAGCAGAAGGGCCCCACGCAGCACTCGTCGAGTGTGGAGGGGTGAGCTTTGGTGCAAGTGGAGCTCGGGGCTGGGGCTTCTCAAACCCCGGTGTACAGCTTCGAGGGTCACTCGTGGGCCGCACGGTCAGCGTCTCGTGGCCTTTTCAAGATGGCGTGCCCCACGCTTCCGGTCGCCTCCACGGGTCTCAGCTCTGCAGGGACTGTGGATCGGGCAGGTAGAAGGCAGGCAAGCTTGATCTCGTCGATCTCTGTCGCTCGAGTTCCGGCGGGAACTGCAACAAAGCAAGGGTCGAGGGCTGGATGGTGCCTGTTTGCACAGGGTGGTCACTCCTTGACCACAAGGGAGATTCTTCAGTCTTCTCACGTCGTGTAGAAAGTCGAAGGGTCCAGATTTCGTTTCTTATGTTTCTTCAGGATGATCTGAGGTCCGTTGGGACTGCTCCCCCTCTTATTCGAATCTCGGGGGTTGGACATCCTGCTAGGTCCCCTCCTATGGGTGGGACCCAGGAAGGGGGTGGTTACACCCCTCTCCTTTGATCCTGGCCGCGCTGGGACAGGGGCTGGGAGGCCCCAGACCGGTTTGGCCGGATCCTGCAAGGGGCAGCCTTGTGCTCCCCAGGCAGTGTCTGGTTTCATTGAAACCTCCCTACTCCAATCCACTATCTCCTGTCTGGGGTGGTTTGACACCGCCCTGTGACAGGAAACTCTTTGTCCAGGCCTCCTCTGCCGGGTTTCGGTCAGCAGCAGGAGGTCAGACCCGTGTCTGTGGCAGGGGCATCCATTTTGTGGATCTGAGGCTCATTTTAAATCAACCGCGTTTCAGTAAAGTAACATGTCTTCTCCCTCTAGAAGGGTGGAATGCTACCCCCGTCGCCAGAACTGGCGAGGGGGTAGTATTCCAATTCGTATGACACCTTACACGACATGTTTTGATAAAGCCAAACCAAAGTTGCTATATAACCGCGAGGATTATAAGGCGCTTAAGAGTATATGGTATGGTATTATCCCGGATCAGCTTAGGGAGTTGTTCCCGTCAGCTGCAGACAGGCTCAGCTCATGCCAGAGCACCATCTCACATAAAACCACGCACTCTGCCTCCAGGATTGATGAGGCCTTCCATAGGAGTGGCTTACAGGCTATATATGTGTCCAGATATAGGTTTAGATATAGGTATACTATATCTAAGCAAGGGGTGATTACACCCACTTGCCCCAGCTGAGTGATCAGCCAGTTGTGTCAATTTAAGAACCAGCCAGGGGTGGCAAAAGCTATGCTTCAGCCCCTGGTAGGCCTTGGTGGCACCTATGCCCTGGGCACCTATAGTGCATGGTACAGGGGCTGACAAGGAGTCCATTTCCAATTGTGGTATGTACCTATAGCACATGTATTACAAATTTAGAGAGAGAACAGCAGGCTGGGGGTCTGATTAGCAGGCCCACAGCCTCAGTAAGTCGAAAACCAGTGAAGCAAAAAGCAAAAATTGGGGTGACCATAGGATAGCAGACCCTACTCTCCTACATAACCCCCCCCCAAACGCAGGGACATTAAACTTAACCTTGACCAGATAAGTCTTCATGTTCTAAGTGGAAGTACCGGGAGAGACCATCTGCATTACCATGGTCAGTCCCTGGGCGGTGCTCCACTGTAAAGTCCATCCCCTGTAGGGAAATGGACCACCTGAGCAGTTTGGGATTTTCACCCTTCATCTGATTTAGCCACAAGAGGGGCTTATGGTCTGTCTGAATTAGGAAGTGAGTACCAAACAAGTATGGCCTCAACTTCTTCAGGGCCCAAACCACAGCAAAGGCCTCCCTCTCAATAGCTGACCAACGTTTCTCCCTGGGGGTCAGCCTTCTGCTAATAAAAGCAATGGGCTGGTCTTGACCATCTTGATTAAGTTGTGAAAGCACAGCTCCCACCCCCAACTCAGAAGCATCTGTCTGTACAATGAACTGTTTGGAGTAGTCAGGACTCTTCAGGATAGGTGCAGAGCACATGGCCTTCTTCAGGTCATCAAATGCCTTTTGACAGCTAACTGTCCACTGAACCTTTTTGGGCATCTTCTTGGATGTCAAGTCATTCAATGGTGTCACAATGGACCCATAGTTCTTTACAAATTTTCTGTAATACCCAGTCAGGCCCAAGAAGGCTCTGACTTGTGTCTGGGTAGTTGGAGGAGTCCAGTCCTGTATGGTCTGGATCTTGCTCTCCAGTGGTTGAACTTGACCCCCACCTACTAGGTGGCCCAAGTACACAACCTTGCTCTGCCCTATCTGGCACTTAGTAGCCTTGATAGTCAGGCCTGCCTTTTGCAGGGCCTCCAGAACCTTCTTCAGGTGGATCAGGTGATCCTCCCAGGTGGAGCTAAAGACAGCAATATCATCTAGATATGCTGCACAAAAGTCATCCAGCCCAGCAAGGACTTGGTTCACCAACCTTTGGAAAGTGGCAGGTGCATTCTTCAAACCAAAGGTCATTACCACAAACTGATAATGTCCACTAGGGGTAGAGAATGCTGTTTTGGCTTTTGACTCTTCAGCTAGTCTGATTTGCCAGTAGCCAGCTGTCAAATCAAATGTGCTCAGAAACTTGGCAGAAGCCAATTTATCAATGAGCTCATCTGCTCTTGGAATGGGATGAGCATCTGTCCTAGTGACAGCATTGAGACCTCTGTAGTCCACACAAAACCTCATTTCTCTCTTCCCATCTTTGGTATGAGGTTTTGGCACAAGGACCACTGGGCTAGCCCATGGGCTCTCTGATGGCTCAATCACTCCAAGCTCCAACATCTTTTGCACCTCAGCCTTTATACAATCCCTGACATGGTCAGGTTGCCTGTAGATCTTATTCTTCACAGGCAGATTGTCACCAGTATCCACCTCATGGGTGCACCAGTTAGTCTGACTGGGTGTGAGTGAAAACAAGTGTCTGTGGGCCTGCAACACCTGTCTGCAGTCCACCTGTTGCTGCTCAGTGAGGCTGCCTGCCAAGGCTACTCCATCAACTGAACCATCATCAGGGTTCTGAGAAAGCAGGTCTGGGAGAGGGTCACTCTCTTCCTCCTGTTCCCCATCTGTGGCCATGAGGAGACTCATGTCCTCCCTGTCAACAAATGCTTTCAAACGATTGACATGGAGCACCCTGTGGGGGCTCCTAGGGGTGCCAAAGTCAACCAGGTAGGTGACTTCTCCCTTCTTTTCAATGATAGGGTAGGGTCCAGTCCATTGGTCCTGGAGAGCTGCTGGCCCCACTGGGTCCAACACCCACACCTTCTGCCCTGGCTGGTACTCAACCAGAACAGCCTTTTGGTCATGCCAGGCTTTCTGTAATTCCTGACTGGCCTCAAGGTTTTTGGATGCTCTCTCCATGTATTCAGCCATCCTGGAGCGGAGACCAAGTACATAATCCACAATGTCTAGTTTAGGCTTTTTGAGAGGTAACTCCCATCCTTCCTTCACCAAACTCAATGGACCTCTTACAGGGTGGCCAAACAAAAGTTCAAAAGGGCTGTAGCCAACCCCCTTCTGTGGGACCTCTCTGTAAGCAAAGAGCAAGCAGGGTAAAAGGATGTCCCATTTCCGCCTAAGCTTCTCTGGTAACCCTTTTATCATTCCCTTTAGGGTCTTGTTGAACCTTTCCACAAGCCCATTGCACTGTGGATGGTAGGGTGTGGTAAACTTATAGTTTACTCCACACTCTTTCCACATTGCTTTTAAGTATCCAGACATGAAGTTGGTACCTCTGTCTGAAAGAACCTCCTTTGGAAAGCCCACTCTTGAGAAAACTGCAATGAGGGCTTTTGCCACCACAGGAGCTGTGGTGGTCCTCAGGGGAATTGCTTCTGGGTACCTGGTGGCATGATCCACTACCACCAGTATAAATCTGTGCCCAGATGCTGTTTGAGGATCCATGGGACCCACAATGTCTATTCCAACTCTTTCAAAGGGTACCCCCACCACAGGTAGTGGTATCAGGGGGGCCTTTGTTGTGCCACCTGACTTACCACTGGCTTGGCAAGTGACACAGGAGCGACAAAACTCCTTGACATTTTCTGACATGTGAGGCCAGTGAAAGTGTGGAACAAGCCTGTCCCAAGTCTTATTCTGGCCTAAGTGTCCTGCAAGGGGAATATCATGGGCCAAGGTAAGAAGGAAGCCCCTAAACTTCAAAGGTATAACCAACCTCCTGGTGGTGCCAGGCTTGGGGTCTCTAGCCTCTGAATAAAGGAGTCCTTCATCCCAATACACTTTATGGGTACCTTGAGCATTCCCTGCAGCCTCAGCAGCAGCTTGCTGTCTGAGGGGTTCAAGTGAAGGGCAAGCTAATTGGGCCTGCCCCAGGTCTGCCCTTGAGGGTCCCCCTGTCCCCAGAAACTCAACCTGATCAGGTTCAAGCTCCTCAGAGACAGTCTCCTCTTGGACTGCAGAATCAGTTTCCTGTGAAACCTGATCCTCAACCTGGGGCAAGTGGGAAGGCACAGCCTTAACCCTCTTGCTCCTTCTCTTGGGTTGTGGTTGGTCTATTGTTTCAAGATCCACCACTGGTTCAGGAAGGCACTTCTTAGCCTGAGACCTTGTCACTGCAAGGACATGAGCTGAAATCCCTAGCATTTCTGCATGAGTCCTGTACTCCACTTCTGACCAAACTGAGCTTTCAAGATCATTGCCTAACAGACAGTCTACTGGGAGGTCTGCACTCACAACAACTTTCTTTAGGCCATCTACCCCTCCCCAGGAGAAGTTCACAACAGCCACACTATGGGAAGTAGTGGAGTTGCTTGCATTGGTCACTAGGTAACTTTCACCTAGTACAATTTGTCCAGGGTCCACAAAGCCAGGTGCCACCATTGTGACACTGGCACAAGTGTCCCTGTAGGCCTGAGCCAGTTTCTCATTAATTAAGGGAGTCTGCCTATATTTGCCCAGGTTACTGGGGCTTACTGCAGTGGGCAAAGATATGTCCACATCATATAGGAGAACTGCCTGTGTGGGGATTCTGACTAGGCCAGATTCCACCTCAGTACCCAGGGTCAACCCTACTAAACCCTTTGGCTGTGTACCACCACTGCTGACTGTACTAGGGGGTGCAGTTGCTTTAGGAGCTGCAGTGGTGGGGACTGGATTTTTCTTAGTGCATTCACTGCCCCAGTGTGAAACTGATTTGCAGGTATTACACCAAGGTTTCTTTGGGCCATCATTCTTCTTTTTCTTGTTTCCATTTTGGGAACCCCCCTCCTTATTGCTAGTTTGGGGGCCTGAAGACTTCTGGTCCTTTTCTTTATCTTTCTGATTCCCACCCTTCTGGTCTGTTTTCTTCTGGTCACCTTGGTTCTGGTTTTTCTGCTTAATCCTTGTTCTGACCCATTTGTCTGCCTTCTTTCCCAATTCTTGGGGAGAGGTCAAATCAGAGTCAACAAGGTATTGATGCAACAGCTGGTTCTGACAGTTATTAAGGATCTGTTCTCTCATCATAAGATTGTACAATCCTGTATAGTCTGAAACTTTACTTCCCTGCAGCCAACCCTCCAGAGCCTTAGTGGCACAATCTACAAAATCAGTCCAGTCCTGAGTCTGTGCTTTTTGGGTGTCTCTGAACAACAACCTGTATTGCTCAGTGGTTAGGCCAAACCCTTCAATAAGAGCACTCTTCAGAACAGAGTAGTTTTTGGCATCCTCAGGTCTAACAGTGAGGAGCCTGTCCCTCCCTTTCTCAGAAAAGGAGTACCATAAAATTGCTGCCCACTGATCCTCAGGGACCTGCTGTACCATGCAGGCCCTCTCAAGAGCAGTCATCCATTTGTGGATATCATCCCCTTCCTTGTAGGGGGGCACAATTTTTGTCAGGTTTCTATTGTCATAGGCCCTGTCTTTTTCTTTAGGAACTTTGCTGCCACCAGTGGCATCTAAGCCACTTATTTTCTGTTCCCTAGCCAAGGTAAGTTTAGCTTGAGCTAAGGTCAGTTTAGCTTGAGCCAGAGCTACCTCCTCCCTCTCTATCTGGAGTTGGACAGCCCTCATCCTGGCCCTATGCTCTTTTCTCTGGGAGGAAGTCATTCCTCTTTGAGATTCTCTTGAGGCACTAGAAAGGTGAGAGTCCCTTGACAGAGATCTCTCCCTTCTATTACCTGGGAGAATTTGGTTATGAGATCTGGAGTGGTGCTGGCCCCCTCCATTCCCATGTAGGTCCAAGTTGGCCTGGTTAAGCCTGGCAACCTGTACCTGGTTTCCCACCTGATCCTGATCTTCAGGCTCTTCTACATCAGAGCCTTCCTCTTCTTCTTCCTCCTCCACTACATCATCTTGAAGATCCTCATTCTCAGGGGAGTTTATCCCTTCCTCTGTTTCTAAGGGAGTCTGACTCACCTTATCTAGGTCATCCTTTTGTAGGAGAGCTACTAGGGAAGGAATGGTAGGGCCTCTGCCCTTTTTTAGCCCCCTGGCTGTGCACAAGGCACTCAGGTCTTTGTGGCTAAGGTTGTCATATCTGGATGTTGTCCCTATAGGATCAACTATTACAGGAGCAGAGCCTGAAGCTCTATCTGTATCAGACATGACTGCTAGTGAGGTGTAAGTGGTGCACTTACCTACACTAAGTGGTTTCCTACTGTACCTTGCTAGTGAGTTGTAGTCAGGGTGTGCTAATCCCTTTAATCTACAACTACTAAGTTCAGTAGAACTTAATATGCTAAGCTTTTGATTTATATGTACCTAGAGGTACTTGATGTGATCTTTCAATTTGATAAAGATTGCAATGGTAAAACAAACAGCAAGCTCAAATCCGCACCGCTGCACACCAATGTGAGAAGTTGGCCTGATAGGTAGTGTTTCCAATTCTGGAACCACTGGTTATCAGTCCAAACAAACCCCAAAGATGTCAGGTTGTAAGTCAACCTTGTAGACAAGCTATCCTAGTGGTAGCATGGACTAAGCAGCCTTAAAGGCTTAACTTAAGAGGTCGTGTTAAGCGAGCTGTTTTACCACATACAATCCTGTAATCAAATGAAAGGACACCACACAAGTATATATTATAAAAATATATGTATTTATTTCTAAATTACTCCCCAGTACTCTTTATGAGGAAAGGGGCACAAGCGTTAAATCAAAAGCACTGTTACACATATAAAGTTGCACGTTTATGGATGAGGGCGGGTGGCCACTCAGACCATATATCAAAAAAGTGGTATAAGTAACACTTTACGAACAATGGTTAGGCCTAGGGCCTAGAGATTCGCTGGGAGCAGTCAGGACAAGCAATGAAGAAGTCGGGAGTAGCCCACAGGAGACGGGTGCAGCACGGAAAGTGCGGCGCGCACCAATGCACTGTCAATGGTGCGTAAAAGTCAATTAAAGTGAATAAAAAGATACTTCCGCTGAACCTAGGAACACAAAACTTTAGACACAGACCCTAGAGGTGTGTACCAGTGTAAAGACACCGGCGTTGCAAAGTTACCTCACCCACAGGCCGTGGGTGCACAGGGTCGAAGTGGCGTCGGGTTCTGTCACGCAGGTTCTGGGTGCTTGGAGCTGTTGCAGCTGCAGGCGCTGTGAAGCAGAAGCGTCCGGTGCGATCCAAGGGTGGATCGAAGTAGAAAAGTACCTGAAAGCAGAGGGGACAGAGTCTGGGTCACTCAGCAGTGACCAGGGTGGAACCAGGACGGAACCAGGCAATGTCGGGCGCAATCAGGCGGTTGTCGATAGGCTTCTCTCCGCTGTCACGTGGGCTCTGGGGCATCTGCGACGTCCAGGAGCAGGTCACGATCTGTCCCACGTAGGCTCTCGCCGTCAGCACCGTCGGCTTGAAGATTGTAGCAAACAGCACTTGGCAAAAGCAATCCACGCGGAACCGGGAGATTGCTTATCACTCGAACCAGGAGGGTCAGAGTGGGTGCTCCTTTTCACAGGAGCTGGTGCAGATCTGGAGCAACCAGAAAAGCAAGTCGTATTTCAAAGTTCGTCGGCACCGGGGCCACAAGCCAGCTGGCAAGTGACCGGGCCAACGCGTCGAGCGCACACAAGCAGAAGGGCCCCACGCAGCACTCGTCGAGTGTGGAGGGGTGAGCTTTGGTGCAAGTGGAGCTCGGGGCTGGGGCTTCTCAAACCCCGGTGTACAGCTTCGAGGGTCACTCGTGGGCCGCACGGTCAGCGTCTCGTGGCCTTTTCAAGATGGCGTGCCCCACGCTTCCGGTCGCCTCCACGGGTCTCAGCTCTGCAGGGACTGTGGATCGGGCAGGTAGAAGGCAGGCAAGCTTGATCTCGTCGATCTCTGTCGCTCGAGTTCCGGCGGGAACTGCAACAAAGCAAGGGTCGAGGGCTGGATGGTGCCTGTTTGCACAGGGTGGTCACTCCTTGACCACAAGGGAGATTCTTCAGTCTTCTCACGTCGTGTAGAAAGTCGAAGGGTCCAGATTTCGTTTCTTATGTTTCTTCAGGATGATCTGAGGTCCGTTGGGACTGCTCCCCCTCTTATTCGAATCTCGGGGGTTGGACATCCTGCTAGGTCCCCTCCTATGGGTGGGACCCAGGAAGGGGGTGGTTACACCCCTCTCCTTTGATCCTGGCCACGCTGGGACAGGGGCTGGGAGGCCCCAGAACCGGTTTGGCCGGATCCTGCAAGGGGCAGCCTTGTGCTCCCCAGGCAGTGTCTGGTTTCATTGAAACCTCCCTACTCCAATCCACTATCTCCTGTCTGGGGTGGTTTGACACCGCCCTGTGACAGGAAACTCTTTGTCCAGGCCTCCTCTGCCGGGTTTCGGTCAGCAGCAGGAGGTCAGACCCGTGTCTGTGGCAGGGGCATCCATTTTGTGGATCTGAGGCTCATTTTAAATCAACCGCGTTTCAGTAAAGTAACATGTCTTCTCCCTCTAGAAGGGTGGAATGCTACCCCCGTCGCCAGAACTGGCGAGGGGGTAGTATTCCAATTCGTATGACACCTTACACGACATGTTTTGATAAAGCCAAACCAAAGTTGCTATATAACCGCGAGGATTATAAGGCGCTTAAGAGTATATGGTATGGCATTATCCCGGATCAGCTTAGGGAGTTGTTCCCGTCAGCTGCAGACAGGCTCAGCTCATGCCAGAGCACCATCTCACATAAAACCACGCACTCTGCCTCCAGGATTGATGAGGCCTTCCATAGGAGTGGCTTACAGGCTATATATGTGTCCAGATATAGGTTTAGATATAGGTATACTATATCTAAGCAAGGGGTGATTACACCCACTTGCCCCAGCTGAGTGATCAGCCAGTTGTGTCAATTTAAGAACCAGCCAGGGGTGGCAAAAGCTATGCTTCAGCCCCTGGTAGGCCTTGGTGGCACCTATGCCCTGGGCACCTATAGTGCATGGTACAGGGGCTGACAAGGAGTCCATTTCCAATTGTGGTATGTACCTATAGCACATGTATTACAAATTTAGAGAGAGAACAGCAGGCTGGGGGTCTGATTAGCAGGCCCACAGCCTCAGTAAGTCGAAAACCAGTGAAGCAAAAAGCAAAAATTGGGGTGACCATAGGATAGCAGACCCTACTCTCCTACACACAGGGTCAGAGCTGATTTGCATATAGCCAGTGTCTAACCCAGGGTGGGGTGGAGTGCAAAAAAATGATGGATTTAGGCCCAGATCCTTGTACTGGGGTGAATGTATGACATTGTTCTACATTCTGTCCATCAACTGTGTGTGTTTTTTGCAATTTTCACCCCGAGTGGGCTGGGTATGCTCAGACGTGAGCCCCAGGCTCTCCACACCACTGGAGTCAAGCTATCCAGGCTTAATGAAGGCTGATAGCCAGAAACCGGTCCTTGGATGCTTGATTCCGGTCTGAGAAAGACATGGCTTGTAGTTCGGACTGGACTGTTCCCATGAGGCACAGGGTCAGAGCTGATTTGCATATAGCCAGTGTCTAACCCAGGGTGGTGTGGAGTGCAAAAAAATGATGGATTTAGGCCCAGATCCTTGTACTGGGGTGAATGTATGACATTGTTCTACATTCTGTCCATCAACTGTGTTTTTTGCAATTTTCACCCCGAGTGGGCTGGGTATGCTCAGACGTGAGCCCCAGGCTCTCCACACCACTGGAGTCAAGCTATCCAGGCTGAATGAAGGCTGATAGCCAGAAACCGGTCCTTGGATGCTTGATTCCGGTCTGAGAAAGACATGGCTTGGTAGTTCGGACTGGACTGTTCCCATGAGGCACAGGGTCAGAGCTGATTTGCATATAGCCTGTGTCTAACCCAGGGTGGTGTGGAGTGCAAAAAAATGATGGATTTAGGCCCAGATCCTTGTACTGGGGTGAATGTATGACATTGTTCTACATTCTGTCCATCAACTGTGTTTTTTGCAATTTTCACCCCGAGTGGGCTGGGTATGCTCAGACGTGAGCCCCAGGCTCTCCACACCACTGGAGTCAAGCTATCCAGGCTGAATGAAGGCTGATAGCCAGAAACCGGTCCTTGGATGCTTGATTCCGGTCTGAGAAAGACATGGCTTGGTAGTTCGGACTGGACTGTTCCCATGAGGCACAGGGTCAGAGCTGATTTGCATATAGCCAGTGTCTAACCCAGGGTGGTGTGGAGTGCAAAAAAATGATGGATTTAGGCCCAGATCCTTGTACTGGGGTGAATGTATGACATTGTTCTACATTCTGTCCATCAACTGTGTTTTTTGCAATTTTCACCCCGAGTGGGCTGGGTATGCTCAGACGTGAGCCCCAGGCTCTCCACACCACTGGAGTCAAGCTATCCAGGCTGAATGAAGGCTGATAGCCAGAAACCGGTCCTTGGATGCTTGATTCCGGTCTGAGAAAGACATGGCTTGGTAGTTCGGACTGGACTGTTCCCATGAGGCACAGGGTCAGAGCTGATTTGCATATAGCCAGTGTCTAACCCAGGGTGGTGTGGAGTGCAAAAAAATGATGGATTTAGGCCCAGATCCTTGTACTGGGGTGAATGTATGACATTGTTCTACATTCTGTCCATCAACTGTGTTTTTTGCAATTTTCACCCCGAGTGGGCTGGGTATGCTCAGACGTGAGCCCCAGGCTCTCCACACCACTGGAGTCAAGCTATCCAGGCTGAATGAAGGCTGATAGCCAGAAACCGGTCCTTGGATGCTTGATTCCGGTCTGAGAAAGACATGGCTTGGTAGTTCGGACTGGACTGTTCCCATGAGGCACAGGGTCAGAGCTGATTTGCATATAGCCAGTGTCTAACCCAGGGTGGTGTGGAGTGCAAAAAAATGATGGATTTAGGCCCAGATCCTTGTACTGGGGTGAATGTATGACATTGTTCTACATTCTGTCCATCAACTGTGTTTTTTGCAATTTTCACCCCGAGTGGGCTGGGTATGCTCAAACGTGAGCCCCAGGCTCTCCACACCACTGGAGTCAAGCTATCCAGGCTGAATGAAGGCTGATAGCCAGAAACCGGTCCTTGGATGCTTGATTCCGGTCTGAGAAAGACATGGCTTGGTAGTTCGGACTGGACTGTTCCCATGAGGCACAGGGTCAGAGTTGATTTGCATATAGCCAGTGTCTAACCCAGGGTGGTGTGGAGTGCAAAAAAATGATGGATTTAGGCCCAGATCCTTGTACTGGGGTGAATGTATGACATTGTTCTACATTCTGTCCATCAACTGTGTTTTTTGCAATTTTCACCCCGAGTGGGCTGGGTATGCTCAGACGTGAGCCCCAGGCTCTCCACACCACTGGAGTCAAGCTATCCAGGCTGAATGAAGGCTGATAGCCAGAAACCGGTCCTTGGATGCTTGATTCCGGTCTGAGAAAGACATGGCTTGGTTGTTCGGACTGGACTGTTCCCATGAGGCACAGGGTCAGAGCTGATTTGCATATAGCCAGTGTCTAACCCAGGGTGGTGTGGAGTGCAAAAAAATGATGGATTTAGGCCCAGATCCTTGTACTGGGGTGAATGTATGACATTGTTCTACATTCTGTCCATCAACTGTGTTTTTTGCAATTTTCACCCCGAGTGGGCTGGGTATGCTCAGACGTGAGCCCCAGGCTCTCCACACCACTGGAGTCAAGCTATCCAGGCTGAATGAAGGCTGATAGCCAGAAACCGGTCCTTGGATGCTTGATTCCGGTCTGAGAAAGACATGGCTTGGTAGTTCGGACTGGACTGTTCCCATGAGGCAGAGGGTCAGAGCTGATTTGCATATAGCCAGTGTCTAACCCAGGGTGGGGTGGAGTGCAAAAAAATGATGGATTTAGGCCCAGATCCTTGTACTGGGGTGAATGTATGACATTGTTCTACATTCTGTCCATCAACTGTGTTTTTTGCAATTTTCACCCCGAGTGTGCTGGGTATGCTCAGATGTGAGCCCCAGGCTCTCCACACCACTGGAGTCAAGCTATCCAGGCTGAATGAAGGCTGATAGTCAGAAACCGGTCCTTGGATGCTTGATTCCGGTCTGAGAAAGACATGGCTTGTAGTTCGGACTGGACTGTTCCCATGAGGCACAGGGTCAGAGCTGATTTGCATATAGCCAGTGTCTAACCCAGGGTGGTGTGGAGTGCAAAAAAATGATGGATTTAGGCCCAGATCCTTGTACTGGGGTGAATGTATGACATTGTTCTACATTCTGTCCATCAACTGTGTTTTTTGCAATTTTCACCCCGAGTGGGCTGGGTATGCTCAGACGTGAGCCCCAGGCTCTCCACACCACTGGAGTCAAGCTATCCAGGCTGAATGAAGGCTGATAGCCAGAAACCGGTCCTTGGATGCTTGATTCCGGTCTGAGAAAGACATGGCTTGGTAGTTCGGACTGGACTGTTCCCATGAGGCACAGGGTCAGAGCTGATTTGCATATAGCCAGTGTCTAACCCAGGGTGGTGTGGAGTGCAAAAAAATGATGGATTTAGGCCCAGATCCTTGTACTGGGGTGAATGTATGACATTGTTCTACATTCTGTCCATCAACTGTGTTTTTTGCAATTTTCACCCCGAGTGGGCTGGGTATGCTCAGACGTGAGCCCCAGGCTCTCCACACCACTGGAGTCAAGCTATCCAGGCTGAATGAAGGCTGATAGCCAGAAACCTGTCCTTGGATGCTTGATTCCGGTCTGAGAAAGACATGGCTTGGTAGTTCGGACTGGACTGTTCCCATGAGGCACAGGGTCAGAGCTGATTTGCATATAGCCAGTGTCTAACCCAGGGTGGTGTGGAGTGCAAAAAAATGATGGATTTAGGCCCAGATCCTTGTACTGGGGTGAATGTATGACATTGTTCTACATTCTGTCCATCAACTGTGTTTTTTGCAATTTTCACCCCGAGTGGGCTGGGTATGCTCAGACGTGAGCCCCAGGCTCTCCACACCACTGGAGTCAAGCTATCCAGGCTGAATGAAGGCTGATAGCTAGAAACCGGTCCTTGGATGCTTGATTCCGGTCTGAGAAAGACATGGCTTGTAGTTCGGACTGGACTGTTCCCATGAGGCACAGGGTCAGAGCTGATTTGCATATAGCCAGTGTCTAACCCAGGGTGGTGTGGAGTGCAAAAAAATGATGGATTTAGGCCCAGATCCTTGTACTGGGGTGAATGTATGACATTGTTCTACATTCTGTCCATCAACTGTGTTTTTTGCAATTTTCACCCCGAGTGTGCTGGGTATGCTCAGATGTGAGCCCCAGGCTCTCCACACCACTGGAGTCAAGCTATCCAGGCTGAATGAAGGCTGATAGTCAGAAACCGGTCCTTGGATGCTTGATTCCGGTCTGAGAAAGACATGGCTTGTAGTTCGGACTGGACTGTTCCCATGAGGCACAGGGTCAGAGCTGATTTGCATATAGCCAGTGTCTAACCCAGGGTGGTGTGGAGTGCAAAAAAATGATGGATTTAGGCCCAGATCCTTGTACTGGGGTGAATGTATGACATTGTTCTACATTCTGTCCATCAACTGTGTTTTTTGCAATTTTCACCCCGAGTGGGCTGGGTATGCTCAGACGTGAGCCCCAGGCTCTCCACACCACTGGAGTCAAGCTATCCAGGCTGAATGAAGGCTGATAGCCAGAAACCGGTCCTTGGATGCTTGATTCCGGTCTGAGAAAGACATGGCTTGGTAGTTCGGACTGGACTGTTCCCATGAGGCACAGGGTCAGAGCTGATTTGCATATAGCCAGTGTCTAACCCAGGGTGGTGTGGAGTGCAAAAAAATGATGGATTTAGGCCCAGATCCTTGTACTGGGGTGAATGTATGACATTGTTCTACATTCTGTCCATCAACTGTGTTTTTTGCAATTTTCACCCCGAGTGGGCTGGGTATGCTCAGACGTGAGCCCCAGGCTCTCCACACCACTGGAGTCAAGCTATCCAGGCTGAATGAAGGCTGATAGCCAGAAACCTGTCCTTGGATGCTTGATTCCGGTCTGAGAAAGACATGGCTTGGTAGTTCGGACTGGACTGTTCCCATGAGGCACAGGGTCAGAGCTGATTTGCATATAGCCAGTGTCTAACCCAGGGTGGTGTGGAGTGCAAAAAAATGATGGATTTAGGCCCAGATCCTTGTACTGGGGTGAATGTATGACATTGTTCTACATTCTGTCCATCAACTGTGTTTTTTGCAATTTTCACCCCGAGTGGGCTGGGTATGCTCAGACGTGAGCCCCAGGCTCTCCACACCACTGGAGTCAAGCTATCCAGGCTGAATGAAGGCTGATAGCTAGAAACCGGTCCTTGGATGCTTGATTCCGGTCTGAGAAAGACATGGCTTGTAGTTCGGACTGGACTGTTCCCATGAGGCACAGGGTCAGAGCTGATTTGCATATAGCCAGTGTCTAACCCAGGGTGGTGTGGAGTGCAAAAAAATGATGGATTTAGGCCCAGATCCTTGTACTGGGGTGAATGTATGACATTGTTCTACATTCTGTCCATCAACTGTGTTTTTTGCAATTTTCACCCCGAGTGGGCTGGGTATGCTCAGACGTGAGCCCCAGGCTCTCCACACCACTGGAGTCAAGCTATCCAGGCTGAATGAAGACTGATAGCCAGAAACCGGTCCTTGGATGCTTGATTCCGGTCTGAGAAAGACATGGCTTGGTAGTTCGGACTGGACTGTTCCCATGAGGCACAGGGTCAGAGCTGATTTGCATATAGCCAGTGTCTAACCCAGGGTGGTGTGGAGTGCAAAAAAATGATGGATTTAGGCCCAGATCCTTGTACTGGGGTGAATGTATGACATTGTTCTACATTCTGTCCATCAACTGTGTTTTTTGCAATTTTCACCCCGAGTGGGCTGGGTATGCTCAGACGTGAGCCCCAGGCTCTCCACACCACTGGAGTCAAGCTATCCAGGCTGAATGAAGGCTGATAGCCAGAAACCGGTCCTTGGATGCTTGATTCCGGTCTGAGAAAGACATGTCTTGGTAGTTCGGACTGGACTGTTCCCATGAGGCACAGGGTCAGAGCTGATTTGCATATAGCCAGTGTCTAACCCAGGGTGGTGTGGAGTGCAAAAAAATAATGGATTTAGGCCCAGATCCTTGTACTGGGGTGAATGTATGACATTGTTCTACATTCTGTCCATCAACTGTGTTTTTTGCAATTTTCACCCCGAGTGGGCTGGGTATGCTCAGACGTGAGCCCCAGGCTCTCCACACCACTGGAGTCAAGCTATCCAGGCTGAATGAAGGCTGATAGCCAGAAACCGGTCCTTGGATGCTTGATTCCGGTCTGAGAAAGACATGGCTTGGTAGTTCGGACTGGACTGTTCCCATGAGGCACAGGGTCAGAGCTGATTTGCATATAGCCAGTGTCTAACCCAGGGTGGTGTGGAGTGCAAAAAAATGATGGATTTAGGCCCAGATCCTTGTACTGGGGTGAATGTATGACATTGTTCTACATTCTGTCCATCAACTGTGTTTTTTGCAATTTTCACCCCGAGTGGGCTGGGTATGCTCAAACGTGAGCCCCAGGCTCTCCACACCACTGGAGTCAAGCTATCCAGGCTGAATGAAGGCTGATAGCCAGAAACCGGTCCTTGGATGCTTGATTCCGGTCTGAGAAAGACATGGCTTGGTAGTTCGGACTGGACTGTTCCCATGAGGCACAGGGTCAGAGTTGATTTGCATATAGCCAGTGTCTAACCCAGGGTGGTGTGGAGTGCAAAAAAATGATGGATTTAGGCCCAGATCCTTGTACTGGGGTGAATGTATGACATTGTTCTACATTCTGTCCATCAACTGTGTTTTTTGCAATTTTCACCCCGAGTGGGCTGGGTATGCTCAGACGTGAGCCCCAGGCTCTCCACACCACTGGAGTCAAGCTATCCAGGCTGAATGAAGGCTGATAGCCAGAAACCGGTCCTTGGATGCTTGATTCCGGTCTGAGAAAGACATGGCTTGGTTGTTCGGACTGGACTGTTCCCATGAGGCACAGGGTCAGAGCTGATTTGCATATAGCCAGTGTCTAACCCAGGGTGGTGTGGAGTGCAAAAAAATGATGGATTTAGGCCCAGATCCTTGTACTGGGGTGAATGTATGACATTGTTCTACATTCTGTCCATCAACTGTGTTTTTTGCAATTTTCACCCCGAGTGGGCTGGGTATGCTCAGACGTGAGCCCCAGGCTCTCCACACCACTGGAGTCAAGCTATCCAGGCTGAATGAAGGCTGATAGCCAGAAACCGGTCCTTGGATGCTTGATTCCGGTCTGAGAAAGACATGGCTTGGTAGTTCGGACTGGACTGTTCCCATGAGGCAGAGGGTCAGAGCTGATTTGCATATAGCCAGTGTCTAACCCAGGGTGGGGTGGAGTGCAAAAAAATGATGGATTTAGGCCCAGATCCTTGTACTGGGGTGAATGTATGACATTGTTCTACATTCTGTCCATCAACTGTGTTTTTTGCAATTTTCACCCCGAGTGTGCTGGGTATGCTCAGATGTGAGCCCCAGGCTCTCCACACCACTGGAGTCAAGCTATCCAGGCTGAATGAAGGCTGATAGTCAGAAACCGGTCCTTGGATGCTTGATTCCGGTCTGAGAAAGACATGGCTTGTAGTTCGGACTGGACTGTTCCCATGAGGCACAGGGTCAGAGCTGATTTGCATATAGCCAGTGTCTAACCCAGGGTGGTGTGGAGTGCAAAAAAATGATGGATTTAGGCCCAGATCCTTGTACTGGGGTGAATGTATGACATTGTTCTACATTCTGTCCATCAACTGTGTTTTTTGCAATTTTCACCCCGAGTGGGCTGGGTATGCTCAGACGTGAGCCCCAGGCTCTCCACACCACTGGAGTCAAGCTATCCAGGCTGAATGAAGGCTGATAGCCAGAAACCGGTCCTTGGATGCTTGATTCCGGTCTGAGAAAGACATGGCTTGGTAGTTCGGACTGGACTGTTCCCATGAGGCACAGGGTCAGAGCTGATTTGCATATAGCCAGTGTCTAACCCAGGGTGGTGTGGAGTGCAAAAAAATGATGGATTTAGGCCCAGATCCTTGTACTGGGGTGAATGTATGACATTGTTCTACATTCTGTCCATCAACTGTGTTTTTTGCAATTTTCACCCCGAGTGGGCTGGGTATGCTCAGACGTGAGCCCCAGGCTCTCCACACCACTGGAGTCAAGCTATCCAGGCTGAATGAAGGCTGATAGCCAGAAACCTGTCCTTGGATGCTTGATTCCGGTCTGAGAAAGACATGGCTTGGTAGTTCGGACTGGACTGTTCCCATGAGGCACAGGGTCAGAGCTGATTTGCATATAGCCAGTGTCTAACCCAGGGTGGTGTGGAGTGCAAAAAAATGATGGATTTAGGCCCAGATCCTTGTACTGGGGTGAATGTATGACATTGTTCTACATTCTGTCCATCAACTGTGTTTTTTGCAATTTTCACCCCGAGTGGGCTGGGTATGCTCAGACGTGAGCCCCAGGCTCTCCACACCACTGGAGTCAAGCTATCCAGGCTGAATGAAGACTGATAGCCAGAAACCGGTCCTTGGATGCTTGATTCCGGTCTGAGAAAGACATGGCTTGGTAGTTCGGACTGGACTGTTCCCATGAGGCACAGGGTCAGAGCTGATTTGCATATAGCCAGTGTCTAACCCAGGGTGGTGTGGAGTGCAAAAAAATGATGGATTTAGGCCCAGATCCTTGTACTGGGGTGAATGTATGACATTGTTCTACATTCTGTCCATCAACTGTGTTTTTTGCAATTTTCACCCCGAGTGGGCTGGGTATGCTCAGACGTGAGCCCCAGGCTCTCCACACCACTGGAGTCAAGCTATCCAGGCTGAATGAAGGCTGATAGCCAGAAACCGGTCCTTGGATGCTTGATTCCGGTCTGAGAAAGACATGTCTTGGTAGTTCGGACTGGACTGTTCCCATGAGGCACAGGGTCAGAGCTGATTTGCATATAGCCAGTGTCTAACCCAGGGTGGTGTGGAGTGCAAAAAAATAATGGATTTAGGCCCAGATCCTTGTACTGGGGTGAATGTATGACATTGTTCTACATTCTGTCCATCAACTGTGTTTTTTGCAATTTTCACCCCGAGTGGGCTGGGTATGCTCAGACGTGAGCCCCAGGCTCTCCACACCACTGGAGTCAAGCTATCCAGGCTGAATGAAGGCTGATAGCCAGAAACCGGTCCTTGGATGCTTGATTCCGGTCTGAGAAAGACATGGCTTGGTAGTTCGGACTGGACTGTTCCCATGAGGCACAGGGTCAGAGCTGATTTGCATATAGCCAGTGTCTAACCCAGGGTGGTGTGGAGTGCAAAAAAATGATGGATTTAGGCCCATATCCTTGTACTGGGGTGAATGTATGACATTGTTCTACATTCTGTCCATCAACTGTGTTTTTTGCAATTTTCACCCCGAGTGGGCTGGGTATGCTCAGACGTGAGCCCCAGGCTCTCCACACCACTGGAGTCAAGCTATCCAGGCTGAATAAAGGCTGATAGCCAGAAACCGGTCCTTGGATGATTAATTCCGGTCTGAGAAAGACATGGCTTGGTAGTTCGGACTGGACTGTTCCCATGAGGCACAGGGTCAGAGCTGATTTGCATATAGCCAGTGTCTAACCCAGGGTGGTGTGGAGTGCAAAAAAATGATGGATTTAGGCCCAGATCCTTGTACTGGGGTGAATGTATGACATTGTTCTACATTCTGTCCATCAACTGTGTTTTTTGCAATTTTCACCCCGAGTGGGCTGGGTATGCTCAGACGTGAGCCCCAGGCTCTTCACACCACTGGAGTCAAGCTATCCAGGCTGAATGAAGGCTGATAGCCAGAAACCGGTCCTTGGATGCTTGATTCCGATCTGAGAAAGACATGGCTTGGTAGTTCGGACTGGACTGTTCCCATGAGGCACAGGGTCAGAGCTGATTTGCATATAGCCAGTGTCTAACCCAGGGTGGTGTGGAGTGCAAAAAAATGATGGATTTAGGCCCAGATCCTTGTACTGGGGTGAATGTATCACATTGTTCTACATTCTGTCCATCAACTGTGTTTTTTGCAATTTTCACCCCGAGTGGGCTGGGTATGCTCAGACGTGAGCCCCAGGCTCTCCACACCACTGGAGTCAAGCTATCCACGCTGAATGAAGGCTGATAGCCAGAAACCGGTCCTTGGATGCTTGATTCCGGTCTGAGAAAGACATGGCTTGGTAGTTCGGACTGGACTGTTCCCATGAGGCACAGGGTCAGAGCTGATTTGCATATAGCCAGTGTCTAACCCAGGGTGGTGTGGAGTGCAAAAAAATGATGGATTTAGGCCCAGATCCTTGTACTGGGGTGAATGTATGACATTGTTCTACATTCTGTCCATCAACTGTGTTTTTTGCAATTTTCACCCCGAGTGGGCTGGGTATGCTCAGACGTGAGCCCCAGGCTCTCCACACCACTGGAGTCAAGCTATCCAGGCTGAATGAAGACTGATAGCCAGAAACCGGTCCTTGGATGCTTGATTCCGATCTGAGAAAGACATGGCTTGGTAGTTCGGACTGGACTGTTCCCATGAGGCACAGGGTCAGAGCTGATTTGCATATAGCCAGTGTCTAACCCAGGGTGGTGTGGAGTGCAAAAAAATGATGGATTTAGGCCCAGATCCTTGTACTGGGGTGAATGTATGACATTGTTCTACATTCTGTCCATCAACTGTGTTTTTTGCAATTTTCACCCCGAGTGGGCTGGGTATGCTCAGACGTGAGCCCCAGGCTCTCCACACCACTGGAGTCAAGCTATCCAGGCTGAATGAAGACTGATAGCCAGAAACCGGTCCTTGGATGCTTGATTCCGGTCTGAGAAAGACATGGCTTGGTAGTTCGGACTGGACTGTTCCCATGAGGCACAGGGTCAGAGCTGATTTGCATATAGCCAGTGTCTAACCCAGGGTGGTGTGGAGTGCAAAAAAATGATGGATTTAGGCCCAGATCCTTGTACTGGGGTGAATGTATGACATTGTTCTACATTCTGTCCATCAACTGTGTTTTTTGCAATTTTCACCCCGAGTGGGCTGGGTATGCTCAGACGTGAGCCCCAGGCTCTCCACACCACTGGAGTCAAGCTATCCAGGCTGAATGAAGGCTGATAGCCAGAAACCGGTCCTTGGATGCTTGATTCCGGTCTGAGAAAGACATGTCTTGGTAGTTCGGACTGGACTGTTCCCATGAGGCACAGGGTCAGAGCTGATTTGCATATAGCCAGTGTCTAACCCAGGGTGGTGTGGAGTGCAAAAAAATAATGGATTTAGGCCCAGATCCTTGTACTGGGGTGAATGTATGACATTGTTCTACATTCTGTCCATCAACTGTGTTTTTTGCAATTTTCACCCCGAGTGGGCTGGGTATGCTCAGACGTGAGCCCCAGGCTCTCCACACCACTGGAGTCAAGCTATCCAGGCTGAATGAAGGCTGATAGCCAGAAACCGGTCCTTGGATGCTTGATTCCGGTCTGAGAAAGACATGGCTTGGTAGTTCGGACTGGACTGTTCCCATGAGGC
The DNA here is from genome assembly GCF_964263255.1 of Lissotriton vulgaris. Lineage (NCBI taxonomy): Eukaryota > Metazoa > Chordata > Amphibia > Caudata > Salamandridae > Lissotriton > Lissotriton vulgaris. The sequence goes on from NC_141690.1 coordinate 76,508,983, forward strand.
ACAGGGTCAGAGCTGATTTGCATATAGCCAGTGTCTAACCCAGGGTGGTGTGGAGTGCAAAAAAATGATGGATTTAGGCCCATATCCTTGTACTGGGGTGAATGTATGACATTGTTCTACATTCTGTCCATCAACTGTGTTTTTTGCAATTTTCACCCCGAGTGGGCTGGGTATGCTCAGACGTGAGCCCCAGGCTCTCCACACCACTGGAGTCAAGCTATCCAGGCTGAATAAAGGCTGATAGCCAGAAACCGGTCCTTGGATGATTAATTCCGGTCTGAGAAAGACATGGCTTGGTAGTTCGGACTGGACTGTTCCCATGAGGCACAGGGTCAGAGCTGATTTGCATATAGCCAGTGTCTAACCCAGGGTGGTGTGGAGTGCAAAAAAATGATGGATTTAGGCCCAGATCCTTGTACTGGGGTGAATGTATGACATTGTTCTACATTCTGTCCATCAACTGTGTTTTTTGCAATTTTCACCCCGAGTGGGCTGGGTATGCTCAGACGTGAGCCCCAGGCTCTTCACACCACTGGAGTCAAGCTATCCAGGCTGAATGAAGGCTGATAGCCAGAAACCGGTCCTTGGATGCTTGATTCCGATCTGAGAAAGACATGGCTTGGTAGTTCGGACTGGACTGTTCCCATGAGGCACAGGGTCAGAGCTGATTTGCATATAGCCAGTGTCTAACCCAGGGTGGTGTGGAGTGCAAAAAAATGATGGATTTAGGCCCAGATCCTTGTACTGGGGTGAATGTATCACATTGTTCTACATTCTGTCCATCAACTGTGTTTTTTGCAATTTTCACCCCGAGTGGGCTGGGTATGCTCAGACGTGAGCCCCAGGCTCTCCACACCACTGGAGTCAAGCTATCCACGCTGAATGAAGGCTGATAGCCAGAAACCGGTCCTTGGATGCTTGATTCCGGTCTGAGAAAGACATGGCTTGGTAGTTCGGACTGGACTGTTCCCATGAGGCACAGGGTCAGAGCTGATTTGCATATAGCCAGTGTCTAACCCAGGGTGGTGTGGAGTGCAAAAAAATGATGGATTTAGGCCCAGATCCTTGTACTGGGGTGAATGTATGACATTGTTCTACATTCTGTCCATCAACTGTGTTTTTTGCTATATTTACAATCAAGCACCACTTGTATTTAGAATAGTAATTTTAATCTAAACACTATCCAGCACTTGCTATTAGGCAAGTAGCTTTTGGAGTTGGAATAGTTTTTTTAACATACGCACTATCCAGCACTTTCTCTCAAGCAAGTGTCTTTTGAAAGTGGGAATAGTTTTTTTAACATACACACGATCCAGCACTTTCTCCTAGGCAAATGTGTTTTGGAGTTAGAATAGTTACTTTAACCTAAGCACTATGCAGCATTTTCTCTGAGGCAAATTACCTTTGGAGTAGGAATAGTAATTTTAACAAACTACTATCCTGCATTTTTTTACAATCACGCACCTTTTGGGGTTGAAATAGTAATTTTAATTTAAGTATTATCCAGCACTTTTTACTAGGCTAGCAACTTTTGGAGTTGGAATAGTTATTTTACCATACACACTATTCAGCACGTTCTCTTAGGCAAGTGGATTTTGGAGTTGGAATAGTTATTTTAACCTAAACACTATCCAGCAATTCCTCTGAGGCAAACACCCTTTGGAGTAGGAATAGTAATTTAAACATACCTCTATCCTGCATATTTTTACAATCAAGCACCTCTGGGAGTTGGAATAGTAATGTTAATTTAAGCACTATCCAGCACTTTCTGTTAAGCAAGCATCTTTTGGAGTTGGCATAGTTATTGTAACCTACACACTGTCCAGCACTTTGTCTTAGGCAAGTGTCTTTTGCAGTTGGAATACTTATTTTAACCTAAACACAATCCAGCATTTTTCCCTGCACATTTTCTGAATGGAGCCTCTTTGGAGTTTAAAAATTTATTTAAACTAAAGAACTGTCCAGCACTTTGTCTTAGGCAAGTGTCTTTTGCAGTTGGAATACTTATTTTAACCTAAACACAATCCAGCAATTTTTCCTGCACATTTTCTGAATGGAGCCTCTTTGAAGTTGAAAAATGTATTTTAACTAAAGAACTATCCAGCACTTTTTCTTAGGCAAGAGTGTTTTGGAGTTGGTATGGTTATTTTACCCTGAAGACTACCCAGGACTTTCTCTTAGGCAAATATCTTTTGCAGTTGGAATGTTTATTTTAACATAAACACTATCCAGCACTTTCTCTTAGGCAAGTATCTTTTGGAGTTGGAATAGTTATTTTAACCTAAACACTATCCAGCATTTTTTCTGAGGCAAATACTCTTTGGAGTAGGAATAGTGATTTTAACAGATTACTATCCTGCATATTTTTACAATCAAGCACCTTTTGGAGTTGGAAAAGTAATTTTAATCTAAGCACTATCCAGCGCTTTCTACTAGGCAAGCATCTTTTGGAGTTGGAATAGATATTTTAACCTACACACTGTCCAGAAATTTCTCTTAGGCAAGTCTATTTTGGAAGTGGAAATCGTTTTTTTAACATACACAGTATCCAGCACTTTCTCTTAGGCAAATGTGCTTTGGAGTTGCAATAGTTATTTTAACCTAAGCACTATCCAGCATTTTCTCTGAGGCAAACTAACTTTGGAGTAGGAATAGAAATTTTAACAAACTACTATCCTGCATATTTTTACAAACACGCACCTCTTGGAGTTGGAATAGTAACTTTAATCTAAGCACTATCCAGCACTTTCTATTAGGCAAGCAACTTTTGGAGTTGGAATAGTTATTTTAACTTCCAAACACTGTCCAGCACTTTCTCTTAGGCAAGTCTATTTTGGAGTTGGAATACTTATTTTCACCTAAGCACCATCCAGCATTTTCTCAGAGGCAAACACCCTTTGGAGTAGGAATAGTAATTTTAATTTAAGCACTATCCAGCACTTTCTATTAGGCAAGCATCTTTTGGAGTTGAAGTAGTTATTTTAACCTATGCACTGCCCACCACTTTCTCTTTGACAAATATCTTTTGGAAGTGATAACAAATATTTTTTAAATATGCACTATCCAGCACTTTCTCTTAGGCAAATGTGTTTTGGATTTGGAATAGTAATTATAATTTAAGCATTATCCAGCACTTTCTATTAGGCAAGCAACTTTTGGAGTTTGAATAGGTATTTTAACATACACACTATTCAGCACTTTCTCTTAGGCAAGCGGATTTTGGAGGTGGAATAGTTATTTTAACCTAAATACTATCCAGCATTTTCTGTTATGCAAACGCCCTTTGGAGTAGGAATAGTAATTTTAACACACTACTAGCCTGCTTATTTTTAAGAATCAAGCACCTATTGGAGTTGAAATACTAATTTTAATCTAAGCACTATCCAACACTTTGTTTTAGGCAAGAATCTTTTGGATTTGGAATAGCATTTTTTAGCATACACTCTATCCAGCACTTTCTCTTATGCCAGTGTGTTTTGGAGTTGGAATAGTTATTTTAACCTAAGCCCTATCCAGCATTTTCTCTGAGGCAAACTACCTTTGGAGTAGGAATAGTATTTTAAAAAACTACTATCCTGCATATTTTTACATTCACGCACCTCTTGGAGTTGGCATAGTAATTTTAAGTTAAACATTGTCCAGCACTTTCAATTAGGCAAGCAACTTTTGGAGTTGGAATAGTTATTTTAACATACACACTATCCAGTACTTTCTCTTAGGCAAGTGGGTTTGGGAGTTAGAATTGTATTCTTACAATCAGGCACCTATTGGAGCTGAAATAGTAAATATAATCTAAGCACTATCCAGCACTTCCTATTAGGCAAGCATCTTTAGGTGTTGGAATTGTTATTTTAACCTAAGCACTATCCAGCATTTTCTCTGAGACAAACACCCTACGGAAAAGGAATAGTAATTTTAACATCCTACTATCCTGCATATTCTTACAATCAGGCACCTATTGGAGCTGAAATAGTAATTATAGCCTAAGCACTATCCAGCACTTCCTATGAGGCAAGCATCTTTTGGTGTTGGAATTGTATTTTTAACCTAAACACTATCCAACATTTTCTCCGAGGCACACACCCTGTGGAGTAGGAATAGTAATTTTAACATACTACTATCCTGCATATTCTTACAATCAGTCACCTATTGGAGCTGAAATAGTAATTATAATATAAGCACTATCCAGCACTTCCTATAAGGCAAGCATCTTTTGGTGTTGGAATTGTTATTTTAACCTAAGCTCTATCCAGCATTTTCTCTGAGACAAACACCCTATGGAGAAGGAATAGTAATTTTACATATTACTATCTTGCATATTTTTCCAATCAAGCACCTATTGGCGTTGTAATAGTAATTTTAATCTAAGCACTATCCAGCACTTTCTATTAGGCAAGTATCTTTTGGAATTGGAATCGTTTTTTTAACATACACACTATCCAGCATTTTCTCTCAGGCAATTATCTTTTGGTGTTCGAATAGTTTTTATAACCTATACACACGATTCAGCACTTTCTCTTAGGCAAGAGTGTTTTGGAGTTGGAATAGTTATTTTAACCTAAACACTATCCAGCATTTTCTCTGAGGCAAACTACCTTTGGAGTAGGAATAGTTATTTTAACAAAGTACTATCCTGCATATTTCTACAATCACGCACCTCTTGGAGTTGGAATAGTAATTATAATTTAAGCATTATCCAGCACTTTCTATTAGGCAAGCAACTTTTGGAGTTGGAACAGTTATTTTAACATACACACTATCCAGCACTTTCTCTTAGGCAAGTGGGTTTTGGAGTTGGAATAGTGATTTTAACCTAAACACTATTTAGCATTTTCTCTGAGGCAAATACCCTTTGGAGTAGGAATAGTAATTTAAACATACTACTATCCTGCATATTTTTACAATCAAGCACCTCTTCGGAATAGTAATTATAATTTAAGCAGTATCCAGCACTTTCTATTAGGCAAGCATATGTTGGAGTTGGAATAGTTATTTTAACCTAAACAATATCCAGCTTTTTTTTCCTCCACATTTTCTGAATGGATCCCCTTTTGGATTCGGAAAATATATTTTAACTTAAGGACTATCCCGTACTTTCTCTTAGGCAAGAGAGCTTTGGAGTTTGTATAGTAATTTTAACTAAAACACTACCCAGCACTTTCTTTTAGGCAAGTTTATTTTGAGTTGGAATATTTATTTTAACCTGAAAGCTATCCAGCACTTTCTGTTAGGCAAGCATCTTTTGGAGCTGGAATAGTTATGTTAACCTAAACACTATCCAGCTTTTTTTCTGAGGCAAACACCCTTTGGAGTAGGTGTTTTTTGATTGCCCAGTTAGCTGTGCAGCATTCATTGCAGCTAGCGTTTTACTCCAAGCCGCTGCACCTTCTTCATTCAAGTCCTTATCTGTAACCTTGTTCTTATTGATGTCCTTCTGCCCAGAAGGTTGCTTCCCAGAGCTCTTGCCCCCCTCAGGTGCTTTCCCTCTCCCCCTCGGGTAATTTTTGGTGCCATTCCGACCCTTCCGGTTGCCTCTGCCACTTTTATCAGATTGCGGTTATGCTGGGAGTCTCTTAACCATTCAAAACTAGGCAGGCTCCGACTCTGGCGTTGTATATAATTGTTTATGAAGCTTACTACTTCCAGAGCCCTGCCAGTCAGAATTGTCAGTATCAAAATCTCCAGAATCTCCCTCGCTGCCCCTCTGACCCAGCGCGCTGCCTCTGCCTTACCCCTGATGCCGTGGTTGACTCTGCAGTTCTTGCAATCCTTGTGCGCAGTGGTCAGGTGTCCTCCGAGATCCTCTCCGTAAAGATAGCACCGTGGCGACGTGCCCCACTGCTTACACCGCCTCCGTTGTCCTTGCTTCAGCCGCCGTTGCGTTTTTGCCGATAATCTGCTCCTCTGATCTCCGCCGTATCTCCTGCGCCGTTGGGTGTCACAGAATCTGTGAGCTCTGCACTCTGCCCAACCCACTCCGCAACCTCTGCTAACTTCGCCTGCTCCGTAGGGCCGCCAACACCGCTGCACCTCAGCTGCCGCCACCGCCGAGATCAGCCCCAGGATCCCTTCAAGCCTCATTCAGGTACCGTTAATGCATATAATAAGAAACCAAACACTATTGTAGGGCTAGAGGGATGTTTAAAGACCAGGCCTAAGTAATATCCCCCGCTAGGACTAAACTTATAAACATCAAACTTAGGGGTCTGAATCAGAATCCAATAGTGATTCTCAAATACTGTACCTAGGCCAACTAATGTGCGTAGGAACCAAAAATTCTAGGTGAAAATGACAAACCATATCGCCAAAATGTGAGGCACCAGTAACCGTGAGTCACCCTTGGTTGAGGATTCCCATCAAAGTCTTGTATGGATCAATATTCTCATCTGGTAATCCTTATCGGGTATTGTGTCTCTTGATCATTGAGACCACTAGCATACCCTGATAGCCACTTCGGGGTAGCGACCCACAATCACTCGGATGTACCACATGAGGTGGATATGATGGGAATGTGCAGTGCAAAAATGATATATGTGGTGATTAAAAAGGGATAGGGAACTTAACAAAAACCTATTTTAATGAACGTTAGCCCCTTCCTGTTTAAAAACAAGAACAGTTTAGCATAATCATCGCAGTACACACAAATAGCTGCAGGGAGACCAACATGTTTCAGCCCCAGAGGGAAGTGCCCCAGGCTTTCGTCAGGGTCTCTGTTCTCTACTACTGCTACTGCTTACGAGTGATAAGTAAAGTGTGAAAAAATTATATGAAAAAACACACAAGTGAAGTATAACAGTAAAGGATATATTGTTCCTTCATCTGTACGAACTCCTCTTCGGCACCTGGTGTCTTAGTACTATCTGTGGGGGACAAACGTACAAATGAGTCACATTCAGCTACCCTGGTCTGTACCGAGAGTAACACCATTTCCAGAATATTTACAACATCATTACTCACCCAGTGTGTCCGGGGAGTGGACCTCACGTCTTCCTGGACCTGGCTCAGGATATGTGAGACCCCGCTCTACAAGGACAGAAACCGACTTCGTAATTACAGTGAACAGAGGTATCAATGTGTTGATCTGCTCTGACAATACACCATCTACGAGGTCACAAGATTTTCTGAACGTAGAGTTAACTGACATATACCAACTAGTTCCCACTATAAACCTACTATCCGTTATATCCTTAGCTATGAACTACAAATGTAGCTATGTTGGTTTTGATTAGTCTAAAATTGGACAACAAGAAGCTAGTTGAAATACAGCCTTGCTCTAGACATTGTGAGTAGACTAGGGAGCTGCAATCCTACCTGTCCGTCGTTGTCTCGGACTGTGACTGAGTCAGGGGGAGGCAACGGGCTACCATCGTCACTCATCTTTCAATGGTCTAGTCTGCCAGCTCACAGCCAATCAGACCCTCCGTAGGAGGAGTTATGCTGAAAGGCTAGGATGAATAAAGTTGTCATTCACATTATCACTCATCAATCACTGATGTTAGGGAAAATGTTCATGGCTAAAGAAGTCAAATTGTGTCTCCGTGTGCACTTGGTCTTCGCATGGGCGATTCTCTAGCTAGTAGTTTGTTGAATCGACCTCCGCTAAGAGTGACGATGTTATTCGCTAACATGTGCTAGGAACTACAAAGTGATGCGGTGCATGGAGCCTATGTGGTGACGCCAAACCACTGGTGGGCGTATTTTGCGGGAGAAAGTGGAGAACTACCGAATGACGTAGTGTAGCTTACGTCGGTAGTTCATGTAGAATGCAGTCATCACGTAAATGCTTATACACAAAACAGTCATTCTAGATGAAGGACACCCTACTCGAGTGTTTAAGATAGACTGAACCAAGGTATATCATCATTCAGTCCATGTCTATGTGTGCCCAGTTTGAATACCCATTTTTGTTCTTTTCGGAATAGAAAATTGGAAACATCGCTCACGTGTGGCGGAATGAACGGCTTTTCCAGGACATGCCATTTGAAATCTGTTTCTCCATGGTTGTGTGTTATGAAGTGTTTGGTGAGTTTTGAAATATCCTTCTTACACCGAAACGTACTTTTGTGCTCTTGCATCCTCACACGCACCTTTCTCGTGGTCATTCCCACATAACGTTCATTGCATGTGCAGGTGAGGAGGTAGATCACGTTTGTGCTATTGCAGTTCGAAAACTGTCTCAGTTCCCAAGGACGACACTGGTGATTTTTGATGTCAGTGGACAAACAGAACAACCACCACAAGGATGGTGGCCCTTGACGGGTGGTAGGTCCCAAAGAGTGCCTACCTCTCTCCTAGGTGTACCTTTGGGACGAGTGTGTATCAGACGATCTCTTTTGTGCTCTTGCATCCTCACATGCACCTTTCTCGTGGTCATTCCCACATAACGTTCATTGCATGTGCAGGTGAGGAGGTAGATCACGTTTGTGCTATTGCAGTTCGAAAACTGTCTCAGTGCCAATGTCGACACTGGTGATTTTTGATGTCAGTGGACAAACAGAACAACCACCACAAGGATGGTGGCCCTTGACGGGTGGTAGGTCCCAAAGAGTGCCTACCTCTCTCCTAGGTGTACCTTTGGGACGAGTGTGTATCAGACGATCTCTGAGATTCCTGGAACGTTTAAAGGCAAAAATCGGGAACTCAATTTTGTCTCTGCCACTGTTTAGAATACACCAGTGTTTTTTAATGATTTTTTGAACACTGTTGGACTTGGTATTGTAAGTACTCACTAGTGTCAGACGATTCGAAGGTGGTTTCTCAGGTTTAGGTTCAAGTAGTGCAACACGATGGTTGTTGGCTGCTCGTTTGCATGAACGTTGAACCAATTTCCTAGGGTAATGTCTAGAGATCAACTGCTTGGACAGGTCGCCAGCATGGCGTTCAAAAGTTTCTGGTGTTGAGCAGTTCCGTCGAACTCGAAGAAACTGCCCAAAGGGCAAATTGTCCCTCAAAGACTTGGGGTGCTGGCTTTCGTATAAGAGAAGAGAGTTTCTTGCCATGGGCTTACGGTATAGTTCACTCTGTAAGCCAGTTGCAGTGCTATAGATAGAAAGGTCCAGAAAAGGTACCCTATCTTTGCTCAATTCAATGGTGAAGCGGAGGTAATTGTTCTGGGTATTGAGCCATTGGTGGAATTGTAGGACTGATTCCTTGTTCCCTCTCCAAACAAGGAGGATGTCGTCTATGTACCTTTTCCACCAAATTATTGATGGAAAGAAGGGATTGTTAGGGTGTAATACCGTAGTCTGTTCAAACTTATGGACATATAGATTCGCTAGGGACGGGGCAATAATACTGCCCATACTGGTCCCAGAGATTTGATGGTATATCTGGTCCTCATACATGAAGAAATTCTCTTTCATGGCTATGGTAGCCAGAGCCATGATGAAGGGCACCGGAGTGATGGAGTCAAGTTCTGTTTCTTCCAGGATGGATCTGATGGTATCTAGGGTCGCATCCTGGGGAATGGAGGTATACAGTGACTCTACATCAAGGGAGACTAGGTAGTCAGTCTCCTGATCAAAGGCTATATCGGGAATCACTCTCAGGGCATCATTAGTGTCTTTAAGATAGGTAGGCATCGTGTGTACCAGGGGTTTGAGGAAGTGATCCGCAAAAGCAGAGAGAGGTTCCAGAAGAGAGCCCTGGCCTGATATTATAGGTCTGCCCGGTGGAGGTCTTTGAGGTTTGTGCACCTTGGGGAGGGTGTAAAAATAGGGCATGGTGGGGTGCTTGGCCTGCAGGAATTGTGACTCTAACGTGGTTATCCAACCCTCTGCTAGGGCCTCTTCCACTTATACTTTTATTTCGTTCATCAGTCTAGGAGTGGGGTCTGTGGTCAAGAGGCGATAGGCATTGTTGTTATTCAACTGTCGGAGACATTCAGTCCTGTATGTCTCCACGTCTTGGACCACGATGGAGCCCCCTTTATCAGCGGGCTTCACAATTATGGTTCCATCTTGAGTCAATGTGTTTAGAGCCTTTCTCTCAGCTGCTGTCAAGTTATTGTAGCTCGACCTAGAGGAGTACTGTATTTGTTCAATGTCATTTATTACCGCCTGCTCAAAAGTGAGTATTTAAGGTGGTATAGCATGTGTAGGTGGAAGAAAGGTGGATTTGTTCCTCAAGCCAGTGTTGGTATCTGTTTCATGTTCTGATTCCTCAATACTCTTGTGTTTAAAGAAGTAGTGTAGCCTTAGTTTGCGAAAGAACTGGGCTAGTTCAATTTGGAGTACAAATGGGTCGCCCTCATCTGTCGTCACAAACCCTAGTCCTTTATTCAGGACAGCTTCCTCAATGTTTGATAGAGTTCTTTGACTTAAATTGACTACCAAACTTTCCTCAGGTGTATTTACTATTCTTGGGCACCCCTTCTCGTGTGGCTCCGGGTTCCTGCATGTGGGCCTGCAGTATCCTCCCATTGGACCTGAGGTTGTCCTTGTGCTGGTCTTCTTTTGCCCTGTGACCGCCTGGGGCCACGCGCTAAAAAAGGCTGGTTGTTAAAATTAGAGAAACCGGGAAATGGAGCCATTGGTGGTTGAAAGGTGCCTGGATAACCCCATGGACCTGGTGGCCACCAGGGTTGACCTGGCATGTTGTATTGGCCCCTATAGTTTTGGTATCTGCCTCCTCTACCTCGATTGGGTCCGGCATTAGGTGTCTGGTTGTTAGTATCAGAATCACTACCGGTATCTGAGCTGGATCCTGAATAATTGGATCCATATCTTCTCCCTTGTTTGTTGAAATCTGGAGCTTTATAGTTATCACTAGTGTAGGGATAAACAGTTTCTAGTTTGAATTTGGCTAGATCCTTCTTGAATTTATCTAGCTTAGTCTGCAGTATGGAGTCAGAGAATTCTTTTTTGGCTTTATCTGATTCCTCTTTGTTTTTTTTAAAATTAGTGGTGGCAGCTGCCTTAATCTGTCCCTCTAGGACTTGTATTTCGACCAAGATTGCGTCCGCTACCCGTTTGGCTGTGCTGATGATGAGAATTAGCCAGTCACAGGTGCAGCGCCAGGCAATCATCGACCAATCTTTGAGGAATTGTTTGTCATTAAGAAAGAGTCGTGGAGCATTAGTGACTATAAGTCCAGGGGGTGCACAGCTTACTCGCATGTATTCTGCCATGATAATCCCATGAGTCTCCGTTCGAGAGTGTGATTTTTTCAATGCTAGGACTTTGGTCCAGTCATCAGTCGTATTGACTGCTGGTGTTGGAAGTGATTCTAGAATGCTCGGCATGTTGTCCAGAATAGATTGGTACATTGCGTCATCATAGGCTAAACCATGGCGTTCGGCCATTATAGCTAAACAATAGGCAAGACAGCGAAGCGAACGGTAAGGAACCGTCAGGTATATGTCAGTATTCGAAAACTATTCTTATTAATAGAATAGAGCTGATCACATCCAATGTGATCGTACTTAAAAAGCCCGCAGCTGCACGCTGCTCTAGAACATAAGAAACCAAACACTATTGTAGGGCTAGAGGGATGTTTAAAGACCAGGCCTAAGTAATATCCCCCGCTAGGACTAAACTTATAAACAACAAACTTAGGGGTCTGAATCAGAATCCAATAGTGATTCTCAAATACTGTACCTAGGCCAACTAATGTGCGTAGGAACCAAAAATTCTAGGTGAAAATGACAAACCATATCGCCAAAATGTGAGGCACCAGTAACCGTGAGTCACCCTTGGTTGAGGATTCCCATCAAAGTCTTGTATGGATCAATATTCTCATCTGGTAATCCTTATCGGGTATTGTGTCTCTTGATCATTGAGACCACTAGCATACCCTGATAGCCACTTCGGGGTAGCGACCCACAATCACTCGGATGTACCACATGAGGTGGATATGATGGGAATGTGCAGTGCAAAAATGATATATGTGGTGATTAAAAAGGGATAGGGAACTTAACAAAAACCTATTTTAATGAACGTTAGCCCCTTCCTGTTTAAAAACAAGAACAGTTTAGCATAATCATTGCAGTACACACAAATAGCTGCGGGGAGACCAACATGTTTCAGCCCCAGAGGGAAGTGCCCCAGGCTTTCGTCAGGGTCTCTGTTCTCTACTACTGCTACTGCTTACGAGTGATAAGTAAAGTGTGAAAAAATTATATGAAAAAACACACAAGTGAAGTATAACAGTAAAGGATATATTGTTCCTTCATCTTTACGAACTCCTCTTCGGCACCTGGAGTCTTAGTACTATCTGTTGGGGACAAACGTACAAGTGAGTCACATTCAGCTACCCTGGTCTGTACCGGGAGTAATACCATTTCCAGAATATTTACAACATCATTACTCACCCAGTGTGTCCGGGGAGTGGACCTCACCTCTTCCTAGACCTGGCTCAGGATATGTGAGACCCCGCTCTACAAGGACAGAAACCGACTTCGTGATTACAGTGAACAGAGGGATCAATGTGTTGATCTGCTCTGACAATACACCATCTACGAGGTCACAAGATTTTCTGAACGTAGAGTTAACTGACATATACCAACTAGTACCCACTATAAACCTACTATCCGTTATATCCTTAGCTATGAACTACAAATGTAACTATGTTGGTTTTGATTAGTCTAAAATTGGACAACAAGAAGCTAGTTGAAAAACAGCCTTGCTCTAGACATTGTGAGTAGACTAGGGAGCTGCAATCCTACCTGTCCGTCGTTGTCTCGGACTGTGACTGAGTCAGGGGGAGGCAACGGGCTACCATCGTCACTCATCTTTCAATGGTCTGGTCTGCCAGCTCACAGCCAATCAGACCCTCCGTAGGAGGAGTTATGCCGAAAGGCTAGGATGAATAAAGTTGTCATTCACATTATCACTCATCAATCACTGATGTTAGGGAAAATGTTCATGGCTAAAGAAATCAAATTGTGTCTCTGTGTGCACTTGGTCTTCGCATGGGCGATTCTCTAGCTAGTAGTTTGTTGAATCGACCTCCGCTAAGAGTGACAATGTTATTCGCTACCATGTGCTAGGAACTACAAAGTGATGCGGTGCATGGAGCCTATGTGGTGACGCCAAACCACTGATGGGCGTATTTTGCGGGAGAAAGTGGAGAACTACCGAATGACGTAATGTAGCTTACGTAGGTAGTTCATGTAGAATGCAGTCATCACGTAAATGCTTATACACAAAACAGTCATTCTAGATGAAGGACACCCTACTCGAGTGTTTAAGATAGACTGAACCAAGGTATATCATCATTCAGTCCTTGTCTATCTGTGCCCAGTTTGAATACCCATTTTTGTTCTTTTCGGAATAGAAAATTGGAAACATCGCTCACGTGTGGCGGAATGAACGGCTTTTCCAGGACATGCCATTTGAAATCTGTTTCTCCATGGTTGTGTGTCATGAAGTGTTTGGTGAGTTTTGAAATATCCTTCTTACACCGAAACGTACTTTTGTGCTCTTGCATCCTCACACGCACCTTTCTCGTGGTCATTCCCACATAACGTTCATTGCATGTGCAGGTGAGGAGGTAGATCACGTTTGTGCTATTGCAGTTCGAAAACTGTCTCAGTTCCCAAGGACGTTCAGCGCCAATGTCGACACTGGTGATTTTTGATGTCAGTGGACAAACAGAACAACCACCACAAAGATGGTGGCCCTTGACGGGTGGTAGGTCCCAAAGAGTGCCTACCTCTCTCCTAGGTGTACCTTTGGGACGAGTGTGTATCAGATGATCTCTGAGATTCCTGGAACGTTTAAAGGCAAAAAGCGGGAACTCAATTTTGTCTCTGCCACTGTTTAGAATACGCCAGTGTTTTTTAATGATTTTTTGAACACTGTTGGACTTGGTATTGTAAGTACTCACTAGTGTCAGACGATTCGAAGGTGGTTTCTCAGGTTTAGGTTCAAGTAGTGCAGCACGATGGTTGTTGGCTGCTCGTTTGCATGAACGTTGAACCAATTTCCTGGGGTGATGTCTAGAGATCAACTGCTTGGACAGGTCGCCAGCATGGCGTTCAAAAGTTTCTGGTTTAGAGCAGTTCCGTCGAACTCGAAGAAACTGCCCAAAGGGCAAATTGTCCCTCAAAGACTTGGGGTGCTGGCTTTCATATAAGAGAAGAGAGTTTCTTGCCATGGGCTTACGGTATAGTTCACTCTGTAAGCCAGTTGCAGTGCTATAGATAGAAAGGTCCAGAAAAGGTACCCTATCTTTGCTCAATTCAATGGTGAAGCGGAGGTAATTGTTCTGGTTATTGAGCCATTGGTGGAATTGTAGGACTGATTCCTTGTTCCCTCTCCAAACAAGGAGGATGTCGTCTATGTACCTTTTCCACCAAATTATGAATGGAAAGAAGGGATTGTTAGGGTGTAATACCGTAGTCTGTTCAAACTTATGGACATATAGATTCGCTAGGGACGGGGCAAAAATACTGCCCATACTGGTCCCAGAGATTTGATGGTATATCTGGTCCTCATACATGAAGAAATTCTCTTTCATGGCTATGGTAGCCAGAGCCATGATGAAGGGCACCGGAGTGATGGAGTCAAGTTCTGTTTCTTCCAGGATGGATCTGATGGTATCTAGGGTCGCATCCTGGGGAATGGAGGTATACAGTGACTCTACATCAAGGGAGACTAGGTAGTCAGTCTCCTGATCAAAGGCTATATCGCGAATCACTCTCAGGACATCATTAGTGTCTTTAAGATAGGTAGGCATCGTGTGTACCAGGGGTTTGAGGAAGTGATCCGCAAAAGCAGAGAGAGGTTCCAAAAGAGAGCTCTGGCCTGATATTATAGGTCTGCCCGGTGGAGGTCTTTGAGTTTGTGCACCTTGGGGAGGGTGTAAAAATAGGGCATGGTGGGGTGCTTGGCCTGCAGGAATTGTGCCTCTAACGTGGTTATCCAACCCTCTGCTAGGGCCTCTTCCACTAAGACTTTTATTTCGTTCATCAGTCTAGGAGTGGGGTCTGTGGTCAAGAGGCGATAGGCATTGTTGTTATTCAACTGTCGGAGACATTCAGTCCTGTATGTCTCCACGTCTTGGACCACGATGGAGCCCCCTTTATCAGCGGGCTTCACAATTATGGTTCCATCTTGAGTCAATGTGTTTAGAGCCTTTCTCTAAGCTGCTGTCAAGTTATTGTAGCTCAACCTAGAGGAGTACTGTATTTGTTCAATGTCATTTATTACCGCCTGCTCAAAAGTGAGTATTTGAGGTGGTATAGCATGTGTAGGTGGAAGAAAGGTGGATTTGTTCCTCAAGCCAGTGTTGGCATCTGTTTCATGTTCTGATTCCTCAATACTCTTGTGTTTAAAGAAGTAGTGTAGCCTTAGTTTGCGAAAGAACTGGGCTAGTTCAATTTGGAGTACAAATATTAATAAGAATAGTTTTCGAATACTGACATATACCTGACGGTTCCTTACCGTTCGCTTCGCTGTCCTGCCTATTGTTTAGCTATAATGGCCGAACGCCATGGTTTAGCCTATGATGACGCAATGTACCAATCTATTCTAGACAACATGCCGAGCATTCTAGAATCACTTCCAACACCAGCAGTCAATACGACTGATGACTGGACCAAAGTCCTAGCATTGAAAAAATCACACTCTCGAACGGAGACTCATGGGATTATCATGGCAGAATACATGCGAGTAAGCTGTGCACCCCCTGGCCTTATAGTCACTAATGCTCCACGACTCTTTCTTAATGACAAACAATTCCTCAAAGATTGGTCGATGATTGCCTGGCGCTTCACCCGTGACTGGCTAATTCTCATCATCAGCACAGCCAAACGGGTAGCGGATGCAATCTTGGTCGAAATACAAGTCCTAGAGGGACAGATTAAGGCAGCTGTCACCACTAATTTAAAAAAAAACAAAGAGGAATCAGATAAAGCCAAAAAAGAATTCTCTGACTCCATACTGCAGACTAAGCTAGATAAATTCAAGAAGGATCTAGCCAAATTCAAACTAGAAACTGTTTATCCCTACACTAGTGATAACTATAAAGCTCCAGATTTCAACAAACAAGGGAGAAGATATGGATCCAATTATTCAGGATCCAGCTCAGATACCGGCAGTGATTCTGATACTAACAACCAAACACCTAATGCCGGACCCAATCGAGGTAGAGGAGGCAGATACCAAAACTATAGGGGCCAATACAACATGCCAGGTCAACCCTGGTGGCCACCAGGTCCATGGGGTTATCCAGGCACCTTTCAACCACCAATGGCTCCATTTCCCGGTTTCTCAAATTTTAACAACCAGCCTTTTTTAGCGCGTGGCCCCAGGCGGTCATGGGGCAAAAGAAGACCAGCACAAGGACAACCTCAGGTCCAATGGGAGGATACTGCAGGCCCACATGCAGGAACCCGGAGCCACACGAGAAGGGGTGCCCAAGAATAGTAAATACACCTGAGGAAAGTTTGGTAGTCAATTTAAGTCAAAGAACTCTATCAAACATTGAGGAAGCTGTCCTGAATAAAGGACTAGGGTTTGTGACGACAGATGAGGGCGCCCCATTTGTACTCCAAATTGAACTAGCCCAGTTCTTTCGCAAACTAAGGCTACACTACTTCTTTAAACACAAGAGTATTGAGGAATCAGAACATGAAACAGATACCAACACTGGCTTGAGGAACAAATCCACCTTTCTTCCACCTACACATGCTATACCACCTCAAATACTCACTTTTGAGCAGGCGGTAATAAATGACATTGAACAAATACAGTACTCCTCTAGGTCGAGCTACAATAACTTGACAGCAGCTGAGAGAAAGGCTCTAAACACATTGACTCAAGATGGAACCATAATTGTGAAGCCCGCTGATAAAGGGGGCTCCATCGTGGTCCAAGACGTGGAGACATACAGGACTGAATGTCTCCGACAGTTGAATAACAACAATGCCTATCGCCTCTTGACCACAGACCCCACTCCTAGACTGATGAACGAAATAAAAGTCTTAGTGGAAGAGGCCCTAGCAGAGGGTTGGATAACCACGTTAGAGTCACAATTCCTGCAGGCCAAGCACCCCACCATGCCCTATTTTTACACCCTCCCCAAGGTGCACAAACCTCAAAGACCTCCACCGGGCAGACCTATAATATCAGGCCAGGGCTCTCTTCTGGAACCTCTCTCTGCTTTTGTGGATCACTTCCTCAAACCCCTGGTACACACGATGCCTACCAATCTTAAAGACACTAATGATGTCCTGAGAGTGATTCCCGATATAGCCTTTGATCAGGAGACTGACTACCTAGTCTCCCTTGATGTAGAGTCACTGTATACCTCCATTCCCCAGGATGCGACCCTAGATACCATCAGATCCATCCTGGAAGAAACAGAACTTGACTCCATCACTACGGTGCCCTTCATCATGGCTCTGGCTACCATAGCAATGAAAGAGAATTTCTTCATGTATGAGGACCAGATATACCATCAAATCTCTGGGACCAGTATGGACAGTATTTTTGCCCTGTGCCTAGCAAATCTATATGTCCATAAGTTTGAACAGACTACGGTATTACACCCTAACAATCCCTTCTTTCCATCCATAATTTGGTGGAAAAGGTACATAGACGACATCCTCCTTGTTTGGAGAGGGAACAAGGAATCAATCCTACAATTCCACCAATGGCTCAATAACCAGAACAATTAGCTCCGCTTCACCATTGAATTGAGCAAAGATAGGGTACCTTTTCTGGACCTTTCTATCTATAGCACTGCAACTGGCTTACAGAGTGAACTATACCGTAAGCCCATGGCAAGAAACTCTCTTCTCTTATACGAAAGCCAGCACCCCAAGTCTTTGAGGGACAATTTGCCCTTTGGGCAGTTTCTTCGAGTTCGGCGGAACTGCTCTACACCAGAAACTTTTGAACGCCATGCTGGCGACCTGTCAAAGCAGTTGATCTCTAGACATTACCCCAGGAAATTGGTTCAACGTTCATGCAAACGAGCAGCCAACAACCATCGTGCTGCACTACTTGAACCTAAACCTGAGAAACCACCTTCGAATCGTCTGACACTAGTGAGTACTTACAATACCAAGTCCAACAGTGTTCAAAAAATCATTAAAAAACACTGGCGTATTCTAAACAGCGGCAGAGACAAAATTGAGTTCCCGCTTTTTGCCTTTAAACGTTCCAGGAATCTCAGAGATCGTCTGATACACACTCGTCCCAAAGGTACACCTAGGAGAGAGGTAGGCACTCTTTGGGACCTACCACCCGTCAAGGGCCACCATCCTTGTGGTGGTTGTTCTGTTTGTCCACTGACATCAAAAATCACCAGTGTCGACATTGGCACTGAACGTCCTTGGGAACTGAGACAGTTTTCGAACTGCAATAGCACAAACGTGATCTACCTCCTCACCTGCACATGCAATGAACGTTATGTGGGAATGACCACGAAAAAGGTGCGTGTGAGGATGCAAGAGCACAAAAGTACGTTTCGGTGTAAGAAGGATATTTCAAAACTCACCAAACACTTCATAACACACAACCATGGAGAAACAGATTTCAAATGGCATGTCCTGGAAAAGCCGTTCATTCCGCCACACGTGAGCGATGTTTCCAATTTTCTATTCCGAAAAGAACAAAAATGGGTATTCAAACTGGGCACAGATAGACAAGGACTGAATGATGATATACCTTGGTTCAGTCTATCTTAAACACTCGAGTAGGGTGTCCTTCATCTAGAATGACTGTTTTGTGTATAAGCATTTACGTGATGACTGCATTCTACATGAACTACCGACGTAAGCTACATTACGTCATTCGGTAGTTCTCCACTTTCTCCCGCAAAATACGCCCACCAGTGGTTTGGCGTCACCACATAGGCTCCATGCACCGCATCACTTCGTAGTTCCTAGCACATGTTAGCGAATAACATCGTCACTCTTAGCGGAGGTCGATTCAACAAACTACTAGCTAGAGAATCGCCCATGCGAAGATCAAGTGCACACGGAGACACAATTTGACTTCTTTAGCCATGAACATTTTCCCTAACATCAGTGATTGATGAGTGATAATGTGAATGACAACTTTATTCATCCTAGCCTTTCGGCATAACTCATCCTACGGAGGGTCTGATTGGCTGTGAGCTGGCAGATGAGACCATTGAAAGATGAGTGACGATGGTAGCCCGTTGCCTCCTCCTGACTCAGTCACAGTCCGAGACAACGACGGACAGGTAGGATTGCAGCTCCCTAGTCTACTCACAATGTCTAGAGCAAGGCTGTTTTTCAACTAGCTTCTTGTTGTCCAATTTTAGACTAATCAAAACCAACATAGCTACATTTGTAGTTCATAGCTAAGGATATAACGGATAGTAGGTTTATAGTGGGAACTAGTTGGTATATGTCAGTTAACTCTACGTTCAGAAAATCTTGTGACCTCGTAGATGGTGTATTGTCAGAGCAGATCAACACATTGATCCCTCTGTTCACTGTAATCACGAAGTCGGTTTTTTGTCCTTGTAGAGCGGGGTCTCACATATCCTGAGCCAGGTCCAGGAAGAGGTGAGGTCCACTCCCCGGACACACTGGGTGAGTAATGATGTTGTAAATATTCTGGAAATGGTGTTACTCCCGGTACAGACCAGGGTAGCTGAATGTGACTCACTTGTACCTTTGTCCCCCACAGATAGTACTAAGACACCAGGTGCCGAAGAGGAGTTCGTACAGATGAAGGAACAATATATCCTTTACTGTTATACTTCACTTGTGTGTTTTTTCATATAATTTTTTCACACTTTACTTATCACTCGTAAGCAGTAGCAGTAGTAGAGAACAGAGACACTGACGAAAGCCTGGGGCACTTCCCTCTGGGGCTGAAACATGTTGGTCTCCCCGCAGCTATTTGTGTTTACTGCGATGATTATGCTAAACTGTTCTTGTTTTTAAACAGGAAGGGGCTAATGTTCATTAAAATAGGTTTTTGTTAAGTTCCCTATCCCTTTTTAATCACCACATATATCATTTTTGCACTGCACATTCCCATCATATCCACCTCATGTGGTACATCCGAGTGATTGTGGGTCGCTACCCCGAAGTGGCTATCAGGGTATGCTAGTGGTCTCAATGATCAAGAGACACAATACCCGATAAGGATTACCAGATGAGAATATTGATCCATACAAGACTTTGATGGGAATCCTCATCCAAGGGTGACTCACGGTTACTGGTGCCTCACATTTTGGCGATATGGTTTGTCATTTTCACCTAGAATTTTTGGTTCCTACGCACATTAGTTGGCCTAGGTACAGTATTTGAGAATCACTATTGGATTCTGATTCAGACCCCTAAGTTTACCGTTAATGCATATCCATATGTTTGTTAGATTTTCGGGATATCGGAGTGTTTTTTCTTTCGCCAAATTTCCTCCGTATTCTTTATGCCCAATAGGTCGGCATCGGAGCGTTCTCCCCTAGCCACCAGCCAGACGCCATCTTGCTCTCCCCAGCCCTTTGGAGTAGGAATAGTAATTTTAATATAAACACTATCCAGCACTTTCTATTAAGCAAGCATCTTTTGGAGTTGGAATAGTTATTTTAACCTACACACTATCCAGCACCTTCTCTCAGGCAAGTGTATTTTGGAGTTCGAATAGTTATTTTCACCTAAGCACTATCCTACATTTTCTTAGAGGCAAACACCCTTTGGAGTAAGAATAATAATTTTAACATACTACTATCCTGCTTATTTTTACAATCAAGCACTTCTAGGAGTTGGAATAGTATTTTTTGTCTAAGCACTATCCAGCACTTTCTATTAGGCGAGCATCTTTTGGAATTGGAATAGGTATTTTAACATAAACACTATCCAGCACTTTCTATTAGGCAAGCAACTTTTGGAGTTGGAATAGTTATTTGTATCTGCACACTATGCAGCACTTTCTATTAGGCAAGCATCTTTTGGAGTTGAAATAGTTATTTTAACCTATACACTATCCAGCACTTTCTCTTAGGCAAGTGTCCTTTATAGTTGGAATAGTTATTTTAACCTAAACACTATCCAGCCCTTTTTTCTGAGGCAAAGACTCTTTGGAGTAGGAATAGTAATTTTAACATACTACTATCCTAAATATTTTTACAATCAAGCACCTTTTGGAGTTGGAATAGTAATTTTAATATAAGCACTATCCAGCACTTTCTAGTAGGCAAGCATCTTTTGGGGTTGGAATAGTTATTCTAACCTACACACGGCCCAGCACTTTCTTTTAGGCAAGTGCATTTTGGAGTTGGAATAGTTATTTTAACCTAAACACTATCAAGCATTTTCTCTGAGGCAAACACCCTATGGAGTAGAAATAGTAACGTTATCATACTACTATCCTGCTTATTTTTACAATCAAGCACCTATTGGAGTTGGAATAGTAATTTTAATCTAAGGACTATCCAGAATTTTCTATTAGGCAATCATCTTTTGAGTTGGAATAGTTTTTTTCAACATATACACTATCCAGCACTTTCTCTTAGGCAAGTGTGTTTTGATGTTGGTATATTTATTTTAACCTAAGCTCTATCCAAGCAAACACCGTGTGGAGTAGGAATAGTAATTTGTACATACTACTATATTGCATATTGTTACAACCAAGCTCCTATTGGAGTTGGAATGGCAATTTTAATCTAAGCACTATCCAGCAAGCACTTTATATTAGGCTAGCATATTTGGTAGTTGGAATAGCTATTGTGACCTACACACAGTCCAGCACTTTCTCTTAGGCAAGTGTCTTTGGGAGTTGGAATAGTTATTTTAACTTAAACACTTTCCAGCATTTTTTCTGAGGCAAACACCCTTTTGAGTAGGAATAGTAATTTTAAGATACTACTATCCTCAATATTTTAACAATGAAGCACCTTTTTTGGAGTTGGGATAGTCATTTTAACTTAAACACTATCTAGCATACTGTTTTAGGCAAGCATATTTTGGATTAGGATTATTTATTTTACATGAAATACTTTACAGTATTTTCTGTGAGGCAAAAACACTTTGGAGTAAGACCATTAATTTTAATATATTATTACATGCAGTTTTTTTTAAATCAAGTGTAAAAATTATTTAAACTGAAATATTAGTTTAACTTAGATTATTACTTTTTTAAAGTGAAGTATTATTATGGTTTTTTGTTTGGAGTGTCGTTTTATTAGCATCTTTTACTATAAAGCAAGTATTTTACATCTTGTTTTAAATGGAGATAAAAAAGATGTGGTGACTTACTTGTGTTATACATTTTCTAAAAAAGTCTATTCAGTAAAGATGTTTGGATGTTGTGAAGTTTTGAAACAAGCTGAAAAGTTAATAACATGTTTGACTTTAGATTATTTGCATTTCGAAAAACTGTTAATTAGCTACATATTTTTATAGTTTTTCCTTACTTCGAGTTTCAGTTGCCTTTTTTCGACGAGTATCTTCTGTCAAGTGTAATCCTGCGTGCAGTCTCTGGTAATCAAGTAACTACAATTTTAAAAATGGTGGATGGCTCCTTTTATACGTTTTGTGGTGGTCTGGAATGTTTTTTTGAAAGTAAAATATATTTTGTGTTTAATATTTTTTTTGTGTTTTTAGTGGTGTGTGACAATATTAAAAAAAGCATTGTTTTGTTAGTTTTTGTAACTTTTTATTTTACTTTTAACATCCGTTTTGGTTATTTCCGGGTCAAAGTATTTTTGTTGAAAGGGGGCGCTAGAGGGCGCACTGCGGAATGGCTGGCTAGTCTGACAGCTCCGCCGGACGGTTTCTTTCAGCTGCAAGAACAACGTATGTAAGGTCACGGAACCTGCTGACAAAAGGCAGAACCAGATAGCGAAGGATGATCGGCACACAATGATATGCTTTTTTCCGCTGTACGAGCTGCTGCAACGATGGAATCCGCCTGGCAAAGATAGCCGAGGTCCGTAATCCCTGCGGGCAAGATGGTGGCTTCCTGTGACCGGTCGGAGCGTTAAACAGCGGTGACGCATGGAGCACACACCACGGAGCCTCGTAACACCCCTGCCACGGACCAGTGAGTAACTGCACCAATCACATGCATTATAGCCGGCCATAAATGAACTAGTGGGCTCAACCGCGGTGAGAGCACTGATAGCGTTAATCACGGAGGCTCGATCACTGTACCCATGCCGCTTTCTGGGTCTATATCATGACCTCTATGCACTGACACTGGGCTCCATATAACATGTCGTGGCGGGGGAGACTGCTGCCATAACTACCCCCACTCAGCAGCACCGCGATCTACCCTGTTTCGGAACACCGCTGCTACAGGACGCTGTAGGCGAGAAATCTATCACCTAACATGGCGGCGCCCGTCCTGAACTAATATGCATTTGGCGCCTGATCACTCCCCGAAGTCTGGGCTTGTGGCTGCAGAACGCGCGCACATACAGGGAGTTGCACAAACCCATGTCCCCCACTGGCATGTCCTGGAATGCGCTCTACACGGCATGTGAACTGACGACCATTCTGTCTACCCTTGCGTGGCAATTACAACTGTACAGGTTGATGTGCTCGAGTCTTCCATCTCCCTGCCGGACTGATGTCAGCACAGTCTCCGCGACCGGCCCCACTGTGACTTCTAGGCGGTCATTTGCGTCATACCACGGATCTCTACACAGCGGAGACAACCACATTCATACCTTAATTCCGACTGCATGGACCTAAATCAAATACACGCAAATCCACTGCTATGACTGCTAAGCCCCTGCATGGTGTCAACTAATATCCTCTCAACATTGCCAGAAGACACTGCTGTGCCGCGTGGCGACGGAGTGCATCGCCCTTCACAAGGCTAGTAGCTGGAGATTTTTAATGTAATAGCAGAGGAGCGTCCCTGGGAAACTAAGCGCCGTTCGGTGTACAAACGCGTAGCACCACTTGTTTGCGCCACACCAGTTGTTTTTTTTTCACCGTGATATGCACCAAAGTTGGCCAGTGCGTCCTCCCCTGTGATCGTGCATACCGCACTCTTGAGACAATGCCTGCCGGGTGTTAACCATTACGTCCTCTGGCTCTGCAATGTCCGACCCTACCGATTAGCGCCACAACTGGTACTGAGTCTACCATATAGCTCACGACCTTGCACACCAACAAGACGCCACAGCTAATCGTGCCTGCGCTGCGAGCCCAGAGTGGCAAAATATACTGTCATAGCAGCATAGTACAGAGCAGATACCTTGCAAGATGGGGAAACCGGACAAGCAACAACCCAAACTCAACTTTGAACAACGCCGAACGGTGAGAGGATCCCATCCCCACTCAGACACAGAGACTGAGTCAGAGCGCACGCCGCCCAAAAACATGGAGGTGATGTTGAAAGCAATACAGGACAGCCTGCAAGATATGCACGGTAAAATGGACCATCTAACAACACGGCTGGACAACATGGCGGCCAAAGTAGACCGACATGGAGAGCGGCTGGACGAAGCAGAGACAAGATTGTTTGCTGTGGAAGATGAATCGCGTGAAAGCACCTTCAGAGTTTCAGGATTTGAGAAAATACTAGACGTCATTAAATCCAAGTCCGAGGATTTGGAAGCGAGATCACGCCGGAATAACATACGCGTAGCGGGCGTGCCTGAATCAACAGACATTGGCAATATGGAAGCATATGTGGAGGAAATGTGCTTTTCCCTGTTCGGTAAGGACAAACTGTCCCAAGTGTTCATCGTGGAAAGAGCGCATAGAACACTGGCACCGCGCCCACCCCCAGGCACACCTCTGAGACCAATAGTAGCCCGCATACTCAACTACCGCGATAGGGATGCGATTCTACGTATGGCATGCGAGCACAAAGATCTTCAATACCAATCCAACAAACTGGCATTCTACCCTGACTACACGCAAGCGGTCCAACAGGCCAGAAGGGAATTCAATGGAGCGAAATCAAAACTGCGTGAACTCCAGGTGGAATACTCCATGCTCTACCCGGCGAGGTTAAAAGTCACCTGGGAAGGCAAATCCACTCTGCTCACCTCGCCCAAAGCAGCAAATGATTTCATAAAGAAAATCACGAATCACAGGAAAAGTGATCAGCGTCGACAGCAAGATCACGAAGGAGACTGATAACGGAGAACGGATATGACACGCCGTCAGACCGATCCGCTAGTTAGGACAAATTCGCAGGTTGTTGATGGCGTACGCTCCTGACAGGGGCCTAATAACAGCTTTAAAACATGGCATCAGTGACTGGGGCTCAATTGCGCTGCGATATGGACTGTCACTATGTGGTCTACTCCATTCACCAGGTATGTTGGACTATGTAAACTGTATGGTGCATGCGTCATTATAGGTTTGGAACACAGCACGACAAGGTCAGACCGATGACTCTTTCTAAAAACTGAACTATATTACTCGTCTGCACCATTTGAAACTACTGCAATTGTTGTTACATTCGGACATACACTGACCTAGGGCACTCATCTACATAACAATGTAGCCTTTGGACCTTCAAACTTGTACTTTATGGTCAGTTACGATGTCATAGTTGACGGCCGCTAATGTTATGCAGTTGTGCCACAAACTTAAGGTTACCGACCTCTACAGCGGTGGGATGAAACAAAATTTGTGCTGCACCGCTTCTAGGTCACATAGCCCAGGTAAAACAGGGTTAAATGTAACTGCATCATGTAGTCCACATTGAGCCACTCCTTCCTTTATTGCAACTATACAACCTTCACAAACTGCATAGCTTCACGAATCTATGGTAAAATGTATGCTGCATGCTGCGCGTAATTACACTAGATATATGCGGGGATTCATGCAAGCTGTTTAATAGTTCTGTTTATACGCTTATTCACATTTCTTAGGGGCCACGGGGAAATGTTGCTGCTCTTATGTTGGCTCCTCATAGCAATGTAGTCATTATGCATCGCTGCAGCTGCCATGGCAGGTACTTTCTGACCTTATGAGTTTAGTTAACCGTCCACGTCCGTGATTTCGGACGGTGATGTGCAGTCCAGGCGGGCCCCCACATGGGTGACCCCCAATACAGTTCTCATGTTCATGGGATGTTCAATACGGGTGTGGCCTCAGCAGGTTTGGGCTGCTGTTGTGGGGCGGAGGGAGGTCGGGGGGGTTGTTCTTGTTCTCTATAGATCGGACCGCTTGAGATGCATTGCCTATCACCAGGTATGCCACTCTCATCACTGCAAACACAGAAACAATTCACATCACACTTACAAATCATCGAAGTTCCCCCCGGGTGAGACGCGGAGAACACATGCATTCAGACACGACCACTCTAATGGCTAACCCCATGTCTCAATCCAGATCCCTGAACGTCCTCTCATGGAATATTAGAGGTTACACAAACCCGAAGAAGATTCGTCACATATTCGCCTGTTTAGACAGATGGAATACTGACATAGTCATGTTTCGGGAAACACATGAGTCTCCACACACACACGCCCAAGTGGGACGCAGATGGGCGGAATCCATACACTGTTCAAGATATTCGTCCTATGCTAGGGGTGTTTCTATATTGGTTAAAAAAGGCACGAACTTTAAAGTGAACACTACGAAACTGGACGACAGTGGGAGATATGTCATAGTTCAGGTTGACATTCGAGGTAGACAAATCACACTGGTTAACACATATGGTCCAAACACGGACGCACCGGAATTCTTCCGTGAAGTTTGGCACTATCTACACACTGATACTGATCAGCCAATACTATGGGGCGGGGATTTCAACATTGCTCTAAATGATACCCTCGATAGATCAGACGGCACAATGGAACACCACACACGTGCTAGGACTGAACTGCTAGACATTATGAGAGATCTATCCCTACAAGATATCTGGAGGGTACGGCATCCTGGAATTTCTGAAGCTACGCACACATCGATACATCATGCTAGCTGGTCTAGGATAGATTATTGGTTGGGGACAGCTGACATTTCGCTATGGGCACACACAATCACTCACATGCCCAGGACGCTATCTGACCACAACCCTGTAAAACTATCGTTAATCATCCCAAATTACATACCGCCACCTTACAGCTGGCGTTTCAATTCCGCCGCACTTACAGATCCACTGTACGTCGATGGCATTGGTAAGGCTATCAAAGATTACTTCAGTCTCAATGCTGACACCACGGAGGACGCGGGTCTTCTATGGGAAGCCTTTAAGGCGACCATACGAGGGGTCTGTATAGGTACAACCGCTGGTATACTAAAAGACATCAGAGTACAGATCGCCCGATGCGAGTCTACGCTCCGTGCTCTAGAGCGACAATACGAAATAACTCCGACACAAAACATACTATGCGACATCAGAAGCACACTCACTGAGCACCAAAAATTCGCCGCGGACGAAATCAAATATCTAAACAAACGACATGTGGCTAGAGCATACGGGGAAGGAGGCAGACCGGGTAGAGCACTAGCTACTAAAATATGCACTGGGCACAAACGAAACATCATTACAAAGACTGTTGGAGAGGATGGGCAAATTCACACCGACCAAGCAGGTATACTCCAGAATTTTGTGCACACCTATCAGGACCTCTATACATCGCGTCCCATTGCCTCACAACGCGATACACTACAATATCTCGATGATATCGCCATTGGCTGGTTGTCGGATAACCAGAGACAATATTTGGCCCAACCTCTAACAAAAGAAGAGATTGCTGAAGTAATCGCAACTTTACCGAACGGGAAAGCACCTGGACCCGATGGATTCACGTGTGAATTCTATAAGACGTTCAGCGACTTACTGTCCCCATATTTAGTAGATATGTTCGGTGAGGCACTGAAGGCCCAAATTCTTCCGGCCACGCTGCGCGAGGCGGTGATTATAGCATTATTGAAACCAGGTAAGAACCCTGAGACCTGCGTTTCCTATCGCCCTCTGTCGCTCTTAAATGTTGACTCTAAAATACTGGCTAAAGTCCTTGCCACCCGATTGCAACCACTAATGCCCACACTGGTTCTCCCTGACCAATCGGGATTCATCCCCTCTAGAAACACCACACACAACACCAGAACTTTATTTGCCACCTCACATTATCTTACACCATCCACCAAGGCAGCAGCGATCATGGTTGACGCTGCTAAAGCATACGACTCTATTGAATGGTCATACCTCATAACGATACTGCATAGAATGGGTTTTCCTCGGGTCTTCGTCCA
Source organism: Lissotriton vulgaris (assembly GCF_964263255.1). NCBI lineage: Eukaryota > Metazoa > Chordata > Amphibia > Caudata > Salamandridae > Lissotriton > Lissotriton vulgaris. The sequence goes on from NC_141690.1 coordinate 76,537,085, forward strand.
GTGGGTACAATTACTTTACACCAAACCAGTCGCCAGAGTCAAAATAAATGGTTATGTATCGGAGACCATTGTCATAGAGAGAGGGATGCGACAGGGTTGTCCCCTGTCCCCTCTCCTATTTGCACTCGCGCTAGAACCCCTGGCCTGCATAGTCAGACAAAAGCACCACCACCTTGCCCTTCAATTCCCGAATAGGCCTTTGCATATATCCCTATATGCAGATGACATGTTACTATATGTCAGAGACCCAGCTATCAATCTGGACCCACTCCTAAGAGTATACATCCGATTTGGGGGGTACTCGGGATTGCACATCAATTGGGATAAATCCTCCATATTTCCGTTGACCGACTCCACCCAACAGCTTACGACGGAATACCCACTGGAGTGGCAGACAGACCCTATCCAATATTTAGGTATTTGGTTCCACCGAGACCCAGAGGTGGTTTTAGAACAAATTATGGCAGGGCGGTTGACACACTTGAAGACAAAATCACGAGATGGATCCAACTTCCACTGTCGCTGGCCGATAGGATGGCGATTGTGAAAATGGTAGTACTCCCTAAACTACTTCACCTTTTCAACAACATACCGATACAACCACCTAGGGAGGTGTTCAAACGCATCACGTCCATGGTTTTGAAGCTTATTTGGGCAGGTAAAAAAGCACGGATAAAACTAGACACGTTAACACTACCATTTCATAAGGGAGGTTGGGGTGTACCTGATTTTTGGCTGTACTATCTATGCGCACAGGCCCAATTTGCCACACATTGGTACCACACAACACCATATCTGACTCATGTGGCAGTGGAGGAGGGAGATGCAGCCCCGGTCCCACTGGACGCTATCATAACGCATACCAGACCTCCACTCCATAATAAAGATATTAATACAATAGACACCACTAACGCTGCCTGGAGAGCTTTGGGCCACATGATGCATAAACTCCCACTCTACGCTCCGGCACTGCCACTGCATCATCACCCTAATCTATCCGTCACTAATGACAAGTAGGAATGGGCCTATTGGAACAAGTGGGTCTCTGTACAATGGGTGACGTCTATAAAGAGGGGATCTTCCTAACTGACCAAGATTTAGCTTTTATTCAAAATCAAACGACACTCTTCCGCTTTACTCTTTACAGACTAAAAAAAGCGATGAAGCAACACTTCCCCACATTCCCGAACGAACCCCAGACGATGGACACCCTACAACTACTGATCACCTCCACAAACACTTCACACTTGGTCTCGCGACTATATGGTCAGGTACAGACAGAGCTAGACCGCAGGGCTACCAGGGCACTGGAAAAATGGAATACGCTTTTGGACACCCCTCTCACGGACAAAGACTGGGAAACTACATGCACACTCACGAAAATACTAACGCCAAATGGTAACTTGCGTATAATCCACTTCAAATACCTTCACCAAGTGTATTACACTCCTGCCCAATTATATAGATACGGTCTACGGGAGGAAGCACGATGTAAAAGATGTGGTCATAACCAAGCAGACTTTATACACTTGGCTTGGAATTGTGTAAAGATACAGGCTTACTGGACAGAAGTGACCGAAAAACTGACGGAAATGGTGGAAATACCAATTGCATGCACAGTAACAGGTTGTCTGCTGGGCCTGATACATAACGTGAAATCAACGCGACTTAAATTCTGCGTCATAGCATTGTTATTAGCCAAACGCAGACTCTCACTGTGTTGGGACAGCTCACACACACCCCAAGTTAAACACTGGATGCAGGACATGGCGTATTGCCATGATACACTGCGAACGTACGAGGAGTCCCTCCCACTCAGATCTAGGCCCAGAGACTACTGGTCATATTTCACAGCATATTTGAATGCACAACCTGAGGACTAAGGGTTACACATCATCACTGTGTTTACTGATGGCTTACATGTGTCTTACTGAATGGTGGTTTCACATATATCGTAGCATTACAATGTGGAACTGGAGTTGGAATGCGGTAGCGGTCTGATTAAGTTATGTTATATCCATTGTTATTTACATAAAATTGAACAAAAACTGAGACCAACTGAGTTTGTAAACGCGGCCGGCCCACAGTGGTTGTAGGCGACTTGCTGTGTACTTTAACGTATGTTATGCATGCAACTTACTTATGTCTCTCTGCTTCAACAACACGCCGCCGACCTTCCATTGTAAGGTTATGGGCGCTCAGCTGTGTAACTTGTGTGCATACTGACAATAAAGGTCTTGGAACAAAAAAAAAAAAAAAAAGTATTTTCGTTGAAAGAGTTGTAGGAATTTCTTTTCTCTATTTTTGAAACAGCAGTTTTTTCATTGTTGTTGGTATGAGTTGTGTATTATACCGCATTCGTTATGTGTAAATTTACGATTTATTTTTACTTGTTTTATTTATATTATTCAATATATTCTTCATGTTTACTTTTTTTAGTGAAAATATATTAATTTAATTGTTAGTTCAATGCATGTTATGTTAAAAAGTTGTAAAAAAACAGTTTATAATAATATTAGTTTTATGTTTAATTTATATGTGTATTATGCATTTTTTAAATGTTTTTTATAACTATAAAACATTTTTTTATGGAAAAGTAGCTGAGTATTAACTTTGTTGTCCTGGTATTTTGGGGGGGATTTAGTGTAGTTTTATTGCATAATGTATTATAAATGTTTATGTGTTTAATTATTCATTTAAAAAATTGATAACATTTTAATTAATTAAATAAGTGATAGTTGTGTGAGTATTAATGTTAATACTCGAGTATTAATTCTAATATGCAAGTATTCATTTTTTATACTTGGGTATTGATTTAATATAATGTGTATTATTTTTTAATATTCACGTTTTAATACACTTCCCTACCCAAAACCCCTGTTTTTCCGGCATCCCGCTGCAGGAGTCTATTATACAAAAAAAACATATATTTTGCGTTGTAAAAGTGTGCGCTATTTTGGTCCATTGGAGAAGTTTGGCTATAGGGGTGACGGAGTAGTCACCGTAGCAGCCAAACCTATGGTCCACCTGCATATTAATCAGGCAGGTGAACCATTGTGTTGGCAGGGAGGGAGTTCAATTTCCCACAGCAATTACATCCACCCCCAAGTCTGAAAGAAAAACCTTTGAAAAAGACAAACCGCTTGGCTATCTGATCTTTGCTCCCTTGCTGTTGGCCTGATGTTACACCAATATCCGGTCAACTGCAGACTGAATTCTTTCCATAGTACTTGATGATTTCTTGGTGTCTTTTGCCTCAAATCCATATCTCCAGTCCCCCTAACCCTAGTCTGATAGTCTTGGTATATGTTTACTCCTCACATTTTATACTGTTCTAGATTAGTCAAATTGTGTTGTTTACTTTAAAATTGTTGGTACTTCTCAAATGTAGCACTTACTCCTCTGGGGACTTCCTGCTGTTTGTGCCACAGCTACCAAGAGTCAAGCAGAGATTCTCTCAGAACAATGTTTTGAAATAACCAGAGTGAGTTTATTGAGTTGGCAGGGGTCACCCTTGCCAACATATTAGGCCCATCAACGGTGATCAGTGGCTTAGATTAATTCAATACCTCCTATATTTGCTGCTGTCAAGTTTGTGCATAGACTCTACCATAGCTCATAGCTACACAAATTATGACAATTTTTCTTTTGTGGGGGCGTAGTACAAGCACGCCCAGAACTACATTCACTGGCAGCATGAACCTGTTCCCTGACAAAACCCCAGATAAAAAGCTATTGCACCAGAACTAAAGACGTTTAAACTTGATTTGCAGTGGTAACTGAGTGCGACACAGAACGTGCTCAATGTCAGATCACATTTTACTATGTATGGTGCATTAATATGGGAACATAGATCACTATTTCCACTACCCAAAGTCCTGCCCCAGAGAGAATGTCTTTTTTATTTGTTCTCCGAATGCAAATGTATCATCTTCCTGGAAGATATTTTGCAACCAGGTGGGAGGTACCATTCAGTTTCTATGATTTTATTTCCTGGAGAAGGCGCTTGACAATAGAGACATTTCAGATGCCTAGTGATGCAAATACAAGTTAGGATTCACCTTGTGGTGCTCAGCATACGACAGCGCGTTTCTGCGCCCCTAGTAAAAGAGGCCGTTTATGATGGTATAGCCAGGGTATTCCTGCCAGATTGTAATGGGGTTATTTATGGCGCTGCGTAATCTTGTCCTGTGCAACAGCCCTTTAGAATGGTAAGTAAATCTACATATTGCTTTCTGTTGTTTTGCTTGGCTCTGGCACCCACACAAAATCACAGTAAAGAACCCGCAGCAACGCCATATTTTTTAGTACAGACTAACCACAAACAAACAAAAAATCAGGGTTTTCTTTTATTTATTTTTAATAGAAATTACATGCTTTTGAGGTGGAAAGCTTCTGCTGCTGAAAGTGGACTTGCACCAGACTATTTCCAAACGCACAAAGAACAATTTAAGCAGATTAATGCATCAGAAAATGAGAAGAGGCAAAATGTGAACTAGTAATGGTGTTAAAAGGTACAAAGAAACAGCTTGCCAAGCCACAGAGAGTTGCAGTCTGTTAGAAAAGCACACACAGTACAAATCTTCGATGAGGCAATTGCACAATCTGGAACATTAGCAGAACAGAGTCTGTTGATTGTGGTTTGCTGGAGCCCATGGTACATTACAGCCGAGCATCAGCACTAATTCTACGTGGCAGCTCTGCAGAATACCATCTGCTCCTCCACAAACTGATAATAGAGCTATAATTATCAACTTCTAAGCACTTTATTGGGACTATCATTTGATAATTAATCAACTATAGGCCAGTAAACTAAGTGACATTATTTTATAAATAAAAAAAAAATAGCAGCACTGTTCTAGAGTACTTAACATAGCGGTGGTAAATGAAAGGTGCAGGTTAACAGAATAGTTCTTTTAAAATGATAAGAACAAAATCATGACGTGGCTTTGCTGAAATGCTTGTACTGCAGTTGTCTTTCTGGATAAAGAAAAATGACAGTATGTTCACTCATATTCCACAGATGATTAATTGATACTTCGGTGTTGGTGCGAATCTTGTCAGAATAACATCTAAGCTGCATTCCATAGGTCAAGAAAAGCAGAAAATAGACAAGACAGTGACCTCGCCATCAAAGTCTGCCTTAGTATACAAATTGATTACATTTTTCAAGAGGTACAAGCCCACATTTAGTAAACAGGAACTTGGGGCAATGCGCACAAAACCAGCAGTGTTGTTTCACCAAACTTCGCATTGAGATGACACCGCAGAGGCAAAATTCAAATAGATGAAAAGTTTCTGGTGCACATGGGGCACACCTGAAAATATCGTTGACGTGCAAATGCAGGCAAACATGTCTGGCAGTCAGAAGATTCCGGAGGAGTCTGTAAGTCAAGAACGAGGGGAGGCAAAGGAACTGTAGTGACAGACTGGGAACAGGAAACTAGCATTGCTGCGATTAATAAATACAAGAACAAACTCTTTTGGAGCTCCAGAATTGTACCTGGTAAGAAAGTGACATTATGGAAAAGTATTCTACAAAATTCCGAGCGGTAAAATCTACCAAATGGACTATGTTGAAACTAAAATAAAGAAGGAATGGCATAAAGCGCTCAACAATGGAAAAATTGTTCAAGAAGAGGATGCTGATGAAAGCATCAGCTGTAATCAGTTGAAAATGATGAAAAACGAACAGGTAAGAGCAACCATGTACCCACACGTAGACCTTACAATCTGCAAGGTTACAAGTATAGTCTTCCTGCTTAGGACAACGTCTTCTCTTGTCACTTGTAGAACTCCTATAGATATACAAAAGCATGCCATGAGGATGAAACAGAAGCAAAGGATAGGCAGAAAAGGGGGTGGAGGTAAGATTTATTCAGGATGATTAGGATACAATCATGAATTAACATCCCTCATCCAGGCCCACAGCCACCAAAGCACACAGGAACCTAGAAAGTAATTATTTTAACATGAGTAATGACTGTTTATGTACTTGTGATTCACGCATCTGCAATGTGGAAATCATTTACATAAACATAGAAGATGAGTAATTTAATTACATGAAGTATTAGCTAAACAATTCCACATCAAATATGTGTAGATTGTATGTGACACTGCACCGTAAATGTCACGGCATCTGTGAGGCATCAACCAAGAGCTAGCATTGAAGGAGTATGCCCCTGTCAAACATTGAATCCAATATATGACACCATGTCAACTTAAACAATGTTTAGTATTGTTTTCTAACATACTACACATTTTAAAATAATAATGAATTGAAATTGTATCTGACTACATACATGAGGAGCAGACAAGTGACAATATATATTTTTTGTCTTCTGTGGAAACTGGTATAGTGGACAATGGTCCACAGTGCATATGAGACATTGTCTTATTGCAGCCAGCAATTGAGCCATTGAGTGGTGATGCCACTGTGCTCTTACTAATGTACTAATGTAGAACACGACCAAATCACCTCATGAACGATCAACTACTCAATAACACCAGAACACAGTATACTAAAGAAACACCACCCACATCAGTCACTCGTAAAGCTGTACTACAAAAACTGACCCCCATCTGGATGTCCACAGAAACACAATACCTTCTCATTAAGTTTGACAACAGCTTACTGAATGTCACACTCAAACTCCCAATGTTGTTGAAGAAAGCCTTTCATGGAACCATGCTGATTAGAAAGTTTTCATAAAGACCATAGAACCTTTAACTGTTTTGGTTGAGCAAGTTGTACCACAACACATTGCTGCCAGGTTTAGAGGATACTGTGATGGACATCAAGAAAGCCCTTATGCGCAGTCCAGCCAGCATGGCATTGACAATTTGTTTGCAAACATATTTTTTGTGCTGGAAAATACTGTAGTTCATTTGTTAGATATCATGAATGGATGTAATAGGTAGCATATCAACTGGCATCAAGGAGTGAAGTGAGACACTTGGGGGCAGATTTATGTTGGGAATGCACCACGTTTGCGTCACGCAACTGCGGCGTAAACGTGGCGCATCCCTACGACCCATTTACAACGTGACGCATCTAGGCAGATGCGTCACGTTGTAAAGCCCTGCGCCACTTGTGGGCGTTCCGGCGCAGGGTGGGCGTTCCGGGGCAGGTGCGCCTCGCAAAAGTGGCTGAGTGAAATCTATAAGATTGAAGCAGGCGTAGGTCTTGATGCAGCATTGTAAAGATGGGGCACCCCCGAGCCTTGCTGGAGCTGCGTCGCGCTTGCGACGCAACTCCAGCAATGCGCCATCTTTACGGCACAGATGCGTCACGCATCTGTGCCGTTTATGCCCCATGGTGCGCCGCATTGTAAATGCGGCGTACCATTAGTGGCGGAGCAGCGGCGCAAAATAACTGGCACATCCCTGGGGATGCGCCAGTTATCATAAATCTGCCCCTGAGTGCGAAGATCTAGCACATGCAATGCATGCTTTATCCAGGTTTAACTTTGGCATTAGTGCCCAAATATCGCAAGAGGATGTTGACCTTTGCTGTGCAGCTCATCACAAAGGTGCTGAAACGTCTTTAACCATCCACCCACTTACATCAGATCTCTGACAGGAGTCACTTATTGGTCTGCATCCATATTATCATCAGTTACAGAGGAACAAATTAGTGATGACAACAAACCTTTTCTAGGTGAAATCTGCTTAGAACATAATCTTTCCAAACTCTGTAAGAAGGAGAATCCGGAGTGAATTTGCAAGCTAACAACTATTTTGTTCACAATGCTTATCTTACCCAGCAGTATTTACTTTTTTTAAAGTTAGTTGATGTTGAATGCTGTGTAATTCATAGTTCCAAGGTATGATTAAGAAGGCCTATGACAATTTTTCAGTGGCACACATCTATGAATATATCTTCATACTGACTTCATTTACAGAACTGGAAGGTTATCTCATGGACAACACCATTTTTCAAACCATGGGGCTAGAAGTGTTGACCTGTCCCTAAGGTACTCTATGTTTAAAATGTATGCATAGTCTCAGAAGTGAAATTATATGAGATCTTTCATCCCCTCGCCATTCCATCCAGTGACATTCTTTCCATGTTATGGCCAGTGGTAATGTCATTGTGACATTGTATGTTGCTGCTTGGGTACTCATCAAGTGGAATTTCACCTTGAACTGCTGATTGATATGAAGTGCAAAACACACAACAATCATGTCACAAATTGTATGATAGTGTTCAGCCAGACAAGTCTAGGCTTCTAAATCTTTGGGTTGTAAAGAGACTAAAATCTCTCTCTATGATTCTGTGTGTCATTCTGTGTGCAGTGTTGCATTACCCTTCTGTTGTAGTCATAGATTGAATATACATTGTTATTACTCATGAAGTTTAGCTTAGGATATGTAGACATGTTGCAAGTCAACAGACCTCTGATACCGAAATCTTCAGGTATCCATGAGTTTCGTAAATATCTGCTGGTTGGATTTACCTATATATACCACATTCAAATGTTTCTTTGGTGAGCCATGACAAGAATTGTGATTTCTCTCATGAAGTTTATCTATAACATTTATGAAGCAGTAGTTTACAAACAGCAACACCTGAACATTTATGGAATGAAGGCATCCTGTTGCTATAAATATGTGCTTATGTCCTTTTTTGTTATGTTTGTTGGTGTTTTATTGATGTCATGTCTATAATGTTTCAGCCCTGAAGAAGTTCCCTCGGTCATAAATCGTGACTGAAACGCATTGGCTGTGTGCCAGTTTTAAAAGATTGATTGCATAAAAAGAAGTAATCTTGGAACTGAAGTCGACGTACGTGTATTGACTGCGCAACAAATGCACCTTCTTTCCTCTTGTGAATCTAGCTACTACTGACACCTCTGGAGGGAGGGTGTGGGAGGTGATTGCACCACCCTCTGAATTTATTGTACATATGGACTGGATGTGCTTGACCTTAGTCTGCTGTTTGCACTTTCTTTGTTACCCTATGAATATGTGCCATTTCTGCAAAGGGTACAAATGTGGCACATTAGAAATCCAATGTATGAATTGCAGCATTTTTCCTGTATATTGAGACTGGATTTGGGGATCCCGAGGTGTGGTGGGGTTATATCAAGATTGCCTCCAAAACACCAGGTAGAAATGCAGATAGTGCAGATCCCAGTTACCTCAGCACATGTGCTCCTGAAGGAGTATGTGGACTCAGTAAAGAAAGTACTTGTACGTGTGTCCATACTGGATGGGGCTTACCTGTTGTTGGCTCATTGGATGGTGCTTTATCTTTAAGGAGCTTTAATACAATTGAGCAATTGTGCTGCTCACTCTATACTTTTATTGAATCGCTATAAAACCTTTTTCATGCATAGGAGTATCCTTTGCTCATTTCTTGCCAATTCAAGTAGTCTGTCTTTGGGCCAGTGTATATCACAACCTCCATTGTGATTTGATAGAGCAAATTATAGGTTTCTATATTCTTTTTATGTTCCTCTTATATTAGCTCCTTATCTGCACCTATTGCATAAAATGTAGACATTATTTGTGCCTATTCTGAGTAGGGTTGTGATGTGGTGAGGTTGGTAAATTGTGATTCGTAGTGAGGCTTATTGAGTCATAGGGACTCATGTCCCATAACATGTGTCTCATGTCAACTTTACATGCATTATCAGTGATGTGATGCAAATGCAAAATCCGTTGGTGCAGCACTACTGTTGAGTTTTCATGCTAATCTGCTGTTGCTGCTGGTAGTTTCATGATGCTTGTTAGACCTGCTAGGCCTTACGGTGTTCTTCCCCTAGCTGTTTTGCCAGCTTGCCTCTTATGTTAGCTGAATAATTTTTGTTGGCCTTATGACTCTGTACACTTTACAATTGCTACCAATTGTAAAGTACTTGGACTCACTCCTCTAAACATGGTATGATTGACATAGCCACAATTGGCATATTTAATGTATCTGTAATTCCATAATAGAGTGCGCAATCTGTGCCCAGGGCCTGTTAATTAAATGCTACTAGTGGGCCTGCAGCACTGATGGTGCTACCCACTCAAGCAGCCCTTTAAACATGTCTCAGGCCTGCCACTGCAGAGCCTGTGTGTGCAGTTTACTTTGCCATGTTGACTTGGCATTTAAAACCCCTTGCCAAGCTTTAAACTCCCCTTTTATTACATATAAGTCACCCCTGAAGTAGGCCCGAGATAACCCATAGGGCAGGATGCTGTGTAATTAAAAAGTATGACTTGTGCTTTCAGGTTTGGCATGTCAAGGTAGTGAAAAACACCCAAATTAATTTTTCACTACTGTGAGTAAGCCTGGGTGGAGCAGGCAGAGTTGCTCTACGTGGAGCTCTAAGGAGTTAGAAAAAAACTCAGTGGAGCACCACTGCGCGCCTCCCATCCCCTGCAATAAACATTTTTATATCACAAAGTAAATAAAGCGCAATTTCCTTTATCGCGGCGTCCTCCTCCTTGCCTGCGAATCCCCTATGTCAGACATACGTCATGGTGGGTCTGCGCATGCGCAGCTCAATCATGAGGTATGTCTGCACAGGGAATTACAGCGAGGAGGGCAGCCCAGAGACGCTGTGATAAAGGTAAGTGCACTTTTATTTACCTTAATTGTAATTGTATTTGAGAAATATTTATTGAGGGGGCATGGGAGGTGGGAGGGCTTGGGGTTCAATTTCGCTCCGCTGCGGAGTCAGGAGTTTTGCAGAAACTTCGAGTTCTCTGCGGAACGCGGAGTATGCAAAAATCCACAAACTACACCAGGGGAGCAGAGTTCATGGCCCAGCGTTAACTGTGAGGCTTACCTCTCTCATAGGACACTATTGGGGATTCCTTAGTACACTTAATACGTTGGAATTCCTGATTGGGAGGGAGTAGATGTCATGTTTAATACCTCTGGAATGGTAAAGATAAATTCCGTTTTCTGTTAGCGTCAAATTTATCATGACTATTTTGAAAAATGCAGCTTTTAGAGAGATGGCATTTTCTGTTCGTAGCCTTGAGTGCCTATAGCCTGTCTCCAGTAAGTGTCTGGGGTGGGTGACAGCTGGACTCTAAGAATAAGCATCCAGCCATTTTTATCTATCTACAGAATGGGCCCCTTGAAAAATGAAACTAAGCTGGACTGTGCTTTTGTGCTTTAAGGTACTATTTAGCACCATATATCAAATTTGAGTTTGAGTACCATTGTAATCTATTTCCTTTTTTATGGCCACATTACATATGTCCTGCCATTTAGAGAGGTAATAACACGTCCTGTATTTAATGATATGACAAGATCCCTTATTTACAGAATTTAACACTACTTCTCTAACTCAGAGTGCATGTCAGTATTACAATTTAACTTTCCCCCATTCAAACTCACAAAACTGGGACTGTTTATAGTTTCCCTGCAAAAATCACACCAGGTTTGCATTTAGAAATATGAACAGGAAAGACTGTTTTGCACTTCTTGTAATGTCATTCCTGGTGCAAAGTCCCATTTTCACCTGAATTGAGATTACTGGGCCTTTCAGAATGAGGCCTTTTGTATTTTTGTTGCAGCAGCAAATATTAACGTTGATTGTTTTTATGTAAACAAACGTTCCAATACTGCCTCAAAAAAAGCAATGACCAGATCTAAATGAGTTGGAACAAAACATCACACTCCAGAAGGATAGAAGATGGTTTTAAATAACTCTACTGTCCAAATAAGCATAAAGCAGTAGCAGTGACACAAAAGGAAAGGAGAATGTAATCTGACAATTTCCCAAAGATCATATGAAAATGTCATATTTTCTGATGTTTCTCCAACTTCTGCTCTTTTAAAGGAAGGCCATTTCCATTGCTGCCTTTAGGTTAATCCCTTCTCTTTCCCTTTGTCATCAAATTCTTTTACTACAGTCATCAATGCTTCGAGGTGCCCTCTTACGTAATTACTGCTAAGAGTATAGCCCTGTGGCTGCAATTGGATTCATATTCCAAGGACCGAGGGTTATTGAAAGCCTGTTCAATAGCTATTGTGATCTTGCAAACGGTGCTCCTAGAAGCTTATTAGAACCAATGCAATCTGATAGGATTTACTCAGAGTACTTTACTTGAGTGTCTATAACCTTGTGATGGCAGGAAGCCCAGATGTCGAACAATGAAGCAAGATTGGAAATGACTTACTCGTAGGTTGGGTATTGATATTTACATATACTAGGAAGATTGGTCAAAAGGCAAATGTATCAAATTATGTTTGAAAAAGTCTGTTGTATCATGGGAGAAAGGATATGATACCACCACTTACTCAATAAAGGAGTTAATCCTAAATCTCCTCTGTGAGAAATTGGAATATTGATTGAGGGGGTGGGAACCCATCTGAAATAATAATCACAGTGCTTGTCAGGGTGAACTACAAAAGTTCCTAAATAAACCTGTGCGTCACTCTCTGGTACCTTGGCACAGAGCAGTCAGGCTTAACTTAGAAGCAATGTATAAAGTTTTCATGCAGCATTCAAACAGTAAAGTGAAAACACAACACTAGAAACCTCTCTCACCAATTTAGAAAATAGAGACTATTTTAATAAATACAATTGCACCAAAATGAAAAAAACTCATCAAGTAGAACTGTAGAAATGATTTTTTTAAGTTTTGAACTAAAAAAAGCAAAACAAAAAGCCCTAAGAATCAACTACAATTATCTGACGCGCAAGACCGAGTCACCATCAAAAGTTAAGACTGACCACAATGGAGCACAGTCAAATACAGGAACCAGTTTTGCTATGGTGGAAAGTTTACCTTTGGATTGAGAAAGATTTATGGAGAAAAAACGGTCATCGACGACTCGTATGCAAGGCAAGTCACACAGTGACATTAAGCCTTATAGGCTCTTATAATGTAAACCAGTTTTCCCCAGTAGGTAAGCCAGCCTTGCTTCAGTAAAAATTACTTTGGTAATTTCTCCCAGCCGCGGTGCATCCATTGGGGCGTAGTGGCCTAGCCCCACTAAGCCTGGACGCACCGTGACATTCACATAGCACACTAAAAAAATTTTTGTGAAATTGGCATGTACAATATATAATAGGCGCCGCAGCGCAGCGCTTCAATCCGGGAAACACCCGATTGAATCCGGAGTGCGCAGGGGCAGGGGGTGGGGCTGGCTGGTCTGCTGCAGCTTGAGTGACAGTCTGCAGCAGGCCAGCAGCAGTACTGCGCATGAGGATTTTTGGATTGTAACTAGCCCGAGCATGCGCGTTAGTAACCTGACTTAAGAGGGACCGAAGGGGGTGCTGCATTAGCGGGCTGCAGCAGCCCCCGGGGTTTCAAAGGCGCCAGGGCGAGTAGTCAGTTTGCCCCCCTAGCCAATCCTGGCGTAGCATGCAGTGCCAGGATGTCAGGATTGGCTGGTCCACCGTGCAGAAGGGCAGGCAATCCATTATTGGATGCCGCGCGAGGGTGGTGGCACACTGCCTCAACACTGCATATCATGGCCAATCACTGTGTGACTTCAGTCTTCAGCATGTGAAGCCATGCAGTGATTGGCCATTCGGGACGAGCGCACCTTGACGTTTTCAGTAGTTAGTTTCTACTGCACTTTCTAGTGTAGGGGCTCGAGTTGCTACGTGCGCGCAGGCAGCAGCAGAATTCCGAAACTTCACTCCGGGCCCCGCCGCCTCGTCACCGTCACATACTGTGCCTGTGCCTGCCCTTCTCGTGTCGATGAGATCGATCGGGCAATAATTATAACAGATGAGATACAGAACTATTGAAGAATAGAATAGTAGGTACTGCTCTTCTCTATAATTCGTAATAATGGGCAATGGGCAAACTTGATAAAAACTAGACTACATATGCTCCTATAAACTAAGTTGACTCTGAGTATATGTGAACAGATTGGAAAAAATGAATTTTAAAACATATGCTGCGCTTGAGCTGTTGTGTTGTAATGTACAGTACTGCTTAGTGTTACACCCATGCATGCACCCTGTTCTGTTCCAGTTTAATAAAACGATATTCAAATTTAGTGCGACATCATTAACTTGCTTCCTGTCACAAGATTCTTAGGGGGCTACTCATCTTTTTAAAATGCTTTAATACCCATCCTTTTTAAAATATATTTTTGGAGTTTAATATAGCACGAACAAGACCGAAGGCATCACGCTTTACATGAGCACTAGTTCTATTATAGACAGACATAATAATTGTGTTAGGCACCCGGAGATTAAGTGATTTTGATTTGCCCAGAATCACAGGATGTTGAGCGTTCTGCCGAGACGCAAACCCGCTTCCCCAGTTTCCAGGTCGACCGCTCGAGGCAATAGGGGCCGGGCACAATCTCTTTAGTGACATCTGTGAGTGACAACCAGGCCTCGAATCGCACAAAACTAGTGTCATCGTAACCTAAAGGCGTAGGTGGTTTGAATTCAAAGGTACTTGCTGGCGGTACCTAAAAGCTGCTCCACTTATGCCTGCCACACAGAGCTGGGCATTTATTATATTACAGACACTATAAAATTGCAACCAATAATGTTGTGGCGTCGAATATGGGTCACTGAGCAATGCCAACTAACTAGGGCGATCATTCAAGATATTTTAACACTCGATCACTGCAAGAAAATTAAATGGTTATCCTATGTCAAAGCGCTATTAACAGATTTAGGTTACAGGAAGTACTTTGACCACCCGTTACTGATAAATGAAATCTCAAAAAAGGATCTAAAAAGAGAGTGTCTTGTACACCTGCGCCAGTTACGATTACTATCTGAGATTCACAAACCATCTGTTCAACACTCTTTATTAGCGCAGACTGTGTTTACCATTGAACCCTACTTGAACTTTAGCTTAAAACAGTATGAAAAAATGTTGCTCACCCGCTTTAGATTTGATTTGTTCCATTTACTGGTTGCATTTCCAAATCAAAATGTCTGGACATCCACATTTCCCATGTGCCCATGTGACCTAGTGTCCCCACAAACAACGATACATACAATGTTATTCTGTAAGTTTTTTACTGAACCCCGCAAACGCTGGATACTGCCCATTCTGAAAATCTGGGGACTTCGACAGTGCCGTCCTGCATATCTGGCACTTCAGTATCTCAAAAATGAAAACTATGCTAAAGCGATCGTATGTTTTCTCAAATTTTGTATACGTCATCGTACGAATCTTTGAGTATGAATTACATACTAGCTCTGCACAAATGAAAGAATGCCAGACAATAGGAAAACTGTATGTTATCACAAGGTCGAAAATTACACAAACTGAGATGTTGTTGTTCTTTTTAAATGCTTTTTTAACAAATGTATTGTTATATCGGTTTTTAACCTTTGTAAACTTTGTAATTTGCTCATTGTGAACTTTTATGGTGTTTCTTTTTAAACTACCGAATAAAGATATTATTGAATTGAATTGAATTCAAGGTATAAAACAGCGTTGGATTCGCAGTTACACAGGCACCCGTTTATCTATGCATGTAATTACAACCGGCAGTCAGTGAATGACCTACCTCTTCCTGTCGTCGCACCGTTGTGACAGTGCGATACTTCATAATAGGCGGCTGGGCCTGGCCTCGCGGCCCTCGGCGCGCGGTGCACAAAGCTGCATCATTAATGTCCCCACTCCTTGGTTGGCTGATCTGGCTGCGGCCAGGCCTGATGTGACCTCCGAGGCCTGGCAGCCTCAGGAAGGATCCGCCTCGCTCTGCCCGCGGTGGGACGGAGGCACGACTCCACGAGCACAAAAGGCGGCAAAGGCCACGTCATTCTGATTCTCCACTCCTTGGCTGATCCAGATCTGGCCAGGCCTGATGTGATCTGGCTCCGTCCGAGGCCTAGCAGGACGGTTCCGCCTAGTCTGCCCGCGGTGGGACGGAGGCGCGAGCACAAAAGGCTGTGTCATCCTGTTCTTGTCCCCACTCCTATCCTTGGCTGATCCAGATCCAGCCAGGCCTGATTTCACAGCCCTCTCAGGGCTCCTACTTTTTAAAGTTTTATACTTTGCCTTTTGTACTCGACGAGAGTGCATATGCTTCCTAGTTTTCACTCTTGTTTCTGCCCCCACTGCGTCCTGTTTCACTCCCAGTGTTCCCTATCCTGCTCCCCACGCCATTTTCCATTTTATACATGTTTATCTACTTTTTTCATTTACTGATGTCAGACAGCAGCAAAGTACTCCTGGGCACTTAGGTTCCTTTTTCGTTCTCGAGCATACTTAGTTTTTTATTTTCAAACTTGATATTTTCCATTCTAAAATGGCCATACCCCATATTAAAGGGTTAAATTAATAATGGCTGCCATGTGGCATGATTCAATCACATGCATGCGTCATGCTGCACACAACAAGTGCTTGTGAATACTTCATTAAGCACTCGGATGCATTGGTGGTCATCTTATGAAGGGCTTTCTTTAAATGAAAGCAACTATCGTGACTTGTGCATTTGCATACAAATGGAAATTTTAAACAATTGACAAAACTAATTGCTCGGCCTTTCTGATCCAAGACCCATAAGCTTTGTCAATGCTTGGAACACAGGGGTTGCATGCCTAGAACTGATGTTTTTTTAAATGCCATAAACACAAGAATAAGTGCTCATGCTTCGCAGATCTACCCCATCAAACATGATCTAGTTCATGATTGTGTTCAGTTTCACATTGAAGAACCGGGTTTTAGAACCCAGCGGCGCCAGGGATAACGCCCGATGTCTTCGGATTCCCCTGCCTTGGCAAACAGAGACACGGGACACTTCTTGATGACGCCAAAGACCGAATTTATTGGCTGCAACCAGGAACAGAGGTCTACGAAGCACAACACGGGTGGTTTGCTAGAGACTGCACAAATCCATAGAGCGGAGCATCGTCTTTTATGCTAAAAATCACATTCCTGGCTAGCATCAATTACATACAAACTGACCAATCATAGAGTGACATTTCAAACATGTCGCATGACGACAATCCCACTTTCGGTTGTCCAGCCCACCAGAAATGACCAAGCAAAATCCAACATTCCTGTTCGAACGGGCCGGACGAACCCATTGTAAAGACCTCAACCCATATCAATAATTAAGCCATAAAGGAAGGAACAGAAGCAGATGAGAAGCGAGATAGAAGGGTGTGTGCATGTACCATAAACTCAGCAATGTCCTGCTCTTTGATCTCTATCTGACCAGCTGCTTAACAAGGAACTGGCTCAACGAGGTCAGCTTCGGGCAAGGGAGTCAGTTCGGTCAGGTCACTCAGGAGTCAACTAAGGTGTACGTGTCCCAAAGACTCGTTCAGCCGTAGTCATCGGCCTATGTGAGGGCAACCACACAAAATGGCTGCCGTACACAAAATTGACCCTGAAGGTTTGAACGAAATCCATGGATACATAGTGTTCTCATAGATCGGTTAGGACGAAAACACTCGTACATACCGCACTCGTCATTTGCGGTCCGCTGACACCAAAATCGTCTATATCCGACGACCTTCATTGAATGGGTCAGAATCACGGAACCACAGGACCGCAGAACCACAACATGTGCATTCAAAATCCATGCTTTCGCACTAGCTAAAACAATGATGTTCACGTGTCCCATTTCTGGCCCCTCAGCAGCTGATGAAAAGCTGCTGAAAGGGAAAGTGTGCCATTGAATGTCTTACCTGGTTTTATCTGATTTCTGGTGATCCGGCGAGCAGCTGATGAGATGCGAATGATCCCGGAAGAAGAAAGGGGGGGAATATATGTTTGAGTGAGACCGTCTGAAGGGTGAGTTCTGCAGGCCTTCCTATACAACACTGTGTGCTTTATGTCCCAGGAATGTGTGTTTGTATGCGGATGTGTGTGTGAGCGTGTGTTTATGTGGGGGTGTCTGTCTGAGTCTGTGTGTGGGGATTGACATGTGGGTGTGGGTGTGTCTGTATGTGTGTGCGTGTCTCTATGTGTGGGCATGTGCTTGTGTAGCTCTGACAAACTTTCTCTAGGTCTCTCCCAGGGCTGGTCTCTCCTTCTTTCCCCTATAGGACAATGATGTTCAACTGATCCTCATGTCCTTCTGACCTTGCATCAATATTGAGCTCACCAACCGGCAGAAATGTTGTTTTTGCACTGGTGGTGGGTCTGTGGAAATGGTGGTGTTCATGTTGCGGACAATGTTGGGGCACATTACCCCGGCATGGATTTTAATCTTTATTCTAAGGTTTATTTTGGTTTTAATGGTAATGTAACGAAACTAGTGCTCATGAAAAGCGCTCTGATACCCGATGTCTCGGCTCTAGTTCGCTATTTAAAACAAAAAATAGAAAAATCAGTTGTTGGCCTATATATGGAGGTGCATTGGCAGTCTGGCAGAGCTAGCCTATGTTTGTGGTCCCAGTAATAAAATAGCAGCAGGCGGCAGCACAGAAGGTTAATGTGCCTGCTGCAAAGAACATATACCTGATGCAGATCACAACATGCATATGATGTAAATAGGTGAGTGAGTCACTGCTTTTGTCAGAGAGATCCTTTTGTTACTTGCAGTTTGTAAGTTAAAATCCTAACATTCAACAGCGAGCTAATAACGGTCATCTAAGAGCTGCATGCAAACTGCAAGGAAATAACTGGTGCGTTATGTTTTTTTCCCCACAGTCTTTGTTTGGTTACTCTAGTGTTTCAAAAATAAATTGTTATCTTTTCATTTTCAGCTCCTGGTAAAACCTGACAACCTGAAACATTACCACATTGTGTGGCAATTTTTCAGCAAACAACAAGAGGACCCCAACCTCCTTTGCTGCTCTTCCACCTCGGCTAATACCCAGCAAACACCAGTGTTAAAGGTAAGGAAATTGATGCTATATTTTTTTACATGGGAGTTAGGGCTATGTATGTGGTCACTCTCAAGGCCCTCAAGCCGTGTCTGTTTCAGTGCCTCCAGCAACCACAATGGCACAGAGAGGCAGGAGGCAGTAAGGCTGCATTTTTAGCAGTCATTTTTGTGGAAAGGGGAGCTGTTGGACATGTATTACGATACTGCACAAGATATATGTATTTATACTGAAATTTGATATTATTGCACTGCCCCTTATACATTGTACTTTGATTATTGACAGGTTTCTTTAATATATATATTGGTAAGGCCAGCTACACCATCATTAATACAGTACAAGAGCTCATTGCAAGGTCATTCCAGGCACGGCCACTTGAAGAAAAACTACATTTAAAGCAATTAGGACCTCATCAGCCTGAATAAACCTACAGCAAACTTCCCAGGACAGAGGAAATATGTCAAAAAGTACATTCTCAAATGCCTGGTACACAGAAGCTGATTGGCCTACAAGGTGCCCCATAAGAAATTCTCTGTTCTGCTTCCTCTGCTTGCTGTTTGGTGGTGACTTTTCTTGGACACGTCAAGGAATCACAGACTTTAAGCATTTATGGGAAAAAATAAAGAAGCATGCATACACAAGAAATCATATGGAAAACCTGACGAGACTGGGAATGTTGGGGGAAGACGCACCAATTGAGCAGCAGATAAATGATGCTTATCGTAAAACTATACAACAACACAATGAAGCCGTTGATAAGAACAGACAAATTCTATCCAAGATCATTGATTGCATTTGTTTCTGTGGTGCTTTCGAACTGGCATTGCGAGGCCATGACGAATCAGAAAGTTCCTCAAAACCTGGGATCTTCCGAGGCCTAGTGGATTTAATAACAAGAATAGACAAGGATTTAGAAACACATTTGAAAAGTGCTACAGTCTTTAAGGGCACCTCTAAAACAATACAAAATGAACTCCTTGAGTGTATGCTCGAAATTATAAGAAGCCATATTGTGCAAGAGTTGTGAAACACAAACTTTGTGGCTTTTCGGGCTGATGACACCACTGATGTGGCCACTAAAACACAGTCCGTGTTAGTGTTTCAGTACCATGACAGTGACAGAAACGTTGTGGAGAGGTTCTATGGTTACACCTTTAAGAGACTCTAGTGCAGCAACCATAACAGAAGCTATACTGTGTCAACTGAACTTAATTTTTCCAGACCTGCCTCAAAAACAAAGACTTATCGCACAAAGCAATGATGGTGCGTACATAATGAGTGGAAGCCTTAGTGGAGTACAGAAACAAATTTGAGATGTGTACCCTAATGCTCATTTTGTGCACTGTTAAGCCCACCAACTCAATCCTATTATGCAACAGGCAGTAACAAAGATCAGAGAGACACAAATGTTCTTTCAGGATATAGGAGGCATTGCAGCATTCTTCTCACGTTCCCCCAAAAGAACAGAAGCCCTTCATGAGATTGTGAACAAAAGCATTCCAATGGGATCCTCAACTCGTTGGAACTTTAACATTCGTACAGTGACCTAATCTTTGAAAATAGGAAGGGCCTTAAGAAATGTTTTGTCGCCATAGAAGCCAATGAGGAGTTTGATCACACAAGTCAGAATGAAGCCCATGGCTTTATTAGAACACTACAAGACAGAGAGTTTCAGTTCTGCTTTTACTTCATGAAATAATGCGTGCTGTTGAGGTGTTATACAACCAGTTACAAGGAAAAGACATAGATACTGTCTTTGTGAAAGACTCTACCACTACATTTGTACAAAGCATAAGGAAAGTGAGAGATGGGGATGATAATTCTTTTGCAAACCGCAGGCAAAACATCACCTCTTTGGTTCGAATTGCAAAGGACATATGTGACATTGTAATTGTGCAGGCACAAGAACGTTTTTCATTCACTAAACATTTGGTGAGTGCCACATTATTGCAAAGTCAAGAGTTTGCAAAATATGATGAATCCTTCCCGGAGCGTGCTCTGAATGAGGCTGTGGAAACATATCCTATGCTCAAATAAGAGCAGCTGAGAACTGAGTTGACTGTACTGTACGGAATGACTGTGTACCAGAAGGCCACAAGTGCCTTGACTTTGATGACTTTAATACATAAACTGAATTTGGAAAAGTCACTTACAGAGACAGTCACTTTACTAAAAATTGTCATTACCACTGCAATGACAACAGCCAAAGCTGAACGATGTTTTTCAGCCTTAAAGTGCATTAAGACATTCCTCAGGAACACCATGCTAGAAAATAGACTCAATGCTTTGGAAATGCTCTCTGTAGAGAGCAAGCTAGTCCAAAAAATATCGGACTACAACATGAAAGTTATTGACAAGTTCGCACCACTGAAAGAGAGACGTGCTGATTTCATTTACAAAAAGTGAATGCTGCTACTTGTTTGTTAAATAAAAAAATACTGAGTGAGGTAATCAGAAATGCATTGTTATCTCTGTTTTGAAAAGTTTTCTAGTGTTTGTTCTATTTGGGGACTAAACCGATTTTACTGATAAAGTACATTTTGTTTCACCTAAACACTATAAACTGTGTGGAAAGACATGCGTGATAAAGTCACATGCGTTCTTATGGAAACGTGGTAAAGGTAATGTGTGGTTCCCAACGCTTTGTGAAGGCTGTTTCCCAACTGCTGTGCAACTTGTTCTACTCTTAGGGCTGAGATTTTCATAAAAGTCTTATCGTCTGAATTCAGCAGCGTAATGGGATGGAATGTATGAAGCTCTGTGATTATACTGAATAAGCAGCTACCTATGTTATGGCATCTATTAATGTAATAACTGCACTTTCACAATTGCTTTATTAACCTTCCTTCTTTCTCAATTTGCTTGAAAATGCACAAGTTTTCTTCTCTTTTTTAAAAATTTTCTCAGGGGAGAACCCCCCGGATCTCCCTTATGGGGTTTGGGGTCGCTCGCTGCGCTCGCTCGCTACGGTGCAGTATGCAAATCAGTGTACACCCCACCACTTTCAAATGTCACCAGCCGCCCATGATTTCTACAGGTCCTTCTTTCAATTTCCACGCACCCTGCTTTTTTGGGCAATAAGGCCTCCCTTACGGTTAAGGTTTAGGCCTGTCAAATGCTGCTTTGGAGAGGTTGAATCTGCAGTTTATAAACTACACAGCCAGGCTCCAGTGGCAGGCCTTTAGATATGCTTTACAGAGCTACTGCAGTGGGTGGCACAGTGAGTGCTGCAGTCCACTAGTTGCATTTCACTTACCGCCTTGGGCATAGGTAGCATCATATATTCTAGGTATGCATGAGTAGAGAAAATGTACCAGTTACCTATATACCAACCTAACTATGTTTGAAAATGAGAGCATAGCACATTACCACTGGTTGGCAGGGGTAAAGTATAAAGAGTTTTTTGGCCAACAAACATGGGTTCAACAGCAGAAGTCAAAAATCTAGGTGAATACCAAACAAAATAGGATAATTACCGACATACTCAAAGGGGTGACAAAGCAAGTGGAACTGAATTTCATGTCAGGGTCTTTACACTAAAAAGGTTGTAGTGTTCCTGAATGTTAATGTACATGTTTTCTCTTGGCTATTATAAATGCTCACCTTTCTCTCTAAAGTGAGACACTTTCATGCCATCCAATTCGAAGGAGTCAGACATGTTTCTTTCTTCCCAAGGCTAATACCCATAAGAAACTGTGTTTTGATGACTTAACAGCGTACAGGCCAATCCAATGGCCATCCCCTATTAGACACTGTGGGGCATATGAACAAGGGGATTGTTCCACCACAATGTCACTTTTACCGACGTTCTGGTGGCACAATGCCTTGCTCCATATTTGCAAAGTGGCTCCACTTTGCAAATATGGTACCCTTTCCCATCATTTTATTTCTCCTCACTTTTTGCTATTTCTATGTGTGCTGCATTGAGCAGCACAAATAGAAACAGCAAACCCCCATTAATGACAGTTTTTGTACATGAAAGTGTCCCTTCATGCACAAAACAATCATTAAATAATGGTGATTTGCTGCTCTATTTGTGCTGCAGAAGACAGCACACATAAAGTAGCAAATTGCCATTACTGATTGTTTATGTGCAGGAAGGAACACCTTCATGCACATGAACAATAATCCCTGCAACGCAAGCACCCTTGCACTATTGCACAAGGGTTTCTGTGTTTGCGCTCTGCAGCTGTTTTTAGTGCCAGGGCTAGGTAAAACACAGGGGTGCTCTCTATTATTGAAAATGGCTTTCTTATCATTTCTTTTTGAGAATGGTGCAGTGTGGCGCTGCAAAATTTGCTGTTGCTCTGCGCCATTACCTTGTAGATATGCCCCTGTGTTTTATGACATCACAGTACACAGGGAAGAGCTGGAGCACAAGGTAATTTTACTTCTAGCTGCCTCACCATAGTTAGGTACACCGTGATTAGATATAAGATATGATGGGTGTATATTGTTTGGAAATGTATTGAGTTTTACTTTTCTCTTTCCCCAAGTATTGAAAAAATAAACAAAAATAATAAAATACTATTGCTTCTTCAAACAAATGGGTTAAACTACATGCTAAAAAAAAGTAAATAGTGGAAAATAAATGTTAGCCTGCTATTGGAAACAACCAAAATACTTTTTCAGAGATTAACTTAAACTCCACATGATTCCATGAAAAAATGCCCAGGTGTCAGGCAAAACATCTTAACGTATACCTTTCCGATCCAACCCACGTGCTCAGGCTTCTTCATACAGGTGTAAGTACAAACATGTCTGCTAGACAATCGAAACACCAGCATGTTTTCGAACAACACTGTCACAATCAAAAGAAATTCTAGAAATTACATCAAAAATAACAAACGCAGCAGCAATGTCGGCACTTTCAGTAAGTGATGGAAGAGCTAATACAAAACCAGCCAATGCCATTGTGAAGACCAAAACATTTTTCAAAAAACGTCTGTTTGTGGTATAGTACACTAGAGTGAAACAAGTGGCCATCTGCCAACCTTTGAATGAAAACATGGCTGACAGCTGACCCCGCTGGCTATATACAAACATGCGAGTACTTGCACAAAATTGTAATCGTTTCTCAAAGTAGTGTGAGCAAGTCTTCTTTATTAGCATATTCTCCAATAGTCACCACATTAGCTGGTTAAAGTCTAGCCAACACGTGTTTCATCATATCATGTGAAACATTGACTTTATCAGGGCTAATTTTGAAATGTCGTAACTACTACATAGTTCATCATAGGTGACGTTTTGTCACGTCAACTATTAAACTCTTTGAAAAGGGGATATTAGTTTCTCTTTTTCCATTACAACTGTAAGACGTTTGCTGGGAGCTAAACAGCTAGCCTCAGCTGAAGGCGATACCTATAGCATGGAGCCTGGTGGCAAAAATAATTAGGCATAGAGTGCAGGTTGCACATTTTCAGTTAATTGAAAATATATGCAACCTTAGAGGTGCTCCATATATTCGTTTTTCAAGAAGTCGTTTTTCAATATAAAAGCTTGAGATTTTACCTACAGCATTAAGTGAGCCGCTACTGTTCACTTTGCCTGTTGTTCCCCACTCGAGGTGCTGCTCCCTCTGGTAGAAGGAGTTGCATTGTCAGGTAAAGCAGAGAAAGTAGGGGTACATTTAATGTCGTTGGTTAAACAAAATAGAATCCACTCAGAGGGTGGTAGTGATCCCTAAAGTGATGGGGAGCACACAGTGTTGTTTTAAATGCCCCTCACACACCAACAGGCCCCTTGGTGTCATGCTTCATCATCGGGGCCTTCGCACCCCTCTACGGGATGTGGCGTGCTGCGACTCACGAATACGTAGGAGCACTGATAGTGAACTATGTGTGTTTTATGTGTGTGAGAGAGAGTGATTGTGAGTGGTGAGGTGAAAAAGAAGTTTTTAAAAAATACCTGGCTCGTGGGAAAAAATTATTTAATATGTCCTCGGCTGGTATTGTTAAAAAGGTGCAAGGTGAGGTTGACAGATATACGTGCTATGGTATATCAACCTCTATGTAAAGCGTCGACATGTTTCGGAGTTCAAAGACTCCTTCTTCAGGACGAGAATATGCACAGTTATCCTCACCTTACTCACATGGATGTAAAATGTGAAAGTGTAACTCCAACGATGTGCACATCGTCGGAGCCGCGTTGAGGTGAAGACAGTCTACTAGACCGTGCAGTGACCGTTGCCTTATTGGGCAGTGAGGAAGGAACCCCCAATACCACGCTTAGGCTCATGAGGTCAGACAACCTTGATCTATAAGTTCTTTGATCTCCAATTGGGCGCAACAGAGCTTGCATTTCAACACTGATAGGTACATTGCACCTAGTGTTTTTTTGTAAAATACACTTTCACATTTTACATCCATGTGAGTAAGGTGAGGATAACTGTGCATATCCTCATCCTGAAGAAGGAGTCCCTGAACTCCGAAACATGTTGACGCTTTACATAGAGGTTGATATACCATGGCACCTATATCTGTCAACCTCACCTTGCACCTTTTTAACAATACCAGCCGAGGACATATTAAATAATTTTTTCCTACGAGCCAGGTATTTTTTTTAAACTTCTTTTTCACCTCACCATTCACAATCACTCTCTCTCACACACATAAAACACACATAGTTCACTATCAGTGCTCCTACGTATTCGTGAGTCGCAGCACGCCGCATCCCGTAGAGGGGTGCGAAGGCCCCGATGATGAAGCATGACACCAAGGGGCCTGTTGGTGTGTGAGGGGCATTTAAAACAACACTGTGTGCTCCCCATCACTTTAGGGATCACTACAACCCTCTGAGTGGATTCTATTTTGTTTAACCAAATTACCAGGGGAGACTGAATCCACTAGTTTCTCTCCTTCCCCCTTTTTATTATACTTAAGTACATTTAATGTCACCACATCTGAAAACTCAGAAACAGAAACTCTAGGTTGGCATGTACAAGCTAGAATGATAGAAATGGGACTAGTGTGGCAGCAAAAGGCACAAGCCACAACTATAGGAACAGAACTAACACGCTTATTGCAGTCCAAAAAAGAATAGTTCGTGGGCATGCACAGTCATGAGCTAAAGAACCAGTACTGGAAAAGAAGGATATCATATGGAATACCCCGCACACCACAATGTGGCATCAAACTCAGCTCTGAGCCACTGAAGAAAGGGCTAGCAGTAGAAACTGTAGTTACAGTAGGAATCAAAATAGAGGGACACAGACCCAAGGATTTAATCAGCAGCATTCAGAAATGGAGTAACATTCAAAAACTCACAGACCAATGAACCTGGAAGGAAAGAAAAAATAAAAATAAACCAATACAGGGGGGCCAAAAGAGGACAATAGAAAAGCGACACAGAGGTCAAACTTTACCTACTGAGAAGTGCATGATGGTGGTATGTGCACGTACTTGTGACTCTTGTTCATCTTTTCACATTTACAGACCGATTTCCAAAACTGAGAGAAAATCCTGACATGTGGTACACTCAAGCTGAGTGGTTTCTGAAAATTTCAAGTGTGCTCTAAGAGGATTTGAATGATTTCTTTGATATTGTCGTTCATAGGGAATTATGGGAAGAATGCAAGTTGTCAGTGTTGTGGCCGACTAATGAGCTATAGAGGGTTGCCGAAACGAATGCCCCATTTCCTGTTGTCATGGAAAAATACAAACAGGTGATTGCCTTTTTACAACTAAGTTCCTGTAGAAAGAAATTCATTGGTTGAAAATATCAAGTATTATCCAAGTCTAAAGAGTCTGTCTGGATTCTTACAAGTGGCTGATGCACGTTTTCAAACAGCATAATTGTATTGAAAATCAGGCAAGAGGAAATCTTAATAGTTCTGAGCCTCAGTTTGTTCTTGTATCGCGCCTGGATATTAGCACTCATATTTAGCAGAATGTGATTTGTTGGCAGTTTAATCTCTTCTTTGATGAGATCCTGTGACATTCAAAGTACTGCAGTGATTATTTGGAAACAGGACAGAGGAAAGTTAAAGAGAAATTAATGTTGGCAAAAATGAAGTTAGCAAAGAAGAGATTTAAGAATGGCCCATATGTGGCAAATTGAGGTTATGGTCCTGGGAATTGGATTTAAAGTGGTGGTCAGATGATGCATGTTAGGAATGGCATCTCACAAGATGGGGGACAAAGAGTATTGGTTGAGGTAAATTCAGGGATGGACGTGGCCGTGTTAAAAAAGGTACTCTGAATCATTTTTGTAACAAGGTGGGAAACTGGAAATAAGAATGTAAGCTGAATTACCATCAAACGTAAACATATGGTCAAATGTCAAACATGAATGCCATACTAATATAAAATATGCAACTGCAAAGACGACAAAATGCTAATATGCCCCATCACCATTGAGGGAACAAAATATGACTAACCTGAAGTTTGATGCAAATCCGAGCTCCAGAGTTCAGAAAAATCCTATCACTAACTCTGACAGTTTCCAACCGCTCCCAGTCTTAACCAGCTTTGGAGATCCAGGTTCTGAGCAATCACAATGATGGGGCCTGAGAGGAGAGGAAGATTGTGTGCTTAGTGCAGTCTTCGAGGTAGTCCAAAGTGGCCCATATGTGGATGGAGAGATGAATCCCCACCCGTGTAATATTTGATTGACTATTTCAGGGATTCACAGGTAGCCACCATACGTGCCACTGGGGTATCACGATGGTGACCTTTGACTAAAATACTCTTGAATTCTTGCCTTCTTTGACATTCCACGCTTCCATCCACACCTTTAGTGCTCGTACCTACATGGCCTTCTGCACACACTTTCAGTTCATCATGGTCTTGGGTATGAAGATTATGTAGGGTATAGAGCTCGAAACCTTAGGTAACCTTTTGGGGGGATCATTAGAAGATGGCTCTACCTACATGCATGGTTGTTTATGCTTTATTGACCTCTATCTCAGATATTTCCCTGCGCCTTGGAAGGGGATTTGAATACTGGTCAATCATCCTCAGTTCGCGAGTCATTCACAACAACATGAGACAGGAGCTGAATACTGGTGAATAATCCTCAGCTGATGAGTCTGCTGAGGATGACTCACTGTTAGTCATCCTCAGTAGATGAGTCATCCACTAAAATAGTGAGTCATCCTCAGATACCGAGTCATCCACAGCAACAACATGAGATGGCCGGCATAGATCTTGCCAGATCTCACTGTCTCAGTGGGCATTTTTAAATCTCTGAAATGTAAACAGGCCAGGCTCTTGAACATTAGCTGTTTCGCATTAAGTTATCCGGACTTGACATATGTTATGTTATGTTAGGATAAATTTATCCAGCGCACTTACACCATGGGTTTCATGGCGATAATCATACACATGTAGCCACAGAAGACCATTTTAGCACGCTTGCACAAAGAGCCAGGTTTTCAGGGCCTTTCTGAAGCCCAGAAGACTATCACGATTCCTAACAGCAAGTGGAAGTGAGTTCCAGAGCCTAGGGGCCAGATAGGAGAACCTTCAATCACCCTGTCATTTTAATTTAATTGATGGAATAAAAAGGAGATGAAGATGGGCGGAACGGAGATTGCGTGTGGTGACATATCTGGTGATTAGGCTGTTAAGAAATTTAGGGCTTGTACAATGCAGTACTTTAAAAACTATGCATCCGGACTTGAAAGCGGTGCGTTGTGCTATAGGTAACCAATGTAGTTTACGCAGTAGCGGCCTGGCTGATTGCCATTTTGGCTGTTTATAGATCAGTCTCGCCGCCTGATTTTGAATCATTTGAAGGCGATTTAGCAAGCCCAAGGGAAGGCCCGTGTAAAGAGAGTTGGAAAAATCGATACGAGAAAGCACCAACGCTATCACCAGCTGGAAGAGATTTGGTATGACAGCAGGTAAGCGATTTTCCTTATTTTGCGTAGTTGGAAAAGACAAGAGGAAACCACGGTGCCCACATGTCCCTTCAGAGAGAGATCGGAGTCAATAGTCACCCCAAGACTTTTTACTGATGCAGATGGGACAGGGGGGGGCCTAGTTCGCCTGGCCAAAAATCAGGTCCCCAACAATTGGAGCTTTTCCCAGGCAGCACCAATTCTGTTTTGCTGAGGTTGAGCTTCAATTGGTTCTGATCCATCCTGTATGGGATATGCAGCATTGTAGCTTGGAAATCAGCAGCTGCGTTTTGAGAATCCAACTTGAAGACCAACTGGAGGTTATCAGCGTAGTTGAAGACAGTAGTATTCCTGATTTTAAGTGAATGAATCAAGGGGCAGATGTACAAACTAAACAATAGTGGAGACAGGGACGAACCCTATGGAACTCCAAATGATGTAGTCAGGTTGGGGGCAGTGTAATTCCCAAGACGCACTGCCTGGGTTCTGGCAGTTAGAAAAGACTTTATCCACCTGCAGGCTGTTCCCCGAATTCCTGCTTGTTTGACATAGTGCAACAAGATGTTATGGTCGACCGTGTCGAACGCAGCCGACAGATCCAGGAGCACTAATGCCTGTGGGGCCCCTTTGTCAGCGTTAGCCCTCAACGTATCCATTACCGCCAGGATCACTGACTCTGTAGAATGAGCAGGCCGGAATCCAGCTTGATTGGGTTCAAGGTAATTGGAGTTTTCAATAAACTTAGAGAGGCACCTGGCCACATGGGCCTCCAATATTTTAGAAACAAAAGGGAGAAGGGAAATCGGACAGTAGTTAGAAGAAACAGAAGGGTCTGCACCTAGTTTCTTGAGAAGAGGGACTAAAACAGCCTTTTTGAGAGCGGTGGGTACTTCCCCATTACTAAGAGATTCATTAAGGAAGGGAAGGAGGCTGTGCGTCAAGGCTGAAAATATTTTCCTCAAAATAGAAGGAGGACAACAGTCTTTAGGAGAGCCAGACCTAACTCGAGACATTAGTTCTAATAGTGTCTCGGGTCCAATGCTCGTAAATTGATCCATAGTGGATGGATTATAAGAATTGACATCTACAGGTTCTCCATGCACTGAAGAGGTGATACTAGCCTTAATGGTTTCAATTTTGCCCACAAAGAAACTATTCAGTGCGTTACACCATTCTTGGGTAAGAGCCAAGCAAGGTAAAATTCTGTCATCGCTACTAAGGTCATTTACAATCCTGCCCAGCCTCCAAATTCAGGTCACACATCTGCATCTGGATATGATAAGTACTCTATTTAGAGCTCTACCTCTTTGACATTAGTCCCGTGCTCATTAGTAGGGGTTTGATACATTGCTTGGGCCTCTGGCCGTAAGCTTGGATAAAGTAAAATTTGGTACCTCTCATCATCGATGAATTCTCTGTCCATTTAAGATGCCAAACATTCTAAATACAGCTACACTAGAGTTATGTAGCTGTGCAGCTAGGTTTGTTGTTTATTGTGTTCCCTTTCAAACTCCCTAGGAACTCTGCAATCTGATGTGCTGTCATGTGAGGAGAAACATTAAACATAGGTGTTCCCTTTCTCGACGTACTAGTGGAGATCAGCATCTACTTGGCACAAAGGTCGATACGCTACAAGAGTTATGTGTTATGATGTATATTATTGAGTTGTGGCAAGTAATGTATGTACACTTGTGATATTCTTGTGTATGTACATCATCGTGAGTTCAGAGTGTGTTGTCCCTCCTCCAATGTGCTTGATCAGTAGATGCCATATCTTATTTCCCCCCATTAGCAATCTCTAAGTCCCCTTTAGGTAGCATCTGTCAGTTTCTGTTTACGTGATATATCTGGCCTGCTATCTGTACTAAAATGTTCCTTATGATTACTCATTCTGTAGATCCTAGTGGGACCTCTGGAGGATAGCAGATAATCATGCTTGTTGGTTTGGCAAATTGTTTTAGCCTTTAAATTTAGCTTGTAATTTTAGTTTGTTGTTTGTTTCTAAACCCCTTTCCCTTGTGTTCATCACAACACCATCGTATTTTTCTTCTACAGGTTATGGAGTGGTGGATACAGTGGAGGGACAGTGCATGCTGCTTTAGCAACGCTTGGCCTTGGACCTTGTGGATGATGACCTAAAACTGCAATGCACTCTGACTGATTATAGTGCTACTGTTAGAACTTTAGAGGCCCCAAAAATACCCCTCTTGGGAAAACAGGTCCAAGTTGCAGGTATTTTGAAAGACAACTTGTGAACCCTGTCTCAGCTACAGTCCCTGTGACGATAGGTCCTCTTGAAGAAGACCGTCACTTTTTAATGTGCAATTTGAGTCCAATCAGTCTAATGGGCATGAATATACTCTGCATACTCAACTGTGTGATCTGTTGCACATCAGCTGGTGTTGAGCTTCAGACACAGGATGAAGATGCAGGCTTTAAATTGAGCACACAAGTGTTGACAGTTGGTTGTTTCAGGTTTTGACAAAAGTAGACTTATCCTCTGACTTAATGGACACGGTAATTAGGAAAATCTAAGATTTTTCTGGCAAAGATATTGGTTTGATGAAAGGTGTTGTATCTAAGAAAATAACAATTAAGCAAAATACAGATTATCCCTTGTAATTTATTCCCTTTTTAGAGAAGAGCCTTTTCACCGGTCCTAGGAAGCTTGAATCCGGTCCAGGGAAGGCATGACTTTGCAGTTCGGGCTGGACTGTTCCCATGAGGCACAGGGTCAGACTGATTTGCATATGGCTATGTCTGAACTGGGGTGGCAGAGTGGGCTAAAGATCGGTGATGGATTAAACCCAGATCTGTTGACTGGGTGTGAGTGTTAGATTGATTCAGATGCTCCGTCCATCACCACCACCTTTTGTACAGCTTTGTTCGTCATAAGTTGGCAGGGTATGCTCAGACATGAGTTCCTTTCTCACTTTGCCACTGGATTCAAGCAAGCCTGGCTGAAGACCGCTGTAATGCCAGTAACCGGTTCTAGGAAGCTTGAATCCGGTCCAGGGAAGGCATGGCTTGGCAGTTCGGGCTGGACTGTTCCCATGAGGCACAGGGTCAGACTGATTTGCACATGGCCATTTATGAACGGGGTGGCAGAGTGGGCTAAAGAACGTGATGGATTAAACCAAGATCTGTTGACTGGATGTGAGTGTTTGATTGGTTCAGATGCTCCGTCCATCACCACCCCCTTTTGTACTGCTTTGTTCTCCATAAGTTGGCAGGGTATGCTCAGACGTGAGTCCCTTGCTCACTTTGCCACTGGATTCAAGCAAGCCTGGCTGAAGACAGCTGTAATGCCAAAAACCGGTCCTAGGAAGCTTGAATCCGGTCCAGGGAAGGCATGGCTTGGCAGTTCGGGCTGGATTGTTCCCATGAGGCACAGGGTCAGACTGATTTGCATATGGCCATTCTGAACTGGGGTGGCAGAGTGGGCTAAAGAACGGTGATGGATTAAACCCAGATCTGTTGACTGGGTGTGAGTGTTTGATTGGTTCAGATGCTCCGTCCATCACCACCCCCTTTTGTACCGCTTTGTTCGCCATAAGTTAGCAGGGTATGCTCAGACTTGAGTCCCTTGCTCACTTTGCCACTGCATTCAAGCAAGCCTGGCTGAAGACGGCTGTAATGCCAGAAACCGGTCCTAGGAAGCTTGAATCCGGTCCAGGGAAGGCATGGCTTGGCAGTTCGGGCTGGACTGTTCCCATGAGGCACAGGGTCAGACTGATTTGCATATGGCCATGTCTGAACTGGGCTGGCAGAGTGGGCTAAAGAACGGTGAGGGATTAAACCCAGATCTGTTGACTGGGTGTGAGTGTTTGATTGGTTCAGATGCTCCGTCCATCACCACCCCCTTTTGTACTGCTTTGTTCGCCAAAAGTTGGCAGGGTATGCCCAGACGTGAGTCCCTTGCTCACTTTGCAACTGGATTCAAGCAAGCCTGGCTGAAGACGGCTGTAATGCCAGAAACCGGTCCTAGGAAGCTTGAATCCGGTCCAGGGAAGGCATGGCTTGGCAGTTCGGGCTGGACTCTTCCCATGAGGCAAAGGGTCAGACTGATTTGCAAATGGCCATGTCTGAACTGGGGTGGCAGAGTGGGCTAAAGAACGGTGATGGATTAAACCCAGATCAGTTGACTGTGTGTGAGTGTTTGATTGGTTCAGATGCTCTGTCCATCACCACCCCCTTTTGTATCGCTTTGATTAGTAGATGCAGTATCTTATTTCCCCCCATTAGTAAACGCAAAGTCCCCTTTAGGTAGCATCTGTCAGTTCCAGTTTACGTGATATATCTGTCCTGCTTTCTGTACTAAAATGTTCCTTATGAATACTCATTCTGTAGGTCCCAATGGGACCTCTGGAGGATAGCAGATAATCATGTTTGTTAGTTTGGCAAATTGTTTTAGCCTTTAAAGTTAGCTTGTAATTTTAGTTTCTTGTTTGTTTCTAACCCTCTTTCCCTTGTGTTCATCACAACACCATCGCATTTTTCTTCTACAGGTTATGGAGTGGTGGATACAGTGGAGGGACAGTTCCTGCTGGTTCAGCAACGGTTGGCCTTGGACCTTGTGGATGATGACCTAAAACTGCAATGTACTCTGACTGAATATAGTGCTACTGTTAGAACTTTGGAGGCCCCAAAAATAACCCTCTTGGGACAACAGGTTCAGTTTGCAAGTATTTTGAAAGACAAATTGTGAACCCTGTCACAGCTACAGTCCCTGTGACGATAGGTCCCCTTGAAGAAGACCATCAGTGTGTAATGTGGAATTTGAGTCCAGTCAGTCTATTGGGCATTAATATACTCTGCATACTCAACTGTGTGATCTGTTGCACATCAGCTGGTGTTAAGCTTCAGACACAGGATGAAGATGCAGACTTTAAATTGAGCACACAAGTGTTGACAGTTGGTTGTTTCTGGTTTTGACAAAAGTAGACTTATCCTCTGACTTAATGGACACGGTAATAAGGGAAATATAAGATTTTTCTGGCAAAGATATTGGTTTGATAAAAGGTATTGTATCTGAGAAAATAACAATTAAGCAAAATACAGATTATCCCTTGTAATGTATTCCCTTTTTAGAGAAGAGCCTTTTCAGCGGTCCTAGGAAGCTTGAATCCGGTCCAGGGAAGGCATGACTTTGCAGTTCGGGCTGGACTGTTCCCATGAGGCACAGGGTCAGACTGATTTGCATATGGCTATGTCTGAACTGGGGTGGCAGAGTGGGCTAAAGATTGGTGATGGATTAAACCCAGATCTGTTGACTGGGTGTGAGTGTTTGATTGGTTCAGATGCTCCGTCTATCACCACCCTCTTTTGTACCGATTTGTTCGCAATAAGTTGGCAGGGTATGCTCAGACATGAGTCCCTTGCTCACGTTGCCACTGGATTCAAGCAAGCCTGGCTGAAGACGGCTGTAATGCCAGAAACCGGTCCTAGGAAGCTTGAATCCGGTCCAGGGAAGGCATGGCTTGGCAGTTCGGGCTGGACTCTTCCCATGAGGCAAAGGGTCAGACTGATTTGCAAATGGCCATGTCTGAACTGGGGTGGCAGAGTGGGCTAAAGAACGGTGATGGATTAAACTCAGATCAGTTGACTGTGTGTGAGTGTTTGATTGGTTCAGATGCTCCGTCCATCACCACCCCCTTTTGTATCGCTTTGATTAGTAGATGCAGTATCTTATTTCCCCCCATTAGTAAACGCAAAGTCCCCTTTAGGTAGCATCTGTCAGTTCCAGTTTACGTGATATATCTGTCCTGCTTTCTGTACTAAAATGTTCCTCATGATTACTCATTCTGTAGGTCCCAATGGGACCTCTGGAGGATAGCGGATAATCATGTTTGTTAGTTTGGCAAATTGTTTTAGCCTTTAAAGTTAGCTTGCAATTTTAGTTTGTTGTTTGTTTCTAACCCTCTTTCCCTTCTGTTCATCACAACACCATCGCATTTTTCTTCTACAGGTTATGGAGTGGTGGATACAGTGGAGGGACAGTTCCTGCTGGTTCAGCAACGGTTGGCCTTGGACCTTGTGGATGATGACCTAAAACTGCAATGTACTCTGACTGAATATAGTGCTACTGTTAGAACTTTGGAGGCCCCAAAAATACCCCTCTTGGGACAACAGGTTCAGGTTGCAAGTATTTTGAAAGACAAATTGTGAACCCTGTCACAGCTACAGTCCCTGTGACGATAGGTCCCCTTGAAGAAGACCATCAGTGTGTAATGTGGAATTTGAGTCCAGTCGGTCTATTGGGCATTAATATACTCTGCATACTCAACTGTGTGATCTGTTGCACATCAGCTGGTGTTGAGCTTCAGACACAGGATGAAGATGCAGACTTTAAATTGAGCACACAAGTGTTGACAGTTGGTTGTTTCTGGTTTTGACAAAAGTAGACTTATCCTCTGACTTAATGGACACGGTAATAAGGGAAATATAAGATTTTTCTGGCAAAGATATTGGTTTGATAAAAGGTATTGTATCTGAGAAAATAACAATTAAGCAAAATACAGATTATCCCTTGTAATGTATTCCCTTTTTAGAGAAGAGCCTTTTCAGCGGTCCTAGGAAGCTTGAATCCGGTCCAGGGAAGGCATGACTTTGCAGTTCGGGCTGGACTGTTCCAATGAGGCACAGGGTCAGACTGATTTGCATATGGCTATGTCTGAACTGGGGTGGCAGAGTGGGCTAAAGATTGGTGATGGATTAAACCCAGATCTGTTGACTGGGTGTGAGTGTTTGATTGGTTCAGATGCTCCGTCTATCACCACCCTCTTTTGTACCGATTTGTTCGCAATAAGTTGGCAGGGTATGCTCAGACATGAGTCCCTTGCTCACGTTGCCACTGGATTCAAGCAAGCCTGGCTGAAGACGGCTGTAATGCCAGAAACCGGTCCTAGGAAGCTTGAATCCGGTCCAGGGAAGGCATGGCTTGGCAGTTCGGGCTGGACTCTTCCCATGAGGCAAAGGGTCAGACTGATTTGCAAATGGCCATGTCTGAACTGGGGTGGCAGAGTGGGCTAAAGAACGGTGATGGATTAAACCCAGATCAGTTGACTGTGTGTGAGTGTTTGATTGGTTCAGATGCTCCGTCCATCACCACCCCCTTTTGTATCGCTTTGATTAGTAGATGCAGTATCTTATTTCCCCCCATTAGTAAACGCAAAGTCCCCTTTAGGTAGCATCTGTCAGTTCCAGTTTACGTGATATATCTGTCCTGCTTTCTGTACTAAAATGTTCCTTATGATTACTCATTCTGTAGGTCCCAATGGGACCTCTGGAGGATAGCGGATAATCATGTTTGTTAGTTTGGCAAATTGTTTTAGCCTTTAAAGTTAGCTTGTAATTTTAGTTTGTTGTTTGTTTCTAACCCTCTTTCCCTTCTGTTCATCACAACACCATCGCATTTTTCTTCTACAGGTTATGGAGTGGTGGATACAGTGGAGGGACAGTTCCTGCTGGTTCAGCAACGGTTGGCCTTGGACCTTGTGGATGATGACCTAAAACTGCAATGTACTCTGACTGAATATAGTGCTACTGTTAGAACTTTGGAGGCCCCAAAAATACCCCTCTTGGGACAACAGGTTCAGGTTGCAAGTATTTTGAAAGACAAATTGTGAACCCTGTCACAGCTACAGTCCCTGTGACGATAGGTCCCCTTGAAGAAGACCATCAGTGTGTAATGTGGAATTTGAGTCCAGTCAGTCTATTGGGCATTAATATACTCTGCATACTCAACTGTGTTATCTGTTGCACATCAGCTGGTGTTGAGCTTCAGACACAGGATGAAGATGCAGACTTTAAATTGAGCACACAAGTGTTGACAGTTGGTTGTTTCTGGTTTTGACAAAAGTAGACTTATCCTCTGACTTAATGGACACGGTAATAAGGGAAATATAAGATTTTTCTGGCAAAGATATTGGTTTGATAAAAGGTATTGTATCTGAGAAAATAACAATTAATCAAAATACAGATAATCCCTTGTAATGTATTCCCTTTTTAGAGAAGAGCCTTTTCAGCGGTCCTAGGAAGCTTGAATCCGGTCCAGGGAAGGCATGACTTTGCAGTTCGGACTAGACTGTTCCCATGAGGCACAGGGTCAGACTGATTTGCATATGGCTATGTCTGAACTGGGGTGGCAGAGTGGGCTAAAGATTGGTGATGGATTAAACCCAGATCTGTTGACTGGGTGTGAGTGTTTGATTGGTTCAGATGCTCCGTCTATCACCACCCTCTTTTGTACCGATTTGTTCGCAATAAGTTGGCAGGGTATGCTCAGACATGAGTCCCTTGCTCACGTTGCCACTGGATTCAAGCAAGCCTGGCTGAAGACGGCTGTAATGCCAGAAACCGGTCCTAGGAAGCTTGAATCCGGTCCAGGGAAGGCATGGCTTGGCAGTTCGGGCTGGACTCTTCCCATGAGGCAAAGAGTCAGACTGATTTGCAAATGGCCATGTCTGAACTGGGGTGGCAGAGTGGGCTAACGAACGGTGATGGATTAAACCCAGATCAGTTGACTGTGTGTGAGTGTTTGATTGGTTCAGATGCTCCGTCCATCACCACCCCCTTTTGTATCGCTTTGATTAGTAGATGCAGTATCTTATTTCCCCCCATTAGTAAACGCAAAGTCCCCTTTAGGTAGCATCTGTCAGTTCCAGTTTACGTGATATATCTGTCCTGCTTTCTGTACTAAAATGTTCCTTATGATTACTCATTCTGTCGGTCCCAATGGGACCTCTGGAGGATAGCGGATAATCATGTTTGTTAGTTTGGCAAATTGTTTTAGCCTTTAAAGTTAGCTTGTAATTTTAGTTTGTTGTTTGTTTCAAACCCTCTTTCCCTTGTGTTCATCACAACACCATCGCATTTTTCTTCTACAGGTTATGGAGTGGTGGATACAGTGGAGGGACAGTTCCTGCTGGTTCAGCAACGGTTGGCCTTGGACCTTGTGGATGATGACCTAAAACTGCAATGTACTCTGACTGAATATAGTGCTACTGTTAGAACTTTGGAGGCCCCAAAAATAACCCTCTTGGGACAACAGGTTCAGGTTGCAAGTATTTTGAAAGACAAATTGTGAACCCTGTCACAGCTACAGTCCCTGTGACGATAGGTCCCCTTGAAGAAGACCATCAGTGTGTAATGTGGAATTTGAGTCCAGTCAGTCTATTGGGCATTAATATACTCTGCATACTCAACTGTGTGATCTGTTGCACATCAGCTGGCGTTGAGCTTCAGACACAGGATGAAGATGCAGACTTTAAATTGAGCACACAAGTGTTGACAGTTGGTTGTTTCTGGTTTTGACAAAAGTAGACTTATCCTCTGACTCAATGGACACGGTAATAAGGGAAATATAAGATTTTTCTGGCAAAGATATTGGTTTGATAAAAGGTATTGTATCTGAGAAAATAACAATTAATCAAAATACAGATAATCCCTTGTAATGTATTCCCTTTTTAGAGAAGAGCCTTTTCAGCGGTCCTAGGAAGCTTGAATCCGGTCCAGGGAAGGCATGACTTTGCAGTTCGGGCTGGACTGTTCCCATGAGGCACAGGGTCAGACTGATTTGCATATGGCTATGTCTGAACTGGGGTGGCAGAGTGGGCTAAAGATTGGTGATGGATTAAACCCAGATCTGTTGACTGGGTGTGAGTGTTTGATTGGTTCAGATGCTCCGTCTATCACCACCCTCTTTTGTACCGATTTGTTCGCAATAAGTTGGCAGGGTATGCTCAGACATGAGTCCCTTGCTCACGTTGCCACTGGATTCAAGCAAGCCTGGATGAAGACGGCTGTAATGCCAGAAACCGGGCCTAGGAAGCTTAAATCCGGTCCAGGGAAGGCATGGCTTGGCAGTTCGGGCTGGACTGTTACCATGAGGCACAGGGTCAGACTGATTTGCATATGGCCATGTCTGAACTGGGGTGGCAGAGTGGGCTAAAGAACTGTGATGGATTAAACCCAGATCTGTTGACTGGGTGTGAGTGTTTGATTGGTTCAGATGCTCCGTCCATCACCACCCCCTTTGTACCGCTTTGTTCGCCTTAAGTTGGCAGGGTATGCTCAGACGTGAGTCCCTTGCTCACTTTGGCACTGGATTCAAGCAAGCTTGGCTGAAGACGGCTGTAATGCCAGAAACCAGTTCTAGGAAGCTTGAATCCGGTCCAGGGAAGGCATGGCTTGGCAGTTCAGGCTGGACTGTTCCCATGAGGCACAGGGTCAGACTGATTTGCATATGGCCATGTCTGAACTGGGGTGGCACAGTGGGCTACAGAACGGTGATGGATTAAACCCAGATCTGTTGAGTCGGTGTGAGTGTTTGATTGATTCAGATGCTCCGTCCATCACCACCCCCTTTTGTACCGCTTTGTTCGCCAAAAGTTGGCAGGGATTGCCCAGACGTGAGTCCCTTGCTCACTTTGCCACTGGATTCATGCAAGCCTGGATGAAGACGGCTGTAATGCCAGAAACCGGTCCTAGGAAGCTTGAATCCGGTCCAGGGAAGGCATGGCTTGGCAGTTCGGGCTGGACTGTTCCCATGAGGCACAGGGTCAGACTGATTTGCATAAGGCCATGTCTGAACTGGGGTTGCAGAGTGGGCTAAAGAACGTTGATGGATTAAACCCAGATCTGTTGACTGGGTGTGAGTGTTTGATTGGTTCAGATGCTCCGTCCATCACTACCCCCTTTTGAACCGCTTTGTTCGCCATAAGTTGGCAGGGTATGCTCAGACATGAGTCCCTTGCTCACTTTGCCACTGGATTCAAGCAAGCCTGGCTGGAGACAGCTGTAATGCCTGAAACCGGTCCTAGGAAGCTTGAATCCGGTCCAGGGAAGGCATGGCTTGGCAGTTCGGGCTGTACTGTTCCCATGAGGCAAAAGGTCAGACTGATTTGCATATGGCCATGTCTGAACTGGGGTGGCAGAGTGGGTTAAAGGATGATGATGGATTAAACCCAGATCTGTTGACTGCGTGTGAGTGTTTGATTGGTTCAGATGCTCCGTCCATCACCACCCCCTTTTGTACCGCTTTGATTAGTAGATGCAGTATCTTATTTCCCCCCATTAGCAAACGCTATGTCCCCTTTAGGTAGCATCTGTCAGTTCCAGTTTACGTAATATATCTGTCCTGCTTTCTGTACTAAAATGTTCCTTATGATTACTCATTCTGTAGGTCCCAGTGGGACCTCTGGAGGATAGCGGATAATCATGTTTGTTAGTTTGGCAAATTGTTTTAGCCATTATATTTAGCTCGTAATTTTAGTTTGTTGTTTGTTTCCAAACCTCTTTCCCTTGTGTTCATCACAACACCATCGCATTTTTCTTCTACAGGTTATGGATGGTGGATACAGGGGAAGGACAGTTCATGCTGCTTCCGCAACGGTTGACCTTGGACCTTGTGGATGATGACCTAAAACTGCAATGCGCTCTGACTGATTATAGTGCTACTGTTGGAACTTTAGAGGCCCCAAACCTACCCCTCTTGGGAAAACAGGTCCAAGGTGCCGGTATTTTGAAAGACAAATTGTGAACCCTTTCTCAGCTACAGTCCCAGTGACGATTGGTCCTCTTGAAGAAGACAATCAGTTTGTAATGTGCAATTTGAGTCCAGTCAGTCTATTGGACATGAATATACTCTGCATACTCAACTGTGTGATCTGTTGCACATCAGATGGTGTTGAGCTTCAGACACAGGATGAAGATGCAGACTTTAAATTAAGCACACAAGTGTTGACAGTTGGTTTTTTCAGGTTTTGACAAAATAAGACTTATCCTCTGACTTAATGGACTCAGTAATAAGGGAAATCTAAGATTTTTCTGGCAAAGATATTGGGTTCATGAACGGTGTTGTATCGGAGAAAATAACAAATAAGCAAAATACAGAGTATCCCTTCTAATTTAATCCCTTTTTAGAGAAGGGCCCTTTCATAAGAGATACCAGGGAGTCCCTGCAATTTGCCCATTATGGGCTTGCGAGAGACTAATATAAAGTGGGGAATTGTAAAGGACCTGCAAAAGGTTCATAATATTGTTGGCCTATGTTATCCTGTGGTACTAAATCTTGCCAGTATACATGTCTAAATACCTTGTGACACTGAGTGGGTTACAGTTATTTATTTGTGTCAAGCATTCTTCTCTATTCCTCTATGAGAGGAATGCCAGTTTCTTTTTGCACTCCGAATCCAAAATAAACTCCTGCCATTGGCACAGTCCAACAGGGGGATAAAGAGAGCCCCTCGATCTTCAACCAGATAATGATGAATAATCTGGAGACCCTTCAGTTGCCATTCAACTCAGTCCAGAATATCAGCGACCTACTTGTGGCATCGACAACACCAGATGCATGTAAATAGGACACCATTGCCCTGTGGAACAATTTAGCTGAAAACAGTTGCAAAGTGCCAACAACCAAACTACAATACTGTCAGAAAAAAGTTCTATTGCTGGGATACCATAATGAGAAGGGAACCAAGAAGGTGTCCCAAGAAAGAATCCATTATTCTGAGAATGAACCCTCCCATGATTCAAAGAGAAGTCAGGATGTTCTTGGGAATGGTAGACTACTGCTATTAGAGAATCCCTAACTTTTCACATGTGGCAAAACCTCTACAGAGGCTCACACATAATGATGATCCACTATTTTGGGATAGAGCCGTATAAATGAACCCTGGGTGGACAAATACGCTTTGCTCGCGTAGTTTGCATAGTTTGCGCTACTTTGCACTACGCAAATTGTAAGTAGCACAGTAGGAACATGTGTAGCATAGCGCAGCAGTCATTTTTTGCTTGCTTGCTTGTGTAACTACGCGTAGCGATTCTTCAGGAACTACGCCCAGGGTTGTTATGAATGCCTTCCTCAAGATGAGATAACTTTTCTGTTGTGCTCGGCTCTATGAATGCCTATTTATTAAAAGAATTTCACTTTGTACTGTTGTAAAAGGGGCTGGTGCACACTGTCTGTATTACCCCAGACCCAAGGAAATTCTAAATGCCCCTTGTTGTGTTGCCTTGCCAACCTTGACCCCGTAGCCACAACATTGCTGGGTTGCCTAAAGACTATTGCCGCAGTTGGTGTCAGCATTCAGCAATGTGAAGGAATCATAATGGGGTACCCGCTTACCACTATGGGTGCCCACTCTGTTGAGAGCTTGCTCACCTACACTTGAATACAACAAATGACCAATATCAGGCATGCCCATTAAGAACAGGTGACACTTATTGTGTAAAACATCAACCATGCCACACTGTTTCCTTTGTCTAAGTCTGATGAGGAAAGGGATGGAATTGTCCATGACTGTCTGGACATTAGTGATTGTGTACCAAGCCAAAACCTGATATTCAAGATGTCTCTCTAGAAGAGCCTGATTGCATGTTGTTTGTGAATGGCTCTTGATTAATAGTTGGATGAGGAACTCTGAAAACTGGTTATGCTGTGTGCACCTTGGAAGGTGTGATGGAAGCCTTCTATTTATGCATTGTAACCTTGACACAGGTGGCTGAACTGATCATTCTTACCAGAGCTTGCTATGTCTCGGACAATTTGAGATTTACCATCAATACTCTAGCCAATATGGGTTTGGCGTGGTCCACAACTTCGGTAATTAGGGCCCCAGTGAGGTTTCATGGCCCCTTCTCGATTCCCTGTCCAAAGCGGGTACTAT
This sequence comes from Lissotriton vulgaris, assembly GCF_964263255.1. Lineage (NCBI taxonomy): Eukaryota > Metazoa > Chordata > Amphibia > Caudata > Salamandridae > Lissotriton > Lissotriton vulgaris. The sequence goes on from NC_141690.1 coordinate 76,579,318, forward strand.
GTTATGGATTTGCTGGAAGCATTGCAATTGCCTGCAGAAATAGCAGTGTTAAAATGTTAAGCACACATGAATGCCTATGATTTTGTGACTGTTGGTAATCTCTATGTGGATAAGATGGCAAGAAACTGTGCTCTTGATCCTGCACATTGAACAGAGATCATTCAGATGAATCAAAAATTATGTTCCTACAAGCCTTTTGTTGACTGTTGCTGATAGGTGGAAATAAATCAAAGGTTTGCAGGAAGAAGCCCCATAAAATGAATCAGGGAGGTGAGTCAGAGCAGCATGTGTGAAGAATCAGGATGAGATTCAGCTTTTAACAGATGGGAAATCCATTCTACTGGACTCTATGTTGTCACCCATGGCTATACATTTCCATGGCCTGGTCCGCATAATAGTGTGTTTGTTTAAAAAGCATTGGTTCAACCTCTGTTTCTATGTCATTGCAGAGAATCTGTGCCGTCGGCATGTCACCTGCCAACAGCTAAAATTAAATGCGGTTAGGAGGACTGTTGTTACAATGAGCCACTTAGAAAGATCAGGTGGTCCCTTCAGTCACATGGAACATGACTTTGTCAAGATGCCTGTGTGCAACGGTCTCTGTTTCATTTTAGTGGTAGTGTACATGTTTTCCTATTCGGTGGAAGCAACACAACTAGAGGGAATGACAGTCTCAATGTGGCTAAGCTTTTGTGAGTAAATTGATCCCTCATTTTGGCTTACTTCAGGAATGGGGTGATGAGGATGCTATGTGTAGCCCTACAAGTAGATCAGATATTCCTTTGTAGTTACAAGCCTGAGGCGGCTGATTTCATCAAACAGAAGAATGGGACATTGAAGTTTGATTTGCCCAATTGTATGTGTATGTGTCCATGTCCCTCAAGTGGCCTCATTCCCTCCCGTAGGTGAGTCACCAAAGGACTACTGATTAGAAGACAGGACTGTCCCCCATGAGATTCTAATAGGGAGAGCCATGAGACTTCCAACACTTGTGATTATTACAGATGATATGGCTCACGACTACTGCAAAGGACTAGCTTACGTGTCTCTCACAGATTGACTTGGGGACGGCCCTTCCAACTCAAGATGATCTAAGTCCAGGAAACTGAGTCCTGGTGAAGTAACACATCAGGATAAGCTGCTTGGAGAACCGTTGGAATGGCCCCTTTCAAGTCATCCTTGTGACGAACACTGGTGTGAAGTGCAGTGGCCTCTCAAAATGGGGATATGATTCTCATGTCAGGGTTAAGCATGGGCGAATTTTGCGAATTCGCGATCCGCGAATTTGCGGATTTGCAAATTCGCGATCCGCAAAATTCGCGAATTTGTGCGAATTTGCGGATTTTACTGTTTTTTTTGCATGTTCGCGGGGATTTTTGCGTCTTCGCGAGCCGCTTGCATAGCGAAGTTACCCATGCAGTCGTTTATGGGAGAGGGAGAGAGAGATAGATAGATAGATAGATAGATAGATAGATAGAAAGAGAGAGAAAGAGAGGGAAAGAGAGAGGGAGAGAGAGAACGAGAGAAAGAAAGAAAGGCCAGATCTCTGAAGGGCCAGATTCCTGGGTTGCCCCTACAGAACATACAGCTTTTTATTTTTAGCAAAATGCATATGAAAATTGTGCTGTAAAGGTCTCTTTTAGTTTAACCCCTCCTGACAACTCAAAATGGGTGTATTTGCCATCCTCTCCCTTCTTCCTGTTTTTTATATCTGTAAGTGCTTCCTGATGAGGTTTAATTCCTTGGACAGGTGCCTCGTTGCCTACTTGTAACTATTCTCTGACCCTGCTTCAAGGGTCAGAGCAGGGTCAGAGAATAGTTGCAAGTAGGCAACGAGGCGCCAGGAAGCAATTAGCAGCAGGTGTCCAAGTTGAAGTTAATTTGTGTGTAACCCTTTTGTAAAAGGTTACAAAGAAATTAGGTTCAACTTTTGCACCTGCTGCTGTAACCCTTGCTTGGCTGAAAATTCGTCCCCGCTGATTCGCGGATTTTACCGCGATTTCGCGAGATTCGCGGATCGGGAAGTCGCGGAAAATCCGCAAATTCGCCCGCGAAACGGATTTTACGCCCACCCTTAGTCAGGGTATTGAGTTAAGCTGGTGAAGAATGGTGACAATAACCCCTGATTTGCAGAGTCAAACCCAAGGTCAACCTGAGAAAAGTGAATAAGTGATGCGCCTGCAATGAATGAGCAAAGAGTAGCTGCAGTGACAAAGGATGATGAAACTGTGAGAAATAACGATGAGCCTGAAGAAGGGTAAAGCAGTTCAGCAAGAAGAGGCGTAAGAAGAGAAAGGTGGCCAAGTAATAGTGAAAGAATGAGAGCCGCTGTCTCAGAGGAAAGCATTCCAGAGATAATTAATAAACAGATATAGGGTGAGCAAAGTGGCAGTGAGCAGCTAGTGGTCAGGAGATCAAGGAGAATACAGGTGCCAAGTCAAAGGTATCAGCTCCTGAATGGACACATTTTGCTGAGAGTGGATCTAACCAGAGGACACATGAAACTGAGAATCAATGGACAATGCCTGAAAATCCTCCATGATAATTGCTACCAGGGAGATGATTTATCCCTGTACCCTGTAAAAAATGTCACACCCAGGCGCTATGATAGACAAGACCTGCTGGCCTTACAAACAAAGCCCTGTTGTGACTCAAACAATTTTGATCCCTCACACTGGGCAGGACCAGTGAGCTGCCAGGCATGCCGCCACACTTTTCTGTGGTCCCAGGTTTCGGCCTTCTCAACACCCCAAGATAGCTTTAAAGCTGCCCTAATAAATGCCAGATCTGTACCGAGGCATGCCCAGCATATCCAGGACCTATTGATAGATGACAACTTAGATTGTCTCTTCATTACGGAGACATGGCTTAAACCCTGGTGCACCCCAGATGTGGTTCATGCCCTGCCCCCTGGATATGGTATACAAAGAGTAGATAGAGAGAATGAACAACGTGGTGGAGGAGTGGCCATCATATATAGGGACTCCCTCAGCTGCTCGACGGTACCACTGCAAGAGTTGACAGATGCAGAAGGGATGGGTTTTATAATTAAAATCAATGACAACTTCTCCTTTTCGGGGGCTTTGATTTACCGCCCACCAGGACCCTGTGCGGGTTTCCTGAGTAACATAGGAGAGGTGCTCAGCCCATTGATACTTAGGTATTCTAATTTCACTCTGATGGGTGACATAAACATCCACCTTGAGTCCACTACCGATACTTCTGCCGCCTCCTATCGGGAAACCATGGAGGTCATGGGCCTGACTATCCTAGACACCCTAGCCACCCATGAGGCAGGGCATACAATAGATTGCATTGCCACCAACCTAGATGCTTTGACAACTTACCCCCTTAGACCCCAAATATGGACTGACCATATGCTGATTCCTTTTACGTTCCCTCTTATGTCTTACCGAGAAAACGATTTTAAAAAGGAACACAGCATGGTCACAAGGGATGAATGGAAAACGATATTGTCCCACCCAGAACTGATAACCATAGCCAGGAACTGTAGACCCCAGCTGGTAGTACCTGCTAATCCCATCAGCTTCAGAACATGGATGAATGATCTGAAAGGCACAGTTGGGCAGGGAAAAAACAGAATGAGGCAGGGTAGAAAGAAAACATCTGCACCCTGGTTCGATCGAGATCTCAAAGACAAACAAGGAGAGCTCAGAAGAGCTGAAAGAAGCTGGCGGAAAAATTACTCTAGCCTAGAACGCAGCAAATACAAAAGGATAAAAAATGCCTATCATGCGCTGATCAAACAAGCAAAAAAAAGGTACTTCTCGCTGGCAATAGAAACAGCCAGCAGCAAACAAAAGGAAATATTTAAAATTGTTAACGGCTTTAACAAAGCTAAATGTTTAGCGCAGGATATCCCGCCCTCGCAGGCACTCTGTGATAAGATCGCAGATTTCTTTGAGGGAAAAGTACAGGGGCTGACGAAGGACTTTGATGTTCCTATATTAGAGCCCAGAATAGAGGAGGATATAGTGAGGCAAGGAGCCATGCAGCTGAAAACTTTCCTTCCAGTTAGCCTGGAGGACACCAAAAGAGGAATTCTGGCAACAAAATCTGGATCCCCCTTTGACCCCTGTCCAGTTAGACTCTTACACCTCATTGTGGACATCGCCAATCCAATAATAAATGCCATTGTCAACACCTCACTGTCCACAGCCAAAGTCCCCACTGAGTGGAAACTGGCAGCGGTGAAACCACTGCAAAAAAAACAACTCCCCGACCCCACCACATTGTCGAACCTACGACCCATCTCACTACTTCCGGCCCTGTGTAAAGTTACAGAGTCAATTGTAAATAAACAACTTACTCGTTTCTTGGAAGAGAGTGAGGCATGGCACCCTAACCAGGCAGGCTTCAGGGTCCAACATTCCACCGAATCGGCCCTCCTGTTCACCACAGAAACTATCCGCTCAGCCCTAGACCAAGGTAAGAAGGCCGTCTTGATTTTATTAGACCTATCGGCGGCCTTCGACACGGTCTCACATGCCATCCTATTAGACCGGCTAATAACATCTGGCGTCACAGGGACAGTGCTTGAGTGGATAAGAAACTTTTTAAGTGACAGGAGGCAAGTGGTGACCCTGGGGGAATTCTGCTCCAGTGAAAAAGCGCTGTTGACGGGAGTCCCGCAGGGTTCGAGCCTGAGCCCGACCCTGTTTAATGTTTATACCGCACCCCTGATAAAATTGATTTCGTCATTTGGCATAGACGCCATAGCCTATGCCGATGACACACAACTTATCCTGGTAATGGATAAGGATAACCAAGCCTGGGAGGAAAATCTCAAAGGTTGCCTAACGGCCACCTTTGAATGGATGCGTCTAAACCATCTGAAATGCAACACAGGCAAAACAGAGATCATGCCTATAGGCCCAAATAATGAGTTCATCCCACGATTATGGTGGCCAGAAAAAGCTGAAATACCACCTCATACAACCAACTTGGCCCGTAATCTGGGGGTGCATTTTGACTCTGACCTGTCTTTTAGACAACAAGCGGCTAGAGTGGCAGGCATGTGCTTTGGGGTAATAAAGGGGCTGAGAAAGTTCTTTGATCTTTTGCCCCTTGAAGCAAGGAAAACAGTTACGGTTGCACTAGTAACATCACGCATCGATTACTGTAATAGCCTCTACGCTGGCACAAATAAAGCTGTCACACACAAACTTCAGATGGTGCAACATGCAGCTGCGAGGTTGGTTTTAAAGTGGCCGAAAAGATCATCTGCAACCAAAGCCCTTAAGGCATTACACTGGCTGCCTATTATAAAAAGGGTCTTGTTTAAAGTACTCTTAATTACTTTTAGAGCGGTCCACAACTTAGGCCCATCCTACCTGAGGAAAAAATTCAGCAGATACTGCCCAACCAGAGCACTGCGTTCTTCAACGGCCAACCTGCTTACTGTCCCAAGTTTCAGACTTAAAACTCGAGGGGGTAAATCCCTGGCGGTACTGGGAGCAAAAGCATGGAATACCCTTCCCCCCCAGTTGAGATCACTGGATAAAGAAATAGATTTCCGTAAACACCTAAAAACCTGGATCTTTAATCTACAAGACACGACTGCCCAAAGTCTAGTGTAATTCGGGTCTCGGTCAAGTAAGCATAGGAACTACCTAACATCTGGTGGTCTTTTCTGGGCGCCTAGATGCTCCTTGGAGCGATTGTCGCGCGTTATAAATTGGTATTTACATTACATTACATTACATTACATTTATTGACTTTTGATTTTGACAGACTCAATTCAAGTGACATTTTCTAATGACTGAGAATATGCTGGTACATGTGAAAATTCTTAGGGCCCAGGCTCCAGTTGGAGAGTAGGGTTGTCATGTTTAGTAGAAGCTAATGTAGCTATATCTATTGAACTCATCTTTGAACTAAACAACCTTTTGACGAGGACCAATAGAATTTACTTTTGCTTTTTGATATTAGTGGGTTTTTTTTTATCTGTCTCATGGGAAACTATGATTTCTAGTTCAGCCCAAAAATTTTAAGTGATAGTAACTGTAATGGTAATTGCCTTAGTCATCTTTATGAATGGTCTTATTGAGTACTAAAATTCTCCTATTTAGTGTGTTTCTACCATAGCTAAGTCTAATTCCACTCACCTAAAAGCATAGCATATATTTAATAAGAAGATCTTACATGGATATGGTTCTACTGGAAATTATTCTAAGAATGTTTATTTCAATATTTTGCATGAGTACTCAAGATTATTGCGTGTGTCTGACTGCTACATCTGCCCTTACCTACCTGTGTCTACAACAGAGGGGGTGAAATATCATCATTTACCTTTCACTTATTATCTGTCCTCTGTTTTCTTAAAGAAAGAAAGAAATGTAAGTTAACTAGATCTGAAAATAATTTTGTTGAGAAATTGAAAGATGGAAGAGAAGTGTTTGCATTAAAAACAAGGAGAAAAACTAAGGGTGAATGGGAAAAGGAATTAGTGAAGATGAAAGCTGCTGGAATACATCTGAAGCTGAATGTAGAATGGTAACAAGAAGGGGCTCCTTGTTTTATGAGAAGAAAGAAACATGTACAAAGAGTTGAAGTTTTGGGGGATCAGATATTTGCTGGAAGATTACTGCTGTTCCCCGGAGTTTATTATGTGTGCAGAAAGAATGTTTATTTTCAACGTCCTGCAAACTGGATAGGCAGCTACTATCTAGCTTTAGTGTTTTCTTAGTTGTATTATGTAGATGAAAGATATGATAAGGGAGTAGTGCTCCAGGGAAGAAATAACCATTGTGCTTTACAAGTAACTTGGGACATCTTTGATGCTATGATTCCTTCTGTATGACCTTAAGATTAGAGAGTTGTCTGCATTAGAAGAGCAGCTTTCCAGCAATACAGCAGGTTTGCTTACTGCTATAAATACAGAGGTTGTGGCAAATAGAGCAATGGTTTTGCGTGATAGGATTTCTTTAGATATCTTCTTGAAAGAGGAAAAAATCTGCTGCATGCTATGCATCAACAGTGCTATACGTATGTGCCTAACAAGAGTAGTGAGAATAATACATTTTTTACTAACATATGCACACATATGGCCCGATTACGATGCTGGTCAGAAGGCATTATGACCGAATTGGTCTCAGAATGGTTTCCAACTGAATTGGATTCAACAAAGTCGACCGACCAATTATGATGGTTCTGGATACCATTTGGTCAGACTCCGATTGACTTCAATGGGAGCCTGTGTTCCAACCGAATACACAGGCTCCCATTGAACGAAGGGGTGATTGGGAAAAATCGTGCACCATGTGGTGGGAACCCCATGGTGCCCACCACACTGTGCATGGTCTGAAAGGAGGTCTGTTGGGTACCCCACAGGCCCCATTCGGAAGGCGCCGGTTGAAGGGGGGCCTGCTACGGGCCCCCAAAGTCAGATTCCGACACCCAATTCATGTCGGAACAACAATTTGGAAATTCTTTCTGAATCCAACATTGCAATCGCTCGGTAGGAAACGTGATCCGTAGACCTGTATGAGTCGGCTCCGACCGACTTGTTTCCTCCTAATGCCATTCAGAACCAAGTCAGAACTGATTCGGACAGTCCGAACACTTTCCGACTGTCGTAATCAGTTGGTCAAAAGCTTTTGTAATCGAGAGACAGGTCCTGAATCGGATTCGGTAGACCCGATTCGGAGCCTTTCCGACTGACATCATAATCGACCCCACAGAGTGTGATTTTCACGATAAAGTTGACCATAGCTGAAGTAGGTTGTGATTTAAATTGGTTCACCTCAAACTGTCTTGTCTTTTGCCTGCCTTGTATTTTTGCCTTTCCCTCATTTTTGTAGCCAAGCTACCACAGTAGTTATTAATTAAAAATGTATCACAATGTTTTAGTTTCTTTATGAACGTTTATCTGTATGTGTTCCTTTGAGAGTATCTGTATCATCCTACTACAACATTTCTGTTGAAAGTAATGCAACAGAGACTTAAGTTGTGTGATGGCTGGAATTAGTTTATCAGAAAGTGTTCAATTCTGATTGGTTTCCTTCATGGAAACAGTGAGGAGTGAAGTACTGTAGAATAGGCAATTTAATTGTGCATTGCTGAGTTAGGTAATTTAGATATTCTTTAAACTGTCCTCAGACTTGATGCTTTCTTTGCTCCTGCCCTAAGGAGTTGGACTCTTGGGCAAATCCATTCTCATTGAGGAAAATGAATCTTCATTTGATTCTGCCTTTAGGGGCTTAATAGCTGACACCTTCTGCTTGACATCTCTCCAACTCACTTTACATCTGATCTTAGCAAACATGGGATTTTAACTACATGGAAACTGTGCCTGCTTCAAATAGTATGTCTATGCATTTACTATTTTGAATGTATTTAAATTAAACTTTGAATTTCATTCATATATTGATTACTGATTTACGACCAACTTGAATGATTTGAGGATGTAATTTTACTAATCTGCTAATAACCTTTTATGGTTTGCAATTCCACCACTCTCTATCAACAATATGGAGCCAAGTGTGCTTCACTGTAACACACTGTACTTGAATTGTTGTGTCACACCTCAGTTTGAGACTAAAGGTGCATCTGCTTGAGTGCAGCCTGAACCTGAGTTTGCACCAATGATCTGCACAGTGAAAATTTGCTGCCTCCCTAACAGCATGTGGCCCTCAACCTAAATAAACTAGAGGTGTTTTGCAGTCCATACTACAAAAATATGGAATATGCTCTGAAAAGCTCCGATTCAAATTAATCTTTTGTCTCATTTTATTGATTTTAACAAAAAATATTATTATATTATTGTTCATGTGGTGTGTGGCCGTGAAAAAACAATTTAGGAACCAGTGCTAGACAAGTGGAAGCATTTAATTAGGTCAGTTTCTGCCAGTCTCTACTAGCTCTCACCCCATTTCTGTCTGTACCTGAACAGAGCTCGAAGAGCATATGGAGTGAGGTAGAAAGACTGCGTGGAATGTCATCAGTTTGGCAGGTGGGTTGGCTTGGAACTGGAGTGAACAGCCTCCATGTTTTAGTATGCATGTTTTAAAGGGTGAACGTGTGTGTTTGTGTGTGTGAATATAGGGAAAGGTGGTGGGGTGACCCCTGACTAATAAAGGCTAGAGCCATTTGGATATGATTCTTGCCAACTCTTATCACTCATCTAGAACTTTCAACCCCAGTTCCAAGATCCAGGTAATCACTGGAGTTGGGAGAGACTGCATCTCACCTAGAACGTCGAGGCCACCAGCCTTCCACATCAATATCCCCATAGCACCTCCCACCATAAAACTCAACAACAAGGTAACGACCAACTGCATGCTTATAAACTGCAGATCTGCAACCAAACATGAAACATAACTGGCAGAAACCATCCTCACCCATCACATCGACATCACGTTCATCACAGAAACTTGTTTGAATGGGTCCTCCTCCCCAATCATTGACATGCTTGTGCCCCTGGGGTTCTCAATCATCAATGAAGACAGAAATAATCATTGTGGCGGGGATATTGCAATCATCCAAAAGAGCAACATTTCCACAAATATAACTGACTCCTTCAACTATAACACATTTGAATATCTAACCTCCACCATTAAGATGAATGACAACAAAACGCTATACTGCCATCTCCTCTACCATCCGCCAGGCAACACTCCCACATTCGGAAAACACCTTTCCAACCTGATAACACACTGCACACTCTTGAACTCCAACAACATAATACTAGGTGACCTCAACCTCCATTAGAATGATGAAAATAATTCTCTGATCCAATCCATAAATGAACTTCTACCCAATAATAATCTTATCCAACACTGCACAGAGCAAACCCATAACAGAAGTTAAATCCTTATTGCCATTATAGCTCACGAAGATACAGTTACTTTCGACCACATCCTTCATGTTGACTGGTCGGACCACCACATCATTCTATTTCACATTAACCAAACGACTCATTGCCTACCCTGTACACAGGAATCCCTTCATTGGGCGAGAAATCTAAGACAGATTCCCCTTGCCGACCTGGAAGAAAGGGTAAGATCACGCCTCCCCCCCACAACAAGCGATTTTTCTACAATTAAACTTACCTCACACTACAATGCAACAATGACAACCACGCTTGACCAAGTAGCTTCCTTGAAACAAAAAGAGTCAGGAACTTCCCATCGAGATCTTGGTTCAACACAGACCTAAACTCTGAAAGAAGACACGTCAGAGCCGCAGAAAGACTCTGGCGGAACAAGCCTTACACAATCCACCTTGACCAACTCAAAACAGAATGCAGGAAATACAAAAAACACATCAAGAGTGAAAAAACGACCTTCTTCCGTGGTGTATTAGACAATGCCAAATATCGTCCCATAGAACTCTTCAATCTCATTAGACAACAAACATCTAAGCCTCCCTCAACAACAGTGCAGTCCTCCAAAGACATATGTGACAACTTTGCCAATTTCATTAACGAGAAAATCACTAAGATGGAGTTCTCCCTAGACGACCACCTCCTGTTATCCAACGAAAGCCCGCCCCTTGCAAAGAAGGCAATAACCCTCCCATGCACCCCTAACAATTGGAAGTCTTTCAACCGCATCTCAGAAGCAGAAATCATTGAAATGATTATCAGGCCCAAACCCCCCTCACACATAGCGGACCCTATTCCTTCCCAGCTGGCTAAAAAGCTCAACCTCGCCCTAGCCCCTCTCGGGACCAAGATTTTAGATAGCTCCCCCGAGAACCGGAGTAATGCCAGACGTCATTTCTAAGAAAACTGGGCTTTGACCTAAACAATCCCAATAACATTAGGCCTGTCTCCAATCTTCCATTCTTAGCCACAATCCTGGAAAGATGTGTTCTCCTCCAACTTAACCAACACATTGACAGAAACAACCTTCTGGATACTCACCAATCAGGCTTCAGAAAAGGATGCAGCACAGAGACAACGATCCTGAATGTCATAGATGATGTGTACAAATCACTCGATACAGACCGATTCTGTCTACTCATACTCCTTGACCTACAGGCAGCCTTTGACACGGTCGACCACAAACTGCTCATTAATGTACTCTGAGAAAGGATTGGAGCAGACGAGGTGGTCCTACAATGATTTACCTCCTTCCTTCAGAACCGCTCCCAACGAATAAAAATTAACAACTTAATGTCTGACCTACTCCCCATAACCAAGGGTGTCCCTCAAGGATCAGTCCCCCCCATCACTGTTCAACATCTACATGGTGCCCTTCACCGCTATACTCAAAAAGGCCAACATCCTCTTCCACTTCTATGTGGAAGATACCCATATTTACCTAGAAACATCCTCTATTGGAGACATACAGAGACTAAACGACACTCTAAGTGAAGTCCAACACTGGCTATCCCTCAACCATCTAAAACTCAACCAAGATAAGACAGAAATCCTTCTCATATCCAACAAAGAGCAGACCCCCAAAGTCACAGAATGGATAAAAACCATTGATGCTCTTAACTACAATCTCACCCTGGCTGACTCCGTAAAATCCCTGGGAATCACTCGGACCCAAACCTAAACATGGACAAACATATCAAGAACACTGGAAAGAGCACATTCTTCAACCTAAAATTTCTCAAAAAATAAAACCCTTCATCCATCCCAATGACCTTAAACAGACTACACAATCCCTGGATCTGTCCAGATTGGACTACGGGAATGCAACCATCACAGGCACAGCAAATTCCCACTTAGCTCCCCTCAGATCAACTCTAAATGCAGCTGCCAGGATGGTCACCGTAATAAAGAAATACGACCGAATGTCTCCCTCTCTAAGAGAGCTAAAATGGCCCCCAATTGAAATGCGCTCCAACTTCAGACCTGCTTGTCTCACACACAAAGCTCTGCACACTGGTAAACCTGTCTACCTGGCTTCAAAACTCAATAAGGCTGGCCAGACAAGGAATCTCAGGAGTACTAACACTCTACTTCTCATTCCCACGAAAACTCGCAAACAAAAAACCTTATCAAGCTCCTTCTCTGGAAATGCGCCTAAAATTTGGAACACCATTTCAGTGCATATCAGCACTAACCCCTCCTTCATAAACTTCAAAATCAGCTCAAAGACCCCTTCCTCAACCGAACCCATCTAAATGGATAGCTGCCTTCCAACAAGGAATCTTGCCCAGTGCAGTATTTAGTAACTTCGATAAGAAGGCTTTTGCATCACCTGCCTTTTTACTCGCTCCTTTGTCCCCTCACCCCCACTAAGCAGAATTTATCCTGAGACAATGCTGTTTACTGAAATACTTTGTGTTCGATTGCATCATGATAAATGTTGTAAAGCGCTCTGATACCTTCGGGTCGGGCCAGCACTATATAAGACTCTTAAATAAATAAAATAATAATAAATGATTACTGCAACTGCAAGGTTATCCTAAAAAGCTGGAGCCGCTCTCCATATCAAAAGTGAAACCGGGTCATAGCTCCAGTGGGAGTGTTTGGAGTCTTCAATCCCTCTAATACATGTATTTTCTAATGAATAATTGGGTACAGGTGCTTTCAGTCGGTATGGTGAGGTGTCGGCTGGATTTCACCTGAAATTTTTGCATGTACACACTGACAAAAACACACATGCACTCTCTCTCATCTCTGTATTGAAACTTCTAAAATAAATTAGTATACAAAATATTGTGTTTCCCTCATTTAGAGCTCATACCCTTTCTACTGCCCCCTAAGACCCTCTCTTGCTTGTTGTATAATGCATTTTAAAATGATATGCCCCCATGATTGTCAGTAAATTTTAAACTAACACCCCCCAACCTACTGACCAAGCTACACCCCTGACTAAAACCGATAGTCTAGCCTACACCTGAGTCATCCACAATGACAGATTTTGATGAAAAACACTGAGATAAATGGATCAGGCTCCAGGACCTCACCTGTGGAACTCTGAAGCTACAGTGTGGGAGATCTGTTAGGCAACCACCACTTAAGAATCTGAAGATGGCGCTTGGCCTAGTAACCTTTAGGCCCAAGTTATTGCAGCTGGACCATCCAATGCTCATTCACCCCCAAATGATTTTTCGACCACTTGCACTCATTGGCCAACTGATCTCTCACTATAACACTCCAATGAAGAATGGACCCCCATCTTTACAATAGTATGCTGGTACTTAACACTTTTACGTGCCCGTAAATGGGACTTGGAGCTCAACAGGGCATACTACCTTGTAAAGAAACATAGGCCCAAATTTACTGTAGCACAGCATTGACACTTACCACGTCTAGCAAGGCACAAATACAGCATAAGAGAAAGATTGTGTTACAGTTAAGCAACACAACAAGCAATGTTTTTCCTTGCTGGTTGTTATAGTGTAGAAAATTGTGCTCAAGCTTGCACTGCAAGAGCACGTTCCAAGCAAAACACTGCTGCTAAAATGCCGCATCATGCGAAACCTGATTCTTTTGCGCAAACACCACTGATGACCTCATTGGCGTGTGAGTCTGCTCAATGTTTCCTCTTAACTTTCGCCACATTGAATAGCTGGAAATCTGCCCCAGCGATGATACATTTCTGCACCCGATTGTAGCCTAATCTACATTATCCACAAAGGTATATATATAATAATAACAAAATGAGTGCATTATGCATCTGGGCTTCCTCTTGAGATGACAAACAGCAGGCATCTTCGCAATGAGTCAGATGAAAAGCAATTATAAGATCCCCGAAAATAAACAAGCATTTTGCAGAGCTTCATTGTCTGAAATGGGCTCTAATGCTTCGCCCACACACATCGAAGTGATTTTAACAATATATAATTCACACAGACGGGAGGTGACTGATCCATAACGTTGCCGCTTAATGAGGAAAGTCCCAATCTAGCGCACAGCCCAGCAGAGAGTCAGAAAGGAAATCATTATCTGTTGATATTGCATAAATGCATGCGTTGCACTGGCTTAAGCACAATTACCCGATCTCAGCAATGCCTGCGCCATGCTCTGCTACTCATCTCTGGCTAGATTATGCCTGTTCTTCAATACATCACGGAGCAGAAGGCATAATAAAGACTAATGCATATGTAAATGGAAGGGTCCTTTCTGTTGCTAACAAATTCTTGTTAAAATGAAAACTTCTATTATTCCCGTTTTAAGAGAAACAAACAATACCTTCACGTGCGCGTCTGTTTTCATATCTGGCGTGATCTGTCCTCGCCCTCTTCTCAATCGAGAGAGCAGGTTTCTGGCTGTGGTTTTTCCAAAGTTTCTCTTCTAGGCTGACTTCTTGTGCCCTGGGAGGGAAGCAGATGCGCGCCTGCATCCGCGGGCTGTTCTTCACCTTCTTGTTCTGCCCCCGGGGCCGCCAGAGATGCTGCGAGGAGGCCACGCAAGGACGTCGTGCTTGCAGGCACAAGCCAGCCAGATATCCTAGTGCCGCCTCGTTACAGCATAAACGACTCTTTTTTTTTTTTACTGAGCTGTGGTTACAATGGGCCTTTAACTTTAGTGCGATTAATATCTCTTTCTCCAGACATATTTGTTATTACTACTATCACAGCGCTATTGATTGGCCCGATCAACGTAGCAGCACTGCAGGTCCCGCAGCATTACACATTGTGTGCTGCCTACTGTGTGTGCATCTTTCCGCTCTCTTGGAGCCCTGCTCTTTAATGTGTCCTGTGGCAGAGAAAAGTAAAGTTTGCTAACTTACTCTAAACTCTATGTATTAAACTGTAAAGTCTTTCGTAACAGGAATTGAGGCGAAGCAAAGCAGGCCAGCATGCACAAAGGACATGACTGACCTGTGGTATTGTAGGAATGTAGGTGCACATGCATCAAAATAGTCAATTGTGATTCTTTAATTGCGATTTTTGAGGAATCGTAATTAAAGAATCACTATTGCCTATGCATGTAGGATTTGCAAATAATTTTGCAAATCCTACACATTCATTAATTGCGAATTGCAAAAGGCCCATAGGAATGAATGGGAAGACATTCTCAATTTGCGATTCTCAATTAGAGAATCGCATATTGAGAATGCAATTTCAAGGGTGTCAAAAGGTCATCCTGTTGCATCCCTGAAATGTGCATGTGTGCACATGTGGCACATAGATGCCCTAAGGGCATGTATTTCCGCCACATGGCACCTTGAAAAATGCAAAAAAGTGAATTTTTCAAAGAAATCGCAAATTACCACCAACTTGAAGTTGGTGGTAATTTGTGATTCCTTATGGCCAAATAGCACTTTTTCTGGTTCTCTTACATTGCATTTCAGGAATAGCATTTTGCGGTTTCTAAAATGCAATCGCAAAATAGGGAATTGCAAATTTGCGATTCATTATTTTGCGAGGCTGTTTCCCATTCATACATCCCACTTAGCTAAATTATGATTGCAAGTGCCGGAATTCTGCAAATTTCGCTATTTTGAATGATACATATGGCCCCATAAAGTCTGCCTCCCCTAGATTAACGTGTTTTCAGTACAACAACTGCAGGCCAAACACCTGATCAACTGTTCCAATACCGTCTCTGAAACCAGCTTGTAAAGAAGTCAGTACACTTGAGTTGGTCATCCACTCACTCAGCCTATTCAAGATTATGTGATTAAACAGCTTTTGTGAACTGTCAATAAGACTGATTGGTCTGTAGTTAGAGGCTAAGGACCTACAGCCCTTCTTGAATATTGGGATGATCTCAGCCCCAGCCCAAGTGGGCAGCATGGGTGCACCATTCACAATAGCCTTAAATAACAAGGAAAAGCAGGGGCACCATATGACTCTATATGATTTAAAAAGAACACCAGGCACCTTGTCCATCCCTGGCACTTTGTTGGTTTTATCCAATCTAAAGCTTTGGAGATCTCTGTGCTAGATATATGGTGGACCCAATGCATCGCTGGTTCAATAAGATGCTCAACTGCAACATCACCAGTAGGTGCACTACTCTCCACCCGGGTCTCCTGGACAATAGGTGTGGCCTGTAGCTATTCATGCTCGACATCCCGCAAATATAACAGGGAGAAATGCCCTAGCCAGGCAACAGCAGAAATATTACTGCCCAATGGGGCATATACATCAGAATCATCATTGGCGACAATGTGCCAAAAGGAACAGTAATCCTTGCCTTTGATGGCCCTCTACATTGAGTCCCATTTTGTGCGTTCTCAGATTCTCTTAGCACTAAGAATTGAATCTTTGTAGAGTGACTTGGCTGCCTCAAAGGCATCTCTGGACCCTGCTTTAATGGCTCCAGAGAGGGCACGTCTGACTTCTTTACAAGATTTGGTGTACCAGGGTGGCCTCCTTCTTTATCTTTAGGATATACTTAGAGTCTACCAGGAATAAATTCCTTAGGTTGGCAAATACAGAGCTGTGAATTGCACCCAGACTCATAATGAAGTCTATATTGTCAAGACAAACTCTCTCAGTAAATACAGCGTCCAGACCAGTGGGCACAATCTCAAACACTTTCTCTAAGGCTACATCTTATTCTACCAGCATACTCCACTTGAGCCTATGTGGATTGTTGTTAGAGGCAAACCTACTGTCCAAGGGTTCAGATAAAATGTTCTGGAGAGTGTTGAGCAGGGCACCCTGTGTTAGACCCAAAGAATTACTTTGCTATCTTGCTGGGAATTACAACCATATCTACCAAGATTGGCCATAGCCTAATGTCCAGCAGGATATAGTCAATATGGCTAAAACACTGTGGGCGATGGTACGTATATCTCCCCTCACTGTCAGATTTAGTTCTCCTAAACACATTTAGCTGTAGCACAACAGCAGACCACCTCTTAACGGGAGGGAGTGAGAGACCAGGGACAACTCATGCTTGGTCCTCCACACCAATGGGGTCCTCAAGAAGGACAGACAATGGCTAAAATTTACAATTAAAATCACCTGCCAATATTTTATGAGAATCCACAGGCAGGGCTGCCATATGAGTATCAATGGAGTTGATTACTTGCAGCTCAGCATCTTTACTCCCAAGCCTACAGTACACAGTGTATATGAAATATGCCCCCACCAGATGGAATAGAAAGAGAAACAATGTATATCTGAGCTACCCATATGCAATCTCCTCGGTTGTGAAAACATCTGGTGGTCTTGATCCAATTTGGCAACCCCCCAAAAGTCTGCCCTTCCCTAAGGTGGTAGCAGCCAAGGAGAAATTGACAAACCCTGCACGATATTGAGAGATAAGTGACCAAGGGCCAAATGTATCAAGGTACCAATTTGCGATTCTGTAATAGCGATGTTTAAGAAATCGCTATTTCAGAATCGCAAATTGGTATGTATCAAGAAAATTGCAATTTTTTAGCGATTTCTTGATATTCCTTAATTGCGAATTCGCAAATTGCGAATTCGCAATTAAGGAATACTTTCCCATTCATTTTGATTGGCCAGGAGGCCCATAGGAATGAATGGGAAGTTATTCTCAATCTGCGATTCGCAATTTGCTAATCAAGTCAAAAGAACTTTATTTGAATGTTCATAGTAACATCCATAAAAGCACATTTAAATAAAATTACAATTAATACATATAATTCATATATTACTAGAAATCACATAAAGTAAAAGTTTACAGGCAGACTACACAGTTAAAAAAGCTTTTAAATAGTTAAACTTATTAAAAGAAAAACTCTCGACAAAAACACAATTATCCCTCCATACTTCTCCTGAATTTGATCGCAAGTTTTAAAAAACTACATACAAACAAAGTGCAATCACTACTTAGTAGTTGGAGATAATAAAGTGCTGGTCGAATTTGTGCAAAGTTCAGCTGTTTGAGTATTGGTTTTAGGTATAATTTCCGTGGTACCAAATAAAAAGGGCAGATGAATAAAAAGTGTGCCAAATCTTGCGGAGACTTATCGTCGCAGCCGCAAGATGGCAACACTTGGCCTCGATGGGCCCCCCTCGGTACTGCCAGTAGAAGATGAAATAAGTCTAGGCGGAACCTCGAGAGCAAAAAGCGGTCATAGCCTGACAGGGGCCATGACAGGTACGGTTCCATGTGTACAGAGGTTTTTACAAGTACATGTTTCCGTACACTGTCTTTCTTTAATTCGGCCTCCTCCCGGGCTAAGTACCTAAAAGAAATAAATGACTTCTTCACAGAGGTAACATCAGATTTTCTAGTAAGTTCTGGGGTTACAAAAAGGTCAGGGAGCCCTAGTTCAGTTAAACATTTTCTAATATATTTGAGCCTGGGGACTTTAGATCCATTTTCCCAGGTTATTGCTTCTTTTAAAATTTGTTGGGTAAGGGGTATTTCAGTATTTACCCAGCAGTTTAGCCAACAGAGTATAGGATTTACGGCTAAACTGTCGCTTTGGTATGGCATACCCAGTTCTTCATGAACAGAGAAGTTACCAGTGCCCCTTGGTACCCTCAGAACACGTTTTAGGAAGTTATTTTCTGCAACTTCCAGACCTCTGGAAGAAGTAAACCCCCATAACTCACTGCCATAACACGCAATAGATATACTTTTTGCTTTGTAAAGTTGGAGCAGTGCAGCCACTGGGGAATTTCCCATTTTTCTTGCAAAGTCAAGTATGGCTGCATTAGCCCTTGTTACCTCTCCCATTTTCCTCTGTACAGCGGGTCCCCAATTTAACTGATGGTCCAAGAGGACACCCAAATAGGAGAATGTCTTAGGCACGGGAATTTTTTCCCCATTGACATTAAAGGTATTTGATTTTTTATACCCTAATCGCAAACTGAGAATAATTGCAAGGGTGCAGGGGTGTCCAAAGGACACCCTGTTGCACCCCTGAAATTAGCATGGGTGCACATGTGGTGCACATACATGCCCTAAGGGCATGTATGTACTTCACAGTGCACTTTGAAAAATGCAAAAAAAAGTGAATTTTTCAAGGAATTCGCAAAATATCACCAACTTGAAGTTGGTGGTAATTTGCGATTCCTTAAGGTCTATTTGCAATTTTTTTTGCTTAATCCATTGCATTTAAGGAATCGCAACATGTGCGATTCATTAAATGCAATCGCAAAATAAGGAATCGCAAATTTTGCGATTCCTTATTTTACACCCAAATTCTTTCATACATACCATTTTGCACAAATGAGTTCGCAAACACCAAAATTCTGCGAATTTCGGTGTTTGCGAACCCATTTGGGCTTGATACATATGGCCCCAAGTCTCCTGGAACAAACAGATATCAAATGAGTGTATGAACAAGCCTCAATTGGGACACGAAAGCTCAGACGCTAACCCAGCTACATTCCAAGAAACAATCTTGGTATGTTGGATCAGGTAAGAGGGGGCATCACTCGAGTCCTGTGACACCAAGACTAAAGGGGATACAGAGGGCAACCCATCACAACTGGGTAAAAGGGTACATACTCCAAGAGAAGTAGTATGAAAACATAGGGAATTAATGGAAGAATGTAGTGCCGAACATCCACCACAACTCAACTAGCTCAGTGACTAGAGAAACTCTGTTGCTGGTAGACGATATTGGGTGTCAGTCTATACCATCCAGGTTAGATGGGGGAAGAAATCTATTAGAGGTCAGGACAAAAAATCCTTCACTAACAACAGCCCTGAGACCCACCCTATGCCTGGGTTGCAAATGCTTGTAAAAGAAACCCAGGGGAACAAGGTTGAAATAATCTCTCATCGTACAGGCCCTAGTCCACTATTGACCAGCCCCTGGACCGGGCCAGGGCAAGCATCTACAATTAATAACCACAAGTCCCTTTCGAAGTTTTTGGGCAAAGGGCCTACTCACCCCACCCTCCTTATGAGTAGGATGTCATCGTATTTGGATATGTTAACATACGTTTGGCGGGTCAGTCAGTGACATACCTTATTTTTGAGGTGCACATAACATTTTTAACTAGGCCTCTGGGTGGAGGAACTCTCATTTAAATAGCTACATAAGGACAACAGTTTGGGGGTGTAGTCAAGACTGTGGCTCGGATTTGGAAGCTTGTACCTGGTTGTTGGTCCAATGTTGGTGCACCCTATTCACAGTCCCTGGGCCTGAAGTCTGCTCCCCTGGGCCTCCTGACCCTCCCAGTCCCAGTTGTGAAGGAAACAAATCACCGGGAGCTTGAGGTGGCAGACAGGGCTTTCGCTATCTTGTGGCTTTGTGGAAACTACTGGGGGTTGTTGCTACAATCAGTATTAGTTAACTGTGGTTGTACAGGGACCTTCCAACATGGGAAATCATTTATAGATTAAATCAGCTGGCTAATAGTAAGTTCCAGGGAATAAATCGTATCCATCAAGAGGGACATATATGCATGCCCTAATAATATGAATTTGTCCAAAATGCCATCCCAGTCAGAGGGTATTCTCAGCAAAGGATTTAGTCAGGTCCAACCCGGTCTGCAGCTTGAGAGAATCTACGGGCTCTTTTTGTCCAATACTATGCATTGTGTCTACCTTGTGGATTGGCATGACCCCCTTGCTCCATTTTGCACTTTATTTTGGCATAAGGTTCATTTTCACTAAGATGCATGGCTTCAGTATTACAAAGGATGCATTAACAGGCAGGGCAGCAACCTGACCCGTACCCACAGCAGGCGACAGACCCGTAATGCTGGGTAAAACTGTGGTGGTAAGGTCTACAGATAGACCTGCGGTTAACTACAATAATGACAACACTAAACAATGATATATGCTACTCTTAATAATACATGAGTACGACAGACATTCTTAACTATTGCAAATAACAATAATATTCATAATAACTATAATAATAGGCATTGTAACACTGGCATAGTACCAGTGTTGTCATTTCTATTGACTCGTGGTATCTGATCTCTCCCATTTAAATTAAATAATATTAATTGTAACAATTTGATGTGATGCAGAAGTAAGCAAACAGATCGGGTAAGAAAAGCCGGTCTCGGCATTGCCTAATGTACAATGGGAGCGCTTGTCTTCGATACCATCATTTGAGAGGCGCTAGTTTGGAATGCGGAAGTACGGGTGATATTTACGCGGTTTTTAGGTCTCGTCTGAGACAGCGCTTGTGCTACCTCTTCGAGACATTTAGTAAGTGGCTTTTAAAAGTGCCACCAGAGGCTTTTGCTGGCCTACAGCTTGCGTTCACGAGCTTGTGCATGTGCACAGCTCCCATCTGTGTTTTTATTGCTGTAATCAAGCTCCTCTGCTTGCACTACCCCCCTCCCATTTTCCCCTCCCTCCTGGTCAGCTTCATTTGTGTCTTCTAGCTGTGAATCATGCTCCTCTGCTCGAACTCCCACTCCCTTCTTCCCCTCCTCCCCCTCCTCTTCCTCAGTTTCATTTGTGTCTTCTATCACTGTGAATGCTCCTGCTTCCACCAGGCACACACACCATCAGTCGTCAGTGCACGCTTTTACCAGGCACGCACACCACCAGCCGTCAGTGCATGCTTCCACACACCACCAGCCGTCAGTGCATGCTTCCACCAGGCATACACACCACCAGGCATCAGTGCATGCTTCCACCGGGCACACACACCACTAGCGGCCAGTGCATGCTTTCACCATACACACACACCACCAGCCATCAGTGCACGCTTCCACCTGGCACACACACCACCAGTCGTCAGTGCACACTTCCACACACCACCAACCGTCAGTGCATGCTTCCACCAGGCATACACACCACCAGGCGTCAGTGCATGCTTCCACAAGGCATACACACCACCAGCCGTCAGTGCACGCTTCCACCAAGCACACACCACCAGCCGTCAGTGCACATTTCCACCAGGCACACACACCACCCGCCGTCAGTGCATGCTTCCATCAGGCACACACACCACCAGCTGTCAGTGTACGATTCCACCAGGCACACACACCACCAGTCGTCAGTGCATGCTTCCACCAGGCACACACACCACCAGCTGTCAGTGCATGCTTCCACCAGGCACACACACCACCAGCTGTCAGTGCATGCTTCACCAGGCACACACACCACCAGTCGTCAGTGCACACTTTCACCAGGCACACACACTACCAGCCGTCACACACTACCAGCCGTCGGTGCATGCTTCCACCAGGCACACACCACCAGCCATCAGTGCACACTTTTACCAGGCACACACACCACCAGTCGTCAGTGCAGCAGGCAGGCTCTTCTCAGAGTTTCTTGATTAATATGTTTTTGATGCCTGGGAGGGAGTGGGTCGAGTCTCCTTAAACCATGCTGAGTATGCAGGTGCAGTGCATGAACTCCTGTGTGAGTGAGTCATGCTGCCTGAGGCTAACTCACTCCACACTTGCAAATTGCGCATGCTCCAGGCAACTTAAACAAAACAGCAACAACAAACAAACAAGCATTGCGCGCCCGCAGCGGACGAGCGCAGCGGGCGCGCCTAAGGCAAGCCCGTCTGGGCCCATCCGTGGCCGGAAGGGGCCAGGGGCACAACACTCTGCCCATTTGGTTTCTTATACCCCCGAAAAGCTGTGCGCCTACCAAGGCCCTTGGGACTTGAAGCAAGCAGTACTGGACCATACCGTAGAGGTCGGGATCTCAAGTCCTTTCCCCCTCCCCTCCTTACCATCTAACCTACCCTCATTAGTTCGACCTCCCGCCCGCACTGACTCTCCTACCCCTCAAACAAGCGATACACCGATCATCTCTGCCTTCCTATTGAACACTCGGTCAGCAGTAAAACACCACCTTGATCTGTTTATCTTTCCGGACACTCAGAAACCTAAATTACTGTTCCTCACGGAAACCTGGTTCTACCAGGACTCTCTGCCTAACTTGCTTGCGGCCTTGCCTTCCTCTTACTATGCGCTCCAGGCTTATCGACCTCCCGGCAAAGCAGGTGTAGGAGTGGCTCTGATTATTCGCTCCGATTTACACTTTCAATTATTACCCCATTCTCCCATCCCAGTGGTGGACTATCTAGTCGCACGTTCTAATTCCTTTCAGACACCTATCACATGTGTTCTGATGTATCACCCTCCCAATAATATGCCACATTTCCTTCCAGCCTTCCAGGACCTGCTTGCCACATTAGCCGTGAACAACTCAGCGGTCCTGGTACTTGGAGACTTCAACTTTTGGCCATCGGATCCGGCTGAAGATGCCCCCTCCAGAGACTTTACGGAATCACTTCTTAGCCTAAATTTCATATCTCACATTCACACCCCAACCCACATTCAGGGTCATACTTTGGACCAAGTTTGGTCCCTCAACATCCCTATCCACGCCCCTAAAGTTACCCCTTGTCTGTGGTCCAACCACCACCTGATTTCCTTCTTATTGGATCTTAGTCTGACCACAAAACCCCCCCTGCCCAAGAACATCTGGGCTCGCAACTGGGGCAAAGCTGATATTCCGGCACTCTGCTCCTCCCTACTAGCATCTAGTCCACCCTTGGAGGGACTTACCACATTACTTCAGGCCGAAACTCTGAATACATGGCTGACTAACGCCTGTGACCAACTGGCCCCCTTAAAACGCATCAAGGTAAGACTTGCCCACGACGTCAACAAATGGTTCAGTCCAGAACTTAAGGAGAAAAAACTGGCTGTCCGCCGCGCCGAACGTGCTTGGCGACACACCTACTGCACTGCTTCTAAACTACTGTACTCCTCCGTCCAGGCAGAGTACAAAAAAGCCATCTTAGACGCCAAAACCTCCTATTTTTTTAATAAGATCCTCCGGGCCGAGAACCAACCCAGGGAAATTTTCGCAACAGTATTCGAACTGGCCTCCTCGGACAGGACCACATCCAAGCCGACACCCTCCCAGCTCTTGTGCGACTCGCTGAATAATTTTTCCATCAATAAAATTTCAGACATCAAGGTCAACATTACCCCTCCCTCCCCAGCATTTCTAAACCCTGATCCCCCACCCAACACCTATCATCTTGACCATTTAGCCCCGTTGTCTAAAGAAATTTTCCTACCTCTGCTTTCTTGTGTCAAGTCGGGATCCCCTTCTGACCCCTGGCCGGCCCATATCCTGCGAGACATCTTCCTAACCTGCCCTTCCCCTCCCCTCACTTTCCTTAATGAGATCCTCAAGTCAGGCACAGTCCCCACCTGTCACAAAGCTGCCACCATTATCCCTATCCTAAAAAAAACAGGTGCAGATCCTACAGCGCTTGCAAATTTTCGGCCGATTTCTCTTCTTCCCTATCTAGCCAAAGTCCTAGAATGCCAGGTCACTAAAATCCTCAGCTCTTTCATTGAGGACAGCGGTTATCTTGCACCTTGCCAAGCCGGGTTCTGCCCTCTCCATTCCACTGAAAAAGTGGTTGTATCTGTCTTAGACACACTTAGGGAGGGGCAGGACACAAATCTCCCCCAGGCATTGGTTCTGCTTGATTTGTCGGCCGCCTTCGACGCGGTGGACCATACCATCCTTCTCTCCCGTGTCGAGGCGGCAGGCATCGGAGGTTCTGCCTTGGACTGGTTAAGATCATTCTTGAGCGATCGCTCAGAGGCAGTCAATCTGGCGAACTTTTCCTCCCAGGCTCGCAAAGTTCAATGTGGCTTCCCCCAGGGATCTTCTCTCTCCCCCCTTCTTTTTAATTTATATATCTTTCCCCTCATCTTTGCACTGCAGGGGATGGAGGTCATGGTGTTTAATTACGCCGATGACCTCCAGCCCATTTTTAACCTCTCTGATTCCCCTGACTCTATTTTTAATTTCCAATCAGTGATGGTCTTTGTCAGGGATTGGATGAGCTTTAACCATCTCAAGCTCAACCCTGACAAGACCGAGCTTCTTCTCACTGGTGGTAAACTTAACCCCTGGTCTCCTTTTTTCTGGCCCCCCTCTCTTGGTCCTTCCCCTTCCCCTTCTTCCTCTGTTAAGTCCTTGGGGATCACTCTTAATCATCAACTCACTTTACACTCCCAGATCAGCACGGTGGTTTCTTCTTGTTTTTTCACCTTGCATACCATCCGGAAGGTCTCACGTTTTTTTTCTCTCTCAGCCCTCAAACTGATCATGATGGCTATGGTCCTCTCTCGTCTAGATTATGGGAATGTCCTGTACAATGGTGCCCCTGCATACTCCATCCGACGGCTTCAATTGGTGCAGAACCAAGCCGCCCGCCTGGTACATGGCTTACCCAAATCACATCACACCACTCCCCTCTTAAGATCCCTCCATAGGCTCCCTATTAGAGAAAGGGCCCTTTTTAAAATGGGATGTATGACATTCCAGGCCCTCGCAGGAACAGCGCCTTCTTTCATTAGGTCCAAAATCGTACCCTATATCCCCAGCAGACAATTGCGTTCTTCTTCTTTGTCCCTTTTGGTGGTGCCCAGGTTCAAGAAGAGTAGAATGGGAGGCTCTAAGTTCTCCGCTCTGGCACCGCAATTCTGGAACTCTCTACCTCTCCAAATGAGATCAACATCATCTTACCTGGAGTTCCGCAGCACCCTAAAAACCCATTTGTTTTCGCAGGCCTTTAAAATCTAAATCCTCCCTTTCACTCAGGAATCATTCTTTCTCCTCAATAGCGCCATGAGACCGCCTGGTGTACGAGCGCTCAATAAATATTTTTAAATTCAATTCAAATTCAAATTCAAATATGTCTCGCTTTTTGGACCCTATAAGGATTTAGTTATGCAGCAGAATATCCTTGGTGCAACAACACCAACTGCTGCATGGCTAAACACTTATAAGGTCCCAAATGCAAGACCTATTGGCTATACCAATGCTTGTTCTTTCATGATGACTGGAGAGTGGCGGGTCCAGCTGGGCCTCCTGTCCAGGACTCTGGTAGAAGGTGAGGGTTGTCATGTTGTCAATCATAATTATTGCACCGGAATTGTCAACTAGATAATGACATGACCACCACTGTGATAAAAAGACAAAGTGGTTTGAATCCCCAATAGTTTCACAGCTATTTTTGAAGTGTAAAAACGATAGTTCTGCAATACTTAATTACTTTTACTTCGGCACTCTGCCTCCACCTTCACTATAACACCCCCGCGCCTGGCTTTTTTTCTAGAGTTTAAAAATACATATCTCCTTCTGTTCGTCTCACAATAAAATAAAAAAGATGGATGCCAGCATGGAAATAATCAGGGCCAACCAAATTTGAAGTGTTTGCATACCACCGTGTTTTCCTCCCGCGATGCAATCGTTGGGAAATAGATTGTAAAAACGACACAAGCAGCATGTTTCCATGTTTCCAGGGAAAGCTGTGGCGACGGATGAGGGCTGGTGTCAAAGTTCTTTCTTCGAGATTGAAGCTCGTGTGATAGTTCACAGCTGGCGATTAAGTGGGCAAGTTCTGCGCTGCCTTTGACAAGCCGGAACGTCCCGTATTTGCATAATGGGTGACCTCGCCTGGTATTTATCTCATTCTCACAGGCCCCCTGCAACCGAGCGGGAATAACAACTGTCAAACAAGTGCAAACAGCACGTACGTCAACATTTTCTCACTCTGCAGCTCCTCCGCTTGGGTACTTTCCCACCTCTCCGTCGATACCAATGCACAGTTTACACACACCTCAGCTACCTCAGTCGATAAACAAGCCGCTCAGCAAAGGCAATTTAAAACACTCATGTAAAAATGGCAGAAAAAGGGGCGCAAAATATGGACGGAAGTGACATCACATGCCATTGGACCTCTACTTTCACTCACTTACTTACAAACGCGCAAACACACACTATCACATAAACTCACTCTCATCAGTAAGCATGCACACACCATACATTTAAAAGCATATTTCACCTACCTAGGCTGCTAGGGAGGCTCATGTTCCAGCTAATTGTACTCTATTTTGTTTAGTACACTAATAGTGAATAATACTATATTATTCACTATTAGTGTAATACATATTGACAAAAAACAAAGTGGAGGACCAACCAACGTTCATAAGGGCGACTTGTCCCTGTGCTCCTGGCACTGATTTCGCCACCTCTAGAACCAGGTGTGGCAAAGCCAACACCAGGTGTCACAAGGGGAAAGTCAGGGGTCGCAGCTGCGAGCCTTGGAGGCCCTACATGACTTGCATGGATGTAATCCTCGAAGATGTACCATGCCTCAACCAACGTCCATAAGGACTAGATGTTCCAGATTTCCTTGCACTGACTTCCCACCTCTGAGGCCATGTGTTGCAAAGGCAGCACCAGGGGTTACAAGGGGCACTTCAGGGATTACTGCAGCTTGACTTCCATAGACAAACCTCAAAGTTGTGCCATGTCCCCCAGCATAATACTGAGAGGGGTAAGAGAACGCAAGTTCAGAGTTTCAGAATTCCCGGACCGAAATATGCAGTATTTTCACATGTTCCAAACATATGCTTGTACTTTTCAATACATTGTGTGCATACTCTCCATCAAGCATCGAAGTAGAATCAGTCTAGTCCTGATGAAAAAGACCAAGTTAAGCTAGCACACAAATGAAAGAACCAACAGCTGAAAATGTCAGTGTGTTCCACTTTAGTAATACCCAACAAATGCCAACTCTTAATCCTCTGGCCTTGAATTGCACAGAGGTAGGACGAGGGACCTCCTGCTCTAGGAGAAAGCACAAAATCCCCTTAGGCACGTCAAATATAGCAAAAAAGAGCCACAAAATCAGGAAGAAGTTTGGCCTAGGTAACCGTGGAACACAGGTCACCCAAACATCTAGAAGATGTGATATCCACCAGATAAAAGTATTTAAAGTAAATAACTTAAGTCTAGCTTCCTCAAAGAGCTCAGACAGGGCCCTCGTTAGTGTTAAAAGAAATGGCACAGTACATGCAATAATCACCTGGCCATGAAGAAGAAGAGGCTAAAGAGTTTGGGTAACCCTAGCCAAATCAGATCTCATATGTCTGAGACATAAACAAAAAAAAAAGGTGTTAAGGGGATGTACCTCCCATTGTAGCACTTGCCACTGCGAAGGAGGGGAGATGGGAAGAGCATAAAAGAAGAAAATGGTTTCCTTGGTTTGGAATGTAGAGGTTATATGTTGTCTACAAGGTCGGAATGTAAAGACAAGATCCAGCAAAGGCTTGTGGAGTTAACGGTTTTAACTTCATATTTGACAAAATGGTTGAAGAAGGATGTAAGAGACTGGGTTACTGATTGAGCGAGGCAGAAACCCTAGTCAAGCAACAATCCTTGTAAGGGTGAACCACAAAAGTCACTAAATTAACCTGTGCTGAACCCTATTAAACTTGGCACAAAAGAAATCAGGCTTAATCAGGCTGCCGCTGCCGAGAGTTCGCCGCTGGCGTGCTCCTGTGGTTGTGGTCTGGTGACTGCTTTGTGCCTTTTTTTCCTGTCATTTTATTTTATTTTTATTTTCATTCGTATTGTAGTCTGTTGTACTGTAGGTGCCCTTAGCGCCCCTTGCCCTCTGTACCCCCCGCTCCCCGCTTCCCGCCGCTGCACCCCTGCGGCCCCGCCCCCTTTGCCTTCTGTGTCCCATCCCCGTCCCCCTACATCCATTGGCCGCCCTGCTCCCACCTCCCAGCTGCTCCTCCCTCCCACTTGGCCTTTTATGGAGGATGCCGCGTGGCAGTGAGTGTGACCCTTGACCCTGCTCACAGGTCAGGTCGCTCTGCACGCCGCATGGCTCCCCCTGTGAGCCCGTGACTCCTGCCCCCTGCTGCCGCTGCTGAGAGTTTGCCGCTGGCGTGCTCCTGTGGTTGTGGTCTGGTGACTGCTTTGTGCCTTTTTTTCCTGTCATTTTATTTTTATTTTCATTCGTATTGTAATCTGTTGTACTGTAGGTGCCCTTAGCGCCCCTTGCCCTCTGTACCTCCCCGCACACCGCTTCCCGCTGCTGCACCCCAGGGCTCATCCCTCAGCCCAACGCTATTCAAAATCTACATGGCCCCCCTAGCTCAAGTGGCCCGCCAACACGACCTGAACATCATCTCCCACGCCAACGACCCCAAGCTCATCCTCTCCCTTACCAAAAACCCACAGACCGCCAAAACCAACCTCCTTGAGGGTATGAAGGCCGTCGCCGAGTGGATGAGGAGAAGCCGTCTGAAGCTGAACTCGGACAAGACGGAAGTCCTCGGCCCCACCCCGTCCGCCTGGGACGACTCCTGGTGGCCGACAACTCTAGGAACATTCACCGACGCCCACGGACCACGCACGCAACTTGGGAGTCATCCTCGACTCCTCCCTCTCCACTCCATGTCCAAGCAGGTCAGCGCCGTCTCCTCCTCCTGCTACAACACCCTCCCCATGCTTCGCAGGATCTACAAGTGGATCCCGATCGTAACCAGAAGAACAGTGACCCAAGCCCTCGTCAGCAGCCGGCTGGACTACAGCAACGCACTCTACGCAGGAATCCCGACCAAACACCTACAGCGACTACAACGCATCCAGAACGCCTCGGCCATCCTGATCCTCAACATCCCCTGACGCAGCCACGTCACCCCCCACCTCAGAGACCTTCACTGGCTCCCCATCAACAAGAGGATCACCTTCAAGCTCCACACCCAAGCTCACAAAGCACTCCACAACTCCGGACCAGCCTACCTAAACAACAGACTCAACTTCTACACCCCCGCCCGCCAGCTCCACTCCGCCAGCCTCGCCCTCGCCGACGTCCCACGAATCCAGCATACCACCTCCGGAGGTAGATCCTTCTCTTTCATCGCTGCCAAGACCTGGAACACCCTCCCCACCCACCTGCTGCAGACCCAGGACCTGCTCACCTTCAGGAAGCTCCTCAAGACCTGGCTCTTCGAGCAGTAGCAGCAGCCACCACCCACCCTCCCCCTCCACAGCACCTTGAGACCCGCACGGGTAATTAGTGGTGTTTACAAGTTCGGTGATTGATTTATTAATTGATTATTGTAAGATATTTATGCAGCACACAAACAGTAATATTTATGCATACTACCCGCCTGGGGTATAGGTCAGCAACCAGGACTCTCCAGTCACCTCTGTTCTGGGATTTTCTTTCAATCTGACTCCAGATGCAACATATCTTCTTGCAGTCAGCCTGGAGGCTTCAGAGCCTGGTGTTTCTTGGCCTTCGTTTTTTCTTTTTCCCTTGTGGGTTCCAGGTTAGGGTGGTATGCCTGGTGGTGTTTGATGCAGGCTAGCGGAGGGTGTGACCTATCCAGCTCCAGGGTCTTTACATGATTTTCACAAGCAGGGAGATGGAAAGTCTACTGCAATAGGTTGTTGTTGATGACGGTATTTGGCCAGTGGATTTGGAGGACTTTTCTCAGGCAGGTGTTGTCACTGTTGCTCTCCAAGTTTCTGTTCCACACAGGATGGATTTTATGTTGGTGTTAAAAAGCCTGATCTTAGTTTGCAGAGTTTGGTCCTTGGAGCTTCAGATCTTCTTTAGCTGAAAGAAGGTAGCCCTTGCTTTGCTTATTCTAGCCTTGATATTGGTGTCTCTGATGTCCTGCTTGTCTATGACACTGCCCAGGTAGGTGAAGGCTTCAACCTCTTCCAGTCCTTTGCCTGCAAGAGGGACTGCAATGTTGACAGCTATGTTAGCCTGCACAATTTGGTTTTCCCTCATGAATGTTGAGGCCAAGTTGTCCTGGTGTGACTGCCATCTTGCCGGTCTTCTCTTGCATCTGTATGAGAGAGTAGGGCCAGGTTGTCTGAAAAGTCCAGGTTGCCGAGCTGCGTCCAAAGTGTTCAATGGATCCAGCTTTTTCTCCTCGCTTTCGATATCTACATGATCCAATCTATGGCCAGCAGGAAGAAAAAAACGAGAGCAAACAATCCTGGTGGACTCCGGTCCCTATTGGCCGGTAGGCTTTTGCAAGTTTCCCTCCCTGAGCTACCTTGCAGCTCATTCCCTCGTATGAGTTCCTGATTATTCCTAAAGATTTATCTGGCACACCGTAGTGGCTGAGACATTTCTGAAGGGTCTCTCTGTTTATGCTGTCGAATGCCTTCACATAGTCAGTGAAGTTGGCATAGAAGGGGGAGTACCATTCCGTAAACTGCTCAATAATGTTGCACAGTGTTGTAATCTGGTATAAAAAAAGAACTATCTTTGAAGAAGCCAGCTTTCTGAACTCGCAACTGAGCTCCAACTTGTTCTTTCATTCAGTTGAAGATGACTCTTGAACTTTGTCTGGGGTTGATAGACGAAATGTCGCTCTGTAGTTTGCCCACTTACTCAGGCCATTTTGTTGCGGGCTCTTGATGAGATATCCCTCATTCCAGTCTGATGGCATCTTTTTCTCTTCTCAGGTCCTTCCAAACATGTAGTACAGCATTCAACATTTGTGATTACTTAGGTTTACCGACACCCCTCCAAATCTTTCTAATGTTGCCAAATGGGCCGGGAGAGACATCTGCAGCTGCAGGAGAGAAAGGATCACGTCATCCGCGTATAGATTCATGGTATGAGTGTCTGCTCCAAACGGGATGTCTTTGATCTGTGGGTTGTCCTGAATGCTTTGTGCAAATGGTTCAAGATATAATGCAAAAAGAAGTGATGATTAGGGGCATCCTTGGTGAGTACCTCTTGCTGTTGGAAATCTGTTAGAGGGCCCTCCATTAACTCGAACAAAGGCTTGTGGGGCATTATATATGCAACTAACCCATGTGATGAAGCCCTCTCCAAACCCAAAGTGCTGTAACATGTCAAAAAAGTACGACCACCGCACCCAATCAAACGCTTTTTCAGCATTAATAGAGAAGAATATCGCCTCTTTCTGAGATCGGTGTATAACATCTGTGAGATGGAGCAGTCGCTTTGTATTGTCCCCTCTTTGCTGGGTGGGGATAAAACCGGATTGATCCGGATCAATCAGCCCCGCCATCAGTGGGTTTAACTGGGCCGCTTGGATTCCAGCAAATATTTTGGCATCAATATTTAATAAAGAAATAGGACGGTTCGGATGGAGCAAGGCCTCGGAGAAAAGAAACTTGCTCGGAAACAATCTGCTCGATTAACTCACTAACAAGTTATTAATAAAGTTTTGTGGAGACTAATGCGCAATCACATGAACATTTTTGTGTTAGTGAAGTTTGCGTATGGATGTACTAACGCAGATAACATTAAAGAAGGACTAATTCCACTTTAAACGGGAAATCTGTTTTGCTCATGCATCAACTACATCTACGGAGGATGAAGAGTTAATGCTTGGAGGGAAATTCTGGCGCCTAAGCAGAAGCTATTAATATGGGATCTTGAAGACTCGCATGCATGGCACCTACTTGTCTGAAATTAAAGCAAGCTATTTTACTAATGCCAATGCGAGGATAAGTTTAATAAATGAATTGGGATAGATTAGAGGTTGGTGGTATACAGTGTAAACCTTTATCTTTGAAATTAACACCTGTCTTTTAACTTTTATCATCATTGCGCATTTGGGCCTTTCTCACATAACTGAATGAGATGAATGGAGCCATGAAGGCCATGTCAAAGCAGTTGAAAGGGAGCAAAGATCGAGAATTGCTTCATGGGAACAGGATGGTGCACAGTTCAACTGTGAAGGCTTCTATTCATCTTAATGTTTAAATGTTTCAATATTCATACAAGTAGTATATGGGAATAAAATGTATGAATAAAAAGTAAGGGGTTTGATTTACGGACAATGGTTTAACTAAATTTAGGGGACATGTAAGCATGGTGTGATGAAGACTAGGGGTGGGCAGAATTTGCTTAGTCACGCTACGCAAAGCTTCACGAAATGGTAAAAAATCTCTGCGAGCACGCAGAAATTCCGCAAACACGCGGAATTGCTTGTTCCGCCTGTTAGCAATGCTTTTGTTCTGTTCGCGAAAGCTGTTTGAGTGCTCGGGGAAAAATATCTTGCGAACACTCATTTTGATAGCGAGAACAAGCAAAAAATTCTGCGAAGTCGCGTATAGCAGAATTTTGGCCAAAACCCTGTTTTCCGCAGAATGCGAAATTACCCAAATTCCGCAAGCGGAATCGAATTTACCGCTCTGGCCTAATGTAGACCCCCCTTTGCCTAACCAATCAAATTTCATATTTTCCCGATATTGAAACATTAATGGGTGAAACATGCAGAATGAACGGTATAATTAAGATAGCTATAGTTAGTTAGTTAGTTCAGAGGAGTACAGAACAGAGGTAGCAGAGAGCGGAGATCTGAGAATGCTGTCGGGGAGAGAAGCTGACTACTGTGAGATGCTGAATTGCTGATGAAGAGCTGATTGCAGGACCTGAAGCAGAAATTTCTATCCTAATTTAATTGTGTTAGATTTGAAGATTGCGAAAGAATCTCGAGGAGGAAGAGAGTGTCAGAGAGGGGTGCGACGCAACCCTCGGTATCTTAGAGATGGTAACTATCCTGTCCTGATTCCTTTCTTGAAGTCTTTGTCTCCTGAGTCTATCGCAGGGGACCCCCACCAGCCCTTTGGCGAGGGGATTGGTCTTCCACACCATCCTTGGTAATTATACATTTCTGTTATTTACCAATGTTCTTGATCTTTTCTCTCTATCCTCTCTCTTTCCGGTATCAATTATTGCGTGAGTCAGAGATAAATGTAATGTGTTTATATATTAAATTTTCTCTTCTCTGAATGATGGTGACTGCACTGTATTGAGATTTTTCACATGCATCTAAAAATTTTGATAAAGATTTAAAAACTTCTTGAGTCTGTGGTGATTCACTGAAAGTATAGAAAAGTTAGTTTATGTAAATTATCGCCATCAACTAGATTCAAATAATGGTCCATCTACCAGAGGAAAGAACTTGTTTACCTGTGAAGGTTTAGTTGAAAAATTTTCTTGCAGTCAAAAAGAGAGAGGGGAACTAGAACAGCTAGTTTGTTTCCCCTGGAGATAAATGATTAAACAACAAGTACTAGCTATTTGGGTAGTGTTTTTGTACTATGTGTTTAGTATGGGGAACCGTTTGGTTTGTCATACTACCAGGGTCTCCTGCCGGTAGGTCAGGACTCTATGCACTTTGCTATGGTCTCCTGACCCGCCGGACGACAGGTGTTTCAGCGGGTCAGGAGACCATAGCAAAGTGCATAGAGTCCCGACCTACTGGTAGGAGATCCTGGGAGTTTGTCCCCTGTAGATAGGAGTACGAACTGAGAGAAAACACCTCTCACACATAGAGCACCTTAGAGTGTGCCACACATTCAGGGTACTGAATCATATATATATCCCTGTAAATACACCAACACATAAAAGGTCCTGATGAAAGCCAGTTTAAATAGAAGGCCTGGCTGAAACTAGTCGACCACACTGGACGTGGGAGACCATACGTCTACCCCTACACGTCCTTAGCCCTTGTTTTTATTTTCTGCCTGGGGCCCACCAATAAACTTACTGATTTGGGACCCAAAGGACAGCATTTTAAACCTTACGCAGCACATCAGCACAGCACACTCACGTTCCAAAAACACGCTCCACAGTAGCCTGGCGACGCAGCACACCTAAGGCGCACTTGGGGCCTCGGGCGGGACCCGATGATGAAGCATGCCACCAACTAGGCTGGTGGGTGAGGGCCTTCCTAACAAACCAAATGGTTTCCCATACTAAACATATATTGCGCAAACACTACCCTAATAGCTAGTTCTTGTTGTTTAGTTGAAAATTTAACAGAGGTATTGAATAAACTAATTTTAAACAGTTTGTGAAATCCTATAAAACTTGACCCCCCCAGCACTATAACTACTGTAAGTTTATGGGCCCAGATGTGTATATGGTCGTGGAGTATCTGTTGTTGGTGAACCACTGGATCAGTACGAGCTGCAGCCCGTCGGGTCCTTTGTTGCGTTAAGGATGACAGATATTGAGGCTTCCAACATAGAATCTGTTAATGAGCCTGTATTTAGGAAGGAATTAAAGAAACGTGTCAACAGGAGTGCCAATTCTGGGCAGAACTAAGCATGAGCGGGAAATCCGTTACGCTCGCGGATTTTGCAGATTTTTGGGAAATCCGCAATCTGCGAATTTTGCGGATTTCCCGCAAAATCCGCAAAAAAAAATCCGCGAGCGTAACGGGTTCAAAAGTTGAACCCCCACTCATGCAACTATTTTACAATGGCGCCAGCAAGCTGCCAGCGCCGTTGTAAAATAGTTACAAAGTTAGCTTGCACAGGAACCACTAGATAAAACGAAGCAGGTGCTGCTTTATTTTATCTAAGTGCTTCCTGTGCAAGCTAACTTTGTAACTATTTTACAACGGCGCTGGCAGCTTGCTGGCGCCATTGTAAAATAGTTACAGGCACAGCCTTACACAGGTCACTCAAGGGACCCCTGCGCCCTTCAGGGCGATTGCATAGTAACACACACATGGTCACTCGAACTAGTTGATGCTCAAATTCAGTGACTCATTCATTAGCCCAAAAACAATCATGAGCGTCTTCGAGGCTGGACAGGTGTGCCCCTTCCCAAATCTACCGTGGAAAATCAGCTGTGATGCTGGGTAGAGGGCGGCCTTTGCATGGTCGCTCGAACTAGTTGATGCTCAAAATCAGTGACTCATTCATTAGCCCAAAAACAATCATGAGCGTCTTCGAGGCTGGACAGGTGTGCCTCTTCCCAAATCTACTGTGGAAAATCAGCTGTGATGCTGGGTAGAGGCCTTTGCATCCTTGACTTTCATGAGCGCAATCCCCATGCTGTCCTGTGACCAGGAGCTTCTTTCTCTTCATATAATTGTGTTTGCACGGGTTGCTGCAAGTTCGCACGCGTTTTGTACAATTTCGCAATTTGCGAAATTGTACAAAACCCTCGCGAACTTGCAGTAACCCGTGCGAACATAAAAAAAAAATCCGCGCGGATTCGCAGATTTTGCGGATTTTGGCAATCCGCAAATCCGCAAATTCGCGGATTGCCAATCCGCAAAATCCGCGCATACCTAGGCAGAACATCTTATAGAATTGTGCTGTGAACCCGTTGCGGCTTGTTGATTTATGAAGCTGGAGGCGTGCAATTGCTGTTAATAACTCTTCTATACAAATTTACTGATTTAGCTGTTCTGCAAGCTTCTCTGGGAGTTTGGCCACTGATATATCTCGAAGATAAATTCTAGAAGGGGTTTGGACTGCGTCCGGCTCAGAATACAATGTTTTATAGAAATTTTGGAACACTCCTGCTATGTTTCGATCAACAAACACTGTATTACCTGTGGCGTCTTTAAATGCGCTTATTGAAGTCACTAGCGTCTTTGCCCTAAGCCTTTGTTCTAGCATTCTCCCTAATTTATCGCTACTTAAGAAAAACTTGTGTCGTAATCTCAGGAGAGCGTATTCAGTTCTGTCTAAGTTGAGACGCTTCAGCAGAAGCCTTTTGTTCTCTAAGGCTCTCCACATGCTGGGGGCTCACGTCCGCTTGTGTATCAATTCCAGCTCAACCATTTCTTGCTCTATGATCTGCCACTTTACCCGACATAGTTGGTTTTCCCCTGCCGAAATCGCAATACATTCACCTCCAATTACTAATTTAAGTGCCTCCCAGACGGCTGCTAAAGACACTGTTCCCACATCGTTAATGCTCAAGTAATCTAGGATTTTTACTCAGGCCTTCTCCACTATTGCTTTGCATTGTAAGAGACTATCCCTCAAACGGCACCCTGCAGGATTAGGAGGACCTGTGTTCTGATGTAGTGACACCCTGATCATGGCATGATCCGAGAGAGTACGTGGTTCAATGGTAGGGCCAGAGAGGTTCGGGGCCAGGAGGGCTGACGTGGTTAAAAAGTGATCTATGCAGGCGTATGTTTTGTGAGCTGCTGAGTAATGTGTGTAGTCTCTATTACCTGGGTGGTGACTACACCATAAGTTTAGGAGTTTTTGATCTGCAAGCCAGCGCAAACCGTCTGCTGAAAAGGACCCTTTCTGCACATGTCGCTGCCTAAACCGATCTAGAGCATTATCCATAACCAGGTTGAGATCCCTCTATAAAAATAGATGCATCTGTAGATGCCATAACTTCTTCGAGGGCTTTGAGTATGAAGGGCTCTTGTGTGTTCGGGTGTATATGCTAGCGAGCGTAAAGTGCACTGATTTCCATTGTATCTTGACTGCCAGTAACCGTCCTCAAAATTCTGCAAATGTGGCAAATGATTTACCACTGAGCTTTGCGATGAAGAGGATGGCGACCCCGTTAGTGTTTTGAGATTCGTTGGAGGGCCATAGTTGGCCGTGAAACCTTTAGGAGCACCTGCGAAGTGTATCTCGCTGCAGGAGGTGGGTTCCCTGTGGAAGGCAGATGTTCCCCCAGAATTATCCAACAGGGACAGGATCGCTTAGCACTTTACCGGATGGTTAAGGCCTCGAACATTGAGGCTAACAATCTTCAGGGTCCTACCTATATGTTGTGTGTAAGGGGGACAAGTGCTTAGGTCCACCTAAGCCCTTCATGGGCTTGAATGAGCCATCATAGCCCCTACCGTGCCCTCCATTTCATATTCTCAGACCTTGGTGCGGAGGAGAATGTGAACACAAATATAGCTTAATAAGTCTGTTCCCAACACAAACATTTGTAACAAAGTAGGCGATGACAGTTCGTCAAATGTAAAGAGATTTTTGGGGGAGTGCGCCGGGTTCCTTCCGTGGTCGGCACAACGAAGAGTTATCTTAAGCCGCCTAGTTGACTCAAAAAGAAAAGAGAGGAACTGACTTTCCTGGGGGTGTCGTCTGAGTCCCAGCACCTCGCTGGCCTCTTTTAGGCATTTGATCTGTCACAGCTTGTCTTCATATCTAAATATAATCAAAAAAGGATGCCTCCATGAGTACGAGATTCCTTTTTCTCTAATGTGCATGTTAACCGGTTAGAATTCTCTGTGTTTGGATAGTGTAGTGTGATCCTGAAAGAATAGCAGCATATGGCCCGTGAACTGCACTGGATGGGCATTCCTCGCTTGTCGGATGATAGACTCTTTGATCTAAAATCATGTGCGCACACCAAAATATCTGAGGGGGGCTTTATTGCTTTTGGACAGTCCACTCGATGCACCCTGTCGATCTGTATATCCAAGGGGCTCTCGTCTCCCAACAGATGTCTGAAGAAAGCAAGGACATAGGCTCAAATGTCATCCCCTTCGGCTTGCGATGGTACTTCCTGGATGCGCACTTTATTTCTCCTCAAGCGATTTTCTAGATCCTCAGCGGCTGCTTGCAAATTGATATGTTGATCTCTTAGTCGCAGAATCTCTTGCTCCATCATCTCCAGCTCTTCGTCTCTGCTGGGTTCCCATTCTTCCAAGAACGTGACCTGATCTCTTACTTCATCTAGGTCTTTTCAGACATCTTTTAGGTCTGCTGATAACTGGGATTTCATCGCCAGGAGATCTTCACGAAGAGAGGTGAAAAGAGAGGCCATAAAGGCCTTGGTTGCTGGGGCATCGGGAGCTTCTTCCCATCTTTTTGTTCTTCGTTACCCACCGAGCTGCTCGCGGTGGTACCAGTCAGTGAGTGTTTCGATAACATATCCTTCCCCGATTATTATTTTTTTACCCTGGTCGTCACCATGGATATTGTGCGTGTTACAGCGTTTGCTACTGTGAGTTTGGGGGCAGCGGGCATTGTTCTTAGACCTAAATGTTTTCCCTTTCCACCTTACAGCATGCTGAGTTGTTTTCCTCTGTGTGCCCGGCCCGAACAGTGATCAGAAAAGGGGGCACCCATTGGGGTTGGATCAATTGTACAACCTTCGCTCTCTATATCTGCCCGTCAGACTTCGCAGGGTTCGGGTTAACGTCCTCTAATATACCCCGCAGATCACCTGAGTATGGTGTGCAAACATATATTCGCTCTGTGGGCCTGCTCAGCTAGCACTCCTCTCACTAGGATCTGTAGGTCGCAGTATAGCATATAGCATAGCTGCAGCTCGTGGGGAACACTCTGTGTTCTCTTGCCCCTTTGCTCTGTTTAGCTGATTCTTTTCGTGGCCCTGAGTGTTCTAATGACTTCGGGCTATGCAGGCGTCGTGTTGGACCGTGAAAGGCCCCTATAGGAGGCCCTACGTCCACCTCAAGTTGAGAAGGCCCCCCAGATTACGCAAAGTTCTCGCTGTGACAGCCTGTAACTATCAGTATAGCCAGCAGAGGCCTTGCTGCGTTCTTCCCACTTTGGGCCGGGCACCCAGCTTTCACTTTCACCAGCGCGCTCTTTAGTAAGCGTACTGGCCACTCCCTGGAAGGCTATCCTGGCAGGGTGTGCTCATCCCCAGACTCACCTCTTTTGACGGAGGGGGTCAGCTTATGCCTGGGGCCTCAGCGCTCCTCTGCTACTTCTACTGCATCTTGGGCGAGCCGGAAAGAGCCAATCGCTGCGCCTGTCTGCCACACAGGACCCAACACTCACCACGCTGACTCCCCCAGCATCCTCCTCCAGCACTTAAAGGTTTCTCTCCTCTGTTGCCAGGACCTCAGACCAGGAGCCGATGCGGCCCATCAGATTGTACTGGCCCTCAGTCGCTATCCGGGCGTGCCTAGCTGGTAGAGTGAAAGAGTTCAGCTCCTCCTGACCAACCTCCTCAGTCCCCCAGAGGGCCCGGGTGCAGATATCGCACTCTTCTTAACTGCACCTGCAATCCGTCAGGTTCAGCTTTCCGACTCTTCTGGGTTCTCCAATGCTTCCCCCGGGGCCCAACAGCAGCGGCCTGGGGCTCTATCGATGCTCTCTCTGCTTGCGGCCAACCGCCTGGAGCCACGCACCCTGGCACCATGTCAGTAGGTCCCACACTACTCCTCCTCCGTCCAGCGACACTTCTTGCCCACGTGGCTCTGCAGATCGGGCACCGAGGGCAGGCAGGATACACCAAACCTCCAGTGTCCCCGTTTTATAAAAAATATGCCTGGCCCGTGCAGAAATATGATGCTTTATGTCGGTGGTTCCGGAGAGACTCTGATGTACATCCCTCTCGGCCGCCATCTTGGCCCGCCCCATTAGAAGACATTTTAAAGAAAAGTTCCTGAGAAGGTAAAGATCGGAGGGGCAAGGCAGCAGGCTGGTTCTGAGAACAAGACATTGCTGGACAGAGTTGCAGCCAAGTTTTTACCTTCAGACTATGCCACTTTTTTTAGAACTCAAAAATCTCCAGTGGGAAGAAGCTGCAGGCTGTGGCTGACGAGAACTCTACAAGGATGGAAGCCTTTTCTGAGAGGTCCTGCTGATACAGGTTCTGTTGCTGTGGGGAAGAATGTAGCGGGAGCTATCGTGGAGTCAGGCTGACCAGCAATGCAACTTTGGGATTGGCCTACTTTTAGGGTTAGGCAAATGTAATACCACTTCCAAGGGACCAGGACGTGGGGGGCACCGCGTTCGAGTTTAGGACTCACTCTAGCACAGGGCAGTTATATTTTTCAAGGTCTGTTTGGCTTATTATGTCCCTGTAGCTGATACAGGAGGCCAGCCATCTAGCCCTTGGTGTCACTCTGGTAGTCCTGGGTTAAAGCAGCAAGTTAGGCCTCAAGCAGAAGGGCAGTCCCCTGAGGAGCAAGGCAGGCCTCGAGCCATAAGGCACTCCTCACTTAGCACCAGGGCTGTCCCCTTTTGTTCCAGGCAGTCCTTCTGATGTCTTCCATCGATCCAGGAGTGTCTTGAACCAGTGTTCTAAGGGTATAATATTTATACCTGGTGCCAGCCTTCAAGTGGGAAATCTTCTAGGCTACACTTACATCTGATTTTGGAAAGTTCGTCCCTTCTCCTGTCAAGACTCCAAGAAGTCGGGGAGACAAAAGACTATTGTTAGCTACCTTGTGCTGGGGGCAGCACTTTGAACTGTAAGTGGGACATTGAACTGCTCTGTCCCCAGCAACACAGGCAAGTAGCCCATCTTGCCTACAGTAAAACCCCATACAGATAGGGCAGAAAAAAATGAAATTTTCAGAATTGTGACTTAAAATCCGACTATACAATTGAATAGGATTTTAAATTGCAATTTGTTTGATTCCAATAATTACATTTTAACCTGCTCCCAAAAAAAAGTTAGCACTTATGAAATGTAATAAGGTACTCAATGTTATCCTGTTAGACCTGCCCGCCTTAGGGAGGTCTTCCATCAAACCTTTTGCCTTATTCTTCTACATTTTTCTGATGACCTTTTTGTTGGCCCTAGGGCTCTGTGCACTTTACCACTGCTAACCAGTGCTAAAGTATGTGTGCCCTCTCCTCTAAACATGGCAGAATTGGCCTACACCCAACAGGCATATTTAATTTACTTGTAAGTCCCTTGTAAAGTGGTACTACCTATGTCCAGGGCCTGCAAATGAAATTTTCGTAGTGGGTCTGCAACACTGGTTGTGCCGCCCACTTATGTAGCTCTGCAAATGTGTCTCCTGACTGCCATTGCAGCCTGTGTGTACCGTTTTAAACTGCCATTTTGACATGGCAAAATAATTATTTTGCCAGGCCCAGACTTTCCTTTGTAATACATATATCATCCCTACAGTAGGCTAAACAGCCCACAGGGCAGTGTGTAATTTATTTAAAACATAGGATCGGTCATTTTAACATTTAGATGTCCAGATAGTGAAAAACTTGTAAATCAATTTTTCACTATTGCAAAGCCTACCTCTTCCATGGGATAATGTAGGAGTACCTTGTTACATTTAATAAGCTGTAACTTTCAAATGAAAACAGGTAAACAGTTTATGTATGGGTGTCTTTGGAATTGTAATGAAAAATCCACTTTTATGGTAAAATCTGATTTTGAATTACAATTCTGAAAATGTAATTTTTAGAAAGTTGCATTTTCCAACCTAATCCATATAATGCATACAACCTGTCTCTGGGTGTAGTTGGCAGTCGGTCTTGTGTATTCCTCCTGGACAGCCACACCGAATAGGGAGCTTAGGTGTGCGTGGATGGGCCAACACTGGCAGTATGGGAGGGTGGAGCTAGGCACAGCCCCACTTACATCTGAATAGGCTGTATCCTACCTTCACACAAAGGATTACATAAACCCCTGTAGTTAGTCTGAAGCCAGGGCAGAGGTGGCAGGAAACCAGTGCACTTCAAAGGGAAACCTCTAGAAGCATGCCCCACTTCAAATGAGGCACAGGGTATAAAAATTGGCTCTCAGACAGCAACTCTTCAGTGCACTTTTAGACCAGTGGAAGAGTATTCCAGGAAGAAGAACTGTGGTGCATCTGAAAGGACTTTCACTCTGCTGGACTGCTGACCTGAATGACTGCTATCTGCTGTGCTGACGTGCTGCCGGCTCCCCTCTTGCCTGGGTAAGAATAACTGGACCTGAAATGTGTACCCAGGACCACCAGAAAAGCTCCAAGGGCCTGTCTCTTGTAAACAGCACTTGGACACTTCAACTGAGATATCTACCCTGCCTAGTGGTTTCACTCTAGTGCTGGACCCTTTAAAGTGGGCCTGAAGGTGCTCTGTCAACCCATTTGTGTGCTCAGCAGAACAGACGCATCTTCTCTGCTGTGCGTTTCAACCCTGAGCAGAACTGACGTTTGCCTCTGCTGCGAGCATTCTTCCGGTACAAAAGGGGGTGGTGATGGACGGAGCATTTGAACCAATCAAACACTCACACCCAGTCAACAGATCCGTGTTTAATCCATCACCGTTCTTTAGCCCACTCTGCCACCCCAGTTCAGCCATGGCCAAATGCAAATCAGTCTGACCCTGTGCCTCATGGGAACAGTCCAGCCCAAACTGCCAAGCCATGCCTTCCCTGGACCGGATTCAAGCTTCCTAAGGCCGGTTTCTGACATTACAGCCGTCTTCAGCCAGGCTTGCTTGAATCCAGTGGCAAAGTGAGCAAGGGACTCACGTCTGAGCATACACTGTCAACTTATGGTGAACAAAGCGGTACAAAAGGGGGTGGTGATGGACGGAGCATCTGAACCAATCAAACACTCACACCCAGTCAACAGAGCCGTGTTT
Organism: Lissotriton vulgaris; assembly: GCF_964263255.1. Classification (NCBI taxonomy): domain Eukaryota; kingdom Metazoa; phylum Chordata; class Amphibia; order Caudata; family Salamandridae; genus Lissotriton; species Lissotriton vulgaris. Next base: position 76,621,982 of record NC_141690.1, read on the forward strand.
AATCCATCACCGTTCTTTAGCCCACTCTGCCACCCCAGTTCAGCCATGGCCAAATGCAAATCAGTTTGACCCTGTGTCTCATGGGAACAGTCCAGCCCGAACTGCCAAGCCATGCCTTCCCTGGACCGGTTTAAAACTTCCTATGACCGGTTTCTGGCATTACAGCCGTCTTCAGCCAGGCTTGCTTGAAACCAGTGGCAAAGTGAGCAAGGGACTCACGTCTGAGCATACCCTGTCAACTTATGGTGAACAAAGAGGTACAAAAGGGGGTGGTGATGGACGGAGCATCTGAACCAATCAAACACTCACACCCAGTCAACAGATCCGTGTTTAATCCATCACCGTTCTTTAGCCCACTCTGCCACCCCAGTTCAGCCATGGCCAAATGCAAATCAGTCTGACCCTGTGCCTCATGGGAACAGTCCAGCCCAAACTGCCAAGCCATGCCTTCCCTGGACCGGATTCAAGCTTCCTAAGGCCGGTTTCTGACATTACAGTCGTCTTCAGCCAGGCTTGCTTGAATCCAGTGGCAAAGTGAGCAAGGGACTCACGTCTGAGCATACCCTGTCAACTTATGGTGAACAAAGCGGTACAAAAGGGGGTGGTGATGGACGGAGCATCTGAACCAATCAAACACTCACACCCAGTCAACAGATCCGGGTTTAATCCATCACCGTTCTTTAGCCCACTCTGCCACCCTAGTTCAGCCATGGCCATATGCAAATCAGTTTGACCCTGTGTCTCATGGGAACAGTCCAGCCCGAACTGCCAAGCCATGCCTTCCCTGGACCGGTTTCAAACTTCCTATGACCGGTTTCTGGCATTACAGCCGTCTTCAGCCAGGCTTGCTTGAAACCAGTGGCAAAGTGAGCAAGGGACTCACGTCTGAGCATACCCTGCCAATTCATGGCAAACAAAGCGGTACAAAAGGGGGTGGTGATGGACGGAGCATCTGAACCAATCAACCACTCACACCCAGTCAACAGATCTGGGTTTAATCCATCACCGTTCTTTAGCCCACTATGCCACCCCAGTTCAGCCATGGCCATATGCAAATCAGTCTGACCCCGTGCCTCATGGGAACAGTCCAGCCCGAACTGCCAAGCCATGCCTTCCCTGGACCGGATTCAAGCTTCCTAGGGCCAGTTTCTGGCATTACAGCTTTCTTCAGCCAGGCTTGCTCGAATCCAGTGGCAAAGTGAGCAAGGGACTCACGTCTGAGCATACCCTGACAACTTATGGTGAACAAAGCGGTACAAAAGGGGGTGGTGATGGACGGAGCATCTGAACCAATCAAACACTCACACCCAGTCAACAGATCCGGGATTAATACATCACCGTTCTTTAGCCCACTCTGCCACCCTAGTTCAGCCATGGCCATATGCAAATCAGTTTGACCCTGTGCCTCATGGGAACAGTCCAGCCCGAACTGCCAAGCCATGCCTTCCCTGGACCGGTTTCAAACATCCTATACCCGGTTTCTGGCATTACAGCCGTCTTCAGCCAGGCTTTCTTGAAACCAGTGGCAAAGTGAGCAAGGGACTCAGGTCTGAGTATACCCTGCCAACATATGGCGAACAAAGCGGTACAAAAGGGAGTGGTGATGGACGGAGCATCTGAACCAATCAAACACTCACACCCAGTCAACAGATCTGGGTTTATTCCATCACCGTTCTTTAGCCCACTCTGCCACCCCAGTTCAGCCATGGCCATATGCAAATCAGTCTGACCCTGTGCCTCATGGGAACAGTCCAGCCCGAACTGCCAAGCCATGCCTTCCCTGGACCGGATTCAAGCTTCCTAGGGCCAGTTTCTGGCATTACAGCTTTCTTCAGCCAGGCTTGCTTGAATCCAGTGGCAAAGTGAGCAAGGGACTCACGTCTGAGCATACCCTGCCAACTTATGGTGAACAAAGCGGTACAAAAGGGGGTCGTGATGGACGGAGCATCTGAACAAATCAAACACTCACACCCAGTCAACAGATCCGGGATTAATCCATCACCGTTCTTTAGCCCACTCTGCCACCCCAGTTCAGCCATGGCCATATGCAAATCAGTCTGACCCTGTGCCTCATGGAAACAGTCCAGCCCGAACTGCCAAGGCATGCCTTCCCTGGACCGGATTCAAGCTTCCTAGGGCCGATTTCTGGCATTACAGCCGCCGTCTTCAGCCAGGCTTGCTTGAATCCAGTGGCAAAGTGAGCAAGGGACTCACGTCTGAGCATACCCTGCCAACTTATGGTGAACAAAGCGGTACAAAAGGGGGTGGTGATGGACGGAACATCTGAACCAATCAAACACTCACCCCAGTCAACAGATCCGGCTTTTATACATCACTGTTCTTTAGCCCACTCTGCCACCCTAGTTCAGCCATGGCCATATGCAAATTAGTCTGACCCTGTGCCTCATGACAACAGTACAACCCGAACTGCCAAGCCATGCCTTCCCTGGACCGGTTTCAAACTTCCTGTGACCGGTTTCTGGCATTACTGCCGTCTTCAGCCAGGCTTGCTTGAAACCAGTGGCAAAGTGAGCAAGGGACCCAGGTCTGAGCATACCCTGCCAACTTATGGCGAACAAAACGGTAAAAGGGGGTGGTGATGGACGGAGCATCTGAACCAATCAAACACTCACACCCAGTCAACAGATCTGGGTTTAATCCATCACCGTTCTTTAGCCCACTCTGCCACCCCAGTTCAGCCATGGCCATATGCAAATCAGTCTGACCCTGTGCCTCATGGGAACAGTACAGCCCGAACAGGCCATGCCATGCCTTCCCTGGACCGGATTCAAGCTTCCTAGGACTGGTTTCTGGCAATACAGCCTTCTACAGCCAGGCTTGCTTGAATCCAGTGGCAAAGTGAGCAAGGGACTCACGTCTGAGCATACCCTGCCAACTTATGGCGAACAAAGAAAGTACAAAATGGGGTGGTGATGGACGGAGCATGTGAACCAATCAAACACTCACCCCAGTCAACAGATCTGGGTTTAATCCATCACCGTTCTTTAGCCCACCCCAGTTCAGCCATGGCCATATGCAAATCAGTCTGACCCTGTGCCTCATGGGAACAGTCCAGCCCGAACTGCCAAGCCATGCCTTCCCTGGACCGGATTCAAGCTTCCTAGGAACGGTTTCTGGCAATACAGCCGTCTTCAGCCAGGCTTGCTTGAATCCAGTGGCAAAGTGAGCAAGGGGCTCACGTCTGAGCATACCCTGCCAACTTATGGCGAACAAAGCGGTACAAAAGGGGGTGGTGATGGACGGAGCATCTGAACCAAGCAAACACTCACACCCAGTCAACATATCTGGGTATAATCCATCACCGTTCTTTAGCCCACTCTGCCATCCCAGTTCAGCCATGGCCATATGCAAATCAGTCTGACCCTGTGCCTCATGGGAACAGTCCAACCCGAACTGCCAAGCCATGCCTTCCCTGGACCAGATTCAAGCTTACTAGGACCGGTTTCTGTCATTACAGCCGTCTTCAGCCAGGCGTGCTTGAATCCAGTGGCAAAGTGAGCAAGGGACTCACGTCTGAGCATACCCTGCCTACTTATGGCAAACAGAGCATTCTTCCAGCGCAAGGATTCTGAATTGACCTCGCGGCCACAGCATCATCGGAACTGCAGTTGTGCAATGCATCCTGGGCCTGGGCCCTCGCATTCAAAGCTCCTAGTCAATGGCAGCTACGACCATGACACATAATTTTGCTTTGCAATCCCAGCAGTCTCTTTGGAACCAGTCATGCCCAACACATCCTCGACTTCGCATGTCAAGCTTCCCTCATCGACCGGCTCCTTGATGATAAAGAAGGCCCTCACATCACAGTCTTGCAGCTCCCCGTAACTGAAACTGTGCAATGCATCTCTGACCGGACTTAGCACTGCCTTGGCTGTGCAATGTATCCTTGATGCGGGACCTTGCAATGCGCTGCAACAAGGATTTAAGTACTCTTTTTCAGTGTGTCTAACTGAGCCCTGTAGCCAACTCACACTCCATCACAGTTGGCCTGAATTTGTGACTTGACCCAGTCTGGCACAACCAGATAACCACAGTAGGAGCTTTGTTCTTTTTGGTGCTATTTTTATTTAAATATTTCAAATGTCATATATCTGGTACTACTGGTTGGATTCTTGGCATTCTGGTCTTGTTTTATTTATTAAAAATTACTCTATATCTCTCATTTGGTGTGGATTTTTCTTGTGTGGCTTTTCATTTTAATACTGTTTGAAGTGTTGCACACATACTTTACACATAGATGGTAAGTTAAGCCTGACTGTGCTGTGCCAGGCTACCCGAGGGTTGAGAACAAGGTAATTTGAGATTTACTTGCAACTTCACCCTGACAAGAACTGTGGCATCTGCTTGAGTAGGATTTCACCCCCCCCCCCGAACCAGTATCCCACTTTCTTACTTACATATTATTTATGGTTATATTATTCTATGTTTAACATGTACATAGTTGACTGCATAAATAAGTAAATCCTTTATCATAACTATTTATTGATGATTGCTTCACTATTGATTGAAACAAAAAATAAACAAATAAACTTAAAGTACAGCAATACTTGATAGTCTTAGTTTATTAAATATAACTTAAATCTGAATATATTACCTTCCTAACACACACATATACCTTCCGTGTACTTATACGTCTTTATATTTATTACTTAACTTCTAATTCAGCATCTCCAATGCACTATCCCATATCTCACCCTATACCTCTCTCAATATATCCTCTAACTTCAGTCTCTGAATCATCCCAAACCTCATTCTACTACCCTCTCCAATGCACTACCCTATTTCTTACCCTACATCTCAATCAATATATTATATACCTCCACTCTCTGACTCATCTTACTCCCCGTTCTATTACTATAATCCATAAAATAACTATTTCCAGACTCTTCCCTCTTCTAACCCTTCTTACATTATCTCACCCCTATTTTACTGTTCATATTTTCCAAACAAGCATTTCTAAACTTTTCCTTCTGACTCTTCCCCCCTCCAACTCCCCTTTTGAGCTCCAAAAAAAATCTTTCTAAACCCTTCCCTATTCTATCCCTCCACAATGCTTTTCAATCCAACTAACAGACTAACATGTCCACCAATCAAATTAACTTCATGTTTCCCTATACCAATTCCCCACTAATCTTCTTTGGGCAAAATGTTTGGGGGAAGACTAAACCAAGGATGTCAGGTTTAACAAAGGAACATCAGACAAAGGTTTGCAAATAGCAATGGTCAGTTGGAGAAGGTAAAGGGTTTATTTAGAGAGAGAGACAGAGAGTGTCTGTGAATCTGTATGTGCTTGTGAAACTACCTTCATACCAAATGTTAACTCAATTTCCAGGTATTTACTGTTGAGACGAAAGCAAACGGAATAGTTGGAAAGTCTTTAATTATTGAAGCAGTAGTTGTAATTGTCTTTACTTTGCTGCTTTTCGCGTAGCCTCTGTGACATTGTCACAATGGAAATACGTGCCAATAGCCCCGATACAGTAGGGAAACTTCCTATTTTTGAAGCAAAAAATGGCTTTATTTTGGCTGTGTCCCATCAGAAATTATTTCTCTTGCATTAGACGTCAATAGGAGAAATACATTCAACCGATTATGTTTTTTTAAATCTCCCACTTCGCTCTTCTAAAATGTGGGCATCTATGCAGTGGAGTAGTGATGTCACAACCAGCCACTTCCAACGCAATGAGTCACATGTTTTCATCAAGATATTCCAGTTTTTCATCTATTATAATTCAATTTCAATTTGTAATCTTTATTCGGTTCTTAAAAAGACACCATAAAAGCACATATACAAAATACACACACAGAAAATGTTAAAAAAGATGAGTTTTCCTTTAAAAAAAGTTATAAAAGTTAAAAAAAATTCTAACACAATGATTCGTTACGCTAGGGGAGCAGGAATTAATTATCTAAAGGGTCAGGTAATGTTAGAGTCAAGATTCTCTGGTGTTCCTCAGCCGTAGTGCCATCCGGATGAAGTTTATGGTGCAGAAAAGGGTATAAGCGTCTTCCGCTTCCTGTAGGAACTTCAGGGCCAATTTTGCATGTTTAAACTTTAAGTCTTTCAAGATCCCCACCAGGAACTTGCGTCTTGGTACAGTATAAAACGGGCACAATAAAACAAAGTGAAGGGTATCCTGCGGAGACCTGTGGTCGCAGCCGCAGGTACCCTTCTCTGCCACTGTGAGAGTGAACCCAGCCGGAACCGCAAAAAGATGGTGAAGCATGTTCAGCCTGAACCGGGTCATGACATAGCGATCCTGAGCATCATACATGACCCTCAGATAAGGTTCCATTCCTTGCTTCGCTGTGAGTTCACTATAATATAAGACGGTGGATTTTTGACTTTCTTTCTCAGCCCTTAATGTCTGAAGCCATACAGGAAAAAATGTTTTCACCAGAGCTTTGCTCCCGATGGTTAGAGAGTCTGGGGATGTGAAGAAGTTTATACAATCAATCTCTGCTAGTGAGTTCTTGACGTACTTCAGCCAGGGTATGGCGTGACCTTTATCTCGTTTGAGGCAATCCACTATAATTTGTCTTGTTAAGGCCGCCTCGGGGTTGGTCCATACTTTGACCCATGCCAGAAGAGGTTTAATTTTAATCCGGTCTTCTATGAAGGGTTCTCCCACTTCCTCATGGATTATGTAGGCCGGTACACTCTGGGGCACTTTCAGAATTCTTCTCAAGAATTTATTTTCTTCTGTCTGTATTTTCTGTGCTTTGTTATCCATGAAGCCCCACACTTCTGCCCCATAGGATACCTTTGCACAGCAAATTGACCTGTACAGGTTCAGTATTTGCTCTGGGGACCATTTTCCTAGTCTTTGACCATACCCCATGATGGCTCCTACTGATGCTGCCAGTTTCATTGAGTGCTTCTCTACCAGAGGTTTAAAATTATGGTGGTTGTCGAATAGTACCCCCAGGTATGAAAAGGTCTTAACCTGGTCTATCTTGTATGACCCAATGTGATAGGTAAAATTCCCTTTTGTCAGTTGCCCTGCTGACATAATGTAGGATTTTTCCAAGTTTGTCGATAGGTCCAGTTTGTCCATGAACCTGACAAAGCCGTCGATCAGCTTTTGTAATCCTAAAGGGGTTCTTGCAAGCAATACCGCGTCATCGGCATATAGTAATACGGGCACTGCACGATGACCAATTTGGGGTGAGTCCACCTTGAGTTTGAGGAGGTCTTTTTCCAGCGAGTTAATGTATATGGAAAAAAGGAAGGGCGCGAGGATACATCCCTGCCTTACTCCACTGGTGCAAGCAAAGGGATCGGTCTTTTTTTCCTCTTGTGTGTACCTCACGTTGGCGGTTGTATTCCAGTAGAGGTTTTGCAGGGTATCCACTAGCTGTTGATCCACTCCTAAATCTAACAGCATGGACCAGAGCTTTCTTCTGTTTACGCGGTCGAAAGCTGAAAGGTCCATAAACCCCATGTAAATGGACCCCTTCCCAGCGATGGTATATTTAGCTGTCAGAAGATATAAGTTCAAGCATTGGTCGGTGGTGGATCTACCCTCCCTGAAGCCATATTGGATTTCCGAGAGGACCTGGTGCTCCTCGGCCCAATCTTGTAACCACTGTAGAATTACTCGCCCCAATACTTTTGCGGTCACATCAATGAGTGAAATGGGTCGATAGCATTGAGGGTCATCGCGATTCACTTTTTTTGTAAATAGGGACTATAGTCGCTGTTGACCAGGAGCGAGGCAGTCCTGCCACCACTGCCTCGTTCAAAACCCTGGTGAGTAGCGGGGCCCACAGCTCGGGTTTGCTTAGGAATAAGTCAGGTGGAATTCCATCCGGGCCGGGTGCTTTATTTTTACTGAGCCCTGTAATTCCCATTTCGACTTCTTTCAGGTAAAAGTCCAATTTAGCCGGCTGAAAGCTCCTTGGTACATCCCCCTGGGTTGAATGGCTTGAGTGGTTATATAGACTCTGAAAATGGTTCTGCCGTTGGTCCGGCAAGATGAAGTTCGTTATTTTTGGGGCATCTTGGTCCTGGAAGCATGGGGAATTAATAACTTTCCAGAAACTTGCAGAGTCTTTCCTTTCAGCAGCGTCCCTTAGGTCCTCCCAGGCTTGATTTTGTAAACTTTGTTTACGCTTCTTCTGTGCTTTTTTGTAATCAGCTCTATTCTGTGCGATCAAGATCTTATCCCTTGGTTTTGCGTGGAGGCTGACTTTCAGTTTTTTAAGCACCTTAGTACAGATCGAGTCAAAGCAGCGTGAATTTGAAGGCACATTATTAGCTCCAGTAGACTTTAAGAGATTGTTTACGTGGGACGCAATTTCTTCAAATGCCCTGACCACCAAAACTCCATCCACGCTTGGGTCAAGGCATGTGTTTATTGCTTCTGAGCCCTCTGCTATCAGTCTTCTATAGAATCTGTCCCCATCAATCCTGGCCCATTTAATTCTTCTTCCTTGGTCCACTGCTTTTTCTATGGTGTCAGATCTCTTTAGACCCAAATTAAAATCAAGACCTTCTATTGTGATAATAACCGGATTGTGGTCACTGAAGATGCTTGTGTCTATTATAGTTTTACTGATATTTCTTTTTAATAAAGGGGAGACTAGAATAAAGTCAATGTAGGAGTGGCAACCTCTTCCTTTGTATGTTGGGGTTAATTCTCCTTTTTCACCCAGCACAACAAGATCTAGTGTTTGGATCAGGTTATGCCTTTTCGTTAGTCTCTCCAGGTCCCATCCCTCTTTTGAGTGAGTGAAATGTGGGCCTTTCATTATTGTGCATCTCGACCAGTCTTTGTTAAAGGGTTTTAGTTTATCACAAAGGTGGCAATTAAAATCCCCCGTAAGTATTAAACTTCGGCGGTTTGGTGTCTTGTTTAGGGAGTTCAAATTTTCTAGGCAGGCGTCAAGCTCGTTTACGGCTGTTCCCTTTTCCATCAGGCCAGGAGCGTTATACCAGTTGACTAGAAAAAAGTTTAAACTTTTTGAGTCAAACCTTAGTACTTGGAGGTTATATGAGGCCCAGTTGATGTTTGACCAGGTGCCCTGGATGTTTAGGTTGACATATATTACCAGTCCCCCACTGGCTCTCCCCGAGGATACCTTTTTGGCCGGAACAGAGAAACTTTTGTAGCCCTCTAAGCTATAGTCGTTTAATTCAGTGACCCATGTTTCTTGCAGGCATATGATTTGGAATTTATTTATATAGCTGAGCCATTCTTGAGATTCAAATTTGGCCGCTAATCCTGCTATATTCCAGGATACAACTTGTGAATTTTCATAATTTTTTTCCTTTAAGGTTCCTGTTGGGTCTCTTAATGGGAGCACTGTCTGTTTTCCCGCTTTATATAATGTATCAGGGCTGGGTTGTAAGCTGGGTTGTGGGCTACAGGGAATTGCTGATCTGCTCTGTGTGATAGATGGCCTGTGTATTGGGGATTTTATCGGGTCGCCTTTTCCCCTACTTCTATTATAGCTGCCCCCTTTGCTGTGCGCGGGTTCTAATCTATTTCCCGCCCCCTTGCTCCTTCCTGTTATGGGTGGACTTGTCTCCTTCAGCCTTGTGTAATTAAAGGGTTGTATGTCCCGTCCCTGTCAGTCGACCTCTTCGAGTACGCTAAACCTGTTCCAGTGTGCGTGCTGCATTAGGAAAGGGTCGTAGTTTGGGGTCGCGTGATATGGCCTTTGCCACTGAGGAAGTCTGTATTGGGGGTCCATTTGGGGCATTCTGATCATCGGTGGTCTCTTGCTCTGCAGGGGTCTATGAGGTGCAAATGGGTAAAAGTAGGATAGGTGTACAGAGTGAATTTGTGAGTGGGTATAGTTAGGGGGCACATTGCAGATAAAATTAACTGCTGCAATGTCTCTGAAGTTTACCGAGATTATGTCCCCTGCTATAGTCTTTGTGCCATTGCCGATCCACTCCCCCCTTCGTACTGATAGAATCTCCCCGTGAATATTGGGGGGTAGAGGTCTGTGTATTTGTAGCCACTGTGCACATTTGTTTTTTAACTCTACTTGTGTTTCCCTTTTGCCCTCTCCTAGAGGTGGGACTCCTGTTAAAACAACTACGAATGGTAAAGCTTCAGGCGGGAGGTTAATTGTCCTGAAGCGGGTTGCTGTTTTGTTTTCTTTAGTTGCAGTTGGGGTCGGATTAGTCTTAGATGACGCCTTGGGAGTTTGCACATTATTTCCTTGAGATGTTTGAGGGGGTTCAGGGGGTGGTTTATTAGTTTCAGTAAATGTTTGTTTGTTGATTTTGCCTGTGTTCGGTGAGGTAACAACCTTTTGAGTATCTTTAGTACTTTTTTGTTTGACTCTGGTAGGGTTGTTTGCTGCCTTGTCAGATGTTAGGCTGGCCTTATCTTTTGTTGGTCTTTTAGGTATGGCCTCATTTTGTTTTGTTAGGGCACCCTCTTGAGCTGGTTGGCCTTTCAGACCAACACCCTGGTTGTTTACAAGTGATGTTAGTCTGTCAATCTTGGCTATTAGAGGTTTTAACAGCACAGTGATGGAATGTTCAAGGTCCGTTTTGAGGTCCGCCACCATGTTGGTAATCCAGCAGGGTATTCCTGGCGTGGATGGATTTATGGGCGTCACCAGATTGTGATTTCTAGTTTTGGTTGGGCCTTTTTTACCTCCGCATTTAGAGCCATCCTTAGGCAAGGTTTTTTCCGTAATGTTTAGTTTCCTATTGTTTTTGTTTGCTTGTGGGTCCGTTCGCTCCCTGCTACTTTCGGCGGGTGCCTGGGCACAAGGGAGATCGGCGAAAGAAGAGGGAGTAATGACCAGGCTGGTGTCCGGGTCATCTGCCGAGTCTAGGGAAACTGCAGATGAGTTGATAAGAATTTCCTGGGTGTCTTGGACGATAGTCACGGGTGGTAGAGACAGCCTTCTCTCCGTGTTTGCGATGGCATTAGATACTGCCCCTATAGTTTGTTTAAGCATCTTATCGATTGCGGTTAAAGTTGGTAATGGTGGGGGGGTCCACTTTGGATTTTGTGCTTGACCTTAATATGGGCATCTTGGACTTCTTAACAGTCTTCCTCAACGAAATAGGGATGCGACGGCAAAGGATGGTTTTGACTAAGGTGAATAAGACACAATTAAATACCTGGTATGCGCAGTGCCTTGGAAGACTTTAGAGGGGTGGCCCAGCCCAGCCTCCTCAGGCCTCTGAGGGCCACAGAGGGCCCGCCCTTTGCCCGGGCTTAGCCCCGGGCAACCCGCTCGCGTCCCGCGGAGCTGAGGGCTTGCTGCTTTTATAGCCCCTCCTGGCGCCTTAATCGTGCGTCAGGGAACGCGCCGCCGCCGCAAAGGCTGCCGGGATTTGGAGTCCCGGAGCGGAGGTGGCGTGCCTGGTGACGGCGGTCGCTGTAGATGGTGCTGTCCGTCGTGGCTTGGGTCCGCAACGTGTCTTTCTGCCAAGTAAGGGTAAAGGTTTGACTCCCACCGCTCCACCGAGGGCTTGCTGCTTTTATAGCCCCTCCTGGCGCCTTAATCGCGCGTCAGGGAACGCGCCGCCGCCGCAAAGGCTGCCGGGATTTGGAGTCCCGGAGCGGCGGTGGCGTGCCTGGTGATGGCGGTCGCTGTAGATGGTGCTGTCCGGCGTGGCTTGGGTCCGCAACGCGTATTTCTGCCAAGTAAGGGTAAAGGTTTGACTCCCCACTGTGCTTACTCTCTGCCCCTGCCTCTCTTCCAAAATGTGTGGCCTTGGGTCGTGTTCTCCCCACTCTGCAGCTGCTCTGATCACAATGTAGACGTGGCCACAGCACCGCACAACACTGCACCTGAGGCACCGGAGAACAACACCCACCGTCACGCTCAGTGATGCCCCAAGGCTCCTGCACTGGGAGGAACCCAATACTCGTGCCTCGCGACTAACAGCATTCGCGGCCGATGACTCTCGCAAACTCCTGCGTCACTGCCGCCGCCCTCAGCAATCCGCTGCTACTCCCTTGCGGCTCCAATGAATCCCACTACTCATCTATTATAAGCTCCTGCACCAGCAGAGTACAACAGTAACACAGAAATCCCTTGTTAGATTCGCTAGTCTCGTTGTCTTGAATTCTGAAATAATACAAGCGGACCGGATATTACGCAATATCCTCGTGGTAAAAAGGCATCTCACATAGAACAATAGATTCTCTCATTCTCCTGTGCTAAAGTACATAATTCAAAAGTAGTTATAACCGATCACAAAAAAAGAGTAATTAATCGTAGGAGTGATCAGTAGGCGAACCTGTTGCAAGCCAGAAAATAGAAAGTTAATTTACTGTCACTGACCTCTATGTGAGCTATTTTCACGTAAGCAGGTCAGCAGAGGACTGTACCGAGAAAACGAGACAGCGTGACCTCACGCATTACTTGCTAAGTCAGGCAGCTTTTACATACCTAAATAAGTAGGCCTGTGAAAGCAGCCCTATTTACCTTTCTGTTACCTATTTTGTTTAAGAGAATTGTAAGATTATGCATATAAATGGCTTTATGAAAACAGGTAGTCGAGTGAGGAGGTTTGTTAACAGTATTTATTGGAAAGTGAACAACCGTTACCATCATATTTATTTTATTTATAAGGAGATTTTTGACGTCACCGTAGTCGCTTCAGGGGGCTGACATTAAAAAAACGATGCTAAAGGGCAAGACTCCAACCACATTATTCATTTTAAACACTACATGGCAGGCTCCGTGGTTACAGCATGGTGAGCTTAATTATGTAATGCTGACTTCACAACGTGGCCTTCATTTTGTAAAGGTAAAATACAACAGAATTCCAGAGGGTGACTTCAAAACCTAGGGCCTCATTTATCAAAAGTGACGCATCGCTGCGTGAAAACAGCGATGCGTCACTTTTCACTGCGCACACCTTGCGACACCAATGATGCGTCATATTTAATGTATGACGCATCATGTCGCAAGGAGTTACAGATACGTCAGTATTTCTGACGCATCTGTAAGCGCAAAAGTGACGCATTGCTGGAGTGTGTCACAAAAGTGACGCATCTCCAGCAATGCGTCCTTTCACATTGGGAAAGCCCCATGTGAAAGGGCTTGCGTCAGTCTTACGCCTGCTGTGAGGCAGGCGCAGGATTTTGACGCAACCGCATCCTAAAAGTGACGCAGTGAAATCTCATAGATTTCACTGCGTCACTATTACGAGGCTTTTTGCGGGGGAACGCCCCCTCTGCATACATTATACCTGACGCAGGTATAATGTGGCGCAGGGGTTTAAAAAGTGACGCATCTACCTAGATGCGTCACTTTTTAAATATGGCGCAACAAGGCGCATGTTTTACGCCGCAGATGCGTCACAAAAAGTGACGCATCCGCAGCGCAAAACTGGCGCAAGGCCTCATAAATGAGGCCCCAAGAATACATCACGTATTAGCGCCGGGACATTCTGTGGAGTAGCTGCGCGCTGTATAAATCTCAATACCAAATCAACACCACAGTATCAGATGTCATGATGGACTGCTATAGCAAACAAGTGTAAAGAATCAGTACGCAGTCCTCCGCGAAGCGTCAGGCGGACAAAAGAGGTATCCTCGCCTAGAAAGTTCGAGAATGTCGCAGAGGGCCTAAACTCTTCTCTTTTACTCACAGCTAGCAAAGGGCTCTGGTAAAGTTAGTGCCAAGTCTTAAATGTCAGCTCTGGCACGGAGCCGCATTTTGAAGCACCTATTGTTGTTTAGTTATCCTTTACCGATAGGGCTTAATTTGATAAGAAAAAAACGTGCCAGGGCCCATGATTGTTCTCAGAAAGTCTCTGCAGCTCTCACCTCCCACTATCCCTGCCAGGCTGCCAAATGCCAATACAGTTTCACTGTCACATTCCTGCAAATGTGACATTTGGATCATCACTGTGTTCTATTATAGGTGCAAGAGAATGCCGTTCAACATTCTCTAGGGAATATTTTGGCAACTTTCTCTGGCTGGGGGAGAGAGGTGGAAGAAAGCGAAGGTAGCTGGGCAATGGCAGCGTCTCCCTCTTCGTATATTGCAACATACCTTCTTTCAACTACCAACGTGTGCTGGAGTTCTTTTAACTGGTGACGAGGTGGAGGCAAAGAGGAGATCATAGGTGTGGAATAGGCAACTAGGAAAACAAGCATTGGCATAGCCAATAGGTCTCGCCTTCAGCGATGCAACAGTTGATGTTGTTGCACCAAGGATATTGTGCTGCATAACTAAATACTCATAAGGTCACAAAAGCGAGACCTATTGGCTATGCCAGTGCTTGTTACATTGAATGAATGCATTTGACTATGAAAGCCTGTGCTTCTGCTGTCAAGAATCACTTTGGAGCAAGGAATGCAAATGCAGAGTTCTTATATTGCATGCCAACAAAAATGTGCCAAATCAGAAAAGAGGAATCGGGTGAATACAAGAGCAAGGGCATGAGGAATATAAAGCTATTCACAGAGAGGAATAGAAAAAGGATAATTTTAATGAGAGAGCATAGAGGTAAGGAAGTATTTGAGGGTAGTATGACTAATGAATTGACATCGAGCAGACAGTATAACACAATTCTGAAGTCTGCAATGAACTATCTTGAGAACATTTATTCATACATCTAGGATGAAAGAATGTTCCGCTTTTTTGGGAAGTAGAACAACATATTCATGACAAAAACAGCGAAGAATAGTTTCTGGAACCTCCGCGAGAATTAAATGTGAAATAGACCAGAAGAATGTGGCCTGAATGAGTGGTTTCGTTCTTGTTTCCTCAATGGCGTCATTCTGTTCTAAACAGTGCGGAGGCAGGTGTCCAGTAGTTTTTAGTCCCCTGAGTATTATCACTTCAAAACTAGTTGACAATAACCACAGTTAACGGCAAGTATAACTGCCCCAATCATAGATAGAATATAACCTATTTTTACTGGTTGCCAGGTCAATAAGAATAAATAGGTGAGAGGTTTTCAGCACCATCATTTGGAAAACTTCTGAAGTTAGAACAGGGAAACACGAGAACACAGTTACTAAACAAACATGTAATTATATTTTTGAAAATGTTCAGCACCTACAGAAAAAATCGCTAAACTACAACTTGAGACGAGAACTGGCGCTCTGCATTGTTTCCATTTAGCAAAACCACAATCGCTTAGAAACTTTCAAGGTGTTTAAATAGCCTTGGGTGAAATGGCCAACACAATAGGTGCAGATTTCTTTCAAGAAAGTCGCTTTTTGTGAATACAGCATGAACACATTAACACTGCAAATACATTCATGTTTACCTATATAAATAAAAGCAAGCTGCATCATGGTAACAGGTAACAAGCAACATCGTACACAAGCTGTAGCAATGCCATTTATAGGAGTGTGATAGTAATTACCCTTGCTGGTACTGAGATTTGGCAGCACTGGCAGGAACAGTGGGTAGCGAAAGCTGCAGCGGCCTCCTGTGAAATATCTTGGGCCCTGCTAATTACATTTCTTTTATTTATTTTATATGCAAATTAAGAAGTGCGAGGCATATTATCAAGGGGGTTTATCTCCGCTTTTTTGGTTTTAAAAGCCAAGAAAGCGGAGATAAAATTATCTCCCTATTATCTAGCTGTCGCTAACACCAGTTAGCGACAGCGAGTAGGAGATAGCGACCATCTTGGGCTCCACTTTGCATGTCAGTGATATTTATCACTAATGACATGCAAAGTAGGCGTGCCAAGATGTTAGCGACTGGAAACAGTCGCTAACATCGCTATCTCCTATTACCAACTTTTGGAGATATTTGCGATAAGCGCGAATATCTCCAAAAGCTAACACCTGCCCTGAGCAGTTCTTAGCCATGTTATCCAATGGGAGGTCGATAACATGGCTAAGAGCATTAGCTCGCTAATGCATGAATATCGCTGACTTTTCAGCGATAATCATGCATTGCCGCCGATTTTTATCGCATTTGCGATAAAAATCTCCGCAGCTCGGCGTTATTTTTTTCACGCTAACCAAGCAATAGCGATAATTATCGCTATTGCTTGGTAATATACCCCTGCGTCCCTACAGCACCTGCCACCTCGTGGTTCCAAAGTCAGCGAATACGGCAACGTTCTGGCATATAGCTTGTAGGTCATCAAAAACTACAGATGACAAAGCTTTGAAAGAAACAGAAAGTACATACACGATACACAGTGACTCAGCAGTCAAGAAGAAACGTGAAGATCTCTTTAGAAAACGGTACCAGTCTTCTGACAAAATCACTTTTCAACAGAATGGGGAGAAGGGCGGATTAAACGGGAGAGGATGTGATAGTATAGCACTGCACAATGAAAATTGAAATGGAGTGGGGATTCCGCCAGTGATCTTTCGCTAGCTTTACAGCACAACCCATTTCATGGCACATGAGAGAAAACAGTTGGCAAAAGCAATTATTAGGATTGAGGGAAGCAAGGAAGCAAAGAGAAAACAAGCTCACTCGCCTCGCGCTGAAGGTTTTAAAAAAAAAGCGTGCAGGTGAGAGAGGAGGAGGGGTGCACCCACGAGTGGTGTGCGCACGGGCTGGGAGAGCTTACTGCTCTTTTTCGAAGCACATACTCCTGCTTGTGGTGCGCCCCTGCGCGCTCCCGCAAGTTGTATGCTGCCACAAGCACGAGTATGTGCTTGGAAAAAGAGCTGAACGACGGCCAAAGGTCTCCTATCAGTGCATGCGCACTGCGTAGGCAAGACTTAAAAACAATTGCAAGATTCTTTGGTGTCTAGAGGTCACAAATGACCAGGCCATTGTTTGAAGGTCGAAAATGCTGTCCCCTTGGCCTCACTTGACCACGAGAAAATATAATTTTGGGGGCAAGTACATATAAGCTTGAGCTGATCAAGTTAATCCAACGCTGCAGCTCTTCTGCTGGCATGTGTAAACTGTGGCACACATTTTGTGTGCAGGAAATATTGCCTAGACACTGAACAAATACCCTGAACCACAAGAGCACACACAGTGTGCAAGACGCATTGCCTAGCAACTGAACAAAGGCCCAAACTACCAGTGCGCGCACCCGATGAACTGCAAGGAAGAAGCTACTTTGTGTTGTGTTTGTGAGCTCGAGCCTGCTGATATGCTCCTGGTGGTTCCAAGGCTCGGGTCTCCCTCGGGCTGTTGAATGCTATGAGGTCACCAGAGGACAGAGCACAGGGCTGTCAGAAGGTCTCTGTACGTGTCTCCTCAACGCTGTTTCTGGATTCAAGTCTTCAATAAAGTGGACCTAAAGTCTCTGAGTATTGCTTCACGACAATGGCGACGAGGGACTTGAACCCTGATGAACCCGTCGATTCCCACCGCAGGAATTTAAGGAATTTTATTAGTGACAGCTTGAGGAGAAATTAAAATCCGACGAACTTTGGGAACTTCTCCGTGAACTGGGCACTAAAAAGTAAAGGTGTGTGATCAAAGTACCTTAATTTATTTCCTTTACTAATGGTCTGTTGACCGTTGGGCTCATGTAGAACTGCTGAATGTCTGTGCATGAACAACCCTTCAATATACCCGGTGTGAGGTTTTCCTGCTGGGGAAGAACAACAAACTGCACAGCTTCCTTCCTGATGACACAAAGAACGTGCAACATCTTCACACACACTACGTAGGCAAAGTGGACGTTGAGGCGGCCATCTTGAGTGGGGTGATTGAAGTATACCCCGCAAGCCTTTGCATGCATCTACAACGAAGGACACCACATCTGTGGAGAAGCTGACAGAGGCACAAGGAAAGCTGTCCTCACTTCTCTTCACATTGACGTGCACACCTTGCTTGTCACGTATTTACACCTCCAGAGGAGGTACTGGTGTAGGCACAATGAAAGCGGTTCTCACTTCCGGTCACGGTGACGCACACACCTTGTGTGTCACATATTTACACCTCCGGCAGAGGTTTGAAAGGTATCAGCACGTTGTCTGTCTCATTGACATGCACACCCTGCCCATCACATGATGATTGTACCTCCAGTGGAGGTTTAAAGAGGGCAGAGTTCTTCTTGACACAGTGACCACACACCTTGTGTGACACACACATTTCCCGAGCGTTTTTTTTAAAGACACTAGCTACGTGTTAAACTTGAAGTCCTGGGATGCACTGATACAAGGTACTTTCATCTTTCTTATATGTGTTTTTTAATCCCAGTTGGCATATCTGTCTGTTCTGATAGGGCAGCATACTTTCCTCATACTTTCTTCAGATCTCTTGTACTTGGTAGCTAAGGCCACAATGAATCTTCCTGCTCCACAACCCTTTATGGTGAAGGACGGTGAAGTTAGTAGTCTAAATGGGAAGAGTAGAAAGAGTACCTTATAAATTATATTGACACTTTTGAAAGTACAAAACTGTCTCCTGAGAGGAATAAAAAAATATCTTCCATTGTTTGGGTCCAGGTGGATTACGGGTTTACAATTGCATTGAAAAGAGGCCTAGGCAATGTGATGAAGGCAATATTTTCACACAGGCCATAGCATATTTAGACACTCATTTGGCACCCACTGTATGCAATGCAGTGCATCCCGTTAATTTTTACCACTGTAAACAAAGTCCATGTGAGAAGATAGAGGATTATGTGGCTGCCTTAAGGAAATTAGCTTTATCCACTAAATTTGGAGTTATAGAAGAAGAGTTAATCCGTGACAAGGTAGTTATGCATTGTAACAACCCTCATGTTCAGGACAAACTTTGGATAAATGGCGATGCAAGTCTGCGTGAAATTACTGCTATCATCACCAAAGCTGAATTTACTTCTAGGTGTGCCAAAGCAGTTGTGACTTCCAGCAAAGTTGATAATACCGACAAGATGGTCAGATTAGTAAAAGAGAGTTATTCATGCGTCAACGAACAGGCGAAGAAGAAAAATGAAAAGAAGCTTATAAAGGAGAAAGGGGGGTACAAACAAAGCCAGAAAGACAAGTTTTCTGAATTAAAAGACAAATGTTACAGGTGTGGTAGCTCATCACATTTGGCACATGATAAAAGGTGTCTGATGCATTCAGAAAGGAAATGGATACTTCAAGGTAGATTATTCAAGTTACTTTATTAAATTAAGATGTTAAGTTACAAGATAGAACAGAAGAAAACCCCATCAGGAGCAGCTGTCCTGCTGCTCAGCCCTCACCCAACTGACATACACAAACCTCTAACATTCCATTCATCCAACATTCCACAACACATGCATTCTAGCTGAGCAGCAGGAAGACATAAGATACAACATATCTTCCTTCGTTGGGGAATTTAATAGGATCAAATAAAACATTGACAACATGTCTAGTACAATTGGTCAGTAAAATAAAGACAATACAGCTAGTACATATGGTCAATGCATTCAATTTTAAACACTTCACAAATGAAAAATGTGCAATATAATCAATATACAATAGACTTCCTCATACCTCGCATCACAACCAGTGACACGATCATCAAACTGACACAAGAAGATACATCCTGTCACTTTCCATACTGATACGTGCTGAAACGTAATATAACATCTCGTCTCGCACACTACATCTGAGCAGAGCATCACATTGATTCCTGAAATAAACAACTATCCTACATCCTACGTCCATATGCCACAAATCATACCAGTTGGCCAGACCAGCAGAACAAGCAATACACACAGGAACAAATCTTAACACCCTATATATCAGGAAACAACGAGCACACCTCAGACAAAGAAAAAGCACTCACATAACTCATTCAAGCGCCAGGAAACAATGTGCACATCTCAGACCAAGAACAGGCACTCACATAACTCATTCATGCGCCGGGAAAAAACGTGCACACCTTAGACACAGAACAAGCACTCACATAACTCATTCATGCGCCGGGAAACAACGTGCACACCTCAGGCACAGAACAAGCACTCACATAACTCATTTATGCGCCGGGAAACAACCTGCACACCTCAGACCAAGAACAAGCACTCACATAACTCATTCATGCGCCGGGAAACAACGTGCACACCTTAGACACAGAACAATCACTCACATAACTCATTCATGCGCCGGGAAACAATGTGCACACCTCAGACACAGAACAAGCACTCACATAACTCATTCATGCACCGGGAAACAACGTGCACACCTCAGACCAAGAACAAGCACTCACATAACTCATTCATGCGCCGGGAAACAAAGTGCACACCTCAGACACAGAACAAGCACTCACATAACTCATTCATGCACCGGGAAAAACAACGTGCACACCTTAGACACAGAACAAGCACTCACATAACTCATTCATGCACCGGGAAACAACGTGCACACCTCAGACCAAGAACAAGCACTCACATAACTCATTCATGCGCCACGAAACAACATGCACACCTCACATAACTTGTTCATGCACCACATAGCACTACACAAAACCTAATAATGAGCGGCCACATACAGGATAACCAACTCTTAAGACATAAGATACAACAGTGTCCTGTGTTAGGGCAGAAGTGCGCCAAGTGCAGGTTAACTAGACATTAGGCAGGTGGAGCAGGGGGAGGAGAGCTTGGATCTGATGTTGAAGACTCACATGTTTTGTGTTTACATGAGGAGTCTTACAGAGCAAAGGGCAGACAAAGGAAAAAGCCTGTATGCAGGAATGATGCAGGTTCCGTGTTGGTAACCCTTATGCTGCCTCTGGCTCACCCTACACCATCATCAATAATCATACTAACCCTGGGCCTAGGACTACGCTATGCTTGCGTGGTTTGCGCAGCTACCCGCTACGTAAATTGCACGTAGCACAGTGCAAAAACGCGTAGCAGGCATTTTTTGCCTGTTCGCGGCCCTCAACGTCAAGTTGGCGACCGCGAGCGAGCAAAATAACATCCCGGCGGGACTTTTTCCTCGTTCGCGATCAGCAACATCAAGTTGCTGATCGCATGCGTGGAAAAAAAACTCCCGGCGAGATTCTCAACGCGGGGAGGTCAGGTTTCTCATTGTGAGTGGTCGAGTATGGACGCAAACAATCTCGATGAGAAACTACAAGTCCGCGTTGAGAAAGCTACCGCTCAGGTACAAATCAGCTTGAGCGGCAGAAAACGACTGCTTGCACTGTGCAAGATGCGGTTTGCAATGGTTGCACAGTGCCACCAAGCATCCAACACTTTGCAATCAGTGCGAAAAGCCTTTTGCACAGTGCACTATGCAGTTTGTGTAGCTATGCGTAGCTTGCGTAGTGCCAAGTGCACTTCGCGTAGCTACGCGTAGCGCTACTATGCAAACTATTACACGTACTACACCCAGGATTAAATAATATCTGGGTTGAGTCTTTCAAGGAGAAAATTGATGAGACGTTAAAAAAACCCTGATGTGCATCCTGTGACCTATACTGGCAAACCTATTGATTGATTGTCTCCTTCAGGACTGTGTGTCCTGGGTTGGTGGGACTAAGGAGAGTTGGATATTCTACTTGATCTCAACAGCCCGATCCTGTTCTAAGCTTGGGAGAAAGGAAGGAGGATGCATGTGGTGCAGTGGTAACTGAGTTTCCCAAGGTATTCCCTGGATGGGTGGGTGAGCTGAAAGGTTTAAGGAAATGAAGAATGTTGTCTTCTTCCAGGATGACATTCTTGTCATGGGGTCAAATAGGGCTGAACATGACAAGGTATTGTTTGAGGTGCTTCAGACTCTGGAGCTGAATGGTTTGACTGCGGAGGAGTCATGATGCAAATTTGCAAGGAAGAGCTTAATGTACTTGGGGCATGAGATCAATTTGTTCGAGATTTGTCCAAAGTCTGAATTGGTGGATGCATCAGAAAAGCACCTGCTCCTCAGAAAAAAGAGGAGGTCACATCCTTCTTACGTCTGACCGATTTTTATTCTAAGTTTGTCTTCAATATCTTTGACAAAATATCTTGCATTAGACAGCTTCTAAAAAAGGGTACAAATTTATTTGGACTAAGTAATGCCAACTCAGTTTCGATGGCATCAAGAAAGATATTTGCTCAGCTCCAGCACTTAAAGGCTTTGAACTTAGTCTCAAGAGTTTCATCACCACGGGAGGGATCTAGGTGCAGTGTTATCCCAAGCACAGGAGGAAGGCACAGAGTGTGTAGTTGCGTTCGCTTCCAGAGCCCTCACTCCAATGCAGGAAAATTACTCTGATATAGAGAGGGAGGCTCTGGTGTGTGTTTGGGGACTCAAACATTTTAAACAGTACGTATGGGGCACATGTGTCACTGTAAAAACAGACCATCAGCCTCTCACAAAAGTGTTCAAATACAAAAGGCTTAGCAATGTGTATCCTATGATTTCATGCTTGTCTTTGCAATTCTTGGACTTTGTGTACAAGATCAAGTTTGTGCCTGGTGTACGGAATAGAATTGCTGATTTCCTGAGCAGATGAACGTTACCAGTCATCGATGAAGCTAAGAATAAACAGGAGGATTGGCCTGTGTCTACAATATTTGGTGAAGAAATACATTGTATTTCTCATGATGAGTGGATCAAGTGTCTTTCTCAAGATGAGAATGTAGTTACTGTCATTGACTACATGCATGTGGTTTGACCAGAGAAAGAAAGTAAGTGAAAGTATAGTCTGTGCACTCCCTATTAAACTGGTTTGAACCAATAGTTTAGCGAACGTGATCAAAGAATGCGTGCTGCCTGGTGAGAGGGCGGCCAGCCCAACAAAACAGATCAACAGCTAGTGGAAAACCACTGGTATACCAGACGCACTGCTACTGTAAAGTATATCACTTGAAAGCGTGGTTGTAAGAAAATGTAAATCACAAAGTAAACAGTTGTTTTATCAGAGCAATTAAAACACTACACTGATTGACTTGCAAACATTTCATTATCAAAAGTCATGAATGTTGCACAGAAATGAAAAATGCTTTGAACACACAGAAACGTTATGTTGTATTCACATTAATACATCAATTGAAAAGACATGTCAAAGCTATGTCAAAGACACAACTCACTTTTTGAATCTTCTTAAACAATTGCAAGACAATTTCCAAACGAACTGGTTGCTATGTACAATTGATGTCACATCATTGTATACCTCAATACCATTGAGAGAGGGAGTTGAGGCCTGTGAATGGGCATTGCTACAACTACCAGAAACCAGTGTCATCAAAATCTTCATATTGGAGTTACTCACTTTCTGCTTGCAACATAGCTATCTGGTATGGCAAGACGATTTCTATTTACAAGTGAGTGGAACCTCTATGGGTTTTTTGGGGGCTCCCTCATACGCCAACACTTTTATGGCGCAGTTTGAGAATGATTACATTTTTATGCAAAACGATTGGCAGAAAAATCTCGCATTCTATGTCAGATTCATTGATGAAATTTTTTTCATTTGGACAAGCTCCCGAGAATCATTGGAGCAACAGATTGAGGTACTTAACACCAAGCACGAGAGGATCAAGTTTACTCATTCTATCAGCCAACACAGCACCTCTTACTAGGATGTGCTTATCAAGAGACATAATGATTCTCTTGAAACATCGTATTCACAAAGCCTACTGACAGGAATAATCTCTTGTTGTATTCTAGCTTTCATCCACCATCGCTAATCAATAATCTACCTTTTTCCCAAATGTTGAGAATGAAACGCATCATTTCTGATGCAAACACATTACATGATACACTTAAAAAAAAAAGGAACATTTTTGGATCGGGGTTACCCTGACGTCATCCTGAATGAAGCAGTTGGTTAAACACAATTGAGAGATCGTGACAGCTTGCTTATGCCTTAAGCTAAACGTGCAACCAGCCGATTAGCATTTGTGTCCAAGTTTTCAACACAATCACACTCAATAAAGAAAATCATCAAATCCAGATGGGATTTGCTCAAAGGTGAACCTGATTTTATTGGGTTATTCAATGAAGAACCTCTCTTTGCTTATAGTCGTAGCAAAAACATAAAAGACATATTTTCTACCAAAACACCAACAGCACAACAATTCAAGGGAATGCGGAAATGCTTCAATTGTGTCCAGTGTAATAACGTCATGACGGGGAATATCATCCATCATCCACACTCAGGCAAACCTATTTCTCTCAAACACAACGGTGATTGTAATACATTCAATGTCATCTACACAATCAAATGTCCGTGCAGATTTTTATACGTGGGCAAAACCTCACGCAAAATAAAAATCAGAATCACAGAGCACAAAAGCACTATAAGTACCAAGTCCACTAAGTCTTATTATGCATCTCATTGGTTAGAACATCAGCACACTAATGCACAATTACAGTTCACGATCCTTAAATCAATAACATTCACTCAGGGGCAAAATCCTGAAGGAACACTAGCCCAGAGGGGAGGGAAGCATGGTGGATAAAGCATTTGCAAACCCTCGTACCAGGGGGTTTAAATGACAGGATTGAACTGTTATGCTTTCTGTAATGTATACTATTCACATACTCTCCTGTGTGCTGTTGGCGGGTCTCTGTAGTTTTGTACATGTGCCGGCTTTCTGTTCAAATAATACAGTACTTTGTGGGTTATAAGGTTTCAGAGGTATGTTCTAGGTGATCCTTTTTTACTTTTACCCTTTTTTACTTTTATCCTTTTTTCTTTTTTCCTCTTTTCTTTTTAAGTCTTTTTTCGAGTTTCAATTACTCACATAGTCACGTTTTGATCCATTTTGCATCTACCGCATTGTTCTTTCATCTGTTGCCTATCTATGGGCAATCTTTTAACTATCACAGTCTTAGTTTACCACATGGAGTGGTAGGTATCAGTACCTTTCATTCAGGCTCCCCCCAGCAGTGCGCTCCCCTAGTCGCTTTCCTCATTGTCTGGGCTTTACTTTCGTCATCAGGTATTCCAGCTTTGCTTTCTCACATGTACAGATTATGTTCTTATCACCTTTCTGTACACAGTGTAGCATCATTGCCCTTGCCAGTTGTTCTTGCTATTTGCGATTAATGGGTTGAGTCACATTTTCTATACACAGAACAGTTCCCTTCATCCAAGCAGCTACTCAGCCATTCTCAGCCAGGTGTGCACTATTGTGCACATTAATTAAGTTTTCAGTTTTTTCTTTCACATGTACTAGTCTTTAGCTTGTCAGCTTGCAGGTCTTATTTTTTCATGGATTCATCCATCTACTCAGACCGCTATTCACCTTTCAAGATGTCCGCTTCAGTCAGTCCTCTTTTTACCTCTATTGCATCGTTTGGCTTCAAAGTGCACACGCGAAGCGGGTGATTGCGATCACTCGCTCCAGTGTTGCCGTCAGCTTCCTCATTACTCCATTGATAAGTCGCAACATTTGGCGACTCTGAGTCTTTTCCTATTGTACAAGGAGCGTCACGTCCACCAGTTTGGTGCACTACTTACGGCGCATGTTCACGCTTTGTATCTTGCAGATTCCGTCATTGTGCAATACGAGCGCCCGTCCATCCACATCCCGCTTTTTCACCACGGTGGTTTAAATGTAGGAGTACTCTCTCAGTCCCAAGGTATGGAGGCTTCGTTTTTTCCTCTACCACGTTGCTCAGAGCAATCAGTGCTGTTTGTTACAGTAACTGGTTTTTCATCCCCTCCTTTCAGATTTAATATTTTGAGTCTCAACCTCCAGCAATGCAACATCAGAGTAGTGTTTTATTAAGTACTCTTTTCTAGCATTTTTGCTACACATTACGTCACCATTACTTGTAATTACTGACGCTTATATCAGGGTTCTCTTTTCATATGTTTAGATTCATTACTGCTATTGGTTGGCCATAGAGCAGCAGATTACTCCTTCTCTTCCGGTCTAAGTAAGTGCACTACAGATTGCCTGCATTATGATACACTTTGCTCACAGTGCATGGTGCTACATATTGGTCTCATTGTGTTACTGCTGCTTTTAATTCAGTTGTACTTTCACTTCAATCTTCGTATTTTAATACACAGGCATGGTCAGTGCCCATTTCATGTCATTGGATTTCATTCGCCAAACAGTGTTTTCCTTCTTCACAGTTTTTTGTGCACTGCTACTGAACTAATACACGGTGTCTTTCTAAATTACTGTTATGGATTGACCTATAGCTGGTACATCAGGTGTCATTCTTGAATTTGTTGTTTTTATTCAGTACTGCGCTAGTTTTCTCCTTGGACATTGTCATATGTTGCTCCAACATTGTGTTAACTTTATGTAATAGCTCTCAGTGATAAGGTCTTTATTACATGCCATTTTTTTTGTTCTTTTCTATAGGTCCCCTGAAGAAGCGCTTATATCACTAAATGTATTGGGCATTACCCAGAAGATTGTTTTGGCTCAAAGTGTATATTCAGTAATTTCTTTTCAATTGATGTATTAATGTGAATACAACATAACGTATCTGTGTGTTCAAAGCATTTTCATTTCTGTGCAACATTCATGACTTTTGATAATGAAATGTTTGCAAATCAATCGGTGTAGTTATTTAATTACTCTGATAAAACAACTGTTTACTTTGTGACTTACATTTTCTTAAAACCACGCTTTCAAGTGATATACTTTACAGTAGTAGTGTGTCTGGTATACCAGTGGTTTTCCACTAGCTGTTGGCCAGAGAAAGCCCATTTAAATAGTGCCTTGCTTCCTTTTTGGGAGGTCAGGAATAAATTGTCTGTTGAAGATGGTCTCCTACTCAGGAGTGGCAGGTTGATTCCACCCCTGGATTTCCGGGACAAGGTAATTATTCTTTGCCACAAGGGTCACCTGGGCATTGTGAAAAGTAAAAACATGATCATGCTGTCTTAATGGTGGCCTGGCATTGACAAGGACATCAAAAGAGTTGTCAAGGATTGTGTGAAGTGTGCCAATTCTGATATGAGTTAAGTCCATCACATATCACCTGTACACCCCATTGTCATCCCAGGCATGCCGTGTGAGAGTGTGGAAATTGATATCTTTGGCCCTGTGAGAGATATCCATAGTTTACAGAAGTACATTATGGTCTAAGTTGATAACTTTTATAAGTGGCCAGAAGTCAAGGTTGTTGAGAGGGCTGATTCAGAAAACTTGTTGCATTTCTTGGCTGAGGCTTTTGGCTGCAAAGGCTTACCTAAGGATCTGATTTCAGGCAATGGAGGTTAATTTGTTAGCACTATTGTTGTACTTGGCCCTTTTTGAAGGGTCATTCATTTCATAAAGCTTTATTCGGTACATATCAGACAATGACCATAAAAGCACATAATAGCAGCATACAAATATTCTCAAGTAGCAAAATTACAGGGGTCATTATTACAACTAGACAAATGTTAGAATAATTAAAACATCATACTTTTCCTCGCATGAATTGCTTTAAGAAGGTAGGTGGCAGTAAAAAAGCAAACATCGGGGTGATGCATGTTAAAAAGCAGTTTCATGGAATCATGCACGGTATGAACTCCATATTTTACAAGAATAGGTTTTACAAAAGCTATGCGTAAGTTTCTATACAAAGTACATATCAAAAGAAAGTGCAAAGTGCATTGTACTGAAGTATCGTCACACGGGCATGGGCCCACGTGGTTGTTTTTTGGGAGATGGAAAGGCCACCAGGTTGTGTACTATCCCGAGCCTCAGTCTGGTTAAGATAAACCAATGGGACACTCTGGTCACTTGGCTTAAGTATATTTCATAGCCTTCACTTCCCCCAAATTTTTTATAAAACATACAGGTGGAAAGTTGGCCAATACTAATCTTCCGCCTCTCAGCCCTGTGATTTATAAATATATTCTTTATTTCCTGTTTTGATAATGCTGTAGCAGCATAGCAGTCAGCAACTATATCAATACCATAAATTTCCTGGAAACTACAAATAATATATTTTAACCACGGGATCTTAAGATGATTATCAACAGAGAGACAGTCGCCAATAACTGCTCTGTTCAGGGCGGTCTCATCCTTCTGCCATTGGCGGCCTTAAAGATATCAAGTCTGACAGGTAGTTGATCCCTAGCTCTCTGTGGGTTAAATCGTTTGGGGCAGAATTGGATAGACACAAAAAATTTTTGAGAAAAAGATTTTCCTCCACTTGCAGGCTACTATTGGAGACATGTCCCCAGGCCCAGCCCCGTAAAGGGCGATGGACACGCATCGCGAGTGATAAATCTGTAGCATGTCCCTGATGCGTTTATCCCCTATTTTCGACGCAAATTGGAATACCCCATGGGCACTTCTTGCCATCTTGGCCCTTACGTTGGTAATTTCATGGGCCCAGCTACAGTCCTTTGCAAATGTAATTCCCCAGTAACAAAATTTGTCAACTTGGTGGACCTTGTGCCCGTCGATAAAATAAGTATGGGGTCTCATGCGCCCGGCCCTACAGGTCATGGTATAAGTTTTAGTTTTGTTTATAAGTAATTTCCTATCCTTGATAAAAATGGAGAACCTCTCCATCAAATGTCGAAGCCCTTTTGGGGTCCTTGACAGTATCAGCAGGATGCAAAAATAAAAACAAAGCTTTAGAAATTGTTATACACAAAAGTCAAATGCATTCATTCAAATAATAAAATAAAACAGTGCCACGTACTACTGATAGCTTCTAGCCTAAACAGTCCTAAATAGGAAGAGTTCGGATGGTGCTTACTCCCAGGGCACTTGAATAGTTCGTTCCTTTTACCACTTGATCCAGGTTTAATAAATAAAGAGGGTCGGCCCAGCCCAGCCTCGAACAGTCTCGGACAGGCTCAGACGGTCGCCCGGCGCCAGCCCACGCGCATCCCACGCCGCGTGAGCCCTGGGCGTTAACATGGTGGAAGGGGGAGAGGTCCAACGAGCCTCAGGTGCTCTCTTCATAGTGGCTTTCCCAGGGGCTGATGGGACTCGTAGTCCTTCTGTCCCACTCTGATGTGGGATAAGGTGGCATCCTCCTGCGCTTCAGGCCCCCAGCAGGATTCTCCTCACAATGTCCGCAAAGCAGCCCCCACAGGTATTCACAGCAGCCGAGGTCAGCGCTTCATCCCCCACAGCGCAGCGACACCCTTTTTGAAGGGTCATCCCAGAACCTTTTGCCTTCCTCCTGTATTTTCTCCTGGCCCGTTGTTGGTGGTTTTAAGCCTCTGGGCACTTTGTCACTGCTGATCAGTGCTAAAGTGCATGTGCACTCCATAGTAAACTCGGTGAGATTGGCCAGCACCTGTTTGGCACATTTAATTGACCTATCGGACCCTTGTACAGTGAAATCTCATATACCCTGGGCTAGTAAAATAAATGCTACTGGTGGGCTTGCAGTGCTGCTTGCACCACCCACCAAAGTAGCCTTTCAAACATGTCTCAGGCCTCTTCCACTGCAGGACCTGAGTGCGCAGTTTACTGCCGCTGTGACATAAAGTGGTTTCCACGTCTGTGACTCCCCTTTTACTACATTTCAGTTATCCATTAGGTTTGCCCCAGCTAGCCCTATGGGCACGGTGCAGTGTAGGTAAAAGATAGGACATGTGCCTTAACTGTGTGACATATGCTGGTATAGACAAACAGCCTATTTGGTTTCTCGCTGCTGTGAGGCTGCCCACTCATAGGGATGCATTGAGCATTCCCTGATAGGTGCTTCAACTGTAATTCCTGACATATGAGGGGTAGCGTGATCAAGTTTGGTATGTTTGGAATAGTGCTGATAAATGCTGCAGATTTATTATCATTATTTTAGAAATGCCACTTTTAGAAGTAGTACAAAAAAGAGTGGGTGACCCAATAAACCTTTGAGGCTTTGGCAATCAATGTATTAGCAGGTAAATATGCATACAAGGGATTTCCTTACTATTACACAATTTGACATTTAATAGGCAAACAATGGTTGCATGCTCTATCAAGTAGCTCACATTGACTTAATTAAAAATTGAATTGTCCTATTACAATTTGAACAAATCTGCCACAAATGATTACATGGATGTACATTTTTCAAGTGGTAAATTTATAATGAGGAACCTTTTCAAAGGGTACAAAAACGAAGACATATGTCAATATAAATCGTCTGCTTAATATTGTACCTTTTATGCGTACCACTGCTTACTGTTTATCATTGTTTTGTATTTTTTCTTTCCATAATTGCTGTGTATATTTCATTTTGTCCTCTTTACCAATTTATTGTAAAGTGCTCTAATATCCTTTGTGAGGAAATAGAACATCTTCATTCTCAGGGGTTTTACTAATATCAATAAAGAACTTGGCACAGAAGCTGAAATATGAAAAGACATCTTTATTAAATTTAATAAGTGAGGCCACGTCACACAGAAGCCGTAGCAAATGAATGAGGTAGTCTAATGAATACAGAGAACACAGGCCTTATATATGTTTTAGAGTTACAAAACTCAGCATAAAAGAAAGGGGGCAGTCCTAGCTTTTGCAAGCATGCAAAAAACCCAACATTCCTTCTTACACAAGCTGGACAAACCCATAATAAAACACCCCAACCCATATCGTAAACAGGACATAAAAAGAAGGAACAGAAACAGATGAGAGGTAGGATAAGGGGTGTGTATGTGTATACCAAACTTTACAATCTCCTGTGCTCTGATCCTTAATCTTGATCAGCTACTGGGCAAGCAACTGGTCTAACAAGGTCAGCTTCAGGCAACAGGGTCAGCTCGCTCAGGTCATCCAGAAGTCAGCTAAAGTCATTGGCCTATGTGAGGGGAACCACAAAATGGCTGACATGCACAAAATGGAACCCAAGGGTTCAGAACGAAATCTTCAAATACACAGTGAATCCCTCGGTGTAACATAACGAAAACACTCATACTTGCTGAACTCACTGTTTACGGTTCGCTGTTACCAAAATCGTAACAGAACCACTACCTTTATGACTCAGGTTCAGAATTCACGGAACCTCATTTGTGATCTTGTTCGTGCTATATAAAACTTTATAAATACATAAATAAATGCAATACAAATAAAAATAAACACAGAGTGACTGAGATTTACAGATGATTTGCTGTTACAAACATCTCATAGGAAATAATGTGGACACCTATTCCGACAATATACATAACAGGAAACTGTAACTGATCAAACAGAAAACAAATCCTCAAGTGAATAATTCACAAAGAAAATAGGTGTAGTTGTCAACATTTCGGTCTAGATAGCAAAGACATCCATTAGACCATCTTCAGGACGGTAGATTCAAATGTTGAATGACCCCTACAATTGTGGAATATTCCAGAAGTTACAAATCAGTGAAAGATGAAAGAAAGAAAAATATACACCTGTGTGAGGAGAAGAAGAACAAGAAAGTGACGTGGCCAGCTCCAGATTTATTCAAATGAGCGATAGGACTGAAAATGCCCCCTCTAAAGAGAGATATTAACTAAAAAGTGTGAAGCAACACCAAGAAGGAATTTTTAAGAAGGATCAGTGACTAAAACGTACTTATAGAACTACATGAGCGAATTCAGAATGCAGTTAAGTTTATTAAAATTGTCTGTCCGACATCAAAGAGTAGGCTACGGAATGGCTACAGTTGTTTCAAGGAGGTCCCTGTAGAAATAAAATATAGAGAGTCAGTAGCTGTCAATGTGGCATAAATTGAAACCACAAAACCTAGGTTACACTCATAATTTGTAGTGCAACTGTTAGGAGGTTCTTAGTGACATACACTGCGATTGTATCTGTAGCGGGAATTCCGTTCTCCTACAGAACTGTGCATAGAGACCTGGAACCTCGGTGAATTAGGATGGCCCAAAACTCACCTCAGTACCCAAAATCCCCTTACCGAGCTAGCTACAGTGTCTCATTGGTCATAACAAACTCCCAATGCTTAGACAGACCAGAACATGAACTTAGATTACCTCAGGTATCGTGGAACACATGAACACTCTTTCGTTATATAATCATACAAACCAGAACGTGGAGTCAAAGAGGACACGTGCATGTTTGAAATATTTATTTACTAATGCAAGGTTCTCAAACGCAGTATCTTGTACAATACTAGCAAACATATTATAAGCAACAAAATTATCAGCATAGTTACTAGTCCATAAAAGGCGAATGGTGACAGCATACTAAGATGAGGTAATGAAAAGGAATTAACAATACGTAATTCACAACCTCCCTATATAGCATAGTATTTTATATCTATGAAGGTCTCATTTGGGTTTTAGCAGGGCGGGCCCAAACCTCAAAATCTCAGTGGCAGAGGATCACATCATCTTCCACCAGCTCTCTGCATGCGAAGCACCATCAAGTGTGTCTCGTGTGTGTGCAGCACAACAATATCAAACCCGCCTAGAGCCAGATTTTGGTAGCAGCATGTGTGTTATGTCTATGGACGTGCAAAGATCAGACCTCACAACAACATCGTATTTAGTTATCCTTGCAGCCTTCAGCACTCACTGTGCAGACAGTGTACTGAGCAAAACAGATATCAGAGCAATAACATATTATTTTTCAAGTAAATCACGAAGCTCTTCTGGGTTGAAAGCTAAATCAACAATTATGTGTCGTGTGCAAAATGAGGCAGAAAGGTAAAATGGCATTTAAACATTTAATAAGCTCATGCTAACTTAACACAGTATATAGAAAAGAAGTAGCTATATGACACCCCCCCAATGATCCGAGCACAGACAAAATCAAAGAAAGGTAACACCAGAATAGGGGCATAACATGAAAGCAAAGTTCAATAATAATGAGCTAAGCTAATCTGAAAAGTCATACATGATGGCCTATAGTGGCCAAAATAAAAGGTTCAAAACCCCCAAAGATAGAGTCAATTGGCCTGGGGCTTATAAAGTCAATAGGCCTGGGTCGTAAAAAAAAAACCTCAATATAAGCTAAAGGCACCATCAAAAAATACAAACTGTTCCGTGGCTAAATAAAAAGATTCCAAGGCATCTCAGGGCAGGACCGTATATGCAAAATATGCATCAACAGCTTCTAAAATGAAATCACTGTCATCATCCGAAAACAGGTCAGCCATCCAATTAAGCAGTGGAAAAGAACATACGTGTTCCTCCAGCATCGGATCCTCTAGCTGCATCAGAGGACAACTCTGTGGGTTTTCCAGAACACTATGTGCCAAGAATTCATGCGCCGCTGCGAGTATGTTCCAATCACCCATTAGTCCATGCATCGCTGCCAAGGCAATAATACTTTCGCCAGAACAAACCAACTCGTGAGCAACTACGGGGCTCATCAGATGATTAAAATCGACGTCAGGAGACACCGTCAAGCAGAGACACAAATCAAGGGCCCATTCGAAATCGCAGCTCAGGCAATGAAAAACAGGCTGGACACATGTGAAATAGGAAAATCGAAACGATAATCCAAAAGCTGTGCTTAAAGTCGCAAGCGGCAGGGTGCCATAGTAATCAAGCATCCCGTTGCGAAACAGCAGTAGAAGGGGCTCTGCGGCTTCCAGCGCAGGACGAGCATCCATGTTTAACAAAACTAAATATAATCAAAACGCCTGCAGCTAATGCAGCAAAACCGGGAAGCCGCCGACTCGAAAATATAGAATGGAAAAAGCTAGGGATGATTCCAAATATCTTCTCGAATGAAGTCAAGAGATCACTGCTAACCAATTTAAAAAAATGAGCCAGGCCAGAAGTGGAGGAGGCATTAAAGATTTGGTGAACCAGTTCACTGAAATGTAACAGTAAATTAGTGTTCAAAAGGGCCTGTACCTCTGTGCGCGTGTTAGCTATGTGAAGGACGAATGTTTCTCGGGCCGAACTCGGGCCATTTCTTTTTGAGACAAAAGGGCTCTTATTCTAGTCATACCATTGAACTCTGATTTTAAGGTTGGGATGCGCGGCCAGATGGAAACAGCTGAACTCCCATGTGTAGGGGGATACAGAACGTTTTTGCAACAGACGACACGTTCTGATACAGTTACCACATAAGCGACCCCTTTAATTAAACCACAGCACTCCTCATTATTCAGCAGCAAATAACTACCATTCGCCAGTAGTGTGAATGTGGGAACTATCGCAGGAACTGGGATCCCTTTTAAAAAACAGGCTAAATTAGGCCGGTCCTGATTACAAGAACCATGTAACTGGATGTTTCTGCATATCAACGAATGGTCAGGGGACTCTGTGCATTCTTCCCCATTAAGGTACAACTCTTTCCCGTCTTTCAGGCATCTATCAGTGAATGGAAGAGACCACGTCTCGTGAAGGAATGAGTTCCCTAATGGTTCATATCTCCCTATAGCTATGTAACGCATACAATTAGTAAACTTGTACAAGGCAAATGGCAATGTGATTAATCCGTGGATAAGCCACGTTGCAGCAGTCGCTTCAGCAACAGAAAATGGTAAAGACTCCAAAATCTCAATGTGTAACGTGGAAAAGGAAGCATCACACATTGAAAGCATGCGTTGTTTGTCAGTTAAATTAAAAGGGGCAAAAAGAGAGGAAACGTTCATGTAACTCCAAGGCACACGACCAGCCTTAAGCGTCTGCAGGGTCCAAGCAAATGTTATGTTATGTTATGTTAATTTCGATTTATATAGCGCCAAATCACTGACAGGTCTCTTAACGCTTGCTTTTTTGGGAATCCGTCCTGGCTTTCCCTGCAAGATAACCCCTACTGGGCATCCCCAAGGTGAAGACCAGGCATCCCATCACGGTAGGGCCGTAGTGGAGATTAAGCAAGCTATTGCCCAGAGTTGCAGAGTGTGAACCCATGATTCGAGTCGGCACCGAGGTGAGAATTATCAAGTCCGTGGACATTTTGAGCTCAAGACCCTGCCGCGTCGGGAATTGAACCCTGGTCCCGGGTATGACCTCTGCATCAGGGTCTGCCTCCTCTAACCAGTGAGCCACACTTCTAAATTGCATAATAGAACGCAATTGATTTTGACCATGGTACAAAACAGACACTTCATCATGTACGATGTCAACAACAGATGATACAATATTATTCAATGTATAAATGCGAGAAGAAAGCATGTTAATACTGTTATCCACAACAGCAAGCACTTTTTCCAAATAAGCTTGATCTGTCGCTCTTAGGCGTCTAGCAGCCTCAACCTGTGAAGTTTTTCAGATTTCATTGTAAATTGCATAAATCCACCTTTTAGATCTACCATTAGCCGGGCCCTTTATGAAGTCGTTTAAATCCACATCCTCAGTCAGAGTTTCGAAAGATGTAATTTAACAGCAGCTAATGTAGAATGTTGTAGCCAATTTTGACATAATTTGCCCACTGAGTAAGTGGTGACAGTATGGTCAGCATCAAAACGTGGATCAGGCCTGACTTGTGTAAAACCTCCAGCTTAACCTAAAAGCGACGTTGTCAAGAATCAGAGCTTCTGTGCCACATCAGCCAACCCTTCGGATCCCAACTGGATATATTGAAGGATGCATTGTGCATTAACGTTTGCAATTCTCGAATGGAAAACTGGGTATAATTATTCCAACCCGAATATTCTTCTAAATCAGGAAAAGAAGGGGTATTTAATTTTTTAGAAGTAGCCAATCCAAAGCATGTTGTCTGGAAAATGGTAGAATTTAAAAACAACATATGATTTGGGATGAGACATGCACGGTGCAAAGCCTCAGTGCCTTGTACCTGCCAATTTTTAGAACCCCAAACCGATTTAAGGTCAATGGTTTCCTTCCATAGCTCATAGCCATCTGCAGCTAATCCGTCTAGAAAGGACTTCGAATACAATAATATTTTGGACATGGGCTTTTGTGTCATCCTAAAGTAAAAGGACTCAGAACTTGATTGATTAAAGTTGGTAAAATAAGTGTACTTTTTCAAAAATGTACTAGAGCTGCCTTGTAACGGTGCCGGGCAATGTTCCCACTGTGTGTAATTTACAGTACCCCTTCTGGAACTTGTTTTATGGAAGAAATGATTACCAAACTGTTGGAAGCAAAATAAATCACCATAAATAGCAGATTCTAAATACAAATCTTCAGCATCAAAGGCAGCATAATATTTCAAATTAGAAAATATTAACTCTACGGCCTGACCATCCCAATCATCAGAACGTATGTTTTGTTTCACCACATCCCCCATGTTCACTCTGAGTACATTAGGGACATTAACCACTTCAGTTGGGCAATGGATGTGAAATTTAACAGCATCCCATCCCATCAAGAACAGGCCAAGCAGTGATGTTCACAAAATTCAAGTCTCTCTTCAGTCTGTGTGCAGAATGGGACGAGGAAAGGGGGGCCAAAGTTCCATTAGATGCTAAATGCATGTTCTCTCCTCGACATAGTGTCCATCGACCAGACGGAAAAAATAAAATACAAATCCAATCGACATAAAAAGATAAACCGAAAAAAGCACCAGCCAAATGTATGTGCATGGAGGGACCAAAAAATGTTTTTTAAATAATGTGGCATATCTTGCTAGACATGAGGGTTTCCTCGAATTTATTGAAACAGAGTCAAAGGAGAATCGGGATTCCGTGGTCAAACGCTTCTGTATACCAGGCATCGACAAATCAGCAGGATAGGCATAGTCATCAATGTTATTAACGTGAAAAGTATTCAATAAAGGATTGGAAATGGCAGGCATCTCGAGGGCCACCTCTGGCTCATCATTAGAAATAGTGGCCAACACAGAATTTCTCACAACCGAAGGACAGGAGACCGCCGGTGTCATACTATGAAGAATCGGCCACCCTGTGTAACTTGACATTGTCAATTGAGATAAACCTGTTTTCCTTACGACCTGGAAGTGGTGGTAAAATGACTGTATTTGTGCCCTTCACTCCAAGAACGGGAACCGGTGCTCGATAGGAAGGACCAAATTCTTTCTTGTTATCGATCTTCTCTCGAACCAGTTCTCCAACTTTGGGTAGCCAGCCAACTACCGGGATCTGCAACGCATCATCCGATGTGGAGGGCAAATGTTCCTTTGGTCTTTTGTAGATCCGGTAAAACATTGCAATGTTCATCCACGTCAAAGACCGTGGCTTGAGCCACGCAGTCTAGACCGTCGAGGTCAGGGACATACATACATACATCTTGATACCAAAGAGCATTTCGTATGGGGTCCGCCCACCCAGAGACCTTCTAGGGAGATTGTTTAGAGCACGCTGCATGCCATTAAGGTGGGCTAACCGTTTCTGCCAGTGCTTATAACTCGAGCTGTCAAAGATTGCTTTAAGTCACGGTTCATTCGCTACACTTCACTATTACCCTCAGGTCTGTATGGAGACGAAAACTTGACTTGGATCCCCAACGAAACCATAGCATCCTTATACGTGTTAGAGGCGAAAGCCGGACCCTGATCCGAATGGAAGGTACCGCAGGCAAAAATCCGTACAAAGACACGCAAATCTCTTATGACAGTCCGTGAATCAGCAATGCGATGTGGCCATACCCACACAAAGCGTGTGCATGAATCAACTGCTACTAAGATGTATTTATACGCAGCATCAGAACAAAAAGGACCGCAGTGATCTAAATAAACGCAACCCAGTGGTTTATTAGATATGTACAACTGTGTCTGAGGCGGATGCGCAGCAATCGAAGGCTTGATCTGCTGGCAAATGTCACATTGAAGGACATAATCATGCATCTGTTTATACAGTCCCCGCCACCAGAACCTCTGTTGAAGCTGAGTTACAGTGGGTGAGACGCCCGCATGCGCAGACGCCACACCTTCATGAGCCGCTGTAATCAAAGTAGCTCTGCGATCCGAGTTGGGAATCAAACGTTTGCCAACATCAGGAATTTTCACATAAGGAACCTTAACGGGACTTAAGTGGTATGTGTACTTCGAAGAGAACCCTGCAGG
The DNA here is from genome assembly GCF_964263255.1 of Lissotriton vulgaris. Classification (NCBI taxonomy): domain Eukaryota; kingdom Metazoa; phylum Chordata; class Amphibia; order Caudata; family Salamandridae; genus Lissotriton; species Lissotriton vulgaris. Next base: position 76,659,555 of record NC_141690.1, read on the forward strand.
ATATTTACCTCCCTTCACAGTGGCAGCAACTGCCGCCAAGATGTCATCATCTATTTTACTTGTGGACCGTGTAACTGCTGCAACTAAGTATTTCGATACTGCAGATTTCGCCTCTTCATCAGTAAGCGAGTTACCGACAGCATGGACTCCCACACGCTGATGGCCGAGAGTGTGAATCACAAACACAAGTGGCAACCGCTCTTTAAGCTCAGCCACTCGGACCCAGATCATTTTATGTTTTATTGTGCTACCCTTGGAAACACGAAAGTCATTCTGAATCCAATAGATCAAGTTCTCATTGTAAGACTGGACACAGTAGTAAGAATCCCTCACTATCAGAGTTGTCACACATGGATCAGCGTACTCCAATGCATGCTTCAGAGCACAAAGCTCTGCTATTTGTGCAGTGCACTCCCCTAGTGTCTGCGTGTGCAGGACACTGGACTTGAACTCATTGTTCACCATGGCACCGACCACAATGGCGCATGCGGAAACGTAGGCATATTTTGAGCCATGCGCAACCTGCGCCGAACCATCAGTGTAAATGATGCAATGGAAATCCTCCAGGGGTCGCATCGCTAAAGGTGCTGGATGAACGAAATCATACTGTAAGTACTCCTGCGACCGTAACGAGGCGTCAAAAATAAATGTGACATCCTGGGATGTCAAGGATGCAGCCCATTGAATCCACCGAGAGTGCAAAGCTTTAGAATTAGGTACACTGGCTTTTGTGACTGCCTCCAAGGCAGGACACGGGGTAACAACCAACATGTGCTTTCCGTGTGACAGGGCATGTTCCTTAAGAATTGCCATCTGCACAGCCATCAAAACCTTCTCCAAAGTGGAAAAGCGCAATTCAGCCGAAGTGTACAAGTGTGACTTGTAAGCAATAGGTATTGTCTCCTTCATTAAAAGTCAGGTACGTGAAACCCACCGTCCCTGGGATAATTCTTATCACCAGGTTAGTCTGGTTATCATGAGTCAGTAAGAATTTAGAAGTGAGCAGATCAGCTTGCAAAGACTGCAAAATAGCTGAATGCTCAGGCAGCCAGCATGATTTGGAAAAAGATGGTTGTATCAAAGCATACAATAGCTTGATACGCTGGGCATATTCCGGAATGAATGTCCTCCCGAAATTCAAGAAGCCCAGTAGAGATTGTAATTTTTTCAGTGTTGTTGGAGCGCGCAATTGTGCGCATTTCTCCAGGAAGTGAGGAGTCAATCCCTTTCCCTCATTGTTGAGCTCATAGCCCAGAAACAACACTGTGAACTCTGCAATGTGCGATTTTGCAAAGTTGAATTCGTAACCTAAGGCGGCAAAGGCACAAATAATCCCGTTGACTCAACACAAATGCTCCCAAAGCTCGTCGTCTGTGAGATATATGTCATCCACATACGAACAAGCATCTGGGTCGATTCCCTCTAAGAGGGAGACAATGCGGGCAGTGAAAATCCCAGGACTATTCTTATAGCCCATAGGCAAATGCCGATATTGTTTTTCAACACCGCCGCAAGTAAAGGATGTCCATTGAGAACTTAGAGCATCCAATCGATGGGCATAAAAACCATTGGAAATGTCAAGCGTGGTTTTGAACAGCTTACGCACAAGACTATTCACTAGAGCAGAGCCGTGGGTATTCTGTACTGTACATTTACGGCAATGCAAGTTTAAATGCTGGTAATCCAATACCAAATGATATGAACCGTCTGGCTTGTTCACAGTAAAAAGAGGGTTATTCATTGCTGACACACAGGTTTCAATCACACCTTGATATTCCAATTGTTTAAGGACAGCCGCGACGGAAGCCTTTGCTTCTCGCCGTATGGGATATTGAGGTTGAGGCTGTGGCTGAGACCGTAAAGGAATCTCATGGCATGGGGACAATCTATCCCAACCACATTGATTGCGATACACAGCCGGTGCTAGAGCCAGAGCTCACTCTTCTGCAAAGTGCAGCGCATCCTCTTTCGAGACTGTGTTCGCGAAACTGGAGAGGATCACCTCCTCCCCTTGCGGAGCTGCGAGCACAAAAGGTGGGGGCCAGTCAGCCTCCGAAAGCAAAATGTCATATGTAGATGAAAGATTTTCCCAAAATACCCCTTTTATGGTTCGCTGTATGTCACCCTCGATTAACAGGACAATTTCAAAAAGTCTATCAGGGGGAGCAACTCTGGTATCAGCTGTTTCGATGACAATATAAGTATCAGTCGCTTTCACCTTCAGTAGTGGACGAAGGGCCTCTCTCACTATGGTAATCTCCGCCGCGCTGTCCAGCAAGGTCAGAGCCCACGTCAGATTCCGAAGCCGCATTTTCAGTATCTGGGGCATATCGATGCGCTGTTAAGGCTGCGACTTTCTTCTTGGCAAACTGCGGTCTTTTAGGCGTAGAGCCTTCCTGCTTTTCTGCACCGTTCCTCGGGCGGGTCGTGTCACATCCTTGCTGGCCACCCCGACCCCTGCCACCCCCTCCACCACCGGTTGTCGGGGCCGATGAGTCCTAAAAGGAACGAGGAGAGCGTTGGTCAGAAGCCTGAAAACGATCAGGTGTTTTAATCGTTGCGCGATCGCACAAGTCATAAGTACGTTCCGACTGCGCAGGCAACGGAGATGCAGGACGAGAACTTTGGGTCTGTTGTTGTTGCTGTTGCTTACCCTGTTTCTGTTTTTAGGCCAATTTTGTTTTTTGGACTTGGGCTGAACTTCAGTTTCCGAAGCTTGTCCTTGGGGCTGCTTTTTCTCTTTAACAGAAAAAGGCTTAAGTCCCTTGGCATTGCGACCCACGGTTTTATAAGCCGCCACAATGATCTTTGCTAACTGTCGGGGTTTCTTGGCATCGGGAAGCGCCGCCAACGAAAGTTCACTGCATCTCCCTTGACATTCGCAAGGATCAGATCGCAAACCACATCAAAGGTGCCACACAGGCGCATGCCCAATTCAACCGCAGACTCCGGTCCGTGATCATCTTGAACACCTTTAAGGACCGAAGACAGCATGGACATAGACGGGGTGCCGTAGCACCTCGCATAGTCTGCTGCAAAAGTCTTACCCCAGGACTCACAGTCAACTAGCTCAGGGGCCAAATCTTTCAGCAAACTTAGCGTAAGAATCCGGTGTTTTTCACCCGGAGTCGTATTAGGAAATACAGCTTCCAGCTGGTGAAACGTCTCGGCAAGCCAGAAAGGAAAATCATCTTTATCCTGGGGCTTCTTGCCAATGACCGCATTCACCATGACAGGACTGATTTTTAAACCGCCATGTCCAGCTGGAAGTGCCGCACCCCCCGGGGCTCCACCCGGAAGATTACGGCCCATGTAATGCACTAATGCTCTAATCACGGCAATCACGACTACATGTAGTCATCGGAGTTCACAGGAGGAAGTGGGGCCAGAGTGTGCCCCAAACCGGACGCACAGCTTTAGGTGCAAGATATTGATGCCAAAAGTCGTTCGAGTTCATCACTTTTTATTTTCTTTGAAGTTATTTCATCCATTACGTTATTCATGGTTAATCAGTCACATGTTGGACAAACTATGTTCACATTTAAACACCTTAATGCTAAAGACATGCCATGACGAGCCTTGTTCTGTAGCCAGGAATGTTACATAGATATTCTTCGATTAGATCATTTCCGTCACCCAATGCATTTCGTGCCTTTCTTTGCACTTCGTCAGGGGTTCACTACAATTATTAAAAAACATGACTATTAGGTTATATCTAAAAATGACTATGATTAATCAATTTATACAACAAATAAATCTCGTGTCAGGTAAACTGGTTTGTAACTTAAAACTCATAATCAACGTTTTGCCCGCTGAAATTCATGTTAATAAATAACATTGTTCACTTTGCGCTCCTTTCCAGTCAATCCCCAAAATGCTTTCAAACTTTACCGATTCTTAAAGTGTTTCCAACCCAGTGACTACCCTCTTTCTCCTCAGTTGCTTGTTTCAAATTTAATCCCATAAACCGGAGTTCAGCCACGTTACAATTGCTGTGTAGAGTATGAGGAGTAAATCCGGCCAAAACAGGCCAACTAGCGCCTGGAATGGACAAAGGACCTAACCTCAGAGCGGTTAAAGAATGTGCAGACAGTGTACCGAGCAAAACAGATGTCAGAGCAATAACATATTATTTCTCAAGTAAATCACGAAGCTCTTCTGGGTTGAAAGCTAAATCAACAATTATGTGTCATGTGCAAAATGAGGCAGAAAGGTAAAATGGCGTTTAAACATTTAATAAGCTCATGCTAACTTAACACAGTATATAGAAAAGAAGTAGCTATATGACATATCCTAATATGAAACACCACATACATATATCTTATCTACCCGCCAGTGCTTCAAATACAACAAATTAGTTACTGTGAAGGTTAAGCAATTATCCTTCACCGTGTCTATCTGCTGAACAGGGAAGCGTACTCATATTGAGTGGAAATTGTGCAATACTACAAGGGAATATTGGGGCATATTATCAAGGGGGTTTATCTCTGCTTTTTTGGTTTTAAAAGCCAAGAAAGCAGAGATAAAATTATCTCCCTATTACCTAGCTGTCGCTAACACCAGTTAGCGACAGCTAGTAGGAGATAGCGACCATCTTGGGCCCCACTTTGCATGTCAGTGATATTTATCACTAATGACATGCAAAGCGGGCGTGCCAAGATGTTAGCGACTGGAAACAGTCGCTAACATCGCTATCTCCTATTACTAACTTTTGGAGATATTCGCGCTAAGCGCTAATATATCCAAAAGCTAACACCTGCCCTGAGCAGTTCTTAGCCATGTTATCCAATGGGAGGTGGATAACATGGCTAAGAGCATTAGCTCGGTAATGCATGAATATCACTGACTTATGTGGTAAATTAATTTTACCGTATCATTTTTCCATATAATTATCAATAAAAGACAGCTCATTCAAATGAGAGGCAGAGTCCGTGGGATCAGAGTCATACGGGCTTTAATGGAAAATCCTCGAGGATTGGACATCATGTTCCATCACCACTAAGGTTCAGGAAGGGACATTCAATTTTTTATTAACAGTACACATTATATATAGTAAAATGATACAATTGAAACCAATACAGTAGGCGTAACAGGTGAAAAGAGAGAGATAAGAACACATGTACGTAACAAGAGGCGTGTAAGAAGGCGTACACATGGGCGTGCACTTGACATGTCAGAGAAACGTAACATGAAACGTCACAAGTAGGTGGATGCTTAGTGAAAGTTTGCAGAGTCGGCAGAAACTTCTAACCTATATGCGCTTGCAGCTGAGCATGACGTGTAACTGGGGAGAACTGGGGGCTTTGACATTTGCACGAGTGGAGGAGACTGATGTCTGGGGTGTCAGAACGACCTGCACCTATAGCATATCTGGTATCTCATGTTTGGAGGATGTAGTGTCTGAAGTAAAAGGTCTCTCGGGCAGAGGCCATTCATCACTGAATGCTAGTGCGTGCAAAGGGATCTTCATGTAGAGTGCGGGGGCCATGGGCCTACCATGGTAACGGGAGCAGTAAATTACTTGCATGGAGACAGGAAGGCAGGGCCCTTTGCTCTGCAGCCGGGAATACGTTTACCTATTTCACTAGACTGGAATGTGTTTTCGCGGAGGCTGAACAGATAACTGTAGGCAAAATAACGTTTTGGCAGGCAACCAGGCCGAACCGGGCACCGCTCGTCTGTGCAGGATGTAAGGTAGAGGTCAGGGATGCATACAGTTTTCAGAGACAGGAGAGATGAGGCTCGGGGCCTCGTTTAAGGGCCTAGCTCGACTGGGCCAGGAAACATGGAGAAAACGTGTGCTGAATTCAAAAGTGTACCATGTAAAGACGTTGGCACCATAGGTTTAGAAACTTAATGAACAGGATATTCATGCATGACTGGATAGCTAACATGTTAAGGGTGAACGCAAATCCATATGCGTCTTTCTAGCATGAACAGAACAGAAGTTACACGACATACAAGGAACATGGGTGCATGGATAGGGTGCGAGTGGGGGACACCTGAAATTTCTATTACCTCATTCCCTCCTAGGCCCCTACTTCACCCTTTAGGATATATCTATATTCATGAGACCATCTATCTGTTCATATAACATCATTTGCTCTTCATTTTTTATTCGGGAACGGGAATGGGAACTTGGACGGGGAATACAAGCTGTGGCGCACAAGCCGCAAATCGCTGGCCCACATTGCAGACAGAGGCAACAACTAAATACAATAAGCAGTATTATTCCTAGGAAGGATAGCAATCTCCATCCCCAGGCGGACAACACACTCCAGAGCCAACCGGACCAAGTCCAGGTGACTGGATTCTGGTGAATCAGGTGAGCTATTTCGTGAAGTCTTGTTATAGCCTTATACACGGATGGCGCGTTATTTGGAATAAAAACGCAACAACTGGATCCGATGACTCTACAAGCCCCGCCCCTATCGGCCAGTATGACGTCAAGGACAAGGCGATTTTGAAGAACTACGAGTCTCACAGCAGATTGCTCTTCAGTCAGGTTACCTAAGGCAGAGGTAGTTTCGTTCACTACCGCTTCAAGTGTTCTTGTTAATTTGCGTATCAATTTACTATTTTGGACAGGCCCTACAAAGAAAAAGAATCCTTTATTAAAATCTGTATATTGTTCCCACGTTGTTTCAGTCTGATCGACAATTGGGGTCTTGATTTCCCTTCTATGTCTTACATTCACAAGGCGTGAATTTCAATGATAGTCAGGCGGGGCTAGAAAAACAGGTGGCAATAGGAACGCAATATAACACGTCCCATCCCAATCAGGGGGCAGATGTACATAAGCTGTATGACCACAAATAAAATAAGAATGGCGTGAGGCTTTGAAAGTAGACTTTCCTTTATCGCTGAATTCGACCACAGTATTACAATCACTGTGTCCTAGATGTTCTGAACCATTCTTTCTGACACATAGTTCACCTTTTACTGGTAAAACTGTTATAAACGGCAAGTTCGAATTAGTCTCGGACTGGACGTTCAGGATCATGAGAATAAGGGAAAAGTTGCCTAATACATACACTTCATTTTCTAGATCGGTCCCTATCCTTTGTGGGAGACCGTCGGCATCTGGGAAACATGCTTTATTCATGACTGTATTCAGGTTCCCCCATATCCAATTGCCTTGGGAAACTTTGGACTTACTATCTAGGGAAGACATTAAAGCAAACCATGCACCACATGAACCATTATGCGTGAATGGGTAAGGAAAGAGAGGCAGAGCTCCCCTGTATTTCTGATAAGGTGGGAGTCGGCCACATACCCAACAATTAGTGGCATTGCTGGTCTGGTGAGTATGATGTAACATACGAATGAATGTATTGTTGCGCATTGCTAATCGATAGGATAGTTCGTGTGGAGGCAGGTCGCTGAAAGTGTGCTCTGCGGAATCATTAGAGGAAGCATGTACATGTGAATTGAAAAGAGGAAAGAAATCATGTAACCAGAAGCTTGCACATATTATCAAAATGCTCAGAAGAAACATGAAAATTAATGTTATCACACAACGACTGTGCAAGTTTTTACTATATAGTTCTCTCTTTTTGGTACGCCTATCTCTCTGACTGCTGGGGTCTATCTTATTCATGTCAGAAACCTGTCTAACCGCTTCACCCGAGGGGGACTTAAACAATTAAACGCTGTCTGACTTACTAGACCTTAGCTTTCTTCGGTACTCCTGTTGAGGAGTTTTCTCTATCAGGGGAAGTTTAGAGTCAATGTCCGGGAGGGGGCAGTCTTTGTTCAGGGTTTCCGGGCACAGTCCGTGAAATTTTTTTATGTGGCTGGAGTGCAACCACCCCTTCCTGCCTTACAGCTTGACCGCGGTCCTCGTCGTCATCAACACCAACTTAGGCTTCCTCCATCTGGGTTCCAGCGGACTTTTCCTGTCAAAGTTCCTCACGAAGACGTGCTCGCCGGGGACAACTTCATGCGGTTTTACTTGGGTGTTGTCTGGAAAGGCAGCCGCAACCTGTGAACGACAAGATTGTAGTGCAGACATCAAGGAGGCCAAGTAATCTGTCAACATAGTACTTTCAACATCTGTAATTTTCTTCGGCATAGGCGTACCCCACATATTGGGAGGCCGCCCGAAAACTATTTCATAAGGTGACAACCCTGTTCTGGAGTGAGCTACCATACGCATATAGAAGAGTGCAACTGGCAGTGCTACGATCCAATCTACACCTTTTTCTGCACATATTTTGGCTAATCGTGTTTTCAGGGTCTGGTTGTGTCTTTCAACCAAACCAGCTGCTTCGGGATGTCGTACACAGTGGAATTTCCATTGGTAACCTAACAGGAGCGATACCTGTTTCATGAGCTCGGACGAGAATGGCTGTCCATTATCTGAGTACACGACACGGGGCAAGCCGTATCGCAGGAAAAATTCATGAACCAGCTGCTTGGCAGTGGTCGCGGCAGTGTAATCTGGGACTGGATACGCTTCTGTCCATCTGGAAAGGGCACATACAACTACAAGGACATATTTGAATCCTCTACATCGGTCCATCTGGATATAATCCATCTGAAGGACTTCAAAAGGATGATCGGGAGGGTGGAAACCACCTTGTTCCACAGGAACACCTTTGCCTGGATTGAACTGACAACAGATCATGCAGGACGCACTTTCTGTTTTGCTGCTGCTCGTAAATGCTTGTTGAACCATAGATTCTGGATGCTGTCTAACATAGCTTTTTCTCCTAAGTGTGCTGGACTATGTGCAGTGTTAATGATAACTTGAACCATAGAGTCGGGGAGGAACCATGTGGCTCTTCCCTTCGTCATCCTGAGGTAATATGAATTTTTATGGTCAATTGTGTCCTCTAACGTAGGCCCCAACGGCTCCATGTACGTGCTTCAAGTACATGTATGTTCCCTCCACAACCAGCTATGAAGACGCAAATACATTTGCGTCCAACGTTAACATGTCCTCTTTCAGATGCACCATGAATGGGTCGAATATTCAGTTCCTAAGTATGCCTTGCCACCGTCTTTACATGGTGCACTTTCACGTTTTTCTGGCTCTGGCGAGTTAGGCCCTGATTCCTGCCATCGAGCCCTTTCTGCCTTCTGTCTCTGAAAGCTGCAGCCTGGACCCGCTTCCATGACCCTTGCCTTACTCCCTGTGCGGCGAGCGGTGCCCGGCTCGGCCTGCTTGCCTGCCAAGACTGTATTTTGCCTTCCAGTTATCTGCTCCGCTCCTCGAAAATACATTCCTGTCTAGTGATTTAGGAAAACATCTCCCCAGCTGCAGAGCAAAGGGCCCGGCCTTTCTGTCTCCGTGCAAGTAATTCATTGCTCCTGTTACCATGGTAGGCCCATGGCCCCTCGCATCTCACGTAGACACGTAGACGCATATGCACGCACTAGCAGTCAGTATAGAATAGCCTCTGCCCGAGAGACCTTTCCTTCTAGATAATACAGTTCCTCAAACACAAGATATTAGATATGATTTGGGTTTAGGTTGTTCTGACACACCAGACTTCTGTCTCCTCACGTAGAGCTAAATGTCAAGTCCCCTTCACCCTCCAGTTCCACGTCAATCACACGTCGTGCTGCTGCGCGCGCATCTCTGCCATGTATTTCTGCTGACACTGCAGGATTCCTCTATGGATCCACCTACCTGTGACACTTTCATGTGACATTGTCTAGCACACACCTCCGTGTACGCCCTCGTGCACGCCTTCTGTTACGTACATGTGTTCTTATCTCTTTTCTCTCAGCTGTTACGCCTTCTGTATCCATCACCATTAAATGCATTTACTATATATATTGTAATCTGTTAATAAAGCATTGTCTATCCCTTCCTGAACCTTCGTGGTGATGGAACATGATACCTGGTTTGAACCAATTCCATTTTATGGAATAAAATCCTTATAAACTCAGATGCCACGGACTCTGCCTCTCATTTCTGATTGAGTTATTCTTATTGAACTTTACCGCATAGAAATTCAGTACAGGTAATTTTTATTTACCACAATCCATCCCTGGTCTGTTTGGATCCCTCCTTGTTCAGTCCATTTCTTAATTTCGTCTGGAGTGGCATGTGTCTGTATGTCGAGTACTTCTAGTATGGGATCCTTCACTGTCATACAATGTGTCTGTGTTGGTACTATGGTCTTTGTCGAGTTTGTCTGAGTCTGAGCTGTAAGTTTAGCTGTTTGATCTGCCAGGTCGTTACCCTGGGAAATAGTATCAGTGACTTTCGTATGTGCTTTGCACTTCATGATAGCAATGGATGCAGGTAAGTGTATTGCTTCTAACAGAGCTTGAATAAGGGGACCGTGCTGTATCTTGGTACCGTGAGAAGTTAAAAAACCTCTTTCTTCCCAAAGAACACCGAAGTCGTGAACGACTCCGAATGCATACTGTGAATCTGTGTATATGTTTACTTTCTTGTTCTTGGCTAGTACACAGGCTTGGGTCAGAGCAATGAGCTCAGCTGCTTGGGCAGACAGTGTGTCAATGCGATGTGTTTCAATCACTTCAGTTTCAGTGGTCACTGCATAGGCGGCCACTAACTCTCCTGTGTTTGTTCTCATACATGAACCATCCACGTAAAGTGTCAGGTCCGGATCAGGTAATGCAATGTCTGTTAAGTCTTGTCTGGGCTTCGTTACAGTATTGATGACTTCTACGCAGTCATGTGGTGCTGGATCGAATGTACTCGAGGGTAACAATGTGGCAGGATTTAGTATGTTGCAGCGTCTGATTTCTATGTGTGGCTGAAACAATGTTAATTCGTATCCAGTCAGTCTTGCTATGGTCAAGTGTTGAGTCTGGGTTCGGTTCAAAAGAACTTCTACAGAATGCGGAACTTGTACTGTCAGGGGATGTCCTAACACTATTGAATCGCTTTGTCTGATTGCTAGAGCTGTTGCTGCAACTGATTTGAGGCACGCAGGCAGAGCCTGGGCCACTGGATCTAATGTACTCGAAAAATAAGCACAAGGCTTATGGTGTCCTGCTTGATCTTGTGTGAGCACAGACAATGCTGTGCCATCGCGTTCTGTAACAAAAAGTGTAAAAGGTTTGCTATAACATGGTGTCGCTAAAACAGGTGCTTGACATAAGGCTTTCTTTAACTCGTCAAAAGCTTGTGTGTGTTCCTGAGTCCAAGGGAGGACAGTCGAAGTCGCTCCCTCCTGTGTTGTCAACTGTATGAGTGGTTTGGCTAGATATGCATACTGAGGGATCCATTGTCTGCAGTACGAGGTGAGGCCAATAAAGGCCCGTACCTCCTTTTGAGTCTTGGGTTGTGGCAGATGTGCAATTAACTGGATACGTTCTGATGTCAGTTGTCTCCCCCATTTGTACAGCAAGTGCCAAAGGCATACCACTTGCTGGGCACAGAATTGTAACTTCGAAGGGGACACTTTATGCCCCTTTTCGGCCAAGAAACATAGGACAGTCAGTGACGCGTGCTCGCAGTCACGTTCGGTCCGTGCAGTTATTAACAAGTCATCTACATATTGGAGCAGAGCAGTGTCAGCAGGCATGTGAATACTGTCTAGTTGTCTTTTCAGGGCTTGACTGTAAATACTGGGACTTTCCGTGAACCCTTGAGGTGCACGTGCAAATTTGAAACTTCGTCCATTTAAAGAGAATCCGAATAAAAATTGGCTTTCAGGATGAATGGGGACACTAAAGAAGGCGTTCTTGAGGTCTATTACAGTAAAGAACGCAGCTTCGGAATCAATGGCAGTCAACAAGGATGATATGTCTGGCACTACTGGGTACTGGGGAACGATGCATTTATTTAGCTCGCGAAGATCAATCACCAGTCTGTAGACCGGAGATGCATTTGGGTCAGTTCGTTTAAGAATCGGAATGATTGGAGAATTACATACATTGGAGTCAGTTTCTATAACTACTCCTTGGGCAATCAATTCATCAATAATTTTCAATAAGGCCACTACAGCCTCGGGGGGCAATTTGTATTGTCGGATTCGGGGCAGTACAACACCTTGCTTGAGAGTGACACGATAAGGTGTAATGTGCATACAACCTACATCAGTTGGACCTTGTACCATAAATGCTGTGGAACTTTTTTCAATCTTGGATCAAAATCTCGTAACACATAGTGACCCTTAAAGTCACGTAAGAACAATCTCACTCCTTCCGGAGAACAACATATCACAGCTCCTAAAGCTTTCAACATTTTAATACCAAGCAGATTTTCAGGACATGCTTTCGTAAGTAACAGGTCAGTAGTTCGGGACAATGGACCAACTTCAAGAGAAACTGGCTTTGATACTTCATTAACAATAGGCTTTCCTGAAAAACCCAGGGAAACAGTCTGTGAGCCTGAGAGGGGTGCCCCTGGAACTTCGTTATGACTGATGGTCGTTCTACTTGCCCCTGTGTCAATCAAAAATTTTCTGTCTTTCCCTAATACCTGACTATGTACATAGGGACCCTCTTGATCTACAGGAACCTCAATAAGAGGCAAGCCAACCTCCCTCTCTAGGCTGTTTCATGTGTACTGCTGGTAATCGGGATAATCTGACTGTGCATACTGATACATTTGTTGCGTGACATGTTGAGTGGCAGCAATAGGCTGTGGTTGAGGTTGGGGTTGGGGTTGGGGTTGGGGCACAGCTACTGTCTGTTGTGCTTGCTGTGGTGGCTGAGTATTCTGGGCGACATGCTGTGGAACATGTTGCTGTCTAGGAGGACGCGGTCTTTCTTTCGTCCTACCGGTAGCAATATTGTGTTTCAAAACCAAACATTCATTAATATAGTGACCTGGCTGTTTGCAATAATTGCAATTCCCTTTAACGGGAGCTGCAGACTGACCTGGAGGTGCTGTACCCTTTCTTTGACCGTCTGCTGGAACAGTCTGGGCTACTAGTACTTTCATTTTCGTGACCTTCATTCGTCTCTGTTCATGATCATGTTCCTCTCTAATTCGGTTCTGGTGGTACTGTAACATTTGTAACATTTGGGAAGGTGTATTTGCTTGCCATGTGCTCTCGACTTTCAGGACTCTATTCTTGACTTGGGGTAAGGAATTCTCAACTAATTTGGTCACAAAAAGATGTGGATATGATTCACTACTTGTTTTCAGGCCACTATTAATAACAAAACATTTCTCAAATCTGGAATAAAAATCACTAGTGTCTTCGTCCTGTTTCTGTTTGCAGGCTGAGATTGCATCCCAGTCTTCCTTTTTAGTTGTCAATAACCTCGGCAAAACCTGTACTAATAATCCTGGTAATGCTTTAGTTTTGTCCCCAAGACCTAAACCTGGGGTACGTGTTCTTTCTTCGTTTTCTAATTCAGTCCAGTTAATCTTTTTATCTCCCACCTCCCATTCTTTTTCTTTGAGTTTCTCGTAAATACCTGCCGGCAAAGGTACTTTTAACATTTTCATAATATCGGGATATGTGTAATCTCCCATGAGTAACATGTCTTTTAATTCACGGTGAAACCCTGCTGGATCTTTATCATGACAAGGCACTATTTTCTTCATTTCCAATAATTCCATTTTACCTAAGGGTGTGTATACGAATACGCGTTGAAGCGCACCCCCTGGAATCTGGACGGGATGAACTTCTTGTAAAGGATTCTGTCTGTCTATGTGAAAAGGCTGTCTTACTGGGGGTGGACCTGAAACAAAATGTGGAGTCAAAAATGTTCTGTATTTATGGCGTTGTTCAAGAATCACATTAATCAAATCGGTACCTAGGCCTCTCCATCTATTCAGGAGTAATTCATCTAATATATTGTATAGGGGACCTGGATCAGAATGCTGACTCTCATATAGCATAATGATATGCTGGATCATGTACATACCAGCTAAACGCTGTTCAGTTGGAGTAAGACTCAAAAATGTTTGCGCTACTGAATCATCTTTATATACGCTGTTATTATCAGCCCACTGTACTGCGGACCGTGCTAGTTCTTGTTCACACATTGTACTGAGTTCATTGTAACCTACTCTATCTTTCAGGATTTTATCAGTGGCTTGGAATAAATGTTCAAGAGAAAATTTTTCTGGTATGGGAGTAAGAAAACGTCTTTTTATTTTCTGGGCGTATAGGTCTGTCGAAAGGTCTATCAAAAGAATACTGTTTAGGAAGTTTCACTCTACCTACGTACGCCATCGTCTCTGGGTGGTCCTCTGACTCTTCTAACCGTTTTACCTCATTCTCTTCCTCCTCGGTTTCACTCTCTGGCTCGGTTCCCCTAGCTTCTTTCGCTTTTCTGTGTATTATTACTATTTCTTTGCGGATCCTTCTGTACATGGCATCTATGCAATTTTGTTTATCATGTTTACAATCTGCAATATTATTACTCCATTTCATCAATATGTCCATCTCTTCTTTGACAGCACCTGGCCGATCTCGTTCCCTTATCAAACAATTAATCAAAAATCGTAAGATCATACTTTGTGTCTCAACCTTCTGATATGCCATGGCCTCGCGAATACATTCTGGTCTCTCCCCTGTTCTAATAAAATGATATATATTGTCTAGATGGTTAGTCATTTCTGGTAAAAGCATCAAATATCCTGTAACGCGTCGTAGACGTAACGAGACTAACATCATGTCTCCTTCCTTGCCGGGTACTGGGTCATATCTACAATCCGTTAGATACTGTTTAAGGGTTTCGTATGCAACCGCTTTCGGCGTACGTTGCAATGCGAATTCTCTGACTGTCATTCGTTTAATTGGAGGCGGGGTGCGAAGGTGGCCTACGGCACATCCTGAAGCGGAAGCGTGGGCATGAACTGACTGGGCAGTTGCGAAAGGATTATGGGGACCAATAGTAGGTGGGACAGTAACGGAAGCAGTAGCAATAGGGGAAGTAACAGGTGCGGGAGGCGTGACTTGGGAACGTGGAGGGGTCGTAGCTTGAACAGTGGGTTGAACAGTCGGAGCAGGCTGCTGTGCATTATTAACGGGTGATACGGGTATATTAGTATATGCTGGAGCAACATCATCTAAATAGCTAGAAAGGAAAATATCTGCTGCAGTTTGTTTATGACGGAGTTTAGTTGGGACCAATGGTGGTGGCAGGTTACGTGGTACTTCCGGGGTCGCCTTGGGCAGGCCCGCGGCTAGAACTGGATACAGTCCTGTGATAAGAGCATTTCTTTGTCTGTCTTGTTGTTCTATTCTGACTCGTTCTCCTTCTTCTAGTAATTCTTTTTCTCTAGCTTTTTCGGATTCCTCTCTACTTCTCTCTGCTTTCCTGATTTCTTTTTCATTTCGTCTATGCGCTTCTTTACGCCATAATTCTATGGCATCTTTCTGGGATTTTCTGGCTTTCTTCTTCCATAATGCTTCTTCTACTCTCATGATGCAATCAGCATCCCATGTCCCTGAGACAGGCCATCTATACTTCTCTTCCAGACCCTTGGTGTAGTCCACCCATAAATCTAGGTACAGTATGGCATCTAAGCCATGCTTATTATACATAAAATGTCCAGGAGTGTCCCTAGGCAGGACGGGAACTGCTTCTTCAAGTATCCCTTTCCTAGTTCCTATCTGACGTAACTTAGAGAATAGAGGCATGTTAAGACTGATTTGAACGTGTACACAATAAACACAGTAATGAATTGAAAACAATCATTCATACCACGACATGAAACACATTAAAACATTTTCGAACAGTCACTAGGTACATGAAAAACACAATACTGGATAATTCTCGAAACTCTAGGTGCTGGAATTCTAGATGCACTGGATTTCTAGATGCACTGCTAAAACAGTACAGACCGGTCCCATAAAGAGACATGTGTGTTGTCGTATTTACCTAAATAAACACGTCCGGACCAGGTCTGTGTACCCAGACCTGTCTTGACCGGGCACAAATTAATGAACCCGTCTAGATGCGTTCCCAATAATGGTACTCACCGGGAAGCAGAAAACTGAAGGCCTCGGAAACTGGACTGGACTGGACTGCGTCAGGGGACGATTCTCCTACGCATGTGCTTCGGAACAGGTGGGCCTCTGGATACCTCGGACCTTGCTCTCTCGACTAGGGGCTCTGGTCGGGATCCTCTGCATTCCTCACCGCCTCGTCTGGATGCTGGGCCGCAGTCACCGTCTCCTCCGTAGGCCCGAGGGAGAATAGCAGGAAAACCCGCGGAAGTGCACTTGTTCCGTCGCTGCCGCAGAAGGGGTCAATGCCTGCGGGACATCTCCGGCGAGTGGGGAAGGGGGGGGTCCGTGTTCGGGCGCCAAATTATGTGGTAAATTAATTTTACCGTATCATTTTTCTATATAATTATCAATAAAAGACAGCTCATTCAAATGAGAGGCAGAGTCCGTGGGATCAGAGTCATACGGGCTTTAATGGAAAATCCTCGAGGATTGGACATCATGTTCCATCACCACTAAGGTTCAGGAAGGGACATTCAATTTTTTATTAACAGTACACATTATATATAGTAAAATGATACAATTGAAACCAATACAGTAGGCGTAACAGGTGAAAAGAGAGAGATAAGAACACATGTACGTAACGAGAGGCGTGTAAGATGGCGTACACATGGGCGTGCACTTGACATGTCAGAGAAACGTAACATGAAACGTCACAAGTAGGTGGATGCTTAGTGAAAGTTTGCAGAGTCGGCAGAAACTTCTAACCTATATGCGCGCGCAGCTGAGCATGACGTGTAACTGGGGAGAACTGGGGGCTTTGACATTTGCACGAGTGGAGGAGACTGATGTCTGGGGTGTCAGAACGACCTGCACCTATAGCATATCTGGTATCTCATGTTTGGAGGATGTAGTGTCTGAAGTAAAAGGTCTCTCGGGCAGAGGCCGTTCATCACTGAATGCTAGTGCGTGCAAAGGGATCTTCATGTAGCGTGCGGGGGCCATGGGCCTACCATGGTAACGGGAGCAGTAAATTACTTGCATGGAGACAGGAAGGCAGGGCCCTTTGCTCAGCAGCCGGGAATATGTTTACCTATTTCACTAGACTGGAATGTGTTTTCGCAGAGGCTGAACAGATAACTGTAGGCAAAATAACGTTTTGGCAGGCAAGCAGACCGAACCGGGCACCGCTCGTCTGTGCAGGATGTAAGGTAGAGGTCAGGGATGCATACAGTTTTCAGAGACAGGAGAGATGAGGCTCGGGGCCTCGTTTAAGGGCCTAGCTCGACTGGGCCAGGAAACATGGAGAAAACGTGTGCTGAATTCAAAAGTGTACCATGTAAAGACGTTGGCACCATAGGTTTAGAAACTTAATGAACAGGATATTCATGCATGACTGGATAGCTAACATGTTAAGGGTGAACGCAAATCCACATGCGTCTTTCTAGCATGAACAGAACAGAAGTTACACGACATACAAGGAACATGGGTGCATGGATAGGGTGCGAGTGGGGGACACCTGAAATTTCTATTACCTCAGATATTCATGCATTGCGGGCGATTTTTATCGCATTTGCGATAAACCTTGGTAATACCAAGGTTTATCTGCAATAAAAATCGCCGCAGCTCAGCGATAAATTTATTTTTCTAACCAAGCAATAGCGATAATTATCGCTATTGCTTGGTAATATGCCCCATTGTCCTCAGTGCCCATATTCGTTATTATCAAGCTATTATATAGCTTCAAAACAGGTGACATGCCAAATTGGCTATGGTATAGTAGGACAAGCCAATGTCCTTGTTGTCTACCAGAGTAGATTATTACTTGCGCACTAATTCTGGGATATAAGTAAGCGTGCTCATATTCTCTGTGTATAATGCAATTTTTCAAGGGAAAGGTTGCCCACAATAAATTATGCCATATTCATGTTAATCTTAAAATTTGCCTGTGCGCATAATGCCCATGTAAACTGAAATTCCTCAAGAGGGATGCCCACAATCCGTGTATCATATGCAGATTTAACATAAAGTTAAAAATATGCCTTAAAGATTAAACTCAGAACATTGCTGAGAATGGGAACAAAACAGGACAAATTGCCTGTGTGAGTTGAAATTCCTCAGAGGGCCACAATCCGTGTGCCATATTTATATTTATCTCAGAAACAAATTACGTAGAGATTCAGATAAGGACATCACGGGGTTTACAAAAGGAATGTGCTCATTAGCCTCAATCATGCGTTAGTTAGAAAACTGTGACTGCTTAACCAGTTCAGTTTGGTTATTCCAGACCCTCTTGTAATAGTTCTTGTGGACCGGATTTTTCCAAATCTAGCGTTAGTCTTCAGGGAAGCAGTAACACGAGAGTGGGATTCAGATGATGTTATGTATAAAAAGAAGAATTCTCAGCTATTCTAAATGTTCATGGAAAGTGATAGAGAGATGGCTCTTACCTAGATAATAAGTGGGCACTGCTCCAAATGACATACCGCTGTCGCTGCAGTCGGCATCCGTGGAATGTGTCAACAGCCACCATTTATATTCAGGGGCTTCCGGATGCATTCACTTGTAGACATCAATGAGGTACTACAGTGCCTCTGTTCTGTGTCTACTCTGACTTAGCGGCTATATTGGAAGTATGTAGCACACTAACGAACTACTCTTCTGAACCTCAGTGTGAAATTGTCATTACAAATATATGATTGTTGGTCGTAACTGTATTTTAAATAACCCAAATCCATAATTAATATTAATTAGGATAAAAGGCAACATTCAGAAATATGAGCAAAAATGCATTCCTCATAGGTGTGACAGTTCTAATATGGCAGCCATTTTGGAGAGGAGCAGAGTATGCTTCTCTATACTTAATATCGAATCTACTTCATCAGTTGA
The DNA here is from genome assembly GCF_964263255.1 of Lissotriton vulgaris. Taxonomy (NCBI): domain Eukaryota; kingdom Metazoa; phylum Chordata; class Amphibia; order Caudata; family Salamandridae; genus Lissotriton; species Lissotriton vulgaris. The sequence continues at coordinate 76,678,289 of NC_141690.1, forward strand.
AATGATGATGGCCATAAGAGAAACACATACAGCCACATGATGAGCAGTTGAAATCCCTACGTTTCTACTCTTAAAAAAGGTCCCCATTTCCTGGGTTGATACGGTTGCTTAAAAGTACCCATATAATCTGAATTGCCAGAGTACGTTAAGCCTCACCAAATGCTAACTCACTGGAACATATGGATTTAGATATTATTAGTATGTTAGCAGAGAAAGAAAATAATTACTCATTCATGAAAGGAAAACAAAGTGTTGTTACTTTCAGAAAGTTGGAATGATAGCGGTGACCTAGGTAGAACACTGGAAGTACACCATTTTATGCAACATGTAAAATACCAGTCATTGCTAAACACATGTCTATAGTATTCTATTTATTCCACAATCTCTTTATCGACTTATGATGTTGTGGTATTATTGTTTGTATTTTTTACAACTGAATGATTACAGCTTTACGTTGAATGTGGTAACATATTAAAGCTGCTTATTTGTCATACAAACAGGTTTTCCATAAGTAGCACTTGACAATCTGATTGAAACAGACAGAGATCCTAGTGTGCATAAACATTCTACATTGTTTAATGGGGAAGAAGGTATAAAACATAATATGGTTGATCGCATTCTTTTTGCCTATAGTATGTTATAACGTATTAGGTAGCCAGCTTGTGTAGGTGCTTGTAACAAAAGTATTCATCCATAGAGTCTATATCTATGTGACAGTCATCCTAACTGAGACTTTACATATGTGAGACTAAATAGTCATATAGACGATCAGATGACACATGTAGTGATCCAGCTGAGGATCACATTCCACACTGTACAGAACCTAATTACAGATATGACAGAAGGGAAAGATATTACAATACACAAGTCAGAGTATGCCATGCTGTTGCTGAATTCAAACCTTTAGCTATATTATCTGTGCAACAGATCCAACAGTTTTCTTTGAGTGTTAGCACATGGTCAACATTGGGTTGTCTTTTTGATGGTTTAATCACTTTCACCACCCACCAGGACATTCCTTTTTCTGAATGTCTTAACTTTGTTTAGTGTTCCACTAATGCGGCATTCTCTACCCTACAGTGGATTTGCGATTAGTGTTGAAGGATCCGTTTCTTAACAATTTGCGTGGTTTTGCCTATATAATGTGGACATTTTATGCAATAAACTACATTGCGTGTATTGCAGTTTGAGTTCAACCATGTGTACAGCCTGTGGGACATCTCAGATCACTAAGTCATTTGAGAGTAAGGGACTAAAGGTTGCACTCAAGCAATTCTCAAACTGAAATACATGCAATATAGTGTATTGCATAAAATGCCCACGTGGCCTACATTATATAGGCAAAACCACACACATTGTTTAGAAATGGATCCTTCAACACCAATCATGAATCTGCTGTAAGGTAGAGAATGCCCCCTTGGTGGAACACTACAAGAAGTTAAGACATTCAGAAAAATAAATGCCCAGGTGGGTGGTTGAAGTAATTAAACCATAAACAAGACAACCCAATATTGACCATGTGCTAACACTCAAAGAGAATAGTGGGATCTGTCACACAGATAATATAGCAAAAGGTTTGAATTCAGCAACAGAATGGCATACTATTTGGTCTAACGTATGCAAAGTCTCAGGATGAATGTCACATGAGATATAGACTCAATGGATGAATCCATTTGATACAAGCACCTACACAAGCTGGCTACATAATACGTTATAACATAGTATAAGCAAAAAGAATGCGATCAACCATATTATGTGTTATACCTTCTCCCGCATTAAACAATGTAGAATGTTTATGCACACTAGGATCTCTATCTGTCTGCATCAGATTGTCGAGTGTTACTTATGTAAAACCTCTTTGTATGACAAATAAGCAGCTTTAAAGTTTCCAATTTCTTCATGAAGCTGTAATCATTCAGCTGTAAAAAATGCAAAAAATCATACCATGACATCATTAGTCAATAAAGAGATTGTGGAATAATTGGAATACTATGGACATGTTTTTAGAAATGACTGGTATTTTACTTGTGGCAGAAAATTGTGTTCTTTCAGTGTTCTACCTAAGTTACCTCTATCATTCCAGCTTTCTGAAAGTAACACAGTTTGTTTTCCTTTCATGAATGAGTAACAATTTTTTTCTCTGCTAGTATACTACTAATATCTAAACCATATGTTAACGAGAGTTAGCGTTTGGTAAGGATTAACATCCTCTGGCAATTCAGTATATATGGGTACTTTTTAGCAACTGTATCAACCCAGGAAATGGGGACCTTTTTTAAGAGTAGATATGTAGGGCTTTCAACCACTCATCCTGTGGCCGTATATGTATCTCTTATGGCCATCATCATATGAACAGATAAAGTAGATTTGATATTCTGTATAGAGTAGCATACTCTGCTCCTCACCAAAATGGCTGCCGTATTGGAACTGTCACTCCTTTGAGGATAGCATTTTTGCTCATATTTCTGATCGTTTGCCTTTTATCCTAATTAATATTAATTATGGATTTACGTTCATTAAAATACAATTACGACTAACAATCGCATAATTGTAATGAACATTTCACACTAATAGTCGAAGAGTGGTTCGTTAGCACGCTAGATACTTCTAATATAGCTGCTAAATCCAAGTAGACACAGAATGAAGGCAATGTAGTCCCTTGTTGATGTCCACAAGTGAATTCATCCGGAAGCCCCTGAATATAAGTGGTGCCTGCTGACACACTCCACGGATGCCAACTGCAGAGACAGTGGTCCGTCGTTTGGAGCAGTGCCCACTTATTCTCTAGGTAAGAGCCATCTCTCTATCACTTTCCGTGATAATTTAGAGTAGCTGGGAATTCTTCATTTTATACATAACATCATCCGAATCCCACTCTTGCGTTACTGTTTCCCTGCAGACAAACATTATATTTGGAATAATCCGGTCCATGAGGACCATTAGAGGAAGGTTTGGAATAACTGAACTGAACTAGGTAAGCAGTCTCAGTTTTCTAACTTAAGTGTGATTGAGGCTAATGGAACCCTTCGTTTTGTAAACCCAGTAATGTCCTCATCTGAATCACTAAGGAATTTGTTTAGATAAATATAAATATGACACATGGATTGTGGCCCTCTGAGGAATTTCGGTTCACACAGGCAAATTGTCCCTTTTTTTCCAAAGTCAGCAATGTCCTTATTTTAATCTTTAAGGCATGTTTTTTAAATTTGTGTTCAATATGCATGTGAAACACTGATTGTGGGAATTCCCCCAGAGGAATTTCAGTTTACACATGTATTATTTGCACGGGCAAATATTGAGATTAATATAAATATGACAAACTTATTGGGGCAAAATTTCCCTTGAAGAATTGCGTTATGCACAGACAATATGCGTATTAACCCAGGACGAAGACCTCCGCTCCGCCCGCGGAAAATGCAGAGATTTGCCTACTCCGCGTTGCGCGGAGAACGCGGAGTAGGCACATCTCCACCTACTCTGCAACGGAGCGGAGTTGGCCTGCCGCCCACCTCTGCCCCCTATTAATATATAAGTTAAAAGTAATTTAAAAAAAGTAAAAAACACTTATCTGTTTACTGCAGCGTCCCTGGGCAGCCCTCCGAATGCACATGCGCAGTTCTATTAAGTAATACCTATATGGCGTGGAAGAGAAGGAGGGCAGCCCTGCGATGCCGCGGTAAACAGGTAAGTGGTATTTTTACTTTTTAAAATTACTTTTAACTTATAACCTAATTGGGGGGTGGAGGCGGGCGGCGTAGCGGAGCTCCACGGAGTTCCACGGAGTCTGTTTCCAACTCCGAGGCCCTCCGCATAGCCCCACTACACACACTACACTCAGGGTTAATGCGCAAGGGCAATGCCCTACTATACCATGGACAATTTGGCATGTCACCTGATTTGAAGATATATAATAGATTGATACTAACAAACATGGGCACCAAAGACAATATCCCCTCGTAGTCTTACGCAATTTCCACTCAATATGCGCACGCTTTCCTGTTCAGCAGATTGAGACGGCGAAGGATAATTGCTCAACCTTCACAGTAACTAATTTGTTTTACTTGAACCACTGGCGGGTAGATAGGATATACATATGTGCTATTTTCTCATTAGTATACAATCCTTCACATCTAACATGGGCTTCAATTGGAATTCCATAGAGCATATTATCAAGCCCTTATATATAGCACATACATATACATATGTGCCATTTTCACATTAGTATACAATCCTTCACATCTAACATGGGCTTCAATTGGAATTCCATTGAGCATATTATCAAGCCCATTATCACCGTTTTAGCTGTAGTTTTCTGCCGCTAAAGCGGCGATAATTTTATCGCCTGTCTTGATAATATGCCCCTTGGTTTTTTAACTGAGACCTGGCTAAAACCGATCTCCACCCCTGCAATTACCATAGCAATTCCAGAGGGTTACAGGATTCCAAGACTGGATAGGCAGACTAAAGTGGGTGGTGGAATCGCCATAATCTATAATGATAGAGCGAAAGTCACTGTACTGGAGCAACGTAGTAATGATAAGATCGAAATCCTGATATTTCGAATGGAACTACTCCCACAGTACAGTTACAAAGGCACATTAATTTACCGGCCTCCAGGTCCTATTGCTGAATTCTAACTTCAACTACTTGAAACTGATTGCACCTCATGTGATCTCCTCCAATAACTTTATGTTGGTGGGAGATTTCAACGTACATAGTGAGTGTCAGGGCAAGGCGGAGACAGCGTCTTTTCTGGTTGATCTACCTGCATTGGACCTAACTAAAATCAATGACGGTCCAACCCATAAAGCTGGACATGCCCTAGACATTATCTTCTCCAACTCACCCCACCTCTCATGAAAAGCCCCATGGCCATTCAACTGGTAGGATCATGCACTCATTGACTTTCAAGTGCAGGGACCTAGAGGACAGGAGTCATCTAGCCCAGACTACCAGTTCCTCTATAGGCAATTGCATAAAATTACCCCGACTCCTTCACGGGGTTTTTACATCACCATTGGATATTGAACCCAGGAATGTTGAGGAGGGCCCAGCCCATTTCAATGAGGTGGCCAAAGCTGCCATTGATCAGATCGCTCCGCTAAAACTCGGTCTAGTAAATCCAGGCAAGCCCAGGTGGCCTGGTTTACACTTGAGCTTCATAACGAAAAAAGTTATTGCAAAAATTTGGAGAGGTGATGGCGACGGACTCATCTTTTTAATGATAAAGAGACATATAGAACCGCCCTTACCCAGTATCACAAAAATATAAAGCTGGCTCAGAAATCCTATGATACCCAACAGCTTTACCAGGCTGAGAACACACCTGAAGCTTTGTTTCAGATTCTAAAATCTTTTACAAATCCTAAAGCCTGCGATCTGGAGGAAGCCTCGTCTCAAACCCTCTGTGATAAAATAGCTGACTATTTTATATAGAAAATAGATATTATCTATAATAAGATCACCTCTGCTGTCAGTTTGCAGATGGTTGCCGCTACTATAGAAAATTCACCTTGCTCAAAGGTAAACTCATTGGTGAGTTTCCCTCCTCTAACTCAGGAGGAGGTGCAAACCTTAATGAGCAAAGTGAAATCAGGTTCGCCGCTTGATGTTATACCTGCCAGAATCTCTTCCTCTCTTGTTAAACACCTGTCAGCTCCAATTTGCTCTCCACTTAATTTATCATTGAAGGAAGGCCAAAGGCCATTGGCATGGAAGGCAGCACAGATCATTCTGAACTGCAAAAATACCAAAGCCTCCATGGATGATCGTTCTAATTTACGTCCAATCTCCCTTTTACCTCTCATGAGCAAACTGCTGGAAAAGCACATTAATAAACACCTTTTATACCATATCGAGTCGGCAGGCTGCCTTGATCCATCGCAATCAGGCTTTTGGACAAAAAACACAGCACCTAAACAGCCCTGGTGGCTGTCACAGATAACATCAGGCTAGCACTTTATAGCAGCCAATCCACTCTCCTTATGTTACTAGATCTTTCTGCCGCATTCGATATGATCGACCAGCAGATTTTGCTCAGGAGACTGGAGGAATTTGGTATTGGTGGAGTGGCACTGCAGTGGTTGACAAGTTTCCTTACCAATGGCTCCCAGACTGCTAATCAGGGGCTGTATCATTTTAAATCTAAAGAACTGACCAAGGGAGTGCCTCAGGGCTCTTGCTTAATCCCCACCTTGTTTAACATCTATATCCCTCCCTTGGCCGCACTTATAAAAACTACAGGTTCATCCCGATATCTTATGTAGATGACACTCAACTTACCTTCTCTTTAAATAAATCTTTACAGGCAGCTGAAGCTACCTTCTCTTCCGGCATGGTGAATTTGAATTTGAATTTAAAAAGATTTATAAAGCGCGCGTTCACTGTGCAGTTTCTTGGCGCTAGAGGGTTCTTGAGCTAAGGCGGACGCAGGGAACTATAGGCTGAAAGCTTGTTTGAACAGAAAAGTCTTGAGAGCTTTGCGAAACTCAAGGTAGGAGGTGGAAAGTCTGACCTGGGGTGGGAGAGAGTTCCAGAAGGTAGGTGCAAGAACCGAAAATTTCTGACCTCCCGATCTTTTTTACTTAAATCGGGGGATGGTTAATAGAGATTTAGAAGAGGAGCGTAACGCTCTAGAGGGGCAGTAATTAGCAATGGTGGAGTTGATAAAAGCAGGGGCAGTACCTGCCCGAGCTTGAAAAGTAAGACAGCCAAGTTTGAAAAGAGCACATTGTTTAATGGGGAGCCAGTGGAGGGCAATGAGAAGGGGTGAAGAGTGATGATATTTGGGTAAGCCATGAACCAGGCGAGCAGCCTGGTTCTGCACCAGCTGGAGGCGCTGGAGTGCATAGGCGGGAGCACCATTATAAATAATGTTCCCGTAATCGATCTTGGATAAGACCATGGTCATCACTATAAGTTTCAGTGCAGAGGGGGAGAAAAAACGGGATACTTTCCTGATAATGCGCAGGGTGAAAAAACAAGTAGAAACAACAGAACTAATGTGAGAATGGAGTGTCAAATCCTGATTGAGAATAATACCAAGGGTTTTGACTGAGAAAGAGGGAGTGGGGGGTGAGCCAAGGGAAGGGGGCTAAAATAAAGGAGACCAGGAGTTGGCACTGCCTCCAGTCAAGATCAGTTCTGTCTTATCCGGGTTGAGTTTGAGATGGTTTGCATTCATCCAATCCCGGATAAACAGCATGACGGACTGGAGGCAAACGGCGCCGGATGAGGGGGAAGAAAAAGTAAAAATGAGTTGGAGGTCATCAGCATAGTTGTAGACTGTGACCTCCAGTTGTTGCAGTGCAGAAATAAGGGGGAAAATGTAAAGATTAAATAAAAGGGGGGAAAGGGAAGATCCCTGGGGAACGCCACAATTTATCCTGCGAGGCGGTGCAGAGAATTCAGCAAGGTGGACTGCCTGAGTACGATCGGCCAGGAAGGAACCTATCCAAGTCACTACCTGTTCCCCCATGCCCGCCGCCTTGACACGGGACAAAAGGATGGAATGGTCCACTGTGTCAAATGCGGCGGACAAATCTAGGAGGACCAGGGCTTGAGGGATGTTAGTGTCAAGTCCCTCCCTGAGTTGGTCCATAACCGAAACGACTACCTTCTCAGTGGAGTGGCGGGGACGAAAGCCCGACTGACAGGGTGCGAGATAATTACTGTCCTCTATAAAAGAGCTGAGCACCTGGGTGACGTGGGACTCAGCTACCTTTCCCAGATAAGGGAGGAGGGATATGGGGCGATAGTTAGCCGGGGAGGACGGGTCGACGCCCGTTTTTTTTAGTATTGGAAGAAAAGTGGCAGTTTTGAAGGAGGCAGGGACAGAACTGAGGGTAAGAGAATTATTCAGGAGGGTAAGGGCGGGGGCTGGGCATTCATAAAAAATCTGACAGAGGATTCGTGCCGGGCAGATGTCAGCTGGGGAGCCCGACTTGACACGCCTCAATAGAGGATGGCAATTTCTCAATAGGTGCGTAACAACTTTTTACAACTAAATGCCGGAAAGATTGAGATCATGCTTTTTGGAGAGGCTCCACTGCTGTGGACCCCTGAGTGGTGGCCAAAAGAGCTGGGGATTCCTCCAGCACCAAAATGCTGGAGGAATGGTAAAAAACCTAGGAGTTCATATTGAGCAGGTCTTGACCATGAAGGAGCATGTGACCCACACTGTTGGCTCATGCTTCCATGTGCTTAGCTTCCTGAGAAGAGTCTTCCCCTTTCTTCCTGATTCTACATGGAAGACTCTCATTCAGACATTAGTTTTTTGCAGATTGGACTTCTGCAACGCCTTACTGATTGCAGCCAATGAGTCCTCTCTGGACCGCCTACAGGTAGTGCAGAATAAGGCAGCTCGTTCAACACTGAATGCCCCTTACAGAACAACCTCACTCCACGTTCTCCAACAGCTCCACTGGCTGTCTGTAGGCAAATGAATAAAGTTTAAGGTTTGCTGCATTACCCACAAAGCAGTGTTGGGTAAAGGACCTATTTACCTGGCAGAGAAACTTAACCGTCACATTCCCCATAGGGCTCTCCGCTATGGTTCGAAATCCCTCCTCAAGATACCTAAGGTCAAGAAGTTAAGGACAGGGGGAGAAGCATTTTCATATCTTGCACCCCTCTACTGGAATCAGCTCCCCATCTCACTGAGGCAGTGCCCTGACCATCTGCAATTTAGAAAGGCTTTGAAAACTGTTTTGTTCTAGACTAACACCTGTGTGACAGCTTCCTTACTGTGTGGCCGTGAGCGCTGAGATACCCCTTTGGGGGTGATTCAAGCGCTATACAAATCCATAAATAAATAAATCTCCTATTTATCAGTTGCACTACACATTATGAGTGTAACCTAGGTTATGTGGTTTGAATCCATACCACATTGACAGCCACTAACATGTCATTCTCTATATATTGGATTTCTACAGGGACCTTCTTGAAACAACGGTAGCTATTCAATAGACTTCTCTTTGATGTCGGACAGATAATTTTAATGAACTGAAGTATATTCTGAAATTGCTCATTTAGTTCTCTAAGTAAGTTTGAGCCACTGATCCTTTTTAAAAATTCCTTCTTGGTGTTGCTTCACTCTTTTTGGTTAATAGCTCTATTTAGAGGGGACATTTTTCAGTCCTATCGCTCCTTTGAATACATTTGGAGCTGGCCACGTCACATTCTTGTTCTTTTTTTCACACAGGTGTATCTTTTTTCTTTCTTTCATCTTTCACTGATTTGTAACTTGTGGAATATTCCATTTGTGTAGGGGGCATTCAACATTCCAATCTACAGTCCTAAACATAGTCTAACAGATGTCTTCACTATCTAGTCCAAAACGTCAACAACTACACCAGTTTTCTTTGTGAATTATTCACTTGAGGATTTGTTTTCTGTTTGATCAGTTACAATTTCCTGTTATATATATTGTTTGGAATAGGTGTCTACATTAATGACAATGAGATGTTTGTAACAACAAATCATCTGTAAATCTCTGTCACTATGTTTTGATTTATATTGATATATGTATTCATTTTTTGTTCCCTTTCAAATATAAATTTGCGCTTTGAAACATTTACACCCCTGTAAAATCATTTGTGGCAGATTTGTTCAAATTGAAATAAGTCAATTCAGTTTTAAAATAACTCAATGTGAGCTACTAAATAGAGCTTGAGACCATTGTTTGCTTATTAAATGTCAAATTGTGTGAAGTTTTAGAAGTAGGCATTTCTGTATGCTATGTGTCTTTGTGCCTGCCTGTTGTGTATTGACGTTCTGTCCTTGGAGTGACAGGGGCTGGGGTGGTGCAGTGGTTCCATAGAGTCTGGATGAGTCGGCGCTAAGCTGAATAGGCCTGGTCTGCATTTGGAGTGGTGGGAGGAGTAGCACCTGCACCTGCACCTGAATAGGGCTTTGCCTGCCTTCCACAATGATGGCTCCGCCCCCTGTGGTGTGTCTGGGGCCAGGGCTGACTCTTACAATGGAGAGTGTTGTGCACTTGCCAAGTGCCCCCCCAGAACTGGTTCGAACTGGAATCAGAGCCTGTGTCAGGGTGAGAACAAAGACTGTAGTACTATAAGTACTGGGGCTGTAACCCCATGTCGGGGTAAGAATAGAATAGAATAGAATTTGGATTTGTTTAGCGCTAGCTACCCGTAGGCCTCCTAGTGCTAGCAGAGCGGCGAGACAGAGGTGCAAGTGATGCTAGTGAGCTCTAGTGAAAAGATATGTTTTGAGACATTTACAGAATCCTAGCAGATTGGGTTCTCCTCGAGGAGTGAGGGGGAGGGAGTTCTAGAGGTTGGAGGCGTTCAAGGAGAAAGAACCTCCACCCCACCTGGATCTGCGAACTTTCACTGAGGTTGCCCGGAACACTGAGCTGGAGCCTAGACTCCTAGGGGGTTGATAGGGGGTGATCAGGTACTGAATAAGGCCTAGGCCTGATTTCCACATAGCTTTATGGGCTATGCACATGGCCTTAAACTGTATCCTGGAACAGATAGGAAGCCAGTGGAGGTGACTCAAGGCGGGTTTCGCAGATTGTCTACTGGGAATGTAGAGCAAAAGGCGAGCCGCATAGTTCTGAATCACTTGTAGCCTCTGGGTCGTAGACTGGGGGGCACCCAGGTACAAAGCGTTTTCCTAGTCGAGGCGGGATAGTATGAGAGCCTGGACCACAATTCTCCTGGCCTGGAAAGGGAGCAGGGGGAGAATCTTTCTCAGCATTCTCATTAGACGAAAGCAAGTGGCCGACAGCTTAGAGGCTTGGTGGTTGAAACCAAGGGAGCTGTCAAGCCATATGCCCAGACTCTTGATCTGCTGCTTTTGGATAGCCAAGGGGCCAAGACAAGTTGGCCAGATAGGAATAGAGGTGGGAGATGGAGATTTACCCAGAAACATCAGTTCGGTCTTGTCACCGTTCAATTTGAGGTGGGAGCGGTCAATCCATTCGGCTACTGCCTCTAGGCAGGCAGCAAGAGCACCAGATGCTCAGGGTGGTTGAGTGCCACCACCAATTAGGTATCATCGGCGTAGGTGATGATTTTAATGCCGAATGGAAGGTCTATTTCTGCCAGAGGGGACATATACGAGGCCAGGTACAAGGCTCTAGGGCCAGAGGAGCTGTGGCTGTCCCACAACTGGGCTGACGCCATTGAGGGAGAGCACGAACGGGGCCTCCTACTGGATTCCTGTTGTTGGCCACACTTTTATGTGGCTGACAGCCCGATAACCAACACAGCCTAGTTGTGGCAGCTACGCAACAGGTTTGTGGGCAGCCGCCGTTTGATGTGTGCTAGGTGTGGGTCCCTGTGAGGGTTCCCCACCCGAACTCGGCAACGGGGGTGAGAAATCGACAGAGGCCCCCCTGACTAGAATTGCTGCAATTCGGAAAGACACTACGGCTGCTTCACAGGGAGTGAAGCCATGTCTGCCTACTCGGCAGTGGGAGTCAAGATCAATGTGGTATGCTTTGTGAGCACCACTAGTTGTAAGTAATACATTACTAGGGGCACAGTGACTTTATGCATTACTTGGGTTGCGTAGCTACATTGCCATTGAGGATCTTATGTAATTGCTATTACCTTGTCTGGGCTGTGCCCTAGGTACTGTAATAGTGACCTGCCATGGCCTAAGGAGGGCATGATGTGGTTATGATATGTGCCTGGTGCAACTGTAATGAGTCTATGACAGTGGCCTGATTGATCTAGTGATTTATGCAATCCCTGTGAAGTCATGATGAGTGACTGGTGGCACAGTGCATATATGTGATGTGTTCTAATGTGTTTTGTTTTTTTAAAAATATTTTTATTAAGCATTTTTAAGAAGAATTTTTCCGCAAATTCCTGTATATGTTACAGCACACAACAGTTTCACAAATGATTGTACACATTACAACATTATTCTAATACGTTGTGACATAAGAAATCCACCAAACATGGGTACGATATGAACTAAACATTGCAAAAAAAGGAAAAAGAAAGGTGAATAAAACAGAACAAGAGGATATAGCGTCTATAGAGTTAAGATAGATGGATAAATGTTACATATTGGCCTATCCCATTTTCTGTAAATTTTTATTGTGTCAGCCTCCCATCGTCTATCCTGGATTTAACCTACTATTTTTCCAACTTGTGATAGGCTGCCATATCCTTTTACCTAATAACTTAGCTTTCCTACCTTTCCTATCATAGATTGCCTTTTCTAGGTTATACATAGCAAGAAGTCTTGCAATCCAGGCTTGAAACGGGGGGGGGGGGGGAGCCTTGTCCAACCAAGTTCTTGCTATACATATGCGAAACACCGCAAGTGAGACAAAAATAAATTCTACTGACAAAACATCTGTCGTATCCCCCACCCCCAGAATAATTAGTTCGTCTGTGAGCTTTATCTCGATCTTAAGTGATTTATCCAAAAACTCTTCAATAGCCTTTTTCAAAGTGTATAATTGAGGACATTGTGAAAACATATGTACAATGTCTGCCTCAGTTGAGGCACAGCAGGGACATGTTTTTCCGGTTGTGCCGCCCCACTGGGCGATTCTGGCCGGGGTATGATATAATGAAAACACAGTCTTAAAATGTTGTGATTGCAAGGTGGCTGAGCATAGCACCGTTCTGCCCAGATCCAGAGATAACTGAAAGCTTTCTAGCCCTGACCCCAGTTTTTCTGTCCATTTTAATGCATATTTTCCCCTTTCATCAGTTTTGCTGTCTTTCAGTTCCGCGTATAACTGTCTTATCGTACACTTATTAGCTACTTCTATGTATTCCATGATTCTACATTGACCCAACCCTGCCAGGCCGCCCTGTTTTTGCATTAGGAAACTTCTGGTTTGGGGATATTTGTAAAAATTACGGTGTTCTAACCCGAATTTTGTTTGTAACGCCCCAAACTGTAGCATATTCCCCTGGCTATCAAGCAGATTTCCTATTTTCACTATACCCTTGCTATGCCAGTCCCTCATAGTAGTGTCCCTAAAAATGTCCCTCGGTAGTGAGCAATTTGTGTACAGTCGTGTATAGTTATTGTACCTTCCTAGACCAAATTTTTTTGAAATCCCTTTCCAGACCCTGTAGGCCGCCTTTAATGTCTTAAACCGTGTATGTTTAAAATAGCTAAAGTCAGTTGTGTTTAGAAACCCATTCTCTGCCCCCTCTCCCAATAATGTAGTATAAACGTTAGTAAATCCTGGCTTAGCTTCCGCTGTATGGTCTGTGCCTCCCCCACCTAACAACCCCTGGCAGTACTGCAGTACGGCAGCCCAATAATAGAGTCTAAAGTCTGGTGCCCCCCAGCCGCCTTTTTCGCTGGATACTGTTAGGTGTCTATAGGCTCTCCTTGTCTTCCCTTTGACCCAAATAAATTTGTTCAAAATCGCTTCTAATTTATTGAACCATCTGTTGTCAAAAAATAACGGGATGGGCCTAAATGGATAGAGAATTTTTGGGAATGTTACCATTTTTATTACATTGATCCGACCCATCAAGGTCAGATGCAGATTGTTAATTCTTTCCGTATTTGCTTTTACTTTTGCCAACAATGGGCTCATATTTATTTCCACTAACCTATCTAGGTCGGCTGTGATTTTGACACCTAAATACGTAACTTCTGGAGCTACTCTTATGTCCTGGTAATTAACCCAGTTATTTCGTATAATTTGTGTCTTTCCTTTATTCAGTGAGTAACCCGACACTACCCCAAAGAAGGCGGCCTCCTGTTCTATTTCTGAAATAGCCGACTCCGGCTCAGGGGTAACCACCGCCACGTCGTCTGCATAAGCCAGTGTTTTGTACTCATAACCATGCAGTTTTATCGGGGAGATATTAGGGTTCCCTTCCCGTTTGCACAGGAGGGGGTCAAGATATAACGCAAATAGAAGTGGTGAAGCCGGGCAGCCCTGTCGTGTGCCGCGTCTTATACGTATTTCAGCAGTATACCCTCTGTTATCCTCACTTTAGCCATAGGTTCTGCATACAGTGCCTGTATAGCCTTTACGTAGCCTGCACCTATACCATACCAGTCCAAGACCATCCACAGGTACCTCCAGGAGACCCTGTCAAAGGCCTTCTCTGCGTCCAAGAAAATAGCCGAGGCAGGGTCCCCTGTGGCACCTGCTGCATCCAGTATGGTAACCATCTTCCTTGTATGGTGTGTAGTCCCTTTCCCGGGTATAAACCCATGTTGCGTTGTACATACCAGTCCCTCAATTACCTTGCTTAGTCTTTGTGAAAGCGCCTTGGAGTAGATTTTTGCATCGGCATTCATGAGTGTTATTGGCCTATATGAGCCGGGATCCAAGTGTGATTTGTTTTTTTTCAGAATTACTATGATGTTTGCTCCGGCCCATGATTGTGGAGTATTTTCCCCCCTCTGTGCTTGACTTAAAGTTTCCAACATATAAATCCCCAGGGTATCCCAAAAGATTCTGTAAAATTCCGCCGGAATTTGGTCGGGCCCCGCTGCCTTCCCTGAAGGGAGTTTGGTTACTGCGTTTTGGACTTCCCCCAATGTCAATGGTAACTCCAGTGCCTCTTTATTCTCCTCGCTCAGTTCCTCATGTAGGGTTTCTGAGAAGTAGTCCTCTATCTCAATGTCAACATTCCCCAGATCTTGATCATATAGGTCAGAGTAGAACTCTCTAAACACTTCCCTCACTTCCTCTACCTTAGTCACAACTTTTCCCCCTTTATCCTTAATTTCTTTTATTTCTCCCGCTGCCATATTTTGTCTGATGCGGACTGCTAGCATATGACCTACCCTCTCATTAAATTCGTAACATTTTTCCTTTTTCATTAAATAGTTACTTGCCGCTTTCTTTGCCAAACTTTCGCTAGCCTCGGCTCTTTTCAACTCCATCTCTAATAGGATCTCCTCGAGAGGTTCTTGGCTAATAATCGCTTGAATAAGCTGTTGTTCTAATTCCATTAAGTCATGCAGTCTATTAGTTAATTCTAGTTTCTCATTTTTACTCCTGTGGAGGGTATAGGCCAGTGTTTCCCCTCTTATCCCTGCTTTAAAGGTATCCCAGACCACCCCTGCGGATGCCGTGCCTCTATTTACTTCCCAGAACTGTCTAATCCATAACTTCATTCTAGTTACATAATCTTCTTCCCTAAGTAGCCCTCTTTCAAACGTCCAGTTATATTCTTTATAAACAGCACTAAGGTTCTGAGGGATAGTTAATACTAGGGGGTTATGGTCTGAGAAAACCCGAGGGAGCCTTTATATTTTTGAGTCTGTTGCTAAGGAGCTAGAGACCAAAAAGTAATCCAGTCTAGCAATAACCCTGTGAGGAGCGGAATAATAAGTGCTGCCCGTCCCAGTGGGATTGTTGGCTGTCCAGACATCTACCAATGCATTGTGAAACATTAAATTACCAATAGCCCTTCGCGTTCTCTTTTTGCGATCACCCTGAATCCCCCCGCCCGACATACCCAACCCTGTCAGTCCATTAAAATTAAAGTCCCCGCAAAATATCACCGGTTCTGCCCATAATGCCAATTCGATATCTAGAAAGTCAAATAATTCAGGTTCATCCTCGTTAGAGCCGTATACTGAGACAATGGTATACCGCCCCCAGCTGTTTCCCCTTCTACCATAACCCATCTCCCTCCATCATCTTCCTTCTTTTTCTTTACCTGCATAGCTCCCTTTTTCGCGAAAATAGACACTCCTTTTGTTTTTAAATCTTGCTGTGTATATGCCAAGACTTCATAACCGAGTTGATCCATAAGGTATTTATTCTTTCCCCTCACATGTGTCTCCTGAAGGCATATAACGTCCAGTTTCAATAATCTAAACATAGCCGCAACTTTCTGTCTTTTCCCACCATCGTTTAGCCCGCAGATATTAATGGTAGCAATCCTTAACGCCATCTGATCTTAAAGGTTGAGCTACCAAACGCCATCCTCTTAGAAATTACTACCACTTGTTTATTCCTATACATCTTCTTGCCTTGTGCTGTACATGACCTTAATTCTTCTCCACCACCCCAACCCCCCCCAACCCCCGTCAACCCCCCTCCCCTTGCCTCCCCCCCCTGCTACAGGCAAATAGGTCAGTCATGACCTATGTGTGGCTGCTCACTGCTGTAGTATCGCCTCCTTCTCCTACCCAATCTACCCAACTGCTAACATATTCAATACTCTTCTCAGTGTTGTAATATGCATCTTATGCTGGCTCGGTGTCCCTACTCTTCCTGCCCCTTTGATTCTCCGTAATTTCTGCAAGATACTCGCCTGCCTTTATTTCTGAGAAGAACATTCTGACACGACCCCCTGTAATGACTTTCAACTTCGCTGGAAACATCAGGTATGCTTCAGAGCCCTGGCGCTGAAAGGAAGTAATTAGCTGCCTGAGTTTCCATCTCCTTTCGACGGTCGCGTGGCAGGAATCTGGCCTTGCAAAAAATGTAACCCCTTCAAATGACCTCTTCTTATCTGGTCTGGCAGACTCCATGACTTCCTGCCTAGCCAAGAAGTTCCCGAAAAAGACTAGCATAGCCCTTGGTAAAACATCCTGACTAGCGCCTCTTGGTTTTTTCTGCGTAAGTGGGAATCTGTGTGCTCTCTGAACTTCCAATTCCCATTGCCACTGCACCTCTGGGTATGCACCTTTCAGCAGCTTAACCACAAACCCCCTTGGGTCCTTCCCTTCCACACCCTCTTCCAAGCCAAGAAGTCTCAGATTGTTTCGCCGCTGGCGATTCTCGAAATCCTCCAGCTTCCATTGTAGGTCCTCGACCACCTTCCCTTGCTCCATTCTAAAAGACTGCCAGTCTGTTACTTCATCCTCCAATCTGCCAGTTCTTTCTTCAACCTGTACAACTCTCTCTTCCACCTCTTCGTATCTTTTATTCATTTTCCTAATGCTCGCTTGTATTTTTTTAGTGTCTTGTCTGGCTCTCCTACTTTCTATTCTAGCCTCTGCATGCATTTGCTTTAGCATAGCGAACATTCCATCTAGGGTTGCTTGAGGTGGTGGTTCGGCGGTGTCTTGAGAGGCATTCGTGGCATGATTATCAGCTCCTTCTTCTAGACAATGTTCCTGATACATTTTAGAAGTATTCCCATAGTCCCAGAGCAACTTCCTATTTGTGCTTGATGCTGATCTGTCTATGTCTCTATCCCTTCTTATCACGGATCTTCTTTTCTTCTTCTGTGTCTCTTTGCCTCTGGAAGTGCTAGAGTGGGACCCCTCTGATTCTGTCTCCGACGAGAGATCTGTGGCATTCCCTCATCTTCTGTGCCCAGTAAGGAGGAGTCAGAGCCTTCTGTTACTGAGTAGAATTTCTCCCTTTCAGGGGAACGGACTCTCATTTCTTTGCCCCCTTTAAGCCCCCTTGATGCGCGACTTTCAACACTTCTCATGCTCCCCCAAGTAGAAGATTGCATTAAAGTATTTTTGTCTCCAAGGGTGGGAGCGAGATTTACCTGCATCAGGGCTTCTAACATTTGGGCATTATTGTAGTTTACCGGGTCTCCCAGTCCTGACCCCGTCTCCTCCAGCTTCCCACTGCTCACCTTGTCGGTTCTGCTCGCCGTAGCTCTGTCTGTGTCTGCGTTCTCGGCGTTTCCCCCTCTCAGCGCGGCTCCCGCATGAGGAGTGCATGATTGGAGCTCCTGTTGCTTAGCAACCGCCGTGCTTGCGTCCTCGAGGCCGGCGAATGCTGCATCAGCGTTTGTCTCCGTGTTTGTCTCCGCAGAAGTCTCGGAAATGAGAATCGCCGGCTGAGCTTTGCCTGCAAAAGCCTCTGAGACGGTGGGTTGTCTTGGATCTTTGCTGGGTACGATGATCGGGGTTTTCAAGGTTCCGCTGTCCGAGTGCGAGCGTCTCTGCTGTTGCTGTCCTTTAATTCCGGGAGTGCCCGCTTGCACCACTGCCTTTGATTCTGCCTTTTCTTTGCCAGCTTTTTATGACTTTTCCCCTTTCTTGAGCTGCTGATTCTTTTGGGAGATAGTATTCGCCAGGGCAGATCGTTTGTTCGCGCTTGTGAGTTTCGAGACTGCACCAGTGCTCTGTGCCATCTCTGTGATTGCTCTGACACCTCGAGTGTACACTTTCCTCCAGTGTCTTCCAAGAAGGATGAATAGCGTCGCCAGGGTCTTCTGTATCGCCCTAGTGCTTCCTTTGTTATTGGTCTTGTTTGATCTTTGGAAATCGGCATATCTTATACAACTTCCAGCCGCATGTCCCGTAGGTCAGGAGAAGGAGTAGATGCGACTGTTCTCTACAGCAGCATAGCGGCCATCTTGCCTAAAACCTCTCGTGTTCCAATGTGTTTTTATGGATAATACAATGGCTATTTTTTATATAACCTGTGTGGAGTTTCTTTTGTGGTGTGCCCAGTGTGTCAATTTACATTTACTGCTGTGTGAATTGCAAAAAGGCTTTACATATTGCCTTTGGGATAAGCTTGACTGCTCTGCCAAGCTACCAAGGTGATGAGCAGGGGTTATCTTCAGCATGTAACTCGCTTGCCCTGACTAGAGTGGTGGTTTCTACCTGGCATAGGCACACGCCCTAGCCAACCAGAAATCCCATTTCTAACAGATATTTTTAAAAGGTTCATTAAGGAAGCAGGGATAGTTTGGAGAAGTATTTCCCTTCATCACCCAGAAGGGAATGGAAGTGTTAAATACATCAAAGGAGTCCTAAAGGGCATTATTGAGCTGGCTATCAGCAATCACATGGATTGGGAGGATGAGTTAAGGAAAACTGTGAGTGTATACAGGGTTACACCATGTGAATCTACTGGACATTCTTCTTTTGAGCTAATGAGAGGGAGTGCCCCATGTACTAAAGACAAGATGGGGTGGTTAAATGGCACAAAAACTGTCTCATTGTCTGCCAAGAAAGTGAGACATTCCCTTGTGATTAGTAAGGCCAAGTATAAAAAGAGGTATGACCAGTCTCAAGGAGCTAAGACGGTGTGTTTGCGTGTTGGTGATATTGTTAAAGTCAAGAAGGGGAGGTTTTGTGCAGTGGGTCTCCCTGCTTTACACGAAACCACGTGCCAGAGTCAGAGTCAATGGATACGTTTCAGATCAATTTGAAGTTGAGCGGGGGACGAGGCAGGGCTGCCCACTCTCACCGCTCTTATTCGCGTTGGCACTGGAACCGCTGGCCTGTCTGATAAGACAGAACTACAAAGACTCGGCACTACACTTCATAGCCAGGCCGCTTCATATATCTTTATATGCGGACGACATGCTACTGTATGTCCGTGACCCTGAGACCCACCTGAACACACTACTCCGGGAATACATCAGATTTGGGGGCCACTCGGGTATAGCTATAAATTGGACCAAATCATTTATAATACCCCTCACTGACACCACCTCTCCCTTTGTAGTAGATTTCCCACTAGAATGGCAACGAGACCCGATCAGATACCTAGGGGTCATGTACCATAGAGATCCAGAAGAGGTGCTGAGGGCAAACTACGGCGTGGTGCTCTCGAAACTGGAGGACAGTATTCAGCGCTGGATACATCTGCCCCTCTCACTAGCAGACAGGATAGCGGTCGTTAAAATGAACATACTGCCCAAACTGCTATACCTGTTTAACAACATTCCGATCACCCCTCCGCAGGCTATATTCCGGCGGATAAACTCCCTGGTAAGAACCCTGATTTGGGCTGGCAAGCAGACCCGTGTGGATCTGCGGACTCTTACACTGCCGCTTGCGCAGGGTGGTTTCAGTGTGCCTGATTTCCTCCTATACTACCTATGCGCGCAGGCGCAATACGCGGCGTATTGGTACCATGCAGTTCCTTACCTCACCCATGTGGCTGTGGAGGAGAGTGATGCGCACCCTGTTCCCCTCACAGCAATTATCTCACATACACGCCCCCTGCTACATGCTAGGGATATTAACACAGTGGACACTACGGTCAAGGCTTGGCACAGACTGGGGCAGCTGGCTCATAAAACCCCACTGTACGCACCGGCCATGTTGCTACACCATCTTCAGGAGCTATCAGTCACTGGGGAGGGGGTCGGAATGTCCCTACTGCGCAGAGCTGGAATTGACAGGATGGGGGACGTTTTTCAGGGTGGCGAATTCGTGGGCCTTGACAAGCTGGGATATGTTCAGAACCAAACATCCATGTTTCGCTTTACATATTTCAGACTCACTAGAGCCTTGAAGGAACACTACCCAATGTTCCCTTCGGAACCTGAATCCCTTGCACCACTGCAATTATTGATCACAACTAACGATTTGTCACACCTGGTGTCTAGACTTTACTCAGCTGCACAACTAGAAATAGCTGGACACACATCGAAGGCAAAGGGGCGGTGGGATGCACTACTAGACACGCCATTAACTGATGAAGAATGGGCTGGCACTTGTGCCCTGACACAGATACTGACACCCAGCGGCAATTTGAGGATTATTCATTTTAAATTCCTTCACCAAATTTATTACACACCGTCGAAACTGCTTCGATTCGGGTTACAGGAGGAAGATAGATGCAAGAGGTGCAACAGGGAGGGGGCGAACTTTGCACATCTGGCATGGGACTGCGCTAAGACAGAGAGTTACTGGATAGAGGTCACTACTACATTGCCCGTTATTCTGGAGGAGGAGGTGCAATGTACGCCTAAAGTCTGTCTGCTGGGAATAGTGCCGCAGTTCAGGGCATTGCAGCGCAAGTTCTGTGCCATAGCATTATTACTAGCGAAGAGGCAGGTGGCACAATGCTGGCACAGTCGAAAGGTGCCTAAGGTGCAAACATGGTTACATGACATGTCAACATGCCGAGACAAACTACAAACGTATGAGGAGCTATTACCGGCGAAATCCAGACCAAAAAGTATTTGGGGTTATCTGGAGGAGTATCTTGCTTCCCTACAGAATGATGAGGAGACCTGACACTTGCATTGGATTAATCGAACAAATGGGTGGGACACCGCAAGTATATGTGCAGGGTGGTGGCGGGCTTTTGGAGGGAATTGTGCTATCATTACAACTGAAGAGTAGCATGTGAGGTTCAACTGTACGGTCTAAGTTGGGGAGTGTTGTTATACGGTTCTTGTTATAAAAAGTGAAAATGTAAGACTCATTTCCTTTACCAGCTAGTGGCCATACATAAGACACGCGACGAAGCACTGCATTGTAATGCAGAGGTGTTAATGCGAAACAATCATTGACAATGTTGGTTACTAATATTAACGTAGCGAGCCGGCCCCAGGGTTGTAGGCTCATGCTGTGTCAACTGCTTTGTGGCAAATAAAGGTCTTACGCAAAAAAAAAAAAAAGAAGGGGAGGTTGACACGCAAAGAGGAACATACATTTAAAGCTCCTCTTAAGGTAGTTAGAATTTGAAGCAATTCTGCTCTGCTCAGCAAAGGCAAGGTGTGGCATGCCAATAGAATAGCACTGTTTAAATGTGTAGAAGAGTAGGATCTGCTCTTATGGTTACCCCCACTTTTTGCTGATGTTTTACCGTTTTTCTACTTTAGTCTGGCTAGGGGCCTTGCTATCCAGGACCCCAGCCTAGCTGCTTCCTCTCTAAATGGATTCCATGTACGTTAGGTACACTCCAGTTTGGTTACTGGGGTACCCTTGTGAGTCCTTAGTATATGGTACATTAGGTACTAAGGGCATAGGTACCCCAGAGGCCTACCAGGGGCTGAAGCACGTATTGTACCACCCCTGATAAGCCTTCCCAAATTACACCACAGGACTGCTACTGCAGCCTGCGTAGGTGGTGCATGCACCCCTTACTAAGAGAACGCTTTTCCCTATACATCCCTAACCGTGCCTTGCGGTCTGCTAACCAATTTAGATATGCCAGGCTGGGAGGTCAGTCTATATCTGTTCTGGCGGCTAGAGCTTGAAACACCCTTCCTCATTCGCTCCGATCTTCCCAGAATGTTGCCATCTTTAAGAAAAACCTAAAAACTCATCTGTTTAAAGTAGCCTTTTAGCTTCCTCTTTCCCTCTCTGCACGCCTTATCCTCTGCCCTCCGCGCCAGGATACTTCTGAGTAACAGAGCGCGTTGCAAAACCCTTAAAATAATAAAAAAATAGATTACTTAGATATACCTAAATCACTACACATATACACCTATCAGTGACCCCATGGCAGGCCTTATCAATCCTGAAGGCAGGGTGCTTGGTTTTCTGTGAGAGGGTGCCCATGCATGAGCTGGGCCTTTCTGCAGCGTTCGGAGCCTATTCTCTGAGGCAGTTCTGTGATGCAGCCAGACCATATACTATTAATTGTATTATAACCTCGCAGTAAATGCTAACTTTGGAATGGCAGCAATGAAACATGTTGTGGCAGTGGTGGCTTGTGTAGAATCCCACCCTTTTAGAGGGAGAGACATGTACACACCGGTATACCCGGTAACAGTTTAAAAGAACCCTGACATCACAAAATGGATTCTGCAGGCACAGACACGAGTCCGGCCTCCTGCTGCTGACCGAAACTCCGGCAGGGGAGGCCTGGACAATAGGTTTCCTGCCACAGGGAGGTGTAACCACCTCCCAGACAGGCCTTAGTGGATTGGGGCTGGGTGGGTGCACTCCGAGAGTGCTTTGAAGTCTGCACTGGGGGCACATTTGGTGTCCCTGTGCATAGCCCAGTTTATACCGGTTGCAGGGGCTACCAGCCCCTGCTCTGGCATGAAACTGGACAAAGGAAATGGGTGTAGCCACCCCTCTTTCCAAACCCTCCAATAGGTGGGTCCCCAGAGAAGTCCAACCCCTTTCTTAGTCATACGTAAGGAACCCCTGGCAACAGGACTTTAGATTACACCCAGACAATACTATACAACTGAATCCTGGAACTTCAACGCTCTACTCAAGACTAGAGGATGGAAGAATCTCCCTTGGGATCAAGAAGTGACTCCCCGGCTTGGCTGGCACCAAAGATGCATCTTGCCGGTCTGCATCTCCGAAGCTCCTGCTGGACACTGACAACTTTGCAACACCAGAGGAGGATTTCCAGACTTCTCAGAGACCAACCAAAGTCTCCAGGAAAGTTCTTGAGCAATTGGTCTCAGCACATCACCGCTCCTGTCCTCCAGGAATCAGGTAGCATTCTGCAGTGTAAGCCGTTCTCATCAGATTCCCAAAGTCTAACCGCCGTTCGCCACTACGAGGAGCTCAAGAACTGCCTGCCAACAAACAAGAGAAAAGAAGAGTCGAATAATAAAAAGACTACACTGAATATATTTTGAGGGACGATTGAATCATCCTCATTATAAGGATCCTAGTCTTGACTGAGTACGAGACATATGCAGTCTAGCCCTACATCCTTGGGGTCATCTTTAACCCTTGGTTGC
Source organism: Lissotriton vulgaris (assembly GCF_964263255.1). Taxonomy (NCBI): domain Eukaryota; kingdom Metazoa; phylum Chordata; class Amphibia; order Caudata; family Salamandridae; genus Lissotriton; species Lissotriton vulgaris. The sequence goes on from NC_141690.1 coordinate 76,701,586, forward strand.
CCCATTATTGAATGTCCTGATGAAGACTCGCATGGTCCAGGTTTAACCCACCGGACGACTTTACGCCGAGTCGAAACGTTGACGATACTAATCCCACCTTGGGCCCAGTATTTTGCTAAAAAGTGCACACACTTGACATGACTGTTGTGTTTATATGACTAAGGGCCCGATGTAGGTAAATCCCATTTACCGAATTTGAAATACCGAATTGTACCGATTCGGTATTTCAAAATCGGTAAATGGGATGTAGGTCCCAACATCTGGATTCGTTACCGAATCCTTAACAATTCTTTAATTACCGATTCGGTAAATACCCATTCATTCCTATGGGCTTTAAAGCCCATAGGAATGATTAGGCATTACCGATTCGGTATTTACCGAATCGGTAATTAAAGAATTCACAAGGGTGCAGGGGGTGTCACTTTGACCACCTCTGCCACCCCCAAAACAGGCACAGGTGCCATGTGGCAGGCATGTCACATGGCACATGTGTACATGCACAGATGTGCATGTACACAGGAATCGGTATTTTACCATGGATTTGTATTCCATGGTAAAATACCGATTCTGTAAGCCATGTGCCAATGGAAAATTGGCTTCCCACATTGCATGTTCGGTAATTTTACCGAATCGGTAATTATTACCGAATCGGTAATAATTATACCGATTGGTTAAATATTACCGAATCGGTAAATTTACCGATTCGGTAATATTAACGATTCGGTAAAATTACCGAATATGTACACCTACATCTCCCTAGCCCTTTACCGATCGGAAACGGCCGAAAATCGGTATTTTCGGCCGATTCCGATTGGTAAAGGGCTACCTACATCTGGCCCCTAGAAACCAGTTGTTATTTATCTTTGTGTGGGCCAGGTGGCTATATTACGGAAACTGCAAGACCGTAATTATCAAAAATTAAAGTAAATACCCTGTTTACCTCTTTGAATTTCCTTTCTTCCCTTGATTCACTGCACCTTTCTTTGAACACTTCTTTTTGTGCACACTCTTTCTGGGCAGCCTTTTATTCTAAAGTAATGAGAACAATGTAAAAAATATCAATTTCATGATTAGAGACAAGGAAATAAACATTGTTTTGTTCCCCTCTCTTGTTGAAATATTGGTGCTGTAGTGATATATTTTTGTTCTTTTCATTCCAAGTAACTGAGTTCATTTATGGTTTGGTGCGGATATAAGGAACGCCTATTAATTTATAAATGTTTGAACATGTGCTGATTGAATTGGCTTCAAAAAAGAAATAGGTTCTGGACCATTGTTTATCCTTACCGCAGTATACCCAGGTCCGTATCCTTTTGGGTTACCCCATTTTCATTAATGGCGATTCCAGATCCTGGTTGTCATCAACATCTCCTGGTCTTCGTGGCTGAAGAGTCAAGCTTCCCCTCTTTCACCTGAAATCACCTGACATCGGTGGGCATTCGACTATCGTGCCCCTGTTCACTGGCAAGTGACCCAGACTCTGTCCCCTCTACTCTCAGGTTCTTCTCATCTTCGATCCAGGCTTGAATCACACTGGACACTTTCTACTTCAACGGCAGCAGCACTTTGCACAAGATCGCCATTAAAAACGACACGATTCCCGACACCAAAAGACACCTATGCACCTGGCTTTCCTGGGTGAGGTAACTCAAGTACTCTGGTGCTCCCGTGGGTGTTGGCCCTAGAACCCCGTAAGTCTTGAGGGGTTTGATCAAAGTTCTCTCCTAAGTGTCCTAATCTTTAAATTTCCAACCGCGACTTTCCCCCTTGACGCTAACGGTGATTCGCGGCTGTGTTCTCACACTGCACGCGTTGTAGTGTAGTTCCTATATTCCCAATAGGCTCTGCGCATTGGAATAACATAAACAGCCGTGTAGACGTAGGACTAAGGTCATCTAGGTCTCTACTAACTATGTTAGGCTTAATTAGTTTTGCCAGCTAGCTCAGAGGTCACTAGAAACTTTCTCGAAAGTTCAGAAAAGGGTTAACCATCCAGATTTAGACAATAAGGGATTAGTTTCTGACAACCGCATAAACATGACAACTTTGCTCCCTCAGAATAAAGAGTGTATCTCTAGAGTCGTGTGAAAACAATAGACAGCTATTTCACTCAGTCAATCGTGAATGCTTAATTTCACCAGAGTGCAGAGAAATAGAGAGACGGGCGTTTTCAATAAAAGGTGTTATTTTATTGAGCAGTCGTCTTTCTCATGCAAGAGAAATGAATTGCCACAATTGCAATACTTATTATAAAGTAAAGTGCGTACAGTAAAAGTAGTATTATGAAATAATACTGTAAAAGCATTGATATGGTTTCTTAGCCATATGATACTTTAAAATAGATAGAATAGATACATACATAAAAACATTGACTAACGAACTCAACTGGTGATTCTAAGATACGCCTACCCCGGTGTACCTGACCTAAGCCTTATACGTGGGAAGGAGTAAGTAAGTTGCAGTTTTAAGTTAAGTTAGGTTTTTGTCAAGTATCGGAATCAAGAATTCTCTCTAAGGTTTTAATCAACTCCGTACCTTGGTTATAGAATGAAGGAGGTCTTGTATCTCGCTTCTCAGGACTCGATCTCCCAGCAACCCGCGAGGGTCACTTGGGAACACCGGAGCTGGATTTTCTCGGCTGGAGAAAAAGACAGCGTCTCTCTCAGTGCGTCGAAGGGAGGGGCATTTTCCTTTTGTTCTGGCAACAGCTGGGCTCTCGGGCAAGTAGAACGTCGCTCTGCTCCCCACCACCGTGTGTTTGCTTAAGGCAACATTGGTATCTTTATACCTGAAAGGTGACGGGTTTGACGTAATGTTGGACATAAGACGTCACTAAGAACTAACAATTCTTTCTGGACTCCAGGAGTTCTTGTGCAAATCAAAACAAAAGCAGGGGGAATTCCCGGGCTGCTGGAGGCTTGCTTTGTTTAAAGAACGGATTGTGCTTTCTAGGAGTCTATGGGAGTAGCCTTGCTGTGTTTTGGACTGCATGGGCTATTACTAAATATGGATATGATTCTTATGCCTTTATAAGGATACTATTTGCTATAACCACATAAGGGCATGAATCGGGAATATCGAATTAGGGTCCTAGATAGAAATACAACACCCACTCCACGTATTAATGTCCATCATTATTAAAAAATAAGCAATATTAAACATACGATGCATGTGTGTTTTCCAACCCACCCCAAAATACATAATTGCATTTGAAATGGTGCATGGTTTATACACGAAAATGAGTATTGGTACTGTACGTTTTTTTCAAGCAAGATTACTATTCAGTTAAATGCATATATATCAGCTGAATGAATTGCGAAAATTACACATGAAATGGCTCTAAATACAGAAGAGAAGGTCGAGACCATTTCATCACATATTTATACGATAATGTACATGTGCCAGAGGCTGAGGTAAAATATTGTCTCTAATGTCTCTAAAAATAGAAGCTCTGTTCTCTAAGAATAGTGCCGGAAAAAATTGTAAATATTTTTGATTCGAAAGAAAAATAATTTTGCTTTCAGGGAAAAAATAATTCCAAATGTTTTCAGTTGCTTTGTTTAACAGAACTGAAGGCCAAATTCAGAGTTCAGGGAACGCTGTGTGATTGTTGTTTTTAAAAGTTATTCTCGTTGTTCAGGAGAGAACATCATATCAGACAGGCTTGCAAAAAATTGGTCTACAACATCAGGTGAAAGTTCGACCAAGTTTGAGAATACTGTAACTGTGCAGTTCTGTGCGTGATTGCTATCATCGATGTTTGGATCAGCAATGCTCACAGAAGGTTGTACCTGTTTGATGCTGCTTTCCTCTCGTACTTCACTGCCACCTACTCGTAATGGTGAAGTCTCAATGAATGCCGCGATCAGAATAGGTAGCCGGTGGGGACAACACGTTGTATGAGTCGTTATTGGACAAAGCAAAGTATCGATATCCATTGGTACTGCTGATGGTAGTGTAAGACAGACGTCCAACACGCATTCTTCTCCGCATAGCAGACATCGAAGCACAGGTAAGATGCAATCCTGCCAGATTGGTCTGAATGAAAGAAACCAAGTTGTACTCAGATCTCTTAGCCAGGCTAATCCGAGGACCTTAGTGATACGGTCTCGATATCGTATTGCTAGGATCGGTTCTTCCATCGTTGCCGGAGTCTTGTCTGTGGATTGGCTTGCCATATCAGAGCAGAAGGAACAAAAATAAAATTCCTGCTACGAGTCCCAAAATTAAAGGTAGGCCGCCAAAGACAGAATGGACAAAATTCGGGAAGATGCCCAGAACTGTTTCAAATGGTGTTAACAGTCCCGAAAAAATTGTCTTAAATACATGTGCGATACCACTGGTATCAGACATGTTCAAAATTTGACTTAACATTTCTACGAAATGCACGGGGCAATTTGTCGATAAAAGGGTATGTATCTCTGACGTTGTCCTTGCAACTTGCAGATCTTACGTTTCTTTGGACGAGGTCAGCGGCACAGTAGTCTTCAAAAGAATAGACTTCATTCTGCTTAAAGTATCAATTCGAATAGAAGAGATATTCACATAAGGCCATATTGCCGCCTCCATGTCTAGATTGCTGTTTGGATACAATACTTGCATACAGCAAACGACCCTGGAAGTAACGGTTACGAGATAACATTCTCCTGGCACCTTCCACAACAGCTGTGGTCATTTATTAAAACGTAGCTACCGTTGGAAAGCTGTCTGAAGAATGGTTCTATCTGTGTTGTAGGAGTGCCCTGCAGGTGACATGAAAGGTTATTTGAAGACCCTTCGCAGGCTCATGCAAGTTAATACCTTGACACAGAAGTGTACCGCTTAGTGATTTTTTACAATTATCGCCACTAAGGAATACCTCCTTTTTCCCTTCACTATAACATTTGTGTGTGTAAGGTAAATCCCAGTTTGATTTGATGTATCTTTTACCCAACCTTTCATACTGGCCTGCTGGTATATATTCTTGGCAATATTTAAACTGGAAAGTTGTTATCGGAATTGTAATTGTTCCGTGTATTATTTGAATTTGAATTTAAAAACATTTGTATAGCGCGCTTCTACCAGGCGGTTTCTTGGCGCTTTTGGATTGCGAGGAGACAACAGGAGCGGAGGGAGTTTAGACAGCGTGAGCTCGGGAGAAGAGCAGGGTTTTTAGACCTTTCCGGAACTAAGTGTAAGAAGATGTCATGCGGAGTTCCGCAGGAAGGGAGTTCCAAAACATAGGAGCAAGAACTGCAAATTTAGTTCCACCCGCCTTTTTCTTTCTGAATCGGTAGGTGGTTAGAAGTGCCTGATGGGTAGAGCGGAGCTCTCTGCCCGGTGTGTAAGGTTTTATGACGGAGCAAATGAACTCCGGGGCGGTGCCCATTTTGGCCTGAAAAGTGAGGCATCCAAGCTTGAACAAGGCTCGCTCTTTCACCGGCAGCCAGTGCAGTGCCTGCAGTAGAGGAGTGGCACGGTGGAATTTAGGCAGGCCGTGGATCAGGCGGGCAGCCTGGTTCTGCACTAGCTGCAGACGGTGAATGGCGTAGGCCGGAGCGCCGTTGTAAATGATGTTACCGTAATCAAGGCGCGAGAGCACCATAGCCATCACTATGATCTTTAGGGCAGGTAGGGAAAAAAAGCGAGAGATCTTCCTAATGGTTCTGAGGGAGAAAAAGCAGGAAGAAACAACCAAATTAACCTGTGAATAAACGGAGAGTGAGGGATTAAGGAGGATACCGAGGGTTTTGACCTTGGGGACAGGGAGCGGGGGAACACCAAGTGAAAGAGGCCAGTGAGAAGGGGACCAGGGACTGCAACCACCTCCGGTCAAGACTAGCTCCGTCTCGTCCGGATTGAGTTTGAGGTGGTTGCAGTTCATCCAATCCTGGATGAACAGCATGACAGATTGAACGTTCTGGGAAGATGAAGGGGAGTGGGAAAGGTTGAAAATTAGCTGGAGGTCATCGGCGTAATTGAACACCGTGACCTCGAGCTGCTGTAACATAAAAATGAGGGGGTAGATGTATAAATTAAACAAAAGAGGGGAAAGTGAAGAACCTTGGGGGACCCCGCATACAACTTTACGGGAGGCAGCAGTGAAACCAGCTAGGTGGACCGCCTGAGCCCTATCACTCAGTAAGGACTCGAGCCAAGCGAGGGCCAGGCCCTCTATGCCTGCCGCCCTGACACAGGTGAGAAGGATGGAGTGGTCCACCGTGTCAAAAGCGGCGGACAGGTCTAAAAGAATGAGGGCCTGGGGGAGGTTGATGTCAATGCCTTCGCGTAGGTTGTCCATTACTGAGATCACCACCTTCTCCGTGGAGTGGAGGGGGCGGAAGCCCGCCTGCTGAGGGGAGAGGCAGTGATTGGTTTCCACGTAGGTGCTCAGGGTGCTGGTTACATGGGTTTCCATTCAATGACAGGTCTCTCTGACATTGTCAATGGTAATCTCTCAGGTTTTTCAATGCTCAGAATCATATAGTCTGCTCCTTTTTGTGCCAAACTGATTTGTTTATCAGTAAGGTTAAAGATAGAAAATAATGACGTTATGTTGATTAGATGCCATGGCACGTAGCCTGAACGTAGGTTTCCAGCCTAGATGTACAATAGAACGCAATTGGGACTGACCATGTTGTAACATTAGCAAGTCTTGCTCTATTATATCAAATGCAGATGACACAATACTGTCCAGTGAATATATTCTGGAAGACAGAGTCGTTAACCCATTGTCCACTACAGAAAGGGATTTTTCCAAATGTATACAATCAATTTCTCGTATTTTTTCTGCTGTTTCAATTTGCATTACTTTCCAAGCTTCGTTGTATGCAGCGTATATACCGGCCGCTATGAAACGTTTTTGACGCTGTTTGCGAGGTCCCAGTATGAAATCTCCCAAGTCAGCACCTTCTTTAAGTAAAGTCAAGTGTTGCTTAATTTCAGCCAGTGTGGATTTCTGTAGCCACTCAAGGCATAATTTCCCTACACTGTATGTTGTAACTATCCCTGGATGTTGTCTCTGGGAATATCGTGGGTCTGGCCTGGTCAGTTTGAACCCCTGTCTTTTGTTCAGGAATCTATCTTGACAGTTATTTGTGTGTGTGGGCCAGATCAACCATTTTTTCCAATCAGGCTTTGTTCTGTTTTGGTGAAAAATATGGGCTACGTTTATTTCCATATCCGTAGTACTATTACTATCAGGTATTGGCATCGGAATAGACAGTTTATTTAAGTCTTTTATCTTAGCTAAAGCACGACAAGTAGTTTGTTGAATGGTATCATTCAGGAATATTATTTGTTCTGGGATCATGCAGGCTCTAAATAATGATTCTAGACCTTGTACCTGCCAGTCTTTTATTCCCCAGATGGTTTTTGTTTCAATGTTATTTTTCCAAAATTCAAAACCAAATGTAGAAATTTTGTCATAAAACATTTCAGAATAAATCAGTTTAGTATTTGTCAACATTGTTTTCATTCCTGTCTTATTTAACATTTTAAAATAAAACGTTTCTGAATCACTGTTATTAAACCCTGAGAAGTATGGAAATTTCTCATAAAATGTCTTCGAACTTTCTTTTGGTGGAGTTGGACAATGTTCCCATTGATTATAAGTAAAAACATTTCTAGGTTGTGCAGATTTATGCAAATAGTGATGACCATAGTGATTGTAACAGTATAATTCTTCATAATTTGATGAACCCTGTAAATAATCATGTTCTGTAAATTTAGCTGACATTACTAAATTGGACATCATATTGTTAATATTTTCAAAGTCCTAATCATCAGAAAAAGAACTTGGTTTCACAAAATCACTTAAGGAAACCTTAAACTGGTGTGGATACTTCAAGAGCTCAATCGGGCCATAAATTTCATAGTCAGTCCTGTCCCATTGTATACCCCCAGGTATTGTATTGGCTGTGATGTTCACTGATGATAGTTCTCTTTTCTCGATGTGAGAGGATCTGTGAGACTTTAGGACCAAGTTGATGTTCTGACTTGCTGTGTCCATTATACTATATTTTCCATCAATGAATTTACCCAAGTATAAAACCATGATGAGCCAAAGTAGGAGGAAAAGTACACCTAACACAGTCCAAAATTCAATCCATGGTGAAATCAGATAAGTTTCTTTTAGTTGGTGAAAAAGCTGTTATTTTTTCTTTGAAAGTTTTTGTTGCTGGCTTGTCTCCATGTTCACTTGGATCATCTGAAAAGTCATCAAAGTTGATAAAATAGCCAGATGCCGTTCTCTCAATTGGTGGGATTGCTTCCGCATTTCCATTGATCTTTGCATTTTCTTTTGTTACATTTGTACAGTCTGAGGATACATCGTTGTAGATTGGTGTATCATCGGGAATTTTTGCAATTTGGGTTTCAAGAGGCACAAGTTCCATCGCTTTGTTGCATAGTCCTTTTTTATTTACTGCAGGTTTATCGAATGTGATTAGTCTCTCAGTTTGAACCTCTTGGATTTTAGCAAAGTTTGGTCTTCTGCTATTTCTTGGTAACCCACTGGGCCTGCTATTTATTATCGGCCACATGTTTGTGGTTTCACCAGGTCGATGGAAACAATTCTGTTTTCCTTTTTACCAGCAAGTGGCGGTAGTACTACTGATCTTGTTCCGCTGACAGCTAAGATAGGTACTGCTTTTCTGTAAGAAGGCCCAAATTCCTTCTTCACCGCGATCTTTTCTCTGACCAGATCCCCAATCTTTGGAATCCAGACAGGTCTTGCTGGGACAGGTGGTTCTTCAGTGGTTGTTGGCTTAAACTTTATGTTACTTAGACTCTTTCTTGTTTCATTCAAGTCCTGTAAAACAGCCAAACGATCTTTGATTTCAAAAGTTTGTTCTTCTACCACTGAAGTTTGACGATCCAGATCCTGGATAATCATTCTAGTACCAAACAAAAGTTCATACGGACTGATACGTGCTAGAGAATTTCTTGGCATGTTATTAAGACTACGTTGGACACTTATTAGATGTTTGACCCACCCATCACCCGAACCTAATACTCTCACTGTTATAGATTGCTCTATGTCACGTTTTTTTCTTTCCACTACCTCATTTCCCTCAGAATGGAAGGGAGAAGAGTACCGCAATGCAATGCCCATGCTGGTCATGGCCTCTTTGTAAGCTCGAGAGCTAAACAAAGGACCCTGTCCAGAATGTAGCATGCCAATTGCGTATGTGTCAATAAAGACTCGCACATCTTTTATAACAGTTCTGGTGTCAGCCGAGCGCTGGGGACACATTTTTAAGTGAATTCAGTCTTAATAATTATTAGGACGCATTTCTCCGGCTGGATTTCTGCGTATAGATCGCCTGATGCTTTCTAATAAAGGTGTCCTGGCAATAGTCTGGTCCGGTTCACAACTGCGATCTCTGTTGCAGTCCGTACAATCCATTGCAAATTTGTAAATCTGCAAGCTCATCCCCAGCCACCAGTATTCTGATTGTAATTCTATTAGAGATTTCAAGATCTCTTGGTGCCTCGGACCCAGTCCCATGTGTGCGTCTTCAATCAAGAAAACTCTCCGGTTCGTGTTTGGAATTACTCTATCCCCCTCTCCAGGGATGTGAGCATAAGGAACGGAGTTTGCATCAATTATGTATGTATTACTGAGTGGATAGTTGAGAGGTAATGCTGTATAATCGCCTTTTAGCGATGCTTTTACTGGCAGCATAGTTTCTCCATCTATGTGTTTTTTGAACGCTTTTTGTGGCTACAGAAGCCGGTTGAACCGCTGCCTCTGTGGCTCTGTTAGGCAAAGAATTCTCTGCAACGTGAACGCCATCACGTTGATGACTCAGTGTATGTATCACGTGAGTCTTTTGTAGTTCTTTCTGCAAAAGAACTACTTGTTCCCAAAGCGTTTTATGCTTTATTGTGGCACCCGTGTCATCTTTGTAACCATTTTTGCTCCATGTCTGTATGTCACTGTTGTATGACTTGACGCAGTAATGCGAATCGCACACTGTTAGTGTGGGGAATTCGCGATCGGCATTTTCAAGCGCCATCTTTAAAGATCTTATTTCAGCTCGCTGAGCTGAACAGTTTCTGAGTGATTCAGTTTTGGTAATCATCGGTTTGAATTTACCAGTGCGCCAGTGACCTTTAACAATCACGCACACTGCAATGTAGGATTTTTTCTCTACATCGTAATGGTGTGCAAATCTGTCCATATTTATTACACAGGTATATTGTTTGAGAGGCAGAATTTCGATTGGCAGAGGATTTTCTTGTTCGCACTCTAGATCATCTAGTTTTTTTCATTTTCGGGTCAAAATCCTATTTCACGTCTTCTGTAGCAAGAAAATTTCCCCATTGTATCCATTTTGGATCTAATGCCACTGTATTCAGATTGCGTGGACTTGTTAATGCCTCAAGAGCTGATTATGCTGTATTAACAGTTATTCTCTTGCCTTGGGCTAGGGCTCTTTCTCTTGAATTGAATTGAATTGAATGCAGATTTGTAAAGCGCGTAGCTACCCCAGTTTGAACCGTTTGCAGAATTTTTTCTGTAGAACTGAATTTCATTTCAGCTTGAGTGTACAAATGTGATTTGTAAGCTATAGGTACTGTTTCTCCCTCATTAGAGGTCAGGTATGTGAATCTGCATCTTCCTGGGATGACTCGGATTACAAGGTTGCGTTCGTTTGCGCATGTTTGCAGTTTTGTTTTAGTTAACATGTCTGTCTGTAATGATCTAAAAATTTCTGTGTGTTTTTGAGTCCAATGTATTGGTTTGAAATCAGGTTTTATTAATTAATAGAGAGGTTTAACCCTCTCTGCAAAATTTAGAATGTATGTTCTACCGAAATTCAGTAAGCCTAGTATTGATTGTTAATTTTTCAGCGTTTTGGGTGCTTGGAGTACTGCACACTTCTCTAGGAAGTTGTCTGCCAGGCTTTTGCCTTCGCTTGATAATTCATATCCTAAAAATAGGACTGTTAGATGGGCAATTCTTGACTCTCCAGGTCCTCGTCTGTAAGATAGATGTCATCGAAAAATGATAATGCATCATCATCATATATTTGTAGTAATTCTGCTACCCTTGCTGAGAATAATCCTGGGCTATTCTTGAATCCCTGTGGGAGTCGGCAACATTTTTTTGCCACCCCATTATTGAGAAAGCGGTCAAATACCTGCTTTCAGGTGCAATGTTTTGAAAGAAGAATCCATTAGAGATATCTAATGTTGTTTTATATTTTTTGCGCACAATGTTGTTCATTAGTGCTGCACTGTGAGAGTTTTGTACTGCAAAAGATTTGCAGCAGGAGTTTAAATGTCTGTAGTCCAAAACTAGGCGATATGAATCGTCTGGCTTGGAGACAGGAAACAAAGGATTTTTCATTTGTGAGGTGCATGTTTCAATCACCCCTTGATATTCAAGTTGATCCAAGATCTCCCTGACCTGCTTTTTAGCTTCTTGTTAAACTGGGTACAGCCTTTGTGCAGTAGGTTGATTTTTTAACTGGATTTTGTGGTGAGGAGAGTCCTCATCCCATCCCACATGATTTTTGTATAATGCAGGGGCTTGGGGCACTGCCCATTTTCTTGCGAATGTGTATTTTTTATGAATTTGAATATGATTTGAGAAGGCAGGCATAATCATTTCTTCGCCATGAGAGCACTCCCTGACAAACTCTGGTGGCCAGTCTTTTTCAGCTAACAGGATGTCATAGCCTTTAGAAAGATTATCCCAAAAGAGACCTTTTATTTTCCTAGTTTTATCTCCCTCTATACGTAATGTTATTTCATATAGTTTAAGGGGCACGCGAACTCGGGTGTCTGCAGTTTCCACCTGAATGTATTCATTCGTGTCCACTGTCTCCAGAAGATTCATCAGGATCTTGCGAGCTATGGTCACTTCTGCTGCGCTGTCTAGCATTGTCTGGGCCCACTCTCCATTTTTCAGTTGTGTCCTCAGAATCCTCGGCATGTTTAATTTTAATACTTGCTACCTTCTTTCTGGGAAATTGTGATTTTTTACTTTGATGAGCAGGCTCTTTGTCTTTGGACTTGACATGCTCTTCCTTGTGTTCTGACCATCCTCTTCTTTCCGATTTCTGTGAGGAAGTCTGAAAAGATCGAGAGGGACGTGTATCAATATCGTGATATCTATCAGGTTTTCTCATTTGATCCCTATCTCTAAGGCTGTATCTTTTCTCTGAGGGTTCCCTTTGGGGAGACTTGCCTCCTCGGCCAGGAGATCTTTCTCTCATTTGAGGAGACCTTCCTCTGGACTGGAATCGTTTTTCCTTGGGAGTGGATTGTTTAATACCATCCCAACTCTTTTTTGGAGTATTTAGATTATTTTTAATAAATGTTTTTTCAGGATTTTCAGTTAGTTGTGGTTTTATTGGTTTCCTACCCAAACTATCTCTTCCTAGCTCTTCATAGGATTTTTCTATGATTCTGGCAAGTTCAAATGGTTGGTCTGTTATATCTGTCTCCTTTAATTTCTGCAGTAACTTTATATCGTCCCTTGCCAAATGAACTAATTCTCTATATGCCTTTGATAATTCTTTTAGTTTAACCAGAAGTTCTTCGTTTAACATTGTTTCAATGTCTGGGTGTGGTGTGTAACTGGCTAGAACCGGCCACGTGGCTCCTGGTCTACCTAGTGGACAGTGCCTGGTGATGTGATTTTGATGTTTTAGGGCGCCATGAAACCAGAGCAGGTGCTCTTGGTAAGTTAGTGGGATTTCAACGTCCTCGAAAGAAGTGTATACATCCGGAGGTTCCTCTATTTTGTAATAGTGGAAATCTTTTGTCACAGCTTGTGCCATGAATAGAATACCTCTGTCTACCGATACTCATGTGCCTCTATCACGAATATGACCGTACCACCTCTTGGTGATAGTCCATTTTCTATAAGTTTAAGAGTTATAGTTTTTCTTATATTGACCGGAATGATTATAGAATTCGGGTCACCTTGCTGGAGACTTGTGTCTTCCTCTAAGAGTTGAGTTGCTAATGCTTCTCTATCTCTTTCTTCTTCACTTTCCGTCATTTTATTGACTAAAAATGTTTTTGTTGCAGAGCGAGTTTCAAGGAAACAAAGATTAGGTGCACAATATTTTGGAACACTGTATCCTTCAACGTCGACTAAACCAAAAACTAATACATAGGATTCTCATCCTACTAAGTTTTGGCGGATATTAACCTTTCACCCACTCCAGACGTCTATTGGAGTTTTTACGGGAGAAAAGGGTCTGTGTGAAAAGCACGACTGAGTTACTCTAGTGTCTTGCGTTAGATTATCGCCTTACTAAACGTTGGGCGCCATGTAGTGTTGTTCCTATATTCCCAATAGGCTCTGCACATTGGAATAACATAAACAGCAGTGTAGACGTAGGACTGAGGTCATCTAGGTCTCTACTGACTATGTTAGACTTAATTAGTTTTGCCAGCTAGCGCAGAGGTCACTAGAAACGTTCTCGAATGTTCAGGAAAGGGTTAACCGTCCTGATTTAGACAAGAAGGGAGTAGTTTCTGACAACCGCATAAACAGACAACTTTGCTCCCTCCGAATAAAGAGTGTATCTCGAGAGTCGTGTGAAAACAATAGACAGCTATTTCACTCAGTCAATCGTGCATGCTTAATTTCACCAGAGTGCAGAGAAATAGAGAGACGGGCGTTTTCAATAAAAGGTGTTATTTTATTGAGCAGTCTTCTTCCTCATGCAAGAGAAATGAATTGCCACAATTGCAATACTTATTATAAAGTAAAGTTCGTACAGTAAAAGTAGTATTATGAAATAATACTGTAAAAGCATTGATATGATACTTTAAAATAGATAAAATAGATACATACATAAAAACATTGACTAACAAACTCAACTGGTGTTTCTAAGATACTCCTACCCCGGTGTACCTGACCTAAGTCTAATACGTGGGAAGGAGTAAGTAAGTTGCAGTTTTAACCCCTTGCCCGCTGCCGGAATTCCGCTCCTGCGCTGGACATTCCGATCACGGGCGTGGTCATGGCGGCTCCTGGCCGTCATCAGCACAGCAGCACTATAATGTATGACGGACGGGAGCCGTCATCAGCACGCAAGGGGTTAAGTTAAGTTAGGTTTTTGCCAAGTATCGGAATCAAGAATTCTCTCTAAGGTTTTAATCACCTCCGTACCTTGGTTATAGAATGAAGAAGGTCTTGTATCTCGCTTCTCAGGACTCGATCTCCCGGCAACCCGCGAGGGTGACTTGGGAACACCGGAGCTGGATTTTCTCGGCTGGAGAAAAAGACAGCGTCTCTCTCAGTGCGTCGAAGGGAGGGGCGTTTTCCTTTTGCTCTGGCAACAGCTGGGCTCTCAGGCAAGTAGAACATCGCTCTGCTCCCCACCACCGTGTGTTTGCTTAAGGCAACGTTGGTATATTTATACCTGAAAGGTGCCGGGTTTGACGTAAGGTTGGACATAAGACGTCACTAAGAACTAACAGTTCTTTCTGGACTCCAGGAGTTCTTGTGCAAATCAAAACAAAAGCAGGGGTAATTCCCGGGCTGCTGGAGGCTTGGTTTGTTGAAAGAACGCGTTGTACTTTCTAGGAGTCTATGGGAGTAGCCTTGCTGTGTTTTGGACTGCATGGGCTATTACTAAATATGAATATGATTCTTATGCCTTTATAAGGATACTATTTGTTATAACCACATAAGGGCATGAATCGGGAATATCGAATTAGGGTCCTAGATAGAAATACAACAGCGTCCCCCGTGGGTCCCCTGTGTCACTACCTTGGGTGGTTCCTTGTGGTCTCAGCGATTCTACAGGCTCTAGACCTTGTGTCTAGTCAAGTCGTGTTTCTTATACCACATTCTTAATATATGGTTTGGTACGCCCTTAGGGCTCAACGTATAATGTGCTAATTTACTGTGTGATATTAAGTGTAACTTATGTGCTTAGACCTCTAGCCTCATAAAGAGACTAGTAGAGTGTGTTTATAATAAATACATATATTTTATATATATACCTGGTGTGTTTCTTTCATTTAGTAATTCGTAAGATTATAGACTGATAAAACAAACTGCTTTACATTCCTTCAAGACTTAGCCTGAAGGCTGCTCTCCATAGCTACCACTAGCATAGCTTTCAATAAAGGTTGTCTTTAACCTATCACCTCTAAGGGGCTGTTTGGACTGGTACAAGGTGCCCACTATAACTAGTGGAAAGCATTTGCCAGGCCAACTTCTCACATTGGTGTGCAGCGGTTGGGATTCAAGCCTGCTTTGTGTTACCAGATAATCTCAAGTGCTTGACTAACTGAAAACCACTAAAGGTACCTGAGGTACATATAATACAAGCTTAAAAACTATGGTAAGTTCTACTGATCTTAAAGTTATGTGTTAAAGGCTTAGCACACCCTTTCTACAATGCAAGAGAGTTTAGTAGGCCACACTAGAGTCGGTAGGTGCATACACCACACCACACTAGTAATGTCCTGAAGGCCAGGAACCAGTAGGTGCCTGCCAGATGTCAGTACTATACTGACATCCAAGTATGACACATTCCCATTCTTGGATTTGAGAGCATTGTGTACTGCTAGGAGATTAAAGACAGGCAAAAGTGCAAACACCCAATGCCTCAAGGAGGTACCACTGTTGGATGTAAGGGGTTAGACAGTCTGGGTGGGGCAGCATCAGAGGAAGGGTCAAGGGAGGAAGATGACCAGGACCAGACATCTGATGCTGACCAGGAAGGTGACAATGACCTTGACCTGGATAGTGCAGCTCCTCCTGGAAATGAGGAAGAAGGCCAAGGTTGTCCTCTCTTTGTCCCCCCAGGGAGAGTTGGAGGTTTGCCTAGAAGGCCCAGCCTTCCTTCATGGGAGTCTGTCCATTCCAACACATCTATAAGGATCTCTGTTTTCTCTCACAGGAGAGAAACCTCTAAGGCAAGGAAAGACAGACTGCTGAAGTGTGAGGAAGCTCAACTTAGTGTCAAAAAACAACAAGTAGCATTAAACAGGGAACTCCTAGAGATCCAAAGAGCTAGAAAAAAGATGGGGCTAGAGCCCCATGGTGGCAGCAACTTCCCAAGTGGTAGAGAGGGATCTCATGACCATAGGAATTTAAGAAAGATTGTCCCTCCCTACCAGAGTGAGGATTTTATTTATTTATTTGAAAAGTTTTATATAGCGCTGCAAGACCCAGGGGTAGCAGAGCACTTTACAATAGCATTAAAAATCCAGTCTGTATAGTCGATTCAACAGGATCAAAAAATATACAGACATTGCACAATAGAAAACACTTCTTAAATTAACAAATATGCTAATAGTTAGGGCCATGAGGAGAACAAACATGTTACGACAGACAGCACAGAAACAATAAAAAAGGCAAGGGAGTAAAAGAAAGGGGGGTAGTTTTAGAGTGGAGAAAAAAGTCTAGGAGAGAGAGAGAGAGAGGAGAGGGGAGAAGAGTCGGGCAGAAAAGACTGTCAAGGGTGGTATGAATAACGGGGAATGAATAAAGGGTTGGATGCAGCGATTAAGGACCCCAGTATTTGGAGGGAAGGTGGGATTTGAGGTCTTTTTTAAAACTGTGGTATGAGGGGTTGCAGCGCAAGTCTCTGGGGAGGGCATTTCAGATGTTCGGGGCGTTTCCCGAGAAGGAGCAGGTTTGTGTGGTGCTTTTATTTGATAGGGGGGGAGAAGTAGGGCATTTGAGCTTCTCGTCTGCCGGGAACAGCCAGCTTTTTCGAGTTTGTCAGAGAGACACAGCAGGGTTTGTTGGTGGAGGGCTTTGTGTGTTATGCAGGCAGTCTTGTATGCAAATCTTCCCTCAACGGGTAGCCAGTTTAGGGCCTTGAGGGCTGGGGAGATGTGGTTAAAGTGTTTGCAGTCGGTGATTAGCCGAGCGGCTGCGTTAAGCATAGATCTGAGGGGGCAAGGTGTGTTTTGAGGATTCCAGTGAGGACAGCATTACCATTTAAAGTCGTCAGCAGGAATGAAGGGTTTGAGTTTTTTAAGATGTCAGAGTGTACGGAGAGCTCCCTTTGCCAAGTTTTTGATGTGGTTGTTAAAGTGAGTTTGTTGTCGATGTTGAAGCCAAGTGATTTTGCTGAGTTAGATAAGGAGAGCGAGCAGTTAAGGGCATTGTGGTCTGGGAGACAGCCTTGGATGGGGAGCTTGTTGTTTTTAGGTGAGAAGAGAATAATTTCGGTTTTATTGGGGTTAAGTTTGAGGTGGTTGGAGAAGAACCAAGATTGGATCATGCTCAGGGCATTATTAAGGTGAATAATATCCGCATGGGATTTGATCTTGTAGTGCAGTTGGGTGTCTTCCGCGTAGAGATGGTAGTTAATTCCTGCTTGTTTCAGAATGAGTGTAAGGGGTTCCATAAAGAGGTTGAAGAGGGAGGGAGAGAGATTGAGCCCTGGGGTACGCCAAGGGAGACCGGAGTGGGGTTGCAGAGGTAATCCTTGATTTTGATCTGTTGAGTTCTGTGTTGGAGAAAGGAGGAGAACCATTTAAGGGCTAGACCGTTGATCCCAAAACGGGTTTTGAGTAAGTTAAGTAGAGAGGCGTGGTTAACTGTATCGAAGGCAGCGGAGAGGTCAAGGAAAATGAGAAGGCAGGACTCACCATTGTCAAGGGACCGGTGGAGGTAGTCGACAATCTTGAGCATGACGGTTTCCGTGCTGCATCCTTTTCTGAAACCGGATTGCAGCGGGTCAAGTAGGTTGAAATTGTAGATTTGATTGTCGAGTTCTCTAAGAGCACATTTTTTCAGTACTTTAGATAGCAGATGGAGGTTCGAAATGGGGTGAAAGTTGTTGTGGATGACATCCACAAATGGATTACTGCACTGGAAAGGGCCTGTAAAGTTCAGAAGGTCCCTCAGGAGCAGTGGGCAGTTATCTAGTGGCTCTCCTTTGGAGGCAAAGGTAGAGACAAGCTCCTCACTGTTAGAGAAGAGGATGCTGATGGTTATACAGTCCTGAAGAGTGCTCTGATTGAAGGGTTTGGCCTAACCACTGAACAATACAGGATAACGTTCAGAGATACCCAAAATGGACAGTCTAAGGACTGGGTTGACTTTGTTGATTGTGCTACTAAGGCTCTGGTGGGCTGCTTACTTGACAATAAGGTGTGCGATTTCACAGGATTGTACAACCTAATTATGAGGGAGCAGATCCTTAATATTTGTCAAAATCAGCTGTTGCATCAGTACCTGTTGGACTCTGATCTAACCTCTCCCCAAAAATTGGGAAAGAAGGCAGACAACGGGTCAGAACCAGGGTGAAGCAGGAGGTGCAGAACCAAGGTGGTGACCAGAAAAAGCAAGATTCTAAGAGCTCTGATAAGGGTGGGGAAAATGGTAAAGATCAGAAGACTTCTCAAGGTCCCCAAAATCTACATCTGGTGGGGAGTCCCAATCATCCAAAGGAAAAGGCCAAAAGAAACCATTGTGGAAAATCTGTAAACAGAAAACACATTGGACTAGCTATTTTAATAGGTCCAAAGACTCAAATCCAGCCACCATTGCCCCTAAGGCAACCGTTCCCCCTAGTTCAGCTCCAAGTGGTGGTACTCAAAGTAAGGGGTAGTAGGGTTAACCCTGGGATCTGTGGTGGGTTCTGGCCTAGTCAGAGTTCCAACTCAGGCTGTACTGATCAGGGGCAAGTGTCACACTGGTGACACAAGACCTTGTAGCTCCTGAGCAGATCATACTTGGTGAAATGTACCAAGTGACCAATGCTAGCAATGTCAGGACTGACCATGCCCTGGCAGTTGTTAATTTCTCCTGGGGATGGGTAACTGCCCTCAAGAAGGTTGTGGTATATGTAGACCTCCCTGTTGAATGCTTGCTTGGCAATGATTTAGAGACTTTAGTTTGCGCTGAAGTGGAGCTCAGGACCCAGGCAGAAATGTTCAGAATCCCTGACTAGGTCACAGGCCAAAATGTCAAAAACTGAACAAGCCCTGGATCCTGGAATAATGGACCAGGTGCCTTCCAAGAAAAGGAGCAGTAGGGTTAAGGCAGAACTTTCCCCCTGACTCAGAATAAAGATCAGTGTCTTGAGGGAGACGATCTTAGTCCAAAAGAAGGAACTGTCCCAGATGAGCTTGAGCCTGATCAGGTTGAGTTCTTAGGGACAGGGGGCCTTCCAGGGCAGATCTGAGCCAGGAGCAGCTGGCCTGTCCTTCTCTGGAACCCCTCAGACAACGGGCTTCTGCTGAGGCTTTGGGGAATGCTAGTGGTACCCATAAGCTATATTAGGATGATGGACTCCTGTATTCAGAGCGTAGTGACCCCAAGCCTGGTGCAGCCTGGAGGTTGGTTATACCTCTGAAGTTCAGGGGCTTCCTATTGACACTAACCCATGATATTCCTTTAGCAGGTCACCTGGGCCAAAACAAGACTTGGGACAGGCTTGTTCCTCACTTTCATTGGCCCACATGTCTGAAGACACCAAGGAGTTTTGTCGCTCCTGTTTCACCTGTAAAGGCAGTGGTAAGGCAGGTGGTACAACAAAGGCCCCCCTGATACCACTACCTGTGGTGGAGGTTCCCTTTGAAAAAGTTGGGATTGATATAGTTGGCCCATGGATCCTCGAACAGCCTATGGGCACAGATGTATCCTGTTAGTGGAGGACTATGCCATTAGGTACCCAGGCGCTATTCCACTTAGGATCACCACAGATCACCACCGCTGTATACCAACTTAGACAATGTTGAATCCCGCCTCAGCAAATTTCAAGGAGCCATACCATCCACTATAAACACGCTAATACCCCTGAAAAACCCGAAAGCATCCCCGAAACGCCCGCATACCCCTTGGTACACTACCAACCTCCGGACCGAAAAAAGCAAATGTAATAAATTAGAACGACATTGGCGGCGCTCACACGTCCATCAGGATAGAGAGAGATTCAAACCTGCCCTTGCCAAATATCATAACAGCATAAAGCAGGCTAGGAAACTGCACATAACCAATTTGCTTGAGCAAACAGACAAATCTTCTAAAACTCTATTTCAGGTCCCCAACACATTTATCAACCCAAAGGCATGCAACACGGAGGAAGAACCCTCCCAGGCACTATGTGATCTCATTGCATGCTACCTCACTTCCAAAATTGACAATATCTATAAAAAAATCATGACAACTAAAGGCTGTATAGCAATTGATAATCACACACCTCCTCTCACCCTGCCCTGTCTGCACAAACTAGAGGAATTTCCGCCGCTTTCCACTGAAGAAACAAAATCCTTGCTAAAAACAACCAAATCGGGCTCTCCAGTAGACCTGATCCCTGCCAAAATCTCCACACTCCTCACAGATCAGTTGGCTAACTCGATCTGCCCCATCCTTAACAGCTCAATTAGGGAAGGCAAACTCCAGAAGGAATGGAAGGCAGCCCAGATACTGCCTATCAGGAAAAATGCCAAACTCCCCCCTAAAGACGTCACTAACTATCGACCCATCTCTTTATTGCCACTACAAAGTAAATTACTAGAGAAACACATAAATAAACACATGACTAATTTCCTTGAATCTTCCAATAGCCTCCACCCCTTACAATCAGGATTCTGTCCTAAACACAGTACGGGAATCAGCTCTGGTGACAGTCACCGATAACATCAGAATGCTATCAGACAGAGGTAAGGCAGTACTCCTTATACTGCTGGACCTGTCTGCTGCATTCAACACCATCTCCCACCAGATCCTGTTAGGCAGAATCAGAAATATAGGCATGGGGGGATAGCCCTAGAGTGGATGGCCAACTTTCTAGCTGAAAGAACACAAACAGTCAACCTAGGCCCCTTTCGATCACAAACTACCATGGTCAATAAGGGGGTCCCCCAGGGCTCGTGCCTGAGCCCCACCCTGTTTATTATATATGTCACCCCACTCGCTAACATAATAAGAAACCTAGGGTTTATCCCTATTTCCTACGCCGATGACACACAGCTGCTGCTCTCTTTTGACAAAAACTGCACCAACATTCAGAACACCTTTTCTGAGGGAATAAGATCCATAACCAAATGGATGAGCGATAATTTCCTCCAGCTAAATGCTGAGAAAACGGAAATAATGCTCTTCAGAGATGCAGTAACAAGCTGGTCCCCAAACTGGTGGCCGGGAGATCTGGGCCCAACTCCCTCCTCCAAAATGGTAGTAAAGAACTTAGGGGTAAAAATTGACCAGAAACTTAACCTCAAGGAAAACGCCACCACAACCTCCAAGTCCTTCTTCCACGTGCTCAGTCTGCTTCGCATGGTTTTCCCCCTACTACCTATGTCCACTAGGAAAACCTTGACGCAAGCTTTGGTCATTAGTTGTCTGGACTACTGTAATGCTCTGCTGATCTCCGCCAAAGAATCCTCCCTTAACAGACTGCAAGTGGTCCAGAACACAGCGGCTCGACTAGTGACCAATGCTCCCCCCAGAACCCCCTCACTCCCTCTACTTCATAAACTTCACTGGTTACCGATTCGAAAAACAGGTCAAGTTTAAGATCTGCTGCATGGTATACAAATCCTTAAATAATTTAGGACCCAGATACATCGCAGATAAATTGTCCCGGTACAACCCCTCAAAGACCCTTCGATCTGGGGCAAAGGAGCTTCTCTGTGTACCTCGGATAAAACAAACCCGACAGGGGGGTGCATCATTTTCTTATGTTGCACCCTCTCTCTGGAATCAGCTCCCCATACATATCCGTATCTCCCCCTGCTACTTATCTTTTAGAAAAAGACTGAAAACCTTGCTGTTCTAAACTATTGGGTTTTAGCTGTCTACAGCCGTCCTAGCGCAGAGATACCCCGGCTGGGGTGATTCATGCGCTTTAGAAATGATATAAATAAAAATAAAAATTGTTATTTGGAGCTACTGTAAGAAATTATGGAGCAAGATCCGGGGGCCCCAACAGTAAAAGCCACTTAGACGCTCATGCCAACACTTACAGTTGCTTTCAAATCACCACTCGCGGTCTTGAGGATTTAAAATCATTTAGTTACCTCAGCTTGCACCGATACCACTGCCATTCCCCTCAGTAGGCTCTGGAAGGCCATCATTGTACCAGTGAATGGTGAACGAGATTGTCTGGGTACAGCACTTGCTACCATAACCTAACTTGCACCATCTGCAGGAGAAAGGATTAGCCTGGCCTACCCTTTAGGGCAGTAGAGCCACCTCCAATTTCCGCTACACTCACCCCACGGTGTATAGAAGCCTAGAGAGCAGTTTAGCCTGTGCAACTATACCATCTTGACTCAATTGGCATTGTCCAGTAAAGTCTCCGCCGTCCACTAGACCATTTACACTGTTATCTATAGAAGTCATCAATTGCCCTATAAATGCTGCCTTATATAGGTGCTTATTTTCTACAGTTTCTAACCTTATATATTTTGCTACAACTACTACAGCTTTCCTCTAGGAGGATCAGAAATACTGCCCCAATCCCCAATAGATCATCTTTTGCACCGCTTCTAGAGACCTCAGTTGTCAAGAGCTTAGCCTTTACCAGTTTGTGCTGCTTCCTTAACCCATTTCTCTATATGTGCTACCCATCCATGACGCTGATCCCAGTGGCTGCACTCACTCAGTAATCTTGTCCCACCTCCTCATTCTGTCAAGCTCCCCTCCTACACAAAGCATGTCACATTGTACACTCTATCCTGCATTGACATGAACCTCTTCGAGTGTAAAGTATTTGACCTGACTCTCTGGGGATGCCTCCTTTCCACTTGCCTCCTTCGCCATGCAGCTGCTGCTCAAGAAGGGCTTGTAGTCACAGCTATACGCTCTGCACCAGGCCCTGTGCCAACTAAAATTATGAGCACATTCATGTTCCATACTCCAGCCTTCAAAGGTGACACAAATTGGTATCTCTTAGTAATAGCCAATCCCATGTTCACGCTATGCATCCAGTGAGGTTTGTTGGGCCAATCCACTACGGATTCTCATTATTACACGTAATTAAGAAGTTTCACTTGTTGTCAGCTTCACAGCAGCTCATTTATGCAATGGATCATGGGTAATGTTGAATATATTGCTTTGCATGCTAATGAATATAGGACTCTCAGCCCCCGAAATCAAACAAGTCAGACTGTGACCCAAGTCAGCGGCGTATACCATTAAACTTCACTCCTCCGGTGAATGTTTTTTGCTGAAGTCCATAAACTCTGTAGGCAGAGCGGAGTCCATCGCCCATCCCTAATGTAAATATGCTAAGCAGTACTGCCTGGCAGGAAATGTTCTCACAAGTATTTAAAAATGATTTGGGTGTGCTCCAGGGGTTTTCACACAGGATAGTGTTGAAGGAAGGAATTTGTACAAAGGTGCCCAAGCCGGATATCATGAGAGAGCAGAAAGAATTGCAGAGATTGTGTGAGAAAGAAATCATTAAAGAAATCAAGGCCCCAGTGCTCCTAACAAAAAAACCCAGTGGAGATTTACAGATGTGTGTGGAACTGCTTGATCTAAATTGAGCCATTTAGGCAGATAGACATCCACCATACACCATGTGTGATATGCTGATGACAAGCAAAGGAGACAAGTTTTTTATACTTTGGATTTGTCATCAGCAACTCATATTGCATTGCACGCTGAATCTTACATCTCTTGCCACTCCTGAAGGGGCTTACCAGTTCAAAGTATGCCATTTGGTCTGGCATCAGCTTCAGCTGTGTTTCAGAAGTCAGTGCATGAGCTTTTCAAAAAGCAAAGCAATGTGACATATTTGCAGGATATTTTTATTTTAAGAGAGAGTGAGGAAAACATGATTAAGTGTTGTGCTAGGTGTTAGATATTTTGCAGAAGAGTGGATTGAACATCAGTTTGTAGAAGTGTACAATTGGTATGAAAGGAGTCAAGTATCTTGGGCACTGCCCGCATGAAAATTGTATATCACCAAAGTTGAGGTTGGTAAACACCATTAAGGACGCTCCATTACCACAGAAGAAGGAGTAGTTGCACACATTTTTTGGATTTGCTCAATATTATTCAGTGTTCATTCAGATGTTTGGAAATAAAACACAATTTGTTTGTAAGTTGATGTTATAAATGATAAATGTGAATGGTGTGAGAAAGAATTTGTGCAGTTGAAGAAGGATATCAAATCTGCCCTGGGTCTGAAACCTTTTGATACACAGAATAAGAGAATTGCATGCACTGATGCTAGTGGTGTGGGCTTTGTTGCAGTCTTGCTTCAGCTTAGAGATGGTAAGAAAGTAATCATTGCTTGTGCTTGAGACCATTGAGAGGTGCAGAACTGACATATGCCTTGAGAGGAAGGAAAGCGATACCAAAGGGGATGATGGACGGAGCGTTTGAGCAAATCAAACACTCACCCCTAGTCAACTGATCAGGGTTTAATCCATCATCATTCTTTAGCTCACTCCACTACCCCAGTTCAGACATGGCCATATGCAAATCAGTATGACCCTGAGCCTCATGGGAACAATCCAGCCCGAACTGCCCATCCTTGTCTTCCCTCGACCGGACACAATCTATCTTGAATCCAGTGGCAAAGTGAGCAAGGGACCCACGTCTGGGCATACCCTGCCAACTCAGGGCGAACAAAGCGATACCAAAGGGGATGATGTACAGAGCGTTTGAGCAAATCAAACACCCACCCCCAGTCAACTGATCTGGGCTTAATCCATCATCATTCTTTAGCTCACTCCACCACCCCAGTACAGATATGGCCATATGCAAATCAGTCTGACCCTGTGCCTCATGGGAACAGTCCAGCCCAAACTGCCAAGCCATGTCTACCCTGGACCGGAAACAAGCATCCTGGGACCAGTTTCGGGTTCATAACCCTCATTAGCCAGGCTATCTGGAATCCAGTGGCAAAGTAAGCAAGGGACCCACATCTGGGCATACCCTGCCAACTTAGGGCAAACAAAGCAATACCCAAGGGGATGATGGATGCAGCGTTTGAGCAAATCAAACACTCACCCCCAGTCAACTGATCTGAGTTTAATCCATCATCATTCTTTAGCTCACTTCACCACCCCAGTTCAGACATGGCTATGTGCAAATCAGTCGGACCCTGGGCCTCATGGGAACAGTCCAGCCCGAACTGGCAAGCCATGTCTTTCCTGGACCTGAAACAAGAATCCTTGGACCGGTTTCGGATTCATAACCCTCATCAGCCAGGCTATCTTGAATCCAGTGGCAAAGTGAGCAAGGGACCCATGTCTGGGCATACCCTGCCAATTTATGGTGAACAAAGCGATACCAAAGGGGATGATGGACAGAGTGTTTGAGCAAATCCAACACTCACCCCCAGTCAACTGATATGGGTTTAATCCATCATCATTCTTTAGCTCACTCCACCACCCCAGTTCAGACATGGCTGTATGAAAATAAGTCTGACCATGTGCCTCATGGAAACAGTCCAGCCCGAACTGTCAAGCCATGTCTTTCCTGGACCGTAAACAAGAATCCTGGGACCGGTTTCGGGTTCATAACCCTCATCAGCCAGGCTATCTTGATTCCAGTGGCAAAGGGAGCAAAGGACCCACGTCTGGGCATTCCCTGCCAACTTATTCAGAACAAAGCGATACCAAACGGGATAATAAATGGAGCCTTTGAGAGAAAGGAAGGCAACAGTGCTGCTTTCAAGCATGTGGAAAGAAAGAAAATTAGCAGTGGCAAATCCAGAGGGCCACAAGGATATTTCCTGGAAAAATGTACTGTGGCAATTGTGGAGGGGGTGGTGTAAGCAAGAGTTGGAGACAAAGGAAGAGGTAATCTAGGTTTTCGATTCCTCTTCATGTGACAACGGTGTATCCTTATACTGTACTGTAGAGTGGTGGAAATGTGGGGAATCCTAAGTAGGTAGTAAAAGTGGCCCAATGTAGGTGAATATGAAATACACATTCCTAAATACCGAAATTTACCGATTCGGTATTTAGGAATCGGTATTTCATATGTAGCTAAAAATTCGGTTACAAATACTGAATCGGTAATATTCATTATTACCGAAGCGGTAATTCCGATTCGGTAATAAGGAATCACTTTCCCATTCATTCCTATGGGCCTGGACGCCCTTAGGAATGAACGGAAAGCCATTCACTATTACCGATTCGGTAAATACTGAATCAGTAATAGGGCGAGTATATTCAAGGGTTGCAGGGTGTCACATTGACACCCTGTTGCACCCCTGATTCGTGCATGTGTGCACATGTGGCGAACATACATGCCCTGAGGGCATGTATGTCTTCCACATGGCACTGACAAAAAATCAAAAAATTGCTTTATTTAAGGTATTCGGTATTTACCATCAACTTGTAGTTGGTGGTAAATAATGAATCCTGATAGCAAAAATGCACTCACTTGAGTGCCACCTACATAGCTTTTAAGGATTCGGTAATTTACCTATTCCTTAAAATAAGGATTCAGTATTTTACTGATTCCTTAAAATAAGGAATCGATAAATTACCGAATCCTTAAAACCTGCCTCCTACATTAGAAAAGGCTAAATACCGGTCGGTAATGGGATAATTACCTATTTTTGTCCATTACCGACCGGTATTTAGCTACCTACATATGGCTCTAAGTGTTTACTGGAGGATGGCAATGTTGGTGGACACACAGAAGCCAAAGCAGAATGTGTACCTAAGTGTGTGAGTCCTGAATGAGGTTAGACCAGGTAGTATGCTCTTAAGTGATTCAGTTATTTCAGTAAGAAGTGAGAATTTAGTGGCGTGGGCGTTTTTTTCATTTTCTGGATTGTATTTATAGCATTGTATTCCCATTCTGCCTTAATTTTCATTTAAATCTCTGGATTGTTTATATAGTATTGTATTCATAATTTGCCCTATTTTCATTCATTTTGGTGTTTCCTTGAAGAGGGGCTATGTTGTGTGTAAGTAAATCATGTTTAACATTCTCTAGGGAATGTTGTGGCAGTATTCTGTGGCTCGGAGGAGAGAGGTGGAACAGAGCGGTGGCAGTTTGGCAATTTCATTGGCTCCCTCTTTTTCATTGAAACTTAAATACACATACCTTCTTTCATCTACCAACGTGTGCTGGAGTTATTTTTATCCTGCCTAGCATCAACTGTTAAGGAGGCATGGACCAACTGGCTTTAGTTTGTTTAAGATTTATTGAATTCTTAAACTGTTTTCTGAAGTTAAAAAGAAGATAAAGAACATGATCATGTACCAGTGTAAACAAATAAGTGCCTGTCAAGGAACTGCAAACCCCCCACAATTTATCCACTGATTAGGTAAGACCTTTTAAAGAGGTAGCAGTTACAACAGAGTTCTCACACAAGATGTGAAGAAAAAGTCTCTTTGCCTTGATGATGGCAGCGAGAAGTTAGGGAAGAAGTGCACAGGGCACAAAGGGAAGAGGATGTCTGATATACACTTTTTGAATGGGAAACTGAAAGACAAACATCGGAGGTAGTAGATAATTCTTTAATGACAAAGTACCCTTTTCCCCTAAAATTTGCATTGGAGTAGGCAGTGGCCATGGGGACTTAAGCCAACTCTTAAACACGCTATTTTAAAAAAGGAACAATTTTTCGCTTAAATGCAGCCCCATTTATCTTTAAGGAAACCTGGCTTAATTTTTTTTTCTAGTTTAAAGTTTACTGAAGAAGAGATTATAACACACATAAAAAGAAATATCATAAAGGCAAAAGTACAATGAAAAACCTCTATGACTATTAAAAATGGGAGGGAAAAGGAGGGAAAGAAGACAGGGAGAGTAAGGGGAAGAACAGTAAAAGGAAAAAGCATTACCTGAATCACAATTCTAATTCAACAACATTAATATTAATAAGCATAATATGAAATATAAACACAGCTTCCATGAGAAGGAGAAAGGAGTAATAGTGTGAGATATTCACCACGAATATGAAGTAAAAAGACAACAGAGAAGTTTAAGCTACAGTGGGAAAAGCTAAGGCTGAGGTCGTTAGATATGAAGGTAAAGGAAGCCATAAAAGATCTCTTTTAAAGCATAAAGAAATAGGTGTGATATTGCCTGTATATAATCTGTGATGGAAACAAACAACTTTCCGCCAAGCCGTGAAGGAAACTTTCTGGGCTTGCTTCCAGTTGGAAGTAATTAGGTGAAGGGCTATCGCTAACAGCAAATCAAATAATAAGGGGATGGGGGTAGGGTACGGCCAGGAGGGTGATAGGGAGCGCAAAAATATATTGGAAATGGAAAAAGGGACTTGGGTTTTGAACATCCTATGAATTTGGGACCAAACTAAATGTCAAAAACAGGAAAGAGAGGGGCAATCAAAAAGCATATGCTTTAAATCAGCTGAAGAACCGTTACATGACCAGCAGTTTGAGGGGAGGTCTGAAGAAAAAGAGGCTAATTTAATAGGAGTAAAAAGAAGGCGTTTATAGATTAAAAAAAGGGTCTGAGAGGTGTTAGCAGCTCTTGACTTTTTATGAATTTTTAACCATAATTTGTCCCAAAAAGGAATAGACCAACATTCTACGAGATCCTTTTCCGAGGCCAACTCACATTTACTCTTGGATCTGTCAGAAGAGAAAAATAAATTTCTATAAAGAGAAGAGGCCAAAGTAGTAGAAGCCAAATAAGAAAAGAGATTGGAACATTTGGCGGGAATGATGGGGTTAGGTGGCAGGGAAGGAAGATAGTGCAAAAGAGGAGGAAGAAGTGAGTCATATTGAGGTTTACTCGAAGAAGGTAAAGAAAATTTAAATTGAAGATCCAAAAAAGAGAGAGGAAGATTATGAGATAATAGTTGAGAAATCCAGAGTAAACCTTTTGATCGACAAGTTTTCCAATAAATGGTACGGCCCTAAATATGCATAAGTGATTGTGTCAAATAGGTGCTGATCTAATGAAGAAAAAACAGGGTAGGAGGATGGAAGGGGAGGTATTAATATTTTACGCATATGGGAGATCACTTGAGGGCGAAAAGAAGGAATATTGTTAGTGAAAGCAAGAGATTCATTAAAATGAAATGGAGCCATAAAGTATTTCTCAATACTCAACCAAATAGGAGGATGAACACTATGATCCTGATCATAAGAGAGCCAGCGAGAAGATTGCCCTTAAAAAAAGCTTAATGATAAGTTTGAAATCTGGAAATTTGAGACCACCAGAAAGTTTATCAGCTTTGAGAGCATTAAGAGCTATTCAGGGAGATTTAGTCTTCCAAAGGAACTTGTTTAATATAAAGTCATTTTTTTAAAAGTAGAAACCAGGAATATGGACTGGAATCATGAATAAAAGATAAAGAATTAGCGGAGAGAGCATCATCTTAATTGAGTCTAGACGACCCCACCAGGAGAGAAACAGTGGATGCCACCGGGCAATAGATGCAGACAAAGTCTTCGAAAGATGATCAAAATTTTCTTTCAAAGTTTCTGGGATGGTAGGAGAGAACCATACGCCTAAGTATTTAATTTTAGAAGTTTTCCAAGAGAAACCAGTAGAGACAAAATCTTGTTTTAAGCAAAGAACATTTAAAGGATGAACTTCACATTTATCCGAATTAAGTCGGTATCCAGAGAGTTGAGAAAAAGTATCAACTTGAGAGAGAAAAGCTGGAAGAGAAGTAGAGGGGTTGGAACAATAAAGAAGGATGTCATAAGTGTAGACTGACATTTTAACACGTGAAGTATCAAGGTTAAAACCAGATTCTGTCATCTAACCGAACCTTTGTTAAAAAAGGCTTTCGGTCCTGAATATAATAATGAAATGAGAGAAATTAATTTAGCAGGGAACCCAATGCACTTAAGTGCTTGGAACATAAAATCCAATCCAATCCTTTTGAATGCCTTTCCAGCAACTAATGCTATAGCAGCGATAGGATAATTAAGGGAAGAGGCTTTACTTTGAATATTAAAGAAAACCCTGGAGTTGTAGAAAGATAAACAACCTTTGACAAAACCAGATTGTTCCGGTCCAATAATATTGGGTAGGATATGATCGATATGAAGGGCAAGAATCTTTGCAAATACTGTATAATCTAAATTAACCAAAGAAATCGGGCGTTTTGCAGAAAGAGGGATCTTTATTATCCCTTCGGATTAAGCAAATCACGGCTTCTTGAAACGAACCTGAAGACGAGCCGTTCTTTACAAAAAATTGATAGAGTAATAAAAGATGGAGAAGTAATAAGAGGAGAAGTGAGCATAGTTTGTTGCTCCGGTGTGTATACATTTTTATAAAAAGAGACAAATTCATTAAGAATATCATCATCTTTAAATAATGAGTCGCCGGCAGTGTTACGGATGGATTCAATTTTAGTCCGTTCTCTACGAATTTTTAAATAATTTGCAAGTAATTTGCCCATTTTGTTCTGACCTCCATAATAACGGGCACTACCTCTTAAAAGATAAGAGGAAGCAGCTTCAGTAGAATATTTATTAAAAGATATTTTTGCTTCAATGAGATTCTTTAAAGAGACCTCAGAGTTAGAGCGATAATAAGAATATTCAAGATGCTTAATAGTAACTGAATATGTTTGTTTTTAAAAGCTTCTTTTTCTGTGAAACAAAATTTATAATAAAACCCCTAGCAGCTGCTTTAAAGGAATCCCAAATGATTTCTGGAGAAGATTCTGGAGTAGAGCTAATAGAGAAGAATTCAGATGCAAAAGATGTGAATTGGCTTGCGAAGTTAGGGTCTGATAACAGTGAATTATTGAAACACCATCTACCAGCATGAGGGGAAAAAGGTAACAAATCAAAGTCCACAGAAACTGGGGCATGGTCTGATATCAGGATAGAGCCAATCTCGGAATTAGAGACGAGTTGGGACAGAGGTTTACTGAAGAAAAAATAATCTATTCTAGATTGTGAGTTATAAGGGGGAGAATAAAAAGTATATTTCTGTAAGTCCGGATTACAAAGCCTCCAAATGTCAGTTAAAGCTTTACGGCGTATGGGAGAAGTGAATTGTGAGTGCATCTTGGTGTAAGAGAATTTTCCAGAGGAATGCCTATCTAGGATGGGGTTGAGTACCTGATTACATTCACCTCTAAAAATTATATAGTCATCATCAAACACGACAAGCTTATCCGAAATCTGATTCCAAAACATATTATCAACATTAACAGGCGCATAGATGTTGAACATTACTAAAGGAATTTGATCAATAAGTAATTTAACAATTACCCAACGACCCTCAAGATCGTTCTCCTGATAAACTACTGCAAATTGATGTTTTACATGACATAGTATAGATACACCATTTTTCTTTCCTAAGGCGGGAGAAGAGAAAACATGACCCACCCAACCTCTTTTTAGTTTAGCTGCTTCAACCTCTTATTTAATGAGTTTCTTGAATAAAAGCAATATCAGTATTTAATCTAGCTAGGTGGGTTAACACATGTTGTCTTTCTATAGGACTATTAACTCCTTTAATGTTCCAAGTTAAAACTCTGAATGAAAACAGTTAAAATGAACATGCACAATTAGTAAAAAAGCATCAATATAACAACTAGCAAACAGAACATGAACTAAAATGATTTGAAAATAGGTAGGAAATAATCCAGAGTTCTGTTGCTAACAAGATCATGCACAGTTCTTCTAAAAACAGATAAAAAGTAACCGTGAGAGAGAATGCAATCAATGAATGAACAAACAATATAATATTGCAAAACATTATTACCTAGGGAAAAGAGAAGAGAGAAGACAAAAAAGGAAAAATAGATTCAGGAGTAAATAGGAGAATCAGATAAAGAGAAGAGATATAATAAGAAAAAGAGCAATGGGTAGCATAGAAATAAAGAGAGAAGAAAAGAAAAAGGGGAGAAACAGGGAGAGGAACAATAGAAAGAGAAGAAAAGACAGACCAAAAATGTATTTCAATATTGACATTTGACATTGAAGGACAACGAAGAGACATACCACAAGAAAACAGTGAGACTCGGTTGGGTGGAACCACATGAGGAAATAAGCACACCAAACCGAAGAGACCACAAGGACGTGTGCAGGGAGAACGGCCTCCAAGTGAACAGGAAGAATTAATAACTCAAGGGGTCACAAAACCGCATCTAGAAAAAGCTAATAGAAATAATGTTAACAAATGAAAATCACAACAGAAACAGAGTACAATATAAAATATAGAAGACAGAGCACCAAATGCAAAATACAAAAGGGGAGAAGTGCAGACAGGACGCCATGACGGGACAAACTCTAGTAGAAAAAGAAATTTAAGCACAGAAATTATGAATGGGGGATTTCCATCGATTCATGTGTACAAGAGTCAAGAAATTGCTGAAGTATGGCCTGGTCTTCATAATTTGTTGTCTTGTTGTTATAAGTCACTTTAAATAGGCATGGGTGGAATAGACCATAGCGAGCATTCAAGGAGCGAAGAAGAGGTCTCAAATCCAAAAACATTTTACGACAATCTGCGGTACTTTTAGCGTAATCTTGTGCAAAAAAGAGATTGGAACCATTCCAAGTGATTTTCCCTTTCTGCTTGGCAGCCTGAAGAACTTTGAGCAAGTCAGCATACTCCAGAAAGTACAAAATAACACTTCTAGGTTTTACTGTGGAAGAGGAAGAGGAAGAGGTAGAGGCGTGAGGAGGTGGACCCGGGCGATGAGCTCGTTGGATGTTCAAAACTGGAGAATTTGGGAGGCCAAGAAGCTGAGGTAGGAAGGATTGAAAAAAGGTTATATGGTTTGATCCTTCAACACCGTAAATTCGAAGGTTATTGTGCCTGTTTCGATTTTTCTAATTTTCCACTTGGTTTTTAAGATATTGAATTTCTCTGTGCATATTGGGAACTTGGGGCCATATGTATGAAGCCGTATTAGAATCGCAAAGGCCGAAATTTGCAGAATTTCGGCCTTTGCGATTCGCATACGGCCTTTTTGCATTATTTCCAATGTATCATACAATCGCAATTTAAGGAATCGCAATAATTTGCGATTACTTATTTTGCCATAGCATTTAAGGAATCGCAAATTTTGCGATTCCTTAAATGATATGTATGATACATTTTTGAAGTGCGAATATGTGTTAAGAAATCGCAATTTACCACCAACTTGTAGTTGGTGGTAATTTGCGATTTCTCATAATGATGCCCTATTTGGCATGCGTGAGGGTGGTATGTGACACACATACATGCCCATAGGGCATGTATGTGTACCACATGCACACACATGTAGATTTTAGGGGTGCAGCAAGGTGTCTTTGAGACACCCCTACACCCTTGTAATAGTTCTCAAATTGCGATTAGCAAATTGCGAATTCGCAATTTGAGAATTATTGCACCATCATTCCTATGGGCCTCCTGGCCCATAGGAATCCATTGGAAATCATTCTTTATTTGCGATTTCGCAAATTGCGAATTCGCAAATAAAGAATGATAAGGAATCGCTAAAAAATAGCGATTTTGTATATACATACCGTTTTGCGATTTCTAAATAGCGATTCGCAAAAATTCGCTATTTAGAAATTGCAAAATGATATCTTGATACATCCGCACCTTGGTCAGTAAAAACTTGAACTGAGGTGATGGTTTTCTCAAGTAGATCAACTTTTTGCTTCGTATGAGACCAGTTATCTTCGAGACTTTGAAGGCGAGCGTTTGTGTCTGCCATGTAGGGTTTAGTGAACGGATTTCCTCCATATAAGGTTTAGGTGAACACATTTTTTCTAGTATAAGCTCAATAGAGATGGAAGAAGTTGTATTAGTAGGCGATGGGGGATTCGTTTTTATTTGTTTACCTGTAGAAGCAGACGAAGAGGATAATTTAGCAGTAAATTTGGTGTTCGAGCGAGAAGTGTGAGGAGAGGTGCATTTTCTGGAAAGCGAGTCAGTGGTTGCGTTTTCTGAATTCTCCTGCAGAACACTGAAGGAGTTGGCATCCTCCAGGGACAATGTCTTGCTGAGAGGAAGAACGATTATAGCGTGACATTGCCATTGAACGAGAAATAAAAACAAAATGCAATAAGTTCCAGAAGTTGAATATTCTAAAAACTTAAATAGAGAATGAGTATTAAAAACGAATCCTCAAGAGAGAGACAACCATTCTATTGCAGGAGAAGGAATAATTCACAACCACAAATACTGGTGATAAAACGATGTAATGCACACTCTGATAAAGAAAAGAATATGCAAAAAATGAGGGTGTAAACTCTTAAAAGTTAAATTGTCTCCTTGAAATTAGTTATAACAACTCCAATTTATATAAGCTCTTTCCGGATAGAAAACGTTGGCCATAGAGGAACCACCTAAGGAGAAATCAAGTGTATGCTTGTGAGGAAAAATACACCGCAAAATGGCGGATAGTGCAGAGCTGAGGACTGAAAAAGTGAAGAAAAATAGCCCATAATCCAAATCTCCTTGGAGCTAGAATCTCCTTGAAGGCAAGAAATCCCAAAGCAGAGAATATTTGGGGATTAGCACATTGGGATACCAATTAATGAGTGAGGAAGGCTAAGAAATGCATATCGGGGAGGCAAACATTTTTAAATGGCGGACGCGACCAGACGCGATCCGTCAATGCCAATAAAGCGCTAAAAGTCTGTTTACTGCTGACCCCATGCGTTCGGCAAGAGGAGCAATAATGGCAGCAGGTTTTCCGTCGATAGAAATTGCGGATTTGCGACCTTGCAGGCGTTGACAGCACTTGGAGGATTCTCGACACTGGTACGTCGCAGCAGAGCTCGCCGAAGCCACGCCCCATCTGACTTCATTTATTAAAAGAATTACATTGTGGAGAAGTGTGGCTCAATGGTTAGAGCGGCAGACCCTGATGCAGATGTCTTGCCAGTGACCAGGGTTCAATTCCCTGCCTCGGTGGGTCTTGGGCTCAAAATTCCACGGACCTGATAATTCTCGCCTCGGTGCCTATTCCAATCATTGAGTCCCACTCTGCAACTCTGGACAATAACTTGCTTAATCTCCACAACGGCTCCCACAATGCTATGGATGCCTGGCCTCCACCTTGGGGGTGCCCACGAGTGGACGCCTCACAGGGAAAGCCAGAATGGGTTCCACAGCGGTATTCGTACAAGCGCCTTGAGACCCTTGCGGGTGAGTAGTGCACTATACAAGTATCAATTTACATTTATTCACATTTTACATTATTTAAGCACGACCACAGACATGGTCTTTTACTGACCACAGCATTCCTGTGATGGTGTACAATTGATGTAAGTCACATTTTGCAAAGCACCTCATTAATAATCATTAGGCTTGGTAGTAATTTTAATTACGCTTGAGTAATCAGAGCCATTTCGGTAACTCTATATTACTCTTTAATATGAAATTACCAATAATTATGAAATTACCCTCGGCCATGACGGCTGTTTGCACTACTTTTGTTTTGCATTTAACTCTTGTTTCTTAGCACAAAAAACTTCCGCACATCCATTTTGGATGCAAAGATGTATTTTGAAATATTAAAATAACACTAAAGAAGACCAGGAATAATTGAGAAAAAAACATGCCACCATTCATATTCGATTGTATTTAATAGTATTTTTTATGCAAAATGCATCATCATATCTATTTTGAATGTGAGGGGACATATTTGGGCATAGAAAATAGTGCTAAAAGCCAAATATCTCTTATTGCATAATTACGCACAGTCTTGTGTAATTTTGCAATATTCCGTGTGATTCTGATACAATTAATTACTCAAGTTACATCCATCCCTAAGTAGATCTAATTAGGACCAACTCCAAATGGTGATTTTGCAAAAAACCCAACTCGTACATAGGACAGTTTGAGAAATCTAAACTTATTTGCAAAAAGCTCAGCACACAATATATAGCCTCTTTTTGCAACTAAAATGCCAGTACATCTGGACCTATAAGTCCTAATGTTGAATCTAAAACTAAACACAGTACAAGAGGCTCATAATGTAGAATGTGGACAGATGTATATGGGATAGAATGGGGTAGCTGGACATTATGGGCCATATGTAGGAGGCCTAATACCGGTTGGTAACGGCCAAAATTACCGAATTTTGGCCGTTACCGACCGGTATTGGGCATTTGGAATGCAGGTGGCATGATTGCAGAATTCGGTATTTTACTGACTCTGTATCTTAAGGAATCGGTAAATTAACGAATTCTTAACATACCGATTCAGTAAATTACTGAATCCTTAATGTAGGAAGCACTCAAGTGAGTGCTTTTCACATTTAAGGATTCGTTTAAGGATTCGTTATTTACCACCAACTACAAGTTGGTGGTAAATAACGAAAACCATAAAAAAAAGTACATTTGTGCTTCTTTAACAGTTCCATGTGGCAGATATACATGCCCTTAGGGCATGTATGTGTGCCACATGTGCACCCATGCACAATTCAGGGGTGCAACAGGCTGTCAATGTGACACCCTGCCACCTTTGTAAGTCTACCCCCTATTACCGATTCTGTATTTACCAAATCAGTAATTCTCATTCATTCCTATGGGCCTCCAGACCCATAGGAATGAATGGGGAATACCGAATTGGTAAATACCGAATCGTTATTTACCGAATTTTACTGATTTGGTAAAATTTACCAAATCATTAGCTACATAGCATTTACCGATTCTAAAATACCGAATCAGTAAAATTCAGTATTTTAGAATCGGTAAATGATATTTACCTACATATGGCCCATAGAGAACAAAGGAAAGGATTATGTTTTTTCTTACTGGAGTGGATATGTCTCATGTTTGATATGTGTATGCACCATAAGTGTAAACAATTCCAATATACAAATGGAAGATGAATATAAACAATCACTTACAATAATATTAAAATACGGAATACAATTAAACAAACAATGGGCAGCATACCAAAAGCAAAGCTCTTATTTGTTTCCATAAAAAAGAGGATGAAATCAACTCCTGTTTTCTACTCATCAAGGTTGTCAGTTATATTGTTACATCACCAATTGAAGCTAAATCATTAACAGAGGAAACAAGCATTGTCAACATCAATATGTGCAGGCCATGATACCCATTATATTTGCCAGTGTTTTCTTTTATCCTAGATAGCCACAGCAAGGCCTAGATGTAGGTAATAGCAATTCACCGAATGGTAAATACCGAATTTTACAGATTTGGTATTCACTATTCGGTAATTGCTATGTAGGTAAAATAATCGGTAAAAATACCGAATCTGTATGATTCGGTAATTACCGATTCTGTAATTACAGAATCGGTATTTGCCATTGATTCCTATGGGCCTTGAAGCCCATAGGAATCAATGGCAAATACCGATTCTGTAATTACAGAAACGGTGTAATTACAGAATCTGTAGAATTACCGATTTTGCAAGGGTGACAGGGTGTCACTTTGACACCCTGTTGCACCCCTGTTTCTGGCTTGTGTGCCATTTGACACACAGACATGCCCTTAAATAACGATTCGGTAAGGGCCTGTGGCACTGATTACAGTGCCACCTACATCTTGATTTACAGAATCGGTAAATTTACCGATTCGGCATTTTACCGATTCTGTATATTTACCGAATCGGTAAATATACCGATTCTGTAAATAAAACGCCCCCTACATCTCAAAAGCCAAATACCGGTCGGAAACGGCCGAATTCGGCCGTTTCCGACCGGTATTAAGGCTCCTACATCTGGCCCCTAATGTGGAAACACATATAGCAGTTTTTATTATATTGAGTGTCTCAAAATATACAAAAGGCATTCAAAGATGACGTCCACAATTGCACGCTCATCTGCAGTTGTCATCTATCAATGCAATTTGTTTTATTTTTAGAAACCCCATAAGAATATGGCGACTGTGTGAGCAAGGGTATCCACCGTGGTTGTCTTTGAATGCAATTTGTTATTGTTGAAATGTGGTTTATTAGTAGATGCTGGTAGGTACCTACCACTCATATTAAGGACACAATCACAATATAAGGTCCAGGCAAGGGGGCCCATTAGGATGACGGGCGGACTTTGTCCGCCCGCCATCCCATCGTAGAAAGGAACCGCCCGCCATAAGGGCAGGGATCCTGTGGGGGAAATTAGGATTTTTAACATTGCGGCGGGCGGTGATGAAAGCAGCACCCGCCGCACTGGTAAAAATACATGTTGTGCATTTCAAAGCACAATGTGACAGGCACCGTGCAGTGCCTGCCATGTTGTTCTTTGAAATGCTGGGGGGTACCATATGTACCCCACATGTGCACCCACCACACCCCTTAAATAACGATTCGGTAAGGGCCTGTGGCACTGATTACAGTGCCACCTACATCTTGATTTACAGAATCGGTAAATTTACCGATTCGGCATTTTACCGATTCTGTATATTTACCGAATCGGTAAATATACCGATTCTGTAAATAAAACGCCCCCTACATCTCAAAAGCCAAATACCGGTCGGAAACGGCCGAATTCGGCCGTTTCCGACCGGTATTAAGGCTCCTACATCTGGCCCCTAATGTGGAAACACATATAGCAGTTTTTATTATATTGAGTGTCTCAAAATATACAAAAGGCATTCAAAGATGACGTCCACAATTGCACGCTCATCTGCAGTTGTCATCTATCAATGCAATTTGTTTTATTTTTAGAAACCCCATAAGAATATGGCGACTGTGTGAGCAAGGGTATCCACCGTGGTTGTCTTTGAATGCAATTTGTTATTGTTGAAATGTGGTTTATTAGTAGATGCTGGTAGGTACCTACCACTCATATTAAGGACACAATCACAATATAAGGTCCAGGCAAGGGGGCCCATTAGGATGACGGGCGGACTTTGTCCGCCCGCCATCCCATCGTAGAAAGGAACCGCCCGCCATAAGGGCAGGGATCCTGTGGGGGAAATTAGGATTTTTAACATTGCGGCGGGCGGTGATGAAAGCAGCACCCGCCGCACTGGTAAAAATACATGTTGTGCATTTCAAAGCACAATGTGACAGGCACCGTGCAGTGCCTGCCATGTTGTTCTTTGAAATGCTGGGGGGTACCATATGTACCCCACATGTGCACCCACCACACCCCTGGAGTCCCTGGGGGCCCGCAACGGGCCCTGAAAGCAGACTCTGCATGCCTTTCCACAGAAAGGCATAGGAAAAAGCCCATTCTAATATGGCTGGCGGTGTCTGATAGACACCGCCACCATATGGAACCCTTTTCCACCCGGTCGCAAGACGACTGGTGCAGAAAAGCGGCGGACGGTCTTTCTGTCAGCCGCGGACCACCCACCCATAATAATATGGCGGGGTCATTCTTGCACGGATGGTGGGTGTATCGACCCCGCCAGGCTGGCGGTGGCTACCGCTGGCCTGGCGGGGGCGATCCGCCCGCCATCCTAATGGGGCCCTAGGTCTCTATAAATTATTCCCTTGCTCGACCCATGGTAGCTTGCTGCAAGCAGACAGGATTAATCAAGGAGACAGGTGTATAAAGCATTAAAAAAACAATAAATCAAATAAATGAGACACAGCCCACAATAAAAATCCAACACCCACTTTATAAAAATAGGAAACCTTTTTATGATTAAAATGACACCAAAACGACATAAATTCAATGTAGGGAACTGGAGATATGAATTTTTAAAGAGTAAATGTTTTCCAGAGTTTGAAAGCCAAAAGCGCCAAATTGGGACATTTGGTTGAGCTAGACTGGAACAAAATTACAGTTTAAGGCCAATCGTAATGGAGCA
The DNA here is from genome assembly GCF_964263255.1 of Lissotriton vulgaris. Classification (NCBI taxonomy): domain Eukaryota; kingdom Metazoa; phylum Chordata; class Amphibia; order Caudata; family Salamandridae; genus Lissotriton; species Lissotriton vulgaris. The sequence continues at coordinate 76,741,117 of NC_141690.1, forward strand.
TGGGTCAAATGCAATGAGCAGTTAGGTCTGGTCAAGTTTTTACCTTCTGACTGGTGAACAGACAAAATATCGACTCCAAAATATCGACTGGACATAATATCGAGTTTTAAATATAGACTGGACAAAATATCGACTGGACATAATATCGACTACAAAAATATCGTTTTTCAGGTAAGTGAAGTAATATCGACTGTATAAAATATAGATAGCAAAAATATCGAATTTTTAATAATATATAATATTTTATAGTGTATTTTTATGTAATAATATGTGTCAAAAGTGTGTATTAATGTTATAAAATATTTTATTAAATGGATTTTGTTTTTTTAATAATTGTGTTATGTAATTCTGTAGCGGGTTGTGGGTTTATAGGGGAATAGGGTGGGAAGTAATTTAATAATAATTAATTAATTAATATATGTTTGTAAATATTTATAATTAATAATTAATTGATAATTAATAATAATTAGTTAATTAATTAATATAATTTTGTACATATTTTGAATTAGTAATTAATTGGTAATTGATTAATTGTAATTAGTTAATTACATTAATTAGAGTACATTTTAATATATATAATTTTGTGTTATTGTTAATTAATTAATTGGGAAAAAATAATATTAATTATTAAAATAATTACAGCTAATGTGCTAATATATTTACTTTATTGTTATTGTTAATTAATAATTATTTGGTAATTAAATAATATTGATACATTTTGGGTAAAGGAGTATTTTTAGGGTTCAGGGTCAGTTTTTAGTTTTTGGGTAAAGGGGCATTTTTAGGGTTCAGGGTCAGTTTTCAGTTTTTGGGTAAAGGGGCATTTTTAGGGTTCAGGGTCAGTTTTCAGTTTTTGGGTAAAGGGGCATTTTTAGGGTTCAGGGTCAGTTTTCTGTTTTTGGGTAAAGGGGCATTTTTAGGGTTCAGGGTCAGTTTTCAGTTTTTGGGTAAAGGGGCATTTTTAGGGTTCAGGGTCAGTTTTCAGTTTTTTGGGTAAAGGGCATTTTTAGGGTTCAAGGCCAGTTTTCAGTTTTTGGGTAAAGGGGCATTTTTAGGGTTCAGGGTCAGTTTTCAGTTTTTGGGTAAAGGGGCATTTTTAGGGTTCAGGGTCAGTTTTTAGTTTTTGGGTAAAGGGGTATTTTTAGGGTTCAGGGTCAGTTTTGGGTTTTTGGGTAAAGGGGTATATTTTAGGGTTCAGGGTCAACAAATAAGATTGTAAAAAATTATTTTTATTATTTTCATTTATTATTTAATTATTATAATTTAATTTAAGTATTTTTAAGTATATTTTAGTAATTAAAATTTAATATTAATTTAATTTAACACTGTTTTTAATAAAGTCGATATTTTTTACATCTATATTATTGTTAACGATATTTTGTACTCGATATTTTTGTACTTACCTGTTTGTAGATAGAAAGTCGATATTTTGCCTGTCGATATTTTGGCAACGATATTTTTGCAGGTCGATATTTTGGCAGTCTATATTATTTCAGTGATCCCTTCTGACTTAGTCACCTTTTTGGTGCTTTTCCTCTCTACATCGAGCTGGTTCCTCTGCAGGCCTGGTTTGGGTTCTACGATAATGGCTTGCTTCAGTAGGATGCCTTGATCAATTCCTGGAAGCCTCATCAATGGCGAAGAACTCTTGAGCTTCAAGGGGACATACCTAAATTTCAGGCCTGGTCACGGTTTGAGTCGCTGGCTTGACTCTGGACGACAGGTAGGTCAATTTATGTAGCTTTTTGGTCAAAATGCCCCAAATGTTGCCAAACTTGTGGAGATGCCTCCAGAAGAAGTGTTTGTGTTCTTGATGTGTCCACAACACCAGCCAAGGTTGCAGAAGCTCTGAGTTGCTCCTTGAAGAGTTGAGAGTACAGTTCCCACAATACACCTGGCCAAATCCTTGAAAGTCTAGCTGAAGGTGGTCAGCTGTTCCTTCATGGTGGAGATGAGGTAGGTGGAGCTCTTTTAGCCTGTTGCGTTCAGGGAGTCCACTCCTTAAACATATAGTACAAATCCCAGTCCTTCTTTTGCTGTAGTTCTAAAGTGTGCATCAGGTGCAGTCATTCAGAGTGCATTCCTTTGGTACAGGAAGGGGTTCCAGTAGGACAGTCCTTCTTCTGGTTTCTTCAGGCAGGGATCTGAGTTGCTGGGCTGCTCTCCCAGATTGATCCATGTTTCCAGGGTGACAAGCAGGAGCGCACCCCTGTCCAATGAAGTACAGGGTGCCACCCTCCGGTATGACAACATCTTTCAAAGTTGGGCATAATTTAGTCCCATAAAGCACTGTTTCTCAAAATCCAAAATGAAGAACATCTCATCTGGAACTTGAGGTCTGACAACCAAACCTAAAAGTGTGGCAAACTTCCCCTAACACTCCCCTTCCAGACCCTCAGCTAATTCAATTACAGGAGCTAGGAAGTGGGGGTGGGCCTTGGTCCTGTCTTAAGTGTCTTTCCCTCTTTGAATATTAGTTGTCTACCCAGCCCCCTTCCTGCCATTATTATACAGATTGCAGATCTCCTCCCACCAGATGTCTCTTTTTTTCCTTTCAGGCCAATTGACACCTCTCCATAGCAGCTTGGCTCAGTCTGTCAAAGGCTGGTCAATCTGGAGAGGATTTAGGCAGATCAGAAAAGCAAGTTGTTTAGCTTCTTTTCTGTCATATCTTTAATACATCTAAATTTGACAAATTGTTGAATTTATTGTAAGTATTATTTAGACACTTTGAAGTATCATTTTAACTTACTCCTGTCAATAATTAGACTTTATAAAAGTTTAATATCACTTTCAAATGTTAGCCTGTGGAGGTAATGTACTACAATGGGAAAAAAACGAAATTGTCAGTTGTTCCCATGTTGTGAAGCATTTTAGAATCAAGCTTAATTTACCGATTCATGTCCTTATATAGGTATAAATCACATTGCCTTTATATAGACATATCAATCATACCCATATTTAGACATAACCCATCCAGTCCAAATACAGGCATGGCTACTTCCACTAGTTCCAAAAAGCCACAACGATTTCTTGGAAAACTCGGCTTCAGCAGTCATGGACATCCCCTTTCTTGAATATTGATTTGTCCTGGAAATCATGGCGTTTTCAAAGAACTACCATTCCCTTGGGGTTCTATGGTGACGTTATTATGTCTGACTTTACGTCAAACTAGGCACCTTCAAGATACAAATATGCCTACACTTGCCCTAAAAAACACACGGTTGTTCGGAGCAGATCGACTATCTACTTGCCTGATGCAGCTCGCTACAGCAAGTGCCAAAGGAAGCCGACCCTCCAGCAGACACACTGACAGAGAAGCTGCCTTTCTCTCGCTGAGAATCCAGCTCCAGTATTGCCAAGCTCCCCTTGCGGGGTGTTGGGAGAATCGAGTCCGGAGACAGAGATACCAGGCCACCTTCATCTAAAACCAAGGTACGGAGCTGATTAGACCCTAGGAAATCTTGGTTAGATTCTTGGCAAAGAAACTAAACCTATGCTACACCACACTTACTTCTTCCCTCGTACAAGACTTAGGATAGGTACATTGGGGTAGGCGTATTTTAGAAGCACCAGTTGATTACTTTTAATCTTTGTTATTTATGTATGTATTTCATGGCTTAGAAACCATACCATGCTTTTACAGTATTATTTTATAATACTTTTCTTACTGTATGCGTTATACTTTCCAACCAGTATTACGTTTGTAGCAGTTCATTTCTTCTGCATGAGAAAGAAGACTGTTCAATAAATCCTTTTATTGAAAGCGCCCGTCTCTCTATTTCTCTGCACCTCTGGTGAAACGAAGCATGCACGATTGATTAGGGTAAAATATCTATCTATTGTTTCCACCCTCTAAAGATATGTTTTATCTTGGGGAAACAAAGTTGTCATGTTTATGCGGTTGTCAGAAATGAATCCTTTCTTGTTAATTCGAGAAGGTTTCTAGTGACCTGTGAGCTAGCTAGCACTCACAATTAAGTCAAATATATTCAATAGAGACCAAGTCGACCTAAGTCCTACGTCAAATCTATAGGATATATTATTTCAATGCGCAGAGCCTATTGGGAATATAGGAACTACACTACACCCTCACTAGTGCATATAAAACATCTTTTATAATGTCCATGCTTATAATTAAACAGCAACCTACCCCTTGAGCACCTAGGGGAGACCGTAGGGGGAAATGATATGTAGAAATAAGGTAGTTTAATATTTTGGAAGTACCTTTAATTTTAAAGTTGAATTTGCATTTCATTTGACTTTAAAAGGAGAAAAGGAGAGCAGGCAATACAGCAGTGCGCATTTAAGTGCATGAACAGCTGCTAGGCCTCTAAACCTGCATGCCCTACCATATGATAGGGGTGTACACGTAGATTGTCATACTAATTGTAATCACATCTAATTACCTTATACCTTTTAAACAGAGTACTGGCCCTGGGTCTGTTAGCAGAGCCCAGGGCACAATCATAGTCAGTAACCACCAAATCAGTCAAAAATGGGGGTGATCAGGGCAGAAAATGATGACTTTCTCACAGATATATCAGAAAGAACGACATCTAGAGATGGCTGCCATAGAAACGTGTACATCTGCAGTGGTCATCATTGAATACAGTATTCAAAACTACTTTTAAAAAAAGGCTGCTGCATATGCGCATGCACACATGCGGGCCGCAATCTAGGAATGATTAAAAAATCCTTTTAAGTGGACGATCTGCTGTTAGTGCACTGAAAGCACAAGAGGCCTGGAGGGAATGGATTCTGGGTGTGGGCTTGGGAATGGTGGAGGTTAAAAGGAGAAAAGGTTGGGGACGAAATGGGAGGAGCAGGAGATGGCGAGGCAAAGACCATACTCCCTCAAATGCACTTCAATGTCTGATGTTATCAATAAAAAATACATGAGCCAAACTCAAGCCTATCTTTCAATGATGAATTTCTAAAAGCAGATGTTAATTGATTCCTCAACTACCCGTTAACACAGTGTACCATGCCCAAACCATTATTTCATGGTAAAGCTTATTGTCAAAATCCGAATGGCTAATTTGGATATTAATGTGTCGAATTTCAAAACTGCTAAACATATGTGTTAGATATTTGGTGTCTAGTTAGCAGAGCTATGCACCTTATTCAAGTAGGGACCACAATTCTTGTCAGGGTAAGTCACACCACAATCTAAATTATCCTGTGCTCACCCTCTGGTAGCTTGACACAGAGCAGGCAGGCTTAACTAAAAATGCAATGTGTAAAGTATGTATGCAATAACTCATACAATAACACAGTGAAAACACCACAAAAAGTCTTCAAAGCAATTTACAAAAATAAGGTATGACTGTATAAATAAAAGAAGACTAAAGCGACAAACATCTAATGTGTAGAAGTTGAGATATTACATTTTAAAGAAATAAATGCAGTAAAGCGCTTAGAAGCCAGTAGCTCTAAAAAGGTCACTTTAGGTTGCGCTGGACTGGGGCTAAGTTAAAGTTTGGGTCTACTGTGATGGAGCGCCAGCCAGCTACAGGAGGGCCCACTCAGGTCCCAGCGAACAAAGTACCTTTCCCGGTCGCAAACAGCGAGATGCATCGATGTCAAGGTCAGCATGCGCAGGATGTGCCTATCTTCTCCACACAGTGAAGGTGATGAATCAGTTCCGAGGACAGGTGTCGAAGTCAATAGGCATTGATGGTTGCGCAGGATCATGCCACACAGTTGAGGGAATGCATCAATCTCACCAAGCTGAAGAGGCAGTGATGTACTGACCGATGCATTGATATCTGGAGGCAAAGCAATGGTTCCAAGGCGATGCTTCACAATTTTACTTGCACAACCGGGTTGATGTGCTTGTTCTGCTATGTGCAGACAGGAGATGTGTCAAAATCCATGTTGCAAGTATCTGGACTTCTTCCAGTGAGCCAGGCACAGGAGCAGGGGTAGAGACTTTGATATCCCTGAGTCTCAAGCAACAGGAGGCAAGCCAACAGTTTTTGGAGTTCACTTGGAATAAATCAGAGTCCATCTCTCCTTGAGCAAATTCAAAGAACTACAGGCAGCAGGGCAACAAACAGAAAAGTGAGCCATCCAGATCAGCAGTCCAGTCGAGTCCTTTAAGCAGCACTGCAGACATAGGTTCAGTTGTAGATACAGAAGTGTCTGATTTGATGGGATCAGAGACCCAGAAGGTATACCCAAATGTGCCTTTGAATTGGGGGAAACCTCAAAGAGTGTTTTTAAGTGCACTAACATCCTTACCAACCCAGCCCTGTTTGTCAGTCTATGTGTGGAGTACTCAGCTTTTGTATGGGGTCAGGCCACCTCAAATTGAAGTACAGGCGTTAGCCCCTTCCTCCCTTTCCACCCAGGAAGGGCAATCAGAATGCAGATGTATATAGATAGGCACTCAGTTATACCTAGCCTTCCTATGCTTGAGGCTGTCTGAAGGGAATGCACAAAGTGTGACTGTCAACAAGCCCAGGCATCCATTGGAGACAAGGCACACAGAGCACTATGGGCAGAGAAATGTCCCCTTTCTAAAAGTGGCATTTCTAAAGTAGTATTGGTAAATCTGACTTTACCAGTAAAGAGGATTTATCATTACCACTCCAAGGATATGAAACTTGATGCAGCTACTCCTTTCTAATCAGTAAGTATAGCTTAAAGGTATTTAAAGAAATTTCCAATGGTAGGTTATGAGAAGAGTACGCCCCACAGCAGTGAAAAATGAACTTAGCTGTTAGCCACTACGAGGACATGTACAACATAAAAGTACATGCCCTATCTTTCAGTTACACAGCATCCTGCCCTTAGGGATGTCTAATGTATAATAAAAATGGGAATTTCAGGCTTGGCAAGGAATTGTAAATGGTAAGTTGAAGTAGCAGTAAACTGCACACACAGACCCTGCAGTGTCAGACTGAGCCATGGTTAAAGGGCTACTTAAGTGGGTGGCACAAGCAGCCCTGAAGGCCCTCTAGTCGCATTTAATAGCATTTAATTGAATAATAACACTTTCACTAGGGACTTATAAGTAAATTAAATATGCCTATTTGGTATGAGACAATTTAACCATGTTTTAAGGAGAGAACATGTGCCCTTTAGAACCGGTTAGCAGTGGTAAAGTGTGCAGAGTCCTAAAGCCAGCAAAAATAAGTACAGAAAAATGGAGGGAGGGAGGCATGGTACAAGTTGGGGGAAGATCACCCTAAGGCTGTCAGATCTAACATTTGCCCCCTCCCCCTCCGGCTGAAAGTGAGAAGAGCTACCCAACCCCTTGGGAGCTCTCTTCACTAATGCAAAAAAATGTGGAGAGACCATCAGCATTGGTGTGGTCAGTCCCCGGGCAATGCTCCAACATAAAGTCTATTCCCTGTAGTGAGATGGACTACCTCAAGAGTTTAGGATTTTCACCCTTCATCTGCATGAGCCATCTAAGGAGTCTGTGGTCTGTCTGAACCTGGAAGTAAGTCCCAAAAGGTATGGCTTATTCAGTGCCCAGACCGCAGCTAAAGATTCTCTTTCAATGGCACTCCACATCTGTTCCCATAGACGTAACCACTTACTAATGAAGGCTACCGGTTGGTATGGGCACTCCACATTCAGCTGTGCTAAGACTGCCCCATGCCATGCTCTTATGTGTACGTCCCACGATAAATTTCTTGGAGAAATCAGGGGCCCTGAGCTCAGGTGCTGGGTACTTGGCTTCCTTGAGAGGATGAAAGACATTCTTATAACCCTCAGCCTAGAAAGTTTGGGCTGCTTCTTGACAGTCAGCTCAGTTAAGGGTGCAACAACAGTGCCATAGCCTTAACAAATCTGCAGTAATATCCACTGAAGAAGGCTCTCACTTCTGTTTGGGTTTTAGGGGGTTCCCATGTCATGATGCAGGGCTGTAGTGTAGTTCCTATATTCCCAATAGGCTCTGCGCATTGGAATAATATATCCTATAGATTAGACGTAGGACTGAGGTCAACTCGGTCTCTATCGAATATGCTAAACTTAAAAGTGAGTGCCAGCTAGCTCAGAGGTCACTAGAAACTTTCTCGAATTCACAAGATGGGGTTAGTTTCTGGCAACCGCATAAACATGACAACTTTATTTCCCGAGAATAAGAAATATATCTCTCAGAGTCGCGGAAATAATAGATAATTATTTTACTCAGTCAATCGTGCATACTTCGTTTTCAACAGAGTTGTAGAGAAATAGAGAGACGAGCGTTTTCAATAAATAGGTTTATTGAACAGTCTTCTTTCTCATACAAGAGAAGTGAACTGCTACAATCGTTATGCAGACAGCAAAGTATAATGTGTATAGAAAGAATAGTATTATAAAATAAAACTGTGAAAGTGTTGTATGGTTTCTAAGCCATATTAAAATACATACATAAATATACAGGCTATAATACTCAACCGGTGTTTCTAAAATATGCCTACCCCAATGTACCTAACCTAAGTCTAGTATGAAGTAAGAAGTAAGTATTTGTGTAGCATAGGTTTAGTTGTTTTTTGCCAAGAATCTACCAAAGGTTTCTCTAGGTTCTAATCAGCTCCATACCTTTGTCAGAATAAAGGAGGTCTGGTATCTCAGTCTCGGGACTCGATTTCCCAACACCCCACAAGGGGAGCTTAGAAACACTGCAGCTGGATTCTCGGTAGGAGATAGGTAGCCTCTTAATGAGTGCGTCAGCTGTACATTCGGCTTCCTTCGGCACTTGCTATAGCGAGCTGCGTCGGACAAATAGATAGTCGAACTGCCCCAAACCACCATGTCTTGCTAGAGCAAGTGAAGGTATATATATATATATCTTGAAGGTGTTTAGGAATGCCATAGTTTGACGTAAAGTCAGGCATATGAACGTCAGGAAATAACCCCTAGGGAATAGTTGTTCTTTGCAAAGTACATGAGCTCTTGGACAAATCAATATTCAAGAAAGGGGAAGTTCCCTAACTGCTTACGCCGATTTTCCAAGAAATCGTTGTGACGTTTGGTATGGGTGGAAGTAGCCATACCTGTATTTGGGTAGCATGGGCTATGCCTAAATAAGGGATTGATTTCTATGCCTATATAAGGGCAATGTGAATTGTACCTATATAAAGGCATGAATCGGGAAAATTCACTCAGAGCTTAAAACGCCACACAGCAGGGTCTGAAGCACGTCATGGAGTGGATGCAGGTGTTCCTCCCCACTGGAAATATAGACAGCATTGCCATTTAAGTAGGTGGCTCAGAAAGACTCCTTACCAGATAGAACCCCCTTAACTAAACTTTGGAAGGTAGCTGGTGCATTTTATAATCCAAAGGGCATCACCCGGAATTGGTAATGACTCTCTGGGGTTGAGAATGCTGACCTCTCCTTTGCCCCCTAAGGCAAGGCGATCTGCCAGTACACTGATGTCAAATCAAAAGAACTGAGGAATTTAGCAGTACCCAGCCTGGCATTGAGCACATCAGCTCTGGGGATGGAGTGTGCATCATTCCTGATGACTGAACTGAGTCCTCTGTAGTCCACGAAGAACTGGAGTTCTGATTTGGCGCCCAGTAGGTCAGCCTTTGGTACCAGACATGGGACTGTTAGAGGGCTCAATCACCCCAAAGGCCAACATCTTGGAAATGTCCTCCTTGATGCAGACTCTCACCCTGCCAGACAAACTGTAAATGTTGTTCTTTACAGGGGAACTGTCTCCTGTGCCAACATCATTGATACACAGATTTGTGAATCCAGGGTTGAGGGAAACCAGTTAGGCAAACTGCCCAAACAGCTGTTTTGAAGTTGACACCCTCCACTGACCCATTGTGTTCCTGTGCCCAGAGGAGTTCAGGGAGAAGTTTACGCTCCTCTTCCACACCCTCATCTTTCACAAGGACCATGCTCACTTCAGACCTCTCAAAGTGAGGCTGTCAACATGGAGCACCCTTAGGGAGATACTAGAGGTCTGGAGGTTCACAAAGTAGGTGGTGCCCCCCTTACGCTCCTTGACTTTGTATGGGGCCATGCGGTCCTGGTGAGCTCTGGACTCTACTGATTCCATGACTCATACCTTCGGGCCAGATTTAAACTCTACCAGAGTGGACTTCTGGTTGTACCAACATTTCATTACCTCCAGGCGGCCTCAAGATTGCTCTTTGCCTTCTTTCAGAAGTAGTGTATCTGTTTATGGAGGGCCATCATGCAGCTGACGACATCCTAGGAGCGTTCCCACACCCATCCTTTACAATGCTCAGAAGTCCTCAAACAGGGAGGCGTTTAAAGGGACTGAACCCTACTCCTTTATTCTATGCTACCTCCCTGTAGGCAAAGAGAAGGCTTGGCAAGAGAATGTCCCAACTTATGCCTCATGGGCTTAAGTAGGCCTGCAATCATGTCTTTCAAGGTCTTGTTGAATCTTTCAACCAGATCATGGGTTTAGGAGTGATAGAGTGTGATGAACTTGTAAGCCGCACTTCACAGACTTCATGTATGCGGACAGGAAGTTAGTGCTTCTGTCAACTAACTTTTTGGGGAACCCAACATGGGAAAAGATCACCATCAGAGTTTTAGTCATCACAGGTGCAGTCACCGTCCTCAGAGGGATTGCCTCTGGGAAGCATATGGAATTGTCCACTAAGACCAGGATAACCTTGTTGCCTAAGGTTCCCTTAAGGTCCAAAGGTCCAATGACCTTGATGCCCACCCTTTCAAAGGGGGTGTCAATGAACGGAAATGAGATCAGGGAGCTTTCTGCTTTTTCCCATGCTTCCCACTGGTCTGGCTGGCCAGACAGGCCCTGCTAAATGTATCTGAGTTTGTCCCTATACTGGGTTAATTGAAGTGGGAGGTAAGCCTGGCGAAGGTCTTGTCTAGGTCAAAATGTCCTGCCAGGGGTATGTCATGAGCTAAACCCCGTAGGAAGTTCCAGTAAAATTTAGGGATCACAGGCACATGGCTGGCCCCATCACCAGGAACATTAGTTTCACTGTAAAGGAGACCATTTTTTCAGTAGATTAGGTGCTGCCCAGAGGCATCATCTGCTGCATGGGCTGAGGCCTTTAGCTTGTGCTTTGCAGAATTCCTCCCTGCTGAGACCAGACTCAATTTGCCATCAGCAAGCTCAGGTAGGTCACCTAGGGTGGCATTTTTCTTTCCAGTTGGCTCAGTGGCCTCTTCTTCAGGGACTCCATCCACCTCAATCGCAGCAGCATCAGGGTTGAATTCCTGTGACTATTGCCCCTCTCCTTAGCAGCTGTCTGGCCTTTGTGTCAGGCACAAGACGCCCTTGACTTCCTTCCTAGGCAGCCATGGACCATGTGGACATAGAGACTCTCTCAGGCAAAACCATCATCTCCAAGACAGCTCTACCTCCCTCCAGGTAATGTGTTTCAGGTCATTGCCTTACAGACAATCTACAGGCATGACATGCTCACAGCAACTTTCAGAGGCCACCCACTCAAAGAGAGTCAGAGCCACATAGTTAGAACTGTCATCCTTAGGGTGGTATTCCCCTAAACATTTTGCCTTCTGCCTCCATTCTTTCCTGATTCTTTTTGATGACTTTAGTACTACTAACCAATGCTATGGTGCATGTGCTACTCCCCTAAACACGAGGATACTAGTGCATGCCTCATTGGGATATTTAAGGTACTGGCATTGGTAGGTCCCTTGTAATGTGGTGCACCATACACCCAGGGTCTGTACTTCAAATGCTACCAGTGGTCCTGCAGCACTAATTGTGCCACCCATGGAAGATACCTGTCAAAGCTGTCTCAGGCTGCCACTGCTGTGCTTGTGTGGGCAGTTTACTGCCACTATGACTTGACATTTAAAACTACTTGCAAAGCCTTAAACTTTCCTATTAGTACATAGAAGTCACCACTAAGCTAGTGTAGTGTAGTTCCTATTTTCCCAATAGGCTCTGCGCAGTGGAATAACATAAACAGCAGTGTAGACATAGGACTGAGGTCACCTAGGTCTCTACTGAATATGTTAAACTTAATTCAGGTTTGCGCCAGCTAGCTCAGAGGTCACTAGAAACTTTCTTGAATGAATAGGGAGGGGTTAACTTTCCTGGCTCAGACAAGAAGGTATTCAGTTTCTGACAACCACATAAACATGACAACTTTGCTCCCTCCGAATAAGAGTGTATCTCTAGAGTCGTGTTAAAACAATAGGCAGCTATTTCACTCAGTCAATCGTGCATGCTTAGTTCCACCAGAATGCAGAGAAATAGAGAGACGGGCGTTTTCAATAAAAGTGATGTTATTTATTGAGCAGTCTTCCTTCTCATGCAAGAGAAATGAATTGCCACTTTTGCAATACTCATTATAAAGTAAAGTGCGTACAGTAAAAGTAATATTATGAAATAATACTGTAAAAGCATTGATATGGTTTCTTAGCCATATACTACTTAAAATAGATAAAATATATACATATATAAAAAAATTGACTAACGTACTCAACTGGTGCTTCTAACTACGCCTACCCCAGTGTACCTGACTTAAGCCTAATACTTGGGAGGGAGTAAGTAGGTAGCAGTTTAAGTTAAGTTGGTTAAGACTAGTTTTGCCAAGGATCTGCATCAAGAATTCTCTTAAGGGTTTAGTCAGATCCGTACCTAGGTAATAGAATGTGGGAGGTCTGCTATCTCTTTCCTCAGGACTCGATATACCAGCAACCCGCAAGGGTAGACTGGAAACACCGGAGCTGGATTTTCTCGGCTGGAGAAAAAGACAGCATCTCTCTCAGTGGGTCAAACGGGAGGGGCGGCTTCCGTGGGCTCTAGCATCAGCTGGGCTCTCGGGCAAGTAGACATCCGCTCTGCTCCAAACCACTGTGTGTTTGCTTAAGGCAACTGTTGGTATTTTATACCTGGAAGGTGCCGGGTTTGACGTAAGGTTGGACATAAGACGTCACTAAGAACTAACAGTTCTTGCCGGACTGCAGGAGTTCTTGTTCAAATCAAAACAAAAGCAGAGGGGAATTTTCTGGGCTGCTGAAGTCTTGGTTTGTTTAAAGAACGCGTTGTGCTTTCTAGGAGTCGATGGGTGTAGCTGTGCTGTGCTTTGGTCTGCATGGGCTATTACTGAATACGGATCTGATTCTTATGCCTTTATCAGGATATTATTGATTATAACCTCACAAGGGCATAAATCGGGGATATTGAATTAGGGTCCAAGATATAAACATAACACCCACTCCACGGATTAATGTCCATCATTACTAAAAAAACTAAGCAATAGTAAACATATAACGATGCATGTGTGTTTTCCAAACCACCCCAAAATACATATTTCGCATTTGAAATGGTATATGGTAAATACACGAAAATGAGAGTTGGTACTGTACGTTTTTCAAGCAGTGTCATCATTCAGTTAAATGCATATATATATCAGCTGAATGATTTGCGAAAATTACACATGAAATGGCTCTGAATACAGAAAAGAAGGGCGAGACCATTCCATCACATATATATACAAATTGCTGTATATGTGCTAGAGGCTGAGGTAAAATATTGTCTGTAGTATCCTAAAATAGAAGCTCTGTTCTCTAAGAATAGTTCTACTTGCAGCAGAGTATCATGTGCCAAAAAAGGGTAAATATTTTGGAGAATGAACAAAAATAATTTCGCTTTCAGGGGAAAAAATAGTTCCAAATATTTTTCTGTAGTTTTATTTTTCAAAACTGAAGGCCGAATTCAGAGTTCAGGGAACGCTGTGTGCTCATTGTTTTTATTAAGAGTTATTCTCGTTGACTAGAGAGAACATTATTTCAGACAGACCCGCAAAAAATTGGTCTACCACATCAAGTTCGACTAAGTTTGAAAATACTGCAATTGTGCAGTTCTCTGCGTGATTGCTATCATTGATGCTTGGATCAGCAATGCTCACAGAAGGCTGTACCTGTTTGGTGCTGCTTTCCTCTCGTACCTCACCGCCACTTATTCGTAGTGGTGAAGTCTCAACGAACGAATGCCGTCATCAGAATCGGTAGCCGCTGGGGACAACATGATGCATGAGTCGTTACGGGACCTAGCAAAGTATTGATATCCATTGGTACTGCTGATTGTAGTGTAAGACAGGCGTCCAACACGCATTCTTCTCCGCATAGCAGACATCGAAGCACAGGTATGATGCAATCTTGCCAGATCGGTCTGAATGGAAGAAACCAGGTTGTACTTAGATCTCTTAGCCGGGCCAATCTGAGGACCTTAGTGATACGGTCTCGATATCGTATTGCTAGGATTGTTTCTTCCATTGTTGCTAGGGTCTTGTCTGTGGATCGGCTTGCCATATCGGTGCAGAAGGAGCAAAAATAATATTCCTGCCACGAGTCCCAAGATCAAGGGTAGGCTGCCAAAGACAGAATGGACAAAATTTGGGAAGATGCCCAGAACTGTTTCAAAGGGTGCTAACAGTCCCGAAAAAATTGTCTTAAATACATTTGCGATGCTACTGGTATCAGACATGTTTAAGATTTGGCTTAGTACTTCTACAAAATGCACGGGGCAATTTGTAGATAAAAGGGAATGTATCTCTGCCGATGTCTTTGCCACTTGCAGATCATACATTTCTTTTGATGACGTGAAAGGGACAGTTGTCTGTAAAAGAAAAGACTTCATTCTGCTTAAAGTATCAATTCAAATAGAAGAGATATTCAACGAAGGCCATAACGCAGCCCCCATATCTGGATTGCTGTGTGGATATGTAGGAAGGGGGAGGCTCTAGTTGGCGCAGTGCAACACTAGCGACAAGCAGGGACTCTCTCTTCCTCGTCAGGGCTGAGGGTTACCTTCCAGACAACCTCTGCTTACCCTCTAGGTAGTGTGGCTTAAGCAGTCGTAGGCTAATCTTTGGGGCACATAGGGTTAAACACTTGCAACAGTACACCTTTACAACCAACCCACCACACAACGAGACCAGACTGTATTCTATAAAAATATATATCTTTATATAGATTTTAAGCAGGCTTGCGAATACAGTCAATATACTTTATGAAAACGGTTGCAGATTACTCAATTCGGGTTACCACAGTTCTTATGCAGTTCTCTTGAGGCCCGTAGGCCGGTGTTACTCAAAGTTCTTGTGGAGCCGGCGGCTTCCAGGGGATCTGTCCCACGTCGCGTTGCCTTCCCGGGGTCGCTGATCGTTGCGGCTCTTCAGCCGAGCAGGTCACTGGTCATCCGGGGCAGCGGTGTTCTGTGGCGGCAGGGTCCTCTCCTCGTCGTCCGCTCCGACCCTGGAGGTGGCGGCTGTGCGGTGGTGACAAGTGGCAGTACGGTCCCCAAGTGCAGGACGTACCCAGCCAAATGTCGGTGCAGCTGTGGGCTCACAGCTGGGCTGTCGGGCAGGTTACCGACCTTGCGGATTCTCGTAGGGCAACTGTCCGTCTTTGCAGGTGAGTGGCTGCTCGTTATGCAGTCACCTCGGGAGCTCGGACCGGACGGGTCCTCCTTTGCTTTGCTCTCGGGCTCCCGGTGCAGTTGCGGTCACGGTGTTCGGGCCAGCGGCGGCTGGTCCTTACTTTGCTTCCGCTGTTGCTTTGGGCCCCGGTCACGGTGGTCGGGAGGTCGTTGCCTTGGAGGAGATTCCTCCGTCGGTGCTGCGGCGATGGTCAGCACCCGCAGTCGCTTTCTTCCAAGGGGGTAGCGTCCACTGGTCCTGGGATGCTGGTCAGGGGGCAAGTTCAGTTGCAAGCCCTTGGAGATCTCTTTAGCAGAGTTTGGCACAAGTAGAGCAAAAGTCTTTTCGTAGTCTTTTTGTCTTCCTCTCCTTCAGCAGCAAGGCACCAGACACAGGCAAGAGTCAGCACCCTTCCTTGTCTCTCACGGTCCTTCTCGTAGGGCAGAGTCCTTCTGTGGCCCAAACCGGATCTAATTTTCAAGGAGCAGGGCTCCTTCTTTTATAGGCCAATTCTTTTGTTCTCGCAGGCCAGGGGGGCCTTTGCATAGCCACTCTCAGTTCTGGAGTACCCCGGCGGGTGTACTCCGGCTTCTGCTTTCAGTGTGAGGGGCAGGCGCATCAGACGCCCCACAGGAGGTGGAGCCAGCATTGTCCGGACAGGGGTGGCCAGAGTACCTTGTTGATGGGGGCTTCGCCCTTCCTGGGCCAGGTGCCGGCAGAGTCATCCGCCGCTCCCCAGGAGGGTGGAGCCAGCATTGTGGTGGCCGAGCACAGTGACAGTTCGAGTCAAGAGGCACTCCTACCTCCCACTAAGGTGTAATCTGCGCATTCACCACCTGTCATCCCTCCAGCCCTGTCACTCACACATCCCAGACAGTCAGATACACATACCAGCAGAGGCGGCTGAAATGGTTAAGCAAGCAAAGGCTAACTTTCTAAAAGTAGCATTTGCAAACCCAGGATATTAAAATAAACTTGACTACAAGAAATATCTTATCATCCTGAGTTCAGGCATACTAAACATGACTCGCTACCATGCTCCTTGAGCCTGCGGGGATTATAGGGTGTAATAATCCTCGCAGCTCAGTCTGGCCTAATGGAGCAGGTAGCCTTCAATAGTGAAATACGGTCTTCGTTGTAAGTCACTACTAGGACATGCCCCGCACATCAGGGCTTGTCCTACCTTGCCCCTACAACGCACCCTGCCCGCAGGCCTACCATAGGGGTGACTAATATGTAGTCAAGGGAAGGGTCGGTGCTGGCAAGTGGGGACACTTGCCCAGCTAGCGTGACAGTTCGAGACCGCACGCGGGTTCTGCGGTCGCAGTTCCCAGACACATCTTTACGGCTGCTTCGGTGGGTGGCGCAACCAGCGCTGCAGGCCCACCAGCAGTATTGGCATCTACAAGCCCCGGCACTCTCTCGTGCACTTTACTAGGGACTAACAGTAAATCCAATGCACCAATCATGGATACCAATCGTATGTACAATTTACAGTAGGGAGCACTTGCACTGCGGCACGGATCAGCCGTGGCGCAGTGCCCTGAGTATCGGAAAACCAGCAAAACATCGGAGGCACATCAGCAAAAAGTGGAAGGGAGACTCACGCCAAGGTGCCAGGTCTAACATGTGTCCCCTCCAGCTGAAATGTGGGGGGAACTACCCTTCCCCAGGGAGTTCCACATCACTAAGGCGGAAAAATCTGGACAGACCGTCAGCGTTGGCGTGATCGGTGCCAGGGCGGTGTTCCACCGTAAAGTCCATACTCTGTAGAGAAATGGACCACCTCAACAGTTTTGGGTTCTCACCCCTCATTTGCATTAACCATCTGAGGGGCCTGTGGTCCGTCTGAACTCGGAAGTGAGACCCAAACAAGTAGGGTCTTAGCTTCTTCAGCGCCCAGACCACAGCAAATGCTTCACGCTCTATTGCACTCCACCTACTTTCCCGTGGAAGTAACCTCTGACTTATGAAGGCTACGGGTTGGTCAAAGCCCTCCTCAGTCATCTGTGAAAGAACAGCCCCTACACCATGCTCTGAAGCATCTGTTTGCACAATGAACTCCTTGGAGAAATCGGGGGCCAGGAGCACGGGCGCCGTGCACATGGCAGTCTTCAGGGTGTCGAAAGCCTTCTGACAGGTGTCAGTCCAAATCACATTCCTGGGCTGCTTTTTCGAAGTCAGCTCTGTCAAGGGGGTCACGATCGTGCCATAGCCCTTGACAAACCTCCTGTAATACCCAGTGAGCCCCAGGAAGGCTCTCACTGCAGTCTGGGTCTTGGGGGGTTCCCAAGCCAGGATGGTTTCGATTTTGGGCTGCAAGGGGGCTACCTTGCCACTCCCAACTTGGTGTCCCAAGTACACCACTGAACCCTGCCCAATCTGGCACTTGCTTGCCTTGATTGTGAGGCCTGCTCTGCGCAGGGCCATCAACACTTCCCAGAGGTGTCGCAGGTGTTCGGGCCAGGTGCCGCTGAACACCGCAATGTCATCCAGGTAGGCGGCACTGAACTCGTCCAGTCCAGCCAACACCTGGTTGACCAATCTCTGAAAGGTGGCAGGGGCATTCTTCATTCCAAATGGCATAACCCGGAACTGGAAATGCCCATCTGGTGTAGAGAATGCCGACCTCTCCTTTGCCCCATCGGTCAAGGTGATCTGCCAGTACCCAGACGTTAAATCAAACGTGCTGAGAAACCGGGCAGCCCCTAGCCGATCAATGAGCTCGTCAGCTCTGGGGATGGGGTGCGCGTCAGTCTTCGTGACTGAATTGAGTCCTCTGTAGTCCACACAGAACCGGAGTTCGGGTGTGGCTCCCGGCGCAGCAGCCTTCGGCACCAAGACCACGGGGCTGGACCAAGGACTGCTGGAAGACTCAACCACCCCGAGGGCAAGCATCTTGGAGACCTCCTCCTTGATGCAGGCCCGTACCCTGTCAGTTACCCTGTAAGCCTTATGCTTCACCGGTAGGCTGTCTCCAGTGTCCACATCATGGACGCACCAATCTGTGACACTCGGAACCAGGGAGAAAAGGTCTGGAAACTGCCCCAGCAACTGGCGGCAGTCCTCCTGTTGTTCGGCGGTCAGGGAGGGTGAGAGGTTAACTCCATCCACTGACCCATCCTTCTCACAGGCCCCCAAGAGGTCAGGAAGAGGCTCCGACTCCTCCTCCATTCCGTCATCGGTTGCCAACAACATGCCCACTTCGGACCTTCGCAAGTGGGGCTTGAGGCGGTTGACATGTAGGACCCGCAAAGGGTTCCTGGGCGTCTTCATGTCCACCAAGTATGTCACGGGGCTCTTGCGCTCCACAACCTCAAATGGTCCTGTCCACTTATCCTGAAGGGCACAGGGCTCCACTGGGGCCAAGACATACACCTCCTGTCCAGGCTGAAGCTCGACCAGAGTGGCATTCTGATCGTACCACCGCTTCATTTCCTCCTGGCTCGCTTCCAGATTTGCCTCGGCAAGTTGTCTGAAGCGCCTGGTTTGGTTTCTGAAGGCCAGCATGTAGCTATATACATTCTGGGGAGGTTTCCTGGGAGATTGCTCCCAGCCTTCCTTTACCAAACTCAGTGGTCCTCTCACGGGGTGGCCGTACAGCAGTTCAAAGGGGCTGAACCCTAGGGACTTCTGTGGTACCTCGCGATATGCAAAAAGCAGGCATGGCAAAAGGACGTCCCACTTACGCCTCATCGGACCTTCTAGGCCCATGATCATGCCTTTGAGGGTTCGGTTGAATCTTTCAACCAACCCGTTACCTTGGGGATGGTAGGGTGTGGTGAACTTGTACGTTACGCCACACTCCTGCCAAAGGGACTTCATATATTTCGATAAGAAATTGGTCCCCCTGTCGCTCACCACCTCTAGAGGGAATCCTACTCGTGAGAAAATTCCCATCAGTGCACGCCCCACCACGGGAGCCGTCACTGTCCTCAGAGGGATGGCTTCAGGGTACCGGGTGGCATGGTCCACCAAGACCAGGATGAACCTGTTGCCCATGGCTGTCTTGGGGTCCAGAGGCCCAACGATGTCAATACCCACTCGCTGGAATGGCGTACCGACCACAGGGAAGGGTTGGCGGGGAGCCTTGTTCTTCCCTCCCGTCTTCCCACTTGCCTGGCAAGTCGGACAGGTTCTGCAATAAGCGTCTGAGCTTTTATGCATTTGGGGCCAGTAGAAGTGGGTGACAAGCCTGTCATAGGTCTTGTCCATCCCCAAATGTCCTGCTAAAGGCACATCATGAGCCAAACCCAGTAGGAAGGCTCTGAACTTCTGGGGTACCACCAGCACACGGGCTGACCCAGGTTCAGCAGCCTTAGGCTCCGAATACAGGAGGTCGTTCTCCCAGTACACACAATGTGTTTTGGCCTGAACACCATTGGCCTGGTCTGCAGCCTTCTGCCGCATACCCATGAGAGAAGGGCACTCTTTCTGCTCCCTGCAGAATTCCTCCCTGGAGGGTCCTCCTTCTTGCTGCCAATGGGTCAGCTCAGGCAGGTCCCCCAGTTCGGCGATCTGTTCCCCCGTAGGCTCCAGGGCATCCCCCTCAAGGTCTGCCTCCTCCTGGACCGTAGGAACGTCAGGGGCCGGTTTCCCGCGCCCCCTGCGCCTTCTCCCTAAGGCCGGTTCCTGGGCCTCTCCATCAGGCCCCTGGACCTCTCGATCACCCCTACTGGCTCCATCGACCGGGTGGTCACGCACGCCCAGTCAGGCAGACCCACCATCCGCAGGTGAGTCGTTTTCTCCACCTTTTCCCAAGGGGAGTGCTCCAAGTCGTTCCCTAGCAAACAATCAACAGGCATGGTTTTTCTCACACAGACCTGCAGAGTACCAGAGACCCCCCCCCACTCGAAGGGAACTTGAGCCATCGGACACTGACTCTCAGAATTATCAGCGTTGATAACCCTACAGTAGGCATAGGGTACAACCTGCTCTTGAGACACCAGGTGCTGCCTCACTGCAGTCACACTGGCTCCTGTGTCTCTAAGAGCCTCGGCTTCCTTACCATTGATGATCACCACCTGCCCATATTTTTTAGTGTTAGAGGGCAGGTAGTTTGTAGGGATCATCTCGCTGTCTCCTAACGAGACCAGGGTCATGTGAACGGGATCTCCACCCCCCGGGACCATCATTTCTTCTCCCAGGTGAACGCTAGTCACTTGTCGGGGCGGAGCACCAGTGGGTGCAGGTTTTCCAAATAGGCGACACTTGGGGTCACTGGATATGTGCCCAGGCTCGCCACATTTGAAACAATTGAAGGGCCCCTTTGGAACAGGTTTACCTGTCGGGGCCCCATTCTGCTTCGGGGGTGGGGGAGGCTGAGAACCCTGCTGCGGATTCCCTTGGGAACTACTTTGGGGGCCTTTTTGGAACCCTTTCTGTTTTCCCCCCTTGTCCCCCCCACTCTTCTGCTGGGGACCCTGCCCACTCTTGGCGGAATCTCCCACGGGACCCTTGTGGACCCTGGTGCTGAGCCAGCGGTCCGCCTCCTCAGCAAGCTTCCTCGGGTTGGACAGCTTGCTATCGATCAGGTGTTGGCGTAACTCAGGAAAACAGTGATCAGACAAGTGCTCCCATGCAATTAAATCAAAGAGACCTTGAAAATCATTAACTTTGTTACCTTTCACCCAACCATCCAGTGCTCTGCAAAAGTAAGTCACATACTCCACATACGTATTCCCAGGCCGCTTAGTACATCCCCTAAACTTCTGTCTATACATTTCAGGGGTAAGCCCGTACCTGTTTAATAAAGCTTCTTTCATGTGGGCATAGGATCTCTGATTCTCAACGGGCAAATCTAGCAAGGTATCTCTCCCTTCGCTAAGGAACCTTCCCCACAACCCCGCTCCCCAATCCTTGTCAGGGACCCGGTGGGAGGACATGGCTACCTCGTATGCCCTAAACCACTGTCCTATGTCATCCCCCTTAAAGAACTCCTTAACTACGTCCTTCGGGATGTGCACTCTTGACTCTACCTGCACTGGCGATGTGCTGCCACCAGAGGGAGGCCGATCCAAGTCTCTCTCCTTGAGACTTATCTCCCTCATTTTTATTTCGTAATCCATCTGGTGCTTTCGCTCTTCCAGCGCCATTCTTTTGGTTTCAAGCTCCAGCTGGATTTTCATTTCTGCCAACTTTCTCTCGTGATTCCGGGTTTCCTTCCTGTCCGCCAGCTCCTCTGGCGACAGGCCTTTACCCAAGCTGTGCTCGCTGTCTTGCCTCTCTAGATCGATCAGATCCCCAAGCGCATTCTGCTCCTCCGTCGTATTCTGCTCGGCGAGGACGTCTTGCTCTTCCAGGGTCTTTCTGGACTCCACCCAGGCTTTCAGGGCCTTGTAGAATTCCGGTTTGTTTTTGCAACCAGCGTGCGGAACCTTGAGTTTCCTACAGAAAAACTTCAGTTCCATCTTTGAGTATTTGTCCAGCTTGGCGGCGTCCCACTCTACCTCCAACACCTCGGAGGTCGTGGACTCCGCTCCATCCAGGCTCTTTGTGCCCGGCATGGTTTCTGCACTCGGAATCTTCTTTCGGCAAAATTCAAAAATCAAAGTCTGTGGCTAAGTAACTGGACCGTAATCCTTGTGTAGTGGTCAGAAGCTCAGGTATAGCTATCGCAAGTGTAAATTCGAAATCCCACCGCTGCCACCAATGTAGGAAGGGGGAGGCTCTAGTTGGCGCAGTGCAACACTAGCGACAAGCAGGGACTCTCTCTTCCTCGTCAGGGCTGAGGGTTACCTTCCAGACAACCTCTGCTTACCCTCTAGGTAGTGTGGCTTAAGCAGTCGTAGGCTAATCTTTGGGGCACATAGGGTTAAACACTTGCAACAGTACACCTTTACAACCAACCCACCACACAACGAGACCAGACTGTATTCTATAAAAATATATATCTTTATATAGATTTTAAGCAGGCTTGCGAATACAGTCAATATACTTTATGAAAACGGTTGCAGATTACTCAATTCGGGTTACCACAGTTCTTATGCAGTTCTCTTGAGGCCCGTAGGCCGGTGTTACTCAAAGTTCTTGTGGAGCCGGCAGCTTCCAGGGGATCTGTCCCACGTCGCGTTGCCTTCCCGGGGTCGCTGATCGTTGCGGCTCTTCAGCCGAGCAGGTCACTGGTCATCCGGGGCAGCGGTGTTCTGTGGCGGCAGGGTCCTCTCCTCGTCGTCCGCTCCGACCCTGGAGGTGGCGGCTGTGCGGTGGTGACAAGTGGCAGTACGGTCCCCAAGTGCAGGACGTACCCAGCCAAATGTCGGTGCAGCTGTGGGCTCACAGCTGGGCTGTCGGGCAGGTTACCGACCTTGCGGATTCTCGTAGGGCAACTGTCCGTCTTTGCAGGTGAGTGGCTGCTCGTTATGCAGTCACCTCGGGAGCTCGGACCGGACGGGTCCTCCTTTGCTTTGCTCTCGGGCTCCCGGTGCAGTTGCGGTCACGGTGTTCGGGCCAGCGGCGGCTGGTCCTTACTTTGCTTCCGCTGTTGCTTTGGGCCCCGGTCACGGTGGTCGGGAGGTCGTTGCCTTGGAGGAGATTCCTCCGTCGGTGCTGCGGCGATGGTCAGCACCCGCAGTCGCTTTCTTCCAAGGGGGTAGCGTCCACTGGTCCTGGGACGCTGGTCAGGGGGCAAGTTCAGTTGCAAGCCCTTGGAGATCTCTTTAGCAGAGTTTGGCACAAGTAGAGCAAAAGTCTTTTCGTAGTCTTTTTGTCTTCCTCTCCTTCAGCAGCAAGGCACCAGACACAGGCAAGAGTCAGCACCCTTCCTTGTCTCTCACGGTCCTTCTCGTAGTGCAGAGTCCTTCTGTGGCCCAAACCGGATCTAATTTTCAAGGAGCAGGGCTCCTTCTTTTATAGGCCAATTCTTTTGTTCTCGCAGGCCAGGGGGGCCTTTGCATAGCCACTCTCAGTTCTGGAGTACCCCGGCGGGTGTACTCCGGCTTCTGCTTTCAGTGTGAGGGGCAGGCGCATCAGACGCCCCACAGGAGGTGGAGCCAGCATTGTCCGGACAGGGGTGGCCAGAGTACCTTGTTGATGGGGGCTTCGCCCTTCCTGGGCCAGGTGCCGGCAGAGTCATCCGCCGCTCCCCAGGAGGGTGGAGCCAGCATTGTGGTGGCCGAGCACAGTGACAGTTCGAGTCAAGAGGCACTCCTACCTCCCACTAAGGTGTAATCTGCGCATTCACCACCTGTCATCCCTCCAGCCCTGTCACTCACACATCCCAGACAGTCAGATACACATACCAGCAGAGGCGGCTGAAATGGTTAAGCAAGCAAAGGCTAACTTTCTAAAAGTAGCATTTGCAAACCCAGGATATTAAAATAAACTTGACTACAAGAAATATCTTATCATCCTGAGTTCAGGCATACTAAACATGACTCGCTACCATGCTCCTTGAGCCTGCGGGGATTATAGGGTGTAATAATCCTCGCAGCTCAGTCTGGCCTAATGGAGCAGGTAGCCTTCAATAGTGAAATACGGTCTTCGTTGTAAGTCACTACTAGGACATGCCCCGCACATCAGGGCTTGTCCTACCTTGCCCCTACAACGCACCCTGCCCGCAGGCCTACCATAGGGGTGACTAATATGTAGTCAAGGGAAGGGTCGGTGCTGGCAAGTGGGGACACTTGCCCAGCTAGCGTGACAGTACGAGACCGCACGCGGGTTCTGCGGTCGCAGTTCCCAGACACATCTTTACGGCTGCTTCGGTGGGTGGCGCAACCAGCGCTGCAGGCCCACCAGCAGTATTGGCATCTACAAGCCCCGGCACTCTCTCGTGCACTTTACTAGGGACTAACAGTAAATCCAATGCACCAATCATGGATACCAATCGTATGTACAATTTACAGTAGGGAGCACTTGCACTGCGGCACGGATCAGCCGTGGCGCAGTGCCCTGAGTATCGGAAAACCAGCAAAACATCGGAGGCACATCAGCAAAAAGTGGAAGGGAGACTCACGCCAAGGTGCCAGGTCTAACAGGATACAATACTTGCATACAGCAAACGGCCCTGGAAGTTACAGTTGTCAGATAGGCTTTTCCTGGCAGCATGCCACAACCGCTGTGGTCACTTATTAAAACGTAACTGCCGTTAGAAAGTGGTCTAAAAAATGTCTCTATCCGTTTTGCAGGCGTGCCATGCAGGTGACATGAAAGGTTATTTGAAGACCCTTCTCAGGCTCCATGCAAATTAATACCTTGACACAGAAGTGTACCGCTTAGTGATTTTTTACAATTGTTACCACTAAGGAATACCTCCTTTTCCCTTTCACTGTAACATCTATGTGTATAAGGTAAATTCCAGGTTGTTCTGATGTATTCTTTACCCAACCTTGCATACTGGCCTGCTGGTATATACTCTTGACAGTATTTGAATTGGAAAGTTGTTATCGGAAATGTGATTGTTCCATGTATTATCCATTCAATGACAGGTCTCTCTGACATTGTTAATGGTAATCTCTCAAGTTTTTCAATGCTCAGAATTGTATAATCTGCTCCTTTTTTCGCCAAACTGATTTGTTTATCAGTAAGGTTAAAGATGGAAAATAATGACCTTGTGTTGATTAGATGCCATGGCACATAGCCTGAACGCAGATTTTGCAACGTCCAGCCAAGCTGTGCAATAGAAGGTAATTGAGACTGACCATGATGTAACATTAGTAAGTCCTGCTCTACTATATCAAAGGCAGATGACACAATGCTGTCCAATAAATATATATTCTGTAGGATAGAGTCGTTAACCCATTGTCCACTACAGAAAGTGATTTTTCCAAATTTATACAATCAATTTCTCGTATTTTCTCTGCTGTTTCAATTTGCATTACTTTCCAAGCTTCGTTGTACGCAGCGTATATACCGGCCGCTATGAAACCTTTTTGACGCTGTTTGCGTGGTCCCATTATGAAACCACGCAAGTCAGCACCGTCTTTAAGTAAAGTCGAGTGTTGCTTAATTTCAGCCAGTGTGGATTTCTCTAGCCACTCTAGGCATAGCTTCCCTATACTGTATGTTATAACTATCCCTGGATGTTGTCTCTGGGAGTATCTTGGGTCTGGCCTAGTCATTTTGAACCCCTGTGTTTTGTTCAGTAATCTATCTTGACAATTGTTTGTGTCTGTTGGCCAGATCAACGACTTTTTCCAATCAGGATGTGTTCTGTTTTGGTGTAAAATATGGGATACGTCTATCTCCACATCTGTAGTGTTGTCACTATCAGTCATGGGTTTCGGAATAGACGGTGGATTTAAGTCCTTTATCTTAGCTAGGCCAAGACAAGTAGTTTGTTGAATTTTGTCATTCAAAAATATTATTTGATCTGGGATCATGCAGGCCCTAAATAATGCTTCTAGACCTTGTACTTGCCAATCTTTGGTCCCCCAGATCGTTTTTGTTCCTATGCTGTTTTTCCAAAATTCGAAACCAGATGTAGACATTTTGTTATAAAAATTTTCAGAATAAATCAATTTAGTATTTGTCAACATTGTTTTCATTGCTGGCCTAAATGACATTTTAAAATAAAACGTTTCTGGATCACTGTTGTTAAACCCTGAGAAGTACTGGAATTTCTCATAAAAAGTTTTCGAGCTGCCTTTCGGCGGTGTTGGACAGTGTTCCCATTGGTTATAAGATCAAACATTTCTAGGCTGAGCAGTTTTATGCAAATAGTGATTACCATAGTGGTTATAACAGTATAACTCTTCATAGTTCGATGAACCCTGTAAGTAATCATGTTCTGTAAATTTTGCTGACATTATTAAATCTGACATCATATTATTAATGTTTTCAAAGTCCCAATCATCATAGAAGGTACTGGGTGTCACAAAGTCACTTAATGAAACCTTGAACAGGTGTGGATATTTCAAGAGCTCAACCGGGCCAAAAATGTCATATTCAGGTCTGTCCCATGCTACCCCACCGGGTATTGGATTGGCTGAGATGTTCACAGATGGCAGTTCTCTTTTCTCGACGTGGGAGGATGTGTAAGGCTTTAGGACCAAGTAGATGTTCTGACTTGCTGTGTCCATTGTACTATATTTTCCATCAATGAATTTTCCTAAACATAGAACCATGATGACCCAAAGCAGGAGAGTAAGTACACCTAACACAATCCAAAATTCAATCCATGGTGAAATCAGATATGTTTCTTTTAGTTGGTGAAAAAGTTCAATTACTTTGTCTTTGAAACTTTTTGTTGCAGGCATTCCTTCATGCTCGCTTGGATCTTCAGAGAAGTCGTCGAAGTTGATGAAGTAGCCAGATGCAGTTCTGTCAATTGTTGGAATTATTTCCGGATTTTCATTTGCTTTAGTATTTTTCTTTTTTTCATCAGCATATTCAGAGGCTACATCATTGTAGACTGGTGTTTCTTGACGAACTGTTGAAATGTGGGTTTCTAGAGGCACAAGTTCCATGGCATTATTGCATAGCCCTTTGTTATTCACTGCAGGTTTCTCAAATGTGATTAGTCTAGTCTCTCAGTATGAACCTCTTGGATTGTAGCAAATTTGGGTATTCTGTTATTTCTTGGGAGTCCACTGGGCCTACTACTTATTATTGGCCACATGACTGCGGTTTTACCAGGTCGATTGATACAACTCTGTTCTCCCTTTTACCAGCAAGAGGAGGTAGTACAACTGATCTTGTTCCGTTGACAGCTAAGACAGGTACTGTTTTTCTGTAAGAAGGCCCAAATTCCTTCCTTACCGCAATCTTCTCTCTGACCAGATCCCCAATCTTTGGAATCCAGACAGGTCTTGCTGGGACAGGTGGTTTTTCTTCAGTGGCTGTCGGCTGTTGTTTCAACTTTATGTTACTCAGGTTTTTTCTTGTGTCATTTAAATCCTGTAAAACAGCCAAACGGTCTTTGATATCAAAGGATTTTTCTTCTACCACTGAAGTGTGACTATCAAGGTCCTAAATGTGCATTGTTATTGTTATTGTTATTAAGTCTTTTGTATCGCGCTCTGTTACTACAAAGTATCCTGGCGCTGGAACAATAGTTCGTATGGAGTGAGACCGTTTAGAGAATTTCTTGGCAGATTATTAAGACCACGTTGGACACTTGTTAAATGTTTGACCCACCCAACACCTTATTATTTATTGATTTATTTAAAACATTTGTATAGCGCGGCTGTCACCTTACAGGTATCCTGGCGCTGAGATATCTCCTAAGATGGGAAGCACAGGTAGGCAACAATGGAATGGCAGCAATGAAATGGCCAGAAGTTTAACATTTAGGAAACAGCCAAGTTTTGACCCATTTCCTAAAAGAAGTTCCTTAGTTTGGCGGATGTCCAGGGGCAAGCTATTCCAAAGTTTGGCAGCCGCAACTTTAAAAGATCCGCCTCCGGTACTAACCTTTTTAAATCTTGGTACTTTTACAAGGCAGGCCGTTGTAGATCGAAGGGCTCTGGATGGAATGTACCAATCAAACATGGTTTGCAGAGAGCTGGGCCCAACTCCCTGCAGAGCTTTAAAAACAAGACAGAGGGATTTGAAGGCCACTCGCTGTTTCAATGGGAGCCAGTGAAGCTCGGCCAGCGCCGCTGTGGCCGAAGATCTCCTGGACCAACCGAGGGCCAATTTGTTATGTTATGTTATGTTATGTTATGTTAGTGCTATTTGTATTGCGCACGGCTGCTCCAGGGAAGGAGCGTCCCGGCGCACCGACAAGGTGGCGAACACAACACAACTGGGGAACAGAAATAATTATTAAGAAATTGGGGAGTGAAGGATTTAACAAAGCTCAGAAAATAAATGAGTTTTAGCGGCCTTGCGGAAGGAGAGCAGGTCACCAAAGGTCCGGAGTTTCAAAGGGAGAGCGTTCCAGTGTGCGGCTGCCCGCACCTTAAAAGAGCGACCCCCCACCCGACTGAGTTTGAACCGAGGGGCTACCGCTAATTCTTGGTCTAGCGAGTGCAGATTGCGGCCCGGGATGTAAGGGCGCAAGAGTTGGTGCAGTAAGGGAGGTGATAGGCCCTTCAGAATTTTGAAGGAAAGGCACAAAACTTTAAAGTGGATCCGCTGCCTAACGGGTAACCAATGCAAGGCTCGCAAAGATGGACCGGCCGAGCAAAACCTAGGAAGACCTACGATCGCTCTGGCCGCAGCGTTCTGCACTCTTTGAAGTCGGGTTAACTCAGCCTGGTTTAATCCTATAAAAAGGAAGCTGGCATAGTCCAACCGCGCCAAAACCGTTGCTTGCACCACCAATTGACGAGTTGCGGCATCGAAGTATTTAAGGGCAGGGCGCAGATTGCGCAGGATGCCGAAGCAGCAAGCCGCCGTCCTTTTGGTGTGGCCAACGAAGTTGAGGGAAGGGTCCAGCCAAACACCAAGGTTTTTGATCTCCGCAACCGGAGTGGGGGTCGGCCCCAGCTCAGAGGGCCACCAAGTATCTCCCCATAGGTCTGTCCGCTTCCCAAAGATCATCACCTCCGTTTTTTTGGCGTTTAGTTGGGGACAGTTGGACGTCATCCAACCAGCCACAGCCCTGAGTCCTTCTCTGAATCTTGGGGCATCCACCCCAGAGTCCCCGCTGATCGTGACCGCTAGCTGGGTGTCATCTGCGTATGACACCATGGTCATACCACAGAGCTTCACAACCTCAGCCAGCGGCCTCACGTAGATGTTCGTGGGGCTCAGCGAGGAACCCTGTGGGACCCCAAGAGACAGAGGATGACATTTGGACTGGTAGGGCGGGGACGCCACACAGAAGGAACGATCCCTGAGAAACGAACGGAACCACTGGTGTGCAGTGCCGATCACCCCTATCTCCTCAAGACATTGCAGGAGAATGTCATGGGAGACCGTGTCAAAGGCGGCGCTTAGGTCTAACAAAACAAGCGCCGCCATTTGACCTGCATCCAGAACTACCCGAAGGTGCTCCACCATAGATAACAGTGCTGTCTCCGTACTGTGGCCAGCCCGAAAACCATTCTGGGTGTCGTCCAGAATGTTGGCACGCGACAGATGACCAGTGAAGGTGGTGTTGACATGCGCCTCCGCGAGTTTGGCTGGCCACGGGAGAAGCGAAATCGGGCGGTAGTTCTCCGATTTTGTAGGGTCGAGAGATCGTTTTTTCAAAATGGGCATTACTACCGCATGCTTCCATTTCAAAGGCACCTGGCCTGATGATAGCGACGTGTTGATTAAGTCGCAAACCGGGCGAGCAAAAACCTGGTCTCTGAACATAGGTGGCTTGAGCGGGTCGTCCGGCGACCCCGACTTAACTCGGAGAGCCAAGGCCATGTAAGACTCCAAAGAGAGAGAGGGGAGAGAGTCTAGCACCCCCTGATCCAACCGGATGGGAGGCCCCATACTGGTTTGTGCAGTGGAGGAGGGGAAGGCCCTATATATGGTCTGGACCTTCTCCAGGAAGAAAGCCGCCAGCGCTTCACAATGAGTATTGGAGCTGATGGAGTTACAGGCCGGCTTCCTTGCCACAAGGTCTTTAAGGGCCTTAAAGATGGTTTTAACAGGATTCCCACTATTGTGAAACTCCAGAGCGTAGTATTCAGCCCAGGTTCTACAAACCGCGCGGTGATAAGACTTGACCGCAGCCATATACAGAGTTTTTTTGCTGCTGTCATACCTCTTCCTCCAGTCTCTCTCTGCACGTCTGCAGACACTTTTCAGAGCCCTCAGATTGCCATCATACCAGGGACTGGGGGCGCGGGAGCCACACTTACTGGAAACCATCGGGATAAGGGAGTCGAGGGCCCTGGTTACCCATCCTCAGAAATGGTCATAACCAGACTCCACGTTCTCCACTGCACCCAGTGGGTCGTCAGTGAGGAGGCGGTGGAGATCTTCCGCCTTTAATTTGCTCCAGCGCCGTCTGGGCATGGCTCGCAGTGGCACCTTAAGTTGGGCTTCATCAAGAGGACAGTGAATGGTCACGAGTGAGTGGTCTGACCAGGTCAGGGGGAGGGGGGGGCCACTGTAACCCCTTCTAAGTTAGAAAAAAAGGGGTCCAGAGTGTGGCCACCACTATGAGTGGGGTCCGAGACCAGCTGGAACAATTGAAGGGCCTCAAGGTCCGCCACCATCCCTCCCACAGAAGAAAGACACAAAGTGTCAAAATGGAGATTCAAGTCACCAATGATAGAAAAATTGGCAGACCCTACTGCTAGTGAACTAACCGCCTCAGGGAGAGCCTCTCGAAATGCCACTGAGCTACCAGGTGGACGGTAAATCAGCAATCCTGACAAGGTAAAATGCGGAGTAACCGCAACCTTGAACAGGGCGCTTTCGCAGCCCGTGATGTTCTGCACACTCCAGGCGCAAGAATAGCACGATTTAACAGCAAGAGTGACGCCACCCCCTCTCGAAGAGCGGTTGAGCGTGTAGATGGAATACTCAACGGGGAACGCCAGATTCAATACCGTAGAATCGGTGTCTTGCAGCCATGTCTCTGTCAGATGGCAGCTGCAGATTGAACTCTTTGGAGTCTGTCTACCAGCGTGGATAGAGCCTCGAGTAGCAGCGCATTGCAATAGTCAAGGCGACTACGAATGGTACACCTGACTATTAAAGCCTGGGCCTGTAAGGGAAAAAGTGGCAGTATCTTACGTAGGGATCGAATGAGGGACGAGCAGGTGGACACTGTTTTCGTAACCTGGGCTTCCATGCTGAGTTTATTATCCATCATAACACCCAGATTGCGAACAGTGGTGACCGGCTGTGACTTTTCCAAGGATTCAGGGGGCCAGAACTCCACCGGGAATGGGCGAGGGATCCGACTTCCAGCACAGAACAGGACCTCGGTTTTGGAGGCGTTGAACTGTAAAGAATTATTGTGTAGCCAGCCAGCCGTGTCTCGTAGACAGTCATGAAAAGATTCCAAGGGAATCGATTCCTCACCCTCCCAAGAGAGGATGAGTTGAGTGTCGTCAGCGTAGTTGATTGCCTTTAGCCTGTGGGATTTTGTCAACGTAATCAGTGGTTTAAGGTAAACGTTAAATAAAATCGGCCTGATGGATGAGCCTTGGGGTACCACGTAGAGCATCGGGGAGAAGGCCGATCGAAACGGGGAAATGGACACAGCCTGCTTCCTATCCCGCAAGAAAGAGCAAAACCAGTGCAGGGCAGTGCCCCCCACCCAGGCCTCCCTCAGTCTCTCCAGTAGAGTCTCGTGATTAACCGTATCGACAGGTCCAGCAAAATCAAAGCAACTGCATGGCCCCTGTCTGCACGCATTCGAAGGTCCTCCATGGCGGTAAGTAGGGCTGTTTCAGTGCCATGGGCTGGACGGAAACCAAATTGTATTTTGTCCAGGAAATGATTTTGCTCCAGATGTTTGGAGAGACAGGAACTCACCCAGCGCTCGGCTATTTTTGCCGGGCATGGTAGCAGGGAGATGGGCCAATAATTCTGTAGACACTCAGGGTTTAAGGAGGGTTTTTTCAACAATGGCGTAATAAGAGCTTGCTTCCAGGGAGCAGGGACTAAACCACTATGCAGAGATTGATTGCAGATCCTGCAGAGAGTGGGGAAGAGTTCTTCTCCGGAGGCCTTCCAGATTTTGTGAGGAATAGGGTCCAGAGGAGATCCTGATGAAATTCCGCGAGCCAGTCTATCGAAGTCCGCCTCAATATTAGGGGGGAACTCCCGCAGACAGTCCCCAGGCTGCCATCCTGGGTTCTCCACTCTGAAGTCTGTAGTACCTACCCCGGGGCCAGAGGGGCAGACCGGTGTTGGGGAGGTGCCCAGGTTGCGAATAATGGTCTCAATTTTTTCGTTGAAAAACAGTGCAAGACTGTCGCAAAGGGCCTGTGGGGGGGGGGGTCGAATTTTTTGCACAGTCAGGGTGGGTGTGGCTGTTCAAAATCTGAAAAATACTTTTGGAAATGTTAGCGGCTGTGCATATTGTGAAGCAGAAGTAAGCTGATTTAGATTTCAGGATCGCAGATTTATATTCCAAAAGTTTAGTTTTCCAGAGTAGCTTATTAGCATTGGAGTAACCCTGCCTCCATTTCCTTTCCGCCTGTTTGCAAGCCAGTTTAAGGGCCTTTAAAGAGTCATTGAACTACGGAGATGATACTCTGCCCTTGGGCTTGCATTTTTTTAGTGAACCTAATACCCTCGCCGTTATAGATTGCTGTATGTCCCGTTTTTTTCTTTCCACAACCGCATTTCCCTCAGGATGGAAGGGAGAAGAATACCGCAATGTGATGCCCATGCTGTTCATGGCCTCTTTGTAAGCTCGAGAGCTAAACGCAGGACCCTGATCAGAATGTAGCATGCCAATTGCGTATGTGCCGATAAAGACTCGCAAATCTTTTATAACAGTTCTGGCGTCAGCCGAGCGCTGGGGCCACATTTTTGAGTGAATTTAAGTCTTAAATATTACTGGGACGCATTTCTCCGACTGGATTTCTGTGCTATAGATACCCTGATGCTATCTAATAGTGGTATCTGGGCTACAGGCTGGTCAGGTGCACAACTGCGATCTCTGTTGCAGTCCTTGCAATTTTTTGCAAAATAGTAGATATCTACGCTCATTCCCGGCCACCAGTATTGTGATTGTAATTCCATCAGAGATTTCAGCATCTCTTGGTGCCTCAGACCCAATCCCATGTGTGCTTCTTCAAGTAAGAAGACTCTCCAGTTCATGTTTGGAATTACTCTATCCCCCATTCCAGGGATTCGAGCAAGCGGAACGGAGTTTGCATCAATTATGTATGTATTTTTGAGTGGATAGTTGAGAGGTAATGCTGAAGAATCGCCTTTTAATGACGCTTTTACCGCCAGCATGGTTTCTCCATCTATGTGTTTTTCTGAACGCTTTTTTGTGGCTGGCTACAGAAGCCGGTTGAACCGCTGCTGCTGTGGCTGTGTTAGCCAATGAATTCCCTGCAACGTGAACGACATCACGTTGATGACTTAGTGCGTGTATCATATGAGTCTTTTGTAGTTCTTTCTGCAAAAGAACTACTTGTTCCCAAAGCGATTTATGCTTTATTGTGGCACATGTGTCATCTTTGTAACCGTTTTCACTCCATGTCTGCATGTCACTGTTGTATGACTTGACGCAAAAATACGAATCACCCACTATTAGTGTGGGAAATTCGTGATCAGCATTTTCAAGCGCCATCTTTAAAGATCTTATTTCAGCTCGCTGAGCCGAACAGTATCGGAGTGATTCAGTTTTGGTAATCATCGGTTTGAATTTACCAGAGCGCCAGCGACCTTTAACAATCGCGCACGCTGCATTGTAGGATTTTTTATCTACATCATAGTTTTGTGCGAATCGGTCCATGTAGATCACACATTTATATTGTTTGAGAGGCAGAATTTCGATTGGCTGAGGATATTCTTTTTCATATTCTAGATCGTCTTGTTTTTTCAGTTTCGGGTCAAAATAGTATTTCACGTCTTCTGTAGCAAAAGAATTTTCCCATTGTATACATTTTGGATCTAATGCCACTGTATTCAGATTGCGGGGACTTGTTAATGCTTCAAGGGTTGATTCCGCTGTAAAAACAGATATTCTCTTGCCTTCAGCTAGGGCTCTTTCTTTTGCTACAGCAGTTTGAACCGCTGTCAGAATCTTTTCTGTAGAGCTGAATTTAATTTCAGCTTGAGTGTACAAATGTGATTTGTAAGCTGTAGGTACCGTTTCTCCCTCATTGGAGGTCAGGTATGTGAATCCGCATTTTCCTGGGATAACTCGGATTATAAGGTTGCGTACGTTGTCGCGAGTATGCAATTTTGTTCTGGTTAACATGTCTGTTTGCAATGATCTCAAAATCTCTGTGTGTTTTTGAGTCCAATTTATTGGTTTGAAATCAGGTCTTATTAATTCATAAAGAGGTTAACCCTCTCTGCATAATTTAGAATGTATGTTCTTCCGAAATTCAGGAAACCTAGTATTGATTGTAAATTCTTCAGCGTTTTTGGTGCTTGGAGCACAGTACATTTATCTAAGAAATTGTCTGCCAGGCTTTTGCCTTCACTTGATAATTCATATCCTAAAAACGGACTGTTTGATGGGCAATTCTGGATTTTTTAAAGTTGAATTTATAGCCCTCTGATGCGAAACCAAGTATTATGCTGTTCACTCTTTTTAAGTGAGTCTCCAGGTCATTATCTGTCAGATAGATGTCATCGACATATGATAATGCCTCTTCATCATATATTTGAAGTAATTCTGTTACTCTTGCTGAGAATAATCCTGGGCTATTCTTGAATCCCTGTGGGAGTCGGCAAAATTGTTTGTGTGACCCCATTATTGAGAAAGCGGTCAAACACCTGCTTTCAGGTGCAATGTTTTGACAGAAGAATCCATTAGAGATATCTAAGGTCGTTTTATATTTTTTGCGCACAATGGTATTCATTAGTGCTGCACTATGTGAGTTATGTACTGCAAATGTTTTACAACAGGAGTTAAGGTGTCTGTAGTCCAAGACTAGACGATATGAATCGTCCGGTTTGGAGACAGGAAACAAAGGATTGTTCATTTGTGAGGTGCATGTTTCAATCACCTCTTGATATTCAAGTTGATCTAAGATCTCCTTGACTTGTTTTTCAGCTTCTTGTTTAACAGTGTACTGCCTTTGTGCAGTGGGCTGATTTTTTAACTGGATTTTGTGGTTGGGTGAGTCCTCATCCCATCCTACATGATTTTTGTATAAAGCAGGAGCTTGGGCCACTGCCCATTTTCTTGCCAATGTGTATTTTTATGAATCAGAATATGATTTGAGAAGGCAGGCATTATCATTTCTTCGCCATGAGGGCACTCCCTGACAAACTCTGGTGGCCAGTCTTTTTCAGCTAACAGGATGTCATAGCCTTTAGAAAGTTTTTCCCAAAAGAGACCTTTTATTTTCCTAGTTTTATCTCCCTCTATAGTATTGTTATTTCATACAGTTTATGGGGCACACTAACTCGTGTGTCTGCAGTTTCCCCCTGAATGTATTCATTCGTGTCCACTGTCTCCAGAAGATTCATCAGGATCTTGCGAGCTATGCTCACTTCGGCTGCACTGTCTAGCATTGTCTGGGCCCACTCTCCATTTTTCATTTGTGTCCTCAGAATTCTCGGCATGTTTAATTTTAATACTTGCTACCTTCTTTCTGGGAAATTGTGATTTCTTACTTTGATGAGCAGGTTCTTTGTCTTTGGACTTGACGTGCTCTTCTCTGGGTTCTGACCCTCCTCTTCTATTCGATTTCTGTGAGGAAGTCTGAAAAGATCGAGAGGGACGTGTATCAACATCTTGATATCTATCAGGTTTTTTCAAATTACCCCTATTTCTAAGGTTTTATCTTTTTTCATAGGGCTCCCTTTGGGGAGACTTGCCTTCTCGGCCTGGAGATCTTTCTCTCCGATGAGGAGACCTTCCTCTGGACTGGAAAAGTTTTTCCCTGGGAGTGGATTGTTTATTACCATCCCAGTTCTTTTTTGGAGTTTCTAAATTATCTTTAATAAATATTTTTTCAGGATTTTCAGTTAGTTGGGGTTTTACCGGTTTACCACCCAAACTATCTCTTCCTAATTCTTCATAGGATTTTTCTATGATTTTAGCAAGTTCAAATGGTTGGTCTGTTATATCTGTCTCCTTCAATTTCTGGAGGTGCTTTTTATCGTCCCTTGCCACTTGAACTAATTCTCTATATGCCTTTGTTAATTCTTTTAGTTTAACTAGGAGTTCTTCGCTTGACATTGTTTAAATGTCGGGGTCTGTTGCGTAGCTGGCTAGAACCGGCCCGTGGCTTCTGGTCTACCTAGTGGACCGTGCCTGGTGATGTGATTTTGATGTTTTAGGGCACCTTTAAATCAGAGCAGGTGCTCTTAGTAATTTAGTGGGATTTCAACTTCCTCGAAAGGAGTGTATTCATCCGAGGTTCCTCTATTTTGTAATAGTGGAAGTATTTTGTCACAGCGTATGCTGCTGAAAAATGTATCCATGAATAGAATATCTCTGTCTGCCGATATTCATGGGCCTCTACCACGAATATGACTGTACCACCTTGTGGTGTTAGTCCGTTTTCTATAAGTTTAAGAGTTATAGTTCTTCTTACGTTGACCGGAATGATTATAGCATTCGGGTCACTCTGCTGGAGACTTGAGTCTTCTTCTATTAGTTGAGCTGCTATTTTAGCTCTTTCTCTTTCGTCTTCACTTTCTCCCATTTTACTGACAGAAAGTTTTGTTGCAGATCAAGTTTCAAGGAAAAAAAGATTAGGTGCACAATATTTTTGGAACACTGTACCCTTCAACGTTGACTAAACCAAAACTAATACATAGGATTCTCATCCTACTAAGTTTTGGCGGATGTTAATTTTTCACCCACTCCAGAAGTCTATTGGAGTTTTTGCGGGAAAAAGTGGTCTGTGTGGAAAGCACGACTGAGTTACTCTAGTGTCTTGCGTTAGATTATCGCCTTGCCAAATGTTGGGCGCCATGTAGTGTAGTTCCTATTTTCCCAATAGGCTCTGCGCATTGGAATAACATAAACAGCAGTGTAGACGTAGGACTGAGGTCATCTAGGTCTCGACTGACTATGTTAAACTTAATTCAGGTTTGCGCCAGCTAGCTCAGAGGTCACTAGAAACTTTCTTGAATGAATAGGGAGGGGTTAACTTTCCTGGCTCAGACAAGAAAGGATTCAGTTTCTGAAAACTGCATAAACATGACAACTTTGCTTCCTCAGAATAAGAGTGTATCTCTAGAGTCGTGTGAAAACAATAGGCAGCTATTTCACTCAGTCAATCGTGCATGCTTAGTTCCACCAGAATGCAGAGAAATAGAGAGACGGGCGTTTTCAATAAAAGTGATGTTATTTATTGAGCAGTCTTCCTTGTCATGAAAGAGAAATGAATTGCCACAATTGCAATACTCATTATAAAGTAAAGTGCGTACAGTAAAAGTAGTATTATGAAATAATACTGTAAAAGCATTGATATGGTTTCTTAGCCATATAGTACTTAAAATAGATAAAATATATACATATATAAAAACATTGACTAACGTACTCAACTGGTGCTTCTAACTACGCCTACCCCGGTGTACCTGACCTAAGCCTAATACTTGGGAGAGAGTAAGTAAGTAGCAGTTTAAGTTAAGTTGGGTAAGACTAGTTTTGCCAAGGATCTGCATCAAGAATTCTCTTAAGGGTTTAGTCAGCTCCGTACCTTGGTAATAGAATGTGGGAGGTCTGGTATCTCTTTCCTCAGGACTCAATATCCCAGGCACCCGCAAGAGTAGGCTGGAAACACCGGAGCTGGATTTTCTCGGCTGGAGAAAAAGACAGCGTCTCTCTCAGTGCGTCAAATGGGAGGGGCGGCTTCCGTGGGCTCTCGCATCAGCTGGGCTCTCGGGCAAGTAGACGTCCGCTCTGCTCCAAACCACCATGTGTTTGCTTAAGGCAACTGTTGGTATTTTATACCTGGAAGGTGCCGGGTTTGACGTAAGGTTGGGACATAAGACGTCACTAAGAACTAACAGTTCTTGCTGGACTTCAGGAGTTCTTGTTCAAATCAAAACAAAAGCAGGGGGAATTTCCCAGGCTGCTGGAGGCTTGGTTTGTTTAAAGAACGCGTTGTGCTTTCTAGGAGTCGATGGGAGTAGCATTGCTGTGCTTTGGACTGCATGGGCTATTACTGAATATGTATCTGATTCTTATGCCTTTATCAGGATATTATTGATTATAACCTCACAAGGGCATTAATTGGGAATATTGAATTAGGGTCCTAGATATAAACATAACACTAGGACCCAAGTAACCCTAAGAGCAGGTTTCTATGTAAGTTAAAGGTAGGCAGGTACTTTTATGTTTTGCTTGTCCTGGTCGTGACAAATAACTTATTTTGTTTTTCACTACTATGAAGCCTACCCCTCTCATAGGACAGCATTGGGAATTTCTTAATACACTTTTTAGCTATAATTCCTTATGAGAGTTGTTGCTTTTTCATGTTTCATATCTTTGAAATGGTAATGAAAAATCCTCCTTACTGGTGAAGTTGGATTTAACATTACTGTTTTAGAAATGCACCTTTTAGAAAGTAATCAGTTCTCTGCACTTACTGCCCTCTGTCCCTGACAGTCTGTCTCTAATACACGTCTGGAGGGGTAACAGTTTTACTTTGTGCATTCCCTATAGACAGCTGCAAACACAGGAAGGTGATGATCATCTGCATTCTGAACACACATCTGCATGCATTTACATTCTGATGGGTCTTCCTGGCAGGGAGGAATGGGAGGAGCTGACATTAACACTTCAATAGACAGTGTCTCGAGCACACAAAGAACACTGATTTACCCCCTACAGATAGCCTGGCAGACAGGACTGGGTTATAAGGGATCCTTGTGCACTTCAGCAAGATGCTTTGTAGTTACCCCCTGGATATACATACTGGGTCTCTGACCCCCTAAAATCAGACACTTCTGGATCGTGAACGGATCCTCTGTTAGAAGGACTGCTGTGATGTTTAAAGGACTTAACTGGAGTGCTTTTCTTGAAGGACTGCTTTTCTGGTTGCTGCCCTGCTGCCTCCTGCTCCCTGACTCTGTTGAAAAAGAGCTGGATTCTACCTTCCCTCCATGTGATCTACAGGGGCTTGCTGGCTTTCTTCCTGTTTTCGGAAGTCTCAGGGAAACAAAAGACTTATTGTAATTCTGCTGGTGCTGCTTACTCAGTCTTCTGTGAGTATTACCTTTGCCAGGTGTGCCCTCTCCAGGTTCTACACCTCAGAAGTTGTCGTGCTGATCCGATCTTCCGCATCACCCTTTGACACCCACACAAAGGTTGTTCAATGACTGTGGGTTCTACAGTGTGAGTGGCCCAATGACAACGCTCTGCGCGGTTCAATGAAGATACATCGCCTTCACATCAGTGAAGCTCAACAGTAAAAATGCAACCCGACTGCATGGAAAAGATTCATGCATCATGCCATCAGCTTCAATTTTTTGCTCCATCCAAGGCACTTTCTCATCGGGCCCTGCATGCGTCCTGTAGCCGGTCTGCCCTCCATCGCGGTAGGCCTGATTTTTGGATTTGCAGCGGCCGCTCGCAACCTCAAGAAAGCTTGATTTTGCTAATGGCTTCTAAGCTCTGTTTTTGCATTTAAACTTTAAAATGTACATCTCAACTTCTACTTATTAGATTTTTGTCATTTTCGGAATTGTTTTACTCAGATAAATGTAATCTACTTTTCTAAAGACATGTGGAGATTTTTTGTGTTACAGTGTGTGTCTTGCACAAACACTTTACACATCGCCTCTTTAGATAAGCCTGATTGCTAGGTGCCAAGCTACTAGAGGGTGAAAATAGGCTCTTTTAGTCTGTATCAAGTTAATACCGACTGGAGTGGTGGTTCCTGTTTGGCCTGGGTGCATAACTCAGCCAACCAAGAATCCCATTTCTAACACACCGGTTGATGGCTCTCACGATTGTCGGTGACTATGACTTGTTGGAATGTTTTCTGTAGGACCTGCTCTGCTGACACCAGCTGACCCTTGACGGTTTTTATGCTGGCTCCTGTGTCACGCAGAGTCTTCACCCATTGCCCATTAATAGTGACCCACTGCTTATACTTGGAAGTAATTTCAGACATGTGGACTTTTGACAGCATTTCTCTATCCCCCAGGGAAATTAGAATGACCTCTGTCAGTCACCCAAAATTAACTTGGAGTAGCTGTTTCCCGAGCACTAAACTCGCAAACCCAGGTGTCTGTCAACTGGTGGTGGGCTGTGCCCTCTTGAGACATTTGGAGTCGCCCTTAGAGTGTCCATCTTTATAGCATTCTGTGCATTGGGGTACTAACCTCCCTGTCTTATGGTCAAAGTACCCCTTCGTGTTTGGATCAGACATGGGCTGGTTATCATTACTCCCTTGTGAACTATTTTGGAGGCCTTTAGAGAACGCCATACATTTACATTTTTCTCCCGCCTCTTTCTTTTATTGGGAACCATGACCACCTTTGTCGGTGTTCCCTCCAGATTAAGCATGGGCGAATTTTGCGAATCTCACGTTCGCGAATTTTGCGGATTTGCGAACTCGCAATCCGCAAAATCCGCGAATTCTCGCGAATTTGCGGATTTTTTTTGTGTTTGCGCGGGTTTCTGCCAGTTCGCGAGGGTTTTGTACAATTTTGCAAATTGCGAACTTACCTGTCGGGTCGCAAGTTTTGCGAACTTGTTGTTTCTACGTGTCCAGCCTGTTTGGGACACTCTTCTTCATCACTGCCACTCTCTGTCACCACTGCCACTCTCTGACTACTCATGCCACCCTCTGGCCCACCCATGCCACCCTCTGTTTCATCACAGCACCCTCTGGTTGTCCAGGCAGTGTACATTATTGTGGCAACGCAAGCACACCTTCCCTGCCTCAAGTGACCTGAATTAATTTGGGGCTGATTAATGTGTCACAGAATATTTTTTTAGCTGGCACCTGCTTCCTTAGTGCTTCCTGATTAGTGATCTTTTGCACTTGCTAAGTGCTTTCATTGTTGCAAAATTAGTTACAACACCTGCCCTGCTCCAACTGACAATAATGAATTAGGGGCTGATTAATGGATTTGAACTTCCAGCCTGGCTCCTGCTTGTCTCCCTTAGCTGTAATTCAGGACCTTTGTGGCATATGTGTAACTATTCTGAGGTTCAGAGCAGGGTCACATAATAGTTGCAACTGGCAACTGAACTCTGGAGGGGCCCCTCAGGAAGCACTACAGGAAATGGCTACTAATGATGAGCCT
Source organism: Lissotriton vulgaris (assembly GCF_964263255.1). NCBI lineage: Eukaryota > Metazoa > Chordata > Amphibia > Caudata > Salamandridae > Lissotriton > Lissotriton vulgaris. Next base: position 76,782,178 of record NC_141690.1, read on the forward strand.
GAACTTTTGAACCTGGTAAGTAGTTTCAGTTTTGCTAAGATCGTATTTCTGCAATTTTGCACTTATTCGCGGGGCGCGAAGTTGTACTGGGAAGCCGCGAACTCACGCGAACAGTGCGAGCAGTGCGAGCAAAATCCGCTGCTCGCCGATTTGCGGATTTTGCGGGAGATTCGCGAATCTCGCGGATTGCGAATTTACCGAAAATCCGCAAAATCCGCGAGCGAAACGGATTTTCCGCCCATGCTTACTCCAGATACCCTTTTGGACACTCTGGTGCTAGCTCAGAGGTCCACCTCCTGAAGCGTATTCTGAGGATGCGCAAATCCCTATACAATTAATATCTGAATGTTATATTTAGAGATTCAGTTTCATCTGAGCTCAATCAAAAGAATGTAAAGATTACAATTTTAACAATACATAAGCTTAATTTCTGAGTGTTCCAAAGATCTGGGTGCTCGAGTCTAGGTTGCTATACAAATAAGAGCAGGTCAGGAGTTATCCAAGTCTCATACCTTGCATGATTTAACCAGTTTGATTCTCAATCCATTAATCATCAAAGTAATTGGAAACTTCATAGTCCATACGGTTCACTGACAAAATATCGAGTCAAAAAACCCCTGTGTACAAAATTATTGAGTCAAAAATATAGAATTTAAAAATATCGACTCCCTAAGGGTATATTTAAAATGAATTTATAAAAAAATATATTATTTTCACTGATATAGTTGTCTAAATTATCAATTTTAAAATGTATATAAATTTAAATATTAAACATAAATTAAATTAAATATAGGTTCTAAAATAATGAAAATAACATATATTTAATAATTGTTTTGAAACATATAATAATTAACATTATTCAAAACATTTAAACAAACATAAATATTAATATACACATTTATATTGACATATTTCTAATTTAAAAATATAACTATATTAATATGTTTAATTTATATTATTTTTCATACTTTTTCAAATGTAATAACTCATAAAATACATATAAATACGTGTATCCAATCACATGAAATATTTAAAAACAAACAATTTTAATTACAATTGAAAAACTCAAACAAAATTAAAATTTAGAATTTACTAAAAATAAATACAATGTTAAAAACATTAATCATTATAAATATTAGAAAATGTTGTATAACCTAAAACATATGAATATACATTAAAACAATATAAAGTAAACTACAAAATGTTATAATTAATACATATATTATACCCTCTAGATAAATAATGAACAAAGTCTCAAATTCAGGAGGTGTAAAATGTACAAATCCAATGCAACAGTAGGTAAAGTGTTGGATGTCGGAGGGGTAAAAGTTACTATTCCCACTCCAGTCAGTGCAACATTAGAGAAAGTGTTGGATTGTGGAGAGGAAAAATTTACTATTCCCACTCCTGTCAGTGTAACAGTTGGGAAATTGTTGGATTGTGGAGGGGTAACAATTACAATTCCCACTTCAGTCAGTGCAACAGTAGGGAATGTGTTGGATTGCACAGGGGAAAATGTACTATTCCCACTCCTGTCATTGTATAAATGAATACAAATGTTACTTTTATCAAAATACCTAAATTTATTATCAAAATAATAACAACCAATAAATACAATATTATTTGCAACTTAAAACATAAAACAGCTAACACATACAATAATACATTGCAATAAAAAAGTTATTCTTCCTAATTTTGTTATTACTTACATAACTTTGTACCCTATACTTCTACGAGCTACACACCACACATCTAAAATGTGTATTTAAATGTGTAATATTTACACATCTTACATAATTAAATATCTATTATAATACTATTAATAATTAATTACTAATAAAACACTAATATTTAAATAGCTTTCCACACTGTATCTGTACAAAACAAACAACCCACAACTAGTCAGTCAGTCAGTCAAAATCTTTATTTCGATAAATGAATATAAAAAAAAGGCACGGTACAAAAAGAAACATACAATCATGATTAAAAAAACACACATTATACAATGGTTAAAAATATACAACTTTAGAAGTAAAAACCACATATCTTGATTTGACTAAAAACAAAGATACTAGAAACTTTAAAAATCATCACTGTATAAAAACTATGTCATAAAAAGTTAAAAATATATCGTTCCGCCATCCCCTTAATCCTAATATACATTATTCATAGTGTTTGACCACTAAAGTGCAAGGTGCAATACTTCATGACAATGTGCCCAATCTCTCTTTCACCATGAGTCCTTTCTTGGTGCGCACCGCACACACCAAGTAATTGGCGACGTGAAAGACAGTGCTAGGGTCTTTTAACAACTGCAAATAAAGAAGTGCTGGTCTGACTTGCAGAAACCCTACCTTTTTTAAGATTGGCACGAGATACTTCCTCCTTTCTGCTAAAAAATGCCCACAAAACATGGTAAAATGCATAGTATCTTGGATAGAGAAGCTATCACAAGAACAAGGAAGAAATTCATCAGGTTTACACCAGGTTGTGTACTGTCCTAATATCAGGTGAATCATGTTCATGCGGAAACGAGTCAATAAAAACCTATGAAAAGGGCGAATAACCAGAGTGAGATAGAATTCAGGGCCGGGTGGGTTTGCAACCAAAAGGTGTGCTCTAACCAAGGGTTTTGTTAGTTCCTTTTCCTCTCTTATTAGCGACAGCCTCAAGAGCATATCGCTTTTGGTTCTAACAATGTCGGCCTGGGATATCAACTCCGGTGAGGAAAAGAGGTTAGGTCGTCCCAGAGCGCTAAAACCATTTTTAACATAAGTTAACCACTTAATTTTGTGGGCGTTGTCGAGTAGGAGACAGTCCCTCAGAATGGCCTGATTTAAAGATAGTTCGTTATTAAGCCAAATTTTAAGCCACATGATTAGAGGAGATTATAAAATCGGCCCCCAATTCAGAAAGGACAGAATAAGATGGTGTTGACCGGGGTACAGACAAGACTGATCTAAGAAATTTATTTTCAGAAGCCTGAAGACAGTCTATCGAGCCATATCCCCATAAGGAACAACCATAAGTTGCAACAGACACGCACTTGGCGTTGTAGATGGTCATGAGGGCTGGGACTGGCCTAGCCCCCAGCCTTCTGCTGAAACTCAGGATGGCAGAAGATGTTCTTACTAGGGCACTATTTCTATTTCTTATTTGAGGGCCCCAGCTCCTTTTATCTTCAAAAGTAACTCCTAGATAGGGGAATGTCGAAACTCTTTGCATTTCTGCCTTGCTGCAATAAAAAGTTTTAACTTTCTTGCAGCGTGAGCCTTTACCCACCATCATAACTTGTGATTTTTTGGCATTTATCTTAAGGTCTAAAGACGTCATGAAAAGGCCAAAAGCATCCAATAACCACTGAAGACCCCAGCCTGTGCGGGACAGAAGCACTGCGTCATCCGCGTACAGGAGGACAGGAACACTTGTCTCCCCTATACGCGGTATGTCCGGCATAGCAGTCTTTAATTCAGATTCGAGGGCGTTAATATAAACTGTGAAGAGCAGGAGTGCCAAAATGCACCCCTGTCTCACCCCTCTTTTGGACTTGAAGCAACTGTACGACGTCCCCCTGAGTCAACCCTGACTGAGGCCTGGAGGTCTGAGTGGAGGTCGGCTAAAAGGTTAACAAGCGCACGATCAAGACCCAAATCGGCAAGAATGTGCCACAGTTTAGTGCGATTCACGAGGTCAAAGGCCGAAGATAGGTCCATGAACCCTAAATATAACGTCCCTTCTTTAGCCCTAGTGTATTTGTCCACTAACATCTGCAGATTGAGGCACTGGTCCATAGTACCCCGTTTAGATCTAAAACCGTACTGCAGGTTGGACAAGACCCCTATATCATCCAGCCAAGCCTGATGTCTAAGTAGGATGACCCTGCCCATAATTTTTACTGATGAATCAATTAGAGATATCAGGCGAATACATGCTGGGTCTACCCTACTTCCCTTCTTAAAGACGGGAATAATTACAGACTCCTTCCAGGATGCTGGGATACTATTTCTGGTTATAGCGTTAAAAACACCGCACAACACCCTCGACCAGAGCTTTGTATCTGTTTTAAAAAAGTCAGCTGGGACTCCATCCGGCCCGGGGGCCTTATTTTTTAAGGTCTGATCAATGGTGATTTCTACTTCCGAGGCCTCAAAAACAACACCCTGTGTCTCCTGAGAAAAAGAAAGGCTATCTACCGAATCATCCACTAAATTGCTCGAGTATATCGACTCAAAATGGTTAATCAAATCACCGTACGGGATATTTAATTCAAGGGAAGCCTGGTTCTTATCTGAGAAAAAAGGCTGATTAACTATCCTCCAAAAGTCAGCACTATTTTTAACAATCTCGGGGTCAGACCATTCTGACCAAGCGAATTCCCTGATCTCCTTCTTTCTATTCTCTATAGATCTTAATATGGTTATTAATGGACGGTCTTTAGGGACAGCTTTAAGGGCCTTGAGCAAATCGGCGTGAGCTCTTGAACATGCGTGGTCAAACCACTTTTTCTCTCTGGGCTTAGACAGTTTTTTATTGTTTGTCAGACTAGTGTCAATGGAGTTACAAATGTTACCAAAGGCAGACATTACTTGACTATTTGACGCCCTTGCATCCATACATGTTAAAACATCGTTTCCAGTACTAACAAGGACCGCTTGAAGGACGTCCTCGGGAACAACAGAAGACCACTTCAGTCTGCGACGTGGTCCCTTAACACCACATCTGGGCCTCTATTCCCAGCTGGCCCTCACTGAGTTAAAAAGGCAGTTGACAATACCTCCACTACTATAGGGTTATGGCCGCTAAATGCTGAAACAATAGCGCCATAGTGAACCACCCTCTCTAAAATCTGACAAGACATAAATATATATAATCAATTACAGTACCGTCGCCGTTACCTTTAAAGGTAGGAGTTCTACTATCTAAATCCCCACAACCAGACTCGTACAGATTCCAAGCATTCAGATAAGACTCAAGGGTTTCCCCCCTAGTAGAATGCTCAAAGTGTGTTAATGAAGAGAACGGAGGCCCCTCTTCTGAAGAACTGGTGCATGTCTGGGTGCAGGGGTGAATGTTAAAATCGCCTAGAAGAATGACTGCAAACTCCTTCACCTTGGTTCTATAGACTGACAAAAAAGAATCAATGATATCTAAATTCTGCCTAGTATCAACATTAGGGCTAGAATTATAAAAATTAATAAACAAAATATTTGAAAAAGTAGGGGGATTGAATTCAACAATCAAACAGTTTTGGGAACCAGAATTGTGTTGGGTTAACACCCCTTTTAGAGACGTTTTAAACAGAGTTAACAAGCCCCCCTTTGGTCTGCCAGCCACTCCGCTAAAAGCAGGCACAAAAAAATGTGTATAGCCATCCAAAGAGAAAATATTCAAAGGGTCCCAAGTTTCCTGAAGAGCAATGATGTCAAAGGTCTTCAGTAAGTTAATCCAATCATTAATCCCTGCTAAGCATGGGCAAATTTTGTGAATTCGTGATCCGCGAATTTGCGGATTTGCGAATTCGCGATCTGCAAAATTCGCGAATTTGTGCGAATTTGTGGATTTTTGTTTTTTTGCGTGTTCGCGGGGTTTTATGCGTGTTTGCGGGTTTTTTTGCATGTTCGCTGGGATTTTTGCATCTTCGCAAGCCGCTTGCATAGCGAAGTTACCCATGCAGTCGTTTATGGGAGAGGGAGAGATAGATAGATAGATAGATAGATAGATAGATAGATAGATAGATAGATAGATAGATAGATAGATAGAAAGAGAGAGAAAGAGAGGGAAAGAGAGAGGGAGAGAGAGAACGAGAGAAAGAAAGAGAGGCCGGATCTCTGAAGGGCCAGATTCCTGATTTGCCCCTTCAGAACATACAGCTTTTTATTTTTAGCAAAATGCATATGAAAATTGTGCTGTAAAGGTCTCTTTTAGTTTAACCCCTCCTGACAACTCAAAATGGGTGTATTTGCCATCCTCTCCCTTCTTCCTGTTTTTTATATCTGTAAGTGCTTCCTGATGAGGTTTAATTCCTTGGACAGGTGCCTCGTTGCCTACTTGTAACTATTCTCTGACCCTGCTTCAAGGGTCAGAGCAGGGTCAGAGAATAGTTGCAAGTAGGCAACGAGGCACCAGGAAGCAATTAGCAGCAGGTGTCCAAGTTGAAGTTAATTTGTTTGTAACCCTTTTGTAAAAGGTTACAAAGAAATTAGGTTCAACTTTTGCACCTGCTGTTGTAACCCTTGCTTGGCTGAAAATTCGTCCCCGCTGATTCGCGGATTTTACCGCGATTTCGCGAGATTCGCGGATCGCGAAATCGCGGAAAATCCGGAAAATTCGCCCGCAAAACGGATTTTACGCCCACCCTTAATCCCTGCCATGGCCCTAATACCAGAGTATAAATTGGGGGTGTACCCAAAATTAGTCGCTGGGACCTGGGCTTGCTAAGTAATAAGAAGAAGGGGTCCCAGTGAAGTAGGACACAAAATTATTAGGAGTAGTACAATTATGAATCACACAAAGAATAAATCCTTCCACACTGTTTTATTCACAATGGGAGCGCATATGAAATTTGCAAAAGTAAGAACATTTAAATCCGTGGTTTAGGCAGTGCCCCAAGACAGGAAAAAGGGGTAGGGGTAAGTGATCATGTGAGGATGACGTGAAGGAGAAGAAAACAGTTACAGAGGTGACAGTATAATCAACCTATAACAAATCCTCTAGTAGACGTTACATGTTATGTACAAAGCATATGACATATTGGTCAGTATTCAAGGTAGAGCATACTTCACTTTGTTCAATTAATGAAACATTTGGGCGTGAAGTTGACGTGCAGAAGCAAGTGGTTGTCGACGTTTCGACCCTTTGAGAATACGCAGGTATAGATGCTATCCTTGCAGTAGGGTCTTCATCAGGACCAGAAGGTGGGGCAAGCAACCTATTTGATGTGTAAATAATTAAATTAGACTTGGGAACATGGCCCTAATACCGGCAATGTTCCAAGTCATTATTTGGCAATGTGCATTTAGGGTACCCTCATTAGTAGGCAGTCAATCATTTTCACTTAAAGATGATAGAGGTGCAAACCGATTAAACAAGGGCAAGGCTGGGAATACTTGAGGATTAGGCCTACACAGGTTATAACAGTATGAAACCATGTTTATAGATGGTTGTTGGACTTGTGGTAATCCCGGAAAAAAGGCCTGTCTGTTTGAAGGGTAGGTAGGAGTATGGTGACCTACATAGGAGTTAGGGGTATGGGTCATGCTCACGTGGTTGTAGAAAAACCCCAATGGGCGTACACTTATATTATCCTCAGTGACCGGTAAGGAGGCCGCCCTTAATAGTACAGTTGCAACGTGCTGTGGGTGTCTTAAATTTACAATAACACAGTCGCCTCTACAGGATTTTCTTGAGGTACCGATCCATTCAACCCTGTGCACTGACACTATGTCATTGCAAAAGGCGATGGGAAACCCACAATACTTGTTTAGTCAAGCAATGACTTTATTTCCTAGGGAGCTAGTTACCTCTTCCCGGGCTTCAAATGAGTTTGGATCTACTGTTGGGACATTTGTTAGGACCACTGTATATGGTGCACATTCAGGAGGTAGATTCACTACAGGTTTTTTCTTCCCCAGTGGTCCCCCCATGTTATTGACGCCTGTTTTATTAGCAACTATTGGCTTCAGTGAGGTAGGAGCTATAATATCAGGTGTTAACAGAAGTTGGCCAGAACTTGCAGGAGTTATAGATGGCCCCGTGGCTGTAGCTTTAACCCCCTTACTGCTATTAGATCCAGAGGCCACTGTCGTAGCTGCCGTAGCAGATACACCCGGGCCTGCAATCTGGGGCGTCTTGGTCCGTGACAAATGAGTAGACAAGAGGCACCCAAGAGTGAACTTAATCTAGCTACTTCCTTTGTCACCATATCTACTTTTGTCATTAGAGGTTTAATCATTAGCTCCAATTTAGAGGTCATCATGTCTGCAAGTAGCTGAAGATGGTCACCATTTACAGCTTCATTTCCCCCCCCAGTACTATTGTCATTTGTTGCCTCCACCCGAACAGACTGAGAGCTTACAATGTTCTTGATCTTACGATGCCCCCCACGCTTGTTGATCAGTCTTCTACAAGCCCTAACTGGGCGGCGGACCAAAGATGGAACAGCAGTGGGAGAAGATGGCAGAACGTCATCGCTGACAAGAATATCCGCCGATGTAGAAACAAGGTCCAAGTCTGGCGTTACAGGGGGGGGGGTAGGGTTCCCTCGTTCATATCCTTGTCCTCAGGATTATCTAGAACTACAACAACAGAGTCTGTAGCAGGCGAGGGGGGGGAGTAGTCCGACTCAGCGACTGTCGACGGTCAGAATTAATTTTTGTGACCATCTTAATCATAAAATTGTCCATAGTCCCAGCTAGTGCAGGAGTTTTACATGAGCGCAGTTTAGCCATTTAAGCAATAGACAATATCAATATGAACACTGGTATATGAAGAGGTTAGGCACTCACTACGGGATGCAGCAGTTCTGTGTTTGATGTCCAGTCCGCCAGGGGTCGTGGCCCTGCCCTGTTCAACATCGTCAAAGAATTTACCAACCCCTCAGCCAACTCCAACGACATCACCCCCTCTCAAGCCCTCTGCGACTCCCTAGCTTCGTTCTTCCACAACAAAATCGCAGACATCCACAACAGCTTCGACAACCTACCCGGAGACCAACCCACCCAACCTTCTGCAGGACCTTCACCCCCTTTGAACATCCTAAATGACTGGAACCCAATCTCCACTGAAGACACCATCCGTCTGATGAACTCCATCCACTCAGGATCCCCCACAGACCCCTGCCCTCACCACATCTTCAACAAAGCAGACTCCATCATAGCACCACACCTTCGAGTCGTCATCAACTGCTCCCTCAACTCCGCCACCTTCCCGGAAAGCTGGAAACACGCAGAACTTAGCGCCCTTCTGAAAAAACCCACAGCGGACCCCACCAAACTCAAAAACTACCGCCCCATCTCGCTCCTTCCTTTCCCGGCCAAAGTCATCGAGAAAGCTGTCAACAACCAGCTCGCCGCCTTCCTCAAAACCAACAAATCCCTCGACTCCTCACAGTCCGGCTTCCGAGCCAAACATAGCACGGAGACCGCCCTCATCGCAGCAACAGACGACATTCGAACTCTCCTGGACAATGGAGACACAGTCGCCCTCATCCTCCTTGACCTCTCCGCAGCCTTCGACACAGTCTGCCATAGCACCCTTCTACATCGCCTCAGAAACATCGGAATACAAGGAAAAGCACTGGAATGGATCACCTCGTTCCTCACCGGAAGAACCCAGAGAGTCCGCCTCCCACCATTCATCTCAGAGGCCACTGAAGTCATCTGCGGCGTACCCCAAGGGTCCTCACTCAGTCCCACCCTCTTCAACGTATACATGAGCCCCCTCGCGGCCATCGCACGCCAACACAACCTCAACATCATCTCCTACGCGGATGACACTCAACTGATCCTATCACTCACCAAAGACCCTAGCACCGCCAAAACTAACCTACACGAAGGAATGAAAGAAGTAGCCGAGTGGATGAAACACAGCCGTCTGAAACTGAACTCTGACAAAACAGAAGTCCTTATCTTAGGTACCTCCCCCTCTGCCTGGGACGACTCTTGGTGGCCAGAGGCCCTTGGAAAAGCACTCATCCTGACGGACCACGCACGGAACCTGGGCCTCATCCTGGACTCCTCACTCTCTATGAACAGACAATTAAACGCCGTTTCATCATCCTGCTACAACATTCTTCGCATGCTCAAAAAAACATTTCGCTGGATCCCCACCGAAACAAGAAAAACGGTCACCCATGCACTGGTTACAAGCCGCCTGGACTACGGAAACACCCTATACGCCGGCGCCTCCCGCACGCGACTCGCGGGGCGAGAGGGCGCGTCAGTTTTTCTAGCGCCTCCTTGCGCTGGCCTCGCATCACGGGCGCCCCTAAGGCTGCTGGGCAATGTAGTTTGACCGGGAGGGAGTCTCCCGGCGCCCGATGGCATTTACCTCTCCAGCACAGGTCAGCACAGGTCTCGCACCCACAACTAATATATACATTTGAAAAAAATAATTAAAGTACTTACATGAATAATAAGAAATTAAATATTTAAAATTACAAAATAACTAAGAATAAATTAATTATCTTTAATTAACTTCCCACCCTCTACCTTACAAATACAACTCACACATGTAACCTAAACAATATTTTAAGAACATATTTACATATTTAATTATCATTTCAACAAATATTAAAAATTAACAAAATTTATTTATTATTATAATTTCCTACATATCCTTTACCCATACAGACACTACAAAAAAAACTAACAAAAATATATATTACACAATTTACATAATTAGTTATCAATAAATAATTATTTATAATGATAAATACTTTTAAAATAATTATAAACATTTACTTCCCACCCTATACCTATACAAACCCACAACCTGCATGTTAAATGTAAATTTAAATTAAAACTAATTATTTATACAATTAACATAAATATCAATTAAATATTTATAAATAACAAAAGAAAATATTAAGTTACTATTAACTTCCCTTCCAATGCCTCTACAAAACACAGAATCCACACCTCAAACTTAAAATATATATATATACTAGTTACATAAAAAATGATCTTTAAAATGATTAATTATAATTAATGTCCTTCCCACCCTATTGCCCTACAAAACGCACAATCTGCACCTAAAACTTAACAAAAGAAATATTACTTATACAATGTACATAAATAATTATCAATTAAGTAATTCATGTTCAATTAAACAATATTATTTATTTTTAATTAATTTACTTAACACTCTGTTTCCTTATTACTCCACAACCTGCCACCATACTACCAATAACAAAAAACGATTACATTTACTTTAAAAACTGCTATTAATGTACAAACCATTTTAAAAACTAACAATATTGAAACAAACATTTTGAAACATATACAATGAACATATATATTTAAATTCACAAAATTTATCAAAAATCACTATTTTAAACAATATTTTTAAGCTCGCTATTACTTGTTCAATGTCAAAATACATAAACATCTGGTTCCCCGATTCCATCACTGTATGCAGGCGGTTAGCATTTGGATGATAAGGAAGTACTTGGAGTTTAATCCTGTTTGGTTCCCAAACATCCTACCGGTCACCCTCGTGCTTGCCCATGGAACTGGGGCCACTCCCCAACCGGGTCAAGAAAGTTTGCAACTTGGGAGTACTAGCTGATGACAAACTTACGTTTGGGTCCCAGGTAAATGCGGTTTCCTCCACTTCCTTCTACACCCTATAACCCTTAAAGAAAACTCTTCCTTATATCCCAGCAGATCTACAAAAGACAGTAGTCACCTCTATGATCATGTCCAGAAATGACTACTGTAACAACCTATATACAAACATGTAGCAGAAACAAATAATCCTGCAGAATGCAGCTACACATTCTCTTGGGAATTCCAAAGTTCAAATTGGCCTGCACAGGACTAAAGAAAATGCATTGGTTGCCATTGAAGCAAAGAGAGACTTTTAAGGCACATTGTATCACCTTTCAGGCTGTTCACAGTATTGGTCCAGACTACTTGAAAAGAAAATTTAAATGGTATGAACCACCCAAACATTACGCTCCACCTCGGCAAAAAATGCTGTGGTCTCAAAATGTAGACTCTCCGCCTGGGAAGGAAGAAGTTTTGTGCTATGTGCATCCAAAACCCACTCGTTTAAAATCAATAACTTTCTTGCTTTTGTTTAGGAAAGCTGTCAAAACATGGCTTTTTTCAAGTCACAATGAGCACTCGTTTCAGACTTCTGTCAACATAGCGCCAAGACACCTCTGGGTAAACGTGAGCTTTAGAAAAAAATAACATAGAATCAGGTAAACAATCTTTCTGCTGCTAGGCTATTGTTGGACCACAGATCAAGTCAGTTGATCATCTTAGGGTTTGAAGGTGAAAAATAATGGCTGGATGCAGATGTCAAGACATTTTAAGAGCTTTACTCTGCACTCAAAGGAATCACTAACTTCAAGACCATAGCAGTGTGAGAAAATACTTGGGAAATTATGTACACATTGTAAAGGAGATCCTGAAAATGCTGCAGTAGATGTCTACATAGCATTCATCGTCAGGTTTCGCTCACACAGTTAATTACAAAGCAGACTGTGATACATTTGAATGTCTCTAGTTTCAATTGGCTCAATATGGAATGTAAGGGCAGCATCTTAGACCGTGGAAGTGTATTGCCTGGATTCCAGTACTGGAGGGTAGAGAATCAGACACCCTGCGAATGGGGAGGGTGAAAGGGCTCACTTTACAAATTCAATGAAGACACTGTTAGTAAATGGCTGCTGATTACACTTCCTAAGCACTGTCCATTCTAGATGCTGTGGGTGAGGAAGAGTGGAGGATTGAAGAGGGGCCCATTAGGTGAGGCCAAGCCTTTTGGCTGACTTTATCACACTTTAGTGCAGAGCCCTTACACCTCTTTGTACCGCTGCTGTGGGTGCTCCATCCTGGAGACTACCCTGCTGTGGGATGCATCACTACACAAAGGCTTTGTCAATAGAGCAATATAACACACCCATGCACTTCATATAATGTATTTATTTATATATTTGAAGATCATAAATATGCTGTGAATTATTATTATTATCATTATTATTATGTTTCTTATATAGCGCCTGAATCGACCCCCGAAGAGGTATCTCTGCGCTTGCCTTGGGAACCCGTCCTGGCTTTTCCCTGTGAGATAGCCCCTACAGGGCATCCCCAAGGTGAAAGCCAGGCATCCCGCCGCGGGGGGGGCCGTTGTGGAGATTAAGCAAGCTTAATGCCCAGAGTTGCCGAGTGTGAACCCAAGATTAGGTCAGGCACCGAAGCGAGAATTATCGAGTCCATGGACATTTGAGCTCAAGACCCTGCCGCGTCGGGAATTGAACCCTGGTCCCGGGTCTGACCTCTGCTTCAGGGTTTGCCTGCTCTAACCAGTGAGCCACACTTCTCCATTCTTCTGAATGCCTTCACCACTGCAGACAAAATGTATTCTCTTTAAAAACTTCCAAAAATTGCACTTTGTGTACATTGCTATCCCAGATGTGAGTCGCAGCTCTGGCTTAATCCACCAAGAAGTTTGCCTCAACTTAAGCTACTGCAGGCCATTGCGCTCTCTGTACCTTGACATAGCTGGGATTTAGAGGAAAATAACTGCTATCAGAGAGAACATGAACAATTTACATTAATTTGGATAAAGAAGCAGAAACTAGACACAATTATAAGTGTGTGCAAGGACACCTTTAATTACGTCTTGCACAGCTGATTATTTGTTTTTAAGCTACTGCCACCATTAGCACTCAAACATTTGAACGTGACTGTAATATAAACTGTGACCTAGAAGCAAGGGTGACGGTTTGGAAACATGTAACACTATCCTTGTAAAAATGGATCCCCCCACGTGGTGTGCAGGGACCACCTTCACTTATATAAAGCAATTCACAGTGATCAAAAATGTGTGTAAAGTGCCACACACACTGAGGTTATTTCTATTTCTTTAGACACATATATTTTCTGTAAATACCTTAACTTAACTTACTAAACTCATACAAGGAGGTCCCGTGGGGGCCATTAGGCTGCACCTGCCACAGTGGCGAGCACATCCTGCATTCCTGTCATTGTGGCGGGCGGTGCATGTTGTGCATGGAACTGCAGACCCCCCATGTGCACCCCCCAGAGTCCCTGGGAGCCCACAACAGGCCCCCGCAAGCAATCCCTGCATGCCTTTCTGTGGTGGCAGTGCTGCGTTGGAAAGGCATGTTTCTGCCCCATCCCAATATGGCTGGTGGTGTCTAACCGCCACCATATTAAACTCATTTCTGCCCGGTCAAGATGTTGAGGGGGCGGAAAAACGGCAGACGGTCTTTCCGTCCACCACGGTTCCCCCGCCATACTAATATGGCGGGGGGAAATGGGTGGTGGGCGGGGAAGGATCTGGGGCAGATCGCAACCGCCATGCGGGCAGTGGCAATCCGCCCAAGATCCTAATGGGCCCCAAAGTATCTAACAGCACACTTTCCCTGCAAGGTTACTCTTTTAACTTGTTTGTGTTTTAATTATAGAGCGCTTAGCTTCTTCTGTTTGTCTGGTGCTATTGAAAACGTATAGGAAAAATACTCGGACACTCCCACCTAATCCCACAGTAGAAAGACAAGTAAGCTTGTACCTTAGAAATATAGGAGTGGATTTAGTTTGGATGTCCAACTAAAAAGTCGAACAAAGGCAGTGACAACTGGTGGATTTTAAATTTGATGGGGTGGAAATTTTATACTGGAGTACAATGTACGAGCACAGCAAATGAGAGCTGAAAAAGGAGGGTGCAGGGGATTCTCCCACTGCAAAATCATGTTTTGAAAAATGTGTTAAAATGGTGGAATTTATGGCATACAGTTAGTCATTGAAAACTTTGCACTTCAGTGTAAGGCAAAGAACAACAGCACAGTGCAGTGTTCTCATGTAGACATAACTGCACACAAAAGCATGAATATAAAAAAGAACAATAAGATCAAAGTACAAAACCTGTATTTGTATACTATCAATTCTTGTTTACAGTTCTATTGCCTGTTTCAGCTTTCCAGCTGCTCAAAAGAGATTGAGGCCAAAAACAGACAAAAAAAGTCCTTTTTTACTAGGAGGATGCCCTAGTGAGAGAGGCCGACGTTGTCATTGTGTGATGCTAAGCACTTTTTAACTTATCAATTCATGTTCTTGAGTATGGGATCAGATATTAATCTTCTTAAGTCAACTTACAACGCTTAACCCATAAAAAACGGTTTAGAATGTTGTTCTGCATATTCTGTCATTTTTGGTGACTCAGTTTGTCTTCTCTTTCTAGGAAGAGTGGAATGTAGGTCAAAGGAAACCAACATCCACAGCTAATGGTGTCTTCAAGCAGTGTCTGGGACCGCAAGTCATTCTGCAGCGTGCATTCAGTGTCAGCCCCTGGTTGTGGATGGCTTCCATCGTCCATAAACACTAACTTCTTCCTCACAGAGACAGACAAGGCAGTGTCTGACAGCAGAAGCAATGTGTGCTGACATGTCAATATGTTTCCATTCTCTTTAATCACACTGCCCTCTGCACTACAGGTGATGCAGAGAGAGGGGGCAGAGTGAGTTGAAGGGGATGTCCACTGTACAGCACCTTTCAAATAATGACTGTTCTCATAATTACACTACTCGCATTGCATTTGCATCATATTAACATAGTCCAAAGTGCCACTGTCTTACTTACAACTCTGCAAAAAAACATGACTTTGTAAACCCAGATCATCATCAAAGAGTCATGATAGTTCTATTGTAAAATATTAACTCTTCCCCAAAGAAGACATACTAACAATTTTAAAAGCCCTCTTTCACTATGTGATTTGCACCACATGATGGAGAAAAAGTTACCAAGATGTCGTCTTTTTAGCACAATTTTGTAATGTTTATAGAAAATTGTTTTTTGCAGTACGTAATTGATCCTACTGCTGCTCAAAATTAACTTGTTTCTGTCATACTAACTTTCTACGTCCCTGAATGCCTTTTCTTAGTGGCATTAGATGAATAGTGTCAGCCTTTCCCTGTAGGATTGTTGTGATCCATTCACATTCATTTTAATAGCCAGACAAAAACACAAATCACTCCATACCAAACATTTTCACCTCACACAATTCCACAAATAACAATGCCAAGTCAATCCACAAAATTCCACTTCACACCACATACATCCACTCCACTCCAAACGAAAACACATGGATAAAAGACATTGCCATTTACAACTCTCTATAATATTCGAGACCAATTGCAATGTAAATGCTTGTTTAAGAATGCATTTGTTGTGGCCAATTGTTGCTTCCGTTCTTGCATAACATTTTGTTGGCAGTTGTTAGACTCCATGAACAAATCTCTGGTGTAAATATCACAAGTGAAGTAAGTGAAGCTCGGTACTGTATGCAATTGTGCTTACAAAAGGGCATATGTGTGTAAGAAAACAATTTAGTGCATTGATTGTGTTCTGATTTGGTGTGTATTTAGTAAAATGTGTTGCTTTAGACATGTTTTAATAGCTTGCATACATATTAGGTACAGGTCTTTCTAGGAAAGATTAATTTGCCAGTAGCCGCCATTGTTGTAGCACGCAGCAGTGGCTCTCCATTAAGGCCGAGGAGCATTGCACCACTATGAAATAGGAAAAATAAAATGATAATAAGTGAACATTATTATCATTTTTTCCCCAACAGCAGTGGCTCAGTTTCAAGTGGGGCATAGCTGGCGGGAGTAGGGGTGAGGAATGGTGGCACTCTCTAAGTGTGCATGACAGTTTGGGTGGCCGTCTTGGGTTGGTCAAACAGTCATGTGCACTTTGCCTGTTCCCCACCAGGCTGCATTGCACCACCCGTCAGGGGAACATGCACAGGCTCCAAGTCTACATCTGAGCACCGAACCACGGTGCTCAGGCCCATCACGACGCTGCTATCATCATGGTGACAGCAGCATCATGATTTGCTTAGGGGAGCCTGGAAATAGGATTCTCTGTGGAAAAACACACTTTCTTTCTTCATAAGGACATATTTTTCCCTGTGGAGAAACCCCTCCTCCTACACCTCACCAAATCTGGGGGTGATTTGTTCTTTGTTCCACAGTGGAAGGGGAGTTACACCAGTGCTAGAGTAAATTTTCAAGCCTTGTTAGAGTTGAAATGTTAGTAGGAATGTGTAGATGCACACACTGATGATGAAGATGATACACACCACCCATAAATACCTTTGTAAATTTCAGGGAGGCATACACATTTGGTTGTAAAAGTATGTTTACAACCACATTTACCTTTAATCCTCTCTCTCTGTTACCTAGAGTTACAGCAAATTAATTAGTTGGAGCTTTCACTGTTGGAAATGCCATATTCCGTACAGAGCAGGTATACAATGTTCTACTATTTTCACTATTTATTACTTTTCCTGCCCTTATTGGCCAAGAATTTTCTAGCATCAATTTTTTGTGTATGATCCACCTTCTTAGTAATACATGATTTTTGAGCAGGCAGGCTCATGATGGTATGTTTTTTTCACCAGTAGTGGTGAGTTCACTTCTTCTCCATGTTGTGTTGTTTATTACAGAACATTTCCTCCCTCAAGTTATGCTTACTGCAATTATAATCTTTTCTGGTGATATTGCCTGTAATGTCCAGCCATGGTTAAAAAATCACACAGTCACCATCCCATATCTTGATTTATTCTTGTATCAATCCTTGATTATTACAATGGAAGATGCTTGTTGCTAATGTATCCCTCTCTTTATCATGGCAATCTGTACTATTGTAGCGTCTATAGGTTGTTATGCACCGTTATACTTCTTGTTTGATTTCATCCTCCACACCTAACTCTCTGTCTTATCTTTTCCCCACCGGAAGAACACTTCGGCCGAGATTTAATAAGGCTTTGCATCATTGGAAAATTATGAAAAGTGATATATTTTACTTTGTAGTATCCTACTCATGTTTAGTTCTTGTTATGCCCTTTGCATCCCCTGCTCAGCCAGTGTGTTTGTGAGTGTATTGCAGGGAATGTTGGAGTGATGATGCTATATCGGAATGTTGGGTGCCTGAGAGGTTGGAAGTGACAGTTGAGAATGGGTTGAGCAGCAAACAAACTTCTGAAACCTTCCTGTTGGTGTACATCAGTCGTGCCATCTTTGCTGCTAAGGGACCCTGTTTTTTCACGTTCTGTCAACCACGAGCAGTGTGGCTTAAACATTTGAGCTTTTGCAGTGCATGCACTTTGCAAACTCACACAGTATTGTTTTTCCATTCTACTTTGCAAGTGTAGGAACTATCCATTATTTAAAAAAATGTTTTTGTGCTCAGCATATGTTTCCTCATGTTTTGGTCTCATGCTGTTTAGTAATTTAATATTCACATAGGTCATTATATGCCGCCGAGGTGTATTTAACATTCACGTCTTAATTGATGAGACTCATCAATTGCAGTGCTAATCCCATCTGCTACATACAATTGCCTACATGGGCTACACAAGGTCTTCACCCTTACATAGGGAACCGTTTCATGGGTTACAGTCCCATTTACATTTACATCACCACCCTCTTTTGGGTGTTATACCCATTTCCTCTCTGACCTGCATCTAACCCCTACACAGGGGTTGCCCCTAAACAAGTGGTTTTGTCATGGGTCCTAGGCCCATTCCAATTGCTCCTCACACTCTTGCATAGGAGTAGAGGACGGTCATGGGTTTCAGTCCCATTGGCTGATATTGTCTTTCTACATTAAGTTACTTTGCTGTTTGTATAACGCAATGTTACACTCATATCTTACTGTTATTTTCGAATTGAAAATGGGGAAAGTATTAGTTATACTGTTTGTATCTCTTTGCCTCTTCTCTGTTTTCTCTTATGTACAGCTTTGCTCGTGATGTTACACTTAATTTAATCATTGGTTTCTTGATTTACATTGCTTTTTGTCGTCCTCTTTCTCTATCCTTCCTTCGCTTGCATTTTCTTTCTTTTCTTCCATGTTCTGGAGGAGATCCTTTATTCCCTTTTCTATGTGTCTGTGTGTAGCGGGTGTCTGGTTTGCGTTGTGCCTTGTTCTTCCATTCTTGCTTGCCGGGCCAGTGGGTGCACTCAGGGGTAGTCTTTGGGTCGTCTATGTCTCTCTCTGCTTCTGGTTTCTTTTTCTGCTTTTCACTGTCTTATCCGTTTTTCACTGCTGAAGAGGATGGGTTACTTCTATCTGTATACTTGCCCTTTTCCTCCTCCTTGTCTTCTCCCACCTATCTCTTCACTTTCTCCTGTTCGGTCTCTTCTTTTCATCCTTATTGTATTAGTTATGGGAGAGTTTGGGTCTTTTGCATTTGTGTATGCATGCTCTTTGCTTCCTCCTTGTCTTCCTCCACCTGTCTCTTCGCTCTGCCTGTCTTGTTTTCTTGTAAATTGATACTTGTATAGCGCACTACTCACCCGCAAGGGTCTCAAGGCGCTTGTACAAATACTGCTGTGGAACCCATCCTGGCTTTCCCTGTGAGGCATCCACTCCTGGGCACCCCCAAGGCATCCTTAGCGTTGTGGGGGCCATTGTGGAGATTAAGCAAGTTATTGCCCAGAGTTGCAGAGTGGGACTCCATGATTGGAATAGGCACCGAGGCGACAATTATCAGGTCCGTGGAATTTTTGAGGCCAAGACCCACCGAGGCGGGTAATTGAACCCTGGTCCAGGGTTTGACCTCTCCGTCAGGGTCTGCCGCTCTAATTATTGAGCCACACTTCTCCACTTTATCTTTGCTCAGACATTTACTCTGTTCCATCATTGTTCTCCCTAGTTATTTCTTTCTTGGTTCACCCTTGTTACATATTATTCAAATTCAAGATTAGTGCTTCTCTTGTGTAAGGAAAGGGGATATGTAGTATCCTACTCATGTTCTAGTTCGTGTTATGCCCTTTGCATCCCCTGCTCAGCCAGTGTGTTTGTGAGTGTGTTGCACTGAATGTTGGAGTGATGATGCGATCGGAATGTTGGGTGCCTGAGAGGTTGGAAGTGACAGTTGAGAATGGGCTGAGCAGCAAGCAGACTGCTCCTGATGGGGCTGCTTGTCTAGATCCTATCTACTTGTAACCATCTACAATAAAGACTTCTTGAATTACATCCTTACTGTGTGGACCTTCATCACTACAAACTTTCCGGAAAGGGGGCCCTTTATTCAGGGCAAAGGGTTTTGGTCTTTTCGTTACTGGGTGGATCAGCACAAACTCCCATAGGTTTTGATGCAAACCCCCTACAAAAATAGCCTGACATGACTTTGTTTGAACAACAAATACCTGGATGAAACAGGTGTTTACAAGGGGAAGTGTTTTGAGTTCTCCATAAATCCATGCAAAGCCCTCTGAATAACTTTAGGCATAGGAATTTGTACTAAAATGGTATGCTCACAGTTCAAATCCTATGCTAGGTAAGAAAACTCACCTGTGCTCCATTGTGCAAGGCTGTATGTCATGCATGGTAACCTAATTAAAGCAAGAAAGTTGAACATGACAGGAGCACACATACAAATGCATACAAAAACATTTTCAACATAAAGTTAATCCACCTTGGCTACTTCATGGAAAATGTTGTGCCAATACGTTAAAAGGGGGTCAAGAAAAAGGAAGGGCCTAATAGGTACTGTTCCCCATAATAATTCTCATAGGAAATTGGGCTCTCTGATACAACAAAGGCTGAACAGAACAAAGCCAAATTTGGCAAAAATTAGAACTTTAATTAGAACGGGTGCTTGATCGGATTTGCTGTAAATCCGTTCAGCCATTTTTGAGAAATAATGTTTGAAGAGGAAATTTAGATGGGGATGCTGGGGATATTGCTAAAAAAGTTAGGTGTTTCTGGATATTTGTTTCCGCGGGACGCCCATAGGACACACAGAGTAGAAAAACTTTAGAATGAAGTCATTCTGTTTGGCCCAGGGAGCCTTTTCTCCTGCCAGTAATTTTAGTGACATGGTAACGGTGCTGATAGCATGCTACCAAATGGTATGGTCGGCTGGTCAAAATACAGGAGAAAATGGTGCAGAAACCTTAACAAGACACTGGGACAAAGTCTCCCATGCCCAAGAAAATAATTTAAAGGCCACATAAGGGGGGGAAGGTTCTGCACATCCTAACCCCAGAACCATTTCCGGGAGTCCCAAAGGGACCCCTCCCTCTAATGTAATTTAAAAAATATATATTTTGGGTTGACAGTATTGTGGTGCCAGCCATCGATACCATAGTACCAGAAAAACTTTAAAAAGCAAGCCTATGGTCAACTGTCATTGTGCAGGCCAAAGCCTTGTGCAGTGGAGTTTGGATGACTACAGAGGAATGGGAAGAATGCCAGCCCACTGCTCTACACTGTTGAAAAGTGTCCGCAACTGGGATTGGGTGCCTATGGTGGGTTTGCTGCAGGGCCTGTATAGAGACAAGGCCCTGCAGGCAGGCCACAGGCCAGATTCAGTGGGGTATGGCTGCACCCAGGTGTTGGGTGCATGGCCTGACTGCAGCTAACCCCTGCTGCACACAGCTGAAGACTTTATGCAGTAGGTGTTGGCCCACACTAGAGGAGAGGTTGAGCGATGGTCATCAGTGATATCATTCAACATGCCATTAGTGATTTAGGGGCAGATTGGCAAGCCCCTTGTGACAAATTTGTCACCTCTGTGACGCAGCAGCGGCGTAAACCATACACCACGTTGCAACTTGACGCATCTAGGCAGATGGGTCACATTGTAAAGCACTGAGCCACATGAAACCTGCGTCCCCGTAAAAGTGACGCAGTGAAATCTACAGGATTTAATTGAGTCAGGTTTATGACACAGCTGCGTCAAACCCTTACGCAACTTGTCACACAAAATTCCCCAAATTATGGCATTATGCTACATTGCGTAAGTATGTGTCCTTCTTTGCAAAAAGTTAGCGCTAACACGAGAACAACACTAAGGACCAGGACATGAGCAACTCTGGTGCTTGGTATAGTGCAAAATATGTCTTCAGAGACAAAATGACCACAAGAACACAATTTACACTAAAATATAGTGCCAAGTGTCGAGTGTGCAAGCGCTTTAGAAGGCAGTGTGTAATTTCTACTTTTTTTCAAAATGTCATGTAATCATGCAAAATAAAATTATGTGCATTTTAGGAAACCCTACTTTTAAAAAATATTAATATTTATACATATTGATATATTTCATCTTATTAAAAACACAGGAACAGGAGTAAGTTAAACTGCCAAACGTATGTAGTGATGGTCTAATAACATTTTATTGCGGAATGGTTGGTAATCGGACCACTTAATGCTTACCCCGCTCCTTGCAAATCATCGATGCTGAAATGCAAAATTCTTATTTTGAAGTGATGAAAACACACATGTGCTGAGGAAGAAACCTGAAGAATTTTGAAGACATCCAACAAGTAGGTAATGTCCTTCTGCAGCTTTAAAGAGTTAGTTGAACGTTTCTATCATATTTTCAAAGCCTCCTAAACATTTTATGATAGAAGGCAGAGCTGAACCACTCTGTCAAAGGGAGATTCTTCTCAGTAGAATTTTATCATTCAAATAAAGTGTAGGTGCTTTAGAAGGACTGCATGTCTCTGAGATAATATCAACTATTCCTGCCAATCAATTTGGAAGGGTTAAAAAGAGCTGCAAAAAATCTATCTGTGGCAAGTACACTATGTGATGTGCCTGTTCTGATAGCAGCATTTATCTCTTGAAACGAAAATGGAAATACAAAAGGTTTTACCAGTAGAATATTGACTACAGAATATCGTGGGGTGAAAATATCGAGACCTAAATATCTTAAACCATTATATATTGTCAGGGTAAGTGCATTTGGGCATGTGTACGTTTTCTCTTGTTCACTATACACATATTCAAGGTACATAAATACAGTGTGGGTCAAAGTAAATCTATATTTACCTACATGCACTTATCACAATATTTTGCCCCTAAATATTTAGGTCTTGAGAGTTTGGCACCACAATATTTTTTTCTTAATATTTTGATATACAATTAACAAGAGAATTCTGACCTACCCTGAAAATGAATTGGCCATGCTTTGTGGTAGGTGCTCTGTACCTGATTTAGACAAGGTCAGTAACAGAGGGTCTTCTGAAAAATAGTGGGTTTGGCATCTGCACCCCTAGCGACTTAGCAACACGGTTTCCATCCTTTTACATGGAGGTGGGGGGAACGTTACAGGGAAAGGGCTGGAATGCACCAAATTTAAAAGAATATGGTGAATTACTGCCTTTATTCCAGCACTGGTGCTGTTTTTGCTGCCTTGCCCCAACGCAGACACCCTTGCACCACGGTGCAAGCAAGGGTGCCTCTGTGCATGCAGGGTGCATGCAGGATTGTTCTTGTGCCCCTTCCTGCACAAAAACACTCCTTGGAGGCAGAATACTGCACACATAGAGGAAGTGATGATGAGAAATAAAGATATTTCTCTTCAATATGCCTCCCATTGGAAGGCATATCTTTCTGGTGCATTCCCCGGTCCACCATTTTTGGTAAATCTGGGAATGCGTTATAAAAACACCCACGCAAAGCCCATGAAATGCCTTTCCAGGGCAGAAAAAGGCAACGCAGTGATTTTCGCTTTGATTGTTTCTCCGGATTTATGAAGCCACGCAGGAAAACAGAAGACGGCCTTGTGTGGCTTCATAAATCTCATTTTGGACTTGCATCATACTTGCATCATGCTTGCACCTTGTTGCCAGGTGCAAGAGTGATGCAACTCCTCTTTCAAATGGAGTTCTGGACTTTTTGGTTCCGTCCAGAGGTGTCAGGGAACAACACCCAAAGACCCCGGAGTTCCACCTGCCTTGGTGCACAAATGAACAGAAACACGGGCTTCTCGATGGTGGCGTCAAAGACCAAAGGTTTATTACTGCAGGGACACAGAAGTCACAGATACTACACACGGGCAGTAACTAGGAGCCTGTTCAAATTGTACAAAGCGGGTTGCTCCTTATATACTAGTTTTTGGCCTTCAGGCGAATTCTTCACATGTTGGTACATTCCCAAAACCTTTGTGTCATAGACAATAAATATTTGGCGTGCACAGGAACCGTTGATAAAATCTGATACAAAACATCTACGAAGAGGGGTTCCCACTAGTTCGTCACAATTCCCTGTCAATATTGCATTCAGGACCCGGACCGCCTCATCGTAAAGTTCGTTACCTCCCCCTAATAAAGATTCAGAAAGAAAGAAACAGAGCCAGGTGTGGAAGATAGAAAAGTGGGATAAGGGATGTTTGTGGGTTGTAAATGGGCAAGGCTACCGGCTTCGGCCGCCTAATCATGATCAGGACAATGGACACGAAGACCAGTTTGGCAGGACTGGCCTCGGGCAGAGGAGGCAGCCTTTGTCGAGTCATGCAGCTACAGCGTGATCTGGTTTAAGGTGCACGTGTCATGAAAGAGGTGAATCTCCGGCTAAGGTTACGTGTCCTTAATCGAAATGAAGTGATCAGAGGTTATTGCGTATGTGAGGGCAAGAAACACAAAATGGCGGCCATGATCTAAGATGGATGCCGTGGGTAGATCAGAAAAGTGTTTATAAAAGGAGTGCTCTTGCTCGTAGCGTAGCGAAAACACCAGGATATACTAAATGGATCATTTGCGGTTCGCTGATACCAATATTATGTATTTCCGACAAACTTGAAAACACGGGTTCAAATCGTCACGGAACCTCAGACCCTCCTTTTGCCCTTACATAGGCAATTACTCAGTGTATGTCAGAATCTAATTCTATGCTCATCAGGTCAGTGACATGCTGTTGTATCATCATCCTTTCTCGTGTCTTTTCTCCAAACGCAGGTGGTTTTCTGAGACAAGTTGCAGCACAAAGACTACACAGAGCAGGACCACACTGGATAATCAGACAACATGAGAATAGGAATACTAAGATGACACCAATGACCATTAGAACCTTCCATCCCCACGCTGATATCAGAGTCCAAAACCACTCCATGAAGGACCAGTTTCCCTTGTCTACATGTATGGAGTCGGAAATCTTGTGTAGCTTAGAGATCGCCTCGTAGACTGTTGGAGCATTATTAGGAATAAAGACACAGCAGCTCGATTGGATCATTCTGCATACCCCACCTCGATCTGCAAGTATAACGTCTAGAACCATACGATTCTGCAACGTCATGAGCCTATCCGCCTGAAGCTCAGCTGTCAAGTTGCTAAGGGCACCAGCAGTTTCGGTAATAGTAGATTCAACTACCCGTGTTAGCTGACGTATGTTTCTACTATTAGCCATAGGCCCCCAGAACGGAAGGAAGCCTTTGAAGAAGTCTCCAGCTTCCTGACCAGCGGTATCTTCCTTGCTGAAGACACCTCTCGCTATTCTGGTTCTGTGGTAATCAGATGAAGCAGTGTACGTCGGAGGCAACAATCGAGCAATATAACATGATCCTGAAAAGTCGGCAGGCAACCATGTATAAGCTCTGTCTCGACAAATGAAGTAGGTACCCCTAGCAGTAAGAAAGGCAGGGGAAGAGTTAGCCGGAAACACGTAAGTCTCTACGCACTCACTCTTCCCTAGCTGAGCTCTCGGATTTCTCCCGTTACCTTGCAAACAGACCTGACCTCGGTGAGGTACGACCCAGATTGGGGTTGAGCTTTTACGCTTGCTTTCTCCTAAACTAAGGCGATACTCTGAAGTATTCCAACTTAAATATACTCGCAATTCGTCTCTAGGGTAAGATGGAGTATTATTGACGTCCTTGACCATGTCAATAATTCCCTGGACTAAGGCTTTGTTGGCAGAGTTATATTTAGTGGAACGTGGTGGACGTGGAGGATAGGTTTCAAGGGCATAAGCAAAGATGGTTTGGAGGGCCTGAAATGATCCATTGTAGCTGTAAGGCAAAACCAAATAGGGAATACCTTTATCCATAGTGTGGGGTATCAAGCCACACACCCAGCAGTTTGTAGTGTTAACTACCAGTTGGTGTTGGTGCAAGAGTTGTACAAAAGTGTTGTTGGTAAATTCTGAGCGTCGGGCTTGCTCATGTTCCGGAAACGAGTGAAAAGAGTGTATAGAAGAAACAGTAGAAGTGGCAGGATCAAGGGGAGGTACTGTAGTAACTGGCACAAAAATCAAATTTATACTAAATACGATTCCACCCACCAATGTTGCTAAAATAATCAAGAATGTAATGGCACATTGCATCAAAAAGCATTTGCTATGAAGAATTCTATTAAGTCTGTTTCTGCGAACATAAATCACATTTTCTCGTTGCAGCGCAGGAAGCTCCATCTTCTACAATCCGCTCGCGACCACTGATGATGTGTACGTAGATGAAAATGCCTCTATCAGCCCTGGGAGTTCCCAGAACCAACAGAAAGATCGACCTTGTGTCAGACCCCTGCAGATTCAAACTAGGCACACAGCCACGACCCTACGGCTACCCAGACGGCAAGGCAATTTTAAAAACAATAAACAATAGCAAACTTCCTGGCTGAAGGCAAAAGTTCAATATATCAAAATCACAATATGCAGTTGCCTGCTTTATTTGTCCATTTTACGGCTTCTTAGGTTATATCTCTGCTTCGCTGGTACTGTCTGATCGGAAAATAGTGTATCACTAGCAGCTGTTTCAGTGTTTAAGTTCGCAGGTAGCAAAGTTTCTTCTGATGCTGAAGACAAATGTTCAGTGTTCAAAGGAGTCTTTTCAGGGGGAGAGTCAGGTTTTGAAGCGTCAGTAATCAATTCGGCATCGCTGAAAGAGATGAACTTCGGTGTGCTTTCAGATTCGGAGGCACCAATTCCCTTCTTCACCCAGTCGTCGTAAGGGAGCGGCAAAGGGACACGCTTAACATGTGATGCGTGTACCCAGTGCTTGCGGCCAGCTACACGAACTGCTGTCCTCGTTGCCAGTAAGATTTGGAAAGGCCCCACAAATCTCGGCTGAAGGTTCTTCGTCCTCGCGAAGTTCTTGATGACAACGAAGTCTCCCGGTTTCAGCTGATGCCCTGGACTCTCCGGAGGTTTTGGCAAAGCATCGAAAACCTGTTGATGAATAAGACTCAATTTAGCAGTCAAGTCGTAAAGGTAGTCTATCAACATAGGGTATTCTATGGAGCAAAATTCTTTAGGCTTGGTACACCCCAGATATTTGCCGGGCGACCAAAGACTATTTCGTACGGACTAAGCCCTATTCTAGAATGTACCGTTGCTCTCGTTGATAACAAGGCCAAAGGAAGTGCGTCTGGCCAGGCTAAACCTGTGGATGCTTGTATTTTAGCTATTTTCAGCTTGAGGGTGCCATTGTAACCCTCCACTAAACCAGCAGACTGGGGATGGTTTGCACTGTGAAATTTCTGTTTCAGTCCTAGGCCGGCACACACACTCTGCATAACTTTCCCTATAAACTCACTTCCGTTATCTGACCATACAATCCGTGGCATTCCATATCTAGGGAAAAATTCTTTGAGAAGAATTTTGGCAGTTGATAGGGCAGTGTTGTCCTTTAATGGATATGCTTCTATCCACCTGGAAAAGGCACAAACTACCACCAGGACATACTTCAAATTATTGCAGCGCTCCATGTGAATGAAGTCTAACTGAATCACTTCAAAGGGGCAGGA
Source organism: Lissotriton vulgaris (assembly GCF_964263255.1). Classification (NCBI taxonomy): domain Eukaryota; kingdom Metazoa; phylum Chordata; class Amphibia; order Caudata; family Salamandridae; genus Lissotriton; species Lissotriton vulgaris. Next base: position 76,809,404 of record NC_141690.1, read on the forward strand.
AGGAGGAGTGAAATGACCAGCTGGAGTTGGAGTTCCCTTGCCAGGATTATGCATCAAGCACACCATACAATTTTTCACCACTCTCTCTGCACACTTACTGATTCCCTCATTCTTCCAGACCGGAGCTAACATCTTACAGATCCCTTTAGAACTTATATGCGCTACTCCATGCGCCATCGTCACTACTGCAAGCACATACGCATCGGGCAACATCCAACGCTGCTGTTCTGTCAAATCAATCCAACATCCATTCGAGTCCAACTTGCCCGTACTTTCTCTCCATACACGTTTCTCTTCCTCAGTTGCTTCTTTCTGAATCTCTTTCACACTTTCCATAGTATCCTCACACATTCCAGACTCAGCAATCCATCTTGCAGACGTAGCAACATACATTCTGCTCATCGTGTCTCTAGCTGTCTGTTTAGCAATTTCATCAGCAAAAGCATTCCCACGACCAACATCATCCGTGATTGCTTTATGAGCACTGCACTTCACAATCGCAACTTCAGTCGGCAAGGTTAGAGATTCCAACAAGTCATTAACTAGCTGACCATGTTGGATCTTAGTCCCATGGGACGTAATGAAACCTCTTTCTCTCCACAACCGGCCAAAACTATGGGCCACGCCAAATGCGTACTGACTATCTGTAAACACATTCACTCTCTTTCCCTCAGCTAAAACACACGCTCTCGTTAGGGCTATTAATTCTGCAGCTTGGGCAGAATTCTGACTCACTCTTGCAGTCTCCACAATCGTCTTCAAAGTCGTTACTGCGTAAGCAGCAGCCACATCACCATTCTCCAATTTAAAACATGACCCGTCCACATACAGCGTACCATCCGGATCGGATAACGGAGTATCTTTCAAGTCAATGCGTCCTTTTGTCTCTTCCTCCGTTTTGAAACAGCAATCATGTGGCTCGGAATCACTCGACTCTTGATCAGTCGGCAACAGTGTTGCTGGATTCAATACATTACATCTTTTGATCTGAATATGACTCGCTAGTAATGTCAGCTCGTAACCAGATAATCTCGCACTAGTGAGGTGTTGTGTCTTCGTTCGGTTCATGAGTGTATCCACTGCATGAGGAACCATGACCACTAGCATGTTGTTCATCACCAAACCAGCAGATTGTCGGATGGAAGCCGCAGCTGCCGCTGTAGCTCTCAAACAACTAGGCAACGCTCTGGCTACCGGATCTAATGTTGATGAGAAATACGCACAAGGGCGTTGTTTATCACCAAACTTCTGTGTCAGAACACTCAACGCGCAACCTTCTCTCTCGTGAACGTAGAGCGTGAATGGCTTACTGTAATCAGGTGTACCCAATACAGGAGCTGAACACAATGCTTTTCGTAATTCAGTAAAACTTTCTTGACATTCATCAGACCATGGCACCGGACTCGGAACATTTTTCCCAGTCAAAGCTACCAATGGTTTCGCTAAAAGAGAAAAATTTGGAATCCACTGCCTACAGTAAGAGGTAATACCTAGAAAGGCACGTACTTCTCTCTGTGTGCGTGGAACACTCATCTGCGTAATTGCTTTTATTCTTTCTGGGGTCAACTTCCTTCCCTCCTTTGACAAGAGATGACCTAGGTAGGTCACTTCTTGGCAGCAATATTGCATTTTGGAAGGAGACACCTTGTGATTCAAATTAGACAAATGATGTAATAGGGAAATTGTAGCTGCTTTGCAAGTTTCCTTGTCATCGGCAGCCACTAGAAGATCGTCTACATACTGTACTAGGGCAGAACCTGGAGGAAGGACAAAAGAATCTAACTGGCTTTTTAATGCTTGGCTGTAAATGGATGGGCTCTCACAATAGCCTTGTGGAGCGCGTTTAAATCTGAAACTGCGACCTCCTAGACAGAAGCCGAAAATATCCCTGCTTTCTTCGGCTATCGGAATGCTGAAAAAGGCATTCTTTAAGTCAATAACTGAGAACCATGTGGCTGTAGTAGGAATCAATGTTAGCAAGGCAGTAATGTCTGGCACTACAGGAAACTGCGGGACTACAATCTTATTAACTTCTCTAAGGTCTATGACAAACCTGTACACTGGAGGTTTTGTAGGATCAGTTCGTTTCAGAATCGGCAATACAGGACTGTTACAGACATTTCCTCTAGTTTCTTCAACCACACCTTTCTTAATCAAATCTTGCACAATCAATAAAAGTGCACGCTCTCCTTCACTAGATATTTTATATTGGGGAATTCTTGGAAATTTCACATTTGTTTTCAAAGTCACTACATATGGTGGTATTTCTAAGAGACCTACATCATTAGGACCAGTCGCCCAAAGAGAATCAGGGAGTGAGCGTAGCTCTGGCGGGAGTGCGTCCATCGTCAAGTACATCGGAGAAGTGATATTTTTACCCAATGTAAGTTGTACTCCTTCCGGAGAACAGTACAATGTCGCATATAGTCGTTTTAACAAATCTAAACCAAGCAGATTTTCATTACAAACTGTCGTCAAAATCAGAGGTGCTTTCAAGTAACATGGTCCAACAGAAATAGACAAAGGACCGGATATCGGGTTGTAAACAGGGGCGCCTGAAAAACCTACGGAAACATTTGTTGAGCCGGACAAAGGTGCGCCAGGGAGTTTCGCATGAATGATAGAACTTTTTGCGGCACCAGTATCCAACAGAAACGGTTCGACTACACCTGATGTTGCTACTGCGACATAAGGCCCACTCTGATCCACTGGAACTGATACTACTCCCTCTCTCTGTCCATGGCTGTCCTAGTACCCATTTTGCTGAAAACCCTCATCTACTTCATTATAGTCCTCAACAAGATACTGTTGAGATCTATTCTGCTGAGTAGATTGTCCATTTTGTTGATCAAAGTGATTGGAGGGACGATCACTCGTTTGTGGAGGCATAGCACCTCGTCCTCGACCTCTAGAATTCTGCACAAAACCACCACGACCTCTCTGAGCTGCTGCTGCATTATTTTGCGCTAAGATCGGACATTCATTTTTATAGTGACCCTCTTTCTTACAGTACGCACACTGGTTCCACTGGTATTGAGGTCTTGATGAGCTATAATCTGTCCTTTGGTACGAACCTTGCTGCGTATTAGATTGATTCGTGCGAGGCGGATACGCCTGCTGCAAAAGAACTTTAGTTTTTAAATCTTTAGTTTTCTTCTCTGATTTTTCCTTTTCCTCTTTATCCCTATTTTCGTAGTACTGTGCAGTCGCAAGTATTTGCGCTGTTGTAGATACAGCCCACGCACTTTCTGAGTCTTTTAATTTATTGCATAATTCAGGTAACAAATTATGTACAAATTTATCGACAAACAGTCTTTGCCCTCCTTCTGTACTCATGTCCTGACCACTATGATCTACAAAAGTCTCTTCAAACCTCGTGAAGAAGTCGGAGACACTTTCGTCTTTCTTCTGCCTGCATGCTGACAGCTTGTCCCAATTTACACGCAATGCTGGCATCAGAGTCTTCATTAGATCAATTATTCTACCTGGAAGATTAGCAATTAGAGGTTCGGGTTTCGCGCCACCTATTTGCTGACCATCTGCTGCAGTGATAGCTGCCCAATCACCACCTAAAGCAGCTTGATGATCCTCTCTACGAATTTTAGCCCACACTGGTTGCGGAACTACATTACCAAACAACATATCGATGTCGGCTAAGTTCATTATACAAGCCTCAACTGTCTGTGTTAATTCCTTGTAATATCCAGCAGGATTCTTACGTGGATCTGGCAAGGCCTGTTTCACCGCTAGCACTTCAGCTCGCTTCCATGGAATGTGTATCCACACTCGTTGGAACTGTGCTGGAGCAGCTGCAATACCAGCATTATCATCACGTTGTATTGCTTCGCGCCAGATTGGAGGAACCTCCCTCATAGGATATTGGCGACTTAGCTTCATTTTACCTTTTTCTAAGTCTCTCGGTGAACGAAGAGATGGATCATTCCTAAAACTTAAAATAAGTTCCATCGCTTCTTTTATATTCTCACCCACTATCATTCCAGCAGCGAACTCTTTTTGAATTTTAATTAAATCTTCCAAATCTGATTCAACATCATCTTCTTCTATTTCTTCACGTAACAACGAGCACATCTCATCAAAGACGTACCGTTGTGTTGGTTCCCCCCACTGCATAAATGTGTCTAACACATCTCTCGTACTATATCTTCTACTCTTCGAAATCCATCTGAGAGCCGTGGAATCTAAAATTCCCCGTTCCTCAGTACTTGGAAGCTGACTACGTCTCTGAACTGAATCAGGAGTAGGAGTCTTAATTAAAGTTTTATATAAAGGAGACAGTATATTAGTAACAGAATCAGTGATTCTTCGACGAACAGAAAGTGGAGTTAGCACACTCGCAGACGTAGAGAACGCAGTAGAGGTAGGAATAGATAACGGAACAGTAGGAGTATCGAGAAAAATAGTTTGTGGAACAGTAGGTACAGATGTAGGTATAGAGGCTGGCAGTGCAGGAAGAGGAGGAGCTGTAGGAACATTCACATTCGTCACAGGAGGTACGGGAGCTTGATTCTGGGGGACAGGAGCAGGAACACCAGGTTGTCCAGCAACCGGCAATTGAACATTCGGGACAAGTGGAGCCGTAGCACCTTGTGCATACGGTGGAGGTGACCGTAACAGATAAGATAATAGAGGATCGTTTTCGGAATCCTCCAGTATCTTAGCCATTTTCGATGGCAAGGCAGGATAGCACTTGTCAATCGCTAAGTTATGCTCTCTAATTGCTACATCTATGGCCTTCTCACACTCGTTAGCCTGCAACTGTTTAGCCGCTTGCTCTAGAGTCAACTCTTCTTGTTCTTTCTGTTCTTTCTTCAACCTTTTCATTTCTCTCTGTTTGGATTCTTTTCGCCAGTAACGGAAAGAATCAAACATTGCCGGCCGGGCTTTCTTCCTAAACAATTTCGCTTCTAAGTTGTCGAGAATCTCGGGTTCAAAACTACCATGCAGTGGCCAACTAAGGACACCATCCTTCTTACAGTAACGGACCCATACCTCATTATAAGATATAGGACCCACGCCATGCTTACAATATAAATCATATAGGGGAGTCCCAATCGGAGGAACCAGACATGAGCCCTCCAATCGTGAGTCACGGTTGCAACCAAAACAAGACAACATTTTCCGACTTACCATTTTCAGTCCGGAACACAAAACAAACAAAACACGGAACAAATATGTGCACTCGAACCAAGAACTTAGGCCTACCAAAACGAACTGATGTATCGATACCCAAACTAAACCAAAATAGATTATCGTAACTAGAACAACCAGTGATAATCTTACAAAACCAAACCAAACCAAGAACCGATCAAGGATTTTAACAATCCTCACAAAGTAACCAGCTAGCTATCACTAAATACTTAACTGAGTCACTGAAGACGTCACCAAGGAGAAACCCGTCACGTTTCGCCGTACTAAGGACTGCACCTCGGGTCCAAGACAGGGCGACGGTCAAGGCAACGGCCCACTGCAGCCGTCCTGAACGGGAAACCCTCGTGGAAGAGAACTTCGGGCCACTTTTGCGATATGCCGGGATCGATGAAGTGGGGCGCCTCCCTCAGGAATCTTCACACGAAGCTTCTCGAACTCTTCAGGCTTTTGGACCGGTACCGAATGACGTCGCCCCACGTTGGGCGCCAATTGGAGTTCTGGACTTTTTGGTTCCGTCCAGAGGTGTCAGGGAACAACACCCAAAGACCCCGGAGTTCCACCTGCCTTGGTGCACAAATGAACAGAAACACGGGCTTCTCGATGGTGGCGTCAAAGACCAAAGGTTTATTACTGCAGGGACACAGAAGTCACAGATACTACACACGGGCAGTAACTAGGAGCCTGTTCAAATTGTACAAAGCGGGTTGCTCCTTATATACTAGTTTTTGGCCTTCAGGCGAATTCTTCACATGTTGGTACATTCCCAAAACCTTTGTGTCATAGACAATAAATATTTGGCGTGCACAGGAACCGTTGATAAAATCTGATACAAAACATCTACGAAGAGGGGTTCCCACTAGTTCGTCACAATTCCCTGTCAATATTGCATTCAGGACCCGGACCGCCTCATCGTAAAGTTCGTTACCTCCCCCTAATAAAGATTCAGAAAGAAAGAAACAGAGCCAGGTGTGGAAGATAGAAAAGTGGGATAAGGGATGTTTGTGGGTTGTAAATGGGCAAGGCTACCGGCTTCGGCCGCCTAATCATGATCAGGACAATGGACACGAAGACCAGTTTGGCAGGACTGGCCTCGGGCAGAGGAGGCAGCCTTTGTCGAGTCATGCAGCTACAGCGTGATCTGGTTTAAGGTGCACGTGTCATGAAAGAGGTGAATCTCCGGCTAAGGTTACGTGTCCTTAATCGAAATGAAGTGATCAGAGGTTATTGCGTATGTGAGGGCAAGAAACACAAAATGGCGGCCATGATCTAAGATGGATGCCGTGGGTAGATCAGAAAAGTGTTTATAAAAGGAGTGCTCTTGCTCGTAGCGTAGCGAAAACACCAGGATATACTAAATGGATCATTTGCGGTTCGCTGATACCAATATTATGTATTTCCGACAAACTTGAAAACACGGGTTCAAATCGTCACGGAACCTCACAATATGGCCCTTAGTCGCAAGGTAAAATCTCTAAATAGGATGAATCAAGTTACTGTATCCAACCCATACTCCATCGAGGTCAGCCTGAAATCATATCTTTATCCCAGTCCACTGTGACCATATACTATTATTGGTAATGAATTTTTATTAACTTTCTATAATTCATGACTCTGATTTCCTTCCTTAGATTTTTGGCATGTAGGTAGCAGTTTGTTCATTTAATTGTACTTTATTTTGTTAATTGGTGTAGGACTTTTATTGAGTTG